>NC_090932.1:1210871026-1212121026 GCF_040938575.1 Ambystoma mexicanum
AATATTCCCCGGACACCGCAAATGTTCTTAGAAACGTCTTCAGAACACCCCCATTTAGTTTATTTGCAAGCATTTCAGGTACCGCGAGTGTTCTTAGAACACATTCAACTTGCCAGCCACAACCCCCATTCATATTTGCGAACATTTCAGGACACAGCGAGTGTTCGACAACGTCTTCAGAACACCCCCATTTTGTGTATTTGCGAACATTTCAGGACACCGCGAGTGTTCTTAGAACACATTCAACTTGACAGAGAACAATATGGACAGCGTCCTCAGGACTCCCCCTACGAACATTCCCCAGACACCGCGAGTGTTGTTAGAAGCGTCTTCAGAACACCCCCATTTTGTTTATTTGCAAACATTTCAGGACACCGCGAGTGTTCTTAGAACACATTCAACGTGACAGAGAACAATACGGACAGCGTCCTCAGAACACCCCCACTTTGTTTATTTGCAAACATTTCAGGACACCGCGAGTGTTCTTAGAACACATTCAACTTGCCAGCCACAACCCCCATTCATATTTGCGAACATTTCAAAACAGTGAGTGTTCAACAACGTCTTCAGAATACCCCCATTTTGTGTATTTGCGAACATTTCAGGACACCGCGAGTGTTCTTAGAAACGTCTTCAGAACACGCCCATTTTGTTTATTTGCAAACATTTCAGGACACCGCGAGTGTTCTTAGAACACATTCAACTTGCCAGCCACAACCCCCATTGATATTTGTGAACATTTCAGGACACAGCGAGTGTTCGACAACATCTTCAGAACACCCCCATTTTGTGTTTTTGCTAACATTTCAGGACACCGCGTGTGTTCTAAGAACACATTTAACTTGACAGAGAACAATACGGACAGCCTCCTCAGGACACCCCTACGAACATTCCCCGAACACCGCGAGTGTTCTTAGAAACGTCTTCAGAACACCCCCATTTTGTTTATTTGCGAACATTTCAGGTACCGCGAGTGTTCTTAGAACACATTCAACTTGCCAGCCACAACCCCCATTCATATTTGCGAACATTTCAGGACACAGCGAGTGTTCGACAACCTCTTCAGAACACCCCCATTTTGTGTATTTGCGAACATTTCAGGACACCGCGAGTGTTCTTAGAACACATTCAACTTGACAGAGAACAATACGGACAGCGTCCTCAGGACTCCCCCTACGAACATTCCCCAGACACCGCGAGTGTTCTTAGAAGCGTCTTCAGAACACCCCCATTTTGTTTATTTGCAAACATTTTAGGACACCGCAAGTGTTCTTAGAACACATTCAACGTGACAGAGAACAATACGGACAGCGTCCTCAGAACACCCCCACTTTGTTTATTTGCAAACATTTCAGGACACCGCGAGTGTTCTTAGAACACATTCAACTTGCCAGCCACAACCCCCATTCATATTTGTGAACATTTCAAAACAGTGAGTGTTCAACAATGTGTTCAGAATACCCCCATTTTGTGTATTTGCGAACATTTCAGGACACCGCGAGTGTTCTTAGAACACATTGAACTTGACAACGAACAATACTGACAGCCTCCTCAGGACACCCCCATTTTGTTTATTTGCGAACATTTCAGGACACCGCGAGTGTTCTTAGAAACGTCTTCAGAACACGCCCATTTTGTTTATTTGCAAACATTTCAGGACACCGCGAGTGTTCTTAGAACACATTCAACTTGCCAGCCACAACCCCCATTGATATTTGTGAACATTTCAGGACACAGCGAGTGTTCGACAACATCTTCAGAACACCCCCATTTTGTGTTTTTGCGAACATTTCAGGACACCGCGCGTGTTCTAAGAACACATTTAACTTGACAGAGAACAATACGGACAGCCTCCTCAGGACACCCCTACGAACATTCCCCGGACACCGCGAGTGTTCTTAGAAGCGTCTTCAGAACACCACCATCTTGTTTATTTGCGAACATTTCAGGACACTGCGAGTGTTCTTAGAACACATTAAACTTGACAGAGAACAATACGCACAGCGTCCTCAGGACACCACCTACGAACATTCCCCGGACACCGCGAGTGTTCTTAGAAGCGTCTTCAGAACACCCCCATTTTGTTTATTTGCGAACATTTCAGGACACCGCAAGTGTTCTTAGAACACATTCAACTTGCTAGCCACAACCCCCCATTCATATTTGCGAACATTTCAGGACACAACGAGTGTTCGACAACGTCTTCAGAACACCCCCATTTTGTTTATTTGCGAGCATTTCAGGACACCGTGAGTGTTCTTAGAACACATTCAACTTGACAACGAACAATACGGACAGCATCCTCAGGACACCCCCATTTTGTTTATTTGCGAACATTTCAGGACACCGCGAGTGTTCTTAGAAACCTCTTCAGAACACCCCCATTTTGTTTATTTGCGAACATTTCAGGACACCGCGAGTGTTCTTAGAACACATTCAACTTGACAGAGAACAATACGGACAGCGTCCTCAGGACACCCCCTATGAACATTCCCCGGGCACCGCAAGTCTTCTTAGAAGCGTCTTCAGAACACCACCATCTTGTTTATTTGCGACCATTTCAGGACACCGCGAGTGTTCTTAGAACACATTCAACTTGACAGAGAACAATACGGAAAGCGTCTTAAGGACACCCCCATTTTGTTTATTTGCGACCATTTCAGGACACCACGAGAGTTCTTAGAACACATTCAACTTGCCAGCCACAACCCCCCATTCATATTTGCGAACATTTCAGGACACAGCAAGTGTTCGACAATGTCTTCAGAACACCCCCATTTTGTGTATTTGCGAACATTTCAGGACACTGCGAGTGTTCTTAGAACACATTCAACTTGACAGAGAACAATACAGACAGAGTCCTCAGGACACCCCCTACAAATATTCCCCGGACACCGCAAATGTTCTTAGAAACGTCTTCAGAACACCCCCATTTAGTTTATTTGCAAGCATTTCAGGTACCGCGAGTGTTCTTAGAACACATTCAACTTGCCAGCCACAACCCCCATTCATATTTGCGAACATTTCAGGACACAGCGAGTGTTCGACAACGTCTTCAGAACACCCCCATTTTGTGTATTTGCGAACATTTCAGGACACCGCGAGTGTTCTTAGAACACATTCAACTTGACAGAGAACAATATGGACAGCGTCCTCAGGACTCCCCCTACGAACATTCCCCAGACACCGCGAGTGTTGTTAGAAGCGTCTTCAGAACACCCCCATTTTGTTTATTTGCAAACATTTCAGGACACCGCGAGTGTTCTTAGAACACATTCAACGTGACAGAGAACAATACGGACAGCGTCCTCAGAACACCCCCACTTTGTTTATTTGCAAACATTTCATGACACCGCGAGTGTTCTTAGAACACATTCAACTTGCCAGCCACAACCCCCATTCATATTTGCGAACATTTCAAAACAGTGAGTGTTCAACAACGTCTTCAGAATACCCCCATTTTGTGTATTTGCGAACATTTCAGGACACCGCGAGTGTTCTTAGAAACGTCTTCAGAACACGCCCATTTTGTTTATTTGCAAACATTTCAGGACACCGCGAGTGTTCTTAGAACACATTCAACTTGCCAGCCACAACCCCCATTGATATTTGTGAACATTTCAGGACACAGCGAGTGTTCGACAACATCTTCAGAACACCCCCATTTTGTGTTTTTGCTAACATTTCAGGACACCGCGTGTGTTCTAAGAACACATTTAACTTGACAGAGAACAATACGGACAGCCTCCTCAGGACACCCCTACGAACATTCCCCGGACACCGCGAGTGTTCTTAGAAGCGTCTTCAGAACACCACCATCTTGTTTATTTGCGAACATTTCAGGACACTGCGAGTGTTCTTAGAACACATTAAACTTGACAGAGAACAATACGCACAGCGTCCTCAGGACACCCCCTACGAACATTCCCCGGACACCGCGAGTGTTCTTAGAAGCGTCTTCAGAACACCCCCATTTTGTTTATTTGCGAACATTTCAGGACACCGCAAGTGTTCTTAGAACACATTCAACTTGCCAGCCACAACCCCCCATTCATATTTGCGAACATTTCAGGACACAACGAGTGTTCGACAACGTCTTCAGAACACCCCCATTTTGTTTATTTGCGAGCATTTCAGGACACCGCGAGTGTTCTTAGAACACATTCAACTTGACAACGAACAATACGGACAGCGTCCTCAGGACACCCCCATTTTGTTTATTTGCGAACATTTCAGGACACCGCGAATGTTCTTAGAAACCTCTTCAGAACACCCCCATTTTGTTTATTTGCGAACATTTCAGGACACCGCGAGTGTTCTTAGAACACATTCAACTTGCCAGCCACAACCCCCATTCATATTTGCGAGCATTTCAAGACACAGCGAGTGCTCGACAACATCTTCAGAACACCCCCATTTTGTCTATTTGCGAACATTTCAGGACACCGCGAGTGTTCTTAGAACACATTCAACTTGACAGAGAACAATACGGACAGCGCCCTCAGGACACCCCCTACGAACATTCCCCGGGCACCGCAAGTGTTCTTAGAAGCGTCTTCAGAACACCACCATCTTGTTTATTTGCGACCATTTCAGGACACCGCGAGTGTTCTTAGAACACATTCAACTTGACAGAGAACAATACTGACAGCGTCTTCAGGACACCCCCATTTTGTTTATTTGCGACCATTTCAGGACACCACGAGAGTTCTTAGAACACATTCAACTTGCCAGCCACAACCCCCCATTCATATTTGCGAACATTTCAGGACACAGCAAGTGTTCGACAATGTCTTCAGAACACACCCATTTTGTGTATTTGCGAACATTTCAGGACACTGCGAGTGTTCTTAGAACACATTCAACTTGACAGAGAACAATACGGACAGAGTCCTCAGGACACCCCCTACAAATATACCCCGGACACCGCAAGTGTTCTTAGAAACGTCTTCAGAACACCCCCATTTTGTTTATTTGCAAACATTTCAGGTACCGCGAGTGTTCTTAGAACACATTCCACTTGCCAGCCACAACCCCCATTCATATTTGCGAACATTTCAGGACACAGCGAGTGTTCGACAACGTCTTCAGAACACCCCCATTTTGTGTATTTGCGAACATTTCAGGACACCGCGAGTGTTCTTAGAACACATTCAACTTGACAGAGAACAATACGGACAGCGTCCTCAGGACTCCCCCTATGAACAGTCCCCAGACACCGCAAGTGTTCTTAGAAGCGTCTTCAGAACACCCCCATTGTGTTTATTTGCAAACATTTCAGGACACCACGAGTGTTCTTAGAACACATTCAACGTGACAGAGAACAATACGGACAGCGTCCTCAGAACACCCCCACTTTGTTTATTTGCAAACATTTCAGGACACTGCGAGTGTTCTTAGAACACATTCAACTTGCCAGCCACAACCCCCATTCATATTTGCGAACATTTCAAAACAGTGAGTGTTCAACAACGTCTTCAGAATACCCCCATTTTGTGTATTTGCGAACATTTCAGGACACCGCGAGTGTTCTTAGAACACATTGAACTTGACAACGAACAATACTGACAGCCTCATCAGGACACCCCCATTTTGTTTATTTGCGAACATTTCAGGACACCGCAAGAGTTCTTAGAAACGTCTTCAGAACACGCCCATTTTGTTTATTTGCAAACATTTCAGGACACCGCGAGTGTTCTTAGAACACATTCAACTTGCCAGCCACAACCCCCATTGATATTTGTGAACATTTCAGGACACAGCGAGTGTTCGACAACATCTTCAGAACACCCCCATTTTGTGTTTTTGCGAACATTTCAGGACACTGCGAGTGTTCTAAGAACGCATTTAACTTGACAGAGAACAATACGGACAGCCTCCTCAGGACACCCCTACGAACATTCCCCGGACACCGCGAGTGTTCTTAGAAGCGTCTTCAGAACACCACCATCTTGTTTATTTGCGAACATTTCAGGACACTGCGAGTGTTCTTAGAACACATTAAACTTGACAGAGAACAATACGCACAGCGTCCTCAGGACACCCCCATTTTATTTATTGGCGAACATTTCAGGACACCGCGAGATTTCTTAGAACACATTCAACTTGCCAGCCACAACCCCCCATTCATATTTGCGAACATTTCAGGACACAGCGAGTGTTCGACAACGTCTTCAGAACACCCCCATTTTGTGTATTTGCGAACATTTCAGGACACCGCGAGTGTTCTTAGAACACATTCAACTTGACAGAGAACAATACGGACAGCGTCCTCAGGACACCCCCCACGAACATTCGCCGGACACCGCAAGTGTTCTTAGAAACGTCTTCAGAACACCCCATTTTGTTTATTTGCGAACATTTCAGGTACCGCAAGTGTTCTTAGAACACATTCAACTTGACAGAGAACAATACGGACAGCGTCCTCAGGACACCCCCTACGAACATTCCCCGGACACCGCGAGTGTTCTTAGAAGCGTCTTCAGAACACCACCATCTTGTTTATTTGCGAACATTTCAGGACCCTGCGAGTGTTCTTAGAACACATTCAACTTGCTAGAGAACAATACGGACAGCGTCCTCAGGACACCCCCATTTTGTTTATTTGCTAACATTTCAGGACACCGCAAGTGTTCTTAGAACACATTCAACTTGCCAGCCACAACCCCCCATTCATATTTGCGAACATTTCAGGATACAACGAGTGTTCGACAACATCTTCAGAACACCCCCATTTTGTTTATTTGCAAACATTTCAGGACACCGCAAGTGTTCTTAGAACACATTCAACTTGACAACGAACAATACGGACAGCGTCCTCAGGACACCCCCATTTTGTTTATTTGCGAACATTTCAGGACACCGCGAGTGTTCTTAGAAACGTCTTCAGAACACCCCCATTTTGTTTATTTGCGAACATTTCAGGACACCGCGAGTGTTCTTAGAACACATTCAACTTGCCAGCCACAACCCCCAATCATATTTGCGAGCATTTCAAGACACAGCAAGTGTTCGACAACATCTTCAGAACACCCCCATTTTGTGTATTTGCGAACATTTCAGGACACCGCGAGTGTTCTTAGAACACATTCAACTTGCCAGCCACAACCCCCATTCATATTTGCGAACATTTCAAAACAGTGAGTGTTCAACAACGTGTTCAGAATACCCCCATTTTGTGTATTTGCGAACATTTCAGGACACCGCGAGTTTTCTTAGAACACATTCAACTTGCCAGCCACAACCCCCATTCATATTTGCGAACATTTCAAAACAGTGAGTGTTCAACAACGTGTTCAGAATACCCCCATTTTGTGTATTTGCGAACATTTCAGGACACCGCGAGTGTTCTTAGAACACATTGAACTTGACAACGAACAATACTGACAGCCTCCTCAGGACACCCCCATTTTGTTTATTTGCGAACATTTCAGGACACCGCGAGTGTTCTTAGAAACGTCTTCAGAACACGCCCATTTTGTTTATTTGCAAACATTTTAGGACACCGCGAGTGTTCTTAGAACACATTCAACTTGCCAGCCACAACCCCCATTGATATTTGTGAACATTTCAGGACACAGCGAGTGTTCAACAACATCTTCAGAACACCCCCATTTTGTGTTTTTGCGAACATTTCAGGACACCGCGCGTGTTCTAAGAACACATTTAACTTGACAGAGAACAATACGGACAGCCTCCTCAGGACACCCCTACGAACATTCCCCGGACACCGCGAGTGTTCTTAGAAGCGTCTTCAGAACACCACCATCTTGTTTATTTGCGAACATTTCAGGACACTGCGAGTGTTCTTAGAACACATTAAACTTGACAGAGAACAATACGCACAGCGTCCTCAGGACACCCCCTACGAACATTCCCCGGACACCGCGAGTGTTCTTAGAAGCGTCTTCAGAACACCCCCATTTTGTTTATTTGCGGACATTTCAGGACACCGCAAGTGTTCTTAGAACACATTCAACTTGCTAGCCACAACCCCCCATTCATATTTGCGAACATTTCAGGACACAACGAGTGTTCGACAACGTCTTCAGAACACCCCCATTTTGTTTATTTGCGAGCATTTCAGGACACCGCGAGTGTTCTTAGAACACATTCAACTTGACAACGAACAATACGGACAGCGTCCTCAGGACACCCCCATTTTGTTTATTTGCGAACATTTCAGGACACCGCGAGTGTTCTTAGAAACCTCTTCAGAACACCCCCATTTTGTTTATTTGCGAACATTTCAGGACACCGCGAGTGTTCTTAGAACACATTCAACTTGACAGAGAACAATACGGACAGCGTCCTCAGGACACCCCCTACGAACATTCCCCGGGCACCGCAAGTCTTCTTAGAAGCGTCTTCAGAACACCACCATCTTGTTTATTTGCGACCATTTCAGGACACCGCGAGTGTTCTTAGAACACATTCAACTTGACAGAGAACAATACGGAAAGCGTCTTAAGGACACCCCCATTTTGTTTATTTGCGACCATTTCAGGACACCACGAGAGTTCTTAGAACACATTCAACTTGCCAGCCACAACCCCCCATTCATATTTGCGAACATTTCAGGACACAGCAAGTGTTCGACAATGTCTTCAGAACACCCCCATTTTGTGTATTTGCGAACATTTCAGGACACTGCGAGTGTTCTTAGAACACATTCAACTTGACAGAGAACAATACAGACAGAGTCCTCAGGACACACACCCCCTACAAATATTCCCCGGACACCGCAAATGTTCTTAGAAACGTCTTCAGAACACCCCCATTTAGTTTATTTGCAAACATTTCAGGTACCGCGAGTGTTCTTAGAACACATTCAACTTGCCAGCCACAACCCCCATTCATATTTGCGAACATTTCAGGACACAGCGAGTGTTCGACAACGTCTTCAGAACACCCCCATTTTGTGTATTTGCGAACATTTCAGGACACCGCGAGTGTTCTTAGAACACATTCAACTTGACAGAGAACAATATGGACAGCGTCCTCAGGACTCCCCCTACGAACATTCCCCAGACACCGCGAGTGTTGTTAGAAGCGTCTTCAGAACACCCCCATTTTGTTTATTTGCGAACATTTCAGGACACCGCGAGTGTTCTTAGAACACATTCAACGTGACAGAGAACAATACGGACAGCGTCCTCAGAACACCCCTACTTTGTTTATTTGCAAACATTTCAGGACACCGCGAGTGTTCTTAGAACACATTCAACTTGCCAGCCACAACCCCCATTCATATTTGCGAACATTTCAAAACAGTGAGTGTTCAACAACGTCTTCAGAATACCCCCATTTTGTGTATTTGCGAACATTTCAGGACACCGCGAGTGTTCTTAGAACACATTGAACTTGACAACGAACAATACTGACAGCCTCCTCAGGACACCCCAATTTAGTTTTTTTGCGAACATTTCAGGACACCGCGAGTGTTCTTAGAAACGTCTTCAGAACACGCCCATTTTGTTTATTTGCAAACATTTCAGGACACCGCGAGTGTTCTTAGAACACATTCAACTTGCCAGCCACAACCCCCATTGATATTTGTGAACATTTCAGGACACAGCGAGTGTTCGACAACATCTTCAGAACACCCCCATTTTGTGTTTTTGCGAACATTTCAGGACACCGCGAGTGTTCTAAGAACACATTCAACTTGACAGAGAACAATACGGACAGCGTCCTCAGGACACCCCCTACGAACATTCCCCGGACACCGCAAGTGTTCTTAAAAACGTCTTCAGAACACCCCCATTTTGTTTATTTGCGAACATTTCAGGTACTGCGAGTGTTCTTAGAACACATTCAACTTGCCAGCCACAACCCCCATTCATATTTGCGAACATATCAGGACACAGCGAGTGTTCGACAACGTCTTCAGAACACCCCCATTTTGTGTATTTGCGAACATTTCAGGACACCGCGAGTGTTCTTAGAACACATTCAACTTGACAGAGAACAATACGGATAGCGTCCTCAGAAGACCCCAATTTTGTTTATTTGCGAACATTTCAGGACACCGCGAGTGTTCTTAGACCACATTCAACATGACAGAGAACAATACGCACAACGTCCTCAGGACACCCCCTACGAACATTCCCCGGACACCGCAAGTGTTCTTAGAAGCGTCTTCAGAACACCCCCATTTTGTTTATTTGCGAACATTTCAGGACACCGCGAGTGTTCTTAGAACACATTCAACTTGCCAGCCACAACCCCCATTCATATTTGCGAACATTTCAGGACACAATGAGTGTTCGACAACGTCTTCAGTACACCCCCATTTTGTGTATTTGCGAACATTTCAGGACACCGCGAGTGTTCTTAGAACACATTCAACTTGACAATGACCAATACGGACAGCCTCCTCAGGACACCCCCATTTTGTTTATTTGCGAATATTTCAGGACACCGTGAGTGTTCTTAGAAACGTCTTCAGAACACCCCCATTTTGTGTATTTGCGAACATTTCAGGACACCTCGAGTGTTCTTAGAACACATTCAACTTGACAGAGAACAATACGGACAGCGTCCTCAGGACACCCCCTACGAACATTCGCCGGACACCGCAAGTGTTCTTAGAAACGTCTTCAGAACACCCCATTTTGTTTATTTGCGAACATTTCAGGTACCGCAAGTGTTCTTAGAACACATTCAACTTGCCAGCCACAAACCCCCATTCATATTTGCGAACATTTCAGGACACAGCGAGTGTTCGACAAAGTCTTCAGAACACCCCCATTTTGTGTATTTGCGAACATTTCAGGACACCGCGAGTGTTCTTAGAACACATTCAACTTGACAGTGAACAATACGCACAGCGTCCTCAGGACACCCCCTACGAACATTCCCCGGACACCGCGAGTGTTCTTAGAAGCGTCTTCAGAACACCACCATCTTGTTTATTTGCAAACATTTCAGGACCCCGCGAGTGTTCTTAGAACACATTCAACTTGACAGAGAACAATACGGACAGTGTCCTCAGGACACCCCAATTTTGTTTATTTGCGAACATTTCAGGACACCGCGAGTGTTCTTAGACCACATTCAACATGACAGAGAACAATACGGAAAGCGTCTTCAGGACACCCCCATTTTGTTTATTTGCGACCATTTCAGGACACCACGAGAGTTCTTAGAACACATTCAACTTGCCAGCCACAACCCCCCATTCATATTTGCGAACATTTCAGGACACAGCAAGTGTTCGACAATGTCTTCAGAACACCCCCATTTTGTGTATTTGCGAACATTTCAGGACACTGCGAGTGTTCTTAGAACACATTCAACTTGACAGAGAACAATACGGACAGAGTCCTCAGGACACCCCCTACAAATATTCTCCGGACACCGCAAGTGTTCTTAGAAACGTCTTCAGAACACCCCCATTTTGTTTATTTGCGAACATTTCAGGTTCCGCGAGTGTTCTTAGAACACATTCAACTTGCCAGCCACAACCCCCATTCATATTTGCGAACATTTCAGGACACAGCGAGTGTTCGACAACCTCTTCAGAACACCCCCATTTTGTGTATTTGCGAACATTTCAGGACACCGCGAGTGTTCTTAGAACACATTCAACTTGACAGAGAACAATACGGACAGCGTCCTCAGGACTCCCCCTACGAACATTCCCCAGACACCGCGAGTGTTCTTAGAAGCGTCTTCAGAACACCCCCATTTTGTTTATTTGCAAACATTTTAGGACACCGCAAGTGTTCTTAGAACACATTCAACGTGACAGAGAACAATACGGACAGCGTCCTCAGAACACCCCCACTTTGTTTATTTGCAAACATTTCAGGACACCGCGAGTGTTCTTAGAACACATTCAACTTGCCAGCCACAACCCCCATTCATATTTGCGAACATTTCAAAACAGTGAGTGTTCAACAATGTGTTCAGAATACCCCCATTTTGTGTATTTGCGAACATTTCAGGACACCGCGAGTGTTCTTAGAACACATTGAACTTGACAACGAACAATACTGACAGCCTCCTCAGGACACCCCCATTTTGTTTATTTGCGAACATTTCAGGACACCGCGAGTGTTCTTAGAAACGTCTTCAGAACACGCCCATTTTGTTTATTTGCAAACATTTCAGGACACCGCGAGTGTTCTTAGAACACATTCAACTTGCCAGCCACAACCCCCATTGATATTTGTGAACATTTCAGGACACAGCGAGTGTTCGACAACATCTTCAGAACACCCCCATTTTGTGTTTTTGCGAACATTTCAGGACACCGCGCGTGTTCTAAGAACACATTTAACTTGACAGAGAACAATACGGACAGCCTCCTCAGGACACCCCTACGAACATTCCCCGGACACCGCGAGTGTTCTTAGAAGCGTCTTCAGAACACCACCATCTTGTTTATTTGCGAACATTTCAGGACACTGCGAGTGTTCTTAGAACACATTAAACTTGACAGAGAACAATACGCACAGCGTCCTCAGGACACCCCCTACGAACATTCCCCGGACACCGCGAGTGTTCTTAGAAGCGTCTTCAGAACACCCCCATTTTGTTTATTTGCGAACATTTCAGGACACCGCAAGTGTTCTTAGAACACATTCAACTTGCTAGCCACAACCCCCCATTCATATTTGCGAACATTTCAGGACACAACGAGTGTTCGACAACGTCTTCAGAACACCCCCATTTTGTTTATTTGCGAGCATTTCAGGACACCGTGAGTGTTCTTAGAACACATTCAACTTGACAACGAACAATACGGACAGCATCCTCAGGACACCCCCATTTTGTTTATTTGCGAACATTTCAGGACACCGCGAGTGTTCTTAGAAACCTCTTCAGAACACCCCCATTTTGTTTATTTGCGAACATTTCAGGACACCGCGAGTGTTCTTAGAACACATTCAACTTGACAGAGAACAATACGGACAGCGTCCTCAGGACACCCCCTATGAACATTCCCCGGGCACCGCAAGTCTTCTTAGAAGCGTCTTCAGAACACCACCATCTTGTTTATTTGCGACCATTTCAGGACACCGCGAGTGTTCTTAGAACACATTCAACTTGACAGAGAACAATACGGAAAGCGTCTTAAGGACACCCCCATTTTGTTTATTTGCGACCATTTCAGGACACCACGAGAGTTCTTAGAACACATTCAACTTGCCAGCCACAACCCCCCATTCATATTTGCGAACATTTCAGGACACAGCAAGTGTTCGACAATGTCTTCAGAACACCCCCATTTTGTGTATTTGCGAACATTTCAGGACACTGCGAGTGTTCTTAGAACACATTCAACTTGACAGAGAACAATACAGACAGAGTCCTCAGGACACCCCCTACAAATATTTCCCGGACACCGCAAATGTTCTTAGAAACGTCTTCAGAACACCCCCATTTAGTTTATTTGCGAGCATTTCAGGTACCGCGAGTGTTCTTAGAACACATTCAACTTGCCAGCCACAACCCCCATTCATATTTGCGAACATTTCAGGACACAGCGAGTGTTCGACAACGTCTTCAGAACACCCCCATTTTGTGTATTTGCGAACATTTCAGGACACCGCGAGTGTTCTTAGAACACATTCAACTTGACAGAGAACAATATGGACAGCGTCCTCAGGACTCCCCCTACGAACATTCCCCAGACACCGCGAGTGTTGTTAGAAGCGTCTTCAGAACACCCCCATTTTGTTTATTTGCAAACATTTCAGGACACCGCGAGTGTTCTTAGAACACATTCAACGTGACAGAGAACAATACGGACAGCGTCCTCAGAACACCCCCACTTTGTTTATTTGCAAACATTTCAGGACACCGCGAGTGTTCTTAGAACACATTCAACTTGCCAGCCACAACCCCCATTCATATTTGCGAACATTTCAAAACAGTGAGTGTTCAACAACGTCTTCAGAATACCCCCATTTTGTGTATTTGCGAACATTTCAGGACACCGCGAGTGTTCTTAGAAACGTCTTCAGAACACGCCCATTTTGTTTATTTGCAAACATTTCAGGACACCGCGAGTGTTCTTAGAACACATTCAACTTGCCAGCCACAACCCCCATTGATATTTGTGAACATTTCAGGACACAGCGAGTGTTCGACAACATCTTCAGAACACCCCCATTTTGTGTTTTTGCTAACATTTCAGGACACCGCGTGTGTTCTAAGAACACATTTAACTTGACAGAGAACAATACGGACAGCCTCCTCAGGACACCCCTACGAACATTCCCCGGACACCGCGAGTGTTCTTAGAAACGTCTTCAGAACACCCCCATTTTGTTTATTTGCGAACATTTCAGGTACCGCGAGTGTTCTTAGAACACATTCAACTTGCCAGCCACAACCCCCATTCATATTTGCGAACATTTCAGGACACAGCGAGTGTTCGACAACCTCTTCAGAACACCCCCATTTTGTGTATTTGCGAACATTTCAGGACACCGCGAGTGTTCTTAGAACACATTCAACTTGACAGAGAACAATACGGACAGCGTCCTCAGGACTCCCCCTACGAACATTCCCCAGACACCGCGAGTGTTCTTAGAAGCGTCTTCAGAACACCCCCATTTTGTTTATTTGCAAACATTTTAGGACACCGCAAGTGTTCTTAGAACACATTCAACGTGACAGAGAACAATACGGACAGCGTCCTCAGAACACCCCCACTTTGTTTATTTGCAAACATTTCAGGACACCGCGAGTGTTCTTAGAACACATTCAACTTGCCAGCCACAACCCCCATTCATATTTGCGAACATTTCAAAACAGTGAGTGTTCAACAATGTGTTCAGAATACCCCCATTTTGTGTATTTGCGAACATTTCAGGACACCGCGAGTGTTCTTAGAACACATTGAACTTGACAACGAACAATACTGACAGCCTCCTCAGGACACCCCCATTTTGTTTATTTGCGAACATTTCAGGACACCGCGAGTGTTCTTAGAAACGTCTTCAGAACACGCCCATTTTGTTTATTTGCAAACATTTTGTTATGAGTCGGCGTTCATCCCCGGCTATCAGCAAAACCCGGTCACTTACGCCGCTGGCGCTTCGGGTTTCCAAATCTACTACCAGAGGCAGTAGGAAATTTATAGCGCTCCCCAAAAGGATTCGGCATCAAACCGCGTCGTTTTATGCACGATGGAAGTTGCCGTGGAAGTTAGCGGCTCGGAGACTACACCCCCCAGGAAACCTGCTTCCGTACGGTAGTTCACCGGAAGAGCCTCACATTGGCTAGCCCCGCCTTTCTCCATTATTTAGTTCCCGGAGACGGCCAAGACGCTGCTTCTGTTTACAGCTACTACCGGTAATTAGAAGTTCCTTCTTCGATTGCTATGTGCTTGTGGTTCTTACGGTTTTCGACTCGGATTGTTTACTGGACCTTCTATTTGGAATTCCCTCACCTTCTGATCTGCCTTCCCGTGTACCGAAAATCCTGCTTTCCTCCTGGACTCCTCTTCTCCACGTTCTGTTATAGTTCCTGTCAGCCAGTGTACCAGACCTTGCCTGTTTTTGACCTACCTGTCTCAAGAGTCATCATTCCGATTGGTTGCTCTGTATCCTGCCAGAATTTACCTCCTTAAAACCCATTCACCTGGAAATACCATCCCGACTGTCATCGTCCTTAATCTTTTTCCATCAGTGGGAAGACTTTTGGTGTTAAACGGAACATTGGGTTTGTGCATTTTCAGGACGCTCTGCAGCAGTGCACCATCCCGAATCTAGCGCGACCCTCGTGCCGCCCGGGTAGTAGAACCCTACTAACCTTACCTTTTTCTTATTTTCTCCCTGTCGTTGTGTTCTAACATTTCAAGTACTAAGTCAATTCCCACTGGTAAGATCCTACCCACCTTTTTGTTTGTGTAATTATTTAAACCAGTTAGATACTAAATCTTGTCCTGCTCTTAGGTGATTCCCGGGTTAATTCCTTCATCTATCCTACGGGGGGAGGAAAACAAGAACCCAGGTACTCCTCAGTTAGTAAGGCTTATAAGGGACAACCGTTACCTTTTGTATTACTTACTTGTTGTTCTTTTCTTTTCAGCCTGGTTCGTGGCGGTACGAATTCTCTCCGCCCTTCTGGGTGATCAGTCCCCTTGTCTGGTTAACTACAGCAAGTGGTCATATCATTTTGAAGGTCTATTTTCCCTCGCAGAGAGGAGGCTTAGGTAGAGGCCCTACTTAAGCTCCTTCAAGCAAAATTCTGGGTTTGGATGCTTCCTGGTTCCTCGCACTCATCCCACCGGTGAGTAACAAAAACAGAAGCCATGGAAGAAGCGGATCCTTTGGCTGCTTTGTTTCGTTTAGTGTCTGAGTTACGATCAGACATGACATTGGCCCATGACGCCATGCATCAAAGGATCGACAGCTTACGGAATATTCAAAATCCCCAGACACTCGGAGTAGACATGGAAGGTGCAACCGCCTCAGGTTCTGGTCTACCTTCAGCTTCAGCCTCAGGGTTTTCTGCGACACCGGTTTTGATGGCCACGCAATTCCCGTTGGCCCCTCCGGAAAGGTTTACTGGAGATCCGAAACAATATCGAACCTTTATAAACCAATGCAAATTGCACTTTCTGTGTCGGCCCGCCGCCTTTCCAAACTCCACAACCAAGGCAGCCTTTATTCTTTCACATCTAGGAGGTACAGCGGCTGCATGGGCCAACCCTTTGCTTGAGTCCAACAGTTATGTTCTTTATGACTGTGACGAACTCATATTGGCCATGAATAGGGTCTTTGACAATCGTTATAAATCCCAAGCCTCGGATCTGGAGCTGCTGGGTCTACGACAAGGCAATTCTTCTCTTTTTTCTTTTCTTACCAGATTCAATCAGCTGGCTGCGGAGACAGACTGGCCCGAAGAAAAGAAATCAGCTGTATTCTATCAGGGGTTATCTGAAGAATTAAAAGATATCCTAGCCACAGTACCGGTTGTCCCAACCTCTTTTGGTGAATTGTTAGACTTAGTCTTACAAATAGATGCTAGAAGGTCTGAAAGAAGAGGAGAACGTAAAACAGCCATCCCTACACCCACTCCGGCAGATTTAGCTCCTCCTTCTGTTTCGAATCCCGAACCCATGCAGATAGGGGCCGTGAGGGGTCCCTTGACTCAGGCACAACGGGAATACAGACGTTCGCATAACTTATGCATGTATTGTGGGTCTTCGGAACACCATCTGAAAGATTGTCCTAAAAGACCCGTTAAAAAGGCGGGAAACGCCAAATCCCGGCGGTAGATAGAGTCCCTACGCCGGGAGTGTCTTCTTTGGGCTCACAGAGTACCTTATCCGCCCCTGTTAGTCTACCTGTGTCCTTCACCACTGCCGATGACGCCACATTTTCCTCTTTGGCTATTATAGACTCAGGAGCTACAGGGAATTATATGGATTTCGACTATGCTACAAAGAACCATGTCTCATTTCTACCAAAGGCTCAACCTGAGAGGGTCCATACTGTGGACGGCACAACCTTGGTATCCGGTTTGGTCACACAAAACACCACTCTTGTTAGCATGAAAACCGAAGATGGTCATGTAGAATCAATCTCGTTTGATCTAATCAAAGCTCCGCAATATCAAGTCATATTGGGAATTCCGTGGTTACAACACCACAATCCTGCTATTGATTGGGTAAAGAAGAGTGTTCGTTTTCCTTCTCCGGAGTGCAATGAGAACTGCTTTCTGGACACATATGTCTGCCCTGATTCTTCTTGCCAGGCTCTTGTGGCTTCCGTGTCTCTCATAGGCGCCATTATTCGGGATCCTAGTACAGGTATTCCCCTTGAATACGAATCCTTTCGGGACGTGTTCGACAAGGGTAGGGCAGATCGATTGCCGCCTCATAGGCCCTACGACTGCCCGATAGACCTAATACCAGGGACCAAAATACCAACCGGAAGGGTCTATTCACTTACTATACCAGAAGACAAGGTATTGAAAGAATATATCGATAAAGCCCTGGCCACAGGCTTTATTCGAACCTCAAAGTCCCCGGCTGCATCACCGTTGTTTTTTGTCCCTAAAAAGGAGGGGGACCTGCGCCCTTGTATAGATTACAGGGCATTGAATGCTATTACAGTTAAAAATCAATATCCTCTTCCGTTGATATCAGTGCTTCTGGATCAACTTGGTTCATCAGTGGTATTTACTAAACTTGACCTCAGGGGGGCCTATAATCTCGTCCGGATTAGAGCCGGGGACGAGTGGAAAACTGCCTTCAAGACACGTTACGGTCTGTTCGAATACTTAGTAATGCCATTTGGACTCTGCAATGCCCCGGCCACCTTTCAGGCTTTCATGAATGACATTTTCCATGATTATCTGGATCAATTTGTTGTAGTTTATCTAGATGATATTCTCATTTACTCATCCTCCATGAAGGAACACCTTATACACGTGCGTCTTGTGTTACAGAGGTTAAGGGAGAACCACCTGTACGTCAAGGCAGAGAAATGTGTATTTAATTCTCCGGAGGTTGAGTTCCTTGGCTATGACTTGACCAATCGTGGCATTCGTATGAGTCAATCTAAAGTCAAAGCGATTCTGGAATGGCCCGTTCCTACATCAGTCAAGGCACTTCAGTCTTTCTTGGGGTTTTCCAACTTCTATCGACGTTTCATCCATTCATTTTCGTCGATCTCTTCTCCTTTAACGGCACTCACCAGCTCCAAAAAACCATTTGCTTGGAATCCTGAGGCACAACAAGCCTTTGAAATCCTGAAGACCGCCTTTTCGACGGCCCCGGTACTGCAACACCCGGACCCTCTCCTCCCTTTCTTTGTAGAGGCGGACGCCTCCGGTTCAGCTATTGGGGCGGTTCTGTCGCAGGAGTGTCCTGATTCGGGAGAAATCCATCCTGTGGCATATTTTTCCAGGAAATTGACCCCGTATGAACGCAATTATCCCATCACAGAGCGTGAATTGTTAGCTATCAGGGATGCCTTTGCGGAATGGCGTCATCATCTGTTGGGGGCCCGTCACCAGGTTGTTGTTTATTCAGATCACCGCAGTCTCCTTGCATTCAAATCCATGAAATGCCTTACAGCCCGACAAGCTCGTTGGCATCTTTTCTTCTCCCAGTTCAACTTTGTCATCACATATCGACCGGCTCGCCTCAATGCATGTGCCGACGCTCTGTCAAGATTACCTCACAGTTCTTGTATTTCTAAATCTGATCGTCCCTTGTTGTTGCCTGAAAGGGTGGTTTGTGCTTGCACTCCTCAACCTTCGCTCCGTGCCCTTATATCATCTTGGGTGACCTCAAACAAGGAGGAATGCGAATCGTTGAATCTCGACATTGTTCAGGATCTGCCTTATATCCAGGGTCGTCTCTTCATTCCTCCTGGTGAAGCACGACTTCGAGCTTTAACTTGGTCACACGATTCATTGATGGCAGCCCATCCAGGACAGCAAAAGACGTTGGAGTCATTACGCCGTTGGGCCTGGTGGCCTTCGATGTCTAGGGATGTCATCGACTATGCGAAGTCTTGCTCAGTGTGTGCCCAATGTAAGGTTTCTAGATCCAAACCTGTAGGTCTTTTGCATCCCCTTCCAGTACCGCATAAACCTTGGTACATGGTTTCCATGGACTTCATCGTGGACCTACCCCCTCTCGACGGTTATGATACCGTTTGGGTTATTATTGATTACTTCTCCAAGATGGCTTTGTTCATCCCTTGTGCTGGCTTGCCTTCGGCCCCTGTCCTGGCTTCATTGTTTCTCAAACATGTCTTTCGTTTCTTTGGACTTCCCTCTATCATTGTATCGGACCGTGGTCCTCAGTTTACGTCCCGCTTTTGGAGGGCTTTGACTTCTTCACTAAACATCGATGATCGTTTCAGTTCTGCCTACCATCCACAAACCGATGGACAGACTGAGAGGACAAACGCCACACTGGAACAATTCCTCCGATGTTTATGTCTCCAATTCCAGTCTACCTGGCTAAAAACGCTTGCTCCTGCCGAGTTCGCCTACAATAACTCGGTACATTGTGCCTCAGGGGTATCGCCGTTTTTTGCCTTATATGGTTTCCATCCACGTTCATTGCCTTTAGACCCGGCGCTCCCCATTGACAACCCGGCTGCTCAGGCTTGTGTACGGGACCTGGATTCAGTCCGTAGGGAAGTTCGATCCCACCTTCTACTTGCACAGGAGAGGGCTAAAAAGTACGCTGATCGACATCGGCTTACCGCTCCAGAATACAAAGTAGGCTCAAAAGTCTGGCTGTCTACACGTAATCTACGTATTCCGGGCAAACGTATGCTTCTACCAAAGTTTGTGGGTCCTTTCTCCATTAAGGAGGTGTTAAATCCAGTGGCAATGCGTCTTTCTTTGCCGCCTTCATGGAAGATACATCCCGTATTTCACGTCAGCCTCATCAAACCATGCCTTCTTACCACGCGTCTTCCAACTCGGCCTTGTGCTGTTCGCGTGGATGGCGAGGATGAATATGAAGTGGCTGATATTTTGGACTTTCAACTCCGTAGGGGTCGACCCTTTTATTTGGTCGACTGGAAGGGATACGGGCCTGAGGACAGGTCTTGGGAGCCCTTGGGCAATATCCACTCGCCTGTTCTTCTGCGCCGCTTCCATGCCCGCAGGGGGTTGCCGCCGCCTTTGGGGGAGGATACTGTTATGAGTCGGCGTTCATCCCCGGCTATCAGCAAAACCCGGTCACTTACGCCGCTGGCGCTTCGGGTTTCCAAATCTACTACCAGAGGCAGTAGGAAATTTATAGCGCTCCCCAAAAGGATTCGGCATCAAACCGCGTCGTTTTATGCACGATGGAAGTTGCCGTGGAAGTTAGCGGCTCGGAGACTACACCCCCCAGGAAACCTGCTTCCGTACGGTAGTTCACCGGAAGAGCCTCACATTGGCTAGCCCCGCCTTTCTCCATTATTTAGTTCCCGGAGACGGCCAAGACGCTGCTTCTGTTTACAGCTACTACCGGTAATTAGAAGTTCCTTCTTCGATTGCTATGTGCTTGTGGTTCTTACGGTTTTCGACTCGGATTGTTTACTGGACCTTCTATTTGGAATTCCCTCACCTTCTGATCTGCCTTCCCGTGTACCGAAAATCCTGCTTTCCTCCTGGACTCCTCTTCTCCACGTTCTGTTATAGTTCCTGTCAGCCAGTGTACCAGACCTTGCCTGTTTTTGACCTACCTGTCTCAAGAGTCATCATTCCGATTGGTTGCTCTGTATCCTGCCAGAATTTACCTCCTTAAAACCCATTCACCTGGAAATACCATCCCGACTGTCATCGTCCTTAATCTTTTTCCATCAGTGGGAAGACTTTTGGTGTTAAACGGAACATTGGGTTTGTGCATTTTCAGGACGCTCTGCAGCAGTGCACCATCCCGAATCTAGCGCGACCCTCGTGCCGCCCGGGTAGTAGAACCCTACTAACCTTACCTTTTTCTTATTTTCTCCCTGTCGTTGTGTTCTAACATTTCAAGTACTAAGTCAATTCCCACTGGTAAGATCCTACCCACCTTTTTGTTTGTGTAATTATTTAAACCAGTTAGATACTAAATCTTGTCCTGCTCTTAGGTGATTCCCGGGTTAATTCCTTCATCTATCCTACGGGGGGAGGAAAACAAGAACCCAGGTACTCCTCAGTTAGTAAGGCTTATAAGGGACAACCGTTACCTTTTGTATTACTTACTTGTTGTTCTTTTCTTTTCAGCCTGGTTCGTGGCGGTACGAATTCTCTCCGCCCTTCTGGGTGATCAGTCCCCTTGTCTGGTTAACTACAGCAAGTGGTCATATCATTTTGAAGGTCTATTTTCCCTCGCAGAGAGGAGGCTTAGGTAGAGGCCCTACTTAAGCTCCTTCAAGCAAAATTCTGGGTTTGGATGCTTCCTGGTTCCTCGCACTCATCCCACCGGTGAGTAACACATTTCAGGACACCGCGAGTGTTCTTAGAACACATTCAACTTGCCAGCCACAACCCCCATTGATATTTGTGAACATTTCAGGACACAGCGAGTGTTCGACAACATCTTCAGAACACCCCCATTTTGTGTTTTTGCGAACATTTCAGGACACCGCGCGTGTTCTAAGAACACATTTAACTTGACAGAGAACAATACGGACAGCCTCCTCAGGACACCCCTACGAACATTCCCCGGACACCGCGAGTGTTCTTAGAAGCGTCTTCAGAACACCACCATCTTGTTTATTTGCGAACATTTCAGGACACTGCGAGTGTTCTTAGAACACATTAAACTTGACAGAGAACAATACGCACAGCGTCCTCAGGACACCACCTACGAACATTCCCCGGACACCGCGAGTGTTCTTAGAAGCGTCTTCAGAACACCCCCATTTTGTTTATTTGCGAACATTTCAGGACACCGCAAGTGTTCTTAGAACACATTCAACTTGCTAGCCACAACCCCCCATTCATATTTGCGAACATTTCAGGACACAACGAGTGTTCGACAACGTCTTCAGAACACCCCCATTTTGTTTATTTGCGAGCATTTCAGGACACCGTGAGTGTTCTTAGAACACATTCAACTTGACAACGAACAATACGGACAGCATCCTCAGGACACCCCCATTTTGTTTATTTGCGAACATTTCAGGACACCGCGAGTGTTCTTAGAAACCTCTTCAGAACACCCCCATTTTGTTTATTTGCGAACATTTCAGGACACCGCGAGTGTTCTTAGAACACATTCAACTTGACAGAGAACAATACGGACAGCGTCCTCAGGACACCCCCTATGAACATTCCCCGGGCACCGCAAGTCTTCTTAGAAGCGTCTTCAGAACACCACCATCTTGTTTATTTGCGACCATTTCAGGACACCGCGAGTGTTCTTAGAACACATTCAACTTGACAGAGAACAATACGGAAAGCGTCTTAAGGACACCCCCATTTTGTTTATTTGCGACCATTTCAGGACACCACGAGAGTTCTTAGAACACATTCAACTTGCCAGCCACAACCCCCCATTCATATTTGCGAACATTTCAGGACACAGCAAGTGTTCGACAATGTCTTCAGAACACCCCCATTTTGTGTATTTGCGAACATTTCAGGACACTGCGAGTGTTCTTAGAACACATTCAACTTGACAGAGAACAATACAGACAGAGTCCTCAGGACACCCCCTACAAATATTCCCCGGACACCGCAAATGTTCTTAGAAACGTCTTCAGAACACCCCCATTTAGTTTATTTGCAAGCATTTCAGGTACCGCGAGTGTTCTTAGAACACATTCAACTTGCCAGCCACAACCCCCATTCATATTTGCGAACATTTCAGGACACAGCGAGTGTTCGACAACGTCTTCAGAACACCCCCATTTTGTGTATTTGCGAACATTTCAGGACACCGCGAGTGTTCTTAGAACACATTCAACTTGACAGAGAACAATATGGACAGCGTCCTCAGGACTCCCCCTACGAACATTCCCCAGACACCGCGAGTGTTGTTAGAAGCGTCTTCAGAACACCCCCATTTTGTTTATTTGCAAACATTTCAGGACACCGCGAGTGTTCTTAGAACACATTCAACGTGACAGAGAACAATACGGACAGCGTCCTCAGAACACCCCCACTTTGTTTATTTGCAAACATTTCATGACACCGCGAGTGTTCTTAGAACACATTCAACTTGCCAGCCACAACCCCCATTCATATTTGCGAACATTTCAAAACAGTGAGTGTTCAACAACGTCTTCAGAATACCCCCATTTTGTGTATTTGCGAACATTTCAGGACACCGCGAGTGTTCTTAGAAACGTCTTCAGAACACGCCCATTTTGTTTATTTGCAAACATTTCAGGACACCGCGAGTGTTCTTAGAACACATTCAACTTGCCAGCCACAACCCCCATTGATATTTGTGAACATTTCAGGACACAGCGAGTGTTCGACAACATCTTCAGAACACCCCCATTTTGTGTTTTTGCTAACATTTCAGGACACCGCGTGTGTTCTAAGAACACATTTAACTTGACAGAGAACAATACGGACAGCCTCCTCAGGACACCCCTACGAACATTCCCCGGACACCGCGAGTGTTCTTAGAAGCGTCTTCAGAACACCACCATCTTGTTTATTTGCGAACATTTCAGGACACTGCGAGTGTTCTTAGAACACATTAAACTTGACAGAGAACAATACGCACAGCGTCCTCAGGACACCCCCTACGAACATTCCCCGGACACCGCGAGTGTTCTTAGAAGCGTCTTCAGAACACCCCCATTTTGTTTATTTGCGAACATTTCAGGACACCGCAAGTGTTCTTAGAACACATTCAACTTGCCAGCCACAACCCCCCATTCATATTTGCGAACATTTCAGGACACAACGAGTGTTCGACAACGTCTTCAGAACACCCCCATTTTGTTTATTTGCGAGCATTTCAGGACACCGCGAGTGTTCTTAGAACACATTCAACTTGACAACGAACAATACGGACAGCGTCCTCAGGACACCCCCATTTTGTTTATTTGCGAACATTTCAGGACACCGCGAATGTTCTTAGAAACCTCTTCAGAACACCCCCATTTTGTTTATTTGCGAACATTTCAGGACACCGCGAGTGTTCTTAGAACACATTCAACTTGCCAGCCACAACCCCCATTCATATTTGCGAGCATTTCAAGACACAGCGAGTGCTCGACAACATCTTCAGAACACCCCCATTTTGTCTATTTGCGAACATTTCAGGACACCGCGAGTGTTCTTAGAACACATTCAACTTGACAGAGAACAATACGGACAGCGCCCTCAGGACACCCCCTACGAACATTCCCCGGGCACCGCAAGTGTTCTTAGAAGCGTCTTCAGAACACCACCATCTTGTTTATTTGCGACCATTTCAGGACACCGCGAGTGTTCTTAGAACACATTCAACTTGACAGAGAACAATACTGACAGCGTCTTCAGGACACCCCCATTTTGTTTATTTGCGACCATTTCAGGACACCACGAGAGTTCTTAGAACACATTCAACTTGCCAGCCACAACCCCCCATTCATATTTGCGAACATTTCAGGACACAGCAAGTGTTCGACAATGTCTTCAGAACACACCCATTTTGTGTATTTGCGAACATTTCAGGACACTGCGAGTGTTCTTAGAACACATTCAACTTGACAGAGAACAATACGGACAGAGTCCTCAGGACACCCCCTACAAATATACCCCGGACACCGCAAGTGTTCTTAGAAACGTCTTCAGAACACCCCCATTTTGTTTATTTGCGAACATTTCAGGTACCGCGAGTGTTCTTAGAACACATTCCACTTGCCAGCCACAACCCCCATTCATATTTGCGAACATTTCAGGACACAGCGAGTGTTCGACAACGTCTTCAGAACACCCCCATTTTGTGTATTTGCGAACATTTCAGGACACCGCGAGTGTTCTTAGAACACATTCAACTTGACAGAGAACAATACGGACAGCGTCCTCAGGACTCCCCCTATGAACAGTCCCCAGACACCGCAAGTGTTCTTAGAAGCGTCTTCAGAACACCCCCATTGTGTTTATTTGCAAACATTTCAGGACACCACGAGTGTTCTTAGAACACATTCAACGTGACAGAGAACAATACGGACAGCGTCCTCAGAACACCCCCACTTTGTTTATTTGCAAACATTTCAGGACACTGCGAGTGTTCTTAGAACACATTCAACTTGCCAGCCACAACCCCCATTCATATTTGCGAACATTTCAAAACAGTGAGTGTTCAACAACGTCTTCAGAATACCCCCATTTTGTGTATTTGCGAACATTTCAGGACACCGCGAGTGTTCTTAGAACACATTGAACTTGACAACGAACAATACTGACAGCCTCATCAGGACACCCCCATTTTGTTTATTTGCGAACATTTCAGGACACCGCAAGAGTTCTTAGAAACGTCTTCAGAACACGCCCATTTTGTTTATTTGCAAACATTTCAGGACACCGCGAGTGTTCTTAGAACACATTCAACTTGCCAGCCACAACCCCCATTGATATTTGTGAACATTTCAGGACACAGCGAGTGTTCGACAACATCTTCAGAACACCCCCATTTTGTGTTTTTGCGAACATTTCAGGACACTGCGAGTGTTCTAAGAACGCATTTAACTTGACAGAGAACAATACGGACAGCCTCCTCAGGACACCCCTACGAACATTCCCCGGACACCGCGAGTGTTCTTAGAAGCGTCTTCAGAACACCACCATCTTGTTTATTTGCGAACATTTCAGGACACTGCGAGTGTTCTTAGAACACATTAAACTTGACAGAGAACAATACGCACAGCGTCCTCAGGACACCCCCATTTTATTTATTGGCGAACATTTCAGGACACCGCGAGATTTCTTAGAACACATTCAACTTGCCAGCCACAACCCCCCATTCATATTTGCGAACATTTCAGGACACAGCGAGTGTTCGACAACGTCTTCAGAACACCCCCATTTTGTGTATTTGCGAACATTTCAGGACACTGCGAGTGTTCTTAGAACACATTCAACTTGACAGAGAACAATACGGACAGCGTCCTCAGGACACCCCCCACGAACATTCGCCGGACACCGCAAGTGTTCTTAGAAACGTCTTCAGAACACCCCATTTTGTTTATTTGCGAACATTTCAGGTACCGCAAGTGTTCTTAGAACACATTCAACTTGACAGAGAACAATACGGACAGCGTCCTCAGGACACCCCCTACGAACATTCCCCGGACACCGCGAGTGTTCTTAGAAGCGTCTTCAGAACACCACCATCTTGTTTATTTGCGAACATTTCAGGACCCTGCGAGTGTTCTTAGAACACATTCAACTTGCTAGAGAACAATACGGACAGCGTCCTCAGGACACCCCCATTTTGTTTATTTGCTAACATTTCAGGACACCGCAAGTGTTCTTAGAACACATTCAACTTGCCAGCCACAACCCCCCATTCATATTTGCGAACATTTCAGGATACAACGAGTGTTCGACAACATCTTCAGAACACCCCCATTTTGTTTATTTGCAAACATTTCAGGACACCGCGAGTGTTCTTAGAACACATTCAACTTGACAACGAACAATACGGACAGCGTCCTCAGGACACCCCCATTTTGTTTATTTGCGAACATTTCAGGACACCGCGAGTGTTCTTAGAAACGTCTTCAGAACACCCCCATTTTGTTTATTTGCGAACATTTCAGGACACCGCGAGTGTTCTTAGAACACATTCAACTTGCCAGCCACAACCCCCAATCATATTTGCGAGCATTTCAAGACACAGCAAGTGTTCGACAACATCTTCAGAACACCCCCATTTTGTGTATTTGCGAACATTTCAGGACACCGCGAGTGTTCTTAGAACACATTCAACTTGCCAGCCACAACCCCCATTCATATTTGCGAACATTTCAAAACAGTGAGTGTTCAACAACCTGTTCAGAATACCCCCATTTTGTGTATTTGCGAACATTTCAGGACACCGCGAGTTTTCTTAGAACACATTCAACTTGCCAGCCACAACCCCCATTCATATTTGCGAACATTTCAAAACAGTGAGTGTTCAACAACGTGTTCAGAATACCCCCATTTTGTGTATTTGCGAACATTTCAGGACACCGCGAGTGTTCTTAGAACACATTGAACTTGACAACGAACAATACTGACAGCCTCCTCAGGACACCCCCATTTTGTTTATTTGCGAACATTTCAGGACACCGCGAGTGTTCTTAGAAACGTCTTCAGAACACGCCCATTTTGTTTATTTGCAAACATTTTAGGACACCGCGAGTGTTCTTAGAACACATTCAACTTGCCAGCCACAACCCCCATTGATATTTGTGAACATTTCAGGACACAGCGAGTGTTCGACAACATCTTCAGAACACCCCCATTTTGTGTTTTTGCGAACATTTCAGGACACCGCGCGTGTTCTAAGAACACATTTAACTTGACAGAGAACAATACGGACAGCCTCCTCAGGACACCCCTACGAACATTCCCCGGACACCGCGAGTGTTCTTAGAAGCGTCTTCAGAACACCACCATCTTGTTTATTTGCGAACATTTCAGGACACTGCGAGTGTTCTTAGAACACATTAAACTTGACAGAGAACAATACGCACAGCGTCCTCAGGACACCCCCTACGAACATTCCCCGGACACCGCGAGTGTTCTTAGAAGCGTCTTCAGAACACCCCCATTTTGTTTATTTGCGAACATTTCAGGACACCGCAAGTGTTCTTAGAACACATTCAACTTGCTAGCCACAACCCCCCATTCATATTTGCGAACATTTCAGGACACAACGAGTGTTCGACAACGTCTTCAGAACACCCCCATTTTGTTTATTTGCGAGCATTTCAGGACACCGCGAGTGTTCTTAGAACACATTCAACTTGACAACGAACAATACGGACAGCGTCCTCAGGACACCCCCATTTTGTTTATTTGCGAACATTTCAGGACACCGCGAGTGTTCTTAGAAACCTCTTCAGAACACCCCCATTTTGTTTATTTGCGAACATTTCAGGACACCGCGAGTGTTCTTAGAACACATTCAACTTGACAGAGAACAATACGGACAGCGTCCTCAGGACACCCCCTACGAACATTCCCCGGGCACCGCAAGTCTTCTTAGAAGCGTCTTCAGAACACCACCATCTTGTTTATTTGCGACCATTTCAGGACACCGCGAGTGTTCTTAGAACACATTCAACTTGACAGAGAACAATACGGAAAGCGTCTTAAGGACACCCCCATTTTGTTTATTTGCGACCATTTCAGGACACCACGAGAGTTCTTAGAACACATTCAACTTGCCAGCCACAACCCCCCATTCATATTTGCGAACATTTCAGGACACAGCAAGTGTTCGACAATGTCTTCAGAACACCCCCATTTTGTGTATTTGCGAACATTTCAGGACACTGCGAGTGTTCTTAGAACACATTCAACTTGACAGAGAACAATACAGACAGAGTCCTCAGGACACACACCCCCTACAAATATTCCCCGGACACCGCAAATGTTCTTAGAAACGTCTTCAGAACACCCCCATTTAGTTTATTTGCAAACATTTCAGGTACCGCGAGTGTTCTTAGAACACATTCAACTTGCCAGCCACAACCCCCATTCATATTTGCGAACATTTCAGGACACAGCGAGTGTTCGACAACGTCTTCAGAACACCCCCATTTTGTGTATTTGCGAACATTTCAGGACACCGCGAGTGTTCTTAGAACACATTCAACTTGACAGAGAACAATATGGACAGCGTCCTCAGGACTCCCCCTACGAACATTCCCCAGACACCGCGAGTGTTGTTAGAAGCGTCTTCAGAACACCCCCATTTTGTTTATTTGCGAACATTTCAGGACACCGCGAGTGTTCTTAGCACACATTCAACGTGACAGAGAACAATACGGACAGCGTCCTCAGAACACCCCTACTTTGTTTATTTGCAAACATTTCAGGACACCGCGAGTGTTCTTAGAACACATTCAACTTGCCAGCCACAACCCCCATTCATATTTGCGAACATTTCAAAACAGTGAGTGTTCAACAACGTCTTCAGAATACCCCCATTTTGTGTATTTGCGAACATTTCAGGACACCGCGAGTGTTCTTAGAACACATTGAACTTGACAACGAACAATACTGACAGCCTCCTCAGGACACCCCAATTTAGTTTTTTTGCGAACATTTCAGGACACCGCGAGTGTTCTTAGAAACGTCTTCAGAACACGCCCATTTTGTTTATTTGCAAACATTTCAGGACACCGCGAGTGTTCTTAGAACACATTCAACTTGCCAGCCACAACCCCCATTGATATTTGTGAACATTTCAGGACACAGCGAGTGTTCGACAACATCTTCAGAACACCCCCATTTTGTGTTTTTGCGAACATTTCAGGACACCGCGAGTGTTCTAAGAACACATTTAACTTGACAGAGAACAATACGGACAGCCTCCTCAGGACACCCCTACGAACATACCCCGGACACCGCGAGTGTTCTTAGAAGCGTCTTCAGAACACCACCATCTTGTTTATTTGCGAACATTTCAGGACACTGCGAGTGTTCTTAGAACACATTAAACTTGACAGAGAACAATACGCACAGCGTCCTCAGGACACCCCCTAAGAACATTCCCCGGACACCGCGAGTGTTCTTAGAAGCGTCTTCAGAACACCCCCATTTTGTTTATTTGCGAACATTTCAGGACACCGCAAGTGTTCTTAGAACACATTCAACTTGCCAGCCACAACCCCCCATTCATATTTGCGAACATTTCAGGACACAACGAGTGTTCGACAACGTCTTCAGAACACCCCCATTTTGTTTATTTGCGAGCATTTCAGGACACCGCGAGTGTTCTTAGAACACATTCAACTTGACAACGAACAATACGGACAGCGTCCTCAGGACACCCCCATTTTGTTTATTTGCGAACATTTCAGGACACCGCGAGTGTTCTTAGAAACCTCTTCAGAACACCCCCATTTTGTTTATTTGCGAACATTTCAGGACACCGCGAGTGTTCTTAGAACACATTCAACTTGCCAGCCACAACCCCCATTCATATTTGCGAGCATTTCAAGACACAGCGAGTGTTCGACAACATCTTCAGAACACCCCCATTTTGTCTATTTGCGAACATTTCAGGACACCGCGAGTGTTCTTAGAACACATTCAACTTGACAGAGAACAATACGGACAGCGTCCTCAGGACACCCCCTACGAACATTCCCCGGGCACCGCAAGTGTTCTTAGAAGCGTCTTCAGAACACCACCATCTTGTTTATTTGCGACCATTTCAGGACACCGCGAGTGTTCTTAGAACACATTCAACTTGACAGAGAACAATACGGACAGCGTCTTCAGGACACCCCCATTTTGTTTATTTGCGACCATTTCAGGACACCACGAGAGTTCTTAGAACACATTCAACTTGCCAGCCACAACCCCCATTCATATTTGCGAACATTTCAAAACAGTGAGTGTTCAACAACGTCTTCAGAATACCCCCATTTTGTGTATTTGCGAACATTTCAGGACACCGCGAGTGTTCTTAGAACACATTGAACTTGACAACGAACAATACTGACAGCCTCCTCAGGACACCCCCATTTTGTTTTTTTGCGAACATTTCAGGACACCGCGAGTGTTCTTAGAAACGTCTTCAGAACACGCCCATTTTGTTTATTTGCAAACATTTCAGGACACCGCGAGTGTTCTTAGAACACATTCAACTTGCCAGCCACAACCCCCATTGATATTTGTGAACATTTCAGGACACAGCGAGTGTTCGACAACATCTTCAGAACACCCCCATTTTGTGTTTTTGCGAACATTTCAGGACACCGCGTGTGTTCTAAAAACACATTTAACTTGACAGAGAACAATACGGACAGCCTCCTCAGGACACCCCTACGAACATTCCCCGGACACCGCGAGTGTTCTTAGAAGCGTCTTCAGAACACCACCATCTTGTTTATTTGCGAACATTTCAGGACACTGCGAGTGTTCTTAGAACACATTAAACTTGACAGAGAACAATACGCACAGCGTCCTCAGGACACCCCCATTTTATTTATTGGCGAACATTTCAGGACACCGCGAGATTTCTTAGAACACATTCAACTTGCCAGCCACAACCCCCCATTCATATTTGCGAACATTTCAGGACACAGCAAGTGTTCTTAGAAACGTCTTCAGAACACCCCATTTTGTTTATTTGCGAACATTTCAGGTACCGCAAGTGTTCTTAGAACACATTCAACTTGACAGAGAACAATACGGACAGCGTCCTCAGGACACCCCCTACGAACATTCCCCGGACACCGCGAGTGTTCTTAGAAGCGTCTTCAGAACACCACCATCTTGTTTATTTGCGAACATTTCAGGACCCTGCGAGTGTTCTTAGAACACATTCAACTTGCTAGAGAACAATACTGACAGCCTCCTCAGGACACCCCCATTTTGTTTATTTGCGAACATTTCAGGACACCGCAAGTGTTCTTAGAACACATTCAACTTGCCAGCCACAACCCCCCATTCATATTTGCGAACATTTCAGGATACAACGAGTGTTCGACAACATCTTCAGAACACCCCCATTTTGTTTATTTGCAAACATTTCAGGACACCGCGAGTGTTCTTAGAACACATTCAACTTGACAACGAACAATACGGACAGCGTCCTCAGGACACCCCCATTTTGTTTATTTGCGAACATTTCAGGACACCGCGAGTGTTCTTAGAAACGTCTTCAGAACACCCCCATTTTGTTTATTTGCGAACATTTCAGGACACCGCGAGGGTTCTTAGAACACATTCAACTTGCCAGCCACAACCCCCAATCATATTTGCGAGCATTTCAAGACACAGCAAGTGTTCGACAACATCTTCAGAACACCCCCATTTTGTGTATTTGCGAACATTTCAGGACACCGCGAGTGTTCTTAGAACACATTCAACTTGCCAGCCACAACCCCCATTCATATTTGCGAACATTTCAAAACAGTGAGTGTTCAACAACGTGTTCAGAATACCCCCATTTTGTGTATTTGCGAACATTTCAGGACACCGCGAGTTTTCTTAGAACACATTCAACTTGCCAGCCACAACCCCCATTCATATTTGCGAACGTTTCAAAACAGTGAGTGTTCAACAACGTGTTCAGAATACCCCCATTTTGTGTATTTGCGAACATTTCAGGACACCGCGAGTGTTCTTAGAACACATTGAACTTGACAACGAACAATACTGACAGCCTCCTCAGGACACCCCCATTTTGTTTATTTGCGAACATTTCAGGACACCGCGAGTGTTCTTAGAAACGTCTTCAGAACACGCCCATTTTGTTTATTTGCAAACATTTTAGGACACCGCGAGTGTTCTTAGAACACATTCAACTTGCCAGCCACAACCCCCATTGATATTTGTGAACATTTCAGGACACAGCGAGTGTTCGACAACATCTTCAGAACACCCCCATTTTGTGTTTTTGCGAACATTTCAGGACACCGCGCGTGTTCTAAGAACACATTTAACTTGACAGAGAACAATACGGACAGCCTCCTCAGGACACCCCTACGAACATCCCCCGGACACCGCGAGTGTTCTTAGAAGCGTCTTCAGAACACCACCATCTTGTTTATTTGCGAACATTTCAGGACACTGCGAGTGTTCTTAGAACACATTAAACTTGACAGAGAACAATACGCACAGCGTCCTCAGGACACCCCCTACGAACATTCCCCGGACACCGCGAGTGTTCTTAGAAGCGTCTTCAGAACACCCCCATTTTGTTTATTTGCGAACATTTCAGGACACCGCAAGTGTTCTTAGAACACATTCAACTTGCTAGCCACAACCCCCCATTCATATTTGCGAACATTTCAGGACACAACGAGTGTTCGACAACGTCTTCAGAACACCCCCATTTTGTTTATTTGCGAGCATTTCAGGACACCGCGAGTGTTCTTAGAACACATTCAACTTGACAACGAACAATACGGACAGCGTCCTCAGGACACCCCCATTTTGTTTATTTGCGAACATTTCAGGACACCGCGAGTGTTCTTAGAAACCTCTTCAGAACACCCCCATTTTGTTTATTTGCGAACATTTCAGGACACCGCGAGTGTTCTTAGAACACATTCAACTTGACAGAGAACAATACGGACAGCGTCCTCAGGACACCCCCTACGAACATTCCCCGGGCACCGCAAGTCTTCTTAGAAGCGTCTTCAGAACACCACCATCTTGTTTATTTGCGACCATTTCAGGACACCGCGAGTGTTCTTAGAACACATTCAACTTGACAGAGAACAATACGGAAAGCGTCTTAAGGACACCCCCATTTTGTTTATTTGCGACCATTTCAGGACACCACGAGAGTTCTTAGAACACATTCAACTTGCCAGCCACAACGCCCCATTCATATTTGCGAACATTTCAGGACACAGCAAGTGTTCGACAATGTCTTCAGAACACCCCCATTTTGTGTATTTGCGAACATTTCAGGACACTGCGAGTGTTCTTAGAACACATTCAACTTGACAGAGAACAATACAGACAGAGTCCTCAGGACACACACCCCCTACAAATATTCCCCGGACACCGCAAATGTTCTTAGAAACGTCTTCAGAACACCCCCATTTAGTTTATTTGCAAACATTTCAGGTACCGCGAGTGTTCTTAGAACACATTCAACTTGCCAGCCACAACCCCCATTCATATTTGCGAACATTTCAGGACACAGCGAGTGTTCGACAACGTCTTCAGAACACCCCCATTTTGTGTATTTGCGAACATTTCAGGACACCGCGAGTGTTCTTAGAACACATTCAACTTGACAGAGAACAATATGGACAGCGTCCTCAGGACTCCCCCTACGAACATTCCCCAGACACCGCGAGTGTTGTTAGAAGCGTCTTCAGAACACCCCCATTTTGTTTATTTGCAAACATTTCAGGACACCGCGAGTGTTCTTAGAACACATTCAACGTGACAGAGAACAATACGGACAGCGTCCTCAGAACAACCCCACTTTGTTTATTTGCAAACATTTCAGGACACCGCGAGTGTTCTTAGAACACATTCAACTTGCCAGCCACAACCCCCATTCATATTTGCGAACATTTCAAAACAGTGAGTGTTCAACAACGTCTTCAGAATACCCCCATTTTGTGTATTTGCGAACATTTCAGGACACCGCGAGTGTTCTTAGAACACATTGAACTTGACAACGAACAATACTGACAGCCTCCTCAGGACACCCCAATTTAGTTTTTTTGCAAACATTTCAGGACACCGCGAGTGTTCTTAGAAACGTCTTCAGAACACGCCCATTTTGTTTATTTGCAAACATTTCAGGACACCGCGAGTGTTCTTAGAACACATTCAACTTGCCAGCCACAACCCCCATTGATATTTGTGAACATTTCAGGACACAGCGAGTGTTCGACAACATCTTCAGAACACCCCCATTTTGTGTTTTTGCGAACATTTCAGGACACCGCGAGTGTTCTAAGAACACATTTAACTTGACAGAGAACAATACGGACAGCCTCCTCAGGACACCCCTACGAACATTCCCCGGACACCGCGAGTGTTCTTAGAAGCGTCTTCAGAACACCACCATCTTGTTTATTTGCGAACATTTCAGGACACTGCGAGTGTTCTTAGAACACATTAAACTTGACAGAGAACAATACGCACAGCGTCCTCAGGACACCCCCTACGAACATTCCCCGGACACCGCGAGTGTTCTTAGAAGCGTCTTCAGAACACCCCCATTTTGTTTATTTGCGAACATTTCAGGACACCGCAAGTGTTCTTAGAACACATTCAACTTGCCAGCCACAACCCCCCATTCATATTTGCGAACATTTCAGGACACAACGAGTGTTCGACAACGTCTTCAGAACACCCCCATTTTGTTTATTTGCGAGCATTTCAGGACACCGCGAGTGTTCTTAGAACACATTCAACTTGACAACGAACAATACGGACAGCGTCCTCAGGACACCCCCATTTTGTTTATTTGCGAACATTTCAGGACACCGCGAGTGTTCTTAGAAACCTCTTCAGAACACCCCCATTTTGTTTATTTGCGAACATTTCAGGACACCGCGAGTGTTCTTAGAACACATTCAACTTGCCAGCCACAACCCCCATTCATATTTGCGAGCATTTCAAGACACAGCGAGTGTTCGACAACATCTTCAGAACACCCCCATTTTGTCTATTTGCGAACATTTCAGGACACCGCGAGTGTTCTTAGAACACATTCAACTTGACAGAGAACAATACGGACAGCGTCCTCAGGACACCCCCTACGAACATTCCCCGGGCACCGCAAGTGTTCTTAGAAGCGTCTTCAGAACACCACCATCTTGTTTATTTGCGACCATTTCAGGACACCGCGAGTGTTCTTAGAACACATTCAACTTGACAGAGAACAATACGGACAGCGTCTTCAGGACACCCCCATTTTGTTTATTTGCGACCATTTCAGGACACCACGAGAGTTCTTAGAACACATTCAACTTGCCAGCCACAACCCCCATTCATATTTGCGAACATTTCAAAACAGTGAGTGTTCAACAACGTCTTCAGAATACCCCCATTTTGTGTATTTGCGAACATTTCAGGACACCGCGAGTGTTCTTAGAACACATTGAACTTGACAACGAACAATACTGACAGCCTCCTCAGGACACCCCCATTTTGTTTTTTTGCGAACATTTCAGGACACCGCGAGTGTTCTTAGAAACGTCTTCAGAACACGCCCATTTTGTTTATTTGCAAACATTTCAGGACACCGCGAGTGTTCTTAGAACACATTCAACTTGCCAGCCACAACCCCCATTGATATTTGTGAACATTTCAGGACACAGCGAGTGTTCGACAACATCTTCAGAACACCCCCATTTTGTGTTTTTGCGAACATTTCAGGACACCGCGTGTGTTCTAAGAACACATTTAACTTGACAGAGAACAATACGGACAGCCTCCTCAGGACACCCCTACGAACATTCCCCGGACACCGCGAGTGTTCTTAGAAGCGTCTTCAGAACACCACCATCTTGTTTATTTGCGAACATTTCAGGTACCGCAAGTGTTCTTAGAACACATTCAACTTGACAGAGAACAATACGGACAGCGTCCTCAGGACACCCCCCACGAACATTCGCCGGACACCGCAAGTGTTCTTAGAAACGTCTTCAGAACACCCCATTTTGTTTATTTGCGAACATTTCAGGTACCGCAAGTGTTCTTAGAACACATTCAACTTGACAGAGAACAATACGGACAGCGTCCTCAGGACACCCCCTACGAACATTCCCCGGACACCGCGAGTGTTCTTAGAAGCGTCTTCAGAACACCACCATCTTGTTTATTTGCGAACATTTCAGGACCCTGCGAGTGTTCTTAGAACACATTCAACTTGCCAGAGAACAATACGGACAGCGTCCTCAGGACACCCCCATTTTGTTTATTTGCTAACATTTCAGGACACCGCAAGTGTTCTTAGAACACATTCAACTTGCCAGCCACAACCCCCCATTCATATTTGCGAACATTTCAGGATACAACGAGTGTTCGACAACGTCTTTAGAACACCCCCATTTTGTTTATTTGCGAACATTTCAGGACACCGCGAGTGTTCTTAGAACACATTCAACTTGACAACGAACAATACGGACAGCGTCCTCAGGACACCCCCATTTTGTTTATTTGCAAACATTTCAGGACACCGCGAGTGTTCTTAGAAACGTCTTCAGAACACCCCCATTTTATTTATTTGCGAACATTTCAGGACACCGCGAGTGTTCTTAGAACACATTCAACTTGCCAGCCACAACCCCCAATCATATTTGCGAGCATTTCAAGACACAGCAAGTGTTCGACAACATCTTCAGAACACCCCCATTTTGTGTATTTGCGAACATTTCAGGACACCGCGAGTGTTCTTAGAACACATTCAACTTGCCAGCCACAACCCCCATTCATATTTGCGAACATTTCAAAACAGTGAGTGTTCAACAACGTGTTCAGAATACCCCCATTTTGTGTATTTGCGAACATTTCAGGACACCGCGAGTGTTCTTAGAACACATTGAACTTGACAACGAACAATACTGACAGCCTCCTCAGGACACCCCCATTTTGTTTATTTGCGAACATTTCAGGACACCGCGAGTGTTCTTAGAAACGTCTTCAGAACATGCCCATTTTGTTTATTTGCAAACATTTCAGGACACCGCAGGTGTTCTTAGAACACATTCAACTTGCCAGCCACAACCCCCATTGATATTTGTGAACATTTCAGGACACAGCGAGTGTTCGACAACATCTTCAGAACACCCCCATTTTGTGTTTTTGCGAACATTTCAGGACACCGCGCGTGTTCTAAGAACACATTTAACTTGACAGAGAACAATACGGACAGCCTCCTCAGGACACCCCTACGAACATTCCCCGGACACCGCGAGTGTTCTTAGAAGCGTCTTCAGAACACCACCATCTTGTTTATTTGCGAACATTTCAGGACACTGCGAGTGTTCTTAGAACACATTAAACTTGACAGAGAACAATACGCACAGCGTCCTCAGGACACCCCTTACGAACATTCCCCGGACACCGCGAGTGTTCTTAGAAGCGTCTTCAGAACACCCCCATTTTGTTTATTTGCGAACATTTCAGGACACCGCAAGTGTTCTTAGAACACATTCAACTTGCTAGCCACAACCCCCCATTCATATTTGCGAACATTTCAGGACACAACGAGTGTTCGACAACGTCTTCAGAACACCCCCATTTTGTTTATTTGCGAGCATTTCAGGACACCGCGAGTGTTCTTAGAACACATTCAACTTGACAACGAACAATACGGACAGCGTCCTCAGGACACCCCCATTTTGTTTATTTGCGAACATTTCAGGACACCGCGAGTGTTCTTAGAAACCTCTTCAGAACACCCCCATTTTGTTTATTTGCGAACATTTCAGGACACCGCGAGTGTTCTTAGAACACATTCAACTTGACAGAGAACAATACGGACAGCGTCCTCAGGACACCCCCTACGAACATTCCCCGGGCACCGCAAGTCTTCTTAGAAGCGTCTTCAGAACACCCCCATTTAGTTTATTTGCAAACATTTCAGGTACCGCAAGTGTTCTTAGAACACATTCAACTTGCCAGCCACAACCCCCATTCATATTTGCGAACATTTCAGGACACAGCGAGTGTTCGACAACGTCTTCAGAACACCCCCATTTTGTGTATTTGCGAACATTTCAGGACACCGCGAGTGTTCTTAGAACACATTCAACTTGACAGAGAACAATACGGACAGCGTCCTCAGGACACCCCCCACGAACATTCGCCGGACACCGCAAGTGTTCTTAGAAACGTCTTCAGAACACCCCATTTTGTTTATTTGCGAACATTTCAGGTACCGCGAGTGTTCTTAGAACACATTCAACTTGCCAGAGAACAATACGGACAGCGTCCTCAGGACACCCCCATTTTGTTTATTTGCTAACATTTCAGGACACCGCAAGTGTTCTTAGAACACATTCAACTTGCCAGCCACAACCCCCCATTCATATTTGCGAACATTTCAGGATACAACGAGTGTTCGACAACGTCTTCAGAACACCCCCATTTTGTTTATTTGCGAACATTTCAGGACACCGCGAGTGTTCTTAGAACACATTCAACTTGACAACGAACAATACGGACAGCGTCCTCAGGACACCCCCATTTTGTTTATTTGCGAACATTTCAGGACACCACAAGTGTTCTTAGAAACGTCTTCAGAACACCCCCATTTTATTTATTTGCGAACATTTCAGGACACCGCGAGTGTTCTTAGAACACATTCAACTTGCCAGCCACAACCCCCAATCATATTTGCGAGCATTTCAAGACACAGCAAGTGTTCGACAACATCTTCAGAACACCCCCATTTTGTGTATTTGCGAACATTTCAGGACACCGCGAGTGTTCTTAGAACACATTCAACTTGCCAGCCACAACCCCCATTCATATTTGCGAACATTTCAAAACAGTGAGTGTTCAACAACGTGTTCAGAATACCCCCATTTTGTGTATTTGCGAACATTTCAGGACATTTCAGAGTGTTCTTAGAACACATTGAACTTGACAACGAACAATACTGACAGCCTCCTCAGGACACCCCCATTTTGTTTATTTGCGAACATTTCAGGACACAGCGAGTGTTCTTAGAAACGTCTTCAGAACACGCCCATTTTGTTTATTTGCAAACATTTCAGGACACCGCGAGTGTTCTTAGAACACATTCAACTTGCCAGCCACAACCCCCATTGATATTTGTGAACATTTCAGGACACAGCGAGTGTTCGACAACATCTTCAGAACACCCCCATTTTGTGTTTTTGCGAACATTTCAGGACACTGCGAGTGTTCTTAGAACACATTAAACTTGACAGAGAACAATACGCACAGCGTCCTCAGGACACCCCCTACGAACATTCCCCGGACACCGCGAGTGTTCTTAGAAGCGTCTTCAGAACACCCCCATTTTGTTTATTTGCGAACATTTCAGGACACCGCAAGTGTTCTTAGAACACATTCAACTTGCTAGCCACAACCCCCCATTCATATATGCGAACATTTCAGGACACAACGAGTGTTCGACAACGTCTTCAGAACACCCCCATTTTGTTTATTTGCAAGCATTTCAGGACACCGCGAGTGTTCTTAGAACACATTCAACTTGACAACGAACAATACGGACAGCGTCCTCAGGACACCCCCATTTTGTTTATTTGCGAACATTTCAGGACACCGCGAGTGTTCTTAGAAACCTCTTCAGAACACCCCCATTTTGTTTATTTGCGAACATTTCAGGACACCGCGAGTGTTCTTAGAACACATTCAACTTGACAGAGAACAATACGGACAGCGTCCTCAGGACACCCCCTACGAACATTCCCCGGGCACCGCAAGTCTTCTTAGAAGCGTCTTCAGAACACCACCATCTTGTTTATTTGCGACCATTTCAGGACACCGCGAGTGTTCTTAGAACACATTCAACTTGACAGAGAACAATACGGAAAGCGTCTTAAGGACACCCCCATTTTGTTTATTTGCGACCATTTCAGGACACCACGAGAGTTCTTAGAACACATTCAACTTGCCAGCCACAACCCCCCATTCATATTTGCGAACATTTCAGGACACAGCAAGTGTTCGACAATGTCTTCAGAACACCCCCATTTTGTGTATTTGCGAACATTTCAGGACACTGCGAGTGTTCTTAGAACACATTCAACTTGACAGAGAACAATACAGACAGAGTCCTCAGGACACCTCCTACAAATATTCCCCGGACACCGCAAATGTTCTTAGAAACGTCTTCAGAACACCCCCATTTAGTTTATTTGCAAACATTTCAGGTACCGCAAGTGTTCTTAGAACACATTCAACTTGCCAGCCACAACCCCCATTCATATTTGCGAACATTTCAGGACACAGCGAGTGTTCGACAACGTCTTCAGAACACCCCCATTTTGTGTATTTGCGAACATTTCAGGACACCGCGAGTGTTCTTAGAACACATTCAACTTGACAGAGAACAATATGGACAGCGTCCTCAGGACTCCCCCTACGAACATTCCCCAGACACCGCGAGTGTTGTTAGAAGAGTCTTCAGAACACCCCCATTTTGTTTATTTGCAAACATTTCAGGACACCGCGAGTGTTCTTAGAACACATTCAACGTGACAGAGAACAATACGGACAGCGTCCTCAGAACACCCCCACTTTGTTTATTTGTAAACATTTCAGGACACCGCGAGTGTTCTTAGAACACATTCAACTTGCCAGCCACAACCCCCATTCATATTTGCGAACATTTCAAAACAGTGAGTGTTCAACAACGTCTTCAGAATACCCCCATTTTGTGTATTTGCGAACATTTCAGGACACCGCCAGTGTTCTTAGAACACATTGAACTTGACAACGAACAATACTGACAGCCTCCTCAGGACACCCCCATTTTGTTTTTTTGCGAACATTTCAGGACACCGCGAGTGTTCTTAGAAACGTCTTCAGAACACGCCCATTTTGTTTATTTGCAAACATTTCAAGACACCGCGAGTGTTCTTAGAACACATTCAACTTGCCAGCCACAACCCCCATTGATATTTGTGAACATTTCAGGACACAGCGAGTGTTCGACAACATCTTCAGAACACCCCCATTTTGTGTTTTTGCGAACATTTCAGGACACTGCGAGTGTTCTAAGAACACATTTAACTTGACAGAGAACAATACGGACAGCCTCCTCAGACACCCCTACGAACATTCCCCGGACACCGCGAGTGTTCTTAGAAGCGTCTTCAGAACACCACCATCTTGTTTATTTGCGAACATTTCAGGACACTGCGAGTGTTCTTAGAACACATTAAACTTGACAGAGAACAATACGCACAGCGTCCTCAGGACACCCCCTACGAACATTCCCCGGACACCGCGAGTGTTCTTAGAAGCGTCTTCAGAACACCCCCATTTTGTTTATTTGCGAACATTTCAGGACACCGCAAGTGTTCTTAGAACACATTCAACTTGCCAGCCACACCCCCCATTCATATTTGCGAACATTTCAGGACACAACGAGTGTTCGACAACATCTTCAGAACACCCCCATTTTGTTTATTTGCGAGCATTTCAGGACACCGCGAGTGTTCTTAGAACACATTCAACTTGACAATGAACAATACGGACAGCGTCCTCAGGACACCCCCATTTTGTTTATTTGCGAACATTTCAGGACACCGCAAGTGTTCTTAGAAACCTCTTCAGAACACCCCCATTTTGTTTATTTGCGAACATTTCAGGACACCGCGAGTGTTCTTAGAACACATTCAACTTGCCAGCCACAACCCCCATTCATATTTGCGAGCATTTCAAGACACAGCGAGTGTTCGACAACATCTTCAGAACACCCCCATTTTGTCTATTTGCGAACATTTCAGGACACCGCGAGTGTTCGTAGAACACATTCAACTTGACAGAGAACAATACGGACAGCGTCCTCAGGACACCCCCTACGAACATTCCCCGGGCACCGCAAGTGTTCTTAGAAGCGTCTTCAGAACACCACCATCTTGTTTATTTGCGACCATTTCAGGACACCGCGAGTGTTCTTAGAACACATTCAACTTGACAGACAACAATACGGACAGCGTCTTCAGGACACCCCCATTTTGTTTATCTGCGACCATTTCAGGACACCACGAGAGTTCTTAGAACACATTCAACTTGCCAGCCACAACCCCCCATTCATATTTGCGAACATTTCAGGACACAGCAAGTGTTCGACAATGTCTTCAGAACACACCCATTTTGTGTATTTGCGAACATTTCAGGACACTGCGAGTGTTCTTAGAACACATTCAACTTGACAGAGAACAATACGGACAGAGTCCTCAGGACACCCCCTACAAATATACCCCGGACACCGCAAGTGTTCTTAGAAACGTCTTCAGAACACCCCCATTTTGTTTATTTGCGAACATTTCAGGTACCACAAGTGTTCTTAGAACACATTCAACTTGCCAGCCACAACCCCCATTCATATTTGCGAACATTTCAGGACACAGCGAGTGTTCGACAACGTCTTCAGAACACCCCCATTTTTTATTTTGTGTATTTGCGAACATTTCAGGACACCGCGAGTGTTCTTAGAACACATTCAACTTGACAGAGAGCAATACGGACAGCGTCCTCAGGACTCCCCCTATGAACATTCCCCAGACACCGCAAGTGTTCTTAGAAGCGTCTTCAGAACACCCCCATTGTGTTTATTTGCAAACATTTCAGGACACCACGAGTGTTCTTAGAACACATTCAACGTGACAGAGAACAATACGGACAGCGTCCTCAGAACACCCCCACTTTGTTTATTTGCAAACATTTCAGGACACCGCGAGTGTTCTTAGAACACATTCAACTTGCCAGCCACAACCCCCATTCATATTTGCGAACATTTCAAAACAGTGAGTGTTCAACAACGTCTTCAGAATACCCCCATTTTGTGTATTTGCGAACATTTCAGGACACCGCGAGTGTTCTTAGAACACATTGAACTTGACAACGAACAATACTGACAGCCTCCTCAGGACACCCCCATTTTGTTTATTTGCGAACATTTCAGGACACCGCAAGAGTTCTTAGAAACGTCTTCAGAACACGCCCATTTTGTTTATTTGCAAACATTTCAGGACACCGCGAGTGTTCTTAGAACACATTCAACTTGCCAGCCACAACCCCCATTGATGTTTGTGAACATTTCAGGACACAGCGAGTGTTCGACAACATCTTCAGAACACCCCCATTTTGTGTTTTTGCGAACATTTCAGGACACCGCGAGTGTTCTAAGAACACATTTAACTTGACAGAGAACAATACGGACAGCCTCCTCAGGACACCCCTACGAACATTCCCCGGACACCGCGAGTGTTCTTAGAAGCGTCTTCAGAACACCACCATCTTGTTTATTTGCGAACATTTCAGGACACTGCGAGTGTTCTTAGAACACATTAAACTTGACAGAGAACAATACGCACAGCGTCCTCAGAACACCCCCATTTTGTTTATTTGCGAACATTTCAGGACACCTCGAGTGTTCTTAGAACACATTCAACTTGCCAGCCACAACCCCCAATCATATTTGCGAGCATTTCAAGACACAGCAAGTGTTCGACAAGATCTTCAGAACACCCCCATTTTGTGTATTTGCGAACATTTCAGGACACCGCGAGTGTTCTTAGAACACATTCAACTTGACAGAGAACAATACGGACAGCGTCCTCAGGACACCCCCTACGAACATTCCCCGGACACCGCAAGTGTTCTTAGAAACGTCTTCAGAACACCACCATCTTGTTTATTTGCGAACATTTCAGGACACCGCAAGTGTTCTTAGAACACATTCAACTTGACAGAGAACAATACGGACAGCGTCCTCAGGACACCCCCTTTTTGTTTATTTGCGAACATTTCAGGTACCGCGAGTGTTCTTAGAACACATTCAACTTGCCAGCCACAACCCCCATTCATATTTGCGAACATTTCAGGACACAGCGAGTGTTCGACAACGTCTTCAGAACACCCCCATTTTTTGTATTTGCGAACATTTCAGGACACCGCGAGTGTTCTTAGAACACATTCAACGTGACAGAGAACAATACGGACAGCGTCCTCAGAAGACCCCCACTTTGTTTATTTGCGAACATTTCAGGACACCGCGAGTGTTCTTAGAACACATTCAACTTGCCAGCCACAACCCCCATTCATATTTGCGAACATTTCAGGACACAATGAGTGTTCGACAACGTCTACAGAACACCCCCATTTTGTGTATTTGCGAACATTTCAGGACACCGCGAGTGTTCTTAGAACACATTCAACTTGACAGAGAACAATACGGACAGCGTCCTCAGGACACCCCCTACGAACATACGCCGGACACCGCAAGTGTTCTTAGAAACGTCTTCAGAACACCCCATTTTGTTTATTTGCGAACATTTCAGGTACCGCAAGTGTTCTTAGAACACATTCAACTTGCCAGCCACAAACGCCCATTCATATTTGCGAACATTTCAGGACACAGCGAGTGTTCGACAACGTCTTCAGAACACCCCCATTTTGTGTATTTGCGAACATTTCAGGACACCGTGAGTGTTCTTAGAACACATTCAACTTGACAGAGAACAATACGGACAGCGTCCTCAGGACACCCACTACGAACATTCCCCGGACACCGCGAGTGTTCTTAGAAGTGTCTTCAGAACACCACCATCTTGTTTATTTGCGAACGTTTAAGGACCCCGCAAGTGTTCTTAGAACACATTCAACTTGACAGAGAACAATACGGACAGCGTCCTCAGGACACCCCCATTTTGTTTATTTGCAACATTTCAGGACACCGCGAGTGTTCTTAGAACACATTCAACATGACAGAGAAAAATACGGCAGCGTCCTCAGGACACCCCCTACGAACATTCCCCGGACACTGCGAGTGTTCTTAGAAGCGTCTTCAGACCATCCCCATTTTGTTTATTTGCGAATATTTCAGGACACCGCGAGTGTTCTTAGAACACATTTGACGTGACAGAGAACAACATGGACAGCGTCCTCAGAACACCCCCATTTTGTTTATTTGCAAACATTTCAGGACACCGCGAGTGTTCTTAGAACACATTCAACTTGCCAGCCACAACCCCCATTCATATTTGAAAACATTTCAGGACACAGTGACTGTTCAACAATGTCTTCAGAACACCCCCATTTTGTGTATTTGCGAACATTACAGGACACCGCGAGTGTTCTTAGAACACATTCAACTTGACAACGAACAATACGGACAGCCTCCTCAGGACACCCCCATTTTGTTTATTTGCGAACATTTCAGGACACTGCGAGTGTTCTTAGAAACGTCTTCAGAACACGCCCATTTTGTTTATTTGCGAACATTTCAGGACACCGCAAGTGTTCTTAGAACACATTCAACTTGCCAGCCACAACCCCCATTGATATTTGTGAACATTTTAGGACACAGGGAGTGTTCGACAACATCTTCAGAACACCCCCATTTTGTGTTTTTGCGAACATTTCAGGACACCGCGAGTGTTCTTAGAAAACGTCTTCAGAACACCCCCATTTTGTTTATTTGCGAACATTTCAGGACACTGCGAGTGTTCTTAGAACAAATTCAACTTGCCAGCCACAACCCCCATTCATATTTGCAAGCATTTCAAGACACAGCAAGTGTTCGACAACATCTTCAGAACACCCCCATTTTGTGTATTTGCGAACATTTCAGGACACCGCGAGTGTTCTTAGAACACATTCAACTTGACAGAGAACAATACGGACAGCGTCCTCAGGACACCCCCCACGAACATTCGCCGGACACCGCAAGTGTTCTTAGAAACGTCTTCAGAACACCCCATTTTGTTTATTTGCGAACATTTCAGGTACCGCAAGTGTTCTTAGAACACATTCAACTTGACAGAGAACAATACGGACAGCGTCCTTAGGACACCCCCTACGAACATTCCCCGGACACCGCAAGTGTTCTTAGAAGCGTCTTCAGAACACCACCATCTTGTTTATTTGCGAACATTTCAGGACCCTGCGAGTGTTCTTAGAACACATTCAACTTGCTAGAGAACAATACGGACAGCGTCCTCAGGACACCCCCATTTTGTTTATTTGCTAACATTTCAGGACACCGCAAGTGTTCTTAGAACACATTCAACTTGCCAGCCACAACCCCCCATTCATATTTGCGAACATTTCAGGATACAACGAGTGTTCGACAACATCTTCAGAACACCCCCATTTTGTTTATTTGCAAACATTTCAGGACACCGCGAGTGTTCTTAGAACACATTCAACTTGACAACGAACAATACGGACAGCGTCCTCAGGACACCCCCATTTTGTTTATTTGCGAACATTTCAGGACACCGCGAGTGTTCTTAGAAACGTCTTCAGAACACCCCCATTTTGTTTATTTGCGAACATTTCAGGACACCGCGAGTGTTCTTAGAACACATTCAACTTGCCAGCCACAACCCCCAATCATATTTGCGAGCATTTCAAGACACAGCAAGTGTTCGACAACATCTTCAGAACACCCCCATTTTGTGTATTTGCGAACATTTCAGGACACCGCGAGTGTTCTTAGAACACATTCAACTTGCCAGCCACAACCCCCATTCATATTTGCGAACATTTCAAAACAGTGAGTGTTCAACAACGTGTTCAGAATACCCCCATTTTGTGTATTTGCGAACATTTCAGGACACCGCGAGTGTTCTTAGAACACATTCAACTTGCCAGCCACAACCCCCATTCATATTTGCGAACATTTCAAAACAGTGAGTGTTCAACAACGTGTTCAGAATACCCCCATTTTGTGTATTTGCGAACATTTCAGGACACCGCGAGTGTTCTTAGAACACATTGAACTTGACAACGAACAATACTGACAGCCTCCTCAGGACACCCCCATTTTGTTTTTTTGCGAACATTTCAGGACACCGCGAGTGTTCTTAGAAACGTCTTCAGAACACGCCCATTTTGTTTATTTGCAAACATTTCAGGACACCGCGAGTGTTCTTAGAACACATTCAACTTGCCAGCCACAACCCCCATTGATATTTGTGAACATTTCAGGACACAGCGAGTGTTCGACAACATCTTCAGAACACCCCCATTTTGTGTTTTTGCGAACATTTCAGGACACCGCGTGTGTTCTAAGAACACATTTAACTTGACAGAGAACAATACGGACAGCCTCCTCAGGACACCCCTACGAACATTCCCCGGACACCGCGAGTGTTCTTAGAAGCGTCTTCAGAACACCACCATCTTGTTTATTTGCGAACATTTCAGGACACTGCGAGTGTTCTTAGAACACATTAAACTTGACAGAGAACAATACGCACAGCGTCCTCAGGACACCCCCTACGAACATTCCCCGGACACCGCGAGTGTTCTTAGAAGCGTCTTCAGAACACCCCCATTTTGTTTATTTGCGAACATTTCAGGACACCGCAAGTGTTCTTAGAACACATTCAACTTGCCAGCCACAGCCCCCCATTCATATTTGCGAACATTTCAGGACACAACGAGTGTTCGACAACGTCTTCAGAACACCCCCATTTTGTTTATTTGCGAGCATTTCAGGACACCGCGAGTGTTCTTAGAACACATTCAACTTGACAACGAACAATACGGACAGCGTCCTCAGGACACCCCCATTTTGTTTATTTGCGAACATTTCAGGACACCGCGAGTGTTCTTAGAAACCTCTTCAGAACACCCCCATTTTGTTTATTTGCGAACATTTCAGGACACCGCGAGTGTTCTTAGAACACATTCAACTTGCCAGCCACAACCCCCATTCATATTTGCGAGCATTTCAAGACACAGCGAGTGTTCGACAACATCTTCAGAACACCCCCATTTTGTCTATTTGCGAACATTTCAGGACACCGCGAGTGTTCTTAGAACACATTCAACTTGACAGAGAACAATACGGACAGCGTCCTCAGGACACCCCCTACGAACATTCCCCGGGCACCGCAAGTGTTCTTAGAAGCGTCTTCAGAACACCACCATCTTGTTTATTTGCGACCATTTCAGGACACCGCGAGTGTTCTTAGAACACATTCAACTTGACAGATAACAATACGGACAGCGTCTTCAGGACACCCCCATTTTGTTTATTTGCGACCATTTCAGGACACCACGAGAGTTCTTAGAACACATTCAACTTGCCAGCCACAACCCCCCATTCATATTTGCGAACATTTCAGGACACAGCAAGTGTTCGACAATGTCTTCAGAACACACCCATTTTGTGTAATTTTGAACATTTCAGGACACTGCGAGTGTTCTTAGAACACATTCAACTTGACAGAGAACAATACGGACAGAGTCCTCAGGACACCCCCTACAAATATACCCCGGACACCGCAAGTGTTCTTAGAAACGTCTTCAGAACACCCCCATTTTGTTCATTTGCGAACATTTCAGGTACCGCGAGTGTTCTTAGAACACATTCAACTTGCCAGCCACAACCCCCATTCATATTTGCGAACATTTCAGGACACAGCGAGTGTTCGACAACGTCTTCAGAACACCCCCATTTTGTGTATTTGCGAACATTTCAGGACACCGCAAGTGTTCTTAGAACACATTCAACTTGACAGAGAACAATACGGACAGCGTCCTCAGGACTCCCCCTATGAACATTCCCCAGACACCGCGAGTGTTCTTAGAAGCGTCTTCAGAACACCCCCATTGTGTTTATTTGCAAACATTTCAGGAAACCACGAGTGTTCTTAGAACACATTCAACGTGACAGAGAACAATACGGACAGCGTCCTCAGAAGACCCCCACTTTGTTTATTTGCAAACATTTCAGGACACCGCGAGTGTTCTTAGAACACATTCAACTTGCCAGCCACAACCCCCATTCATATTTGCGAACATTTCAAAACAGTGAGTGTTCAACAACGTCTTCAGAATACCCCCATTTTGTGTATTTGCGAACATTTCAGGACACCGCGAGTGTTCTTAGAACACATTGAACTTGACAACGAACAATACTGACAGCCTCCTCAGGACACCCCCATTTTGTTTATTTGCGAACATTTCAGGACACCGCAAGAGTTCTTAGAAACGTCTTCAGAACACGCCCATTTTGTTTATTTGCAAACATTTCAGGACACCGCGAGTGTTCTTAGAACACATTCAACTTGCCAGCCACAACCCCCATTGATATTTGTGAACATTTCAGGACACAGCGAGTGTTCGACAACATCTTCAGAACACCCCCATTTTGTGTTTTTGCGAACATTTCAGGACACCGCGTGTGTTCTAAGAACACATTTAACTTGACAGAGAACAATACGGACAGCCTCCTCAGGACACCCCTACGAACATTCCCCGGACACCGCGAGTGTTCTTAGAAGCGTCTTCAGAACACCACCATCTTGTTTATTTGCGAACATTTCAGGACACTGCGAGTGTTCTTAGAACACATTAAACTTGACAGAGAACAATACGCACAGCGTCCTCAGGACACCCCCATTTTATTTATTCGCGAACATTTCAGGACACCGCGAGATTTCTTAGAACACATTCAACTTGCGAGCCACAACCCCCCATTCATATTTGCGAACATTTCAGGACACAGAGAGTGTTCGACAACGTCTTCAGAACACCCCCATTTTGTGTATTTGCGAACATTTCAGGACACTGCGAGTGTTCTTAGAACACATTCAACTTGACAGAGAACAATACGGACAGCGTCCTCAGGACACCCCCCACGAACATTCGCCGGACACCGCAAGTGTTCTTAGAAACGTCTTCAGAACACCCCATTTTGTTTATTTGCGAACATTTCAGGTACCGCAAGTGTTCTTAGAACACATTCAACTTGACAGAGAACAATACGGACAGCGTCCTCAGGACACCCCCTACGAACATTCCCCGGACACCGCGAGTGTTCTTAGAAGCGTCTTCAGAACACCACCATCTTGTTTATTTGCGAACATTTCAGGACCCTGCGAGTGTTCTTAGAACACATTCAACTTGCCAGAGAACAATACGGACAGCGTCCTCAGGACACCCCCATTTTGTTTATTTGCTAACATTTCAGGACACCGCAAGTGTTCTTAGAACACATTCAACTTGCCAGCCACAACCCCCCATTCATATTTGCGAACATTTCAGGATACAACGAGTGTTCGACAACGTCTTTAGAACACCCCCATTTTGTTTATTTGCGAACATTTCAGGACACCGCGAGTGTTCTTAGAACACATTCAACTTGACAACGAACAATACGGACAGCGTCCTCAGGACACCCCCATTTTGTTTATTTGCAAACATTTCAGGACACCGCGAGTGTTCTTAGAAACGTCTTCAGAACACCCCCATTTTATTTATTTGCGAACATTTCAGGACACCGCGAGTGTTCTTAGAACACATTCAACTTGCCAGCCACAACCCCCAATCATATTTGCGAGCATTTCAAGACACAGCAAGTGTTCGACAACATCTTCAGAACACCCCCATTTTGTGTATTTGCGAACATTTCAGGACACCGCGAGTGTTCTTAGAACACATTCAACTTGCCAGCCACAACCCCCATTCATATTTGCGAACATTTCAAAACAGTGAGTGTTCAACAACGTGTTCAGAATACCCCCATTTTGTGTATTTGCGAACATTTCAGGACACCGCGAGTGTTCTTAGAACACATTGAACTTGACAACGAACAATACTGACAGCCTCCTCAGGACACCCCCATTTTGTTTATTTGCGAACATTTCAGGACACCGCGAGTGTTCTTAGAAACGTCTTCAGAACATGCCCATTTTGTTTATTTGCAAACATTTCAGGACACCGCAGGTGTTCTTAGAACACATTCAACTTGCCAGCCACAACCCCCATTGATATTTGTGAACATTTCAGGACACAGCGAGTGTTCGACAACATCTTCAGAACACCCCCATTTTGTGTTTTTGCGAACATTTCAGGACACCGCGCGTGTTCTAAGAACACATTTAACTTGACAGAGAACAATACGGACAGCCTCCTCATGACACCCCTACGAACATTCCCCGGACACCGCGAGTGTTCTTAGAAGCGTCTTCAGAACACCACCATCTTGTTTATTTGCGAACATTTCAGGACACTGCGAGTGTTCTTAGAACACATTAAACTTGACAGAGAACAATACGCACAGCGTCCTCAGGACACCCCTTACGAACATTCCCCGGACACCGCGAGTGTTCTTAGAAGCGTCTTCAGAACACCCCCATTTTGTTTATTTGCGAACATTTCAGGACACCGCAAGTGTTCTTAGAACACATTCAACTTGCTAGCCACAACCCCCCATTCATATTTGCGAACATTTCAGGACACAACGAGTGTTCGACAACGTCTTCAGAACACCCCCATTTTGTTTATTTGCGAGCATTTCAGGACACCGCGAGTGTTCTTAGAACACATTCAACTTGACAACGAACAATACGGACAGCGTCCTCAGGACACCCCCATTTTGTTTATTTGCGAACATTTCAGGACACCGCGAGTGTTCTTAGAAACCTCTTCAGAACACCCCCATTTTGTTTATTTGCGAACATTTCAGGCCACCGCGAGTGTTCTTAGAACACATTCAACTTGACAGAGAACAATACGGACAGCGTCCTCAGGACACCCCCTACGAACATTCCCCGGGCACCGCAAGTCTTCTTAGAAGCGTCTTCAGAACACCCCCATTTAGTTTATTTGCAAACATTTCAGGTACCGCAAGTGTTCTTAGAACACATTCAACTTGCCAGCCACAACCCCCATTCATATTTGCGAACATTTCAGGACACAGCGAGTGTTCGACAACGTCTTCAGAACACCCCCATTTTGTGTATTTGCGAACATTTCAGGACACCGCGAGTGTTCTTAGAACACATTCAACTTGACAGAGAACAATACGGACAGCGTCCTCAGGACACCCCCCACGAACATTCGCCGGACACCGCAAGTGTTCTTAGAAACGTCTTCAGAACACCCCATTTTGTTTATTTGCGAACATTTCAGGTACCGCGAGTGTTCTTAGAACACATTCAACTTGCCAGAGAACAATACGGACAGCGTCCTCAGGACACCCCCATTTTGTTTATTTGCTAACATTTCAGGACACCGCAAGTGTTCTTAGAACACATTCAACTTGCCAGCCACAACCCCCCATTCATATTTGCGAACATTTCAGGATACAACGAGTGTTCGACAACGTCTTCAGAACACCCCCATTTTGTTTATTTGCGAACATTTCAGGACACCGCGAGTGTTCTTAGAACACATTCAACTTGACAACGAACAATACGGACAGCGTCCTCAGGACACCCCCATTTTGTTTATTTGCGAACATTTCAGGACACCACAAGTGTTCTTAGAAACGTCTTCAGAACACCCCCATTTTATTTATTTGCGAACATTTCAGGACACCGCGAGTGTTCTTAGAACACATTCAACTTGCCAGCCACAACCCCCAATCATATTTGCGAGCATTTCAAGACACAGCAAGTGTTCGACAACATCTTCAGAACACCCCCATTTTGTGTATTTGCGAACATTTCAGGACACCGCGAGTGTTCTTAGAACACATTCAACTTGCCAGCCACAACCCCCATTCATATTTGCGAACATTTCAAAACAGTGAGTGTTCAACAACGTGTTCAGAATACCCCCATTTTGTGTATTTGCGAACATTTCAGGACATTTCAGAGTGTTCTTAGAACACATTGAACTTGACAACGAACAATACTGACAGCCTCCTCAGGACACCCCCATTTTGTTTATTTGCGAACATTTCAGGACACCGCGAGTGTTCTTAGAAACGTCTTCAGAACACGCCCATTTTGTTTATTTGCAAACATTTCAGGACACCGCGAGTGTTCTTAGAACACATTCAACTTGCCAGCCACAACCCCCATTGATATTTGTGAACATTTCAGGACACAGCGAGTGTTCGACAACATCTTCAGAACACCCCCATTTTGTGTTTTTGCGAACATTTCAGGACACTGCGAGTGTTCTTAGAACACATTAAACTTGACAGAGAACAATACGCACAGCGTCCTCAGGACACCCCCTACGAACATTCCCCGGACACCGCGAGTGTTCTTAGAAGCGTCTTCAGAACACCCCCATTTTGTTTATTTGCGAACATTTCAGGACACCGCAAGTGTTCTTAGAACACATTCAACTTGCTAGCCACAACCCCCCATTCATATATGCGAACATTTCAGGACACAACGAGTGTTCGACAACGTCTTCAGAACACCCCCATTTTGTTTATTTGCAAGCATTTCAGGACACCGCGAGTGTTCTTAGAACACATTCAACTTGACAACGAACAATACGGACAGCGTCCTCAGGACACCCCCATTTTGTTTATTTGCGAACATTTCAGGACACCGCGAGTGTTCTTAGAAACCTCTTCAGAACACCCCCATTTTGTTTATTTGCGAACATTTCAGGACACCGCGAGTGTTCTTAGAACACATTCAACTTGACAGAGAACAATACGGACAGCGTCCTCAGGACACCCCCTACGAACATTCCCCGGGCACCGCAAGTCTTCTTAGAAGCGTCTTCAGAACACCACCATCTTGTTTATTTGCGACCATTTCAGGACACCGCGAGTGTTCTTAGAACACATTCAACTTGACAGAGAACAATACGGAAAGCGTCTTAAGGACACCCCCATTTTGTTTATTTGCGACCATTTCAGGACACCACGAGAGTTCTTAGAACACATTCAACTTGCCAGCCACAACCCCCCATTCATATTTGCGAACATTTCAGGACACAGCAAGTGTTCGACAATGTCTTCAGAACACCCCCATTTTGTGTATTTGCGAACATTTCAGGACACTGCGAGTGTTCTTAGAACACATTCAACTTGACAGAGAACAATACAGACAGAGTCCTCAGGACACCCCCTACAAATATTCCCCGGACACCGCAAATGTTCTTAGAAACGTCTTCAGAACACCCCCATTTAGTTTATTTGCAAACATTTCAGGTACCGCAAGTGTTCTTAGAACACATTCAACTTGCCAGCCACAACCCCCATTCATATTTGCGAACATTTCAGGACACAGCGAGTGTTCGACAACGTCTTCAGAACACCCCCATTTTGTGTATTTGCGAACATTTCAGGACACCGCGAGTGTTCTTAGAACACATTCAACTTGACAGAGAACAATATGGACAGCGTCCTCAGGACTCCCCCTACGAACATTCCCCAGACACCGCGAGTGTTGTTAGAAGAGTCTTCAGAACACCCCCATTTTGTTTATTTGCAAACATTTCAGGACACCGCGAGTGTTCTTAGAACACATTCAACGTGACAGAGAACAATACGGACAGCGTCCTCAGAACACCCCCACTTTGTTTATTTGTAAACATTTCAGGACACCGCGAGTGTTCTTAGAACACATTCAACTTGCCAGCCACAACCCCCATTCATATTTGCGAACATTTCAAAACAGTGAGTGTTCAACAACGTCTTCAGAATACCCCCATTTTGTGTATTTGCGAACATTTCAGGACACCGCCAGTGTTCTTAGAACACATTGAACTTGACAACGAACAATACTGACAGCCTCCTCAGGACACCCCCATTTTGTTTTTTTGCGAACATTTCAGGACACCGCGAGTGTTCTTAGAAACGTCTTCAGAACACGCCCATTTTGTTTATTTGCAAACATTTCAAGACACCGCGAGTGTTCTTAGAACACATTCAACTTGCCAGCCACAACCCCCATTGATATTTGTGAACATTTCAGGACACAGCGAGTGTTCGACAACATCTTCAGAACACCCCCATTTTGTGTTTTTGCGAACATTTCAGGACACTGCGAGTGTTCTAAGAACACATTTAACTTGACAGAGAACAATACGGACAGCCTCCTCAGACACCCCTACGAACATTCCCCGGACACCGCGAGTGTTCTTAGAAGCGTCTTCAGAACACCACCATCTTGTTTATTTGCGAACATTTCAGGACACTGCGAGTGTTCTTAGAACACATTAAACTTGACAGAGAACAATACGCACAGCGTCCTCAGGACACCCCCTACGAACATTCCCCGGACACCGCGAGTGTTCTTAGAAGCGTCTTCAGAACACCCCCATTTTGTTTATTTGCGAACATTTCAGGACACCGCAAGTGTTCTTAGAACACATTCAACTTGCCAGCCACACCCCCCATTCATATTTGCGAACATTTCAGGACACAACGAGTGTTCGACAACATCTTCAGAACACCCCCATTTTGTTTATTTGCGAGCATTTCAGGACACCGCGAGTGTTCTTAGAACACATTCAACGTGACAATGAACAATACGGACAGCGTCCTCAGGACACCCCCATTTTGTTTATTTGCGAACATTTCAGGACACCGCAAGTGTTCTTAGAAACCTCTTCAGAACACCCCCATTTTGTTTATTTGCGAACATTTCAGGACACCGCGAGTGTTCTTAGAACACATTCAACTTGCCAGCCACAACCCCCATTCATATTTGCGAGCATTTCAAGACACAGCGAGTGTTCGACAACATCTTCAGAACACCCCCATTTTGTCTATTTGCGAACATTTCAGGACACCGCGAGTGTTCGTAGAACACATTCAACTTGACAGAGAACAATACGGACAGCGTCCTCAGGACACCCCCTACGAACATTCCCCGGGCACCGCAAGTGTTCTTAGAAGCGTCTTCAGAACACCACCATCTTGTTTATTTGCGACCATTTCAGGACACCGCGAGTGTTCTTAGAACACATTCAACTTGACAGACAACAATACGGACAGCGTCTTCAGGACACCCCCATTTTGTTTATCTGCGACCATTTCAGGACACCACGAGAGTTCTTAGAACACATTCAACTTGCCAGCCACAACCCCCCATTCATATTTGCGAACATTTCAGGACACAGCAAGTGTTCGACAATGTCTTCAGAACACACCCATTTTGTGTATTTGCGAACATTTCAGGACACTGCGAGTGTTCTTAGAACACATTCAACTTGACAGAGAACAATACGGACAGAGTCCTCAGGACACCCCCTACAAATATACCCCGGACACCGCAAGTGTTCTTAGAAACGTCTTCAGAACACCCCCATTTTGTTTATTTGCGAACATTTCAGGTACCACAAGTGTTCTTAGAACACATTCAACTTGCCAGCCACAACCCCCATTCATATTTGCGAACATTTCAGGACACAGCGAGTGTTCGACAACGTCTTCAGAACACCCCCATTTTTTATTTTGTGTATTTGCGAACATTTCAGGACACCGCGAGTGTTCTTAGAACACATTCAACTTGACAGAGAGCAATACGGACAGCGTCCTCAGGACTCCCCCTATGAACATTCCCCAGACACCGCAAGTGTTCTTAGAAGCGTCTTCAGAACACCCCCATTGTGTTTATTTGCAAACATTTCAGGACACCACGAGTGTTCTTAGAACACATTCAACGTGACAGAGAACAATACGGACAGCGTCCTCAGAACACCCCCACTTTGTTTATTTGCAAACATTTCAGGACACCGCGAGTGTTCTTAGAACACATTCAACTTGCCAGCCACAACCCCCATTCATATTTGCGAACATTTCAAAACAGTGAGTGTTCAACAACGTCTTCAGAATACCCCCATTTTGTGTATTTGCGAACATTTCAGGACACCGCGAGTGTTCTTAGAACACATTGAACTTGACAACGAACAATACTGACAGCCTCCTCAGGACACCCCCATTTTGTTTATTTGCGAACATTTCAGGACACCGCAAGAGTTCTTAGAAACGTCTTCAGAACACGCCCATTTTGTTTATTTGCAAACATTTCAGGACACCGCGAGTGTTCTTAGAACACATTCAACTTGCCAGCCACAACCCCCATTGATGTTTGTGAACATTTCAGGACACAGCGAGTGTTCGACAACATCTTCAGAACACCCCCATTTTGTGTTTTTGCGAACATTTCAGGACACCGCGAGTGTTCTAAGAACACATTTAACTTGACAGAGAACAATACGGACAGCCTCCTCAGGACACCCCTACGAACATTCCCCGGACACCGCGAGTGTTCTTAGAAGCGTCTTCAGAACACCACCATCTTGTTTATTTGCGAACATTTCAGGACACTGCGAGTGTTCTTAGAACACATTAAACTTGACAGAGAACAATACGCACAGCGTCCTCAGAACACCCCCATTTTGTTTATTTGCGAACATTTCAGGACACCTCGAGTGTTCTTAGAACACATTCAACTTGCCAGCCACAACCCCCAATCATATTTGCGAGCATTTCAAGACACAGCAAGTGTTCGACAAGATCTTCAGAACACCCCCATTTTGTGTATTTGCGAACATTTCAGGACACCGCGAGTGTTCTTAGAACACATTCAACTTGACAGAGAACAATACGGACAGCGTCCTCAGGACACCCCCTACGAACATTCCCCGGACACCGCAAGTGTTCTTAGAAACGTCTTCAGAACACCACCATCTTGTTTATTTGCGAACATTTCAGGACACCGCAAGTGTTCTTAGAACACATTCAACTTGACAGAGAACAATACGGACAGCGTCCTCAGGACACCCCCTTTTTGTTTATTTGCGAACATTTCAGGTACCGCGAGTGTTCTTAGAACACATTCAACTTGCCAGCCACAACCCCCATTCATATTTGCGAACATTTCAGGACACAGCGAGTGTTCGACAACGTCTTCAGAACACCCCCATTTTTTGTATTTGCGAACATTTCAGGACACCGCGAGTGTTCTTAGAACACATTCAACGTGACAGAGAACAATACGGACAGCGTCCTCAGAAGACCCCCACTTTGTTTATTTGCGAACATTTCAGGACACTGCGAGTGTTCTTAGAACACATTCAACTTGCCAGCCACAACCCCCATTCATATTTGCGAACATTTCAGGACACAATGAGTGTTCGACAACGTCTACAGAACACCCCCATTTTGTGTATTTGCGAACATTTCAGGACACCGCGAGTGTTCTTAGAACACATTCAACTTGACAGAGAACAATACGGACAGCGTCCTCAGGACACCCCCTACGAACATACGCCGGACACCGCAAGTGTTCTTAGAAACGTCTTCAGAACACCCCATTTTGTTTATTTGCGAACATTTCAGGTACCGCAAGTGTTCTTAGAACACATTCAACTTGCCAGCCACAAACGCCCATTCATATTTGCGAACATTTCAGGACACAGCGAGTGTTCGACAACGTCTTCAGAACACCCCCATTTTGTGTATTTGCGAACATTTCAGGACACCGTGAGTGTTCTTAGAACACATTCAACTTGACAGAGAACAATACGGACAGCGTCCTCAGGACACCCACTACGAACATTCCCCGGACACCGCGAGTGTTCTTAGAAGTGTCTTCAGAACACCACCATCTTGTTTATTTGCGAACGTTTAAGGACCCCGCAAGTGTTCTTAGAACACATTCAACTTGACAGAGAACAATACGGACAGCGTCCTCAGGACACCCCCATTTTGTTTATTTGCAACATTTCAGGACACCGCGAGTGTTCTTAGAACACATTCAACATGACAGAGAAAAATACGGCAGCGTCCTCAGGACACCCCCTACGAACATTCCCCGGACACTGCGAGTGTTCTTAGAAGCGTCTTCAGACCATCCCCATTTTGTTTATTTGCGAATATTTCAGGACACCGCGAGTGTTCTTAGAACACATTTGACGTGACAGAGAACAACATGGACAGCGTCCTCAGAACACCCCCATTTTGTTTATTTGCAAACATTTCAGGACACCGCGAGTGTTCTTAGAACACATTCAACTTGCCAGCCACAACCCCCATTCATATTTGAAAACATTTCAGGACACAGTGACTGTTCAACAATGTCTTCAGAACACCCCCATTTTGTGTATTTGCGAACATTACAGGACACCGCGAGTGTTCTTAGAACACATTCAACTTGACAACGAACAATACGGACAGCCTCCTCAGGACACCCCCATTTTGTTTATTTGCGAACATTTCATGACACTGCGAGTGTTCTTAGAAACGTCTTCAGAACACGCCCATTTTGTTTATTTGCGAACATTTCAGGACACCGCAAGTGTTCTTAGAACACATTCAACTTGCCAGCCACAACCCCCATTGATATTTGTGAACATTTTAGGACACAGGGAGTGTTCGACAACATCTTCAGAACACCCCCATTTTGTGTTTTTGCGAACATTTCAGGACACCGCGAGTGTTCTTAGAAAACGTCTTCAGAACACCCCCATTTTGTTTATTTGCGAACATTTCAGGACACTGCGAGTGTTCTTAGAACAAATTCAACTTGCCAGCCACAACCCCCATTCATATTTGCAAGCATTTCAAGACACAGCAAGTGTTCGACAACATCTTCAGAACACCCCCATTTTGTGTATTTGCGAACATTTCAGGACACCGCGAGTGTTCTTAGAAAACGTCTTCAGAACACCCCCATTTTGTTTATTTGCGAACATTTCAGGACACTGCGAGTGTTCTTAGAACAAATTCAACTTGCCAGCCACAACCCCCATTCATATTTGCGAGCATTTCAAGACACAGCAAGTGTTCGACAACATCTTCAGAACACCCCCATTTTGTGTATTTGCGAACATTTCAGGACACCGCGAGTTTTCTTAGAACACATTCAACTTGACGGAGAACAATACGGACAGCGTCCTCAGGACACCCCCTACGAACATTCCCCGGACACCGCAAGTGTTCTTAGAAGCGTCTTCAGAACACCACCATCTTGTTTATTTGCGAACATTTCAGGACACCGCAGGTGTTCTTATAACACATTCAACTTGCCAGCCACAACCCCCATTCATATTTGCGAACATTTAAGGACACAGCGAGTGTTCTTAGAACACATTCAACTTGACAGAGAACAATACGGACAGCGTCCTCAGGACACCCCCATTTTGTTTATTTGCGAACATTTCAGGACACCGTGAGAGTTCTTAGAACACATTCAACTTGCCAGCCACAACCCCCCATTCATATTTCGAACATTTCAGGACACAGCGAGTGTTCGACAACGTCTTCAGAACACCCCCATTTTGTGTATTTGTGAACATTTCAGGACACCGCGAGTGTTCTTAGAACACATTCAACTTGACAGAGAACAATACGGACAGTGTCCTCAGGACACCCCCTACGAACATTCGCCGGACACCGCAAGTGTTCTTAGAAACGTCTTCAGAACACCCCATTTTGTTTATTTGCGAACATTTCAGGTACCACAAGTGTTCTTAGAACACATTCAACTTGCCAGCCACAACCCCCATTCATATTTGCGAACATTTCAGGACACAGCGAGTGTTCAACAACGTCTTCAGAACACCCCCATTTTGTGTATTTGCGAACATTTCAGGACACCGCGAGTGTTTTCAGAACACATTCAACTTGACAGAGAACAATACGGACAGCGTCCTCAGGACACCCCCTACGAACATTCGTCGGACACCGCGAGTGTTCTTAGAAGCGTCTTCAGAACACCACCATCTTGTTTATTTGCGAACATTTCAGGACCCCGCGAGTGTTCTTAGACCACATTCAACTTGACAGAGAACAATACGGACAGCATCCTCAGGACACCCCCATTTTGTTTATTTGCGAACATTTCAGGACACCGCAAGTGTTCTTAGAACACATTCAACATGACAGAAAACAATCCGGACAGCGTCCTCAGGACACCCCCTACGAACATTCCCCAGACACCGCAAGTGTTCTTAGAACACATTCAACGTGACAGAGAACAATATCTACAGCGTCCTCAGAACACCCCCATTTTGTTTATTTGTGAACATTTCAGGACACCGCGAGTGTTCTTAGAACACATTCAACTTGCCAGCCACAACCCCCCATTCATATTTGCGAACATTTCTGGACACAACGAGTGTTCGACAACGTCTTCAGAACACCCCCATTTTGTTTATTTGCGAACATTTCAGGACACCGCGAGTGTTCTTAGAACACATTCAACTTGACAACGAACAATACGGACAGCGTCCTCAGGACACCCCCATTTTGTTTATTTGCGAACATTTCAGGACACCACGAGTGTTCTTAGAATCGTCTTCAGAACACCCTCATTTTGTTTATTTGCGAACATTTCAGGACACCGCGAGTGTTCTTAGAACACATTCAACTTGCCAGCCACAACCCCCATTCATATTTGCGAGCATTTCAAGACACAGCAAGTGTTCGACAACGTCTTCAGAACACTCCCATTTTGTGTATTTGCGAACATTTCAGGACACCGCGAGTGTTCTTAGAACACATTCAACTTGACAGAGAACAATACGGACAGCGTCCTCAGGACACCCCCATTTTGTTTATTTGCGAACATTTCAGGACACCGCGAGAGTTCTTAGAGCACATTCAACTTGCCAGCCACAACCCCCCATTCATATTTGCGAACATTTCAGGACACAGCGAGTGTTCGACACCGTCTTCAGAACACCTCCATTTTGTGTATTTGCGAATATTTCAGGACACCGCGAGTGTTCTTAGAATACATTCAACTTGACAGAGAACAATATGGACAGCGTCCTCAGGACACCCCCATTTTATTTATTTGCAAACATTTCAGGACACCGCGAGAGTTCTTAGTACACATTCAACTTGCCAGCCACAACCCCCCATTCATATTTGCGAACATTTCAGGACACAGCGAGTGTTTGACAACGTCTTCAGAACACCCCCATTTTGTGTATTTGCGAACATTTCAGGACACCGCGAGTGTTCTTAGAACACATTCAACTTGACAGAGAACAATACGGACAGCGTCCTCAGGACACCCCCTACGAATATTCGCCGGACACCGCAAGTGTTCTTAGAAACATCTTCAGAACACCCCATTTTGTTTATTTGCAAACATTTCAGGTACCGCAAGTGTTCTTAGAAGACATTCAACTTGCCAGCCACAACCCCCATTCATATTTGCGAACATTTCAGGACACAGCGAGTGTTCGACAACGTCTTCAGAACACCCCCATTTTGTGTATTTGTGAACATTTCAGGACACCGCGAGTGTTCTTAGAACACATTCAACTTGACAGAGAACAATACGGACAGCGTCCTCAGGACACCCCTACGAACATTCCCCGGACACCGTGAGTGTTCTTAGAAGTGTCTTCAGAACACCACCATCTTGTTTATTTGCGAACATTTCAGGACCCCGCAAGTGTTCTTAGAACACATTCAACTTGACAGAGAACAATACGGACAGCGTCCTCAGGACACCCCCATTTTGTTTATTTGCGAACATTTCAGGACACCGCAAGTTTCTTAGAACACATTCAACATGACAGAGAACAATCCGTACAGCGTCCTCAGGACACCCCCTACGAACATTCCCCAGACACCGCGAGTGTTCTTAGAAGCGTCTTCAGAACACCCCCATTTTGTTTATTTGCGAACATTTCAGGACACAGCGAGTGTTCGACAACGTCTTCAGAACACCCCCATTTTGTGTATTTGTGAACATTTCAGGACACCGCGAGTATTCTTAGAACACATTCAACTTGACAGAGAACAATACGGACAGTGTCCTCAGGACACCCCCTACGAACATTCGCCGGACACCGCAAGTGTTCTTAGAAACGTCTTCAGAACACCCCATTTTGTTTATTTGCGAACATTTCAGGTACCACAAGTGTTCTTAGAACACATTCAACTTGCCAGCCACAACCCCCATTCATATTTGCGAACATTTCAGGACACAGCGAGTGTTCAACAACGTCTTATGAACACCCCCATTTTGTGTATTTGCGAACATTTCAGGACACCACGAGTGTTTTTAGAACACATTCAACCTGACAGAGAACAATACGGACAGCGTCCTCAGGACACCCCCTACGAACATTCGTCGGACACCGCGAGTGTTCTTAGAAGCGTCTTCAGAACACCACCATCTTGTTTATTTGCGAACATTTCAGGACCCCGGGAGTGTTCTTAGACAACATTCAACTTGACAGAGAACAATACGGACAGCATCCTCAGGACACCCCCATTTTGTTTATTTGCGAACATTTCAGGACACCGCAAGTGTTCTTAGAACACATTCAACATGCCAGAGAACAATCCGGACAGCGTCCTCAGGACACCCCCTACGAACATTCCCCAGACACCGCGAGTGTTCTTAGAACACATTCAACGTGACAGAGAACAATATCTACAGCGTCCTCAGAACACCCCCATTTTGTTTATTTGCGAACATTTCAGGACACCGCGAGTGTTCTTAGAACACATTCAACTTGCCAGCCACAACCCCCCATTCATATTTGCGAACATTTCTGGACACAACGAGTGTTCGACAACGTCTTCAGAACACCCCCATTTTGTTTATTTGCGAACATTTCAGGACACCGCGAGTGTTCTTAGAACACATTCAACTTGACAACGAACAATACGGACAGCGTCCTCAGGACACCCCCATTTTGTTTATTTGCGAACATTTCAGGACACCGCGAGTGTTCTTAGAATCGTCTTCAGAACACCCCCATTCTGTTTATTTGCGAACATTTCAGGACACCGCGAGTGTTCTTAGAACACATTCAACTTACCAGCCACAACCCCCATTCATATTTGCGAGCATTTCAAGACACAGCAAGTGTTCGACAACGTCTTCAGAACACTCCCATTTTGTGTATTTGCAAACATTTCAGGACACCGCGAGTGTTCTTAGAACACATTCAACTTGACAGAGAACAATACGGACAGTGTCCTCAGGACACCCCCATTTTGTTTATTTGCGAACATTTCAGGACACCGCGAGAGTTCTTAGAGCACATTCAACTTGCCAGCCACAACCCCCCATTAATATTTGCGAACATTTCAGGACACAGCGAGTGTTCGACAGCGTCTTCAGAACACCCCCATTTTGTGTATTTGCGAATATTTCAGGACACCGCGAGTGTTCTTAGAATACATTCAACTTGACAGAGAACAATACGGACAGCGTCCTCAGGACACCCCCATTTTATTTATTTGCGAACATTTCAGGACACCGCGAGAGTTCTTAGAACACATTCAACTTGCCAGCCACAACCCCCCATTCATATTTGCGAACATTTCAGGACACAGCGAGTGTTTGACAACGTCTTCAGAACACCCCCATTTTGTGTATTTGCGAACATTTCAGGACACCGCGAGTGTTCTTAGAACACATGCAACTTGACAGAGAACAATACGGACAGCGTCCTCAGGACACCCCCTACGAATATTCGCCGGACACCGCAAGTGTTCTTAGAAACATCTTCAGAACACCCCATTTTGTTTATTTGCGAACATTTCAGGTACCACAAGTGTTCTTAGAACACATTCAACTTGACAGAGAACAATACGGACAGCGTCCTCAGGACACCCCCATTTTGTTTATTTGCGAACATTTCAGGACACCGCAAGTTTCTTAGAACACATTCAACATGACAGAGAACAATCCGTACAGCGTCCTCAGGACACCCCCTACGAACATTCCCCAGACACCGCGAGTGTTCTTAGAAGCGTCTTCAGAACACCCCCATTTTGTTTATTTGCGAACATTTCAGGACACAGCGAGTGTTCGACAACGTCTTCAGAACACCCCCATTTTGTGTATTTGTGAACATTTCAGGACACCGCGAGTATTCTTAGAACACATTCAACTTGACAGAGAACAATACGGACAGTGTCCTCAGGACACCCCCTACGAACATTCGCCGGACACCGCAAGTGTTCTTAGAAACGTCTTCAGAACACCCCATTTTGTTTATTTGCGAACATTTCAGGTACCACAAGTGTTCTTAGAACACATTCAACTTGCCAGCCACAACCCCCATTCATATTTGCGAACATTTCAGGACACAGCGAGTGTTCAACAACGTCTTCAGAACACCCCCATTTTGTGTATTTGCGAACATTTCAGGACACCGCAAGTGTTCTTAGAACACATTCAACTTGACAGAGAACAATACGGACAGCGTCCTCAGGACACCCCAATTTTGTTTATTTGCGAACATTTCAGGACACTGCGAGTGTTCTTAGAAACGTCTTCAGAACACGCCCATTTTGTTTATTTGCGAACATTTCAGGACACCGCAAGTGTTCTTAGAACACATTCAACTTGCCAGCCACAACCCCCATTGATATTTGTGAACATTTTAGGACACAGGGAGTGTTCGACAACATCTTCAGAACACCCCCATTTTGTGTTTTTGCAAACATTTCAGGACACCGCGAGTGTTCTTAGAAAACGTCTTCAGAACACCCCCATTTTGTTTATTTGCGAACATTTCAGGACACTGCGAGTGTTCTTAGAACAAATTCAACTTGCCAGCCACAACCCCCATTCATATTTGCAAGCATTTCAAGACACAGCAAGTGTTCGACAACATCTTCAGAACACCCCCATTTTGTGTATTTGCGAACATTTCAGGACACCGCGAGTGTTCTTAGAAAACGTCTTCAGAACACCCCCATTTTGTTTATTTGCGAACATTTCAGGACACTGCGAGTGTTCTTAGAACAAATTCAACTTGCCAGCCACAACCCCCATTCATATTTGCGAGCATTTCAAGACACAGCAAGTGTTCGAAAACATCTTCAGAACACCCCCATTTTGTGTATTTGCGAACATTTCAGGACACCGCGAGTTTTCTTAGAACACATTCAACTTGACGGAGAACAATACGGACAGCGTCCTCAGGACACCCCCTACGAACATTCCCCGGACACCGCAAGTGTTCTTAGAAGCGTCTTCAGAACACCACCATCTTGTTTATTTGCGAACATTTAAGGACACAGCGAGTGTTCTTAGAACACATTCAACTTGACAGAGAACAATACGGACAGCGTCCTCAGGACACCCCCATTTTGTTTATTTGCGAACATTTCAGGACACCGTGAGAGTTCTTAGAACACATTCAACTTGCCAGCCACAACCCCCCATTCATATTTCGAACATTTCAGGACACAGCGAGTGTTCGACAACGTCTTCAGAACACCCCCATTTTGTGTATTTATGAACATTTCAGGACACCGCGAGTGTTCTTAGAACACATTCAACTTGACAGAGAACAATACGGACAGTGTCCTCAGGACACCCCCTACGAACATTCGCCGGACACCGCAAGTGTTCTTAGAAACGTCTTCAGAACACCCCATTTTGTTTATTTGCGAACATTTCAGGTACCACAAGTGTTCTTAGAACACATTCAACTTGCCAGCCACAACCCCCATTCATATTTGCGAACATTTCAGGACACAGCGAGTGTTCAACAACGTCTTCAGAACACCCCCATTTTGTGTATTTGCGAACATTTCAGGACACCGCGAGTGTTTTCAGAACACATTCAACTTGACAGAGAACAATACGGACAGCGTCCTCAGGACACCCCCTACGAACATTCGTCGGACAGCGCGAGTGTTCTTAGAAGCGTCTTCAGAACACCACCATCTTGTTTATTTGCGAACATTTCAGGACCCCGCGAGTGTTCTTAGACCACATTCAACTTGACAGAGAACAATACGGACAGCATCCTCAGGACACCCCCATTTTGTTTATTTGCGAACATTTCAGGACACCGCAAGTGTTCTTAGAACACATTCAACATGACAGAGAACAATCCGGACAGCGTCCTCAGGACACCCCCTACGAACATTCCCCAGACAACGCAAGTGTTCTTAGAACACATTCAACGTGACAGAGAACAATATCTACAGCGTCCTCAGAACACCCCCATTTTGTTTATTTGCGAACATTTCAGGACACCGCGAGTGTTCTTAGAACACATTCAACTTGCCAGCCACAACCCCCCATTCATATTTGCGAACATTTCTGGACACAACGAGTGTTCGACAACGTCTTCAGAACACCCCCATTTTGTTTATTTGCGAACATTTCAGGACACCGCGAGTGTTCTTAGAACACATTCAACTTGACAACGAACAATACGGACAGCGTCCTCAGGACACCCCCATTTTGTTTATTTGCGAACATTTCAGGACACCACGAGTGTTCTTAGAATCGTCTTCAGAACACCCTCATTTTGTTTATTTGCGAACATTTCAGGACACCGCGAGTGTTCTTAGAACACATTCAACTTGCCAGCCACAACCCCCATTCATATTTGCGAGCATTTCAAGACACAGCAAGTGTTCGACAGCGTCTTCAGAACACTCCCATTTTGTGTATTTGCGAACATTTCAGGACACAGCGAGTGTTCGACAACGTCTTCAGAACACCCCCATTTTGTGTATTTGTGAACATTTCAGGACACCGCGAGTGTTCTTAGAACACATTCAACTTGACAGAGAACAATACGGACAGTGTCCTCAGGACACCCCCTACGAACATTCGCCGGACACCGCAAGTGTTCTTAGAAACGTCTTCAGAACACCCCATTTTGTTTATTTGCGAACATTTCAGGTACCACAAGTGTTCTTAGAACACATTCAACTTGCCAGCCACAACCCCCATTCATATTTGCGAACATTTCAGGACACAGCGAGTGTTCAACAACGTCTTCAGAACACCCCCATTTTGTGTATTTGCGAACATTTCAGGACACCGCGAGTGTTTTCAGAACACATTCAACTTGACAGAGAACAATACGGACAGCGTCCTCAGGACACCCCCTACGAACATTCGTCGGACACCGCGAGTGTTCTTAGAAGCGTCTTCAGAACACCACCATCTTGTTTATTTGCGAACATTTCAGGACCCCGCGAGTGTTCTTAGACCACATTCAACTTGACAGAGAACAATACGGACAGCATCCTCAGGACACCCCCATTTTGTTTATTTGCGAACATTTCAGGACACCGCAAGTGTTCTTAGAACACATTCAACATGACAGAGAACAATCCGGACAGCGTCCTCAGGACACCCCCTACGAACATTCCCCAGACAACGCAAGTGTTCTTAGAACACATTCAACGTGACAGAGAACAATATCTACAGCGTCCTCAGAACACCCCCATTTTGTTTATTTGCGAACATTTCAGGACACCGCGAGTGTTCTTAGAACACATTCAACTTGCCAGCCACAACCCCCCATTCATATTTGCGAACATTTCTGGACACAACGAGTGTTCGACAACGTCTTCAGAACACCCCCATTTTGTTTATTTGCGAACATTTCAGGACACCGCGAGTGTTCTTAGAACACATTCAACTTGACAACGAACAATACGGACAGCGTCCTCAGGACACCCCCATTTTGTTTATTTGCGAACATTTCAGGACACCACGAGTGTTCTTAGAATCGTCTTCAGAACACCCTCATTTTGTTTATTTGCGAACATTTCAGGACACCGCGAGTGTTCTTAGAACACATTCAACTTGCCAGCCACAACCCCCATTCATATTTGCGAGCATTTCAAGACACAGCAAGTGTTCGACAACGTCTTCAGAACACTCCCATTTTGTGTATTTGCGAACATTTCAGGACACCGCGAGTGTTCTTAGAACACATTCAACTTGACAGAGAACAATACGGACAGCGTCCTCAGGACACCCCCATTTTGTTTATTTGCGAACATTTCAGGACACCGCGAGAGTTCTTAGAGCACATTCAACTTGCCAGCCACAACCCCCCATTCATATTTGCGAACATTTCAGGACACAGCGAGTGTTCGACACCGTCTTCAGAACACCTCCATTTTGTGTATTTGCGAATATTTCAGGACACCGCGAGTGTTCTTAGAATACATTCAACTTGACAGAGAACAATACGGACAGCGTCCTCAGGACACCCCCATTTTATTTATTTGCAAACATTTCAGGACACCGCGAGAGTTCTTAGAACACATTCAACTTGCCAGCCACAACCCCCCATTCATATTTGCGAACATTTCAGGACACAGCGAGTGTTTGACAACGTCTTCAGAACACCCCCATTTTGTGTATTTGCGAACATTTCAGGACACCGCGAGTGTTCTTAGAACACATTCAACTTGACAGAGAACAATACGGACAGCGTCCTCAGGACACCCCCTACGAATATTCGCCGGACACCGCAAGTGTTCTTAGAAACATCTTCAGAACACCCCATTTTGTTTATTTGCAAACATTTCAGGTACCGCAAGTGTTCTTAGGAGACATTCAACTTGCCAGCCACAACCCCCATTCATATTTGCGAACATTTCAGGACACAGCGAGTGTTCGACAACGTCTTCAGAACACCCCCATTTTGTGTATTTGTGAACATTTCAGGACACCGCGAGTGTTCTTAGAACACATTCAACTTGACAGAGAACAATACGGACAGCGTCCTCAGGACACCCCTACGAACATTCCCCGGACACCGTGAGTGTTCTTAGAAGTGTCTTCAGAACACCACCATCTTGTTTATTTGGGAACATTTCAGGACCCCGCAAGTGTTCTTAGAACACATTCAACTTGACAGAGAACAATACGGACAGCGTCCTCAGGACACCCCCATTTTGTTTATTTGCGAACATTTCAGGACACCGCAAGTTTCTTAGAACACATTCAACATGACAGAGAACAATCCGTACAGCGTCCTCAGGACACCCCCTACGAACATTCCCCAGACACCGCGAGTGTTCTTAGAAGCGTCTTCAGAACACCCCCATTTTGTTTATTTGCGAACATTTCAGGACACAGCGAGTGTTCGACAACGTCTTCAGAACACCCCCATTTTGTGTATTTGTGAACATTTCAGGACACCGCGAGTATTCTTAGAACACATTCAACTTGACAGAGAACAATACGGACAGTGTCCTCAGGACACCCCCTACGAACATTCGCCGGACACCGCAAGTGTTCTTAGAAACGTCTTCAGAACACCCCATTTTGTTTATTTGCGAACATTTCAGGTACCACAAGTGTTCTTAGAACACATTCAACTTGCCAGCCACAACCCCCATTCATATTTGCGAACATTTCAGGACACAGCGAGTGTTCAACAACGTCTTATGAACACCCCCATTTTGTGTATTTGCGAACATTTCAGGACACCGCGAGTGTTTTTAGAACACATTCAACCTGACAGAGAACAATACGGACAGCGTCCTCAGGACACCCCCTACGAACATTCGTCGGACACAGCGAGTGTTCTTAGAAGCGTCTTCAGAACACCACCATCTTGTTTATTTGCGAACATTTCAGGACCCGGGGAGTGTTCTTAGACAACATTCAACTTGACAGAGAACAATACGGACAGCATCCTCAGGACACCCCCATTTTGTTTATTTGCGAACATTTCAGGACACCGCAAGTGTTCTTAGAACACATTCAACATGCCAGAGAACAATCCGGACAGCGTCCTCAGGACACCCCCTACGAACATTCCCCAGACACCGCGAGTGTTCTTAGAACACATTCAACGTGACAGAGAACAATATCTACAGCGTCCTCAGAACACCCCCATTTTGTTTATTTGCGAACATTTCAGGACACCGCGAGTGTTCTTAGAACACATTCAACTTGCCAGCCACAACCCCCCATTCATATTTGCGAACATTTCTGGACACAACGAGTGTTCGACAACGTCTTCAGAACACCCCCATTTTGTTTATTTGCGAACATTTCAGGACACCGCGAGTGTTCTTAGAACACATTCAACTTGACAACGAACAATACGGACAGCGTCCTCAGGACACCCCCATTTTGTTTATTTGCGAACATTTCAGGACACCGCGAGTGTTCTTAGAATCGTCTTCAGAACACCCCCATTCTGTTTATTTGCGAACATTTCAGGACACCGCGAGTGTTCTTAGAACACATTCAACTTACCAGCCACAACCCCAATTCATATTTGCGAGCATTTCAAGACACAGCAAGTGTTCGACAACATCTTCAGAACACTCCCATTTTGTGTATTTGCAAACATTTCAGGACACCGCGAGTGTTCTTAGAACACATTCAACTTGACAGAGAACAATACGGACAGTGTCCTCAGGACACCCCCATTTTGTTTATTTGCGAACATTTCAGGACACCGCGAGAGTTCTTAGAGCACATTCAACTTGCCAGCCACAACCCCCCATTCATATTTGCGAACATTTCAGGACACAGCGAGTGTTCGACAGCGTCTTCAGAACACCCCCATTTTGTGTATTTGCGAATATTTCAGGACACCGCGAGTGTTCTTAGAATACATTCAACTTGACAGAGAACAATACGGACAGCGTCCTCAGGACACCCCCATTTTATTTATTTGCGAACATTTCAGGACACCGCGAGAGTTCTTAGAACACATTCAACTTGCCAGCCACAACCCCCCATTCATATTTGCGAACATTTCAGGACACAGCGAGTGTTTGACAACGTCTTCAGAACACCCCCATTTTGTGTATTTGCGAACATTTCAGGACACCGCGAGTGTTCTTAGAACACATGCAACTTGACAGAGAACAATACGGACAGCGTCCTCAGGACACCCCCTACGAATATTCGCCGGACACCGCAAGTGTTCTTAGAAACATCTTCAGAACACCCCATTTTGTTTATTTGCGAACATTTCAGGTACCGCAAGTGTTCTTAGAACACATTCAACTTGACAGAGAACAATACGGACAGCGTCCTCAGGACACCCCCATTTTGTTTATTTGCGAACATTTCAGGACACCGCAAGTTTCTTAGAACACATTCAACATGACAGAGAACAATCCGTACAGCGTCCTCAGGACACCCCCTACGAACATTCCCCAGACACCGCGAGTGTTCTTAGAAGCGTCTTCAGAACACCCCCATTTTGTTTATTTGCGAACATTTCAGGACACAGCGAGTGTTCGACAACGTCTTCAGAACACCCCCATTTTGTGTATTTGTGAACATTTCAGGACACCGCGAGTATTCTTAGAACACATTCAACTTGACAGAGAACAATACGGACAGTGTCCTCAGGACACCCCCTACGAACATTCCCCGGACACCGCAAGTGTTCTTAGAAACGTCTTCAGAACACCCCATTTTGTTTATTTGCGAACATTTCAGGTACCACAAGTGTTCTTAGAACACATTCAACTTGCCAGCCACAACCCCCATTCATATTTGCGAACATTTCAGGACACAGCGAGTGTTCAACAACGTCTTCAGAACACCCCCATTTTGTGTATTTGCGAACATTTCAGGACACCGCGAGTGTTCTTAGAACACATTCAACTTGACAGAGAACAATACGGACAGCGTCCTCAGGACACCCCTACGAACATTCGTCGGACACCGCGAGTGTTCTTAGAAGCGTCTTCAGAACACCACCATCTTGTTTATTTGCGAACATTTCAGGACCCCGCGAGTGTTCTTAGACCACATTCAACTTGACAGAGAACAATACGGACAGCATCCTCAGGACACCCCCATTTTGTTTATTTGCGAACATTTCAGGACACCGCAAGTGTTCTTAGAACACATTCAACATGACAGAAAACAATCCGGACAGCGTCCTCAGGACACCCCCTACGAACATTCCCCAGACACCGCAAGTGTTCTTAGAACACATTCAACGTGACAGAGAACAATATCTACAGCGTCCTCAGAACACCCCCATTTTGTTTATTTGTGAACATTTCAGGACACCGCGAGTGTTCTTAGAACACATTCAACTTGCCAGCCACAACCCCCCATTCATATTTGCGAACATTTCTGGACACAACGAGTGTTCGACAACGTCTTCAGAACACCCCCATTTTGTTTATTTGCGAACATTTCAGGACACCGCGAGTGTTCTTAGAACACATTCAACTTGACAACGAACAATACGGACAGCGTCCTCAGGACACCCCCATTTTGTTTATTTGCGAACATTTCAGGACACCACGAGTGTTCTTAGAATCGTCTTCAGAACACCCTCATTTTGTTTATTTGCGAACATTTCAGGACACCGCGAGTGTTCTTAGAACACATTCAACTTGCCAGCCACAACCCCCATTCATATTTGCGAGCATTTCAAGACACAGCAAGTGTTCGACAACGTCTTCAGAACACTCCCATTTTGTGTATTTGCGAACATTTCAGGACACCGCGAGTGTTCTTAGAACACATTCAACTTGACAGAGAACAATACGGACAGCGTCCTCAGGACACCCCCATTTTGTTTATTTGCGAACATTTCAGGACACCGCGAGAGTTCTTAGAGCACATTCAACTTGCCAGCCACAACCCCCCATTCATATTTGCGAACATTTCAGGACACAGCGAGTGTTCGACACCGTCTTCAGAACACCTCCATTTTGTGTATTTGCGAATATTTCAGGACACCGCGAGTGTTCTTAGAATACATTCAACTTGACAGAGAACAATATGGACAGCGTCCTCAGGACACCCCCATTTTATTTATTTGCAAACATTTCAGGACACCGCGAGAGTTCTTAGTACACATTCAACTTGCCAGCCACAACCCCCCATTCATATTTGCGAACATTTCAGGACACAGCGAGTGTTTGACAACGTCTTCAGAACACCCCCATTTTGTGTATTTGCGAACATTTCAGGACACCGCGAGTGTTCTTAGAACACATTCAACTTGACAGAGAACAATACGGACAGCGTCCTCAGGACACCCCCTACGAATATTCGCCGGACACCGCAAGTGTTCTTAGAAACATCTTCAGAACACCCCATTTTGTTTATTTGCAAACATTTCAGGTACCGCAAGTGTTCTTAGAAGACATTCAACTTGCCAGCCACAACCCCCATTCATATTTGCGAACATTTCAGGACACAGCGAGTGTTCGACAACGTCTTCAGAACACCCCCATTTTGTGTATTTGTGAACATTTCAGGACACCGCGAGTGTTCTTAGAACACATTCAACTTGACAGAGAACAATACGGACAGCGTCCTCAGGACACCCCTACGAACATTCCCCGGACACCGTGAGTGTTCTTAGAAGTGTCTTCAGAACACCACCATCTTGTTTATTTGCGAACATTTCAGGACCCCGCAAGTGTTCTTAGAACACATTCAACTTGACAGAGAACAATACGGACAGCGTCCTCAGGACACCCCCATTTTGTTTATTTGCGAACATTTCAGGACACCGCAAGTTTCTTAGAACACATTCAACATGACAGAGAACAATCCGTACAGCGTCCTCAGGACACCCCCTACGAACATTCCCCAGACACCGCGAGTGTTCTTAGAAGCGTCTTCAGAACACCCCCATTTTGTTTATTTGCGAACATTTCAGGACACAGCGAGTGTTCGACAACGTCTTCAGAACACCCCTATTTTGTGTATTTGTGAACATTTCAGGACACCGCGAGTATTCTTAGAACACATTCAACTTGACAGAGAACAATACGGACAGTGTCCTCAGGACACCCCCTACGAACATTCGCCGGACACCGCAAGTGTTCTTAGAAACGTCTTCAGAACACCCCATTTTGTTTATTTGCGAACATTTCAGGTACCACAAGTGTTCTTAGAACACATTCAACTTGCCAGCCACAACCCCCATTCATATTTGCGAACATTTCAGGACACAGCGAGTGTTCAACAACGTCTTATGAACACCCCCATTTTGTGTATTTGCGAACATTTCAGGACACCACGAGTGTTTTTAGAACACATTCAACCTGACAGAGAACAATACGGACAGCGTCCTCAGGACACCCCCTACGAACATTCGTCGGACACCGCGAGTGTTCTTAGAAGCGTCTTCAGAACACCACCATCTTGTTTATTTGCGAACATTTCAGGACCCCGGGAGTGTTCTTAGACAACATTCAACTTGACAGAGAACAATACGGACAGCATCCTCAGGACACCCCCATTTTGTTTATTTGCGAACATTTCAGGACACCGCAAGTGTTCTTAGAACACATTCAACATGCCAGAGAACAATCCGGACAGCGTCCTCAGGACACCCCCTACGAACATTCCCCAGACACCGCGAGTGTTCTTAGAACACATTCAACGTGACAGAGAACAATATCTACAGCGTCCTCAGAACACCCCCATTTTGTTTATTTGCGAACATTTCAGGACACCGCGAGTGTTCTTAGAACACATTCAACTTGCCAGCCACAACCCCCCATTCATATTTGCGAACATTTCTGGACACAACGAGTGTTCGACAACGTCTTCAGAACACCCCCATTTTGTTTATTTGCGAACATTTCAGGACACCGCGAGTGTTCTTAGAACACATTCAACTTGACAACGAACAATACGGACAGCGTCCTCAGGACACCCCCATTTTGTTTATTTGCGAACATTTCAGGACACCGCGAGTGTTCTTAGAATCGTCTTCAGAACACCCCCATTCTGTTTATTTGCGAACATTTCAGGACACCGCGAGTGTTCTTAGAACACATTCAACTTACCAGCCACAACCCCCATTCATATTTGCGAGCATTTCAAGACACAGCAAGTGTTCGACAACGTCTTCAGAACACTCCCATTTTGTGTATTTGCAAACATTTCAGGACACCGCGAGTGTTCTTAGAACACATTCAACTTGACAGAGAACAATACGGACAGTGTCCTCAGGACACCCCCATTTTGTTTATTTGCGAACATTTCAGGACACCGCGAGAGTTCTTAGAGCACATTCAACTTGCCAGCCACAACCCCCCATTAATATTTGCGAACATTTCAGGACACAGCGAGTGTTCGACAGCGTCTTCAGAACACCCCCATTTTGTGTATTTGCGAATATTTCAGGACACCGCGAGTGTTCTTAGAATACATTCAACTTGACAGAGAACAATACGGACAGCGTCCTCAGGACACCCCCATTTTATTTATTTGCGAACATTTCAGGACACCGCGAGAGTTCTTAGAACACATTCAACTTGCCAGCCACAACCCCCCATTCATATTTGCGAACATTTCAGGACACAGCGAGTGTTTGACAACGTCTTCAGAACACCCCCATTTTGTGTATTTGCGAACATTTCAGGACACCGCGAGTGTTCTTAGAACACATGCAACTTGACAGAGAACAATACGGACAGCGTCCTCAGGACACCCCCTACGAATATTCGCCGGACACCGCAAGTGTTCTTAGAAACATCTTCAGAACACCCCATTTTGTTTATTTGCGAACATTTCAGGTACCGCAAGTGTTCTTAGAACACATTCAACTTGACAGAGAACAATACGGACAGCGTCCTCAGGACACCCCCATTTTGTTTATTTGCGAACATTTCAGGACACCGCAAGTTTCTTAGAACACATTCAACATGACAGAGAACAATCCGTACAGCGTCCTCAGGACACCCCCTACGAACATTCCCCAGACACCGCGAGTGTTCTTAGAAGCGTCTTCAGAACACCCCCATTTTGTTTATTTGCGAACATTTCAGGACACAGCGAGTGTTCGACAACGTCTTCAGAACACCCCCATTTTGTGTATTTGTGAACATTTCAGGACACCGCGAGTATTCTTAGAACACATTCAACTTGACAGAGAACAATACGGACAGTGTCCTCAGGACACCCCCTACGAACATTCGCCGGACACCGCAAGTGTTCTTAGAAACGTCTTCAGAACACCCCATTTTGTTTATTTGCGAACATTTCAGGTACCACAAGTGTTCTTAGAACACATTCAACTTGCCAGCCACAACCCCCATTCATATTTGCGAACATTTCAGGACACAGCGAGTGTTCAACAACGTCTTCAGAACACCCCCATTTTGTGTATTTGCGAACATTTCAGGACACCGCAAGTGTTCTTAGAACACATTCAACTTGACAGAGAACAATACGGACAGCGTCCTCAGGACACCCCAATTTTGTTTATTTGCGAACATTTCAGGACACTGCGAGTGTTCTTAGAAACGTCTTCAGAACACGCCCATTTTGTTTATTTGCGAACATTTCAGGACACCGCAAGTGTTCTTAGAACACATTCAACTTGCCAGCCACAACCCCCATTGATATTTGTGAACATTTTAGGACACAGGGAGTGTTCGACAACATCTTCAGAACACCCCCATTTTGTGTTTTTGCAAACATTTCAGGACACCGCGAGTGTTCTTAGAAAACGTCTTCAGAACACCCCCATTTTGTTTATTTGCGAACATTTCAGGACACTGCGAGTGTTCTTAGAACAAATTCAACTTGCCAGCCACAACCCCCATTCATATTTGCAAGCATTTCAAGACACAGCAAGTGTTCGACAACATCTTCAGAACACCCCCATTTTGTGTATTTGCGAACATTTCAGGACACCGCGAGTGTTCTTAGAAAACGTCTTCAGAACACCCCCATTTTGTTTATTTGCGAACATTTCAGGACACTGCGAGTGTTCTTAGAACAAATTCAACTTGCCAGCCACAACCCCCATTCATATTTGCGAGCATTTCAAGACACAGCAAGTGTTCGAAAACATCTTCAGAACACCCCCATTTTGTGTATTTGCGAACATTTCAGGACACCGCGAGTTTTCTTAGAACACATTCAACTTGACGGAGAACAATACGGACAGCGTCCTCAGGACACCCCCTACGAACATTCCCCGGACACCGCAAGTGTTCTTAGAAGCGTCTTCAGAACACCACCATCTTGTTTATTTGCGAACATTTAAGGACACAGCGAGTGTTCTTAGAACACATTCAACTTGACAGAGAACAATACGGACAGCGTCCTCAGGACACCCCCATTTTGTTTATTTGCGAACATTTCAGGACACCGTGAGAGTTCTTAGAACACATTCAACTTGCCAGCCACAACCCCCCATTCATATTTCGAACATTTCAGGACACAGCGAGTGTTCGACAACGTCTTCAGAACACCCCCATTTTGTGTATTTGTGAACATTTCAGGACACCGCGAGTGTTCTTAGAACACATTCAACTTGACAGAGAACAATACGGACAGTGTCCTCAGGACACCCCCTACGAACATTCGCCGGACACCGCAAGTGTTCTTAGAAACGTCTTCAGAACACCCCATTTTGTTTATTTGCGAACATTTCAGGTACCACAAGTGTTCTTAGAACACATTCAACTTGCCAGCCACAACCCCCATTCATATTTGCGAACATTTCAGGACACAGCGAGTGTTCAACAACGTCTTCAGAACACCCCCATTTTGTGTATTTGCGAACATTTCAGGACACCGCGAGTGTTTTCAGAACACATTCAACTTGACAGAGAACAATACGGACAGCGTCCTCAGGACACCCCCTACGAACATTCGTCGGACAGCGCGAGTGTTCTTAGAAGCGTCTTCAGAACACCACCATCTTGTTTATTTGCGAACATTTCAGGACCCCGCGAGTGTTCTTAGACCACATTCAACTTGACAGAGAACAATACGGACAGCATCCTCAGGACACCCCCATTTTGTTTATTTGCGAACATTTCAGGACACCGCAAGTGTTCTTAGAACACATTCAACATGACAGAGAACAATCCGGACAGCGTCCTCAGGACACCCCCTACGAACATTCCCCAGACAACGCAAGTGTTCTTAGAACACATTCAACGTGACAGAGAACAATATCTACAGCGTCCTCAGAACACCCCCATTTTGTTTATTTGCGAACATTTCAGGACACCGCGAGTGTTCTTAGAACACATTCAACTTGCCAGCCACAACCCCCCATTCATATTTGCGAACATTTCTGGACACAACGAGTGTTCGACAACGTCTTCAGAACACCCCCATTTTGTTTATTTGCGAACATTTCAGGACACCGCGAGTGTTCTTAGAACACATTCAACTTGACAACGAACAATACGGACAGCGTCCTCAGGACACCCCCATTTTGTTTATTTGCGAACATTTCAGGACACCACGAGTGTTCTTAGAATCGTCTTCAGAACACCCTCATTTTGTTTATTTGCGAACATTTCAGGACACCGCGAGTGTTCTTAGAACACATTCAACTTGCCAGCCACAACCCCCATTCATATTTGCGAGCATTTCAAGACACAGCAAGTGTTCGACAGCGTCTTCAGAACACTCCCATTTTGTGTATTTGCGAACATTTCAGGACACAGCGAGTGTTCGACAACGTCTTCAGAACACCCCCATTTTGTGTATTTGTGAACATTTCAGGACACCGCGAGTGTTCTTAGAACACATTCAACTTGACAGAGAACAATACGGACAGTGTCCTCAGGACACCCCCTACGAACATTCGCCGGACACCGCAAGTGTTCTTAGAAACGTCTTCAGAACACCCCATTTTGTTTATTTGCGAACATTTCAGGTACCACAAGTGTTCTTAGAACACATTCAACTTGCCAGCCACAACCCCCATTCATATTTGCGAACATTTCAGGACACAGCGAGTGTTCAACAACGTCTTCAGAACACCCCCATTTTGTGTATTTGCGAACATTTCAGGACACCGCGAGTGTTTTCAGAACACATTCAACTTGACAGAGAACAATACGGACAGCGTCCTCAGGACACCCCCTACGAACATTCGTCGGACACCGCGAGTGTTCTTAGAAGCGTCTTCAGAACACCACCATCTTGTTTATTTGCGAACATTTCAGGACCCCGCGAGTGTTCTTAGACCACATTCAACTTGACAGAGAACAATACGGACAGCATCCTCAGGACACCCCCATTTTGTTTATTTGCGAACATTTCAGGACACCGCAAGTGTTCTTAGAACACATTCAACATGACAGAGAACAATCCGGACAGCGTCCTCAGGACACCCCCTACGAACATTCCCCAGACAACGCAAGTGTTCTTAGAACACATTCAACGTGACAGAGAACAATATCTACAGCGTCCTCAGAACACCCCCATTTTGTTTATTTGCGAACATTTCAGGACACCGCGAGTGTTCTTAGAACACATTCAACTTGCCAGCCACAACCCCCCATTCATATTTGCGAACATTTCTGGACACAACGAGTGTTCGACAACGTCTTCAGAACACCCCCATTTTGTTTATTTGCGAACATTTCAGGACACCGCGAGTGTTCTTAGAACACATTCAACTTGACAACGAACAATACGGACAGCGTCCTCAGGACACCCCCATTTTGTTTATTTGCGAACATTTCAGGACACCACGAGTGTTCTTAGAATCGTCTTCAGAACACCCTCATTTTGTTTATTTGCGAACATTTCAGGACACCGCGAGTGTTCTTAGAACACATTCAACTTGCCAGCCACAACCCCCATTCATATTTGCGAGCATTTCAAGACACAGCAAGTGTTCGACAACGTCTTCAGAACACTCCCATTTTGTGTATTTGCGAACATTTCAGGACACCGCGAGTGTTCTTAGAACACATTCAACTTGACAGAGAACAATACGGACAGCGTCCTCAGGACACCCCCATTTTGTTTATTTGCGAACATTTCAGGACACCGCGAGAGTTCTTAGAGCACATTCAACTTGCCAGCCACAACCCCCCATTCATATTTGCGAACATTTCAGGACACAGCGAGTGTTCGACACCGTCTTCAGAACACCTCCATTTTGTGTATTTGCGAATATTTCAGGACACCGCGAGTGTTCTTAGAATACATTCAACTTGACAGAGAACAATACGGACAGCGTCCTCAGGACACCCCCATTTTATTTATTTGCAAACATTTCAGGACACCGCGAGAGTTCTTAGAACACATTCAACTTGCCAGCCACAACCCCCCATTCATATTTGCGAACATTTCAGGACACAGCGAGTGTTTGACAACGTCTTCAGAACACCCCCATTTTGTGTATTTGCGAACATTTCAGGACACCGCGAGTGTTCTTAGAACACATTCAACTTGACAGAGAACAATACGGACAGCGTCCTCAGGACACCCCCTACGAATATTCGCCGGACACCGCAAGTGTTCTTAGAAACATCTTCAGAACACCCCATTTTGTTTATTTGCAAACATTTCAGGTACCGCAAGTGTTCTTAGAAGACATTCAACTTGCCAGCCACAACCCCCATTCATATTTGCGAACATTTCAGGACACAGCGAGTGTTCGACAACGTCTTCAGAACACCCCCATTTTGTGTATTTGTGAACATTTCAGGACACCGCGAGTGTTCTTAGAACACATTCAACTTGACAGAGAACAATACGGACAGCGTCCTCAGGACACCCCTACGAACATTCCCCGGACACCGTGAGTGTTCTTAGAAGTGTCTTCAGAACACCACCATCTTGTTTATTTGGGAACATTTCAGGACCCCGCAAGTGTTCTTAGAACACATTCAACTTGACAGAGAACAATACGGACAGCGTCCTCAGGACACCCCCATTTTGTTTATTTGCGAACATTTCAGGACACCGCAAGTTTCTTAGAACACATTCAACATGACAGAGAACAATCCGTACAGCGTCCTCAGGACACCCCCTACGAACATTCCCCAGACACCGCGAGTGTTCTTAGAAGCGTCTTCAGAACACCCCCATTTTGTTTATTTGCGAACATTTCAGGACACAGCGAGTGTTCGACAACGTCTTCAGAACACCCCCATTTTGTGTATTTGTGAACATTTCAGGACACCGCGAGTATTCTTAGAACACATTCAACTTGACAGAGAACAATACGGACAGTGTCCTCAGGACACCCCCTACGAACATTCGCCGGACACCGCAAGTGTTCTTAGAAACGTCTTCAGAACACCCCATTTTGTTTATTTGCGAACATTTCAGGTACCACAAGTGTTCTTAGAACACATTCAACTTGCCAGCCACAACCCCCATTCATATTTGCGAACATTTCAGGACACAGCGAGTGTTCAACAACGTCTTATGAACACCCCCATTTTGTGTATTTGCGAACATTTCAGGACACCGCGAGTGTTTTTAGAACACATTCAACCTGACAGAGAACAATACGGACAGCGTCCTCAGGACACCCCCTACGAACATTCGTCGGACACAGCGAGTGTTCTTAGAAGCGTCTTCAGAACACCACCATCTTGTTTATTTGCGAACATTTCAGGACCCGGGGAGTGTTCTTAGACAACATTCAACTTGACAGAGAACAATACGGACAGCATCCTCAGGACACCCCCATTTTGTTTATTTGCGAACATTTCAGGACACCGCAAGTGTTCTTAGAACACATTCAACATGCCAGAGAACAATCCGGACAGCGTCCTCAGGACACCCCCTACGAACATTCCCCAGACACCGCGAGTGTTCTTAGAACACATTCAACGTGACAGAGAACAATATCTACAGCGTCCTCAGAACACCCCCATTTTGTTTATTTGCGAACATTTCAGGACACCGCGAGTGTTCTTAGAACACATTCAACTTGCCAGCCACAACCCCCCATTCATATTTGCGAACATTTCTGGACACAACGAGTGTTCGACAACGTCTTCAGAACACCCCCATTTTGTTTATTTGCGAACATTTCAGGACACCGCGAGTGTTCTTAGAACACATTCAACTTGACAACGAACAATACGGACAGCGTCCTCAGGACACCCCCATTTTGTTTATTTGCGAACATTTCAGGACACCGCGAGTGTTCTTAGAATCGTCTTCAGAACACCCCCATTCTGTTTATTTGCGAACATTTCAGGACACCGCGAGTGTTCTTAGAACACATTCAACTTACCAGCCACAACCCCCATTCATATTTGCGAGCATTTCAAGACACAGCAAGTGTTCGACAACATCTTCAGAACACTCCCATTTTGTGTATTTGCAAACATTTCAGGACACCGCGAGTGTTCTTAGAACACATTCAACTTGACAGAGAACAATACGGACAGTGTCCTCAGGACACCCCCATTTTGTTTATTTGCGAACATTTCAGGACACCGCGAGAGTTCTTAGAGCACATTCAACTTGCCAGCCACAACCCCCCATTCATATTTGCGAACATTTCAGGACACAGCGAGTGTTCGACAGCGTCTTCAGAACACCCCCATTTTGTGTATTTGCGAATATTTCAGGACACCGCGAGTGTTCTTAGAATACATTCAACTTGACAGAGAACAATACGGACAGCGTCCTCAGGACACCCCCATTTTATTTATTTGCGAACATTTCAGGACACCGCGAGAGTTCTTAGAACACATTCAACTTGCCAGCCACAACCCCCCATTCATATTTGCGAACATTTCAGGACACAGCGAGTGTTTGACAACGTCTTCAGAACACCCCCATTTTGTGTATTTGCGAACATTTCAGGACACCGCGAGTGTTCTTAGAACACATGCAACTTGACAGAGAACAATACGGACAGCGTCCTCAGGACACCCCCTACGAATATTCGCCGGACACCGCAAGTGTTCTTAGAAACATCTTCAGAACACCCCATTTTGTTTATTTGCGAACATTTCAGGTACCGCAAGTGTTCTTAGAACACATTCAACTTGACAGAGAACAATACGGACAGCGTCCTCAGGACACCCCCATTTTGTTTATTTGCGAACATTTCAGGACACCGCAAGTTTCTTAGAACACATTCAACATGACAGAGAACAATCCGTACAGCGTCCTCAGGACACCCCCTACGAACATTCCCCAGACACCGCGAGTGTTCTTAGAAGCGTCTTCAGAACACCCCCATTTTGTTTATTTGCGAACATTTCAGGACACAGCGAGTGTTCGACAACGTCTTCAGAACACCCCCATTTTGTGTATTTGTGAACATTTCAGGACACCGCGAGTATTCTTAGAACACATTCAACTTGACAGAGAACAATACGGACAGTGTCCTCAGGACACCCCCTACGAACATTCCCCGGACACCGCAAGTGTTCTTAGAAACGTCTTCAGAACACCCCATTTTGTTTATTTGCGAACATTTCAGGTACCACAAGTGTTCTTAGAACACATTCAACTTGCCAGCCACAACCCCCATTCATATTTGCGAACATTTCAGGACACAGCGAGTGTTCAACAACGTCTTCAGAACACCCCCATTTTGTGTATTTGCGAACATTTCAGGACACCGCGAGTGTTCTTAGAACACATTCAACTTGACAGAGAACAATACGGACAGCGTCCTCAGGACACCCCTACGAACATTCCCCGGACACCGTGAGTGTTCTTAGAAGTGTCTTCAGAACACCACCATCTTGTTTATTTGCGAACATTTCAGGACCCCGCAAGTGTTCTTAGAACACATTCAACTTGACAGAGAACAATACGGACAGCGTCCTCAGGACACCCCCATTTTGTTTATTTGCGAACATTTCAGGACACCGCAAGTTTCTTAGAACACATTCAACATGACAGAGAACAATCCGTACAGCGTCCTCAAGACACCCCCTACGAACATTCCCCAGACACCGCGAGTGTTCTTAGAAGCGTCTTCAGAACACCCCCATTTTGTTTATTTGCGAACATTTCAGGACACAGCGAGTGTTCGACAACGTCTTCAGAACACCCCCATTTTGTGTATTTGTGAACATTTCAGGACACCGCGAGTATTCTTAGAACACATTCAACTTGACAGAGAACAATACGGACAGTTTCCTCAGGACACCCCCTACGAACATTCGCCGGACACCGCAAGTGTTCTTAGAAACGTCTTCAGAACACCCCATTTTGTTTATTTGCGAACATTTCAGGTACCACAAGTGTTCTTAGAACACATTCAACTTGCCAGCCACAACCCCCATTCATATTTGCGAACATTTCAGGACACAGCGAGTGTTCAACAACGTCTTCAGAACACCCCCATTTTGTGTATTTGCGAACATTTCAGGATACCGCAAGTGTTTTTAGAACACATTCAACCTGACAGAGAACAATACGGACAGCGTCCTCAGGACACCCCCTACGAACATTCGTCGGACACCGCGAGTGTTCTTAGAAGCGTCTTCAGAACACCACCATCTTGTTTATTTGCGAACATTTCAGGACCCCGGGAGTGTTCTTAGACAACATTCAACTTGACAGAGAACAATACGGACAGCATCCTCAGGACACCCCCATTTTGTTTATTTGCGAACATTTCAGGACACCGCAAGTGTTCTTAGAACACATTCAACATGCCAGAGAACAATCCGGACAGCGTCCTCAGGACACCCCCTACGAACATTCCCCAGACACCGCGAGTGTTCTTAGAACACATTCAACGTGACAGAGAACAATATCTACAGCGTCCTCAGAACACCCCCATTTTGTTTATTTGCGAACATTTCAGGACACCGCGAGTGTTCTTAGAACACATTCAACTTGCCAGCCACAACCCCCCATTCATATTTGCGAACATTTCTGGACACAACGAGTGTTCGACAACGTCTTCAGAACACCCCCATTTTGTTTATTTGCGAACATTTCAGGACACCGCGAGTGTTCTTAGAACACATTCAACTTGACAACGAACAATACGGACAGCGTCCTCAGGACACCCCCATTTTGTTTATTTGCGAACATTTCAGGACACCGCGAGTGTTCTTAGAATCGTCTTCAGAACACCCCCATTCTGTTTATTTGCGAACATTTCAGGACACCGCGAGTGTTCTTAGAACACATTCAACTTACCAGCCACAACCCCCATTCATATTTGCGAGCATTTCAAGACACAGCAAGTGTTCGACAACGTCTTCAGAACACTCCCATTTTGTGTATTTGCAAACATTTCAGGACACCGCGAGTGTTCTTAGAACACATTCAACTTGACAGAGAACAATACGGACAGTGTCCTCAGGACACCCCCATTTTGTTTATTTGCGAACATTTCAGGACACCGCGAGAGTTCTTAGAGCACATTCAACTTGCCAGCCACAACCCCCCATTCATATTTGCGAACATTTCAGGACACAGCGAGTGTTCGACAGCGTCTTCAGAACACCCCCATTTTGTGTATTTGCGAATATTTCAGGACACCGCGAGTGTTCTTAGAATACATTCAACTTGACAGAGAACAATACGGACAGAGTCCTCAGGACACCCCCATTTTATTTATTTGCGAACATTTCAGGACACCGCGAGAGTTCTTAGAACACATTCAACTTGCCAGCCACAACCCCCCATTCATATTTGCGAACATTTCAGGACACAGCGAGTGTTTGACAACGTCTTCAGAACACCCCCATTTTGTGTATTTGCGAACATTTCAGGACACCGCGAGTGTTCTTAGAACACATGCAACTTGACAGAGAACAATACGGACAGCGTCCTCAGGACACCCCCTACGAATATTCGCCGGACACCGCAAGTGTTCTTAGAAACATCTTCAGAACACCCCATTTTGTTTATTTGCGAACATTTCAGGTACCGCAAGTGTTCTTAGAACACATTCAACTTGACAGAGAACAATACGGACAGCGTCCTCAGGACACCCCCATTTTGTTTATTTGCGAACATTTCAGGACACCGCAAGTTTCTTAGAACACATTCAACATGACAGAGAACAATCCGTACAGCGTCCTCAGGACACCCCCTACGAACATTCCCCAGACACCGCGAGTGTTCTTAGAAGCGTCTTCAGAACACCCCCATTTTGTTTATTTGCGAACATTTCAGGACACAGCGAGTGTTCGACAACGTCTTCAGAACACCCCCATTTTGTGTATTTGTGAACATTTCAGGACACCGCGAGTATTCTTAGAACACATTCAACTTGACAGAGAACAATACGGACAGTGTCCTCAGGACACCCCCTACGAACATTCGCCGGACACCGCAAGTGTTCTTAGAAACGTCTTCAGAACACCCCATTTTGTTTATTTGCGAACATTTCAGGTACCACAAGTGTTCTTAGAACACATTCAACTTGCCAGCCACAACCCCCATTCATATTTGCGAACATTTCAGGACACAGCGAGTGTTCAACAACGTCTTCAGAACACCCCCATTTTGTGTATTTGCGAACATTTCAGGACACCGCAAGTGTTTTTAGAACACATTCAACCTGACAGAGAACAATACGGACAGCGTCCTCAGGTCACCCCCTACGAACATTCGTCAGGCACCGCGAGTGTTCTTAGAAGCGTCTTCAGAACACCACCATCTTGTTTATTTGCGAACATTTCAGGACCCTGCGAGTGTTCTTAGACAACATTCAACTTGACAGAGAACAATACGGACAGCATCCTCAGGACACCCCCATTTTGTTTATTTGCGAACATTTCAGGACACCGCAAGTGTTCTTAGAACACATTCAACATGCCAGAGAACAATCCGGACAGCGTCCTCAGGACACCCCCTACGAACATTCCCCAGACACCGCGAGTGTTCTTAGAACACATTCAACGTGACAGAGAACAATATCTACAGCGTCCTCAGAACACCCCCATTTTGTTTATTTGCGAACATTTCAGGACACCGCGAGTGTTCTTAGAACACATTCAACTTGCCAGCCACAACCCCCCATTCATATTTGCGAACATTTCTGGACACAACGAGTGTTCGACAACGTCTTCAGAACACCCCCATTTTGTTTATTTGCGAACATTTCAGGACACCGCGAGTGTTCTTAGAACACATTCAACTTGACAACGAACAATACGGACAGCGTCCTCAGGACACCCCCATTTTGTTTATTTGCGAACATTTCAGGACACCGCGAGTGTTCTTAGAATCGTCTTCAGAACACCCCCATTTTGTTTATTTGCGAACATTTCAGGACACCGCGAGTGTTCTTAGAACACATTCAACTTGCCAGCCACAACCCCCATTCATATTTGCGAGCATTTCAAGACACAGCAAGTGTTCGACAACGTCTTCAGAACACTCCCATTTTGTGTATTTGTGAACATTTCAGGACACCGCGAGTGTTCTTAGAATACATTCAACTTGACAGAGAACAATACGGACAGCGTCCTCAGGACACCCCCATTTTATTTATTTGCGAACATTTCAGGACACCGCGAGAGTTCTTAGAGCACATTCAACTTGCCAGCCACAACCCCCCATTCATATTTGCGAACATTTCAGGACACAGCGATTGTTCGACAGCGTCTTCAGAACACCCCCATTTTGTGTATTTGCGAATATTTCAGGACACCGCGAGTGTTCTTAGAATACATTCAACTTGACAGAGAACAATACGGACAGCGTCCTCAGGACACCCCCATTTTATTTATTTGCGAACATTTCAGGACACCGCGAGAGTTTTTAGAAAACATTCAACTTGCCAGCCACAACCCCCCATTCATATTTGCGAACATTTCAGGACACAGCGAGTGTTTGACAACGTCTTCAGAACACCCCCATTTTGTGTATTTGCGAACATTTCAGGACACCGCGAGTGTTCTTAGAACACATGCAACTTGACAGAGAACAATACGGACAGCGTCCTCAGGACACCCCCTACGAATATTCGCCGGACACCGCAAGTGTTCTTAGAAACATCTTCAGAACACCCCATTTTGTTTATTTGCGAACATTTCAGGTACCGCAAGTGTTCTTAGAACACATTCAACTTGCCAGCCACAACCCCCATTCATATTTGCGAACATTTCAGGACACAGCGAGTGTTCGACAACGTCTTCAGAACACCCCCATTTTGTGTATTTGTGAACATTTCAGGACACCGCAAGTGTTCTTAGAACACATTCAACTTGACAGAGAACAATACGAACAGCGTCCTCAGGACACCCCTACGAACATTCCCCGGACACCGTGAGTGTTCTTAGAAGTGTCTTCAGAACACCACCATCTTGTTTATTTGCGAACATTTCAGGACCCCGCGAGTGTTCTTAGAACACATTCAACTTGACAGAGAACAATACGGACAGCGTCCTCAGGACACCCCCATTTTGTTTATTTGCGAACATTTCAGGACACCGCAAGTTTCTTAGAACACATTCAACATGACAGAGAACAATCCGTACAGCTTCCTCAGGACACCCCCTACGAACATTCCCCAGACACCGCGAGTGTTCTTAGAAGTGTCTTCAGAACACCCCCATTTTGTTTATTTGCGAACATTTCAGGACACCGGGAGTGTTCTTAGAACACATTCAACGTGACAGAGAACAATATGGACATCGTCCTCAGAACACCCCCATTTTGTTTATTTGCGAACATTTCAGGACACCGCGAGTGTTCTTAGAACACATTCAACTTGCCAGCCACAACCCCCCATTCATATTTGCGAACATTTCAGGACACAGCAAGTGTTCGACAACATCTTCAGAACACCCCCATTTTGTGTATTTGCGAACATTTCAGGACACCGCGAGTGTTCTTAGAAACGTCTTCAGAACACGCCCATTTTGTTTATTTGCGAACATTTCAGGACACCGCGATTGTTCTTAGAACAAATTCAACTTGCCAGCCACAACCCCCATTCATATTTGCAAGCATTTCAAGACACAGCAAGTGTTCGACAACATCTTCAGAACACCCCCATTTTGTGTATTTGCGAACATTTCCGGACACCGCGAGTGTTCTTAGAAACGTCTTCAGAACACCCCAATTTTGTTTATTTGCAAACATTTCAGGACACTGCAAGTGTTCTTAGAACAAATTCAACTTGCCAGCCACAACCCCCATTCATATTTACGAGTATTTCAAGACACAGCAAGTGTTCGACAACATCTTCAGAACACCCCCATTTTGTGTTTTTGCGAACATTTCAGGACACCGCGAGTGTTCTTAGAACACATTCAACTTGACAGAGAACAATACGGAGAGCGTCCTCAGGACACCCCGTACGAACATTCCCCGGACACCGCGAGTGTTCTTAGAAGCGTCTTCAGAACACCACCATCTTGTTTATTTGCGAACATTTCAGGACACCGCAGGTGTTCTTAGAACACATTCAACTTGCCAGCCACAACCCCCATTCATATTTGCGAACATTTCAGGACACCGTGAGAGTTCTTAGAACACATTCAACTTGCCAGCCGCAACCCCCCATTCATATTTGCGAACATTTCAGGACACAGCGAGTGTTCGACAACGTCTTCAGAACACCCCCATTTTGTGTATTTGTGAACATTTCAGGACACCGCGAGTGTTCTTAGAACACATTCAACTTGACAGAGAACAATACGGACAGCGTCCTCAGGACACCCCCTACGAACATTCGCCGGACACCGCAAGTGTTCTTAGAAACGTCTTCAGAACACCCCATTTTGTTTATTTGCGAACATTTCAGGTACCACGAGTGTTCTTAGAACACATTCAACTTGCCAGCCACAACCCCCATTCATATTTGCGAACATTTCAGGACCCCGCGAGTGTTCTTAGAACACATTCAACTTGACAGAGAACAATACGGACAGCGTCCTCAGGACACCACCATCTTGTTTATTTGCGAACATTTCAGGACACCGCAGGTGTTCTTAGAACACATTCAACTTGCCAGCCACAACCCCCATTCATATTTGCGAACATTTCAGGACACCGTGAGAGTTCTTAGAACACATTCAACTTGCCAGCCGCAACCCCCCATTCATATTTGCGAACATTTCAGGACACAGCGAGTGTTCGACAACGTCTTCAGAACACCCCCATTTTGTGTATTTGTGAACATTTCAGGACACCGCGAGTGTTCTTAGAACACATTCAACTTGACAGAGAACAATACGGACAGCGTCCTCAGGACACCCCCTACGAACATTCGCCGGACACCGCAAGTGTTCTTAGAAACGTCTTCAGAACACCCCATTTTGTTTATTTGCGAACATTTCAGGTACCACGAGTGTTCTTAGAACACATTCAACTTGCCAGCCACAACCCCCATTCATATTTGCGAACATTTCAGGACCCCGCGAGTGTTCTTAGAACACATTCAACTTGACAGAGAACAATACGGACAGCGTCCTCAGGACACCCCCATTTTGTTTATTTGCGAACATTTCAGGACACCGCAAGTTTCTTAGAACACATTCAACATGACAGAGAACAATCCGTACAGCGTCCTCAGGACACCCCCTACGAACATTCCCCAGACACCGCGAGTGTTCTTAGAAGCGTCTTCAGAACACCCCCATTTTGTTTATTTGCGAACATTTCAGGACACCGCGAGTGTTCTTAGAACACATTCAACGTGACAGAGAACAATATGGACATCGTCCTCAGAACACCCCCATTTTGTTTAATTGCGAACATTTCAGGACACCGCGAGTGTTCTTAGAACACATTCAACTTGCCAGCCACAACCCCCCATTCATATTTGCGAACATTTCAGGACACAGCAAGTGTTCGACAACATCTTCAGAACACCCCCATTTTGTGTATTTGCGAACATTTCAGGACACCGCGAGTGTTCTTAGAACAAATTCAACTTGCCAGCCACAACCCCCATTCATATTTGCAAGCATTTCAAGACACAGCAAGTGTTCGACAACATCTTCAGAACACCCCCATTTTGTGTATTTGCGAACATTTCCGGACACCGCGAGTGTTCTTAGAAACGTCTTCAGAACACCCCCATTTTGTTTATTTGCAAACATTTCAGGACACTGCGAGTGTTCTTAGAACAAATTCAACTTGCCAGCCACAACCCCCATTCATATTTGCGAGCATTTCAAGACACAGCAAGTGTTCGACAACATCTTCAGAACACCCCCATTTTGTGTTTTTGCGAACATTACAGGACACTGCGAGTGTTCTTAGAACACATTCAACTTGACAGAGAACAATACGGACAGCGTCCTCAGGACACCCCGTACGAACATTCCCCGGACACCGCAAGTGTTCTTAGAAGCGTCTTCAGAACACCACCATCTTGTTTATTTGCGAACATTTCAGGACACAGCAGGTGTTCTTAGAACACATTCAACTTGCCAGCCACAAACCCCATTCATATTTGCGAACATTTCAGGACACCGTGAGAGTTCTTAGAACACATTCAACTTGCCAGCCACAACCCCCCATTCATATTTGCGAACATTTCAGGACACAGCGAGTGTTCGACAACGTCTTCAGAACACCCCCATTTTGTGTATTTGTGAACATTTCAGGACACCGCGAGTGTTCTTAGAACACATTCAACTTGACAGAGAACAATACGGACAGCGTCCTCAGGACACCCCCTACGAACATTCGCCGGACACCGCAAGTGTTCTTAGAAACGTCTTCAGAACACCCCATTTTGTTTATTTGCGAACATTTCAGGTACCACGAGTGTTCTTAGAACACATTCAACTTTCCAGCCACAACCCCCATTCATATTTGCGAACATTTCAGGACACAGCGAGTGTTCGACAACGTCTTCAGAACACCCCCATTTTGTGTATTTGCGAACATTTCAGGACACCGCGAGTGTTCTTAGAACACATTCAACTTGACAGAGAACAATACGGACAGCGTCCTCAGGACACCCCCTACGAACATTCGTCGGACACTGCGAGTGTTCTTAGAAGCGTCTTCAGAACACCACCATCTTGTTTATTTGCGAACATTTCAGGACCCCGCGAGTGTTCTTAGAACACATTCAACTTGACAGAGAACAATACGGACAGCATCCTCAGGACACCCCCATTATGTTTATTTGCGAACATTTCAGGACACCGCAAGTGTTCTTAGAACACATTGAACATGACAGAGAACAATCCGGACAGCGTCCTCAGGACACCCCCTACGAACATTCCCCAGACACCGCGAGTGTTCTTAGAAGCGTCTCCAGAACACCCCCATTTTGTTTATTTGCGAACATTTCAGGACACCGCCAGTGTTCTTAGAACACATTCAACGTGACAGAGAACAATATCTACAGCGTCCTCAGAACACCCCCATTTTGTTTATTTGCGAACATTTCAGGTACCGCAAGTGTTCTTAGAACACATTCAACTTGCCAGCCACAACCCCCATTCATATTTGCGAACATTTCAGGACACAGCGAGTGTTCGACAACGTCTTCAGAACACCCCCATTTTGTGTATTTGTGAACATTTCAGGACACCGCGAGTGTTCTTAGAACACATTCAACTTGACAGAGAACAATACGGACAGCGTCCTCAGGACACCCCTACGAACATTCCCCGGACACCGTGAGTGTTCTTAGAAGTGTCTTCAGAACACCACCATCTTGTTTATTTGCGAACATTTCAGGACCCCGCGAGTGTTCTTAGAACACATTCAACTTGACAGAGAACAATACGGACAGCGTCCTCAGGACACCCCCATTTTGTTTATTTGCGAACATTTCAGGACACCGCAAGTTTCTTAGAACACATTCAACATGACAGAGAACAATCCGTACAGCGTCCTCAGGACACCCCCTGCGAACATTCCCCAGACACCGCGAGTGTTCTTAGAAGCGTCTTCAGAACACCCCCATTTTGTTTATTTGCTAACATTTCAGGACACAGCGAGTGTTCGACAACGTCTTCAGAACACCCCCATTTTGTGTATTTGTGAACATTTCAGGACACCGCGAGTGTTCTTAGAACACATTCAACTTGACAGAGAACAATACGGACAGTGTCCTCAGGACACCCCCTACGAACATTCGTCGGACACCGCGAGTGTTCTTAGAAGCGTCTTCAGAACACCCCATTTTGTTTATTTGCGAACATTTCAGGTACCACAAGTGTTCTTAGAACACATTGAACTTGCCAGCCACAACCCCCATTCATATTTGCAAACATTTCAGGACACAGCGAGTGTTCAACAACGTCTTCAGAACACCCCCATTTTGTGTATTTGCGAACATTTCAGGACACCGCAAGTGTTTTTAGAACACATTCAACTTGACAGAGAACAATACGGACAGCGTCCTCAGGACACCCCCTACGAACATTCGTCGGACACCGCGAGTGTTCTTAGAAGCGTCTTCAGAACACCACCATCTTGTTTATTTGCGAACATTTCAGGACCCCGCGAGTGTTCTTAGACCACATTCAACTTGACAGAGAACAATACGGACAGCATCCTCAGGACACCCCCATTTTGTTTATTTGCGAACATTTCAGGACACCGCAAGTGTTCTTAGAACACATTCAACATGACAGAGAACAATCCGGACAGCGTCCTCAGGACACCCCCTAAGAACATTCCCAAGACACCGCGAGTGTTCTTAGAACACATTCAACGTGACAGAGAACAATATCTACAGCGTCCTCAGAACACCCCCATTTTGTTTATTTGCGAACATTTCAGGACACCGCGAGTGTTCTTAGAACACATTCAACTTGCCAGCCACAACCCCCCATTCATATTTGCGAACATTTCTGGACACAACGAGTGTTCGACAACGTCTTAAGAACACCCCCATTTTGTTTATTTGCGAACATTTCAGGACACCGCGAGTGTTCTTAGAACACATTCAACTTGACAACGAACAATACGGACAGCGTCCTCAGGACACCCCCATTTTGTTTATTTGCGAACATTTCAGGACACCGCAAGTGTTCTTAGAATCGTCTTCAGAACACCCCCATTTTGTTTATTTGCGAACATTTCAGGACACCGCGAGTGTTCTTAGAACACATTCAACTTGACAGAGAACAATACGGACAGCGTCCTCAGGACACCCCCATTTTGTTTATTTGCGAACATTTCAGGACACCGCAAGTTTCTTAGAACACATTCAACATGACAGAGAACAATCCGTACAGCGTCCTCAGGACACCCCCTACGAACATTCCCCAGACACCGCGAGTGTTCTTAGAAGCGTCTTCAGAACACCCCCATTTTGTTTATTTGCGAACATTTCAGGACACAGCGAGTGTTCGACAACGTCTTCAGAACACCCCCATTTTGTGTATTTGTGAACATTTCAGGACACCGCGAGTGTTCTTAGAACACATTCAACTTGACAGAGAACAATACGGACAGTGTCCTCAGGACACCCCCTACGAACATTCGCCGGACACCGCAAGTGTTCTTAGAAACGTCTTCAGAACACCCCATTTTGTTTATTTGCGAACATTTCAGGTACCACAAGTGTTCTTAGAACACATTCAACTTGCCAGCCACAACCCCCATTCATATTTGCAAACATTTCAGGACACAGCGAGTGTTCAACAACGTCTTCAGAACACCCCCATTTTGTGTATTTGCGAACATTTCAGGACACCGCGAGTGTTTTTAGAACACATTCAACTTGACAGAGAACAATACGGACAGCGTCCTCAGGACACCCCCTACGAACATTCGTCGGACACCGCGAGTGTTCTTAGAAGCGTCTTCAGAACACCACCATCTTGTTTATTTGCGAACATTTCAGGACCCCGCGAGTGTTCTTAGACCACATTCAACTTGACAGAGAACAATACGGACAGCATCCTCAGGACACCCCCATTTTGTTTATTTGCGAACATTTCAGGACACCGCAAGTGTTCTTAGAACACATTCAACGTGACAGAGAACAATATCTACAGCATCCTCAGAACACCCCCATTTTGTTTATTTGCGAACATTTCAGGACACCGCGAGTGTTCTTAGAACACATTCAACTTGCCAGCCACAACCCCCCATTCATATTTGCGAACATTTCTGGACACAACGAGTGTTCGACAACGTCTTCAGAACACCCCCATTTTGTTTATTTGCGAACATTTCAGGACATCGCGAGTGTTCTTAGAACACATTCAACTTGACAACGAACAATACGGACAGCGTCCTCAGGACACCCCCATTTTGTTTATTTGCGAACATTTCAGGACACCGCGAGTGTTCTTAGAATCGTCTTCAGAAGACCCCCATTTTGTTTATTTGCGAACATTTCAGGACACCGCGAGTGTTCTTAGAACACATTCAACTTGCCAGCCACAAAACCCATTCATATTTGCGAGCATTTCAAGACACAGCAAGTGTTCGACAACGTCTTCAGAACACTCCCATTTTGTGTATTTGCGAACATTTCAGGACACCGCGAGTGTTGTTAGAACACATTCAACTTGACAGAGAACAATACGGACAGCGTCCTCAGGACACCCCCATTTTGTTTATTTGCGAACATTTCAGGACACCGCGAGAGTTCTTAGAGCACATTCAACTTGCCAGCCACAACCCCCCATTCATATTTGCGAACATTTCAGGACACAGCGAGTGTTCGACAAAGTCTTCAGAACACCCCCATTTTGTGTATTTGCGAATATTTCAGGACACCGCGAGTGTTCTTAGAATACATTCAACTTGACAGAGAACAATAATGACAGCGTCCTCAGGACACCCCCATTTTATTTATTTGCGAACATTTCAGGACACCGCGAGAGTTCTTAGAACACATTCAACTTGCCAGCCACAACCCCCCATTCATATTTGCGAACATTTCAGGACACAGCAAGTGTTTGACAACGTCTTCAGAACACCCCCATTTTGTGTATTTGCGAACATTTCAGGACACCGCGAATGTTCTTAGAACACATTCAACTTGACAGAGAACAATACGGACAGCGTCCTCAGGACACCCCCTACGAATATTCGCCGGACACCGCAAGTGTTCTTAGAAACATCTTCAGAACACCCCATTTTGTTTATTTGCGAACATTTCAGGTACCGCAAGTGTTCTTAGAACACATTCAACTTGCCAGCCACAACCCCCATTCATATTTGCGAACATTTCAGGACACAGCGAGTGTTCGACAACGTCTTCAGAACACCCCCATTTTGTGTATTTGTGAACATTTCAGGACACCGCGAGTGTTCTTAGAACACATTCAACTTGACAGAGAACAATACGGACAGCGTCCTCAGGACACCCCTACGAACATTCCCCGGACACCGTGAGTGTTCTTAGAAGTGTATTCAGAACACCACCATCTTGTTTATTTGCGAACATTTCAGGACCCCGCGAGTGTTCTTAGAACACATTCAACTTGACAGAGAACAATACGGACAGCGTTCTCAGGACACCCCCATTTTGTTTATTTGCGAACATTTCAGGACACCGCAAGTTTCTTAGAACACATTCAACATGACAGAGAACAATCCGTACAGCGTCCTCAGGACACCCCCTACGAACATTCCCCAGACACCACGAGTGTTCTTAGAAGCGTCTTCAGAACACCCCCATTTTGTTTATTTGCTAACATTTCAGGACACAGCGAGTGTTCGACAACGTCTTCAGAACACCCCCATTTTGTGTATTTGTGAACATTTCAGGACACCGCGAGTGTTCTTAGAACACATTCAACTTGACAGAGAACAATACGGACAGTGTCCTCAGGACACCCCCTACGAACATTCGTCGGACACCGCGAGTGTTCTTAGAAGCGTCTTCAGAACACCCCATTTTGTTTATTTGCGAACATTTCAGGTACCACAAGTGTTCTTAGAACACATTGAACTTGCCAGCCACAACCCCCATTCATATTTGCAAACATTTCAGGACACAGCGAGTGTTCAACAACGTCTTCAGAACACCCCCATTTTGTGTATTTGCGAACATTTCAGGACACCGCGAGTGTTTTTAGAACACATTCAACTTGACAGAGAACAATACGGACAGCGTCCTCAGGACACCCTCTACGAACATTCGTCGGACACCGCGAGTGTTCTTAGAAGCGTCTTCAGAACACCACCATCTTGTTTATTTGCGAACATTTCAGGACCCCGCGAGTGTTCTTAGACCACATTCAACTTGACAGAGAACAATACGAACAGCATCCTCAGGACACCCCCATTTTGTTTATTTGCGAACATTTCAGGACACCGCAAGTGTTCTTAGAACACATTCAACATGACAGAGAACAATCCGGACAGCGTCCTCAGGACACCCCCTAAGAACATTCCCCAGATACCGCGAGTGTTCTTAGAACACATTCAACGTGACAGAGAACAATATCTACAGCGTCCTCAGCACACCCCCATTTTGTTTATTTGCGAACATTTCAGGACACCGCGAGTGTTCTTAGAACACATTCAACTTGCCAGCCACAACCCCCCATTCATATTTGCGAACATTTCTGGACACAACGAGTGTTCGACAACGTCTTCAGAACACCCCCATTTTGTTTATTTGCGAACATTTCAGGACACCGCGAGTGTTCTTAGAACACATTCAACTTGACAACGAACAATACGGACAGCGTCCTCAGGACACCCCCATTTTGTTTATTTGCGAACATTTCAGGACACCGCGAGTGTTCTTAGAATCGTCTTCAGAACACCCCCATTTTGTTTATTTGCGAACAGTTCAGGACACCGCGAGTGTTCTTAGAACACATTCAACTTGACAGAGAACAATACGGACAGCGTCCTCAGGACACCCCCATTTTGTTTATTTGCGAACATTTCAGGACACCGCAAGTTTCTTAGAACACATTCAACATGACAGAGAACAATCCGTACAGCGTCCTCAGGACACCCCCTACGAACATTCCCCAGACACCGCGAGTGTTCTTAGAAGCGTCTTCAGAACACCCCCATTTTGTTTATTTGCGAACATTTCAGGACACAGCGAGTGTTCGACAACGTCTTCAGAACACCCCCATTTTGTGTATTTGTGAACATTTCAGGACACCGCGAGTGTTCTTAGAAAATATTCAACTTGACAGAGAACAATACGGACAGTGTCCTCAGGACACCCCCTACGAACATTCGCCGGACACCGCAAGTGTTCTTAGAAACGTCTTCAGAACACCCCATTTTGTTTATTTGCGAACATTTCAGGTACCACAAGTGTTCTTAGAACACATTCAACTTGCCAGCCACAACCCCCATTCATATTTGCAAACATTTCAGGACACAGCGAGTGTTCACCAACGTCTTCAGAACACCCCCATTTTGTGTATTTGCGAACATTTCAGGACACCGCGAGTGTTTTTAGAACACATTCAACTTGACAGAGAACAATACGGACAGCGTCCTCAGGACACCCCCTACGAACATTCGTCGGACACCGCGAGTGTTCTTAGAAGCGTCTTCAGAACACCACCATCTTGTTTATTTGCGAACATTTCAGGACCCCGCGAGTGTTTATAGACCACATTCAACTTGACAGAGAACAATACGGACAGCATCCTCAGGACACCCCCATTTTGTTTATTTGCGAACATTTCAGGACACCGCAAGTGTTCTTAGAACACATTCAACATGACAGAGAACAATCCGGACAGCGTCCTCAGGACACCCCCTAAGAACATTCCCCAGACACCGCGAGTGTTCTTAGAACACATTCAACGTGACAGAGAACAATATCTACAGCGTCCTCAGAACACCCCCATTTTGTTTATTTGCGAACATTTCAGGACACCGCGAGTGTTCTTAGAACACATTCAACTTGCCAGCCACAACCCCCCATTCATATTTGCGAACATTTCTGGACACAACGAGTGTTCGACAACGTCTTCAGAACACCCCCATTTTGTTTATTTGCGAACATTTCAGGACACCGCGACTGTTCTTAGAACACATTCAACTTGACAACGAACAATACGGACAGCGTCCTCAGGACACCCCCATTTTGTTTATTTGCGAACATTTCAGGACACTGCGAGTGTTCTTAGAATCGTCTTCAGAACACCCCCATTTTGTTTATTTGCGAACATTTCAGGACACCGCGAGTGTTCTTAGAACACATTCAACTTGCCAGCCACAAATCCCATTCATATTTGCGAGCATTTCAAGACACAGCAAGTGTTCGACAACGTCTTCAGAACACTCCCATTTTGTGTATTTGCGAACATTTCAGGACATTGCGAGTGTTGTTAGAACACATTCAACTTGATAGAGAACAATACAGACAGCGTCCTCAGGACACCCCCATTTTGTTTATTTGCGAACATTTCAGGACACCGCGAGAGTTCTTAGAGCACATTCAACTTGCCAGCCACAACCCCCCATTCATATTTGCGAACATTTCAGGACACAGCGAGTGTTCGACAACGTCTTCAGAACACCCCCATTTTGTGTATTTGCGAATATTTCAGGACACCGCGAGTGTTCTTAGAATACGTTCAACTTGACAGAGAACAATACGGACAGCGTCCTCAGGACACCCCCATTTTATTTATTTGCGAACATTTCAGGACACCGCGAGAGTTCTTAGAACACATTCAACTTGCCAGCCACAACCCCCCATTCATATTTGCGAACATTTCAGGACACAGCGAGTGTTTTACAACGTCTTCAGAACACCCCCATTTTGTGTATTTGCGAACATTTCAGGACACCGCGAATGTTCTTAGAACACATTCAACTTGACAGAGAACAATACGGACAGCGCCCTCAGGACACCCCTACGAACATTCCCCGGACACCGTGAGTGTTCTTAGAAGTGTCTTCAGAACACCACCATCTTGTTTATTTGCGAACATTTCAGGACCCCGCGAGTGTTCTTAGAACACATTCAACTTGACAGAGAACAATACGGACAGCGTCCTCAGGACACCCCCATTTTGTTTATTTGCGAACATTTCAGGACACCGCAAGTTTCTTAGAACACATTCAACATGACAGAGAACAATCCGTACAGCGTCCTCAGGACACCCCCTACGAACATTCCCCAGACACCGCGAGTGTTCTTAGAAGCGTCTTCAGAACACCCCCATTTTGTTTATTTGCGAACATTTCAGGACACCGCGAGTGTTCTTAGAACACATTCAACGTGACAGAGAACAATATGGACATCGTCCTCAGAACACCCCCATTTTGTTTATTTGCGAACATTTCAGGACACCGCGAGTGTTCTTAGAACACATTCAACTTGCCAGCCACAACCCCCCATTCATATTTGCGAACATTTCAGGACACAGCAAGTGTTCGACAACATCTTCAGAACACCCCCATTTTGTGTATTTGCGAACATTTCCGGACACCGCGAGTGTTCTTAGAAACGTCTTCAGAACACCCCCATTTTGTTTATTTGCAAACATTTCAGGACACTGCGAGTGTTCTTAGAACAAATTCAACTTGCCAGCCACAACCCCCATTCATATTTGCGAGCATTTCAAGACACAGCAAGTGTTCGACAACATCTTCAGAACACCCCCATTTTGTGTTTTTGCGAACATTTCAGGACACCGCGAGTGTTCTTAGAACACATTCAACTTGACAGAGAACAATACGGACAGCGTCCTCAGGACACCCCGTACGAACATTCCCCGGACACCGCGAGTGTTCTTAGAAGCGTCTTCAGAACACCACCATCTTGTTTATTTGCGAACATTTCAGGACACCGCAGGTGTTCTTAGAACACATTCAACTTGCCAGCCACAACCCCCATTCATATTTGCGAACATTTCAGGACACCGTGAGAGTTCTTAGAACACATTCAACTTGACAGAGAACAATACGGACAGCGTCCTCAGGACACCCCCTACGAACATTCGCCGGACACCGCAAGTGTTCTTAGAAACGTCTTCAGAACACCCCATTTTGTTTATTTGCGAACATTTCAGGTACCACGAGTGTTCTTAGAACACATTCAACTTGCCAGCCACAACCCCCATTCATATTTGCGAACATTTCAGGACACAGCGAGTGTTCGACAACGTCTTCAGAACACCCCCATTTTGTGTATTTGCGAACATTTCAGGACACCGCAAGTGTTCTTAGAACACATTCAACTTGACAGAGAACAATACGGACAGCGTCCTCAGGACACCCCCTACGAACATTCGTCGGACACCGCGAGTGTTCTTAGAAGCGTCTTCAGAACACCACCATCTTGTTTATTTGCGAACATTTCAGGACCCCGCGAGTGTTCTTAGAACACATTCAACTTGACAGAGAACAATACTGACAGCATCCTCAGGACACCCCCATTATGTTTATTTGCGAACATTTCAGGACACCGCAATTGTTCTTAGAACACATTGAACATGACAGAGAACAATCCGGACAACGTCCTCAGGACACCCCCTACGAAGATTCCCCAGACACCGCGAGTGTTCTTAGAAGCGTCTTCAGAACACCCCCATTTTGTTTATTTGCGAACATTTCAGGACACCGCGAGTATTCTTAGAACACATTCAATTTGACAGAGAACAATTTCTACAGCGTCCTCAGAACACCCCCATTTTGTTTATTTGCGAACATTTCAGGACACCGCGAGTGTTCTTAGAACACATTCAACTTGCCAGCCACAACCCCCCATTCATATTTGCGAACATTTCTGGACACAACGAGTGTTCGACAACGTCTTCAGAACACCCCCATTTTGTTTATTTGCGAACATTTCACGGGACCGCGAGTGTTCTTAGAACACATTCAACTTGACAACGAACAATACGGACAGCGTCCTCAGGACACCCCCATTTTGTTTATTTGCGAACATTTCAGGACACCGCGAGTGTTCTTAGAATCGTCTACAGAACACCCCCATTTTGTTTATTTGCGAACATTTCAGGACAGCGCGAGTGTTCTTAGAACACATTCAACTTGCCAGCCACAACCCCCATTCATATTTGCGAGCATTTCAAGACACAGCAAGTGTTCGACAACGTCTTCAGAACACGCCCATTTTGTGTATTTGCGAACATTTCAGGACACTGCGAGTGTTCTTAGAACACATTCAACTTGACAGAGAACAATACGGACAGCGTCCTCAGGACACCCCCATTTTGTTTATTTGCGAACATTTCAGGACACCGCAAGAGTTCTTAGAGCACATTCAACTTGCCAGCCACAACCCCCCATTCATATTTGCGAACATTTCAGGACACAGCGAGTGTTCTTAGAACACATTCAACTTGACAGAGAACAATACGGACAGCGTCCTCAGGACACCCCCATTTTGTTTATTTGCGAACATTTCAGGACACCGCAAGTGTTCTTAGAAACGTCTTCAGACCACCCCCATTTTGTTTTTTTGCAAACATTTCAGGACACCGCGAGTGTTCTTAGAACACATTCAACTTGCCAGCCACAACCCCCATTCATATTTGCGAGCATTTAAAGACACAGCAAGTGTTCGACAACTTCTTCAGAACACCCCCATTTTGTGTATTTGCGAACATTTCAGGACACCGTGAGTGTTCTTAGAACACATTCAACTTGCCAGCCACAACCCCCCATTCATATTTGCGAACATTTCAGGACACAACGAGTGTTCGACAAAGTCTTCAGAACACCCCATTTTGTTTATTTGCGAACATTTCAGGACACCGCGAGTGTTCTTAGACTACATTCACCTTGACAATGAACAATACGGACAGCGTCCTCAGGACACCCCCATTTTGTTTATTTACGAACATTTTAGGACACCGCGAGTGTTCTTAGAAACGTCTTCAGAACACCCCCATTTTTTTATTTGCGAACATTCCCCGGACACCGCGAGTGTTCTTAGAAGCGTCTTCAGAACACCACCATCTTGTTTATTTGCGAACATTTCAGGACACTGCGAGTGTTCTTAGAACACATTCAACTTGCCAGCCACAACCCCCATTCATATTTGCGAGCATTTCAAGACACAGCAAGTGTTCGACAACGTCTTCAGAACACTCCCATTTTGTGTATTTGCGAACATTTCAGGACACCGCGAGTGTTCTTAGAACACATTCAACTTGACAGAGAACAATACGGACAGCGTCCTCAGGACACCCCCATTTTGTTTATTTGCGAACATTTCAGGACACCGCGAGAGTTCTTAGAGCACATTCAACTTGCCAGCCACAACCCCCCATTCATATTTGCGAACATTTCAGGACACAGTGAGTGTTCGACAACGTCTTCAGAACACCCCCATTTTGTGTATTTGCGAATATTTCAGGACACCGCGAGTGTTTTTAGAATACATTCAACTTGACAGAGAACAATACGGACAGAGTCCTCAGGACGCCCCCATTTTATTTATTTGCGAACATTTCAGGACACCGCGAGTGTTCTTAGAACACATTCAACGTGACAGAGAACAATATGGACATCGTCCTCAGAACACCCCCATTTTGTTTATTTGCGAACATTTCAGGACACCGCGAGTGTTCTTAGAACACATTCAACTTGCCAGCCACAACCCCCCATTCATATTTGCGAACATTTCAGGACACAGCAAGTGTTCGACAACATCTTCAGAACACCCCCATTTTGTGTATTTGCGAACATTTCCGGAAACCGCGAGTGTTCTTAGAAACGTCTTCAGAACACCCCCATTTTGTTTATTTGCAAACATTTCAGGACACTGCGAGTGTTCTTAGAACAAATTCAACTTGCCAGCCACAACCCCCATTCATATTTGCGAGCATTTCAAGACACAGCAAGTGTTCGACAACATCTTCAGAACACCCCCATTTTGTGTTTTTGCGAACATTTCAGGACACCGCGAGTGTTCTTAGAACACATTCAACTTGACAGAGAACAATACGGACAGCGTCCTCAGGACACCCCGTACGAACATTCCCCGGACACCGCGAGTGTTCTTAGAAGCGTCTTCAGAACACCACCATCTTGTTTATTTGCGAACATTTCAGGACACCGCAGGTGTTCTTAGAACACATTCAACTTGCCAGCCACAACCCCCATTCATATTTGCGAACATTTCAGGACACCGTGAGAGTTCTTAGAACACATTCAACTTGACAGAGAACAATACGGACAGCGTCCTCAGGACACCCCCTACGAACATTCGCCGGACACCGCAAGTGTTCTTAGAAACGTCTTCAGAACACCCCATTTTGTTTATTTGCGAACATTTCAGGTACCACGAGTGTTCTTAGAACACATTCAACTTGCCAGCCACAACCCCCATTCATATTTGCGAACATTTCAGGACACAGCGAGTGTTCGACAACGTCTTCAGAACACCCCCATTTTGTGTATTTGCGAACATTTCAGGACACCGCGAGTGTTCTTAGAACACATTCAACTTGACAGAGAACAATACGGACAGCGTCCTCAGGACACCCCCTACGAACATTCGTCGGACACCGCGAGTGTTCTTAGAAGCGTCTTCAGAACACCACCATCTTGTTTATTTGCGAACATTTCAGGACCCCGCGAGTGTTCTTAGAACACATTCAACTTGACAGAGAACAATACTGACAGCATCCTCAGGACACCCCCATTATGTTTATTTGCGAACATTTCAGGACACCGCAATTGTTCTTAGAACACATTGAACATGACAGAGAACAATCCGGACAACGTCCTCAGGACACCCCCTACGAAGATTCCCCAGACACCGCGAGTGTTCTTAGAAGCGTCTTCAGAACACCCCCATTTTGTTTATTTGCGAACATTTCAGGACACCGCGAGTATTCTTAGAACACATTCAATTTGACAGAGAACAATTTCTACAGCGTCCTCAGAACACCCCCATTTTGTTTATTTGCGAACATTTCAGGACACCGCGAGTGTTCTTAGAACACATTCAACTTGCCAGCCACAACCCCCCATTCATATTTGCGAACATTTCTGGACACAACGAGTGTTCGACAACGTCTTCAGAACACCCCCATTTTGTTTATTTGCGAACATTTCACGGGACCGCGAGTGTTCTTAGAACACATTCAACTTGACAACGAACAATACGGACAGCGTCCTCAGGACACCCCCATTTTGTTTATTTGCGAACATTTCAGGACACCGCGAGTGTTCTTAGAATCGTCTACAGAACACCCCCATTTTGTTTATTTGCGAACATTTCAGGACAGCGCGAGTGTTCTTAGAACACATTCAACTTGCCAGCCACAACCCCCATTCATATTTGCGAGCATTTCAAGACACAGCAAGTGTTCGACAACGTCTTCAGAACACGCCCATTTTGTGTATTTGCGAACATTTCAGGACACTGCGAGTGTTCTTAGAACACATTCAACTTGACAGAGAACAATACGGACAGCGTCCTCAGGACACCCCCATTTTGTTTATTTGCGAACATTTCAGGACACCGCAAGAGTTCTTAGAGCACATTCAACTTGCCAGCCACAACCCCCCATTCATATTTGCGAACATTTCAGGACACAGCGAGTGTTCTTAGAACACATTCAACTTGACAGAGAACAATACGGACAGCGTCCTCAGGACACCCCCATTTTGTTTATTTGCGAACATTTCAGGACACCGCAAGTGTTCTTAGAAACGTCTTCAGACCACCCCCATTTTGTTTTTTTGCAAACATTTCAGGACACCGCGAGTGTTCTTAGAACACATTCAACTTGCCAGCCACAACCCCCATTCATATTTGCGAGCATTTAAAGACACAGCAAGTGTTCGACAACTTCTTCAGAACACCCCCATTTTGTGTATTTGCGAACATTTCAGGACACCGTGAGTGTTCTTAGAACACATTCAACTTGCCAGCCACAACCCCCCATTCATATTTGCGAACATTTCAGGACACAACGAGTGTTCGACAAAGTCTTCAGAACACCCCATTTTGTTTATTTGCGAACATTTCAGGACACCGCGAGTGTTCTTAGACTACATTCACCTTGACAACGAACAATACGGACAGCGTCCTCAGGACACCCCCATTTTGTTTATTTACGAACATTTTAGGACACCGCGAGTGTTCTTAGAAACGTCTTCAGAACACCCCCATTTTTTTATTTGCGAACATTCCCCGGACACCGCGAGTGTTCTTAGAAGCGTCTTCAGAACACCACCATCTTGTTTATTTGCGAACATTTCAGGACACTGCGAGTGTTCTTAGAACACATTCAACTTGCCAGCCACAACCCCCATTCATATTTGCGAGCATTTCAAGACACAGCAAGTGTTCGACAACGTCTTCAGAACACTCCCATTTTGTGTATTTGCGAACATTTCAGGACACCGCGAGTGTTCTTAGAACACATTCAACTTGACAGAGAACAATACGGACAGCGTCCTCAGGACACCCCCATTTTGTTTATTTGCGAACATTTCAGGACACCGCGAGAGTTCTTAGAGCACATTCAACTTGCCAGCCACAACCCCCCATTCATATTTGCGAACATTTCAGGACACAGTGAGTGTTCGACAACGTCTTCAGAACACCCCCATTTTGTGTATTTGCGAACATTTCAGGACACCGCGAGTGTTCTTAGAACACATTCAACTTGACAGAGAACAATACGGACAGCGTCCTCAGGACACCCCCTACGAATATTCGCCGGACACCGCAAGTGTTCTTAGAAACATCTTCAGAACACCCCATTTTGTTTATTTGCGAACATTTCAGGTACCGCAAGTGTTCTTAGAACACATTCAACTTGCCAGCCACAACCCCCATTCATATTTGCGAACATTTCAGGACACAGCGAGTGTTCGACAACGTCTTCAGAACACCCCCATTTTGTGTATTTGTGAACATTTCAGGACACCGCGAGTGTTCTTAGAACACATTCAACTTGACAGAGAACAATACGGACAGCGTCCTCAGGACACCCCTACGAACATTCCCCGACACCGTGAGTGTTCTTAGAAGTGTCTTCAGAACACCACCATCTTGTTTATTTGCGAACATTTCAGGACCCCGCGAGTGTTCTTAGAACACATTCAACTTGACAGAGAACAATACGGACAGCGTCCTCAGGACACCCCCATTTTGTTTATTTGCGAACATTTCAGGACACCGCAAGTTTCTTAGAACACATTCAACATGACAGGGAACAATCCGTACAGCGTCCTCAGGACACCCCCTACGAACATTCCCCAGACACCGCGAGTGTTCTTAGAAGCGTCTTCAGAACACCCCCATTTTGTTTATTTGCGAACATTTCAGGACACAGCGAGTGTTCGACAACGTCTTCAGAACACCCCCATTTTGTGTATTTGTGAACATTTCAGGACACCGCGAGAGTTCTTAGAACACATTCAACTTGCCAGCCACAACCCCCCATTCATATTTGCGAACATTTCAGGACACAGCGAGTGTTTGACAACGTCTTCAGAACACCCCCATTTTGTGTATTTGCGAACATTTCAGGACACCGCGAGTGTTCTTAGAACACATTCAACTTGACAGAGAACAATACGGACAGCGTCCTCAGGACACCCCCTACGAATATTCGCCGGACACCGCAAGTGTTCTTAGAAACATCTTCAGAACACCCCATTTTGTTTATTTGCGAACATTTCAGGTACCGCAAGTGTTCTTAGAACACATTCAACTTGCCAGCCACAACCCCCATTCATATTTGCGAACATTTCAGGACACAGCGAGTGTTCGACAACGTCTTCAGAACACCCCCATTTTGTGTATTTGTGAACATTTCAGGACACCGCGAGTGTTCTTAGAACACATTCAACTTGACAGAGAACAATACGGACAGCGTCCTCAGGACACCCCTACGAACATTCCCCGACACCGTGAGTGTTCTTAGAAGTGTCTTCAGAACACCACCATCTTGTTTATTTGCGAACATTTCAGGACCCCGCGAGTGTTCTTAGAACACATTCAACTTGACAGAGAACAATACGGACAGCGTCCTCAGGACACCCCCATTTTGTTTATTTGCGAACATTTCAGGACACCGCAAGTTTCTTAGAACACATTCAACATGACAGGGAACAATCCGTACAGCGTCCTCAGGACACCCCCTACGAACATTCCCCAGACACCGCGAGTGTTCTTAGAAGCGTCTTCAGAACACCCCCATTTTGTTTATTTGCGAACATTTCAGGACACAGCGAGTGTTCGACAACGTCTTCAGAACACCCCCATTTTGTGTATTTGCGAACATTTCAGGACACCGCGAGTGTTCTTAGAACACATTCAACTTGACAGAGAACAATACGGACAGCGTCCTCAGGACACCCCCATTTTGTTTATTTGCGAACATTTCAGGACACCGCGAGAGTTCTTAGAGCACATTCAACTTGCCAGCCACAACCCCCCATTCATATTTGCGAACATTTCAGGACACAGTGAGTGTTCGACAACGTCTTCAGAACACCCCCATTTTGTGTATTTGCGAATATTTCAGGACACCGCGAGTGTTTTTAGAATACATTCAACTTGACAGAGAACAATACGGACAGAGTCCTCAGGACACCCCCATTTTATTTATTTGCGAACATTTCAGGACACCGCGAGAGTTCTTAGAACACATTCAACTTGCCAGCCACAACCCCCCATTCATATTTGCGAACATTTCAGGACACAGCGAGTGTTTGACAACGTCTTCAGAACACCCCCATTTTGTGTATTTGCGAACATTTCAGGACACCGCGAGTGTTCTTAGAACACATTCAACTTGACAGAGAACAATACGGACAGCGTCCTCAGGACACCCCCTACGAATATTCGCCGGACACCGCAAGTGTTCTTAGAAACATCTTCAGAACACCCCATTTTGTTTATTTGCGAACATTTCAGGTACCGCAAGTGTTCTTAGAACACATTCAACTTGCCAGCCACAACCCCCATTCATATTTGCGAACATTTCAGGACACAGCGAGTGTTCGACAACGTCTTCAGAACACCCCCATTTTGTGTATTTGTGAACATTTCAGGACACCGCGAGTGTTCTTAGAACACATTCAACTTGACAGAGAACAATACGGACAGCGTCCTCAGGACACCCCTACGAACATTCCCCGACACCGTGAGTGTTCTTAGAAGTGTCTTCAGAACACCACCATCTTGTTTATTTGCGAACATTTCAGGACCCTGCGAGTGTTCTTAGAACACATTCAACTTGACAGAGAACAATACGGACAGCGTCCTCAGGACACCCCCATTTTGTTTATTTGCGAACATTTCAGGACACCGCAAGTTTCTTAGAACACATTCAACATGACAGGGAACAATCCGTACAGCGTCCTCAGGACACCCCCTACGAACATTCCCCAGACACCGCGAGTGTTCTTAGAAGCGTCTTCAGAACACCCCCATTTTGTTTATTTGCGAACATTTCAGGACACAGCGAGTGTTCGACAACGTCTTCAGAACACCCCCATTTTGTGTATTTGTGAACATTTCAGGACACCGCGAGTGTTCTTAGAACACATTCAACTTGACAGAGAACAATACGGACAGTGTCCTCAGGACACCCCCTACGAACATTCGCCGGACACCGCAAGTGTTCTTAGAAACGTCTTCAGAACACCCCATTTTGTTTATTTGCGAACATTTCAGGTACCACAAGTGTTCTTAGAACACATTCAACTTGCCAGCCACAACCCCCATTCATATTTGCAAACATTTCAGGACACAGCGAGTGTTCAACAACGTCTTCAGAACACCCCCATTTTGTGTATTTGCGAACATTTCAGGACACCGCGAGTGTTTTTAGAACACATTCAACTTGACAGAGAACAATACGGACAGCGTCCTCAGGACACCCCCATTTTGTTTATTTGCGAACATTTCAGGACACCGCGAGTGTTCTTAGAATCGTCTTCAGAACACCCCCATTTTGTTTATTTGCGAACATTTCAGGACACCGCGAGTGTTCTTAGAACACATTCAACTTGCCAGCCACAAATCCCATTCATATTTGCGAGCATTTCAAGACACAGCAAGTGTTCGACAACGTCTTCAGAACACTCCCATTTTGTGTATTTGCGAACATTTCAGGACACTGCGAGTGTTGTTAGAACACATTCAACTTGATAGAGAACAATACGGACAGCGTCCTCAGGACACCCCCATTTTGTTTATTTGCGAACATTTCAGGACACCGCGAGAGTTCTTAGAGCACATTCAACTTGCCAGCCACAACCCCCCATTCATATTTGCGAACATTTCAGGACACAGCGAGTGTTCGACAACGTCTTCAGAACACCCCCATTTTGTGTATTTGCGAATATTTCAGGACACCGCGAGTGTTCTTAGAATACGTTCAACTTGACAGAGAACAATACGGACAGCGTCCTCAGGACACCCCCATTTTATTTATTTGCGAACATTTCAGGACACCGCGAGAGTTCTTAGAACACATTCAACTTGCCAGCCACAACCCCCCATTCATATTTGCGAACATTTCAGGACACAGCGAGTGTTTTACAACGTCTTCAGAACACCCCCATTTTGTGTATTTGCGAACATTTCAGGACACCGCGAATGTTCTTAGAACACATTCAACTTGACAGAGAACAATACGGACAGCGTCCTCAGGACACCCCCTACGAATATTCGCCGGACACCGCAAGTGTTCTTAGAAACATCTTCAGAACACCCCATTTTGTTTATTTGCGAACATTTCAGGTACCGCAAGTGTTCTTAGAACACATTCAACTTGCCAGCCACAACCCCCATTCATATTTGCGAACATTTCAGGACACAGCGAGTGTTCGACAACGTCTTCAGAACACCCCCATTTTGTGTATTTGTGAACATTTCAGGACACCGCGAGTGTTCTTAGAACACATTCAACTTGACAGAGAACAATACGGACAGCGTCCTCAGGACACCCCTACGAACATTCCCCGGACACCGTGAGTGTTCTTAGAAGTGTCTTCAGAACACCACCATCTTGTTTATTTGCGAACATTTCAGGACCCCGCGAGTGTTCTTAGAACACATTCAACTTGACAAAGAACAATACGGACAGCGTCCTCAGGACACCCCCATTTTGTTTATTTGCGAACATTTCAGGACACCGCAAGTTTCTTAGAACACATTCAACATGACAGAGAACAATCCGTACAGCGTCCTCAGGACACCCCCTACGAACATTCCCCAGACACCGCGAGTGTTCTTAGAAGCGTCTTCAGAACACCCCCATTTTGTTTATTTGCGAACATTTCAGGACACCGCATGTGTTCTTAGAACACATTCAACGTGACAGAGAACAATATGGACATCGTCCTCAGAACACCCCCATTTTGTTTATTTGCGAACATTTCAGGACACCGCGAGTGTTCTTAGAACACATTCAACTTGCCAGCCACAACCCCCCATTCATATTTGCGAACATTTCAGGACACAGCAAGTGTTCGACAACATCTTCAGAACACCCCCATTTTGTGTATTTGCGAACATTTCCGGACACCGCGAGTGTTCTTAGAAACGTCTTCAGAACACCCCCATTTTGTTTATTTGCAAACATTTCAGGACACTGCGAGTGTTCTTAGAACAAATTCAACTTGCCAGCCACAACCCCCATTCATATTTGCGAGCATTTCAAGACACAGCAAGTGTTCGACAACATCTTCAGAACACCCCCATTTTGTGTTTTTGCGAACATTTCAGGACACCGCGAGTGTTCTTAGAACACATTCAACTTGACAGAGAACAATACGGACAGCGTCCTCAGGACACCCCGTACGAACATTCCCCGGACACCGCGAGTGTTCTTAGAAGCGTCTTCAGAACACCACCATCTTGTTTATTTGCGAACATTTCAGGACACCGCAGGTGTTCTTAGAACACATTCAACTTGCCAGCCACAACCCCCATTCATATTTGCGAACATTTCAGGACACCGTGAGAGTTCTTAGAACACATTCAACTTGCCAGCCACAACCCCCCATTCATATTTGCGAACATTTCAGGACACAGCAAGTGTTCGACAACGTCTTCAGAACACCCCCATTTTGTGTATTTGTGAACATTTCAGGACACCGCGAGTGTTCTTAGAACACATTCAACTTGACAGAGAACAATACGGACAGCGTCCTCAGGACACCCCCTACGAACATTCGCCGGACACCGCAAGTGTTCTTAGAAACGTCTTCAGAACACCCCATTTTGTTTATTTGCGAACATTTCAGGAACCACGAGTGTTCTTAGAACACATTCAACTTGCCAGCCACAACCCCCATTCATATTTGCGAACATTTCAGGACCCCGCGAGTGTTCTTAGAACACATTCAACTTGACAGAGAACAATACGGACAGCGTCCTCAGGACACCCCATTTTGTTTATTTGCGAACATTTCAGGACACCGCAAGTTTCTTAGAACACATTCAACATGACAGAGAACAATCCGTACAGCGTCCTCAGGACACCCCCTACGAACATTCCCCAGACACCGCAAGTGTTCTTAGAAGCGTCTTCAGAACACCCCCATTTTGTTTATTTGCGAACATTTCAGGACACCGCGAGTGTTCTTAGAACACATTCAACGTGACAGAGAACAATATGGACATCGTCCTCAGAACACCCCCATTTTGTTTATTTGCGAACATTTCAGGACACCGCGAGTGTTCTTAGAACACATTCAACTTGCCAGCCACAACCCCCCATTCATATTTGCGAACATTTCAGGACACAGCAAGTGTTCGACAACATCTTCAGAACACCCCCATTTTGTGTATTTGCGAACATTTCAGGACACTGCGAGTGTTCTTAGAAACGTCTTCAGAACACGCCCATTTTGTTTATTTGCGAACATTTCAGGACACCGCGATTGTTCTTAGAACAAATTCAACTTGCCAGCCACAACCCCCATTCATATTTGCAAGCATTTCAAGACACAGCAAGTGTTCGACAACATCTTCAGAACACCCCCATTTTGTGTATTTGCGAACATTTCCGGACACCGCGAGTGTTCTTAGAAACGTCTTCAGAACACCCCCATTTTGTTTATTTGCAAACATTTCAGGACACTGCGAGTGTTCTTAGAACAAATTCAACTTGCCAGCCACAACCCCCATTCATATTTGTGAGCATTTCAAGACACAGCAAGTGTTCGACAACATCTTCAGAACACCCCCATTTTGTGTTTTTGTGAACATTTCAGGACACCGCGAGTGTTCTTAGAACACATTCAACTTGACAGAGAACAATACGGACAGCGTCCTCAGGACACCCCGTACGAACATTCCCCGGACACCGCGAGTGTTCTTAGAAGCGTCTTCAGAACACCACCATCTTGTTTATTTGCGAACATTTCAGGACACCGCAGGTGTTCTTAGAACACATTCAACTTGCCAGCCACAACCCCCATTCATATTTGCGAACATTTCAGGACACCGTGAGAGTTCTTAGAACACATTCAACTTGACAGAGAACAATACGGACAGCGTCCTCAGGACACCCCCTACGAACATTCGCCGGACACCGCAAGTGTTCTTAGAAACGTCTTCAGAACACCCCATTTTGTTTATTTGCGAACATTTCAGGTACCACGAGTGTTCTTAGAACACATTCAACTTGCCAGCCACAACCCCCATTCATATTTGCGAACATTTCAGGACACGGCGAGTGTTCGACAACGTCTTCAGAACACCCCCATTTTGTGTATTTGCGAACATTTCAGGACACCGCGAGTGTTCTTAGAACACATTCAACTTGACAGAGAACAATACGGACAGCGTCCTCAGGACACCCCCTACGAACATTCGTCGGACACCGCGAGTGTTCTTAGAAGCGTCTTCAGAACACCACCATCTTGTTTATTTGCGAACATTTCAGGACCCCGCGAGTGTTCTTAGAACACATTCAACTTGACAGAGAACAATACTGACAGCATCCTCAGGACACCCCCATTATGTTTATTTGCGAACATTTCAGGACACCGCAATTGTTCTTAGAACACATTGAACATGACAGAGAACAATCCGGACAACGTCCTCAGGACACCCCCTACGAAGATTCCCCAGACACCGCGAGTGTTCTTAGAAGCGTCTTCAGAACACCCCCATTTTGTTTATTTGCGAACATTTCAGGACACCGCGTGTATTCTTAGAACACATTCAATTTGACAGAGAACAATATCTACAGCGTCCTCAGAACACCCCCATTTTGTTTATTTGCGAACATTTCAGGACACCGCGAGTGTTCTTAGAACACATTCAACTTGCCAGCCACAACCCCCCATTCATATTTGCGAACATTTCTGGACACAACGAGTGTTCGACAACGTCTTCAGAACACCCCCATTTTGTTTATTTGCGAACATTTCACGGGACCGCGAGTGTTCTTAGAACACATTCAACTTGACAACGAACAATACGGACAGCGTCCTCAGGACACCCCCATTTTGTTTATTTGCGAACATTTCAGGACACCGCGAGTGTTCTTAGAATCGTCTACAGAACACCCCCATTTTGTTTATTTGCGAACATTTCAGGACACCGCGAGTGTTCTTAGAACACATTCAACTTGCCAGCCACAACCCCCATTCATATTTGCGAGCATTTCAAGACACAGCAAGTGTTCGACAACGTCTTCAGAACACGCCCATTTTGTGTATTTGCGAACATTTCAGGACACTGCGAGTGTTCTTAGAACACTTTCAACTTGACAGAGAACAATACGGACAGCGTCCTCAGGACACCCCCATTTTGTTTATTTGCGAACATTTCAGGACACCGCAAGAGTTCTTAGAGCACATTCAACTTGCCAGCCACAACCCCCCATTCATATTTGCGAACATTTCAGGACACAGCGAGTGTTCTTAGAACACATTCAACTTGACAGAGAACAATACGGACAGCGTCCTCAGGACACCCCCATTTTGTTTATTTACGAACATTTTAGGACACCGCGAGTGTTCTTAGAAACGTCTTCAGAACACCCCCATTTTTTTATTTGCGAACATTCCCCGGACACCGCGAGTGTTCTTAGAAGCGTCTTCAGAACACCACCATCTTGTTTATTTGCGAACATTTCAGGACACTGCGAGTGTTCTTAGAACACATTCAACTTGCCAGCCACAACCCCCATTCATATTTGCGAGCATTTCAAGACACAGCAAGTGTTCGACAACGTCTTCAGAACACTCCCATTTTGTGTATTTGCGAACATTTCAGGACACCGCGAGTGTTCTTAGAAACGTCTTCAGACCACCCCCATTTTGTTTTTTTGCAAACATTTCAGGACACCGCGAGTGTTCTTAGAACACATTCAACTTGCCAGCCACAACCCCCATTCATATTTGCGAGCATTTAAAGACACAGCAAGTGTTCGACAACTTCTTCAGAACACCCCCATTTTGTGTATTTGCGAACATTTCAGGACACCGTGAGTGTTCTTAGAACACATTCAACTTGCCAGCCACAACCCCCCATTCATATTTGCGAACATTTCAGGACACAACGAGTGTTCGACAAAGTCTTCAGAACACCCCATTTTGTTTATTTGCGAACATTTCAGGACACCGCGAGTGTTCTTAGACTACATTCACCTTGACAACGAACAATACGGACAGCGTCCTCAGGACACCCCCATTTTGTTTATTTACGAACATTTTAGGACACCGCGAGTGTTCTTAGAAACGTCTTCAGAACACCCCCATTTTTTTATTTGCGAACATTCCCCGGACACCGCGAGTGTTCTTAGAAGCGTCTTCAGAACACCACCATCTTGTTTATTTGCGAACATTTCAGGACACTGCGAGTGTTCTTAGAACACATTCAACTTGCCAGCCACAACCCCCATTCATATTTGCGAGCATTTCAAGACACAGAAAGTGTTCGACAACGTCTTCAGAACACTCCCATTTTGTGTATTTGCGAACATTTCAGGACACCGCGAGTGTTCTTAGAACACATTCAACTTGACAGAGAACAATACGGACAGCGTCCTCAGGACACCCCCATTTTGTTTATTTGCGAACATTTCAGGACACCGCGAGAGTTCTTAGAGCACATTCAACTTGCCAGCCACAACCCCCCATTCATATTTGCGAACATTTCAGGACACAGTGAGTGTTCGACAACGTCTTCAGAACACCCCCATTTTGTGTATTTGCGAATATTTCAGGACACCGCGAGTGTTTTTAGAATACATTCAACTTGACAGAGAACAATACGGACAGAGTCCTCAGGACACCCCCATTTTATTTATTTGCGAACATTTCAGGACACCGTGAGAGTTCTTAGAACACATTCAACTTGCCAGCCACAACCCCCCATTCATATTTGCGAACATTTCAGGACACAGCGAGTGTTTGACAACGTCTTCAGAACACCCCCATTTTGTGTATTTGCGAACATTTCAGGACACCGCGAGTGTTCTTAGAACACATTCAACTTGACAGAGAACAATACGGACAGCGTCCTCAGGACACCCCCTACGAATATTCGCCGGACACCGCAAGTGTTCTTAGAAACATCTTCAGAACACCCCATTTTGTTTATTTGCGAACATTTCAGGTACCGCAAGTGTTCTTAGAACACATTCAACTTGCCAGCCACAACCCCCATTCATATTTGCGAACATTTCAGGACACAGCGAGTGTTCGACAACGTCTTCAGAACACCCCCATTTTGTGTATTTGTGAACATTTCAGGACACCGCGAGTGTTCTTAGAACACATTCAACTTGACAGAGAACAATACGGACAGCGTCCTCAGGACACCCCTACGAACATTCCCCGACACCGTGAGTGTTCTTAGAAGTGTCTTCAGAACACCACCATCTTGTTTATTTGCGAACATTTCAGGACCCCGCGAGTGTTCTTAGAACACATTCAACTTGACAGAGAACAATACGGACAGCGTCCTCAGGACACCCCCATTTTGTTTATTTGCGAACATTTCAGGACACCGCAAGTTTCTTAGAACACATTCAACATGACAGGGAACAATCCGTACAGCGTCCTCAGGACACCCCCTACGAACATTCCCCAGACACCGCGAGTGTTCTTAGAAGCGTCTTCAGAACACCCCCATTTTGTTTATTTGCGAACATTTCAGGACACAGCGAGTGTTCGACAATGTCTTCAGAACACCCCCATTTTGTGTATTTGTGAACATTTCAGGACACCGCGAGTGTTCTTAGAACACATTCAACTTGACAGAGAACAATACGGACAGTGTCCTCAGGACACCCCCTACGAACATTCGCCGGACACCGCAAGTGTTCTTAGAAACGTCTTCAGAACACCCCATTTTGTTTATTTGCGAACATTTCAGGTACCACAAGTGTTCTTAGAACACATTCAACTTGCCAGCCACAACCCCCATTCATATTTGCAAACATTTCAGGACACAGCGAGTGTTCAACAACGTCTTCAGAACACCCCCATTTTGTGTATTTGCGAACATTTCAGGACACCGCGAGTGTTTTTAGAACACATTCAACTTGACAGAGAACAATACGGACAGCGTCCTCAGGACACCCCCTACGAACATTCGTCGGACACCGCGAGTGTTCTTAGAAGCGTCTTCAGAACACCACCATCTTGTTTATTTGCGAACATTTCAGGACCCCGCGAGTGTTCTTAGACCACATTCAACTTGACAGAGAACAATACGGACAGCATCCTCAGGACACCCCCATTTTGTTTATTTGCGAACATTTCAGGACACCGCAAGTGTTCTTAGAACACATTCAACATGACAGAGAACAATCCGGACAGCGTCCTCAGGACACCCCCTAAGAACATTCCCCAGACACCGCGAGTGTTCTTAGAACACATTCAACGTGACAGAGAACAATATCTACAGCGTCCTCAGAACACCCCCATTTTGTTTATTTGCGAACATTTCAGGACACCGTGAGTGTTCTTAGAACACATTCAACTTGCCAGCCACAACCCCCCATTCATATTTGCGAACATTTCCGGACACAACGAGTGTTCGACAACGTCTTCAGAACACCCCCATTTTGTTTATTTGCGAACATTTCAGGACACCGCAAGTGTTCTTAGAACACATTCAACTTGACAACGAACAATACGGACAGCGTCCTCAGGACACCCCCATTTTGTTTATTTGTGAACATTTCAGGACACCGCGAGTGTTCTTAGAATCGTCTTCAGAACACCCCCATTTTGTTTATTTGCGAACATTTCAGGACACCGCGAGTGTTCTTAGAACACATTCAACTTGACAGAGAACAATACGGACAGCGTCCTCAGGACACCCCCATTTTGTTTATTTGCGAACATTTCAGGACACCGCAAGTTTCTTAGAACACATTCAACATGACAGAGAACAATCCGTACAGCGTCCTCAGGACACCCCCTACGAACATTCCCCAGACACCGCGAGTGTTCTTAGAAGCGTCTTCAGAACACCCCCATTTTGTTTATTTGCGAACATTTCAGGACACAGCGAGTGTTCGACAACGTCTTCAGAACACCCCCATTTTGTGTATTTGTGAACATTTCAGGACACCGCGAGTGTTCTTAGAACACATTCAACTTGACAGAGAACAATACGGACAGTGTCCTCAGGACAACCCCTACGAACATTCGCCGGACACCGCAAGTGTTCTTAGAAACGTCTTCAGAACACCCCCATTTTGTTTATTTGCGAACATTTCAGGACACCGCGAGTGTTCTTAGAACACATTCAACTTGCCAGCCACAACCCCCCATTCATATTTGCGAACATTTCAGGACACAGCAAGTGTTCGACAACATCTTCAGAACACCCCCATTTTGTGTATTTGCGAACATTTCAGGACACTGCGAGTGTTCTTAGAAACGTCTTCAGAACACGCCCATTTTGTTTATTTGCGAACATTTCAGGACACCGCGATTGTTCTTAGAACAAATTCAACTTGCCAGCCACAACCCCCATTCATATTTGCAAGCATTTCAAGACACAGCAAGTGTTCGACAACATCTTCAGAACACCCCCATTTTGTGTATTTGCGAACATTTCCGGACACCGCGAGTGTTCTTAGAAACGTCTTCAGAACACCCCCATTTTGTTTATTTGCAAACATTTCAGGACACTGCGAGTGTTCTTAGAACAAATTCAACTTGCCAGCCACAACCCCCATTCATATTGGTGAGCATTTCAAGACACAGCAAGTGTTCGACAACATCTTCAGAACACCCCCATTTTGTGTTTTGCGAACATTTCAGGACACCGCGAGTGTTCTTAGAACACATTCAACTTGACAGAGAACAATACGGACAGCGTCCTCAGGACACCCCGTACGAACATTCCCCGGACACCGCGAGTGTTCTTAGAAGCGTCTTCAGAACACCACCATCTTGTTTATTTGCGAACATTTCAGGACACCGCAGGTGTTCTTAGAACACATTCAACTTGCCAGCCACAACCCCCATTCATATTTGCGAACATTTCAGGACACAGCGAGTGTTCGACAACGTCTTCAGAACACCCCCATTTTGTGTATTTGCGAACATTTCAGGACACCGCGAGTGTTCTTAGAACACATTCAACTTGACAGAGAACAATACGGACAGCGTCCTCAGGACACCCCCTACGAACATTCGTCGGACACCGCGAGTGTTCTTAGAAGCGTCTTCAGAACACCACCATCTTGTTTATTTGCGAACATTTCAGGACCCCGCGAGTGTTCTTAGAACACATTCAACTTGACAGAGAACAATACTGACAGCATCCTCAGGACACCCCCATTATGTTTATTTGCGAACATTTCAGGACACCGCAAGTGTTCTTAGAACACATTGAACATGACAGAGAACAATCCGGACAACGTCCTCAGGACACCCCCTACGAAGATTCCCCAGACACTGCGAGTGTTCTTAGAAGCGTCTTCAGAACACCCCCATTTTGTTTATTTGCGAACATTTCAGGACACCGCGAGTATTCTTAGAACACATTCAATTTGACAGAGAACAATATCTACAGCGTCCTCAGAACACCCCCATTTTGTTTATTTGCGAACATTTCAGGACACCGCGAGTGTTCTTAGAACACATTCAACTTGCCAGCCACAACCCCCCATTCATATTTGCGAACATTTCTGGACACAACGAGTGTTCGACAACGTCTTCAGAACACCCCCATTTTGTTTATTTGCAAACATTTCACGGGACCGCAAGTGTTCTTAGAACACATTCAACTTGACAACGAACAATACGGACAGCGTCCTCAGGACACCCCCATTTTGTTTATTTGCGAACATTTCAGGACACCGCGAGTGTTCTTAGAATCGTCTACAGAACACCCCCATTTTGTTTATTTGCGAACATTTCAGGACACCGCGAGTGTTCTTAGAACACATTCAACTTGCCAGCCACAACCCCCATTCATATTTGCGAGCATTTCAAGACACAGCAAGTGTTCGACAACGTCTTCAGAACACGCCCATTTTGTGTATTTGCGAACATTTCAGGACACTGCGAGTGTTCTTAGAACACATTCAACTTGACAGAGAACAATACGGACAGCGTCCTCAGGACACCCCCATTTTGTTTATTTGCGAACATTTCAGGACACCGCAAGAGTTCTTAGAGCACATTCAACTTGCCAGCCACAACCCCCCATTCATATTTGCGAACATTTCAGGACACAGCGAGTGTTCGACAACGTCTTCAGAACACCCCCATTTTGTGTATTTGCGAACATTTCAGGACACTGCAAGTGTTCTTAGAACACATTCAACTTGACAGAGAACAATACGGGCAGCGTCCTCAGGACACCCCCATTTTGTTTATTTGCAAACATTTCAGGACACCGCAAGTGTTCTTAGAAACGTCTTCAGAACACCCCCATTTTGTTTTTTTGCAAACATTTCAGGACACCGCAAGTGTTCTTAGAACACATTCAACTTGCCAGCCACAACCCCCATTCATATTTGCGAGCATTTAAAGACACAGCAAGTGTTCGACAACTTCTTCAGAACACCCCCATTTTGTGTATTTGCGAACATTTCAGGACACCGTGAGTGTTCTTAGAACACATTCAACTTGCCAGCCACAACCCCCCATTCATATTTGCGAACATTTCAGGACACAACGAGTGTTCGACAAAGTCTTCAGAACACCCCATTTTGTTTATTTGCGAACATTTCAGGACACCGCGAGTGTTCTTAGACTACATTCACCTTGACAACGAACAATACAGACAGCGTCCTCAGGACACCCCCATTTTGTTTATTTACGAACATTTTAGGACACCGCGAGTGTTCTTAGAAACGTCTTCAGAACACCCCCATTTTTTTTATTTGCGAACATTCCCCGGACACCGCGAGTGTTCTTAGAAGCGTCTTCAGAACACCACCATCTTGTTTATTTGCGAACATTTCAGGACACTGCGAGTGTTCTTAGAACACATTCAACTTGCCAGCCACAACCCCCATTCATATTTGCGAGCATTTCAAGACACAGCAAGTGTTCGACAACGTCTTCAGAACACTCCCATTTTGTGTATTTGCGAACATTTCAGGACACCGCGAGTGTTCTTAGAACACATTAAACTTGACAGAGAACAATACGGACAGCGTCCTCAGGACACCCCCTACGAATATTCGCCGGACACCGCAAGTGTTCTTAGAAACATCTTCAGAACACCCCATTTTGTTTATTTGCGAACATTTCAGGTACCACAAGTGTTCTTAGAACACATTCAACTTGCCAGCCACAACCCCCATTCATATTTGCGAACATTTCAGGACACAGCGAGTGTTCGACAACGTCTTCAGAACACCCCCATTTTGTGTATTTGTGAACATTTCAGGACACCGCGAGTGTTCTTAGAACACATTCAACTTGACAGAGAACAATACGGACAGCGTCCTCAGGACACCCCTACGAACATTCCCCGGACACCGTGAGTGTTCTTAGAAGTGTCTTCAGAACACCACCATCTTGTTTATTTGCGAACATTTCAGGACCCCGCAAGTGTTCTTAGAACACATTCAACTTGACAGAGAACAATACGGACAGCGTCCTCAGGACACCCCCATTTTGTTTATTTGCGAACATTTCAGGACACCGCAAGTTTCTTAGAACACATTCAACATGACAGGGAACAATCCGTACAGCGTCCTCAGGACACCCCCTACGAACATTCCCCAGACACCGCGAGTGTTCTTAGAAGCGTCTTCAGAACACCCCCATTTTGTTTATTTGCGAACATTTCAGGACACAGCGAGTGTTCGACAACGTCTTCAGAACACCCCCATTTTGTGTATTTGTGAACATTTCAGGACACCGCGAGTGTTCTTAGAACACATTCAACTTGACAGAGAACAATACGGACAGTGTCCTCAGGACACCCCCTACGAACATTCGCCGGACACCGCAAGTGTTCTTAGAAACGTCTTCAGAACACCCCATTTTGTTTATTTGCGAACATTTCAGGTACCACAAGTGTTCTTAGAACACATTCAACTTGCCAGCCACAACCCCCATTCATATTTGCAAACATTTCAGGACACAGCGAGTGTTCAACAACGTCTTCAGAACACCCCCATTTTGTGTATTTGCGAACATTTCAGGACACCGCGAGTGTTTTTAGACCACATTCAACTTGACAGAGAACAATACGGACAGCATCCTCAGGACACCCCCATTTTGTTTATTTGCGAACATTTCAGGACACCGCAAGTGTTCTTAGAACACATTCAACATGACAGAGAACAATCCGGACAGCGTCCTCAGGACACCCCCTAAGAACATTCCCCAGACACCGCGAGTGTTCTTAGAACACATTCAACTTGCCAGCCACAACCCCCCATTCATATTTGCGAACATTTCAGGACACAACGAGTGTTCGACAAAGTCTTCAGAACACCCCATTTTGTTTATTTGCGAACATTTCAGGACACCGCGAGTGTTCTTAGACTACATTCACCTTGACAACGAACAATACGGACAGCGTCCTCAGGACACCCCCATTTTGTTTATTTACGAACATTTTAGGACACCGCGAGTGTTCTTAGAAACGTCTTCAGAACACCCCCATTTTTTTTATTTGCGAACATTCCCCGGACACCGCGAGTGTTCTTAGAAGCGTCTTCAGAACACCACCATCTTGTTTATTTGCGAACATTTCAGGACACTGCGAGTGTTCTTAGAACACATTCAACTTGCCAGCCACAACCCCCATTCATATTTGCGAGCATTTCAAGACACAGCAAGTGTTCGACAACGTCTTCAGAACACTCCCATTTTGTGTATTTGCGAACATTTCAGGACACCGCGAGTGTTCTTAGAACACATTCAACTTGACAGAGAACAATACGGACAGCGTCCTCAGGACACCCCCTACGAATATTCGCCGGACACCGCAAGTGTTCTTAGAAACATCTTCAGAACACCCCATTTTGTTTATTTGCGAACATTTCAGGTACCACAAGTGTTCTTAGAACACATTCAACTTGCCAGCCACAACCCCCATTCATATTTGCGAACATTTCAGGACACAGCGAGTGTTCGACAACGTCTTCAGAACACCCCCATTTTGTGTATTTGTGAACATTTCAGGACACCGCGAGTGTTCTTAGAACACATTCAACTTGACAGAGAACAATACGGACAGCGTCCTCAGGACACCCCTACGAACATTCCCCGGACACCGTGAGTGTTCTTAGAAGTGTCTTCAGAACACCACCATCTTGTTTATTTGCGAACATTTCAGGACCCCGCAAGTGTTCTTAGAACACATTCAACTTGACAGAGAACAATACGGACAGCGTCCTCAGGACACCCCCATTTTGTTTATTTGCGAACATTTCAGGACACCGCAAGTTTCTTAGAACACATTCAACATGACAGGGAACAATCCGTACAGCGTCCTCAGGACACCCCCTACGAACATTCCCCAGACACCGCGAGTGTTCTTAGAAGCGTCTTCAGAACACCCCCATTTTGTTTATTTGCGAACATTTCAGGACACAGCGAGTGTTCGACAACGTCTTCAGAACACCCCCATTTTGTGTATTTGTGAACATTTCAGGACACCGCGAGTGTTCTTAGAACACATTCAACTTGACAGAGAACAATACGGACAGTGTCCTCAGGACACCCCCTACGAACATTCGCCGGACACCGCAAGTGTTCTTAGAAACGTCTTCAGAACACCCCATTTTGTTTATTTGCGAACATTTCAGGTACCACAAGTGTTCTTAGAACACATTCAACTTGCCAGCCACAACCCCCATTCATATTTGCAAACATTTCAGGACACAGCGAGTGTTCAACAACGTCTTCAGAACACCCCCATTTTGTGTATTTGCGAACATTTCAGGACACCGCGAGTGTTTTTAGACCACATTCAACTTGACAGAGAACAATACGGACAGCATCCTCAGGACACCCCCATTTTGTTTATTTGCGAACATTTCAGGACACCGCAAGTGTTCTTAGAACACATTCAACATGACAGAGAACAATCCGGACAGCGTCCTCAGGACACCCCCTAAGAACATTCCCCAGACACCGCGAGTGTTCTTAGAACACATTCAACGTGACAGAGAACAATATCTACAGCGTCCTCAGAACACCCCCATTTTGTTTATTTGCGAACATTTCAGGACACCGCGAGTGTTCTTAGAACACATTCAACTTGCCAGCCACAACCCCCCATTCATATTTGCGAACATTTCTGGACACAACGAGTGTTCGACAACGTCTTCAGAACACCCCCATTTTGTTTATTTGCGAACATTTCAGGACACCGCGAGTGTTCTTAGAACACATTCAACTTGACAACGAACAATACGGACAGCGTCCTCAGGACACCCCCATTTTGTTTATTTGTGAACATTTCAGGACACCGCGAGTGTTCTTAGAATCGTCTTCAGAACACCCCCATTTTGTTTATTTGCGAACATTTCAGGACACCGCGAGTGTTCTTAGAACACATTCAACTTGACAGAGAACAATACGGACAGCGTCCTCAGGACACCCCCGTTTTGTTTATTTGCGAACATTTCAGGACACCGCAAGTTTCTTAGAACACATTCAACATGACAGAGAACAATCCGTACAGCGTCCTCAGGACAACCCCTACGAACATTCCCCAGACACCGCGAGTGTTCTTAGAAGCGTCTTCAGAACACCCCCATTTTGTTTATTTGCGAACATTTCAGGACACAGCGAGTGTTCGACAACGTCTTCAGAACACCCCCATTTTGTGTATTTGTGAACATTTCAGGACACCGCGAGTGTTCTTAGAACACATTCAACTTGACAGAGAACAATACGGACAGTGTCCTCAGGACACCCCCTACGAACATTCGCCGGACACCGCAAGTGTTCTTAGAAACGTCTTCAGAACACCCCATTTTGTTTATTTGCGAACATTTCAGGTACCACAAGTGTTCTTAGAACACATTCAACTTGCCAGCCACAACCCCCATTCATATTTGCAAACATTTCAGGACACAGCGAGTGTTCAACAACGTCTTCAGAACACCCCGATTTTGTGTATTTGCGAACATTTCAGGACACCGCGAGTGTTTTTAGAACACATTCAACTTGACAGAGAACAATACGGACAGCGTCCTCAGGACACCCCCTACGAACATTCGTCGGACACCGCGAGTGTTCTTAGAAGCGTCTTCAGAACACCACCATCTTGTTTATTTGCGAACATTTCAGGACCCCGCGAGTGTTCTTAGACCACATTCAACTTGACAGAGAACAATACGGACAGCATCCTCAGGACACCCCCATTTTGTGTATTTGTGAACATTTCAGGACACCGCGAGTGTTCTTAGAACACATTCAACTAGACAGAGAACAATACGGACAGCATCCTCAGGACACCCCTACGAACATACCCCGGACACCGTGAGTGTTCTTAGAAGTGTCTTCAGAACACCACCATCTTGTTTATTTGCGAACATTTCAGGACCCCGCGAGTGTTCTTAGAACACATTCAACTTGACAACGAACAATACGGACAGCGTCCTCAGGACACCCCCATTTTGTTTATTTGCGAACATTTCAGGACACCGCGAGTGTTCTTAGAATGGTCTTCAGAACACCCCCATTTTGTTTATTTGCGAACATTTCAGGACACCGCGAGTGTTCTTAGAACACATTCAACTTGCCAGCCACAACCCCCATTCATATTTGCGAGCATTTCAAGACACAGCAAGTGTTCGACAACGTCTTCAGAACACTCCCATTTTGTGTATTTGCGAACATTTCAGGACACCGCGAGTGTTGTTAGAACACATTCAACTTGACAGAGAACAATACGGACAGCGTCCTCAGGACACCCCCATTTTGTTTATTTGCGAACATTTCAGGACACTGCGAGAGTTCTTAGAGCACATACAACTTGCCAGCCACAACCCCCCATTCATATTTGCGAACATTTCAGGACACAGCGAGTGTTCGACAACGTCTTCAGAACACCCCCATTTTGTGTATTTGCGAATATTTTAGGACACCGCGAGTGTTCTTAGAATACATTCAACTTGACAGAGAACAATATGGACAGCGTCCTCAGGACACCCCCATTTTATTTATTTGCGAACATTTCAGGACAACGCGAGAGTTCTTAGAACACATTCAACTTGCCAGCCACAACCCCCCATTCATATTTGCGAACATTTCAGGACACAGCGAGTGTTTGACAACGTCTTCAGAACACCCCCATTTTGTGTATTTGCGAACATTTCAGGACACCGCGAATGTTCTTAGAACACATTCAACTTGACAGAGAACAATACGGACAGCGTCCTCAGGACACCCCCTATGAATATTCGCCGGACACCGCAAGTGTTCTTAGAAACATCTTCAGAACACCCCATTTTGTTTATTTGCGAACATTTCAGGTACCGCAAGTGTTCCTAGAACACATTCAACTTGCCAGCCACAACCCCCATTCATATTTGCGAACATTTCAGGACACAGCGAGTGTTCGACAACGTCTTCAGAACACCCCCATTTTGTGTATTTGTGAACATTTCAGGACACCGCGAGTGTTCTTAGAACACATTCAACTTGACAGAGAACAATACGGACAGCGTCCTCAGGACACCCCTACGAACATTCCCCGGACACCGTGAGTGTTCTTAGAAGTGTCTTCAGAACACCACCATCTTGTTTATTTGCGAACATTTCAGGACCCCGCGAGTGTTCTTAGAACACATTCAACTTGCCAGCCACAACCCCCATTCATATTTGCAAACATTTCAGGACACAGCGACTGTTCAACAACGTCTTCAGAACACCCCGATTTTGTGTATTTGCGAACATTTCAGGACACCGCGAGTGTTTTTAGAACACATTCAACTTGACAGAGAACAATACGGACAGCGTCCTCAGGACACCCCCTACGAACATTCGTCGGACACCGCGAGTGTTCTTAGAAGCGTCTTCAGAACACCACCATCTTGTTTATTTGCGAACATTTCAGGACCCCGCGAGTGTTCTTAGACCACATTCAACTTGACAGAGAACAATACGGACAGCATCCTCAGGACACCCCCATTTTGTGTATTTGTGAACATTTCAGGACACCGCGAGTGTTCTTAGAACACATTTAACTTGACAGAGAACAATACGGACAGCGTCCTCAGGACACCCCTACGAACATTCCCCGGACACCGTGAGTGTTCTTAGAAGTGTCTTCAGAACACCACCATCTTGTTTATTTGCGAACATTTCAGGACCCCGCGAGTGTTCTTAGAACACATTCAACTTGACAGAGAACAATACGGACAGCGTCCTCAGGACACCCCCATTTTGTTTATTTGCGAACATTTCAGGACACCGCAAGTTTCTTAGAACACATTCAACATGACAGAGAACAATCCGTACAGCGTCCTCAGGACACCCCCTACGAACATTCCCCAGACACCGCAAGTGTTCTTAGAAGCGTCTTCAGAACACCCCCATTTTGTTTATTTGCGAACATTTCAGGACACCGCGAGTGTTCTTAGAACACATTCAACGTGACAGAGAACAATATGGACATCATCCTCAGAACACCCCCATTTTGTTTATTTGCGAACATTTCAGGACACCGCAAGTGTTCTTAGAACACATTCAACTTGCCAGCCCCAACCCCCCATTCATATTTGCGAACATTTCAGGACACAGCAAGTGTTCGACAACATCTTCAGAACACCACCATCTTGTTTATTTGCGAACATTTCAGGACCCCGCAAGTGTTCTTAGACCACATTCAACTTGACAGAGAACAATACGGACAGCATCCTCAGGACACCCCCATTTTGTGTATTTGTGAACATTTCAGGACACCGCGAGTGTTCTTAGAACACATTTAACTTGACAGAGAACAATACGGACAGCGTCCTCAGGACACCCCTACGAACATTCCCCGGACACCGTGAGTGTTCTTAGAAGTGTCTTCAGAACACCACCATCTTGTTTATTTGCGAACATTTCAGGACCCCGCGAGTGTTCTTAGAACACATTCAACTTGACAGAGAACAATACGGACAGCGTCCTCAGGACACCCCCATTTTGTTTATTTGCGAACATTTCAGGACACCGCAAGTTTCTTAGAACACATTCAACATGACAGAGAACAATCCGTACAGCGTCCTCAGGACACCCCCTACGAACATTCCCCAGACACCGCAAGTGTTCTTAGAAGCGTCTTCAGAACACCCCCATTTTGTTTATTTGCGAACATTTCAGGACACCACGAGTGTTCTTAGAACACATTCAACGTGACAGAGAACAATATGGACATCATCCTCAGAACACCCCCATTTTGTTTATTTGCGAACATTTCAGGACACCGCGAGTGTTCTTAGAACACATTCAACTTGCCAGCCCCAACCCCCCATTCATATTTGCGAACATTTCAGGACACAGCAAGTGTTCGACAACATCTTCAGAACACCCCCATTTTGTGTATTTGCGAACATTTCAGGACACCGCGAGTGTTCTTAGAACACATTCAACTTGCCAGCCACAAGCCCCCATTCATATTTGCGAACATTTCTGGACACAACGAGTGTTCGACAACGTCTTCAGAACACCCCCATTTTGTTTATTTGCGAACATTTCAGGACACCGCGAGTGTTCTTAGAACACATTCAACTTGACAACAAACAATACGGACAGCGTCCTCAGGACACCCCCATTTTGTTTATTTGCGAACATTTCAGGACAACGCGAGTGTTCTTAGAATCGTCTTCAGAACACCCCCATTTTGTTTATTTGCAAACATTTCAGGACACCGCGAGTGTTCTTAGAACACATTCAACTTGCCAGCCACAACCCCCATTCATATTTGCGAGCATTTCAAGACACAGCAAGTGTTCGACAACGTCTTCAGAACACTCCCATTTTGTGTATTTGCGAACATTTCAGGACACCGCAAGTTTCTTAGAACACATTCAACATGACAGGGAACAATCCGTACAGCGTCCTCAGGACACCCCCTACGAACATTCCCCAGACACCGCGAGTGTTCTTAGAAGCGTCTTCAGAACACCCCCATTTTGTTTATTTGCGAACATTTCAGGACACAGCGAGTGTTCGACAACGTCTTCAGAACACCCCCATTTTGTGTATTTGTGAACATTTCAGGACACCGCGAGTGTTCTTAGAACACATTCAACTTGACAGAGAACAATACGGACAGTGTCCTCAGGACACCCCTGCGAACATTCGCCGGACACCGCAAGTGTTCTTAGAAACGTCTTCAGAACACCCCATTTTGTTTATTTGCGAACATTTCAGGTACCACAAGTGTTCTTAGAACACATTCAACTTGCCAGCCACAACCCCCATTCATATTTGCAAACATTTCAGGACACAGCGAGTGTTCAACAACGTCTTCAGAACACCCCCATTTTGTGTATTTGCGAACATTTCAGGACACCGCGAGTGTTTTTAGAACACATTCAACTTGACAGAGAACAATACGGACAGCGTCCTCAGGACACCCCCTACGAACATTCGTCGGACACCGCGAGTGTTCTTAGAAGCGTCTTCAGAACACCACCATCTTGTTTATTTGCGAACATTTCAGGACCCCGCGAGTGTTCTTAGACCACATTCAACTTGACAGAGAACAATACGGACAGCATCCTCAGGACACCCCCATTTTGTTTATTTGCGAACATTTCAGGACACCGCAAGTGTTCTTAGAACACATTCAACATGACAGAGAACAATCCGGACAGCGTCCTCAGGACACCCCCTAAGAACATTCCCCAGACACCGCGAGTGTTCTTAGAACACATTCAACGTGACAGAGAACAATATCTACAGCGTCCTCAGAACACCCCCATTTTGTTTATTTGCGAACATTTCAGGACACAGCGAGTGTTCTTAGAACACATTCAACTTGCCAGCCACAACCCCCCATTCATATTTGCGAACATTTCTGGACACAACGAGTGTTCGACAACGTCTTCAGAACACCCCCATTTTGTTTATTTGCGAACATTTCAGGACACCGCGAGTGTTCTTAGAACACATTCAACTTGACAACGAACAATACGGACAGCGTCCTCAGGACACCCCCATTTTGTTTATTTGTGAACATTTCAGGACACCGCGAGTGTTCTTAGAATCGTCTTCAGAACACCCCCATTTTGTTTATTTGCGAACATTTCAGGACACCGCGAGTGTTCTTAGAACACATTCAACTTGACAGAGAACAATACGGACAGCGTCCTCAGGACACCCCCGTTTTGTTTATTTGCGAACATTTCAGGACACCGCAAGTTTCTTAGAACACATTCAACATGACAGAGAACAATCCGTACAGCGTCCTCAGGACACCCCCTACGAACATTCCCCAGACACCGCGAGTGTTCTTAGAAGCGTCTTCAGAACACCCCCATTTTGTTTATTTGCGAACATTTCAGGACACAGCGAGTGTTCGACAACGTCTTCAGAACACCCCCATTTTGTGTATTTGTGAACATTTCAGGACACCGCGAGTGTTCTTAGAACACATTCAACTTGACAGAGAACAATACGGACAGTGTCCTCAGGACACCCCCTAAGAACATTCGCCGGACACCGCAAGTGTTCTTAGAAACGTCTTCAGAACAACCCATTTTGTTTATTTGCGAACATTTCAGGTACCACAAGTGTTCTTAGAACACATTCAACTTGCCAGCCACAACCCCCATTCATATTTGCAAACATTTCAGGACACAGCGAGTGTTCAACAACGTCTTCAGAACACCCCGATTTTGTGTATTTGCGAACATTTCAGGACACCGCCAGTGTTTTTAGAACACATTCAACTTGACAGAGAACAATACGGACAGCGTCCTCAGGACACCCCCTACGAACATTCGTCGGACACCGCGAGTGTTCTTAGAAGCGTCTTCAGAACACCACCATCTTGTTTATTTGCGAACATTTCAGGACCCCGCTAGTGTTCTTAGACCACATTCAACTTGACAGAGAACAATACGGACAGCATCCTCAGGACACCCCCATTTTGTGTATTTGTGAACATTTCAGGACACCGCGAGTGTTCTTAGAACACATTCAACTTGACAGAGAACAATACGGACAGCGTCCTCAGGACACCCCTACGAACATACCCCGGACACCGTGAGTGTTCTTAGAAGTGTCTTCAGAACACCACCATCTTGTTTATTTGCGAACATTTCAGGACCCCGCGAGTGTTCTTAGAACACATTCAACTTGACAGAGAACAATACGGACAGCGTCCTCAGGACACCCCCATTTTGTTTATTTGCGAACATTTCAGGACACCGCAAGTTTCTTAGAACACATTCAACATGACAGAGAACAATCCGTACAGCGTCCTCAGGACACCCCCTACGAACATTCCCCAGACACCGCAAGTGTTCTTAGAAGCGTCTTCAGAACACCCCCATTTTGTTTATTTGCGAACATTTCAGGACACCGCTAGTGTTCTTAGAACACATTCAACGTGACAGAGAACAATATGGACATCGTCCTCAGAACACCCCCATTTTGTTTATTTGCGAACATTTCAGGACACCGCGAGTGTTCTTAGAACACATTCAACTTGCCAGCCCCAACCCCCCATTCATATTTGCGAACATTTCAGGACACAGCAAGTGTTCGACAACATCTTCAGAACACCCCCATTTTGTGTATTTGCGAACATTTCAGGACACCGCGAGTGTTCTTAGAACACATTCAACTTGCCAGCCACAAGCCCCCATTCATATTTGCGAACATTTCTGGACACAACGAGTGTTCGACAACGTCTTCAGAACACCCCCATTTTGTTTATTTGCGAACATTTCAGGACACCGCGAGTGTTCTTAGAACACATTCAACTTGACAACGAACAATACGGACAGCGTCCTCAGGACACCCCCATTTTGTTTATTTGCGAACATTTCAGGACACCGCGAGTGTTCTTAGAATCGTCTTCAGAACACCCCCATTTTGTTTATTTGCGAACATTTCAGGACACCGCGAGTGTTCTTAGAACAAATTCAACTTGCCAGCCACAACCCCCATTCATATTTGCGAGCATTTCAAGACACAGCAAGTGTTCGACAACGTCTTCAGAACACTCCCATTTTGTGTATTTGCGAACATTTCAGGACACCGCGAGTGTTGTTAGAACACATTCAACTTGACAGAGAACAATACGGACAGCGTCCTCAGGACACCCCCATTTTGTTTATTTGCGAACATTTCAGGACACTGCGAGAGTTCTTAGAGCACATTCAACTTGCCAGCCACAACCCCCCATTCATATTTGCGAACATTTCAGGACACAGCGAGTGTTCGACAACGTCTTCAGAACACCCCCATTTTGTGTATTTGCGAATATTTTAGGACACCGCGAGTGTTCTTAGAATACATTCAACTTGACAGAGAACAATATGGACAGCGTCCTCAGGACACCCCCATTTTATTTATTTGCGAACATTTCAGGACAACGCGAGAGTTCTTAGAACACATTCAACTTGCCAGCCACAACCCCCCATTCATATTTGCGAACATTTCAGGACACAGCGAGTGTTTGACAACGTCTTCAGAACACCCCCATTTTGTGTATTTGCGAACATTTCAGGACACCGCGAATGTTCTTAGAACACATTCAACTTGACAGAGAACAATACGGACAGCGTCCTCAGGACACCCCCTATGAATATTCGCCGGACACCGCAAGTGTTCTTAGAAACATCTTCAGAACACCCCATTTTGTTTATTTGCGAACATTTCAGGTACCGCAAGTGTTCCTAGAACACATTCAACTTGCCAGCCACAACCCCCATTCATATTTGTGAACATTTCAGGACACAGCGAGTGTTCGACAACGTCTTCAGAACACCCCCATTTTGTGTATTTGTGAACATTTCAGGACACCGCGAGTGTTCTTAGAACAAATTCAACTTGCCAGCCACAACCCCCATTCATATTTGCGAGCATTTCAAGACACAGCAAGTGTTCGACAACGTCTTCAGAACACTCCCATTTTGTGTATTTGCGAACATTTCAGGACACCGCGAGTTTTGTTAGAACACATTCAACTTGACAGAGAACAATACGGACAGCGTCCTCAGGACACCCCCATTTTGTTTATTTGCGAACATTTCAGGACACTGCGAGAGTTCTTAGAGCACATTCAACTTGCCAGCCACAACCCCCCATTCATATTTGCGAACATTTCAGGACACAGCGAGTGTTCGACAACGTCTTCAGAACACCCCCATTTTGTGTATTTGCGAATATTTTAGGACACCGCGAGTGTTCTTAGAATACATTCAACTTGACAGAGAACAATATGGACAGCGTCCTCAGGACACCCCCATTTTATTTATTTGCGAACATTTCAGGACAACGCGAGAGTTCTTAGAACACATTCAACTTGCCAGCCACAACCCCCCATTCATATTTGCGAACATTTCAGGACACAGCGAGTGTTTGACAACGTCTTCAGAACACCCCCATTTTGTGTATTTGCGAACATTTCAGGACACCGCGAATGTTCTTAGAACACATTCAACTTGACAGAGAACAATACGGACAGCGTCCTCAGGACACCCCCTATGAATATTTGCCGGACACCGCAAGTGTTCTTAGAAACATCTTCAGAACACCCCATTTTGTTTATTTGCGAACATTTCAGGTACCGCAAGTGTTCCTAGAACACATTCAACTTGCCAGCCACAACCCCCATTCATATTTGCGAACATTTCAGGACACAGCGAGTGTTCGACAACGTCTTCAGAACACCCCCATTTTGTGTATTTGTGAACATTTCAGGACACCGCGAGTGTTCTTAGAACACATTCAACTTGACAGAGAACAATACGGACAGCGTCCTCAGGACACCCCTACGAACATTCCCCGGACACCGTGAGTGTTCTTAGAAGTGTCTTCAGAACACCACCATCTTGTTTATTTGCGAACATTTCAGGACCCCGCGAGTGTTCTTAGAACACATTCAACTTGCCAGCCACAACCCCCATTCATATTTGCAAACATTTCAGGACACAGCGAGTGTTCAACAACGTCTTCAGAACACCCCGATTTTGTGTATTTGCGAACATTTCAGGACACCGCGAGTGTTTTTAGAACACATTCAACTTGACAGAGAACAATACGGACAGCGTCCTCAGGACACCCCCTACGAACATTCGTCGGACACCGCGAGTGTTCTTAGAAGCGTCTTCAGAACACCTCCATCTTGTTTATTTGCGAACATTTCAGGACCCCGCGAGTGTTCTTAGACCACATTCAACTTGACAGAGAACAATACGGACAGCATCCTCAGGACACCCCCATTTTGTGTATTTGTGAACATTTCAGGACACCGCGAGTGTTCTTAGAACACATTTAACTTGACAGAGAACAATACGGACAGCGTCCTCAGGACACCCCTACGAACATTCCCCGGACACCGTGAGTGTTCTTAGAAGTGTCTTCAGAACACCACCATCTTGTTTATTTGCGAACATTTCAGGACCCCGCGAGTGTTCTTAGAACACATTCAACTTGACAGAGAACAATATGGACAGCGTCCTCAGGACACCCCCATTTTATTTATTTGCGAACATTTCAGGACAACGCGAGAGTTCTTAGAACACATTCAACTTGCCAGCCACAACCCCCCATTCATATTTGCGAACATTTCAGGACACAGCGAGTGTTTGACAACGTCTTCAGAACACCCCCATTTTGTGTATTTGCGAACATTTCAGGACACCGCGAATGTTCTTAGAACACATTCAACTTGACAGAGAACAATACGGACAGCGTCCTCAGGACACCCCCTATGAATATTCGCCGGACACCGCAAGTGTTCTTAGAAACATCTTCAGAACACCCCATTTTGTTTATTTGCGAACATTTCAGGTACCGCAAGTGTTCCTAGAACACATTCAACTTGCCAGCCACAACCCCCATTCATATTTGCGAACATTTCAGGACACAGCGAGTGTTCGACAACGTCTTCAGAACACCCCCATTTTGTGTATTTGTGAACATTTCAGGACACCGCGAATGTTCTTAGAACACATTCAACTTGACAGAGAACAATACGGACAGCGTCCTCAGGACACCCCTACGAACATTCCCCGGACACCGTGAGTGTTCTTAGAAGTGTCTTCAGAACACCACCATCTTGTTTATTTGCGACCATTTCAGGACCCCGCGAGTGTTCTTAGAACACATTCAACTTGCCAGCCACAACCCCCATTCATATTTGCAAACATTTCAGGACACAGCGAGTGTTCAACAACGTCTTCAGAACACCCCGATTTTGTGTATTTGCGAACATTTCAGGACACCGCGAGTGTTTTTAGAACACATTCAACTTGACAGAGAACAATACGGACAGCGTCCTCAGGACACCCCCTACGAACATTCGTCGGACACCGCGAGTGTTCTTAGAAGCGTCTTCAGAACACCACCATCTTGTTTATTTGCGAACATTTCAGGACCCCGCGAGTGTTCTTAGACCACATTCAACTTGACAGAGAACAATACGGACAGCATCCTCAGGACACCCCCATTTTGTGTATTTGTGAACATTTCGGGACACCGCGAGTGTTCTTAGAACACATTTAACTTGACAGAGAACAATACGGACAGCGTCCTCAGGACACCCCTACGAACATTCCCCGGACACCGTGAGTGTTCTTAGAAGTGTCTTCAGAACACCACCATCTTGTTTATTTGCGAACATTTCAGGACCCCGCGAGTGTTCTTAGAACACATTCAACTTGACAGAGAACAATACGGACAGCGTCCTCAGGACACCCCCATTTTGTTTATTTGCGAACATTTCAGGACACCGCAAGTTTCTTAGAACACATTCAACATGACAGAGAACAATCCGTACAGCGTCCTCAGGACACCCCCTACGAACATTCCCCAGACACCGCAAGTGTTCTTAGAAGCGTCTTCAGAACACCCCCATTTTGTTTATTTGCGAACATTTCAGGACACCGCGAGTGTTCTTAGAACACATTCAACGTGACAGAGAACAATATGGACATCATCCTCAGAACACCCCCATTTTGTTTATTTGCGAACATTTCAGGACACCGCGAGTGTTCTTAGAACACATTCAACTTGCCAGCCCCAACCCCCCATTCATATTTGCGAACATTTCAGGACACAGCAAGTGTTCGACAACATCTTCAGAACACCCCCATTTTGTGTATTTGCGAACATTTCAGGACACCGCGAGTGTTCTTAGAACACATTCAACTTGCCAGCCACAAGCCCCCATTCATATTTGCGAACATTTCTGGACACAACGAGTGTTCGACAACATCTTCAGAACACCCCCATTTTGTTTATTTGCGAACATTTCAGGACACCGCGAGTGTTCTTAGAACACATTCAACTTGACAACAAACAATACGGACAGCGTCCTCAGGACACCCCCATTTTGTTTATTTGCGAACATTTCAGGACAACGCGAGTGTTCTTAGAATCGTCTTCAGAACACCCCCATTTTGTTTATTTGCGAACATTTCAGGACACCGCGAGTGTTCTTAGAACACATTCAACTTGCCAGCCACAACCCCCATTCATATTTGCGAGCATTTCAAGACACAGCAAGTGTTCGACAACGTCTTCAGAACACTCCCATTTTGTGTATTTGCGAACATTTCAGGACACCGCGAGTGTTGTTAGAACACATTCAACTTGACAGAGAACAATACGGACAGCGTCCTCAGGACACCCCCATTTTGTTTATTTGCGAACATTTCAGGACACTGCGAGAGTTCTTAGAGCACATTCAACTTGCCAGCCACAACCCCCCATTCATATTTGCGAACATTTCAGGACACAGCGAGTGTTCGACAACGTCTTCAGAACACCCCCATTTTGTGTATTTGCGAATATTTTAGGACACCGCGAGTGTTCTTAGAATACATTCAACTTGACAGAGAACAATATGGACAGCGTCCTCAGGACACCCCCATTTTATTTATTTGCGAACATTTCAGGACACCGCGAGAGTTCTTAGAACACATTCAACTTGCCAGCCACAACCCCCCATTCATATTTGCGAACATTTCAGGACACAGCAAGTGTTCGACAACATCTTCAGAACACCCCCATTTTGTGTATTTGCGAACATTTCAGGACACTGCGAGTGTTCTTAGAAACGTCTTCAGAACACGCCCATTTTGTTTAATTTGCGAACATTTCAGGACACTGCGATTGTTCTTAGAACAAATTCAACTTGCCAGCCACAACCCCCATTCATATTTGCAAGCATTTCAAGACACAGCAAGTGTTCGACAACATCTTCAGAACACCCCCATTTTGTGTATTTGCGAACATTTCCGGACACCGCGAGTGTTCTTAGAAACGTCTTCACAACACCCCCATTTTGTTTATTTGCAAACATTTCAGGACACTGCGAGTGTTCTTAGAACAAATTCAACTTGCCAGCCACAACCCCCATTCATATTTGTGAGCATTTCAAGACACAGCAAGTGTTCGACAACATCTTCAGAACACCCCCATTTTGTGTTTTTGCGAACATTTCAGGACACCGCGAGTGTTCTTAGAACACATTCAACTTGACAGAGAACAATACGGACAGCGTCCTCAGGACACCCCGTACGAACATTCCCCGGACACCGCGAGTGTTCTTAGAAGCGTCTTCAGAACACCACCATCTTGTTTATTTGCGAACATTTCAGGACACCGCAGGTGTTCTTAGAACACATTCAACTTGCCAGCCACAACCCCCATTCATATTTGCGAACATTTCAGGACACCGTGAGAGTTCTTAGAACACATTCAACTTGACAGAGAACAATACGGACAGCGTCCTCAGGACACCCCCTACGAACATTCGCCGGACACCGCAAGTGTTCTTAGAAACGTCTTCAGAACACCCCATTTTGTTTATTTGCGAACATTTCAGGTACCACGAGTGTTCTTAGAATACATTCAACTTGCCAGCCACAACCCCCATTCATATTTGCGAACATTTCAGGACACAGCGAGTGTTCGACAACGTCTTCAGAACACCCCCATTTTGTGTATTTGCGAACATTTCAGGACACCGCGAGTGTTCTTAGAACACATTCAACTTGACAGAGAACAATACGGACAGCGTCCTCAGGACACCCCCTACGAACATTCGTCGGACACCGCGAGTGTTCTTAGAAGCGTCTTGAGAACACCACCATCTTGTTTATTTGCGAACATTTCAGGACCCCGCGAGTGTTCTTAGAACACATTCAACTTGACAGAGAACAATACTGACAGCATCCTCAGGACACCCCCATTATGTTTATTTGCGAACATTTCAGGACACCACAAGTGTTCTTAGAACACATTGAACATGACAGAGAACAATCCGGACAACGTCCTCAGGACACCCCCTACGAAGATTCCCCAGACACCGCGAGTGTTCTTAGAAGCGTCTTCAGAACACCCCCATTTTGTTTATTTGCGAACATTTCAGGACACCGCGAGTGTTCTTAGAACACATTCAACTTGCCAGCCACAACCCCCCATTCATATTTGCGAACATTTCTGGACACAACGAGTGTTCGACAACGTCTTCAGAACACCCCCATTTTGTTTATTTGCGAACATTTCACGGGACCGCGAGTGTTCTTAGAACACATTCAACTTGACAACGAACAATACGGACAGCGTCCTCAGGACACCCCCATTTTGTTTATTTGCGAACATTTCAGGACACCGCGAGTGTTCTTAGAATCGTCTACAGAACACCCCCATTTTGTTTATTTGCGAACATTTCAGGACACCGCGAGTGTTCTTAGAACACATTCAACTTGCCAGCCACAACCCCCATTCATATTTGCGAGCATTTCAAGACACAGCAAGTGTTCGACAACGTCTTCAGAACACGCCCATTTTGTGTATTTGCGAACATTTCAGGACACTGCGAGTGTTCTTAGAACACATTCAACTTGACAGAGAACAATACGGACAGCGTCCTCAGGACACCCCCATTTTGTTTATTTGCGAACATTTCAGGACACCGCAAGAGTTCTTAGAGCACATTCAAATTGCCAGCCACAACCCCCCATTCATATTTGCGAACATTTCAGGACACAGCGAGTGTTCGACAACGTCTTCAGAACACCCCCATTTTGTGTATTTGCGAACATTTCAGGACACTGCAAGTGTTCTTAGAACACATTCAACTTGACAGAGAACAATACGGACAGCGTCCTCAGGACACCCCCATTTTGTTTATTTGCGAACATTTCAGGACACCGCAAGTGTTCTTAGAAACGTTTTCAGAACACCCCCATTTTGTTTTTTTGCAAACATTTCAGGACACCGTGAGTGTTCTTAGAACACATTCAACTTGCCAGCCACAACCCCCCATTCATATTTGCGAGCATTTAAAGACACAGCAAGTGTTCGACAACTTCTTCAGAACACCCCCATTTTGTGTATTTGCGAACATTTCAGGACACCGTGAGTGTTCTTAGAACACATTCAACTTGCCAGCCACAACCCCCCATTCATATTTGCGAACATTTCAGGACACAACGAGTGTTCGACAAAGTCTTCAGAACACCCCATTTTGTTTATTTGCGAACATTTCAGGACACCGCGAGTGTTCTTAGACTACATTCACCTTGACAACGAACAATACGGACAGCGTCCTCAGGACACCCCCATTTTGTTTATTTACGAACATTTTAGGACACCGCGAGTGTTCTTAGAAACGTCTTCAGAACACCCCCATTTTTTTTATTTGCGAACATTCCCCGGACACCGCGAGTGTTCTTAGAAGCGTCTTCAGAACACCACCATCTTGTTTATTTGCGAACATTTCAGGACACTGCGAGTGTTCTTAGAACACATTCAACTTGCCAGCCACAACCCCCATTCATATTTGCGAGCATTTCAAGACACAGCAAGTGTTCGACAACGTCTTCAGAACACTCCCATTTTGTGTATTTGCGAACATTTCAGGACACTGCGAGTGTTCTTAGAACACATTCAACTTGACAGAGAACAATACGGACAGCGTCCTCAGGACACCCCCATTTTGTTTATTTGCGAACATTTCAGGACACCGCGAGAGTTCTTAGAGCACATTCAACTTGCCAGCCACAACCCCCCATTCATATTTGCGAACATTTCAGGACACAGTGAGTGTTCGACAACGTCTTCAGAACACCCCCATTTTGTGTATTTGCGAATATTTCAGGACACCGCGAGTGTTTTTAGAATACATTCAACTTGACAGAGAACAATACGGACAGCGTCCTCAGGACACCCCCATTTTATTTATTTGCGAACATTTCAGGACACCGCGAGAGTTCTTAGAACACATTCAACTTGCCAGCCACAACCCCCCATTCATATTTGCGAACATTTCAGGACACAGCGAGTGTTTGACAACGTCTTCAGAACACCCCCATTTTGTGTATTTGCGAACATTTCAGGACACCGCGAGTGTTCTTAGAACACATTCAACTTGACAGAGAACAATACGGACAGCGTCCTCAGGACACCCCCTACGAATATTCGCCGGACACCGCAAGTGTTCTTAGAAACATCTTCAGAACACCCCATTTTGTTTATTTGCGAACATTTCAGGTACCGCAAGTGTTCTTAGAACACATTCAACTTGCCAGCCACAACCCCCATTCATATTTGCGAACATTTCAGGACACAGCGAGTGTTCGACAACGTCTTCAGAACACCCCCATTTTGTGTATTTGTGAACATTTCAGGACACCGCGAGTGTTCTTAGAACACATTCAACTTGACAGAGAACAATAAGGACAGCGTCCTCAGGACACCCCTACGAACATTCCCCGGACACCGTGAGTGTTCTTAGAAGTGTCTTCAGAACACCACCATCTTGTTTATTTGCGAACATTTCAGGACCCCGCAAGTGTTCTTAGAACACATTCAACTTGACAGAGAACAATACGGACAGCGTCCTCAGGACACCCCCATTTTGTTTATTTGCGAACATTTCAGGACACCGCAAGTTTCTTAGAACACATTCAACATGACAGGGAGCAATCCGTACAGCGTCCTCAGGACACCCCTACGAACATTCCCCGGACACCGTGAGTGTTCTTAGAAGCGTCTTCAGAACACCCCCATTTTGTTTATTTGCGAACATTTCAGGACACAGCGAGTGTTCGACAACGTCTTCAGAACACCCCCATTTTGTGTATTTGTGAACATTTCAGGACACCGCGAGTGTTCTTAGAACACATTCAACTTGACAGAGAACAATACGGACAGTGTCCTCAGGACACCCCCTACGAACATTCGCCGGACACCGCAAGTGTTCTTAGAAACGTCTTCAGAACACCCCATTTTGTTTATTTGCGAACATTTCAGGTACCACAAGTGTTCTTAGAACACATTCAACTTGCCAGCCACAACCCCCATTCATATTTGCAAACATTTCAGGACACAGCGAGTGTTCAACAACGTCTTCAGAACACCCCCATTTTGTGTATTTGCGAACATTTCAGGACACCGCGAGTGTTTTTAGAACACATTCAACTTGACAGAGAACAATACGGACAGCGTCCTCAGGACACCCCCTACGAACATTCGTCGGACACCGCGAGTGTTCTTAGAAGCGTCTTCAGAACACCACCATCTTGTTTATTTGCGAACATTTCAGGACCCCGCGAGTGTTCTTAGACCACATTCAACTTGACAGAGAACAATACGGACAGCATCCTCAGGACACCCCCATTTTGTTTATTTGCGAACATTTCAGGACACCGCAAGTGTTCTTAGAACACATTCAACATGACAGAGAACAATCCGGACAGCGTCCTCAGGACACCCCCTAAGAACATTCCCCAGACACCGCGAGTGTTCTTAGAACACATTCAACGTGACAGAGAACAATATCTACAGCGTCCTCAGAACACCCCCATTTTGTTTATTTGCGAACATTTCAGGACACCGCGAGTGTTCTTAGAACACATTCAACTTGCCAGCCACAACCCCCCATTCATATTTGCGAACATTTCTGGACACAACGAGTGTTCGACAACGTCTTCAGAACACCCCCATTTTGTTTATTTGCGAACATTTCAGGACACCGCGAGTGTTCTTAGAACACATTCAACTTGACAACGAACAATACGGACAGCGTCCTCAGGACACCCCCATTTTGTTTATTTGTGAACATTTCAGGACACCGCGAGTGTTCTTAGAATCGTCTTCAGAACACCCCCATTTTGTTTATTTGCGAACATTTCAGGACACCGCGAGTGTTCTTAGAACACATTCAACTTGACAGAGAACAATACGGACAGCGTCCTCAGGACACCCCCGTTTTGTTTATTTGCGAACATTTCAGGACACCGCAAGTTTCTTAGAACACATTCAACATGACAGAGAACAATCCGTACAGCGTCCTCAGGACACCCCCTACGAACATTCCCCAGACACCGCGAGTGTTCTTAGAAGCGTCTTCAGAACACCCCCATTTTGTTTATTTGCGAACATTTCAGGACACAGCGAGTGTTCGACAACGTCTTCAGAACACCCCCATTTTGTGTATTTGTGAACATTTCAGGACACCGCGAGTGTTCTTAGAACACATTCAACTTGACAGAGAACAATACGGACAGCGTCCTCAGGACACCCCCTACGAACATTCGTCGGACACCGCGAGTGTTCTTAGAAGCGTCTTCAGAACACCACCATCTTGTTTATTTGCGAACATTTCAGGACACCGCGAGTGTTCTTAGAACACATTCAACTTGACAGAGAACAATACGGACAGTGTCCTCAGGACACCCCCTACGAACATTCGCCGGACACCGCAAGTGTTCTTAGAAACGTCTTCAGAACACCCCATTTTGTTTATTTGCGAACATTTCAGGTACCACAAGTGTTCTTAGAACACATTCAACTTGCCAGCCACAACCCCCATTCATATTTGCAAACATTTCAGGACACAGCGAGTGTTCAACAACGTCTTCAGAACACCCCCATTTTGTGTATTTGCGAACATTTCAGGACACCGCGAGTGTTTTTAGAACACATTCAACTTGACAGAGAACAATACGGACAGCATCCTCAGGACACCCCCTACGAACATTCGTCGGACACCGCGAGTGTTCTTAGAAGCGTCTTCAGAACACCACCATCTTGTTTATTTGCGAACATTTCAGGACCCCGCGAGTGTTCTTAGACCACATTCAACTTGACAGAGAACAATACGGACAGCATCCTCAGGACACCCCCATTTTGTTTATTTGCGAACATTTCAGGACACCGCAAGTGTTCTTAGAACACATTCAACATGACAGAGAACAATCCGGACAGCGTCCTCAGGACACCCCCTAAGAACATTCCCCAGACACCGCGAGTGTTCTTAGAACACATTCAACGTGACAGAGAACAATATCTACAGCGTCCTCAGAACACCCCCATTTTGTTTATTTGCGAACATTTCAGGACACCGCGAGTGTTCTTAGAACACATTCAACTTGACAGAGAACAATACGGACAGCGTCCTCAGGACACCCCCATTTTGTTTATTTGCGAACATTTCAGGACACCGCAAGTTTCTTAGAACACATTCAACATGACAGGGAGCAATCCGTACAGCGTCCTCAGGACACCCCCTACGAACATTCCCCAGACACCGCGAGTGTTCTTAGAAGCGTCTTCAGAACACCCCCATTTTGTTTATTTGCGAACATTTCAGGACACAGCGAGTGTTCGACAACGTCTTCAGAACACCCCCATTTTGTGTATTTGTGAACATTTCAGGACACCGCGAGTGTTCTTAGAACACATTCAACTTGACAGAGAACAATACGGACAGTGTCCTCAGGACACCCCCTACGAACATTCGCCGGACACCGCAAGTGTTCTTAGAAACGTCTTCAGAACACCCCATTTTGTTTATTTGCGAACATTTCAGGTACCACAAGTGTTCTTAGAACACATTCAACTTGCCAGCCACAACCCCCATTCATATTTGCAAACATTTCAGGACACAGCGAGTGTTCAACAACGTCTTCAGAACACCCCCATTTTGTGTATTTGCGAACATTTCAGGACACCGCGAGTGTTTTTAGAACACATTCAACTTGACAGAGAACAATACGGACAGCGTCCTCAGGACACCCCCTACGAACATTCGTCGGACACCGCGAGTGTTCTTAGAAGCGTCTTCAGAACACCACCATCTTGTTTATTTGCGAACATTTCAGGACCCCGCGAGTGTTCTTAGACCACATTCAACTTGACAGAGAACAATACGGACAGCATCCTCAGGACACCCCCATTTTGTTTATTTGCGAACATTTCAGGACACCGCAAGTGTTCTTAGAACACATTCAACATGACAGAGAACAATCCGGACAGCGTCCTCAGGACACCCCCTAAGAACATTCCCCAGACACCGCGAGTGTTCTTAGAACACATTCAACGTGACAGAGAACAATATCTACAGCGTCCTCAGAACACCCCCATTTTGTTTATTTGCGAACATTTCAGGACACCGCGAGTGTTCTTAGAACACATTCAACTTGCCAGCCACAACCCCCCATTCATATTTGCGAACATTTCTGGACACAACGAGTGTTCGACAACGTCTTCAGAACACCCCCATTTTGTTTATTTGCGAACATTTCAGGACACCGCGAGTGTTCTTAGAACACATTCAACTTGACAACGAACAATACGGACAGCGTCCTCAGGACACCCCCATTTTGTTTATTTGTGAACATTTCAGGACACCGCGAGTGTTCTTAGAATCGTCTTCAGAACACCCCCATTTTGTTTATTTGCGAACATTTCAGGACACCGCGAGTGTTCTTAGAACACATTCAACTTGACAGAGAACAATACGGACAGCGTCCTCAGGACACCCCCGTTTTGTTTATTTGCGAACATTTCAGGACACCGCAAGTTTCTTAGAACACATTCAACATGACAGAGAACAATCCGTACAGCGTCCTCAGGACACCACCTACGAACATTCCCCAGACACCGCGAGTGTTCTTAGAAGCGTCTTCAGAACACCCCCATTTTGTTTATTTGCGAACATTTCAGGACACAGCGAGTGTTCGACAACGTCTTCAGAACACCCCCATTTTGTGTATTTGTGAACATTTCAGGACACCGCGAGTGTTCTTAGAACACATTCAACTTGACAGAGAACAATACGGACAGCGTCCTCAGGACACCCCCTACGAACATTCGTCGGACACCGCGAGTGTTCTTAGAAGCGTCTTCAGAACACCACCATCTTGTTTATTTGCGAACATTTCAGGACACCGCGAGTGTTCTTAGAACACATTCAACTTGACAGAGAACAATACGGACAGTGTCCTCAGGACACCCCCTACGAACATTCGCCGGACACCGCAAGTGTTCTTAGAAACGTCTTCAGAACACCCCATTTTGTTTATTTGCGAACATTTCAGGTACCACAAGTGTTCTTAGAACACATTCAACTTGCCAGCCACAACCCCCATTCATATTTGCAAACATTTCAGGACACAGCGAGTGTTCAACAACGTCTTCAGAACACCCCCATTTTGTGTATTTGCGAACATTTCAGGACACCGCAAGTGTTTTTAGAACACATTCAACTTGACAGAGAACAATACGGACAGCATCCTCAGGACACCCCCTACGAACATTCGTCGGACACCGCGAGTGTTCTTAGAAGCGTCTTCAGAACACCACCATCTTGTTTATTTGCGAACATTTCAGGACCCCGCGAGTGTTCTTAGACCACATTCAACTTGACAGAGAACAATACGGACAGCATCCTCAGGACACCCCCATTTTGTTTATTTGCGAACATTTCAGGACACCGCAAGTGTTCTTAGAACACATTCAACATGACAGAGAACAATCCGGACAGCGTCCTCAGGACACCCCCTAAGAACATTCCCCAGACACCGCGAGTGTTCTTAGAACACATTCAACGTGACAGAGAACAATATCTACAGCGTCCTCAGAACACCCCCATTTTGTTTATTTGCGAACATTTCAGGACACCGCGAGTGTTCTTAGAACACATTCAACTTGCCAGCCACAACCCCCCATTCATATTTGCGAACATTTCTGGACACAACGAGTGTTCGACAACGTCTTCAGAACACCCCCATTTTGTTTATTTGCGAACATTTCAGGACACCGCGAGTGTTCTTAGAACACATTCAACTTGACAACGAACAATACGGACAGCGTCCTCAGGACACCCCCATTTTGTTTATTTGTGAACATTTCAGGACACCGCAAGTGTTCTTAGAATCGTCTTCAGAACACCCCCATTTTGTTTATTTGCGAACATTTCAGGACACCGCGAGTGTTCTTAGAACACATTCAACTTGACAGAGAACAATACGGACAGCGTCCTCAGGACACCCCCGTTTTGTTTATTTGCGAACATTTCAGGACACCGCAAGTTTCTTAGAACACATTCAACATGACAGAGAACAATCCGTACAGCCTCCTCAGGACACCCCCTACGAACATTCCCCAGACACCGCGAGTGTTCTTAGAAGCGTCTTCAGAACACCCCCATTTTGTTTATTTGCGAACATTTCAGGACACAGCGAGTGTTCGACAACGTCTTCAGAACACCCCCATTTTGTGTATTTGTGAACATTTCAGGACACCGCGAGTGTTCTTAGAACACATTCAACTTGACAGAGAACAATACGGACAGTGTCCTCAGGACACCCCCTACGAACATTCGCCGGACACCGCAAGTGTTCTTAGAAACGTCTTCAGAACACCCCATTTTGTTTATTTGCGAACATTTCAGGTACCACAAGTGTTCTTAGAACACATTCAACTTGCCAGCGACAACCCCCATTCATATTTGCAAACATTTCAGGACACAGCGAGTGTTCAACAACGTCTTCAGAACACCCCGATTTTGTGTATTTGCGAACATTTAAGGACACCGCGAGTGTTTTTAGAACACATTCAACTTGACAGAGAACAATACGGACAGCGTCCTCAGGACACCCCCTACGAACATTCGTCGGACACCGCGAGTGTTCTTAGAAGCGTCTTCAGAACACCACCATCTTGTTTATTTGCGAACATTTCAGGACCCCGCGAGTGTTCTTAGACCACATTCAACTTGACAGAGAACAATACGGACAGCATCCTCAGGACACCCCCATTTTGTGTATTTGTGAACATTTCAGGACACCGCGAGTGTTCTTAGAACACATTCAACTTGACAGAGAACAATACGGACAGCGTCCTCAGGACACCCCTACGAACATACCCCGGACACCGTGAGTGTTCTTAGAAGTGTCTTCAGAACACCACCATCTTGTTTATTTGCGAACATTTCAGGACCCCGCGAGTGTTCTTAGAACACATTCAACTTGACAGAGAACAATACGGACAGCGTCCTCAGGACACCCCCATTTTGTTTATTTGCGAACATTTCAGGACACCGCAAGTTTCTTAGAACACATTCAACATGACAGAGAACAATCCGTACAGCGTCCTCAGGACACCCCCTACGAACATTCCCCAGACACCGCGAGTGTTCTTAGAAGCGTCTTCAGAACACCCCCATTTTGTTTATTTGCGAACATTTCAGGACACCGCGAGTGTTCTTAGAACACATTCAACGTGACAGAGAACAATATGGACATCGTCCTCAGAACACCCCCATTTTGTTTATTTGCGAACATTTCAGGACACCGCGAGTGTTCTTAGAACACAATCAACTTGCCAGCCCCAACCCCCCATTCATATTTGCGAACATTTCAGGACACAGCAAGTGTTCGACAACATCTTCAGAACACCCCCATTTTGTGTATTTGCGAACATTTCAGGACACCGCGAGTGTTCTTAGAACACATTCAACTTGCCAGCCACAAGCCCCATTCATATTTGCGAACATTTCTGGACACAACGAGTGTTCGACAACGTCTACAGAACACCCCCATTTTGTTTATTTGCGAACATTTCAGGACACCGCGAGTGTTCTTAGAACACATTCAACTTGACAACGAACAATACGGACGGCGTCCTCAGGACACCCCCATTTTGTTTATTTGCGAACATTTCAGGACACCGCGAGTGTTCTTAGAATCGTCTTCAGAACACCCCCATTTTGTTTATTTGCGAACATTTCAGGACACCGCGAGTGTTCTTAGAACACATTCAACTTGCCAGCCACAACCCCCATTCATATTTGCGAGCATTTCAAGACACAGCAAGTGTTCGACAACGTCTTCAGAACACTCCCATTTTGTGTATTTGCTTACATTTCAGGACACCGCGGGTGTTGTTAGAACACATTCAACTTGACAGAGAACAATACGGACAGCGTCCTCAGGACACCCCCATTTTGTTTATTTGCGAACATTTCAGGACACTGCGAGAGTTCTTAGAGCACATTCAACTTGCCAGCCACAACCCCCCATTCATATTTGCGAACATTTCAGGACACAGCGAGTGTTCGACAACGTCTTCAGAACACCCCCATTTTGTGTATTTGCGAATATTTTAGGACACCGCGAGTGTTCTTAGAATACATTCAACTTGACAGAGAACAATATGGACAGCGTCCTCAGGACACCCCCATTTTATTTATTTGCGAACATTTCAGGACAACGCGAGAGTTCTTAGAACACATTCAACTTGCCAGCCACAACCCCCCATTCATATTTGCGAACATTTCAGGACACAGCGAGTGTTTGACAACGTCTTCAGAACACCCCCATTTTGTGTATTTGCGAACATTTCATGACACCGCGAATGTTCTTAGAACACATTCAACTTGACAGAGAACAATACGGACAGCGTCCTCAGGACACCCCCTATGAATATTCGCCGGACACCGCAAGTGTTCTTAGAAACATCTTCAGAACACCCCATTTTGTTTATTTGCGAACATTTCAGGTACCGCAAGTGTTCCTAGAACACATTCAACTTGCCAGCCACAACCCCCATTCATATTTGCGAACATTTCAGGACACAGCGAGTGTTCGACAACGTCTTCAGAACACCCCCATTTTGTGTATTTGTGAACATTTCAGGACACCGTGAGTGTTCTTAGAACACATTCAACATGACAGAGAACAATACGGACAGCGTCCTCAGGACACCCCTACGAACATTCCCCGGACACCGTGAGTGTTCTTAGAAGTGTCTTCAGAACACCACCATCTTGTTTATTTGCGAACATTTCAGGACCCCGCGAGTGTTCTTAGAACACATTCAACTTGCCAGCCACAACCCCCATTCATATTTGCAAACATTTCAGGACACAGCGAGTGTTCAACAACGTCTTCAGAACACCCCGATTTTGTGTATTTGCGAACATTTCAGGACACCGCGAGTGTTTTTAGAACACATTCAACTTGACAGAGAACAATACTGACAGCGTCCTCAGGATACCCCCTACGAACATTCGTCGGACACCGCGAGTGTTCTTAGAAGCGTCTTCAGAACACCACCATCTTGTTTATTTGCGAACATTTCAGGACCCCGCGAGTGTTCTTAGACCACATTCAACTTGACAGAGAACAATACGGACAGCATCCTCAGGACACCCCCATTTTGTGTATTTGTGAACATTTCAGGACACCGCGAGTGTTCTTAGAACACATTCAACTTGACAGAGAACAATACGGACAGCGTCCTCAGGACACCCCTACGAACATTCCCCGGACACCGTGAGTGTTCTTAGAAGTGTCTTCAGAACACCACCATCTTGTTTATTTGCGAACATTTCAGGACCCCGCGAGTGTTCTTAGAACACATTCAACTTGACAGAGAACAATACGGACAGCGTCCTCAGGACACCCCCATTTTGTTTATTTGCGAACATTTCAGGACACCGCAAGTTTCTTAGAACACATTCAACATGACAGAGAACAATCCGTACAGCGTCCTCAGGACACCCCCTACGAACATTCCCCAGACACCGCAAGTGTTCTTAGAAGCGTCTTCAGAACACCCCCATTTTGTTTATTTGCGAACATTTCAGGACACCGCGAGTGTTCTTAGAACACATTCAACGTGACAGAGAACAATATGGACATCATCCTCAGAACACCCCCATTTTGTTTATTTGCGAACATTTCAGGACACCGCGAGTGTTCTTAGAACACATTCAACTTGCCAGCCCCAACCCCCCATTCATATTTGCGAACATTTCAGGACACAGCAAGTGTTCGACAACATCTTCAGAACACCCCCATTTTGTGTATTTGCGAACATTTCCGGACACCGCGAGTGTTCTTAGAAACGTCTTCAGAACACCCCCATTTTGTTTATTTGCAAACATTTCAGGACACTGCGAGTGTTCTTAGAACAAATTCAACTTGCCAGCCACAACCCCCATTCATATTTGTGAGCATTTCAAGACACAGCAAGTGTTCGACAACATCTTCAGAACACCCCCATTTTGTATTTTTGCGAACATTTCAGGACACCGCGAGTGTTCTTAGAACACATTCAACTTGACAGAGAACAATACGGACAGCGTCCTCAGGACACCCCGTACGAACATTCCCCGGACACCGCGAGTGTTCTTAGAAGCGTCTTCAGAACACCACCATCTTGTTTATTTGCGAACATTTCAGGACACCGCAGGTGTTCTTAGAACACATTCAACTTGCCAGCCACAACCCCCATTCATATTTGCGAACATTTCAGGACACCGTGAGAGTTCTTAGAACACATTCAACTTGACAGAGAACAATACGGACAGCGTCCTCAGGACACCCCCTACGAACATTCGCCGGACACCGCAAGTGTTCTTAGAAACGTCTTCAGAACACCCCATTTTGTTTATTTGCGAACATTTCAGGTACCACGAGTGTTCTTAGAATACATTCAACTTGCCAGCCACAACCCCCATTCATATTTGCGAACATTTCAGGACACAGCGAGTGTTCGACAACGTCTTCAGAACACCCCCATTTTGTGTATTTGCGAACATTTCAGGACACCGCGAGTGTTCTTAGAACACATTCAACTTGACAGAGAACAATACGGACAGCGTCCTCAGGACACCCCCTACGAACATTCGTCGGACACCGCGAGTGTTCTTAGAAGCGTCTTCAGAACACCACCATCTTGTTTATTTGCGAACATTTCAGGACCCCGCGAGTGTTCTTAGAACACATTCAACTTGACAGAGAACAATACTGACAGCATCCTCAGGACACCCCCATTATGTTTATTTGCGAACATTTCAGGACACCGCAAGTGTTCTTAGAACACATTGAACATGACAGAGAACAATCCGGACAACGTCCTCAGGACACCCCCTACGAAGATTCCCCAGACACCGCGAGTGTTCTTAGAAGCGTCTTCAGAACACCCCCATTTTGTTTATTTGCGAACATTTCAGGACACCGCGAGTATTCTTAGAACACATTCAATTTGACAGAGGACAATATCTACAGCGTCCTCAGAACACCCCCATTTTGTTTATTTGCGAACATTTCAGGACACCGCGAGTGTTCTTAGAACACATTCCACTTGCCAGCCACAACCCCCCATTCATATTTGCGAACATTTCTGGACACAACGAGTGTTCGACAACGTCTTCAGAACACCCCCATTTTGTGTATTTGCGAATATTTCAGGACACCGCGAGTGTTTTTAGAATACATTCAACTTGCCAGCCACAACCCCCATTCATATTTGCGAGCATTTCAAGACACAGCAAGTGTTCGACAACGTCTTCAGAACACTCCCATTTTGTGTATTTGCGAACATTTCAGGACACTGCGAGTGTTCTTAGAACACATTCAACTTGACAGAGAACAATACGGACAGCGTCCTCAGGACACCCCCATTTTGTTTATTTGCGAACATTTCAGGACACCGCGAGAGTTCTTAGAGCACATTCAACTTGCCAGCCACAACCCCCCATTCATATTTGCGAACATTTCAGGACACAGTGAGTGTTCGACAACGTCTTCAGAACACCCCCATTTTGTGTATTTGCGAATATTTCAGGACACCGCGAGTGTTTTTAGAATACATTCAACTTGACAGAGAACAATACGGACAGCGTCCTCAGGACACCCCCATTTTATTTATTTGCGAACATTTCAGGACACCGCGAGAGTTCTTAGAACACATTCAACTTGCCAGCCACAACCCCCCATTCATATTTGCGAACATTTCAGGACACAGCGAGTGTTTGACAACGTCTTCAGAACACCCCCATTTTGTGTATTTGCGAACATTTCAGGACACCGCGAGTGTTCTTAGAACACATTCAACTTGACAGAGAACAATACGGACAGCGTCCTCAGGACACCCCCTACGAATATTCGCCGGACACCGCAAGTGTTCTTAGAAACATCTTCAGAACACCCCATTTTGTTTATTTGCGAACATTTCAGGTACCGCAAGTGTTCTTAGAACACATTCAACTTGCCAGCCACAACCCCCATTCATATTTGCGAACATTTCAGGACACAGCGAGTGTTCGACAACGTCTTCAGAACACCCCCATTTTGTGTATTTGTGAACATTTCAGGACACCGCGAGTGTTCTTAGAACACATTCAACTTGACAGAGAACAATAAGGACAGCGTCCTCAGGACACCCCTACGAACATTCCCCGGACACCGTGAGTGTTCTTAGAAGTGTCTTCAGAACACCACCATCTTGTTTATTTGCGAACATTTCAGGACCCCGCAAGTGTTCTTAGAACACATTCAACTTGACAGAGAACAATACGGACAGCGTCCTCAGGACACCCCCATTTTGTTTATTTGCGAACATTTCAGGACACCGCAAGTTTCTTAGAACACATTCAACATGACAGGGAGCAATCCGTACAGCGTCCTCAGGACACCCCTACGAACATTCCCCGGACACCGTGAGTGTTCTTAGAAGCGTCTTCAGAACACCCCCATTTTGTTTATTTGCGAACATTTCAGGACACAGCGAGTGTTCGACAACGTCTTCAGAACACCCCCATTTTGTGTATTTGTGAACATTTCAGGACACCGCGAGTGTTCTTAGAACACATTCAACTTGACAGAGAACAATACGGACAGTGTCCTCAGGACACCCCCTACGAACATTCGCCGGACACCGCAAGTGTTCTTAGAAACGTCTTCAGAACACCCCATTTTGTTTATTTGCGAACATTTCAGGTACCACAAGTGTTCTTAGAACACATTCAACTTGCCAGCCACAACCCCCATTCATATTTGCAAACATTTCAGGACACAGCGAGTGTTCAACAACGTCTTCAGAACACCCCCATTTTGTGTATTTGCGAACATTTCAGGACACCGCGAGTGTTTTTAGAACACATTCAACTTGACAGAGAACAATACGGACAGCGTCCTCAGGACACCCCCTACGAACATTCGTCGGACACCGCGAGTGTTCTTAGAAGCGTCTTCAGAACACCACCATCTTGTTTATTTGCGAACATTTCAGGACCCCGCGAGTGTTCTTAGACCACATTCAACTTGACAGAGAACAATACGGACAGCATCCTCAGGACACCCCCATTTTGTTTATTTGCGAACATTTCAGGACACCGCAAGTGTTCTTAGAACACATTCAACATGACAGAGAACAATCCGGACAGCGTCCTCAGGACACCCCCTAAGAACATTCCCCAGACACCGCGAGTGTTCTTAGAACACATTCAACGTGACAGAGAACAATATCTACAGCGTCCTCAGAACACCCCCATTTTGTTTATTTGCGAACATTTCAGGACACCGCGAGTGTTCTTAGAACACATTCAACTTGCCAGCCACAACCCCCCATTCATATTTGCGAACATTTCTGGACACAACGAGTGTTCGACAACGTCTTCAGAACACCCCCATTTTGTTTATTTGCGAACATTTCAGGACACCGCGAGTGTTCTTAGAACACATTCAACTTGACAACGAACAATACGGACAGCGTCCTCAGGACACCCCCATTTTGTTTATTTGTGAACATTTCAGGACACCGCGAGTGTTCTTAGAATCGTCTTCAGAACACCCCCATTTTGTTTATTTGCGAACATTTCAGGACACCGCGAGTGTTCTTAGAACACATTCAACTTGACAGAGAACAATACGGACAGCGTCCTCAGGACACCCCCGTTTTGTTTATTTGCGAACATTTCAGGACACCGCAAGTTTCTTAGAACACATTCAACATGACAGAGAACAATCCGTACAGCGTCCTCAGGACACCCCCTACGAACATTCCCCAGACACCGCGAGTGTTCTTAGAAGCGTCTTCAGAACACCCCCATTTTGTTTATTTGCGAACATTTCAGGACACAGCGAGTGTTCGACAACGTCTTCAGAACACCCCCATTTTGTGTATTTGTGAACATTTCAGGACACCGCGAGTGTTCTTAGAACACATTCAACTTGACAGAGAACAATACGGACAGCGTCCTCAGGACACCCCCTACGAACATTCGTCGGACACCGCGAGTGTTCTTAGAAGCGTCTTCAGAACACCACCATCTTGTTTATTTGCGAACATTTCAGGACACCGCGAGTGTTCTTAGAACACATTCAACTTGACAGAGAACAATACGGACAGTGTCCTCAGGACACCCCCTACGAACATTCGCCGGACACCGCAAGTGTTCTTAGAAACGTCTTCAGAACACCCCATTTTGTTTATTTGCGAACATTTCAGGTACCACAAGTGTTCTTAGAACACATTCAACTTGCCAGCCACAACCCCCATTCATATTTGCAAACATTTCAGGACACAGCGAGTGTTCAACAACGTCTTCAGAACACCCCCATTTTGTGTATTTGCGAACATTTCAGGACACCGCGAGTGTTTTTAGAACACATTCAACTTGACAGAGAACAATACGGACAGCATCCTCAGGACACCCCCTACGAACATTCGTCGGACACCGCGAGTGTTCTTAGAAGCGTCTTCAGAACACCACCATCTTGTTTATTTGCGAACATTTCAGGACCCCGCGAGTGTTCTTAGACCACATTCAACTTGACAGAGAACAATACGGACAGCATCCTCAGGACACCCCCATTTTGTTTATTTGCGAACATTTCAGGACACCGCAAGTGTTCTTAGAACACATTCAACATGACAGAGAACAATCCGGACAGCGTCCTCAGGACACCCCCTAAGAACATTCCCCAGACACCGCGAGTGTTCTTAGAACACATTCAACGTGACAGAGAACAATATCTACAGCGTCCTCAGAACACCCCCATTTTGTTTATTTGCGAACATTTCAGGACACCGCGAGTGTTCTTAGAACACATTCAACTTGACAGAGAACAATACGGACAGCGTCCTCAGGACACCCCCATTTTGTTTATTTGCGAACATTTCAGGACACCGCAAGTTTCTTAGAACACATTCAACATGACAGGGAGCAATCCGTACAGCGTCCTCAGGACACCCCCTACGAACATTCCCCAGACACCGCGAGTGTTCTTAGAAGCGTCTTCAGAACACCCCCATTTTGTTTATTTGCGAACATTTCAGGACACAGCGAGTGTTCGACAACGTCTTCAGAACACCCCCATTTTGTGTATTTGTGAACATTTCAGGACACCGCGAGTGTTCTTAGAACACATTCAACTTGACAGAGAACAATACGGACAGTGTCCTCAGGACACCCCCTACGAACATTCGCCGGACACCGCAAGTGTTCTTAGAAACGTCTTCAGAACACCCCATTTTGTTTATTTGCGAACATTTCAGGTACCACAAGTGTTCTTAGAACACATTCAACTTGCCAGCCACAACCCCCATTCATATTTGCAAACATTTCAGGACACAGCGAGTGTTCAACAACGTCTTCAGAACACCCCCATTTTGTGTATTTGCGAACATTTCAGGACACCGCGAGTGTTTTTAGAACACATTCAACTTGACAGAGAACAATACGGACAGCGTCCTCAGGACACCCCCTACGAACATTCGTCGGACACCGCGAGTGTTCTTAGAAGCGTCTTCAGAACACCACCATCTTGTTTATTTGCGAACATTTCAGGACCCCGCGAGTGTTCTTAGACCACATTCAACTTGACAGAGAACAATACGGACAGCATCCTCAGGACACCCCCATTTTGTTTATTTGCGAACATTTCAGGACACCGCAAGTGTTCTTAGAACACATTCAACATGACAGAGAACAATCCGGACAGCGTCCTCAGGACACCCCCTAAGAACATTCCCCAGACACCGCGAGTGTTCTTAGAACACATTCAACGTGACAGAGAACAATATCTACAGCGTCCTCAGAACACCCCCATTTTGTTTATTTGCGAACATTTCAGGACACCGCGAGTGTTCTTAGAACACATTCAACTTGCCAGCCACAACCCCCCATTCATATTTGCGAACATTTCTGGACACAACGAGTGTTCGACAACGTCTTCAGAACACCCCCATTTTGTTTATTTGCGAACATTTCAGGACACCGCGAGTGTTCTTAGAACACATTCAACTTGACAACGAACAATACGGACAGCGTCCTCAGGACACCCCCATTTTGTTTATTTGTGAACATTTCAGGACACCGCGAGTGTTCTTAGAATCGTCTTCAGAACACCCCCATTTTGTTTATTTGCGAACATTTCAGGACACCGCGAGTGTTCTTAGAACACATTCAACTTGACAGAGAACAATACGGACAGCGTCCTCAGGACACCCCCGTTTTGTTTATTTGCGAACATTTCAGGACACCGCAAGTTTCTTAGAACACATTCAACATGACAGAGAACAATCCGTACAGCGTCCTCAGGACACCACCTACGAACATTCCCCAGACACCGCGAGTGTTCTTAGAAGCGTCTTCAGAACACCCCCATTTTGTTTATTTGCGAACATTTCAGGACACAGCGAGTGTTCGACAACGTCTTCAGAACACCCCCATTTTGTGTATTTGTGAACATTTCAGGACACCGCGAGTGTTCTTAGAACACATTCAACTTGACAGAGAACAATACGGACAGCGTCCTCAGGACACCCCCTACGAACATTCGTCGGACACCGCGAGTGTTCTTAGAAGCGTCTTCAGAACACCACCATCTTGTTTATTTGCGAACATTTCAGGACACCGCGAGTGTTCTTAGAACACATTCAACTTGACAGAGAACAATACGGACAGTGTCCTCAGGACACCCCCTACGAACATTCGCCGGACACCGCAAGTGTTCTTAGAAACGTCTTCAGAACACCCCATTTTGTTTATTTGCGAACATTTCAGGTACCACAAGTGTTCTTAGAACACATTCAACTTGCCAGCCACAACCCCCATTCATATTTGCAAACATTTCAGGACACAGCGAGTGTTCAACAACGTCTTCAGAACACCCCCATTTTGTGTATTTGCGAACATTTCAGGACACCGCAAGTGTTTTTAGAACACATTCAACTTGACAGAGAACAATACGGACAGCATCCTCAGGACACCCCCTACGAACATTCGTCGGACACCGCGAGTGTTCTTAGAAGCGTCTTCAGAACACCACCATCTTGTTTATTTGCGAACATTTCAGGACCCCGCGAGTGTTCTTAGACCACATTCAACTTGACAGAGAACAATACGGACAGCATCCTCAGGACACCCCCATTTTGTTTATTTGCGAACATTTCAGGACACCGCAAGTGTTCTTAGAACACATTCAACATGACAGAGAACAATCCGGACAGCGTCCTCAGGACACCCCCTAAGAACATTCCCCAGACACCGCGAGTGTTCTTAGAACACATTCAACGTGACAGAGAACAATATCTACAGCGTCCTCAGAACACCCCCATTTTGTTTATTTGCGAACATTTCAGGACACCGCGAGTGTTCTTAGAACACATTCAACTTGCCAGCCACAACCCCCCATTCATATTTGCGAACATTTCTGGACACAACGAGTGTTCGACAACGTCTTCAGAACACCCCCATTTTGTTTATTTGCGAACATTTCAGGACACCGCGAGTGTTCTTAGAACACATTCAACTTGACAACGAACAATACGGACAGCGTCCTCAGGACACCCCCATTTTGTTTATTTGTGAACATTTCAGGACACCGCAAGTGTTCTTAGAATCGTCTTCAGAACACCCCCATTTTGTTTATTTGCGAACATTTCAGGACACCGCGAGTGTTCTTAGAACACATTCAACTTGACAGAGAACAATACGGACAGCGTCCTCAGGACACCCCCGTTTTGTTTATTTGCGAACATTTCAGGACACCGCAAGTTTCTTAGAACACATTCAACATGACAGAGAACAATCCGTACAGCCTCCTCAGGACACCCCCTACGAACATTCCCCAGACACCGCGAGTGTTCTTAGAAGCGTCTTCAGAACACCCCCATTTTGTTTATTTGCGAACATTTCAGGACACAGCGAGTGTTCGACAACGTCTTCAGAACACCCCCATTTTGTGTATTTGTGAACATTTCAGGACACCGCGAGTGTTCTTAGAACACATTCAACTTGACAGAGAACAATACGGACAGTGTCCTCAGGACACCCCCTACGAACATTCGCCGGACACCGCAAGTGTTCTTAGAAACGTCTTCAGAACACCCCATTTTGTTTATTTGCGAACATTTCAGGTACCACAAGTGTTCTTAGAACACATTCAACTTGCCAGCGACAACCCCCATTCATATTTGCAAACATTTCAGGACACAGCGAGTGTTCAACAACGTCTTCAGAACACCCCGATTTTGTGTATTTGCGAACATTTAAGGACACCGCGAGTGTTTTTAGAACACATTCAACTTGACAGAGAACAATACGGACAGCGTCCTCAGGACACCCCCTACGAACATTCGTCGGACACCGCGAGTGTTCTTAGAAGCGTCTTCAGAACACCACCATCTTGTTTATTTGCGAACATTTCAGGACCCCGCGAGTGTTCTTAGACCACATTCAACTTGACAGAGAACAATACGGACAGCATCCTCAGGACACCCCCATTTTGTGTATTTGTGAACATTTCAGGACACCGCGAGTGTTCTTAGAACACATTCAACTTGACAGAGAACAATACGGACAGCGTCCTCAGGACACCCCTACGAACATACCCCGGACACCGTGAGTGTTCTTAGAAGTGTCTTCAGAACACCACCATCTTGTTTATTTGCGAACATTTCAGGACCCCGCGAGTGTTCTTAGAACACATTCAACTTGACAGAGAACAATACGGACAGCGTCCTCAGGACACCCCCATTTTGTTTATTTGCGAACATTTCAGGACACCGCAAGTTTCTTAGAACACATTCAACATGACAGAGAACAATCCGTACAGCGTCCTCAGGACACCCCCTACGAACATTCCCCAGACACCGCGAGTGTTCTTAGAAGCGTCTTCAGAACACCCCCATTTTGTTTATTTGCGAACATTTCAGGACACCGCGAGTGTTCTTAGAACACATTCAACGTGACAGAGAACAATATGGACATCGTCCTCAGAACACCCCCATTTTGTTTATTTGCGAACATTTCAGGACACCGCGAGTGTTCTTAGAACACAATCAACTTGCCAGCCCCAACCCCCCATTCATATTTGCGAACATTTCAGGACACAGCAAGTGTTCGACAACATCTTCAGAACACCCCCATTTTGTGTATTTGCGAACATTTCAGGACACCGCGAGTGTTCTTAGAACACATTCAACTTGCCAGCCACAAGCCCCATTCATATTTGCGAACATTTCTGGACACAACGAGTGTTCGACAACGTCTACAGAACACCCCCATTTTGTTTATTTGCGAACATTTCAGGACACCGCGAGTGTTCTTAGAACACATTCAACTTGACAACGAACAATACGGACGGCGTCCTCAGGACACCCCCATTTTGTTTATTTGCGAACATTTCAGGACACCGCGAGTGTTCTTAGAATCGTCTTCAGAACACCCCCATTTTGTTTATTTGCGAACATTTCAGGACACCGCGAGTGTTCTTAGAACACATTCAACTTGCCAGCCACAACCCCCATTCATATTTGCGAGCATTTCAAGACACAGCAAGTGTTCGACAACGTCTTCAGAACACTCCCATTTTGTGTATTTGCTTACATTTCAGGACACCGCGGGTGTTGTTAGAACACATTCAACTTGACAGAGAACAATACGGACAGCGTCCTCAGGACACCCCCATTTTGTTTATTTGCGAACATTTCAGGACACTGCGAGAGTTCTTAGAGCACATTCAACTTGCCAGCCACAACCCCCCATTCATATTTGCGAACATTTCAGGACACAGCGAGTGTTCGACAACGTCTTCAGAACACCCCCATTTTGTGTATTTGCGAATATTTTAGGACACCGCGAGTGTTCTTAGAATACATTCAACTTGACAGAGAACAATATGGACAGCGTCCTCAGGACACCCCCATTTTATTTATTTGCGAACATTTCAGGACAACGCGAGAGTTCTTAGAACACATTCAACTTGCCAGCCACAACCCCCCATTCATATTTGCGAACATTTCAGGACACAGCGAGTGTTTGACAACGTCTTCAGAACACCCCCATTTTGTGTATTTGCGAACATTTCATGACACCGCGAATGTTCTTAGAACACATTCAACTTGACAGAGAACAATACGGACAGCGTCCTCAGGACACCCCCTATGAATATTCGCCGGACACCGCAAGTGTTCTTAGAAACATCTTCAGAACACCCCATTTTGTTTATTTGCGAACATTTCAGGTACCGCAAGTGTTCCTAGAACACATTCAACTTGCCAGCCACAACCCCCATTCATATTTGCGAACATTTCAGGACACAGCGAGTGTTCGACAACGTCTTCAGAACACCCCCATTTTGTGTATTTGTGAACATTTCAGGACACCGTGAGTGTTCTTAGAACACATTCAACATGACAGAGAACAATACGGACAGCGTCCTCAGGACACCCCTACGAACATTCCCCGGACACCGTGAGTGTTCTTAGAAGTGTCTTCAGAACACCACCATCTTGTTTATTTGCGAACATTTCAGGACCCCGCGAGTGTTCTTAGAACACATTCAACTTGCCAGCCACAACCCCCATTCATATTTGCAAACATTTCAGGACACAGCGAGTGTTCAACAACGTCTTCAGAACACCCCGATTTTGTGTATTTGCGAACATTTCAGGACACCGCGAGTGTTTTTAGAACACATTCAACTTGACAGAGAACAATACTGACAGCGTCCTCAGGATACCCCCTACGAACATTCGTCGGACACCGCGAGTGTTCTTAGAAGCGTCTTCAGAACACCACCATCTTGTTTATTTGCGAACATTTCAGGACCCCGCGAGTGTTCTTAGACCACATTCAACTTGACAGAGAACAATACGGACAGCATCCTCAGGACACCCCCATTTTGTGTATTTGTGAACATTTCAGGACACCGCGAGTGTTCTTAGAACACATTCAACTTGACAGAGAACAATACGGACAGCGTCCTCAGGACACCCCTACGAACATTCCCCGGACACCGTGAGTGTTCTTAGAAGTGTCTTCAGAACACCACCATCTTGTTTATTTGCGAACATTTCAGGACCCCGCGAGTGTTCTTAGAACACATTCAACTTGACAGAGAACAATACGGACAGCGTCCTCAGGACACCCCCATTTTGTTTATTTGCGAACATTTCAGGACACCGCAAGTTTCTTAGAACACATTCAACATGACAGAGAACAATCCGTACAGCGTCCTCAGGACACCCCCTACGAACATTCCCCAGGCACCGCAAGTGTTCTTAGAAGCGTCTTCAGAACACCCCCATTTTGTTTATTTGCGAACATTTCAGGACACCGCGAGTGTTCTTAGAACACATTCAACGTGACAGAGAACAATATGGACATCATCCTCAGAACACCCCCATTTTGTTTATTTGCGAACATTTCAGGACACCGCGAGTGTTCTTAGAACACATTCAACTTGCCAGCCCCAACCCCCCATTCATATTTGCGAACATTTCAGGACACAGCAAGTGTTCGACAACATCTTCAGAACACCCCCATTTTGTGTATTTGCGAACATTTCCGGACACCGCGAGTGTTCTTAGAAACGTCTTCAGAACACCCCCATTTTGTTTATTTGCAAACATTTCAGGACACTGCGAGTGTTCTTAGAACAAATTCAACTTGCCAGCCACAACCCCCATTCATATTTGTGAGCATTTCAAGACACAGCAAGTGTTCGACAACATCTTCAGAACACCCCCATTTTGTATTTTTGCGAACATTTCAGGACACCGCGAGTGTTCTTAGAACACATTCAACTTGACAGAGAACAATACGGACAGCGTCCTCAGGACACCCCGTACGAACATTCCCCGGACACCGCGAGTGTTCTTAGAAGCGTCTTCAGAACACCACCATCTTGTTTATTTGCGAACATTTCAGGACACCGCAGGTGTTCTTAGAACACATTCAACTTGCCAGCCACAACCCCCATTCATATTTGCGAACATTTCAGGACACCGTGAGAGTTCTTAGAACACATTCAACTTGACAGAGAACAATACGGACAGCGTCCTCAGGACACCCCCTACGAACATTCGCCGGACACCGCAAGTGTTCTTAGAAACGTCTTCAGAACACCCCATTTTGTTTATTTGCGAACATTTCAGGTACCACGAGTGTTCTTAGAATACATTCAACTTGCCAGCCACAACCCCCATTCATATTTGCGAACATTTCAGGACACAGCGAGTGTTCGACAACGTCTTCAGAACACCCCCATTTTGTGTATTTGCGAACATTTCAGGACACCGCGAGTGTTCTTAGAACACATTCAACTTGACAGAGAACAATACGGACAGCGTCCTCAGGACACCCCCTACGAACATTCGTCGGACACCGCGAGTGTTCTTAGAAGCGTCTTCAGAACACCACCATCTTGTTTATTTGCGAACATTTCAGGACCCCGCGAGTGTTCTTAGAACACATTCAACTTGACAGAGAACAATACTGACAGCATCCTCAGGACACCCCCATTATGTTTATTTGCGAACATTTCAGGACACCGCAAGTGTTCTTAGAACACATTGAACATGACAGAGAACAATCCGGACAACGTCCTCAGGACACCCCCTACGAAGATTCCCCAGACACCGCGAGTGTTCTTAGAAGCGTCTTCAGAACACCCCCATTTTGTTTATTTGCGAACATTTCAGGACACCGCGAGTATTCTTAGAACACATTCAATTTGACAGAGGACAATATCTACAGCGTCCTCAGAACACCCCCATTTTGTTTATTTGCGAACATTTCAGGACACCGCGAGTGTTCTTAGAACACATTCCACTTGCCAGCCACAACCCCCCATTCATATTTGCGAACATTTCTGGACACAACGAGTGTTCGACAACGTCTTCAGAACACCCCCATTTTGTTTATTTGCGAACATTTCACGGGACCGCGAGTGTTCTTAGAACACATTCAACTTGACAACGAACAATACGGACAGCGTCCTCAGGACACCCCCATTTTGTTTATTTGCGAACATTTCAGGACACCGCGAGTGTTCTTAGAATCGTCTACAGAACACCCCCATTTTGTTTATTTGCGAACATTTCAGGACACCGCGAGTGTTCTTAGAACACATTCAACTTGCCAGCCACAACCCCCATTCATATTTGCGAGCATTTCAAGACACAGCAAGTGTTCGACAACGTCTTCAGAACACGCCCATTTTGTGTATTTGCGAACATTTCAGGACACTGCGAGTGTTCTTAGAACACATTCAACTTGACAGAGAAAAATACGGACAGCGTCCTCAGGACACCCCCATTTTGTTTATTTGCGAACATTTCAGGACACCGCAAGAGTTCTTAGAGCACATTCAACTTGCCAGCCACAACCCCCCATTCATATTTGCGAACATTTCAGGACACAGCGAGTGTTCGACAACGTCTTCAGAACACCCCCATTTTGTGTATTTGCGAACATTTCAGGACACTGCAAGTGTTCTTAGAACACATTCAACTTGACAGAGAACAATACGGACAGCGTCCTCAGGACACCCCCATTTTGTTTATTTGCGAACATTTCAGGACACCGCAAGTGTTCTTAGAAACGTCTTCAGAACACCCCCATTTTGTTTTTTTGCAAACATTTCAGGACACCGCGAGTGTTCTTAGAACACATTCAACTTGCCAGCCACAACCCCCATTCATATTTGCGAGCATTTAAAGACACAGCAAGTGTTCGACAACTTCTTCAGAACACCCCCATTTTGTGTATTTGCGAACATTTCAGGACACCGTGAGTGTTCTTAGAACACATTCAACTTGCCAGCCACAACCCCCCATTCATATTTGCGAACATTTCAGGACACAACGAGTGTTCGACAAAGTCTTCAGAACACCCCATTTTGTTTATTTGCGAACATTTCAGGACACCGCGAGTGTTCTTAGAACACAATCAACTTGCCAGCCCCAACCCCCCATTCATATTTGCGAACATTTCAGGACACAGCAAGTGTTCGACAACATCTTCAGAACACCCCCATTTTGTGTATTTGCGAACATTTCAGGACACCGCGAGTGTTCTTATAACACATTCAACTTGCCAGCCACAAGCCCCATTCATATTTGCGAACATTTCTGGACACAACGAGTGTTCGACAACGTCTTCAGAACACCCCCATTTTGTTTATTTGCGAACATTTCAGGACACCGCGAGTGTTCTTAGAACACATTCAACTTGACAACGAACAATACGGACAGCGTCCTCAGGACACCCCCATTTTGTTTATTTGCGAACATTTCAGGACACCGCGAGTGTTCTTAGAATCGTCTTCAGAACACCCCCATTTTGTTTATTTGCGAACATTTCAGGACACCGCGAGTGTTCTTAGAACACATTCAACTTGCCAGCCACAACCCCCATTCATATTTGCGAGCATTTCAAGACACAGCAAGTGTTCGACAACGTCTTCAGAACACTCCCATTTTGTGTATTTGCGAACATTTCAGGACACCGTGAGTGTTGTTAGAACACATTTAACTTGACAGAGAACAATACGGACAGCGTCCTCAGGACACCCCCATTTTGTTTATTTGCGAACATTTCAGGACACTGCGAGAGTTCTTAGAGCACATTCAACTTGCCAGCCACAACCCCCCATTCATATTTGCAAACATTTCAGGACACAGCGAGTGTTCGACAACGTCTTCAGAACACCCCCATTTTGTGTATTTGCGAATATTTTAGGACACCGCGAGTGTTCTTAGAATACATTCAACTTGACAGAGAACAATATGGACAGCGTCTTCAGGACACCCCCATTTTATTTATTTGCGAACATTTCAGGACAACGCGAGAGTTCTTAGAACACATTCAACTTGCCAGCCACAACCCCCCATTCATATTTGCGAACATTTCAGGACACAGCGAGTGTTTGACAACGTCTTCAGAACACCCCCATTTTGTGTATTTGCGAACATTTCAGGACACCGCGAATGTTCTTAGAACACATTCAACTTGACAGAGAACAATACGGACAGCGTCCTCAGGACACCCCCTATGAATATTCGCCGGACACCGCAAGTGTTCTTAGAAACATCTTCAGAACACCCCATTTTGTTTATTTGCGAACATTTCAGGTACCGCAAGTGTTCCTAGAACACATTCAACTTGCCAGCCACAACCCCCATTCATATTTGCGAACATTTCAGGACACAGCGAGTGTTCGACAACGTCTTCAGAACACCCCCATTTTGTGTATTTGTGAACATTTCAGGACACCGTGAGTGTTCTTAGAACACATTCAACATGACAGAGAACAATACGGACAGCGTCCTCAGGACACCCCTACGAACATTCCCCGGACACCGTGAGTGTTCTTAGAAGTGTCTTCAGAACACCACCATCTTGTTTATTTGCGAACATTTCAGGACCCCGCGAGTGTTCTTAGAACACATTCAACTTGCCAGCCACAACCCCCATTCATATTTGCAAACATTTCAGGACACAGCGAGTGTTCAACAACGTCTTCAGAACACCCCGATTTTGTGTATTTGCGAACATTTCAGGACACCGCGAGTGTTTTTAGAACACATTCAACTTGACAGAGAACAATACTGACAGCGTCCTCAGGACACCCCCTACGAACATTCGTCGGACACCGCGAGTGTTCTTAGAAGCGTCTTCAGAACACCAGCATCTTGTTTATTTGCGAACATTTCAGGACCCCGCGAGTGTTCTTAGACCACATTCAACTTGACAGAGAACAATACGGACAGCATCCTCAGGACACCCCCTTTTTGTGTATTTGTGAACATTTCAGGACACCGCGAGTGTTCTTAGAACACATTCAACTTGACAGAGAACAATACGGACAGCGTCCTCAGGACACCCCTACGAACATTCCCCGGACACCGTGAGTGTTCTTAGAAGTGTCTTCAGAACACCACCATCTTGTTTATTTGCGAACATTTCAGGACCCCGCGAGTGTTCTTAGAACACATTCAACTTGACAGAGAACAATACGGACAGCGTCCTCAGGACACCCCCATTTTGTTTATTTGCGAACATTTCAGGACACCGCAAGTTTCTTAGAACACATTCAACATGACAGAAAACAATCCGTACAGCGTCCTCAGGACACCCCCTACGAACATTCCCCAGACACCGCAAGTGTTCTTAGAAGCGTCTTCAGAACACCCCCATTTTGTTTATTTGCGAACATTTCAGGACACCGCGAGTGTTCTTAGAACACATTCAACGTGACAGAGAACAATATGGACATCATCCTCAGAACACCCCCATTTTGTTTATTTGCGAACATTTCAGGACACCGCGAGTGTTCTTAGAACACATTCAACTTGCCAGCCCCAACCCCCCATTCATATTTGCGAACATTTCAGGACACAGCAAGTGTTCGACAACATCTTCAGAACACCCCCATTTTGTGTATTTGCGAACATTTCCGGACACCGCGAGTGTTCTTAGAAACGTCTTCAGAACACCCCCATTTTGTTTATTTGCAAACATTTCAGGACACTGCGAGTGTTCTTAGAACAAATTCAACTTTCCAGCCACAACCCCCATTCATATTTGTGAGCATTTCAAGACACAGCAAGTGTTCGACAACATCTTCAGAACACCCCCATTTTGTGTTTTTGCGAACATTTCAGGACACCGCGAGTGTTCTTAGAACACATTCAACTTGACAGAGAACAATACGGACAGCGTCCTCAGGACACCCCGTACGAACATTCCCCGGACACCGCGAGTGTTCTTAGAAGCGTCTTCAGAACACCACCATCTTGTTTATTTGCGAACATTTCAGGACACCGCAGGTGTTCTTAGAACACATTCAACTTGCCAGCCACAACCCCCATTCATATTTGCGAACATTTCAGGACACCGTGAGAGTTCTTAGAACACATTCAACTTGACAGAGAACAATACGGACAGCGTCCTCAGGACACCCCCTACGAACATTCGCCGGACACCGCAAGTGTTCTTAGAAACGTCTTCAGAACACCCCATTTTGTTTATTTGCGAACATTTCAGGTACCACGAGTGTTCTTAGAATACATTCAACTTGCCAGCCACAACCCCCATTCATATTTGCGAACATTTTTAGGACACAGCGAGTGTTCGACAACGTCTTCAGAACACCCCCATTTTGTGTATTTGCGAACATTTCAGGACACCGCGAGTGTTCTTAGAACACATTCAACTTGACAGAGAACAATACGGACAGCGTCCTCAGGACACCCCCTACGAACATTCGTCGGACACCGCGAGTGTTCTTAGAAGCGTCTTCAGAACACCACCATCTTGTTTATTTGCGAACATTTCAGGACCCCGCGAGTGTTCTTAGAACACATTCAACTTGACAGAGAACAATACTGACAGCATCCACAGGACACCCCCATTATGTTTATTTGCGAACATTTCAGGACACCGCAAGTGTTCTTAGAACACATTGAACATGACAGAGAACAATCCGGACAACGTCCTCAGGACACCCCCTACGAAGATTCCCCAGACACCGCGAGTGTTCTTAGAAGCGTCTTCAGAACACCCCCATTTTGTTTATTTGCGAACATTTCAGGACACCACGAGTATTCTTAGAACACATTCAATTTGACAGAGAACAATATCTACAGCGTCCTCAGAACACCCCCATTTTGTTTATTTGCGAACATTTCAGGACACCGCAAGTGTTCTTAGAACACATTCAACTTGCCAGCCACAACCCCCCATTCATATTTGCGAACATTTCTGGACACAACGAGTGTTCGACAACGTCTTCAGAACACCCCCATTTTGTTTATTTGCGAACATTTCACGGGACCGCGAGTGTTCTTAGAACACATTCAACTTGACAACGAACAATACGGACAGCGTCCTCAGGACACCCCCATTTTGTTTATTTGCGAACATTTCAGGACACCGCGAGTGTTCTTAGAATCGTCTACAGAACACCCCCATTTTGTTTATTTGCGAACATTTCAGGACACCGCGAGTGTTCTTAGAACACATTCAACTTGCCAGCCACAACCCCCATTCATATTTGCGAGCATTTCAAGACACAGCAAGTGTTCGACAACGTCTTCAGAACACGCCCATTTTGTGTATTTGCGAACATTTCAGGACACTGCGAGTGTTCTTAGAACACATTCAACTTGACAGAGAAAAATACGGACAGCGTCCTCAGGACACCCCCATTTTGTTTATTTGCGAACATTTCAGGACACCGCAAGAGTTCTTAGAGCACATTCAACTTGCCAGCCACAACCCCCCATTCATATTTGCGAACATTTCAGGACACAGCGAGTGTTCGACAACGTCTTCAGAACACCCCCATTTTGTGTATTTGCGAACATTTCAGGACACTGCAAGTGTTCTTAGAACACATTCAACTTGACAGAGAACAATACGGACAGCGTCCTCAGGACACCCCCATTTTGTTTATTTGCGAACATTTCAGGACACCGCAAGTGTTCTTAGAAACGTCTTCAGAACACCCCCATTTTGTTTTTTTGCAAACATTTCAGGACACCGCGAGTGTTCTTAGAACATATTCAACTTGCCAGCCACAACCCCCATTCATATTTGCGAGCATTTAAAGACACAGCAAGTGTTCGACAACTTCTTCAGAACACCCCCATTTTGTGTATTTGCGAACATTTCAGGACACTGTGAGTGTTCTTAGAACACATTCAACTTGCCAGCCACAACCCCCCATTCATATTTGCGAACATTTCAGAACACAACGAGTGTTCGACAAAGTCTTCAGAACACCCCATTTTGTTTATTTGCGAACATTTCAGGACACCGAGAGTGTTCTTAGACTACATTCACCTTGACAACGAACAATACGGACAGCGTCCTCAGGACACCCCCATTTTGTTTATTTACGAACATTTTAGGACACCGCGAGTGTTCTTAGAAACGTCTTCAGAACACCCCCATTTTTTTTATTTGCGAACATTCCCCGGACACCGCGAGTGTTCTTAGAAGCGTCTTCAGAACACCACCATCTTGTTTATTTGCGAACATTTCAGGACACTGCGAGTGTTCTTAGAACACATTCAACTTGCCAGCCACAACCCCCATTCATATTTGCGAGCATTTCAAGACACAGCAAGTGTTCGACAACGTCTTCAGAACACTCCCATTTTGTGTATTTGCGAACATTTCAGGACACCGCGAGTGTTCTTAGAACACATTCAACTTGACAGAGAACAATACGGACAGCGTCCTCAGGACACCCCCATTTTGTTTATTTGCGAACATTTCAGGACACCGCGAGAGTTCTTAGAGCACATTCAACTTGCCAGCCACAACCCCCCATTCATATTTGCGAACATTTCAGGACACAGTGAGTGTTCGACAACGTCTTCAGAACACCCCCATTTTGTGTATTTGCGAATATTTCAGGACACCGCGAGTGTTTTTAGAATACATTCAACTTGACAGAGAACAATACGTACAGCGTCCTCAGGACACCCCCATTTTATTTATTTGCGAACATTTCAGGACACCGCGAGAGTTCTTAGAACACATTCAACTTGCCAGCCACAACCCCCCATTCATATTTGCGAACATTTCAGGACACAGCGAGTGTTTGACAACGTCTTCAGAACACCCCCATTTTGTGTATTTGCGAACATTTCAGGACACCGCGAGTGTTCTTAGAACACATTCAACTTGACAGAGAACAATACGGACAGCGTCCTCAGGACACCCCCTACGAATATTCGCCGGACACCGCAAGTGTTCTTAGAAACATCTTCAGAACACCCCATTTTGTTTATTTGCGAACATTTCAGGTACCGCAAGTGTTCTTAGAACACATTCAACTTGCCAGCCACAACCCCCATTCATATTTGCGAACATTTCAGGACACAGCGAGTGTTCGACAACGTCTTCAGAACACCCCCATTTTGTGTATTTGTGAACATTTCAGGACACCGCGAGTGTTCTTAGAACACATTCAACTTGACAGAGAACAATACGGACAGCGTCCTCAGGACACCCCTACGAACATTCCCCGGACACCGTGAGTGTTCTTAGAAACATCTTCAGAACACCCCATTTTGTTTATTTGCGAACATTTCAGGTACCGCAAGTGTTCTTAGAACACATTCAACTTGCCAGCCACAACCCCCATTCATATTTGCGAGCATTTAAAGACACAGCAAGTGTTCGACAACTTCTTCAGAACACCCCCATTTTGTGTATTTGCGAACATTTCAGGACACCGTGAGTGTTCTTAGAACACATTCAACTTGCCAGCCACAACCCCCCATTCATATTTGCGAACATTTCAGGACACAACGAGTGTTCGACAAAGTCTTCAGAACACCCCATTTTGTTTATTTGCGAACATTTCAGGACACCGCGAGTGTTCTTAGACTACATTCACCTTGACAACGAACAATACGGACAGCGTCCTCAGGACACCCCCATTTTGTTTATTTACGAACATTTTAGGACACCGCGAGTGTTCTTAGAAACGTCTTCAGAACACCCCCATTTTTTTTATTTGCGAACATTCCCCGGACACCGCGAGTGTTCTTAGAAGCGTCTTCAGAACACCACCATCTTGTTTATTTGCGAACATTTCAGGACACTGCGAGTGTTCTTAGAACACATTCAACTTGCCAGCCACAACCCCCATTCATATTTGCGAGCATTTCAAGACACAGCAAGTGTTCGACAACGTCTTCAGAACACTCCCATTTTGTGTATTTGCGAACATTTCAGGACACCGCGAGTGTTCTTAGAACACATTCAACTTGACAGAGAACAATACGGACAGCGTCCTCAGGACACCCCCATTTTGTTTATTTGCGAACATTTCAGGACACCGCGAGAGTTCTTAGAGCACATTCAACTTGCCAGCCACAACCCCCCATTCATATTTGCGAACATTTCAGGACACAGTGAGTGTTCGACAACGTCTTCAGAACACCCCCATTTTGTGTATTTGCGAATATTTCAGGACACCGCGAGTGTTTTTAGAATACATTCAACTTGACAGAGAACAATACGGACAGCGTCCTCAGGACACCCCCATTTTATTTATTTGCGAACATTTCAGGACACCGCGAGAGTTCTTAGAACACATTCAACTTGCCAGCCACAACCCCCCATTCATATTTGCGAACATTTCAGGACACAGCGAGTGTTTGACAACGTCTTCAGAACACCCCCATTTTGTGTATTTGCGAACATTTCAGGACACCGCAAGTGTTCTTAGAACACATTCAACTTGACAGAGAACAATACGGACAGCGTCCTCAGGACACCCCCTACGAATATTCGCCGGACACCGCAAGTGTTCTTAGAAACATCTTCAGAACACCCCATTTTGTTTATTTGCGAACATTTCAGGTACCGCAAGTGTTCTTAGAACACATTCAACTTGCCAGCCACAACCCCCATTCATATTTGCGAACATTTCAGGACACAGCGAGTGTTCGACAACGTCTTCAGAACACCCCCATTTTGTGTATTTGTGAACATTTCAGGACACCGCGAGTGTTCTTAGAACACATTCAACTTGACAGAGAACAATACGGACAGCGTCCTCAGGACACCCCTACGAACATTCCCCGGACACCGTGAGTGTTCTTAGAAGTGTCTTCAGAACACCACCATCTTGTTTATTTGCGAACATTTCAGGACCCCGCAAGTGTTCTTAGAACACATTCAACTTGACAGAGAACAATACGGACAGCGTCCTCAGGACACCCCCATTTTGTTTATTTGCGAACATTTCAGGACACCGCAAGTTTCTTAGAACACATTCAACATGACAGGGAACAATCCGTACAGCGTCCTCAGGACACCCCCTACGAACATTCCCCAGACACCGCGAGTGTTCTTAGAAGCGTCTTCAGAACACCCCCATTTTGTTTATTTGCGAACATTTCAGGACACAGCGAGTGTTCGACAACGTCTTCAGAACACCCCCATTTTGTGTATTTGTGAACATTTCAGGACACCGCAAGTGTTCTTAGAACACATTCAACTTGACAGAGAACAATACGGACAGTGTCCTCAGGACACCCCCTACGAACATTCGCCGGACAACGCAAGTGTTCTTAGAAACGTCTTCAGAACACCCCATTTTGTTTATTTGCGAACATTTCAGGTACCACAAGTGTTCTTAGAACACATTCAACTTGCCAGCCACAACCCCCATTCATATTTGCAAACATTTCAGGACACAGCGAGTGTTCAACAACGTCTTCAGAACACCCCCATTTTGTGTATTTGCGAACATTTCACGGGACCGCGAGTGTTCTTAGAACACATTCAACTTGACAACGAACAATACGGACAGCGTCCTCAGGACACCCCCATTTTGTTTATTTGCGAACATTTCAGGACACCGCGAGTGTTCTTAGAATCGTCTACAGAACACCCCCATTTTGTTTATTTGCGAACATTTCAGGACACCGCGAGTGTTCTTAGAACACATTCAACTTGCCAGCCACAACCCCCATTCATATTTGCGAGCATTTCAAGACACAGCAAGTGTTCGACAACGTCTTCAGAACACGCCCATTTTGTGTATTTGCGAACATTTCAGGACACTGCGAGTGTTCTTAGAACACATTCAACTTGACAGAGAAAAATACGGACAGCGTCCTCAGGACACCCCCATTTTGTTTATTTGCGAACATTTCAGGACACCGCAAGAGTTCTTAGAGCACATTCAACTTGCCAGCCACAACCCCCCATTCATATTTGCGAACATTTCAGGACACAGCGAGTGTTCGACAACGTCTTCAGAACACCCCCATTTTGTGTATTTGCGAACATTTCAGGACACTGCAAGTGTTCTTAGAACACATTCAACTTGACAGAGAACAATACGGACAGCGTCCTCAGGACACCCCCATTTTGTTTATTTGCGAACATTTCAGGACACCGCAAGTGTTCTTAGAAACGTCTTCAGAACACCCCCATTTTGTTTTTTTGCAAACATTTCAGGACACCGCGAGTGTTCTTAGAACACATTCAACTTGCCAGCCACAACCCCCATTCATATTTGCGAGCATTTAAAGACACAGCAAGTGTTCGACAACTTCTTCAGAACACCCCCATTTTGTGTATTTGCGAACATTTCAGGACACCGTGAGTGTTCTTAGAACACATTCAACTTGCCAGCCACAACCCCCCATTCATATTTGCGAACATTTCAGGACACAACGAGTGTTCGACAAAGTCTTCAGAACACCCCATTTTGTTTATTTGCGAACATTTCAGGACACCGCGAGTGTTCTTAGAACACAATCAACTTGCCAGCCCCAACCCCCCATTCATATTTGCGAACATTTCAGGACACAGCAAGTGTTCGACAACATCTTCAGAACACCCCCATTTTGTGTATTTGCGAACATTTCAGGACACCGCGAGTGTTCTTATAACACATTCAACTTGCCAGCCACAAGCCCCATTCATATTTGCGAACATTTCTGGACACAACGAGTGTTCGACAACGTCTTCAGAACACCCCCATTTTGTTTATTTGCGAACATTTCAGGACACCGCGAGTGTTCTTAGAACACATTCAACTTGACAACGAACAATACGGACAGCGTCCTCAGGACACCCCCATTTTGTTTATTTGCGAACATTTCAGGACACCGCGAGTGTTCTTAGAATCGTCTTCAGAACACCCCCATTTTGTTTATTTGCGAACATTTCAGGACACCGCGAGTGTTCTTAGAACACATTCAACTTGCCAGCCACAACCCCCATTCATATTTGCGAGCATTTCAAGACACAGCAAGTGTTCGACAACGTCTTCAGAACACTCCCATTTTGTGTATTTGCGAACATTTCAGGACACCGTGAGTGTTGTTAGAACACATTTAACTTGACAGAGAACAATACGGACAGCGTCCTCAGGACACCCCCATTTTGTTTATTTGCGAACATTTCAGGACACTGCGAGAGTTCTTAGAGCACATTCAACTTGCCAGCCACAACCCCCCATTCATATTTGCAAACATTTCAGGACACAGCGAGTGTTCGACAACGTCTTCAGAACACCCCCATTTTGTGTATTTGCGAATATTTTAGGACACCGCGAGTGTTCTTAGAATACATTCAACTTGACAGAGAACAATATGGACAGCGTCCTCAGGACACCCCCATTTTATTTATTTGCGAACATTTCAGGACAACGCGAGAGTTCTTAGAACACATTCAACTTGCCAGCCACAACCCCCCATTCATATTTGCGAACATTTCAGGACACAGCGAGTGTTTGACAACGTCTTCAGAACACCCCCATTTTGTGTATTTGCGAACATTTCAGGACACCGCGAATGTTCTTAGAACACATTCAACTTGACAGAGAACAATACGGACAGCGTCCTCAGGACACCCCCTATGAATATTCGCCGGACACCGCAAGTGTTCTTAGAAACATCTTCAGAACACCCCATTTTGTTTATTTGCGAACATTTCAGGTACCGCAAGTGTTCCTAGAACACATTCAACTTGCCAGCCACAACCCCCATTCATATTTGCGAACATTTCAGGACACAGCGAGTGTTCGACAACGTCTTCAGAACACCCCCATTTTGTGTATTTGTGAACATTTCAGGACACCGTGAGTGTTCTTAGAACACATTCAACATGACAGAGAACAATACGGACAGCGTCCTCAGGACACCCCTACGAACATTCCCCGGACACCGTGAGTGTTCTTAGAAGTGTCTTCAGAACACCACCATCTTGTTTATTTGCGAACATTTCAGGACCCCGCGAGTGTTCTTAGAACACATTCAACTTGCCAGCCACAACCCCCATTCATATTTGCAAACATTTCAGGACACAGCGAGTGTTCAACAACGTCTTCAGAACACCCCGATTTTGTGTATTTGCGAACATTTCAGGACACCGCGAGTGTTTTTAGAACACATTCAACTTGACAGAGAACAATACTGACAGCGTCCTCAGGACACCCCCTACGAACATTCGTCGGACACCGCGAGTGTTCTTAGAAGCGTCTTCAGAACACCAGCATCTTGTTTATTTGCGAACATTTCAGGACCCCGCGAGTGTTCTTAGACCACATTCAACTTGACAGAGAACAATACGGACAGCATCCTCAGGACACCCCCTTTTTGTGTATTTGTGAACATTTCAGGACACCGCGAGTGTTCTTAGAACACATTCAACTTGACAGAGAACAATACGGACAGCGTCCTCAGGACACCCCTACGAACATTCCCCGGACACCGTGAGTGTTCTTAGAAGTGTCTTCAGAACACCACCATCTTGTTTATTTGCGAACATTTCAGGACCCCGCGAGTGTTCTTAGAACACATTCAACTTGACAGAGAACAATACGGACAGCGTCCTCAGGACACCCCCATTTTGTTTATTTGCGAACATTTCAGGACACCGCAAGTTTCTTAGAACACATTCAACATGACAGAAAACAATCCGTACAGCGTCCTCAGGACACCCCCTACGAACATTCCCCAGACACCGCAAGTGTTCTTAGAAGCGTCTTCAGAACACCCCCATTTTGTTTATTTGCGAACATTTCAGGACACCGCGAGTGTTCTTAGAACACATTCAACGTGACAGAGAACAATATGGACATCATCCTCAGAACACCCCCATTTTGTTTATTTGCGAACATTTCAGGACACCGCGAGTGTTCTTAGAACACATTCAACTTGCCAGCCCCAACCCCCCATTCATATTTGCGAACATTTCAGGACACAGCAAGTGTTCGACAACATCTTCAGAACACCCCCATTTTGTGTATTTGCGAACATTTCCGGACACCGCGAGTGTTCTTAGAAACGTCTTCAGAACACCCCCATTTTGTTTATTTGCAAACATTTCAGGACACTGCGAGTGTTCTTAGAACAAATTCAACTTTCCAGCCACAACCCCCATTCATATTTGTGAGCATTTCAAGACACAGCAAGTGTTCGACAACATCTTCAGAACACCCCCATTTTGTGTTTTTGCGAACATTTCAGGACACCGCGAGTGTTCTTAGAACACATTCAACTTGACAGAGAACAATACGGACAGCGTCCTCAGGACACCCCGTACGAACATTCCCCGGACACCGCGAGTGTTCTTAGAAGCGTCTTCAGAACACCACCATCTTGTTTATTTGCGAACATTTCAGGACACCGCAGGTGTTCTTAGAACACATTCAACTTGCCAGCCACAACCCCCATTCATATTTGCGAACATTTCAGGACACCGTGAGAGTTCTTAGAACACATTCAACTTGACAGAGAACAATACGGACAGCGTCCTCAGGACACCCCCTACGAACATTCGCCGGACACCGCAAGTGTTCTTAGAAACGTCTTCAGAACACCCCATTTTGTTTATTTGCGAACATTTCAGGTACCACGAGTGTTCTTAGAATACATTCAACTTGCCAGCCACAACCCCCATTCATATTTGCGAACATTTTTAGGACACAGCGAGTGTTCGACAACGTCTTCAGAACACCCCCATTTTGTGTATTTGCGAACATTTCAGGACACCGCGAGTGTTCTTAGAACACATTCAACTTGACAGAGAACAATACGGACAGCGTCCTCAGGACACCCCCTACGAACATTCGTCGGACACCGCGAGTGTTCTTAGAAGCGTCTTCAGAACACCACCATCTTGTTTATTTGCGAACATTTCAGGACCCCGCGAGTGTTCTTAGAACACATTCAACTTGACAGAGAACAATACTGACAGCATCCACAGGACACCCCCATTATGTTTATTTGCGAACATTTCAGGACACCGCAAGTGTTCTTAGAACACATTGAACATGACAGAGAACAATCCGGACAACGTCCTCAGGACACCCCCTACGAAGATTCCCCAGACACCGCGAGTGTTCTTAGAAGCGTCTTCAGAACACCCCCATTTTGTTTATTTGCGAACATTTCAGGACACCACGAGTATTCTTAGAACACATTCAATTTGACAGAGAACAATATCTACAGCGTCCTCAGAACACCCCCATTTTGTTTATTTGCGAACATTTCAGGACACCGCAAGTGTTCTTAGAACACATTCAACTTGCCAGCCACAACCCCCCATTCATATTTGCGAACATTTCTGGACACAACGAGTGTTCGACAACGTCTTCAGAACACCCCCATTTTGTTTATTTGCGAACATTTCACGGGACCGCGAGTGTTCTTAGAACACATTCAACTTGACAACGAACAATACGGACAGCGTCCTCAGGACACCCCCATTTTGTTTATTTGCGAACATTTCAGGACACCGCGAGTGTTCTTAGAATCGTCTACAGAACACCCCCATTTTGTTTATTTGCGAACATTTCAGGACACCGCGAGTGTTCTTAGAACACATTCAACTTGCCAGCCACAACCCCCATTCATATTTGCGAGCATTTCAAGACACAGCAAGTGTTCGACAACGTCTTCAGAACACGCCCATTTTGTGTATTTGCGAACATTTCAGGACACTGCGAGTGTTCTTAGAACACATTCAACTTGACAGAGAAAAATACGGACAGCGTCCTCAGGACACCCCCATTTTGTTTATTTGCGAACATTTCAGGACACCGCAAGAGTTCTTAGAGCACATTCAACTTGCCAGCCACAACCCCCCATTCATATTTGCGAACATTTCAGGACACAGCGAGTGTTCGACAACGTCTTCAGAACACCCCCATTTTGTGTATTTGCGAACATTTCAGGACACTGCAAGTGTTCTTAGAACACATTCAACTTGACAGAGAACAATACGGACAGCGTCCTCAGGACACCCCCATTTTGTTTATTTGCGAACATTTCAGGACACCGCAAGTGTTCTTAGAAACGTCTTCAGAACACCCCCATTTTGTTTTTTTGCAAACATTTCAGGACACCGCGAGTGTTCTTAGAACATATTCAACTTGCCAGCCACAACCCCCATTCATATTTGCGAGCATTTAAAGACACAGCAAGTGTTCGACAACTTCTTCAGAACACCCCCATTTTGTGTATTTGCGAACATTTCAGGACACTGTGAGTGTTCTTAGAACACATTCAACTTGCCAGCCACAACCCCCCATTCATATTTGCGAACATTTCAGAACACAACGAGTGTTCGACAAAGTCTTCAGAACACCCCATTTTGTTTATTTGCGAACATTTCAGGACACCGAGAGTGTTCTTAGACTACATTCACCTTGACAACGAACAATACGGACAGCGTCCTCAGGACACCCCCATTTTGTTTATTTACGAACATTTTAGGACACCGCGAGTGTTCTTAGAAACGTCTTCAGAACACCCCCATTTTTTTTATTTGCGAACATTCCCCGGACACCGCGAGTGTTCTTAGAAGCGTCTTCAGAACACCACCATCTTGTTTATTTGCGAACATTTCAGGACACTGCGAGTGTTCTTAGAACACATTCAACTTGCCAGCCACAACCCCCATTCATATTTGCGAGCATTTCAAGACACAGCAAGTGTTCGACAACGTCTTCAGAACACTCCCATTTTGTGTATTTGCGAACATTTCAGGACACCGCGAGTGTTCTTAGAACACATTCAACTTGACAGAGAACAATACGGACAGCGTCCTCAGGACACCCCCATTTTGTTTATTTGCGAACATTTCAGGACACCGCGAGAGTTCTTAGAGCACATTCAACTTGCCAGCCACAACCCCCCATTCATATTTGCGAACATTTCAGGACACAGTGAGTGTTCGACAACGTCTTCAGAACACCCCCATTTTGTGTATTTGCGAATATTTCAGGACACCGCGAGTGTTTTTAGAATACATTCAACTTGACAGAGAACAATACGTACAGCGTCCTCAGGACACCCCCATTTTATTTATTTGCGAACATTTCAGGACACCGCGAGAGTTCTTAGAACACATTCAACTTGCCAGCCACAACCCCCCATTCATATTTGCGAACATTTCAGGACACAGCGAGTGTTTGACAACGTCTTCAGAACACCCCCATTTTGTGTATTTGCGAACATTTCAGGACACCGCGAGTGTTCTTAGAACACATTCAACTTGACAGAGAACAATACGGACAGCGTCCTCAGGACACCCCCTACGAATATTCGCCGGACACCGCAAGTGTTCTTAGAAACATCTTCAGAACACCCCATTTTGTTTATTTGCGAACATTTCAGGTACCGCAAGTGTTCTTAGAACACATTCAACTTGCCAGCCACAACCCCCATTCATATTTGCGAACATTTCAGGACACAGCGAGTGTTCGACAACGTCTTCAGAACACCCCCATTTTGTGTATTTGTGAACATTTCAGGACACCGCGAGTGTTCTTAGAACACATTCAACTTGACAGAGAACAATACGGACAGCGTCCTCAGGACACCCCTACGAACATTCCCCGGACACCGTGAGTGTTCTTAGAAACATCTTCAGAACACCCCATTTTGTTTATTTGCGAACATTTCAGGTACCGCAAGTGTTCTTAGAACACATTCAACTTGCCAGCCACAACCCCCATTCATATTTGCGAGCATTTAAAGACACAGCAAGTGTTCGACAACTTCTTCAGAACACCCCCATTTTGTGTATTTGCGAACATTTCAGGACACCGTGAGTGTTCTTAGAACACATTCAACTTGCCAGCCACAACCCCCCATTCATATTTGCGAACATTTCAGGACACAACGAGTGTTCGACAAAGTCTTCAGAACACCCCATTTTGTTTATTTGCGAACATTTCAGGACACCGCGAGTGTTCTTAGACTACATTCACCTTGACAACGAACAATACGGACAGCGTCCTCAGGACACCCCCATTTTGTTTATTTACGAACATTTTAGGACACCGCGAGTGTTCTTAGAAACGTCTTCAGAACACCCCCATTTGTTTTATTTGCGAACATTCCCCGGACACCGCGAGTGTTCTTAGAAGCGTCTTCAGAACACCACCATCTTGTTTATTTGCGAACATTTCAGGACACTGCGAGTGTTCTTAGAACACATTCAACTTGCCAGCCACAACCCCCATTCATATTTGCGAGCATTTCAAGACACAGCAAGTGTTCGACAACGTCTTCAGAACACTCCCATTTTGTGTATTTGCGAACATTTCAGGACACCGCGAGTGTTCTTAGAACACATTCAACTTGACAGAGAACAATACGGACAGCGTCCTCAGGACACCCCCATTTTGTTTATTTGCGAACATTTCAGGACACCGCGAGAGTTCTTAGAGCACATTCAACTTGCCAGCCACAACCCCCCATTCATATTTGCGAACATTTCAGGACACAGTGAGTGTTCGACAACGTCTTCAGAACACCCCCATTTTGTGTATTTGCGAATATTTCAGGACACCGCGAGTGTTTTTAGAATACATTCAACTTGACAGAGAACAATACGGACAGCGTCCTCAGGACACCCCCATTTTATTTATTTGCGAACATTTCAGGACACCGCGAGAGTTCTTAGAACACATTCAACTTGCCAGCCACAACCCCCCATTCATATTTGCGAACATTTCAGGACACAGCGAGTGTTTGACAACGTCTTCAGAACACCCCCATTTTGTGTATTTGCGAACATTTCAGGACACCGCGAGTGTTCTTAGAACACATTCAACTTGACAGAGAACAATACGGACAGCGTCCTCAGGACACCCCCTACGAATATTCGCCGGACACCGCAAGTGTTCTTAGAAACATCTTCAGAACACCCCATTTTGTTTATTTGCGAACATTTCAGGTACCGCAAGTGTTCTTAGAACACATTCAACTTGCCAGCCACAACCCCCATTCATATTTGCGAACATTTCAGGACACAGCGAGTGTTCGACAACGTCTTCAGAACACCCCCATTTTGTGTATTTGTGAACATTTCAGGACACCGCGAGTGTTCTTAGAACACATTCAACTTGACAGAGAACAATACGGACAGCGTCCTCAGGACACCCCTACGAACATTCCCCGGACACCGTGAGTGTTCTTAGAAGTGTCTTCAGAACACCACCATCTTGTTTATTTGCGAACATTTCAGGACCCCGCAAGTGTTCTTAGAACACATTCAACTTGACAGAGAACAATACGGACAGCGTCCTCAGGACACCCCCATTTTGTTTATTTGCGAACATTTCAGGACACCGCAAGTTTCTTAGAACACATTCAACATGACAGGGAACAATCCGTACAGCGTCCTCAGGACACCCCCTACGAACATTCCCCAGACACCGCGAGTGTTCTTAGAAGCGTCTTCAGAACACCCCCATTTTGTTTATTTGCGAACATTTCAGGACACAGCGAGTGTTCGACAACGTCTTCAGAACACCCCCATTTTGTGTATTTGTGAACATTTCAGGACACCGCAAGTGTTCTTAGAACACATTCAACTTGACAGAGAACAATACGGACAGTGTCCTCAGGACACCCCCTACGAACATTCGCCGGACAACGCAAGTGTTCTTAGAAACGTCTTCAGAACACCCCATTTTGTTTATTTGCGAACATTTCAGGTACCACAAGTGTTCTTAGAACACATTCAACTTGCCAGCCACAACCCCCATTCATATTTGCAAACATTTCAGGACACAGCGAGTGTTCAACAACGTCTTCAGAACACCCCCATTTTGTGTATTTGCGAACATTTCAGGACACCGCGAGTGTTTTTAGAACACATTCAACTTGACAGAGAACAATACGGACAGCGTCCTCAGGACACCCCCTACGAACATTCGTCGGACACCGCGAGTGTTCTTAGAAGCGTCTTCAGAACACCACCATCTTGTTTATTTGCGAACATTTCAGGACCCCGCGAGTGTTCTTAGACCACATTCAACTTGACAGAGAACAATACGGACAGCATCCTCAGGACACCCCCATTTTGTTTATTTGCGAACATTTCAGGACACCGCAAGTGTTCTTAGAACACATTCAACATGACAGAGAACAATCCGGACAGCGTCCTCAGGACACCCCCTAAGAACATTCCCCAGACACTGCGAGTGTTCTTAGAACACATTCAACGTGACAGAGAACAATATCTACAGCGTCCTCAGAACACCCCCATTTTGTTTATTTGCGAACATTTCAGGACACCGCGAGTGTTCTTAGAACACATTCAGCTTGCCAGCCACAACCCCCCATTCATATTTGCGAACATTTCTGGACACAACGAGTGTTCGACAACGTCTTCAGAACACCCCCATTTTGTTTATTTGCGAACATTTCAGGACACCGCGAGTGTTCTTAGAACACATTCAACTTGACAACGAACAATACGGACAGCGTCCTCAGGACACCCCCATTTTGTTTATTTGTGAACATTTCAGGACACCGCGAGTGTTCTTAGAATCGTCTTCAGAACACCCCCATTTTGTTTATTTGCGAACATTTCAGGACACCGCGAGTGTTCTTAGAACACATTCAACTTGACAGAGAACAATACGGACAGCGTCCTCAGGACACCCCCGTTTTGTTTATTTGCGAACATTTCAGGACACCGCAAGTTTCTTAGAACACATTCAACATGACAGAGAACAATCCGTACAGCGTCCTCAGGACACCCCCTACGAACATTCCCCAGACACCGCGAGTGTTCTTAGAAGCGTCTTCAGAACACCCCCATTTTGTTTATTTGCGAACATTTCAGGACACAGCGAGTGTTCGACAACGTCTTCAGAACACCCCCATTTTGTGTATTTGTGAACATTTCAGGACACCGCGAGTGTTCTTAGAACACATTCAACTTGACAGAGAACAATACGGACAGTGTCCTCAGGACACCCCCTACAAACATTCGCCGGACACCGCAAGTGTTCTTAGAAACGTCTTCAGAACACCCCATTTTGTTTATTTGCGAACATTTCAGGTACCACAAGTGTTCTTAGAACACATTCAACTTGCCAGCCACAACCCCCATTCATATTTGCAAACATTTCAGGACACAGCGAGTGTTCAACAACGTCTTCAGAACACCCCGATTTTGTGTATTTGCGAACATTTCAGGACACCGCGAGTGTTTTTAGAACACATTCAACTTGACAGAGAACAATACGGACAGCGTCCTCAGGACACCCCCTACGAACATTCGTCGGACACCGCGAGTGTTCTTAGAAGCGTCTTCAGAACACCACCATCTTGTTATTTGCGAACATTTCAGGACCCCGCAAGTGTTCTTAGACCACATTCAACTTGACAGAGAACAATACGGACAGCATCCTCAGGACACCCCCATTTTGTGTATTTGTGAACATTTCAGGACACCGCGAGTGTTCTTAGAACACATTCAACTTGACAGAGAACAATACGGACAGCGTCCTCAGGACACCCCTACGAACATACCCCGGACACCGTGAGTGTTCTTAGAAGTGTCTTCAGAACACCACCATCTTGTTTATTTGCGAACATTTCAGGACCCCGCGAGTGTTCTTAGAACACATTCAACTTGACAGAGAACAATACGGACAGCATCCTCAGGACACCCCCATTTTGTTTGTTTGCGAACATTTCAGGACACCGCAAGTTTCTTAGAACACATTCAACATGACAGAGAACAATCCGTACAGCGTCCTCAGGACACCCCCTACGAACATTCCCCAGACACCGCGAGTGTTCTTAGAAGCGTCTTCAGAACACCCCCATTTTGTTTATTTGCGAACATTTCAGGACACCGCGAGTGTTCTTAGAACACATTCAACGTGACAGAGAACAATATGGACATCGTCCTCAGAACACCCCCATTTTGTTTATTTGCGAACATTTCAGGACACCGCGAGTGTTCTTAGAACACATTCAACTTGCCAGCCCCAACCCCCCATTCATATTTGCGAACATTTCAGGACACAGCAAGTGTTCGACAACATCTTCAGAACACCCCCATTTTGTGTATTTGCGAACATTTCAGGACACCGCGAGTGTTCTTAGAACACATTCAACTTGCCAGCCACAAGCCCCATTCATATTTGCGAACATTTCTGGACACAACGAGTGTTCGACAACGTCTTCAGAACACCCCCATTTTGTTTATTTGCGAACATTTCAGGACACCGCGAGTGTTCTTAGAACACATTCAACTTGACAACGAACAATACGGACAGCGTCCTCAGGACACCCCCATTTTGTTTATTTGCGAACATTTCAGGACACCGCGAGTGTTCTTAGAACACATTCAACTTGCCAGCCACAACCCCCATTCATATTTGCGAGCATTTCAAGACACAGCAAGTGTTCGACAACGTCTTCAGAACACTCCCATTTTGTGTATTTGCGAACATTTCAGGACACCGCGAGTGTTGTTAGAACACATTCAACTTGACAGAGAACAATACGGACAGCGTCCTCAGGACACCCCCATTTTGTTTATTTGCGAACATTTCAGGACACTGCGAGAGTTCTTAGAGCACATTCAACTTGCCAGCCACAACCCCCCATTCATATTTGCGAACATTTCAGGACACAGCGAGTGTTCGACAACGTCTTCAGAACACCCCCATTTTGTGTATTTGCGAATATTTTAGGACACCGCGAGTGTTCTAAGAATACATTCAACTTGACAGAGAACAATATGGACAGCGTCCTCAGGACACCCCCATTTTATTTATTTGCGAACATTTCAGGACAACGCGAGAGTTCTTAGAACACATTCAACTTGCCAGCCACAACCCCCCATTCATATTTGCGAACATTTCAGGATACAGCGAGTGTTTGACAACGTCTTCAGAACACCCCCATTTTGTGTATTTGCGAACATTTCAGGACACCGCGAATGTTCTTATAACACATTCAACTTGACAGAGAACAATACGGACAGCGTCCTCAGGACACCCCCTATGAATATTCGCCGGACACCACAAGTGTTCTTAGAAACATCTTCAGAACACCCCATTTTGTTTATTTGCGAACATTTCAGGTACCGCAAGTGTTCCTAGAACACATTCAACTTGCCAGCCACAACCCCCATTCATATTTGCGAACATTTCAGGACACAGCGAGTGTTCGACAACGTCTTCAGAACACCCCCATTTTGTGTATTTGTGAACATTTCAGGACACCGTGAGTGTTCTTAGAACACATTCAACATGACAGAGAACAATACGGACAGCGTCCTCAGGACACCCCTACGAACATTCCCCGGACACCGTGAGTGTTCTTAGAAGTGTCTTCAGAACACCACCATCTTGTTTATTTGCGAACATTTCAGGACCCCGTGAGTGTTCTTAGAACACATTCAACTTGCCAGCCACAACCCCCATTCATATTTGCAAACATTTCAGGACACAGCGAGTGTTCAACAACGTCTTCTGAACACCCCGATTTTGTGTATTTGCGAACATTTCAGGACACCGCGAGTGTTTTTAGAACACATTCAACTTGACAGAGAACAATACGGACAGCGTCCTCAGGACACCCCCTACGAACATTCGTCGGACACCGCGAGTGTTCTTAGAAGCGTCTTCAGAACACCACCATCTTGTTTATTTGCGAACATTTCAGGACCCCGCGAGTGTTCTTAGACCACATTCAACTTGACAGAGAACAATACGGACAGCATCCTCAGGACACCCCCATTTTGTGTATTTGTGAACATTTCAGGACACCGCGAGTGTTCTTAGAACACATTCAACTTGACAGAGAACAATACGGACAGCGTCCTCAGGACACCCCTACGAACATTCCCCGGACACCGTGAGTGTTCTTAGAAGTGTCTTCAGAACACCACCATCTTGTTTATTTGCGAACATTTCAGGACCCCGCGAGTGTTCTTAGAACACATTCAACTTGACAGAGAACAATACGGACAGCGTCCTCAGGACACCCCCATTTTGTTTATTTGCGAACATTTCAGGACACCGCAAGTTTCTTAGAACACATTCAACATGACAGAGAACAATCCGTACAGCGTTCTTAGGACACCCCCTACGAACATTCCCCAGACACCGCAAGTGTTCTTAGAAGCGTCTTCAGAACACCCCCATTTTGTTTATTTGCGAACATTTCCGGACACCGCGAGTGTTCTTAGAACACATTCAACGTGACAGAGAACAATATGGACATCATCCTCAGAACACCCCCATTTTGTTTATTTGCGAACATTTCAGGACACCGCGAGTGTTCTTAGAACACATTCAACTTGCCAGCCCCAACCCCCCATTCATATTTGCGAACATTTCAGGACACAGCAAGTGTTCGACAACATCTTCAGAACACCCCCATTTTGTGTATTTGCGAACATTTCAGGACACCACGAGTGTTCTTAGAACACATTCAACTTGCCAGCCACAAGCCCCCATTCATATTTGCGAACATTTCTGGACACAACGAGTGTTCGACAACGTCTTCAGAACACCCCCATTTCGTTTATTTGCGAACATTTCAGGACACCGCGAGTGTTCTTAGAACACATTCAACTTGACAACGAACAATACGGACAGCGTCCTCAGGACACCCCCATTTTGTTTATTTGCGAACATTTCAGGACACCGCGAGTGTTCTTAGAACACATTCAACTTGCCAGCCACAACCCAGATTCATATTTGCGAGCATTTCAAGACACAGCAAGTGTTCGACAACGTCTTCAGAACACTCCCATTTTGTGTATTTGCGAACATTTCAGGACACCGCGAGTGTTGTTAGAACACATTCAACTTGACAGAGAACAATACGGACAGCGTCCTCAGGACACCCCCATTTTGTTTATTTGCGAACATTTCAGGACACTGCAAGAGTTCTTAGAGCACATTCAACTTGCCAGCCACAACCCCCCATTCATATTTGCGAACATTTCAGGACACAGCGAGTGTTCGACAACGTCTTCAGAACACCCCCATTTTGTGTATTTGCGAATATTTTAGGACACCGCGAGTGTTCTTAGAATACATTCAACTTGACAGAGAACAATATGGACAGCGTCCTCAGGACACCCCCATTTTATTTATTTGCGAACATTTCAGGACACCGCGAGAGTTCTTAGAACACATTCAACTTGCCAGCCACAACCCCCCATTCATATTTGCGAACATTTCAGGACACAGCGAGTATTTGACAACGTCTTCAGAACACCCCCATTTTGTGTATTTGCGAACATTTCAGGACACCGCGAATGTTCTTAGAACACATTCAACTTGACAGAGAACAATACGGACAGCGTCCTCAGGACACCCCCTACGAATATTCGCCGGACACCGCAAGTGTTCTTAGAAACATCTTCAGAACACCCCATTTTGTTTATTTGCGAACATTTCAGGTACCGCAAGTGTTCCTAGAACACATTCAACTTGCCAGCCACAACCCCCATTCATATTTGCGAACATTTCAGGACACAGCGAGTGTTCGACAACGTCTTCAGAACACCCCCATTTTGTGTATTTGTGAACATTTCAGGACACCGCGAGTGTTCTTAGAACACATTCAACTTGACAGAGAACAATACGGACAGCGTCCTCAGGACACCCCTACGAACATTCCCCGGACTCTGTGAGTGTTCTTAGAAGTGTCTTCAGAACACCACCATCTTGTTTATTTGCGAACATTTCAGGACCCCGCGAGTGTTCTTAGAACACATTCAACTTGACAGAGAACAATACGGACAGCGTCCTCAGGACACCCCCATTTTGTTTATTTGCGAACATTTCAGGACACCGCAAGTTTCTTAGAACACATTCAACATGACAGAGAACAATCCGTACAGCGTCCTCAGGACACCCCCTACGAACATTCCCCAGACACCGCGAGTGTTCTTAGAAGCGTCTTCAGAACACCCCCATTTTGTTTATTTGCGAACATTTCAGGACACAGCGAGTGTTCGACAACGTCTTCAGAACACCCCCATTTTGTGTATTTGTGAACATTTCAGGACACTGCGAGTGTTCTTAGAACACATTCAACTTGACAGAGAACAATACGGACAGTGTCCTCAGGACACCCCCTACGAACATTCGCCGGACACCGCAAGTGTTCTTAGAAACGTCTTCAGAACACCCCATTTTGTTTATTTGCGAACATTTCAGGTACCACAAGTGTTCTTAGAACACATTCAACTTGCCAGCCACAACCCCCATTCATATTTGCAAACATTTCAGGACACAGCGAGTGTTCAACAACGTCTTCAGAACACCCCCATTTTTTGTATTTGCGAACATTTCAGGACACCGCGATTGTTTTTAGAACACATTCAACTTGACAGAGAACAATACGGACAGCGTCCTCAGGACACCCCCTACGAACATTCGTCGGACACCGCGAGTGTTCTTAGAAGCGTCTTCAGAACACCACCATCTTGTTTATTTGCAAACATTTCAGGACCCCACGAGTGTTCTTAGACCACATTCAACTTGACAGAGAACAATACGGACAGCATCCTCAGGACACCCCCATTTTGTTTATTTGCGAACATTTCAGGACACCACAAGTGTTCTTAGAACACATTCAACATGACAGAGAACAATCCGGACAGCGTCCTCAGAACACCCCCTAAGAACATTCCCCAGACACCGCGAGTGTTCTTAGAACACATTCAACGTGACAGAGAACAATATCTACAGCGTCCTCAGAACACCCCCATTTTGTTTATTTGCGAACATTTCAGGACACCGCAAGTGTTCTTAGAACACATTCAACTTGCCAGCCACAACCCCCCATTCATATTTGCGAACATTTCTGGACACAACGAGTGTTCGACAACGTCTTCGGAACACCCCCATTTTGTTTATTTGCGAACATTTCAGGACACCGCGAGTGTTCTTAGAACACATTCAACTTGAAAACGAACAATACGGACAGCGTCCTCAGGACACCCCCATTTTGTTTATTTGCGAACATTTCAGGACACCGCGAGTGTTCTTAGAATCGTCTTCAGAACACCCCCATTTTGTTTATTTGCGAACATTTCAGGACACCGTGAGTGTTCTTAGAACACATTCAACTTGCCAGCCACAACCCCCATTCATATTTGCGAGCATTTCAAGACACAGCAAGTGTTCGACAACGTCTTCAGAACACTCCCATTTTGTGTATTTGCGAACATTTCAGGACACCGCGAGTGTTGTTAGAACACATTCAACTTGACAGAGAACAATACGGACAGCGTCCTCAGGACACCCCCATTTTGTTTATTTGCGAACATTTCAGGAAACCGCGAGAGTTCTTAGAGCACATTCAACTTGCCAGCCACAACCCCCCATTCATATTTGCGAACATTTCAGGACACAGCGAGTGTTCGACAACGTCTTCAGAACACCCCCATTTTGTGTATTTGCGAATATTTCAGGACACCGCGAGTGTTCTTAGAATACATTCAACTTGACAGAGAACAATACAGACAGCCTCCTCAGGACACCCCCATTTTATTTATTTGCGAACATTTCAGGACACCGCGAGAGTTCTTAGAACACATTCAACTTGACAGAGAACAATACGGACAGCGTCCTCAGGACACCCCCATTTTGTGTATTTGCGAACATTTCAGGACACCGCGAGTGTTGTTAGAACACATTCAACTTGACAGAGAACAATACGGACAGCGTCCTCAGGACACCCCCATTTTGTTTATTTGCGAACATTTCAGGACACTGCAAGAGTTCTTAGAGCACATTCAACTTGCCAGCCACAACCCCCCATTCATATTTGCGAACATTTCAGGACACAGCGAGTGTTCGACAACGTCTTCAGAACACCCCCATTTTGTGTATTTGCGAATATTTTAGGACACCGCGAGTGTTCTTAGAATACATTCAACTTGACAGAGAACAATATGGACAGCGTCCTCAGGACACCCCCATTTTATTTATTTGCGAACATTTCAGGACACCGCGAGAGTTCTTAGAACACATTCAACTTGCCAGCCACAACCCCCCATTCATATTTGCGAACATTTCAGGACACAGCGAGTATTTGACAACGTCTTCAGAACACCCCCATTTTGTGTATTTGCGAACATTTCAGGACACCGCGAATGTTCTTAGAACACATTCAACTTGACAGAGAACAATACGGACAGCGTCCTCAGGACACCCCCTACGAATATTCGCCGGACACCGCAAGTGTTCTTAGAAACATCTTCAGAACACCCCATTTTGTTTATTTGCGAACATTTCAGGTACCGCAAGTGTTCCTAGAACACATTCAACTTGCCAGCCACAACCCCCATTCATATTTGCGAACATTTCAGGACACAGCGAGTGTTCGACAACGTCTTCAGAACACCCCCATTTTGTGTATTTGTGAACATTTCAGGACACCGCGAGTGTTCTTAGAACACATTCAACTTGACAGAGAACAATACGGACAGCGTCCTCAGGACACCCCTACGAACATTCCCCGGACTCTGTGAGTGTTCTTAGAAGTGTCTTCAGAACACCACCATCTTGTTTATTTGCGAACATTTCAGGACCCCGCGAGTGTTCTTAGAACACATTCAACTTGACAGAGAACAATACGGACAGCGTCCTCAGGACACCCCCATTTTGTTTATTTGCGAACATTTCAGGACACCGCAAGTTTCTTAGAACACATTCAACATGACAGAGAACAATCCGTACAGCGTCCTCAGGACACCCCCTACGAACATTCCCCAGACACCGCGAGTGTTCTTAGAAGCGTCTTCAGAACACCCCCATTTTGTTTATTTGCGAACATTTCAGGACACAGCGAGTGTTCGACAACGTCTTCAGAACACCCCCATTTTGTGTATTTGTGAACATTTCAGGACACTGCGAGTGTTCTTAGAACACATTCAACTTGACAGAGAACAATACGGACAGTGTCCTCAGGACACCCCCTACGAACATTCGCCGGACACCGCAAGTGTTCTTAGAAACGTCTTCAGAACACCCCATTTTGTTTATTTGCGAACATTTCAGGTACCACAAGTGTTCTTAGAACACATTCAACTTGCCAGCCACAACCCCCATTCATATTTGCAAACATTTCAGGACACAGCGAGTGTTCAACAACGTCTTCAGAACACCCCCATTTTTTGTATTTGCGAACATTTCAGGACACCGCGATTGTTTTTAGAACACATTCAACTTGACAGAGAACAATACGGACAGCGTCCTCAGGACACCCCCTACGAACATTCGTCGGACACCGCGAGTGTTCTTAGAAGCGTCTTCAGAACACCACCATCTTGTTTATTTGCAAACATTTCAGGACCCCACGAGTGTTCTTAGACCACATTCAACTTGACAGAGAACAATACGGACAGCATCCTCAGGACACCCCCATTTTGTTTATTTGCGAACATTTCAGGACACCACAAGTGTTCTTAGAACACATTCAACATGACAGAGAACAATCCGGACAGCGTCCTCAGAACACCCCCTAAGAACATTCCCCAGACACCGCGAGTGTTCTTAGAACACATTCAACGTGACAGAGAACAATATCTACAGCGTCCTCAGAACACCCCCATTTTGTTTATTTGCGAACATTTCAGGACACCGCAAGTGTTCTTAGAACACATTCAACTTGCCAGCCACAACCCCCCATTCATATTTGCGAACATTTCTGGACACAACGAGTGTTCGACAACGTCTTCGGAACACCCCCATTTTGTTTATTTGCGAACATTTCAGGACACCGCGAGTGTTCTTAGAACACATTCAACTTGAAAACGAACAATACGGACAGCGTCCTCAGGACACCCCCATTTTGTTTATTTGCGAACATTTCAGGACACCGCGAGTGTTCTTAGAATCGTCTTCAGAACACCCCCATTTTGTTTATTTGCGAACATTTCAGGACACCGTGAGTGTTCTTAGAACACATTCAACTTGCCAGCCACAACCCCCATTCATATTTGCGAGCATTTCAAGACACAGCAAGTGTTCGACAACGTCTTCAGAACACTCCCATTTTGTGTATTTGCGAACATTTCAGGACACCGCGAGTGTTGTTAGAACACATTCAACTTGACAGAGAACAATACGGACAGCGTCCTCAGGACACCCCCATTTTGTTTATTTGCGAACATTTCAGGAAACCGCGAGAGTTCTTAGAGCACATTCAACTTGCCAGCCACAACCCCCCATTCATATTTGCGAACATTTCAGGACACAGCGAGTGTTCGACAACGTCTTCAGAACACCCCCATTTTGTGTATTTGCGAATATTTCAGGACACCGCGAGTGTTCTTAGAATACATTCAACTTGACAGAGAACAATACAGACAGCCTCCTCAGGACACCCCCATTTTATTTATTTGCGAACATTTCAGGACACCGCGAGAGTTCTTAGAACACATTCAACTTGACAGAGAACAATACGGACAGCGTCCTCAGGACACCCCCATTTTGTTTATTTGCGAACATTTCAGGACACCGCGAGAGTTCTTAGAGCACATTCAACTTGCCAGCCACAACCCCCCATTCATATTTGCGAACATTTCAGGACACAGCGAGTGTTCGACAACGTCTTCAGAACACCCCCATTTTGTGTATTTGCGAATATTTCAGGACACCGCGAGTGTTCTTAGAATACATTCAACTTGACAGAGAACAATACGGACAGCGTCCTCAGGACACCCCTACGAACATTCCCCGGACACCGTGAGTGTTCTTAGAAGTGTCTTCAGAACACCACCATCTTGTTTATTTGCGAACATTTCAGGACCCCGCGAGTGTTCTTAGAACACATTCAACTTGACAGAGAACAATACGGACAGCGTCCTCAGGACACCCCCATTTTGTTTATTTGCGAACATTTCAGGACACCGCAAGTTTCTTAGAACACATTCAACATGACAGAGAACAATACGTACAGCGTCCTCAGGACACCCCCTACGAACATTCCCCAGACACCGCGAGTGTTCTTAGAAGCGTCTTCAGAACACCCCCATTTTGTTTATTTGCGAACATTTCAGGACACCGCGAGTGTTCTTAGAACACATTCAACGTGACAGAGAACAATATGGACATCGTCCTCAGAACACCCCCATTTTGTTTATTTGCGAACATTTCAGGACACCGCGAGTGTTCTTAGAACACATTCAACTTGCCAGCCACAACCCCCCATTCATATTTGGGAACATTTCAGGACACAGCAAGTGTTCGACAACATCTTCAGAACACCCCCATTTTGTGTATTTGCGAACATTTCAGGACACCGCGAGTGTTCTTAGAAACGTCTTCAGAACACGCCCATTTTGTTTATTTGCGAACATTTCAGGACACCGCGATTGTTCTTAGAACAAATTCAACTTGCCAGCCACAACCCCCATTCATATTTGCAAGCATTTCAAGACACAGCAAGTGTTCGACAACATCTTCAGAGCACCCCCATTTTGTGTATTTGCGAACATTTCCGGACACCGCGAGTGTTCTTAGAAACGTCTTCAGAACACCCCCATTTTGTTTATTTGCAAACATTTCAGGACACTGCGAGTGTTCTTAGAACAAATTCAACTTGCCAGCCACAACCCCCATTCATATTTGCGAGCATTTCAAGACACAGCAAGTGTTCGACAACATCTTCAGAACACCCCCATTTTGTGTTTTTGCGAACATTTCAGGACACCGCGAGTGTTGTTAGAACACATTCAACTTGACAGAGAACAACACGGACAGCGTCCTCAGGACACCCCCATTTTGTTTATTTGCGAACATTTCAGGACACCGCGAGAGTTCTTAGAGCACATTCAACTTGCCAGCCACAACCCCCCATTCATATTTGCGAACATTTCAGGACACAGCGAGTGTTCGACAACGTCTTCAGAACACCCCCATTTTGTGTATTTGCGAATATTTCAGGACACCGCGAGTGTTCTTAGAATACATTCAACTTGACAGAGAACAATACGGACAGCGTCCTCAGGACACCCCCATTTTATTTATTTGCGAACATTTTAGGACACTGCGAGAGTTCTTAGAACACATTCAACTTGCCAGCCACAACCCCCCATTCATATTTGCGAACATTTCAGGACACAGCGACTGTTTGACAACGTCTTCAGAACACCCCCATTTTGTGTATTTGCGAACATTTCAGGACACCGCGAATGTTCTTAGAACACATTCAACTTGACAGAGAACAATACGGACAGCGTCCTCAGGACACCCCCTACGAATATTCGCCGGACACCGCAAGTGTTCTTAGAAACATCTTCAGAACACCCCATTTTGTTTATTTGCGAACATTTCAGGTACCGCAAGTGTTCTTAGAACACATTCAACTTGCCAGCCACAACCCCCATTCATATTTGCGAACATTTCAGGACACAGCGAGTGTTCGACAACGTCTTCAGAACACCCCCATTTTGTGTATTTGTGAACATTTCAGGACACCGCAAGTGTTCTTAGAACACATTCAACTTGACAGAGAACAATACGGACAGCGTCCTCAGGACACCCCTACGAACATTCCCCGGACACCGTGAGTGTTCTTAGAAGTGTCTTCAGAACACCACCATCTTGTTTATTTGCGAACATTTCAGGACCCCGCGAGTGTTCTTAGAACACATTCAACTTGACAGAGAACAATACGGACAGCGTCCTCAGGAAACCCCCATTTTGTTTATTTGCGAACATTTCAGGACACCGCAAGTTTCTTAGAACACATTCAACATGACAGAGAACAATCCGTACAGCGTCCTCAGGACACCCCCTACGAACATTCCCCAGACACCGCGAGTGTTCTTAGAAGCGTCTTCAGAACACCCCCATTTTGTTTATTTGCAAACATTTCAGGACACCGCGAGTGTTCTTAGAACACATTCAACGTGACAGAGAACAATATGGACATCGTCCTCAGAACACCCCCATTTTGTTTATTTGCGAACATTTCAGGACACCGCGAGTGTTCTTAGAACACATTCAACTTGCCAGCCACAACCCCCCATTCATATTTGCGAACATTTCAGGACACAGCAAGTGTTCAACAACATCTTCAGAACACCCCCATTTTGTGTATTTGCGAACATTTCAGGACACCGCGAGTGTTCTTAGAAACGTCTCCAGAACACGCCCATTTTGTTTATTTGCGAACATTTCAGGACACCGCGATTGTTCTTAGAACAAATTCAACTTGCCAGCCACAACCCCCATTCATATTTGCAAGCATTTCAAGACACAGCAAGTGTTCGACAACATCTTCAGAACACCCCCATTTTGTGTATTTGCGAACATTTCCGGACACCGCGAGTGTTCTTAGAAACGTCTTCAGAACACCCCCATTTTGTTTATTTGCAAACATTTCAGGACACTGCGAGTGTTCTTAGAACAAATTCAACTTGCCAGCCACAACCCCCATTCATATTTGCGAGCATTTCAAGACACAGCAAGTGTTCGACAACATCTTCAGAACACCCCCATTTTGTGTTTTTGCGAACATTTCAGGACACCGCGAGTGTTCTTAGAACACATTCAACTTGACAGAGAACAATACGGACAGCGTCCTCAGGACACCCCGTACGAACATTCCCCGGACACCGCGAGTGTTCTTAGAAGCGTCTTCAGAACACCACCATCTTGTTTATTTGCGAACATTTCAGGACACCGCAGGTGTTCTTAGAACACATTCAACTTGCCAGCCACAACCCCCATTCATATTTGCGAACATTTCAGGACACCGTGAGAGTTCTTAGAACACATTCAACTTGCCAGCCACAACCCCCCATTCATATTTGCGAACATTTCAGGACACAGCGAGTGTTCGACAACGTCTTCAGAACACCCCCATTTTGTGTATTTGTGAACATTTCAGGACACCGCGAGTGTTCTTAGAACACATTCAACTTGACAGAGAACAATACGGACAGCGTCCTCAGGACACCCCCTACGAACATTCGCCGGACACCGCAAGTGTTCTTAGAAACGTCTTCAGAACACCCCATTTTGTTTATTTGCGAACATTTCAGGAACCACGAGTGTTCTTAGAACACATTCAACTTGCCAGCCACAACCCCCATTCATATTTGCGAACATTTCAGGACCCCGCGAGTGTTCTTAGAACACATTCAACTTGACAGAGAACAATACGGACAGCGTCCTCAGGACACCCCATTTTGTTTATTTGCGAACATTTCAGGACACCGCAAGTTTCTTAGAACACATTCAACATGACAGAGAACAATCCGTACAGCGTCCTCAGGACACCCCCTACGAACATTCCCCAGACACCGCGAGTGTTCTTAGAAGCGTCTTCAGAACACCCCCATTTTGTTTATTTGCGAACATTTCAGGACACCGCGAGTGTTCTTAGAACACATTCAACGTGACAGAGAACAATATGGACATCGTCCTCAGAACACCCCCATTTTGTTTATTTGCGAACATTTCAGGACACCGCGAGTGTTCTTAGAACACATTCAACTTGCCAGCCACAACCCCCCATTCATATTTGCGAACATTTCAGGACACAGCAAGTGTTCGACAACATCTTCAGAACACCCCCATTTTGTGTATTTGCGAACATTTCAGGACACCGCGAGTGTTCTTAGAAACGTCTTCAGAACACGCCCATTTTGTTTATTTGCGAACATTTCAGGACACCGCGATTGTTCTTAGAACAAATTCAACTTGCCAGCCACAACCCCCATTTCATATTTGCAAGCATTTCAAGACACAGCAAGTGTTCGACAACATCTTCAGAACACCCCCATTTTGTGTATTTGCGAACATTTCCGGACACCGCAAGTGTTCTTAGAAACGTCTTCAGAACACCCCCATTTTGTTTATTTGCAAACATTTCAGGACACTGCGAGTGTTCTTAGAACAAATTCAACTTTCCAGCCACAACCCCCATTCATATTTGCGAGCATTTCAAGACACAGCAAGTGTTCGACAACATCTTCAGAACACCCCCATTTTGTGTTTTTGCGAACATTTCAGGACACCGCGAGTGTTCTTAGAACACATTCAACTTGACAGAGAACAATACGGACAGCGTCCTCAGGACACCCCGTACGAACATTCCCCGGACACCGCGAGTGTTCTTAGAAGCGTCTTCAGAACACCACCATCTTGTTTATTTGCGAACATTTCAGGACACCGCAGGTGTTCCTAGAACACATTCAACTTGACAGAGAACAATACGGACAGCATCCTCAGGACACCCCCATTATGTTTATTTGCGAACATTTCAGGACACCGCAAGTGTTCTTAGAACACATTGAACATGACAGAGAACAATCCGGACAGCGTCCTCAGGACACCCCCTACGAACATTCCCCATACACCGCGAGTGTTCTTAGAAGCGTCTCCAGAACACCCCCATTTTGTTTATTTGCGAACATTTCAGGACACCGCCAGTGTTCTTACAACACATTCAACGTGACAGAGAACAATATCTACAGCGTCCTCAGAACACCTCCATTTTGTTTATTTGCGAACATTTCAGGACACCGCGAGTGTTCTTAGAACACATTCAACTTGCCAGCCACAACCCCCCATTCATATTTGCGAACATTTCTGGACACAACGAGTGTTCGACAACGTCTTCAGAACACCCCCATTTTGTTTATTTGCGAACATTTCACGGGACCGCGAGTGTTCTTAGAACACATTCAACTTGACAACGAACAATACAGACAGCGTCCTCAGGACACCCCCATTTTGTTTATTTGCGAACATTTCAGGACACCGCGAGTGTTCTTAGAATCGTCTTCAGAACACCCCCATTTTGTTTATTTGCGAACATTTCAGGACACCGCGAGTGTTCTTAGAACACATTCAACTTGCCAGCCACAACCCCCATTCATATTTGCGAGCATTTAAAGACACAGCAAGTGTTCGACAACGTCTTCAGAACACTCCCATTTTGTGTATTTGCGAACATTTCAGGACACCGCGAGTGTTCTTAGAACACATTCAACTTGACAGAGAACAATACGGACAGCGTCCTCAGGACACCCCCATTTTGTTTATTTGCGAACATTTCAGGACACTGCAAGAGTTCTTAGAGCACATTCAACTTGCCAGCCACAACCCCCCATTCATATTTGCGAACATTTCAGGACACAGCGAGTGTTCGACAACGTCTTCAGAACACCCCCATTTTGTGTATTTGTGAATATTTCAGGACACCGCGAGTGTTCTTAGAATACATTCAACTTGACAGAGAACAATACGGACAGCGTCCTCAGGACACCCCGTACGAACATTCCCCGGACACCGCAAGTGTTCTTAGAAGCGTCTTCAGAACACCACCATCTTGTTTATTTGCGAACATTTCAGGACACCGCAGGTGTTCTTAGAACACATTCAACTTGCCAGCCACAACCCCCATTCATATTTGCGAACATTTCAGGTACCACGAGTGTTCTTAGAACACATTCAACTTGCCAGCCACAACCCCCATTCATATTTGCGAACATTTCAGGACACAGCGAGTGTTCGACAACGTCTTCAGAACACCCCATTTTGTGTATTTGCGAACATTTCAGGACACCACGAGTGTTCTTAGAACACATTCAACTTGACAGAGAACAATATGGACAGCGTCCTCAGGACACCCCCTACGAACATTCGTCGGACACCGCAAGTGTTCTTAGAAGCGTCTTCAGAACACCACCATCTTGTTTATTTGCGAACATTTCAGGACACCGCAGGTGTTCTTAGAACACATTCAACTTGCCAGCCACAACCCCCATTCATATTTGCGAACATTTCAGGACACCGTGAGAGTTCTTAGAACACATTCAACTTGCCAGCCACAACCCCCCATTCATATTTGCGAACATTTCAGGACACAGCGAGTGTTCGACAACATTTCAGGACACCGCAAGAGTTCTTAGAGCACATTCAACTTGCCAGCCACAACCCCCCATTCATATTTGCGAACATTTCAGGACACAGCGAGTGTTCGACAACGTCTTCAGAACACCCCCATTTTGTGTATTTGCGAATATTTCAGGACACCGCGAGTGTTCTTAGAATACATTCAACTTGACAGAGAACAATACGGACAGCGTCCTCAGGACACCCCGTACGAACATTCCCCGGACACCGCGAGTGTTCTTAGAAGCGTCTTCAGAACACCACCATCTTATTTATTTGCGAACATTTCAGGACACCGCAGGTGTTCTTAGAACACATTCAACTTGCCAGCCACAACCCCCATTCATATTTGCGAACATTTCAGGACACCGTGAGAGTTCTTAGAACACATTCAACTTGCCAGCCACAACCCCCCATTCATATTTGCGAACATTTCAGGACACAACGAGTGTTCGACAACGTCTTCAGAACACCCCCATTTTGTGTATTTGTGAACATTTCAGGACACCGCGAGTGTTCTCAGAACACATTCAACTTGACAGAGAACAATACGGACAGCGTCCTCAGGACACCTCCTACGAACATTCGCCGGACACCGCAAGTGTTCTTAGAAACGTCTTCAGAACACCCCATTTTGTTTATTTGCGAACATTTCAGGTACCACGAGTGTTCTTAGAACACATTCAACTTGCCAGCCACAACCCCCATTCATATTTGCGAAAATTTCAGGACACAGCGAGTGTTCGACAATGTCTTCAGAATACCCCCATTTTGTGTATTTGCGAACATTTCAGGACACCGCAAGAGTTCTTAGAGCACATTCAACTTGCCAGCCACAACCCCCCATTCATATTTGCGAACATTTCAGGACACAGCGAGTGTTCGACAACGTCTTCAGAACACCCCCATTTTGTGTATTTGCGAATATTTCAGGACACCGCGAGTGTTCTTAGAATACATTGAACTTGACAGAGAACAATACGGACAGCGTCCTCAGGACACCCCGTACGAACATTCCCCGGACACCGCGAGTGTTCTTAGAAGCGTCTTCAGAACACCACCATCTTATTTATTTGCGAACATTTCAGGACACCGCAGGTGTTCTTAGAACACATTCAACTTGCCAGCCACAACCCCCATTCATATTTGCGAACATTTCAGGACACCGTGAGAGTTCTTAGAACACATTCAACTTGCCAGCCACAACCCCCCATTCATATTTGCGAATATTTCAGGACACAACGAGTGTTCGACAACGTCTTCAGAACACCCCCATTTTGTGTATTTGTGAACATTTCAGGACACCGCGAGTGTTCTCAGAACACATTCAACTTGACAGAGAACAATACGGACAGCGTCCTCAGGACACCTCCTACGAACATTCGCCGGACACCGCAAGTGTTCTTAGAAACGTCTTCAGAACACCCCATTTTGTTTATTTGCGAACATTTCAGGTACCACCAGTGTTCTTAGAACACATTCAACTTGCCAGCCACAACCGCCATTCATATTTGCGAACATTTCAGGACACAGCGAGTGTTCGACAACGTCTTCAGAATACCCCCATTTTGTGTATTTGCGAACATTTCAGGACACCGCGAGTGTTCTTAGAACACATTCAACTTGACAGAGAACAATACTTACAGCGTCCTCAGGACACCCCCTACGAACATTCGTCGGACACCGCGAGTGTTCTTAGAAGCGTCTTCAGAACACCACCATCTTGTTTATTTGCGAACATTTCAGGACCCCGCGAGTGTTCTTAGAACACATTCAACTTGACAGAGAACAATACTGACAGCATCCTCAGGACACCCCCATTATGTTTATTTGCGAACATTTCAGGACACCGCAAGTGTTCTTAGAACACATTGAACATGACAGAGAACAATCCGGACAACGTCCTCAGGACACCCCCTACGAAGATTCCCCAGACACCGCGAGTGTTCTTAGAAGCGTCTTCAGAACACCCCCATTTTGTTTATTTGCAAACATTTCAGGACACCGCGAGTGTTCTTAGAACACATTCAATTTGACAGAGAACAATATCTACAGCGTCCTCAGAACACCCCCATTTTGTTTATTTGCGAACATTTCAGGACACCGCGAGTGTTCTTAGAACACATTCAACTTGCCAGCCACAACCCCCCATTCATATTTGCGAACATTTCTGGACACAACGAGTGTTCGACAACGTCTTCAGAACACCCCCATTTTGTTTATTTGCGAACATTTCACGGGACCGCGAGTGTTCTTAGAACACATTCAACTTGACAACGAACAATACGGACAGCGTCCTCAGGACACCCCCATTTTGTTTATTTGCGAACATTTCAGGACACCACAAGTGTTCTTAGAATCGTCTACAGAACACCCCCATTTTGTTTATTTGCGAACATTTCAGGACACCGCGAGTGTTCTTAGAACACATTCAACTTGCCAGCCACAACCCCCATTCATATTTGCGAGCATTTCAAGACACAGCAAGTGTTCGACAACGTCTTCAGAACACGCCCATTTTGTGTATTTGCGAACATTTCAGGACACTGCGAGTGTTCTTAGAACACATTCAACTTGACAGAGAACAATACGGACAGCGTCCTCAGGACACCCCCATTTTGTTTATTTGTGAACATTTCAGGACACCGCGAGAGTTCTTAGAGCACATTCAACTTGCCAGCCACAACCCCCCATTCATATTTGCGAACATTTCAGGACACAGCGAGTGTTCGACAACGTCTTCAGAACACCCCCATTTTGTGTATTTGCGAACATTTCAGGACACTGCGAGTGTTCTTAGAACACATTCAACTTGACAGAGAACAATACGGACAGCGTCCTCAGGACACCCCCATTTTGTTTATTTGCGAACATTTCAGGACACCGCAAGTGTTCTTAGAAACGTCTTCAGAACACCCCCATTTTGTTTTTTTGCAAACATTTCAGGACACCGCGAGTATTCTTAGAACACATTCAACTTGCCAGCCACAACCCCCATTCATATTTGCGAGCATTTAAAGACACAGCAAGTGTTCGACAACTTCTTCAGAACACCCCCATTTTGTGTATTTGCGAACATTTCAGGACACCGTGAGTGTTCTTAGAACACATTCAACTTGCCAGCCACAACCCCCCATTCATATTTGCGAACATTTCAGGACACAACGAGTGTTCGACAAAGTCTTCAGAACACCCCATTTTGTTTATTTGCGAACATTTCAGGACACCGCGAGTGTTCTTAGAATACATTCACCTTGACAACGTACAATACGGACAGCGTCCTCAGGACACCCCCATTTTGTTTATTTGCGAACATTTTAGGACACCACGAGTGTTCTTAGAAACGTCTTCAGAACACCCCCATTTTTTTTATTTGCGAACATTCCCCGGACACCGCGAGTGTTCTTAGAAGCGTCTTCAGAACACCACCATCTTGTTTATTTGAGAACATTTCAGGACACCGCGAGTGTTCTTAGAACACATTCAACTTGACAGCCACAACCCCCCATTCATATTTGCAAACATTTCAGGACACAGCGAGTGTTCGACAATGTCTTCAGAACACCCCCATTTTGTGTATTTGCGAACATTTCAGGACACCGCGAGTGTTCTTAGAACACATTCAACTTGACAGAGAACAATACGGACAGCGTCCTCAGGACACCCCCTACGAACATTCCCCGGACACCGCGAGTGTTCTTAGAAGTGTCTTCAGAACACCACCATCTAGTTTATTTGCAAACATTTCAGGACACCGCGAGTGTTCTTAGAAAACATTCAACTTGACAGAGAACAATACGGACAGCGTCCTCAGGACACCCCCATTTTGTTTATTTGCGAACATTTCAGGACACCACGAGAGTTCTTAGAACACATTCAACTTGCCAGCCACAACCCCCCATTCATATTTGGAAACATTTCAGGACACAGTGTGTGTTCGACAATGTCTTCAGAACACCCCCTATTTGTGTATTTGCGAACATTTCAGGACACTGGGAGTGTTCTTAGAACACATTCAACTTGACAGAGAACAATACGGAGAGCGTCCTCAGGACACCCCCTACGAACATTCCCCGGACACCGCAAGTGTTCTTAGAAATGTCTTCAGAACACCCCCATTTTGTTTATTTGCGAACATTTCATGTACCGCGAGTGTTCTTAGAACACATTCAACTTGCCAGCCACAACCCCATTCATATTTGCGAACATTTCAGGACACAGCGAGTGTTCTTAGAACACATTCAACTTGACAGAGAACAATACGGACAGCGTCCTCAGGACACCCACATTTTGTTTATTTTCGAACATTTCAGAACACCGCGAGAGTTCTTAGAACACATTCAACTTGCCAGCCACAACCCCCCATTCATATTTGCGAACATTTCAGGACACAGCGAGTGTTCGACAACGTCTTCAGAACACCCCCATTTTGTGTATTTGCGAACATTTCAGGACACCGCGAGTGTTCTTAGAACACATTCAACTTGACAGAGAACAATACAGACAGCGTCCTCAGGACACCCCCTATGAACATTCCCCGGACACGGCGAGTGTTCTTAGAAGCGTCTTCAGAACACCACCATCTTGTTTATTTGCGAACATTTCAGGACCCCGCGAGTGTTCTTAGAACACATTCAACTTGACAACGAACAATACGGACAGCGTCCTCAGGACACCCCCATTTTGTTTATTTGCGAACATTTCAGGACACCGCAAGTGTTCTTAGAAACGTCTTCAGAACACCCCCATTTTGTTAATTTGCGAACATTTCAGGACACCGCGAGTGTTCTTAGAACACATTCAACTTGCCAGCCACAACCCCCATTCATATTTGCGAGCATTTCAAGACACAGCAAGTGTTCGACAACGTCTTTAGAACACCCCCATTTTGTCTATTTGCGAACATTTCAGGACACCGTGAGTGTTCTTAGAACACATTCAACTTGACGGAGAACAATAAGGACAGCGTCCTCAGGACACCCCCATTTTGTTTATTTGCGAACATTTCAGGACACCACGAGAGTTCTTAGAACACATTCAACTTGCCAGCCACAACCCCCCATTCATATTTGCGAACATTTCAGGACACAGCGAGTGTTCGACAACGTCTTCAGAACACCCCCATTTTGTGTATTTGCGAACATTTCAGGACACAGCGAGTGTTCTTAGAACACATTCAACTTGCCAGCCACAACCCCCATTCATATTTGCGAGCATTTCAAGACACAGCAGGTGTTCGACAACATCTTCAGAACACCCCCATTTTGTGTATTTGCGAACATTTCAGGACACCGCGAGTGTTCTTAGAACACATTCAACTTGACAGAGAACAATACGGACAGCGACCTCATGACACCCCCTACGAACATTCCCCTGACACCGCGAGTGTTCTTAGAAGCGTGTTCAGAACACCACCATCTTGTTTATTTGCGAACATTTCAGGACACCGCGAGTGTTCTTAGAACACATTCAACTTGACGGAGAACAATAAGGACAGCGTCCTCAGGACACCCCCATTTTGTTTATTTGCGAACATTTCAGGACACCACGAGAGTTCTTAGAACACATTCAACTTGCCAGCCACTACCCCCCATTCATATTTGCGAACATTTCAGGACACAGCGTGTGTTCGACAATGTCTTCAGAACACCCCCATTTTGTGTATTTGCGAACATTTCAGGACACTGCGAGTGTTCTTAGAAAACATTCAACTTGACAGAGAACAATACGGACAGCGTCCTCAGGACACCCACATTTTGTTTATTTGCGAACATTTCAGGACACCGCAAGAGTTCTTAGAAAACATTCAACTTGCCAGCCACAACCCCCCATTCATATTTGCGAACATTTCAGGACACAGCGAGTGTTCGACAACGTCTTCAGAACACCCCCATTTTGTGTATTTGCGAACATTTCAGGACACCGCGAGTGTTCTTAGAACACATTCAACTTGACAGAGAACAATACAGACAGCATCCTCAGGACACCCCCTATGAGCATTCCCCGGACACGGCGAGTGTTCTTAGAAGCGTCTTCAGAACACCACCATCTTGTTTATTTGCGAACATTTCAGGATCCCGCGAGTGTTCTTAGAACACATTCAACTTGACAACGAACAATACGGACAGCGTCCTCAGGACACCCCCATTTTGTTTATTTGCGAACATTTCAGGACACCGCAAGTGTTCTTAGAAACGTCTTCAGAACACCCCCATTTTGTTTATTTGCGAACATTTCAGGACACCGCGAGTGTTCTTAGAACACATTCAACTTGCCAGCCACAACCCCCATTCATATTTGCGAGCATTTCAAGACACAGCAAGTGTTCGACAACGTCTTCAGAACACCCCCATTTTGTCTATTTGCGAACATTTCAGGACACCGCGAGTGTTCTTAGAACACATTCAACTTGACGGAGAACAATAAGGACAGCGACCTCAGGACACCCCCTACGAACATTCCCCTGACACCGCAAGTGTTCTTAGAAGCGTGTTCAGAACACCACCATCTTGTTTATTTGCGAACATTTCAGGACACCGCGAGTGTTCTTAGAACACATTCAACTTGACGGAGAACAATAAGGACAGCGTCCTCAGGACACCCCCATTTTGTTTATTTGCGAACATTTCAGGACACCACGAGAGTTCTTAGAACACATTCAACTTGCCAGCCACTACCCCTCATTCATATTTGCGAACATTTCAGGACACAGCGTGTGTTCGACAATGTCTTCAGAACACCCCCATTTTGTGTATTTGCGAACATTTCAGGACACTGCGAGTGTTCTTAGAACACATTCAACTTGACAGAGAACAATACGGACAGCGTCCTCAGGACACCCACATTTTGTTTATTTGCAAACATTTCAGGACACCACGAGAGTTCTTAGAACACATTCAACTTGCCAGCCACTACCCCCCATTCATATTTGCGAACATTTCAGGACACAGCGTGTGTTCGACAATGTCTTCAGAACACCCCCATTTTGTGTATTTGCGAACATTTCAGGACACTGCGAGTGTTCTTAGAACACATTCAACTTGACAGAGAACAATACGGACAGCGTCCTCAGGACACCCCCATTTTGTGTATTTGCGAACATTTCAGGACACCGCGAGTGTTCTTAGAACACATTCAACTTGACAGAGAACAATACAGACAGCGTCCTCAGGACACCCCCTATGAACATTCCCCGGACACGGCGAGTGTTCTTAGAAGTGTCTTCAGAACACCACCATCTTGTTTATTTGCGAACATTTCAGGACCCCGCGAGTGTTCTTAGAACACATTCAACTTGACAACGAACAATACGGACAGCGTCCTCAGGACACCACCATCTTGTTTATTTGCGAACATTTCAGGACCCCGCGAGTGTTCTTAGAACACATTCAACTTGACAACGAACAATACGGACAGCGTCCTCAGGACACCCCCATTTTGTTTATTTGCGAACATTTCAGGACACCGCAAGTGTTCTTAGAAACGTCTTCAGAACACCCCCATTTTGTTAATTTGCGAACATTTCAGGACACCGCGAGTGTTCTTAGAACACATTCAACTTGCCAGCCACAACCCCCATTCATATTTGCGAGCATTTCAAGACACAGCAAGTGTTCGACAACGTCTTCAGAAAACCCCCATTTTGTCTATTTGCGAACATTTCAGGACACCGCGAGTGTTCTTAGAACACATTCAACTTGACGGAGAACAATAAGGACAGCGTCCTCAGGACACCCCCATTTTGTTTATTTGCGAACATTTCAGGAGACCACGAGAGTTCTTAGAACACATTCAACTTGCCAGCCACAACCCCCCATTCATATTTGCGATCATTTCAGGACACAGCGAGTGTTCGACAACGTCTTCAGAACACCCCCATTTTGTGTATTTGCGAACATTTCAGGACACAGTGAGTGTTCTTAGAACACATTCAACTTGCCAGCCACAACCCCCATTCATATTTGCGAGCATTTCAAGACACAGCAGGTGTTCGACAACATCTTCAGAACACCCCCATTTTGTGTATTTGCGAACATTCCAGGACACCGCGAGTGTTCTTAGAACACATTCAACTTGACAGAGAACAATACGGACAGCGACCTCAGGACACCCCCTACGAACATTCCCCTGACACCGCGAGTGTTCTTAGAAGCGTGTTCAGAACACCACCATCTTGTTTATTTGAGAACATTTCAGGACACCGCGAGTGTTCTTAGAACACATTCAACTTGACGGAGAACAATAAGGACAGCGTCCTCAGGACACCCCCATTTTGTTTATTTGCGAACATTTCAGGACACCACGAGAGTTCTTAGAACACATTCAACTTGCCAGCCACTACCCCCCATTCATATTTGCGACATTTCAGGACACAGCGTGTGTTCGACAATGTCTTCAGAACACCCCCATTTTGTGTATTTGCGAACATTTCAGGACACTGCGAGTGTTCTTAGAACACATTCAACTTGACAGAGAACAATACGGACATCGTCCTCAGGACACCCCCTACGAACATTCCCCAGACACCGCAAGTGTGTTTAGAAACGTCTTCAGAACACCCCCATTTTGTTTATTTGCGAACATTTCAGGTACCGCGAGTGTTCTTAGAACACATTCAACTTGCCAGCCACAACCCCTATTCATATTTGCGAACATTTCAGGACACAGCGTGTGTTCGACAATGTCTTCAGAACACCCCCATTTTGTGTATTTGCGAACATTTCAGGACACTGCGAGTGTTCTTAGAACACATTCAACTTGACAGAGTACAATACGGACAGCGTCCTCAGGACACCCCCTACGAACATTCCCCGGACACCGCAAGTGTTCTTAGAAACGTCTTCAGAACACCCCCATTTTGTTTATTTGCGAACATTTCAGGACACAGCGAGTGTTCTTAGAACACATTCAACTTGACAGAGAACAATACGGACAGCGTCCTCAGGACACCCCCATTTTGTTTATTTGCGAACATTTCAGGACACCGCGAGAGTTCTTAGAACACATTCAACTTGCCAGCCACAACCCCCCCATTCATATTTGCGAACATTTCAGGACACAGCGAGTGTTCGACAACGTCTTCAGAACACCCCCATTTTGTGTATTTGCGAACATTTCAGGACACCGCGAGTGTTCTTAGAACACATTCAACATGACAGAGAACAATCCGGACAGCGTCCTCAGGACACCCCCTACGAACATTCCCCGGACACCGCAAGTGTGGACACCGCAAGTGTTCTTAGAAGCATCTTCAGAACACCCCCATTTTGTTTATTTGCGAACATTTCAGGACACCGCGAGTGTTCTTAGAACACATTCAACGTGATAGAGAACAATATGGATAGCGTCCTCAGAACACCCCCATTTTGTTTATTTGCAAACATTTCAGGTACTGCAAGTGTTCTTAGAACACATTCAACTTGCCAGCCACAACCCCCATTCATATTTGCGAGCATTTCAAGACACAGCAGGTGTTCGACAACATCTTCAGAACACCCGCATTTTGTGTATTTGCGAACATTTCAGGACACCGCGAGTGTTCTTAGAATACATTCAACTTGACAGAGAACAATACGGACAGCGACCTCAGGACACCCCCTACGAACATTCCCCTGACACCGCGAGTGTTCTTAGAAGCGTGTTCAGAACACCACCATCTTGTTTATTTGCGAACATTTCAGGACACAGCGTGTGTTCGACAATGTCTTCAGAACACCCCCATTTTGTGTATTTGCGAACATTTCAGGACACTGCGAGTGTTCTTAGAACACATTCAACTTGACAGAGAACAATACGGACAGCGTCCTCAGGACACCCCCTACGAACATTCCCCGGACACCGCAAGTGTTCTTAGAAACGTCTTCAGAACACCCCCATTTTGTTTATTTGCGAACATTTCAGGTACCGCGAGTGTTCTTAGAACACATTCAACTTGCCAGCCACAACCCCTATTCATATTTGCGAACATTTCAGGACACCGCGAGAGTTCTTAGAACACATTCAACTTGCCAGCCACAACCCCCCCATTCATATTTGCGAACATTTCAGGACACAGCGAGTGTTCAACAACGTCTTCAGAACACCCCCATTTTGTGTATTTGCGAACATTTCAGGACACCGCGAGTGTTCTTAGAACACATTCAACATGACAGAGAACAATCCGGACAGCGTCCTCAGGACACCCCCTACGAACATTCCCCGGACACCGCAAGTGTTCTTAGAAGCGTCTTCAGAACACCCCCATTTTGTTTATTTGCGAAAATTTCAGGACACCGCGAGTGTTCTTAGAACACATTCAACGTGACAGAGAACAATATGGATAGCGTCCTCAGAACACCCCCATTTTGTTTATTTGCAAACATTTCAGGTACCGCAAGTGTTCTTAGAACACATTCAACTTGCCAGCCACAACCCCCATTCATATTTGCGAACATTTCAGGACACAGCGAGTGTTCGACAACGTCTTCAGAACACCCCCATTTTGTGTATTTGCGAACATTTCAGGACACCGCGAGTGTTCTTAGAACACATTCAACTTGACATAGAACAATACGGACAGTCTCCTCAGGACACCCCCATTTTGTTTATTTGCGAACATTCCAGGACACCGCAAGTGTTCTTAGAAACGTCTTCAGAACACCCCCATTTTGTTTATTTGCGAACATTTCAGGACACCGCAAGTGTTCTTAGAACACATTCAACTTGACAGAGAACAATACGGACAGCGACCTCAGGACACCCCCTACGAACATTCCCCTGACACCGCGAGTGTTCTTAGAAGCGTGTTCAGAACACCCCCATTTTGTTTATTTGCGAACATTTCAGGACACCACGAGAGTTCTTAGAACACATTCAACTTGCCAGCCACTACCCCCCATTCATATTTGCGAACATTTCAGGACACAGCGTGTGTTCGACAATGTCTTCAGAACACCCCCATTTTGTGTATTTGCGAACATTTCACGGGACCGCGAGTGTTCTTAGAACACATTCAACTTGACAACGAACAATACGGACAGCGTCCTCAGGACACCCCCATTTTGTTTATTTGCGAACATTTCAGGACACCGCGAGAGTTCTTAGAACACATTCAACTTGCCAGCCACAACCCCCCCATTCATATTTGCGAACATTTCAGGACACAGCGAGTGTTCAACAACGTCTTCAGAACACCCCCATTTTGTGTATTTGCGAACATTTCAGGACACCGCGAGTGTTCTTAGAACACATTCAACATGACAGAGAACAATCCGGACAGCGTCCTCAGGACACCCCCTACGAACATTCCCCGGACACCGCAAGTGTTCTTAGAAGCGTCTTCAGAACACCCCCATTTTGTTTATTTGCGAAAATTTCAGGACACCGCGAGTGTTCTTAGAACACATTCAACGTGACAGAGAACAATATGGATAGCGTCCTCAGAACACCCCCATTTTGTTTATTTGCAAACATTTCAGGTACCGCAAGTGTTCTTAGAACACATTCAACTTGCCAGCCACAACCCCCATTCATATTTGCGAACATTTCAGGACACAGCGAGTGTTCGACAACGTCTTCAGAACACCCCCATTTTGTGTATTTGCGAACATTTCAGGACACCGCGAGTGTTCTTAGAACACATTCAACTTGACATAGAACAATACGGACAGTCTCCTCAGGACACCCCCATTTTGTTTATTTGCGAACATTCCAGGACACCGCAAGTGTTCTTAGAAACGTCTTCAGAACACCCCCATTTTGTTTATTTGCGAACATTTCAGGACACCGCAAGTGTTCTTAGAACACATTCAACTTGACAGAGAACAATACGGACAGCGACCTCAGGACACCCCCTACGAACATTCCCCTGACACCGCGAGTGTTCTTAGAAGCGTGTTCAGAACACCCCCATTTTGTTTATTTGCGAACATTTCAGGACACCACGAGAGTTCTTAGAACACATTCAACTTGCCAGCCACTACCCCCCATTCATATTTGCGAACATTTCAGGACACAGCGTGTGTTCGACAATGTCTTCAGAACACCCCCATTTTGTGTATTTGCGAACATTTCAGGACACTGCGAGTGTTCTTAGAACACATTTAACTTGACAGAGAACAATACGGACAGCGTCCTCAGGACACCCCCTACGAACATTCCCCGGACACCGCAAGTGTTCTTAGAAACGTCTTCAGAACACCCCCATTTTGTTTATTTGCGAACATTTCAGGTACCGCGAGTGTTCTTAGAACACATTCAACTTGCCAGCCACAACCCCTATTCATATTTGCGAACATTTCAGGACACAGCGAGTGTTCTTAGAACACATTCAACTTGACAGAGATCAATACGGACAGCGCCCTCAGGACACCCCCATTTTGTTTATTTGCGAACATTTCAGGACACCGCGAGAGTTCTTAGAACACATTCAACTTGCCAGCCACAACCCCCCCATTCATATTTGCGAACATTTCAGGACACAGCGAGTGTTCGACAACGTCTTCAGAACACCCCCATTTTGTGTATTTGCGAACATTTCAGGACACCGCGAGTGTTCTTAGAACACATTCAACATGACAGAGAACAATCCGGACAGCGTCCTCAGGACACCCCCTACAAACATGCCCCGGACACCGCGAGTGTTCTTAGAAGCGTCTTCAGAACACCCCCATTTTGTTTATTTGCGAACATTTCAGGACACCGCGAGTGTTCTTAGAACACATTCAACGTGACAGAGAACAATATGGATAGCGTCCTCAGAACACCCCCATTTTGTTTATTTGCAAATATTTCAGGTACCGCGAGTGTTCTTAGAACACATTCAACTTGCCAGCCACAACCCCCATTCATATTTGCGAACATTTCAGGACACAGCGAGTGTTCGACAACGTCTTCAGAACACCCCCATTTTGTGTATTTACGAACATTTCAGGACACCGCGAGTGTTCTTAGAACACATTCAACTTAACATAGAACAATACGGACAGTGTCCTCAGGACACCCCCATTTTGTTTATTTGCGAACATTTCAGGACACCGCAAGTGTTCTTAGAAACGTCTTCAGAACACCCCCATTTTGTTTATTTGCGAACATTTCAGGACACCGCAAGTGTTCTTAGAACACATTCAACTTGCCAGCCACAACCCCCATTCATATTTGAGAGCATTTCAAGACACAGCAAGTGTTCGACAACATCTTCAGAACACCCCCATTTTGTGTATTTGCGAACATTTCAGGACACAGCGAGTGTTCTTAGAACACATTCAACTTGACATAGAACAATACGGACAGCGTCCTCAGGACACCCCCATTTTGTTTATTTGCGAACATTTCAGGACACCGCGAGTGTTCTTAGAAACGTCTTCAGAACACCCCCATTTTGTGTATTTGCGAACATTTCAGGACACCGCGAGTGTTCTTAGAACACATTCAACTTGACAGAGAACAATACGGACAGCGTCCTCAGGACACCCCCTATGAACATTCCCCGGACACCGCGAGTGTTCTTAGATTCGTCTTCAGAACACCACAATCTTCTTTATTTGCAAACATTTCAGGACCCCGCGAGTGTTCTTAGAACACATTCAACTTGACAGAGAACAATACGGACAGCGTCCTCAGGACACCCCCATTTTGTTTATTTGCGAACATTTCAGGACACCGCAAGTGTTCTTAGAACACATTCAACATGACAGAGAACAATCCGGACAGCGTCCTCAGGACACCCCCTACGAACATTCTCCGGACACCGCAAGTGTTCTTAGAAGCGTCTTCAGAACACCCCCATTTTGTTTATTTGCGAACATTTCAGGACACTGCGAGTGTTCTTAGAACACATTCAACTTGACAACGAACAATACGGACAGCGTCCTCAGGACACCCCCATTTTGTTTATTTGCGAACATTTCAGGACACCGCAAGTGTTCTTAGAAACGTCTTCAGAACACCACCATCTTGTTTATTTGCGAACATTTTAGGACACCGCGAGTGTTGTTAGAACACATTCAACTTGACAGAGAACAATACGGACAGCGTCCTCAGGACACCCCCTACGAACATTCCCCGGACACCGCGAGTGTTCTTAGAAGCGTCTTCAGAACACCCCCATTTTGTTTATTTGCGAACATTTCAGGACACCGCGAGTGTTCTTAGAACACATTCAACGTGACAGAGAACAATATGGATAGCGTCCTCAGAACACCCCCATTTTGTTTATTTGCGAACATTTCAGGTACCGCGAGTGTTCTTAGAACACATTCAACTTGCCAGCCACAACCCCCATTCATATTTGCGAAAATTTCAGGACACAGTGAGTGTTCGACAACGTCTTCAGAACACCCCCATTTTGTGTATTTGCTAATATTTCAGGACACCGCGAGTGTTCTTAGAACACATTCAACTTGACATAGAACAATACGGACAGCGTCCTCAGGACACCCCCATTTTGTTTATTTGCGAACATTTCAGGACACCGCGAGTGTTCTTAGAAACGTCTTCAGAACACCCCCATTTTGTTTATTTGAGAACATTTCAGGACACCGCGAGTGTTCTTAGAACACATTCAACTTGCCAGCCACAACCCCCATTCATATTTGAAGGCATTTCAAGACACAGCAAGTGTTCGACAACATCTTCAGAACACCCCCATTTTGTGTATTTGCGAACATTTCAGGACACCGCGAGTATTCTTAGAACACATTCAACATGACAAAGAACAATCCGGACAGCGTCCTCAGGACACCCCCTACGAACATTCCCCGGACACCGCGAGTGTTCTTAGAAGCGTCTTCAGAACACCCCCATTTTGTTTATTTGTGAACATTTCAGGACACCGCGAGTGTTCTTAGAACACATTCAACATGACAGAGAACAATATCTACAGCGTCCTCAGAACACCCCCATTTTGTTTATTTGCGAACATTTCAGGACACCACGAGAGTTCTTAGAACACATTCAACTTGCCAGCCACTACCCCCCATTCATATTTGCGAACATTTCAGGACACAGCGTGTGTTCGACAATGTCTTCAGAACACCCCCATTTTGTGTATTTGCGAACATTTCACGGGACCGCGAGTGTTCTTAGAACACATTCAACTTGACAACGAACAATACGGACAGCGTCCTCAGGACACCCCCATTTTGTTTATTTGCGAACATTTCAGGACACCGCGAGAGTTCTTAGAACACATTCAACTTGCCAGCCACAACCCCCCCATTCATATTTGCGAACATTTCAGGACACAGCGAGTGTTCAACAACGTCTTCAGAACACCCCCATTTTGTGTATTTGCGAACATTTCAGGACACCGCGAGTGTTCTTAAACACATTCAACATGACAGAGAACAATCCGGACAGCGTCCTCAGGACACCCCCTACGAACATTCCCCGGACACCGCAAGTGTTCTTAGAAGCGTCTTCAGAACACCCCCATTTTGTTTATTTGCGAAAATTTCAGGACACCGCGAGTGTTCTTAGAACACATTCAACGTGACAGAGAACAATATGGATAGCGTCCTCAGAACACCCCCATTTTGTTTATTTGCAAACATTTCAGGTACCGCAAGTGTTCTTAGAACACATTCAACTTGCCAGCCACAACCCCCATTCATATTTGCGAACATTTCAGGACACAGCGAGTGTTCGACAACGTCTTCAGAACACCCCCATTTTGTGTATTTGCGAACATTTCAGGACACCGCGAGTGTTCTTAGAACACATTCAACTTGACATAGTACAATACGGACAGTCTCCTCAGGACACCCCCATTTTGTTTATTTGCGAACATTCCAGGACACCGCAAGTGTTCTTAGAAACGTCTTCAGAACACCCCCATTTTGTTTATTTGCGAACATTTCAGGACACCGCAAGTGTTCTTAGAACACATTCAACTTGACAGAGAACAATACGGACAGCGACCTCAGGACACCCCCTACGAACATTCCCCTGACACCGCGAGTGTTCTTAGAAGCGTGTTCAGAACACCCCCATTTTGTTTATTTGCGAACATTTCAGGACACCACGAGAGTTCTTAGAACACATTCAACTTGCCAGCCACTACCCCCCATTCATATTTGCGAACATTTCAGGACACAGCGTGTGTTCGACAATGTCTTCAGAACACCCCCATTTTGTGTATTTGCGAACATTTCAGGACACTGCGAGTGTTCTTAGAACACATTTAACTTGACAGAGAACAATACGGACAGCGTCCTCAGGACACCCCCTACGAACATTCCCCGGACACCGCAAGTGTTCTTAGAAACGTCTTCAGAACACCCCCATTTTGTTTATTTGCGAACATTTCAGGTACCGCGAGTGTTCTTAGAACACATTCAACTTGCCAGCCACAACCCCTATTCATATTTGCGAACATTTCAGGACACAGCGAGTGTTCTTAGAACACATTCAACTTGACAGAGATCAATACGGACAGCGCCCTCAGGACACCCCCATTTTGTTTATTTGCGAACATTTCAGGACACCGCGAGAGTTCTTAGAACACATTCAACTTGCCAGCCACAACCCCCCCATTCATATTTGCGAACATTTCAGGACACAGCGAGTGTTCGACAACGTCTTCAGAACACCCCCATTTTGTGTATTTGCGAACATTTCAGGACACCGCGAGTGTTCTTAGAACACATTCAACATGACAGAGAACAATCCGGACAGCGTCCTCAGGACACCCCCTACAAACATGCCCCGGACACCGCGAGTGTTCTTAGAAGCGTCTTCAGAACACCCCCATTTTGTTTATTTGCGAACATTTCAGGACACCGCGAGTGTTCTTAGAACACATTCAACGTGACAGAGAACAATATGGATAGCGTCCTCAGAACACCCCCATTTTGTTTATTTGCAAATATTTCAGGTACCGCGAGTGTTCTTAGAACACATTCAACTTGCCAGCCACAACCCCCATTCATATTTGCGAACATTTCAGGACACAGCGAGTGTTCGACAACGTCTTCAGAACACCCCCATTTTGTGTATTTACGAACATTTCAGGACACCGCGAGTGTTCTTAGAACACATTCAACTTAACATAGAACAATACGGACAGTGTCCTCAGGACACCCCCATTTTGTTTATTTGCGAACATTTCAGGACACCGCAAGTGTTCTTAGAAACGTCTTCAGAACACCCCCATTTTGTTTATTTGCGAACATTTCAGGACACCGCAAGTGTTCTTAGAACACATTCAACTTGCCAGCCACAACCCCCATTCATATTTGAGAGCATTTCAAGACACAGCAAGTGTTCGACAACATCTTCAGAACACCCCCATTTTGTGTATTTGCGAACATTTCAGGACACAGCGAGTGTTCTTAGAACACATTCAACTTGACATAGAACAATACGGACAGCGTCCTCAGGACACCCCCATTTTGTTTATTTGCGAACATTTCAGGACACCGCGAGTGTTCTTAGAAACGTCTTCAGAACACCCCCATTTTGTGTATTTGCGAACATTTCAGGACACCGCGAGTGTTCTTAGAACACATTCAACTTGACAGAGAACAATACGGACAGCGTCCTCAGGACACCCCCTATGAACATTCCCCGGACACCGCGAGTGTTCTTAGATTCGTCTTCAGAACACCACAATCTTCTTTATTTGCAAACATTTCAGGACCCCGCGAGTGTTCTTAGAACACATTCAACTTGACAGAGAACAATACGGACAGCGTCCTCAGGACACCCCCATTTTGTTTATTTGCGAACATTTCAGGACACCGCAAGTGTTCTTAGAACACATTCAACATGACAGAGAACAATCCGGACAGCGTCCTCAGGACACCCCCTACGAACATTCTCCGGACACCGCAAGTGTTCTTAGAAGCGTCTTCAGAACACCCCCATTTTGTTTATTTGCGAACATTTCAGGACACTGCGAGTGTTCTTAGAACACATTCAACTTGACAACGAACAATACGGACAGCGTCCTCAGGACACCCCCATTTTGTTTATTTGCGAACATTTCAGGACACCGCAAGTGTTCTTAGAAACGTCTTCAGAACACCACCATCTTGTTTATTTGCGAACATTTTAGGACACCGCGAGTGTTGTTAGAACACATTCAACTTGACAGAGAACAATACGGACAGCGTCCTCAGGACACCCCCTACGAACATTCCCCGGACACCGCGAGTGTTCTTAGAAGCGTCTTCAGAACACCCCCATTTTGTTTATTTGCGAACATTTCAGGACACCGCGAGTGTTCTTAGAACACATTCAACGTGACAGAGAACAATATGGATAGCGTCCTCAGAACACCCCCATTTTGTTTATTTGCGAACATTTCAGGTACCGCGAGTGTTCTTAGAACACATTCAACTTGCCAGCCACAACCCCCATTCATATTTGCGAAAATTTCAGGACACAGTGAGTGTTCGACAACGTCTTCAGAACACCCCCATTTTGTGTATTTGCTAATATTTCAGGACACCGCGAGTGTTCTTAGAACACATTCAACTTGACATAGAACAATACGGACAGCGTCCTCAGGACACCCCCATTTTGTTTATTTGCGAACATTTCAGGACACCGCGAGTGTTCTTAGAAACGTCTTCAGAACACCCCCATTTTGTTTATTTGAGAACATTTCAGGACACCGCGAGTGTTCTTAGAACACATTCAACTTGCCAGCCACAACCCCCATTCATATTTGAAGGCATTTCAAGACACAGCAAGTGTTCGACAACATCTTCAGAACACCCCCATTTTGTGTATTTGCGAACATTTCAGGACACCGCGAGTATTCTTAGAACACATTCAACATGACAAAGAACAATCCGGACAGCGTCCTCAGGACACCCCCTACGAACATTCCCCGGACACCGCGAGTGTTCTTAGAAGCGTCTTCAGAACACCCCCATTTTGTTTATTTGTGAACATTTCAGGACACCGCGAGTGTTCTTAGAACACATTCAACATGACAGAGAACAATATCTACAGCGTCCTCAGAACACCCCCATTTTGTTTATTTGCGAACATTTCAGGACACCACGAGAGTTCTTAGAACACATTCAACTTGCCAGCCACTACCCCCCATTCATATTTGCGAACATTTCAGGACACAGCGTGTGTTCGACAATGTCTTCAGAACACCCCCATTTTGTGTATTTGCGAACATTTCACGGGACCGCGAGTGTTCTTAGAACACATTCAACTTGACAACGAACAATACGGACAGCGTCCTCAGGACACCCCCATTTTGTTTATTTGCGAACATTTCAGGACACCGCGAGTGTTCTTAGAATCGTCTTCAGAACACCCCCATTTTGTTTATTTGCGAACATTTCAGTACACCGCGAGTGTTCTTAGAACACATTCAACTTGCCAGCCACAACCCCCATTCATATTTGCGAGCATTTCAAGACACAGCAAGTGTTCGACAACGTCTTCAGAACACTCCCATTTTGTGTATTTGCGAACATTTCAGGACACCGCGAGTGTTCTTAGAACACATTCAACTTGACAGAGAACAATACGGACAGCGTCCTCAGGACACCCCCATTTTGTTTATTTGCGAACATTTCAGGACACCGCAAGAGTTCTTAGAGCACATTCAACTTGCCAGCCACAACCCCCCATTCATATTTGCGAACATTTCAGGACACAGCGAGTGTTCGACAACGTCTTCAGAACACCCCCATTTTGTGTATTTGCGAATATTTCAGGACACCGCGAGTGTTCTTAGAATACATTCAACTTGACAGAGAACAATACGGACAGCGTCCTCAGGACACCCCGTACGAACATTCCCCGGACACCGCGAGTGTTCTTAGAAGCGTCTTCAGAACACCACCATCTTGTTTATTTGCGAACATTTCAGGACACCGCAGGTGTTCTTAGAACACATTCAACTTGCCAGCCACAACCCCCATTCATATTTGTGAACATTTCAGGACACCGTGAGAGTTCTTAGAACACATTCAACTTGCCAGCCACAACCCCCCATTCATATTTGCGAACATTTCAGGACACAGCGAGTGTTCGACAACGTCTTCAGAACACCCCCATTTTGTGTATTTGTGAACATTTCAGGACACCGCGAGTGTTCTTAGAACACATTCAACTTGACAGAGAACAATACGGACAGCGTCCTCAGGACACCCCCTACGAACATTCGTCGGACACCGCGAGTGTTCTTAGAAGCGTCTTCAGAACACCACCATCTTGTTTATTTGCGAACATTTCAGGACCCCGCGAGTGTTCTTAGAACACATTCAACTTGACAGAGAACAATACGGACAGCATCCTCAGGACACCCCCATTATGTTTATTTGCAAACATTTCAGGACACCGCAAGTGTTCTTAGAACACATTGAACATGACAGAGAACAATCCGGACAACGTCCTCAGGACACCCCCTACGAAGATTCCCCAGACACCGCGAGTGTTCTTAGAAGCGTCTTCAGAACACCCCCATTTTGTTTATTTGCGAACATTTCAGGACACCGCGAGTGTTCTTAGAACACATTCAACTTGACAGAGAACAATATCTACAGCTTCCTCAGAACACCCCCATTTTGTTTATTTGCGAACATTTCAGGACACCGCAAGTGTTCTTAGAACACATTCAACTTGCCAGCCACAACCCCCCATTCATATTTGCGAACATTTCTGGACACAACGAGTGTTCGACAACGTCTTCAGAACACCCCCATTTTGTTTATTTGCGAACATTTCACGGGACCGCGAGTGTTCTTAGAACACATTCAACTTGACAACGAACAATACGGACAGCGTCCTCTGGACACCCCCATTTTGTTTATTTGCGAACATTTCAGGACACCGCGAGTGTTCTTAGAATCGTCTTCAGAACACCCCCATTTTGTTTATTTGCGAACATTTCAGGACACCGCGAGTGTTCTTAGAACACATTCAACTTGCCAGCCACAACCCCCATTCATATTTGCGAGCATTTCAAGACACAGCAAGTGTTCGACAACGTCTTCAGAACACGCCCATTTTGTGTATTTGCGAACATTTCAGGACACCGGGAGTGTTCTGAGAACACATTCAACTTGACAGAGAACAATACGGACAGCGTCCTCAGGACACCCCCTACGAACATTTGCCGGACACCGCAAGTGTTCTTAGAAACGTCTTCAGAACACCCCATTTTGTTTATTTGCGAACATTTCAGGACACCGCAAGTGTTCTTAGAACACATTCAACTTGCCAGCCACAACCCCCATTCATATTTGCGAACATTTCAGGACACAGCGAGTGTTCGACAACGTCTTCAGAACACCCCCATTTTGTGTATTTGCGAACATTTCAGGACACTGCGAGTGTTCTTAGAACACATTCAACATGACAGAGAACAATACGGACAGCCCCTCAGGACACCCCCATTTTGTTTATTTGCAAACATTTCAGGACACCGCGAGTGTTCTTAGAACACATTCAACTTGCCAGCCACAACCCCCATTCATATTTGCGAGCATTTAAAGACACAGCAAGTGTTCGACAACATCTTCAGAACACCCCCATTTTGTGTATTTGAGAACATTTCAGGACACCGTGAGTGTTCTTAGAACACATTCAACTTGCCAGCCCCAACCCCCCATTCATATTTGCGAACATTTCAGGACACAACGAGTGTTCGACAAAGTCTTCAGAACACCCCATTTTGTTTATTTGCGAACATTTCAGGACACCGCGAGTGTTCTTAGAATACATTCACCTTGACAACGAACAATACGGACAGCGTCCTCAGGACACCCCCATTTTGTTTATTTGCGAACATTTTAGGACACCGCGAGTGTTCTTAGAAACGTCTTCAGAACACCCCCATTTTTTTTATTTGTGAACATTCCCCAGACACTGCGAGTGTTCTTAGAAGCGTCTTCAGAACACCACCATCTTGTTTATTTGCGAACATTTCAGGACACCGCGAGTGTTCTTAGAACACATTCATCTTGACAGCCACAACCCCGCATTCATATTTGCAAACATTTCAGGACACAGCGAGTGTTCGACAATGTCTTCAGAACACCCCCATTTTGTGTATTTGCGAACATTTCAGGACACCGCGAGTGTTCTTAGAACACATTCAACTTGACAGAGAACAATACGGACAGCGTCCTCAGGACACCCCCTAGGAACATTCCCCGGACACCGCGAGTGTTCTTAGAAGTGTCTTCAGAACACCCCCATTTTGTCTATTTGCGAACATTTCAGGACACTGCGAGTGTTCTTAGAACACATTCAACTTGACGGAGAACAATAAGGACAGCGTCCTCAGGACACCCCCATTTTGTTTATTTGCGAACATTTCAGGACACCACGAGAGTTCTTAGAACACATTCAACTTGCCAGCCACAACCCCCCATTCATATTTGCAAACATTTCAGGACACAGCGTGTGTTCGACAATGTCTTCAGAACACCCCCTATTTGTTTATTTGCGAACATTTCAGGACACTGGGAGTGTTCTTAGAACACATTCAACTTGACGGAGAACAATACGGACAGCGTCCTCAGGACACCCCCTACGAACATTCCCCGGACACCGCAAGTGTTCTTAGAAATGTCTTCAGAACACCCCCATTTTGTTTATTTGCGAACATTTCATGTACCGCGAGTGTTCTTAGAACACATTCAACTTGCCAGCCACAACCCCATTCATATTTGCGAACATTTCAGGACACAGCGAGTGTTCTTAGAACACATTCAACTTGACGGAGAACAATACGGACAGCGTCCTCAGGACACCCCCATTTTGTTTATTTGCGAACATTTCAGGACACCGCGAGAGTTCTTAGAACACATTCAACTTGCCAGCCACAACCCCCCATTCATATTTGCCAACATTTCAGGACACAGCGAGTGTTCGACAACGTCTTCAGAACACCCCCATTTTGTGTATTTGCGAACATTTCAGGACACCGCGAGTGTTCTTAGAACACATTCAACTTGACAGAGAACAATACGGACAGCGTCCTCAGGACACCCCCTACGAACTTTCCCCGGACACGGCGAGTGTTCTTAGAAGCGTCTTCAGAACACCACCATCTTGTTTATTTGCGAACATTTCAGGACCCCGCGAGTGTTCTTAGAACACATTCAACTTGACAACGAACAATACGGACAGCGTCCTCAGGACAACCCCATTTTGTTTATTTGCGGACATTTCAGGACACCGCAAGTGTTCTTAGAAACGTCTTCAGAACCCCCCCATTTTGTTTATTTGCGAACATTTCAGGACACCGCGAGTGTTCTTAGAACACATTCAACGTGACAGAGAACAATATGGATAGCGTCCTCAAAACACCCCATTTTGTTTATTTGCAAACATTTCAGGTACCGCGAGTGTTCTTAGAACACATTCAACTTGCCAGCCACAACCCCCATTCATATTTGCGAACATTTCAGGACACAGCGAGTGTTCGACAACGTCTTCAGAACACCCCCATTTTGTGTATTTGCGAACATTTCAGGACACCTCGAGTGTTCTTAGAACACATTCAACTTGACATAGAACAATACGGACAGTGTCCTCAGGACACCCCCATTTTGTTTATTTGCGAACATTTCAGGACACCGCAAGTGTTCTTAGAAACGTCTTCAGAACACCCCCATTTTGTTTATTTGCGAACATTTCAGGACCCCGCGAGTGTTCTTAGAACACATTCAACTTGACAACGAACAATACGGACAGCGTCCTCAGGACCCCCCCATTTTGTTTATTTGCGAACATTTCAGGACACCGCAAGTGTTCTTAGAAACGTCTTCAGAACACCCCCATTTTGTTAATTTGCGAACATTTCAGGACACCGCGAGTGTTCTTAGAACACATTTAACTTGCCAGCCACAACCCCCATTCATATTTGCGAGCATTTCAAGACACAGCAAGTGTTCGACAACGTCTTCAGAACACCCCCATTTTGTCTATTTGCGAACATTTCAGGACACCGCGAGTGTTCTTAGAACACATTCAACTTGACGGAGAACAATAAGGACAGCGTCCTCAGGACACCCCCATTTTGTTTATTTGCGAACATTTCAGGACACCACGAGAGTTCTTAGAACACATTCAACTTGCCAGCCACAACCCCCCATTCATATTTGTGAACATTTCAGGACACAGCGAGTGTTCGACAACGTCTTCAGAACACCCCCATTTTGTGTATTTGCGAACATTTCAGGACACAGCGAGTGTTCTTAGAACACATTCAACTTGACAGCCACAACCCCCATTCATATTTGCGAGCATTTCAAGACACAGCAGGTGTTCGACAACATCTTCAGAACACCCCCATTTTGTGTATTTGCGAACATTTCAGGACACCGCGAGTGTTCTTAGAACACATTCAACTTGACAGAGAACAATACGGACAGCAACCTCAGGACACCCCCTACGAACATTCCCCTGACACCGCGAGTGTTCTTAGAAGCGTCTTCAGAACACCACCATCTTGTTTATTTGCGAACATTTCAGGACACCGCGAGTGTTCTTAGAACACATTCATCTTGACAGCCACAACCCCGCATTCATATTTGCAAACATTTCAGGACACAGCGAGTGTTCGACAATGTCTTCAGAACACCCCCATTTTGTGTATTTGCGAACATTTCAGGACACCGCGAGTGTTCTTAGAACACATTCAACTTGACAGCCACAACCCCCATTCATATTTGCGAGCATTTCAAGACACAGCAGGTGTTCGACAACATCTTCAGAACACCCCCATTTTGTGTATTTGCGAACATTTCAGGACACCGCGAGTGTTCTTAGAACACATTCAACTTGACAGAGAACAATACGGACAGCGACCTCAGGACACCCCCTACGAACATTCCCCTGACACCGCGAGTGTTCTTAGAAGCGTCTTCAGAACACCACCATCTTGTTTATTTGCGAACATTTCAGGACACCGCGAGTGTTCTTAGAACACATTCATCTTGACAGCCACAACCCCGCATTCATATTTGCAAACATTTCAGGACACAGCGAGTGTTCGACAATGTCTTCAGAACACCCCCATTTTGTGTATTTGCGAACATTTCAGGACACCGCGAGTGTTCTTAGAACACATTCAACTTGACAGAGAACAATACGGACAGCGTCCTCAGGACACCCCCTAGGAACATTCCCCGGACACCGCGAGTGTTCTTAGAAGTGTCTTCAGAACACCCCCATTTTGTCTATTTGCAAACATTTCAGGACACTGCGAGTGTTCTTAGAACACATTCAACTTGACGGAGAACAATAAGGACAGCGTCCTCAGGACACCCCCATTTTGTTTATTTGCGAACATTTCAGGACACCACGAGAGTTCTTAGAACACATTCAACTTGCCAGCCACAACCCCCCATTCATATTTGCAAACATTTCAGGACACAGCGTGTGTTCGACAATGTCTTCAGAACACCCCCTATTTGTTTATTTGCGAACATTTCAGGACACTGGGAGTGTTCTTAGAACACATTCAACTTGACGGAGAACAATACGGACAGCGTCCTCAGGACACCCCCTACGAACATTCCCCGGACACCGCAAGTGTTCTTAGAAATGTCTTCAGAACACCCCCATTTTGTTTATTTGCGAACATTTCATGTACCGCGAGTGTTCTTAGAACACATTCAACTTGCCAGCCACAACCCCATTCATATTTGCGAACATTTCAGGACACAGCGAGTGTTCTTAGAACACATTCAACTTGACGGAGAACAATACGGACAGCGTCCTCAGGACACCCCCATTTTGTTTATTTGCGAACATTTCAGGACACCGCGAGAGTTCTTAGAACACATTCATCTTGACAGCCACAACCCCCCATTCATATTTGCCAACATTTCAGGACACAGCGAGTGTTCGACAACGTCTTCAGAACACCCCCATTTTGTGTATTTGCGAACATTTCAGGACACCGCGAGTGTTCTTAGAACACATTCAACTTGACAGAGAACAATAAGGACAGCGTCCTCAGGACACCCCCTAGGAACATTCCCCGGACACCGCGAGTGTTCTTAGAAGTGTCTTCAGAACACCCCCATTTTGTCTATTTGCGAACATTTCAGGACACTGCGAGTGTTCTTAGAACACATTCAACTTGACGGAGAACAATAAGGACAGCGTCCTCAGGACACCCCCATTTTGTTTATTTGCAAACATTTCAGGACACCACGAGAGTTCTTAGAACACATTCAACTTGCCAGCCACAACCCCCCATTCATATTTGCAAACATTTCAGGACACAGCGTGTGTTCGACAATGTCTTCAGAACACCCCCTATTTGTTTATTTGCGAACATTTCAGGACACTGGGAGTGTTCTTAGAACACATTCAACTTGACGGAGAACAATACGGACAGCGTCCTCAGGACACCCCCTACGAACATTCCCCGGACACCGCAAGTGTTCTTAGAAATGTCTTCAGAACACCCCCATTTTGTTTATTTGCGAACATTTCATGTACCGCGAGTGTTCTTAGAACACATTCAACTTGCCAGCCACAACCCCATTCATATTTGCGAACATTTCAGGACACAGCGAGTGTTCTTAGAACACATTCAACTTGACGGAGAACAATACGGACAGCGTCCTCAGGACACCCCCATTTTGTTTATTTGCGAACATTTCAGGACACCGCGAGAGTTCTTAGAACACATTCAACTTGCCAGCCACAACCCCCCATTCATATTTGCCAACATTTCAGGACACAGCGAGTGTTCGACAACGTCTTCAGAACACCCCCATTTTGTGTATTTGCGAACATTTCAGGACACCGCGAGTGTTCTTAGAACACATTCAACTTGACAGAGAACAATACGGACAGCGTCCTCAGGACACCCCCTACGAACTTTCCCCGGACACGGCGAGTGTTCTTAGAAGCGTCTTCAGAACACCACCATCTTGTTTATTTGCGAACATTTCAGGACCCCGCGAGTGTTCTTAGAACACATTCAACTTGACAACGAACAATACGGACAGCGTCCTCAGGACAACCCCATTTTGTTTATTTGCGGACATTTCAGGACACCGCAAGTGTTCTTAGAAACGTCTTCAGAACCCCCCCATTTTGTTTATTTGCGAACATTTCAGGACACCGCGAGTGTTCTTAGAACACATTCAACGTGACAGAGAACAATATGGATAGCGTCCTCAAAACACCCCATTTTGTTTATTTGCAAACATTTCAGGTACCGCGAGTGTTCTTAGAACACATTCAACTTGCCAGCCACAACCCCCATTCATATTTGCGAACATTTCAGGACACAGCGAGTGTTCGACAACGTCTTCAGAACACCCCCATTTTGTGTATTTGCGAACATTTCAGGACACCTCGAGTGTTCTTAGAACACATTCAACTTGACATAGAACAATACGGACAGTGTCCTCAGGACACCCCCATTTTGTTTATTTGCGAACATTTCAGGACACCGCAAGTGTTCTTAGAAACGTCTTCAGAACACCCCCATTTTGTTTATTTGCGAACATTTCAGGACCCCGCGAGTGTTCTTAGAACACATTCAACTTGACAACGAACAATACGGACAGCGTCCTCAGGACCCCCCCATTTTGTTTATTTGCGAACATTTCAGGACACCGCAAGTGTTCTTAGAAACGTCTTCAGAACACCCCCATTTTGTTAATTTGCGAACATTTCAGGACACCGCGAGTGTTCTTAGAACACATTTAACTTGCCAGCCACAACCCCCATTCATATTTGCGAGCATTTCAAGACACAGCAAGTGTTCGACAACGTCTTCAGAACACCCCCATTTTGTCTATTTGCGAACATTTCAGGACACCGCGAGTGTTCTTAGAACACATTCAACTTGACGGAGAACAATAAGGACAGCGTCCTCAGGACACCCCCATTTTGTTTATTTGCGAACATTTCAGGACACCACGAGAGTTCTTAGAACACATTCAACTTGCCAGCCACAACCCCCCATTCATATTTGTGAACATTTCAGGACACAGCGAGTGTTCGACAACGTCTTCAGAACACCCCCATTTTGTGTATTTGCGAACATTTCAGGACACAGCGAGTGTTCTTAGAACACATTCAACTTGACAGCCACAACCCCCATTCATATTTGCGAGCATTTCAAGACACAGCAGGTGTTCGACAACATCTTCAGAACACCCCCATTTTGTGTATTTGCGAACATTTCAGGACACCGCGAGTGTTCTTAGAACACATTCAACTTGACAGAGAACAATACGGACAGCAACCTCAGGACACCCCCTACGAACATTCCCCTGACACCGCGAGTGTTCTTAGAAGCGTCTTCAGAACACCACCATCTTGTTTATTTGCGAACATTTCAGGACACCGCGAGTGTTCTTAGAACACATTCATCTTGACAGCCACAACCCCGCATTCATATTTGCAAACATTTCAGGACACAGCGAGTGTTCGACAATGTCTTCAGAACACCCCCATTTTGTGTATTTGCGAACATTTCAGGACACCGCGAGTGTTCTTAGAACACATTCAACTTGACAGCCACAACCCCCATTCATATTTGCGAGCATTTCAAGACACAGCAGGTGTTCGACAACATCTTCAGAACACCCCCATTTTGTGTATTTGCGAACATTTCAGGACACCGCGAGTGTTCTTAGAACACATTCAACTTGACAGAGAACAATACGGACAGCGACCTCAGGACACCCCCTACGAACATTCCCCTGACACCGCGAGTGTTCTTAGAAGCGTCTTCAGAACACCACCATCTTGTTTATTTGCGAACATTTCAGGACACCGCGAGTGTTCTTAGAACACATTCATCTTGACAGCCACAACCCCGCATTCATATTTGCAAACATTTCAGGACACAGCGAGTGTTCGACAATGTCTTCAGAACACCCCCATTTTGTGTATTTGCGAACATTTCAGGACACCGCGAGTGTTCTTAGAACACATTCAACTTGACAGAGAACAATACGGACAGCGTCCTCAGGACACCCCCTAGGAACATTCCCCGGACACCGCGAGTGTTCTTAGAAGTGTCTTCAGAACACCCCCATTTTGTCTATTTGCAAACATTTCAGGACACTGCGAGTGTTCTTAGAACACATTCAACTTGACGGAGAACAATAAGGACAGCGTCCTCAGGACACCCCCATTTTGTTTATTTGCGAACATTTCAGGACACCACGAGAGTTCTTAGAACACATTCAACTTGCCAGCCACAACCCCCCATTCATATTTGCAAACATTTCAGGACACAGCGTGTGTTCGACAATGTCTTCAGAACACCCCCTATTTGTTTATTTGCGAACATTTCAGGACACTGGGAGTGTTCTTAGAACACATTCAACTTGACGGAGAACAATACGGACAGCGTCCTCAGGACACCCCCTACGAACATTCCCCGGACACCGCAAGTGTTCTTAGAAATGTCTTCAGAACACCCCCATTTTGTTTATTTGCGAACATTTCATGTACCGCGAGTGTTCTTAGAACACATTCAACTTGCCAGCCACAACCCCATTCATATTTGCGAACATTTCAGGACACAGCGAGTGTTCTTAGAACACATTCAACTTGACGGAGAACAATACGGACAGCGTCCTCAGGACACCCCCATTTTGTTTATTTGCGAACATTTCAGGACACCGCGAGAGTTCTTAGAACACATTCAACTTGCCAGCCACAACCCCCCATTCATATTTGCCAACATTTCAGGACACAGCGAGTGTTCGACAACGTCTTCAGAACACCCCCATTTTGTGTATTTGCGAACATTTCAGGACACCGCGAGTGTTCTTAGAACACATTCAACTTGACAGAGAACAATACGGACAGCGTCCTCAGGACACCCCCTACGAACATTCCCCGGACACGGCGAGTGTTCTTAGAAGCGTCTTCAGAACACCACCATCTTGTTTATTTGCGAACATTTCAGGACCCCGCGAGTGTTCTTAGAACACATTCAACTTGACAACGAACAATACGGACAGCGTCCTCAGGACAACCCCATTTTGTTTATTTGCGGACATTTCAGGACACCGCAAGTGTTCTTAGAAACGTCTTCAGAACCCCCCCATTTTGTTTATTTGCGAACATTTCAGGACACCGCGAGTGTTCTTAGAACACATTCAACGTGACAGAGAACAATATGGATAGCGTCCTCAAAACACCCCATTTTGTTTATTTGCAAACATTTCAGGTACCGCGAGTGTTCTTAGAACACATTCAACTTGCCAGCCACAACCCCCATTCATATTTGCGAACATTTCAGGACACAGCGAGTGTTCGACAACGTCTTCAGAACACCCCCATTTTGTGTATTTGCGAACATTTCAGGACACCTCGAGTGTTCTTAGAACACATTCAACTTGACATAGAACAATATGGACAGTGTCCTCAGGACACCCCCATTTTGTTTATTTGCGAACATTTCAGGACACCGCAAGTGTTCTTAGAAACGTCTTCAGAACACCCCCATTTTGTTTATTTGCGAACATTTCAGGACCCCGCGAGTGTTCTTAGAACACATTCAACTTGACAACGAACAATACGGACAGCGTCCTCAGGACCCCCCGATTTTGTTTATTTGCGAACATTTCAGGACACCGCAAGTGTTCTTAGAAACGTCTTCAGAACACCCCCATTTTGTTAATTTGCGAACATTTCAGGACACCGCGAGTGTTCTTAGAACACATTTAACTTGCCAGCCACAACCCCCATTCATATTTGCGAGCATTTCAAGACACAGCAAGTGTTCGACAACGTCTTCAGAACACCCCCATTTTGTCTATTTGCGAACATTTCAGGACACCGTGAGTGTTCTTAGAACACATTCAACTTGACGGAGAACAATAAGGACAGCGTCCTCAGGACACCCCCATTTTGTTTATTTGCGAACATTTCAGGACACCACGAGAGTTCTTAGAACACATTCAACTTGCCAGCCACAACCCCCCATTCATATTTGTGAACATTTCAGGACACAGCGAGTGTTCGACAACGTCTTCAGAACACCCCCATTTTGTGTATTTGCGAACATTTCAGGACACAGCGAGTGTTCTTAGAACACATTCAACTTGACAGCCACAACCCCCATTCATATTTGCGAGCATTTCAAGACACAGCAGGTGTTCGACAACATCTTCAGAACACCCCCATTTTGTGTATTTGCGAACATTTCAGGACACCGCGAGTGTTCTTAGAACACATTCAACTTGACAGAGAACAATACGGACAGCAACCTCAGGACACCCCCTACGAACATTCCCCTGACACCGCGAGTGTTCTTAGAAGCGTCTTCAGAACACCACCATCTTGTTTATTTGCGAACATTTCAGGACACCGCGAGTGTTCTTAGAACACATTCATCTTGACAGCCACAACCCCGCATTCATATTTGCAAACATTTCAGGACACAGCGAGTGTTCGACAATGTCTTCAGAACACCCCCATTTTGTGTATTTGCGAACATTTCAGGACACCGCGAGTGTTCTTAGAACACATTCAACTTGACAGCCACAACCCCCATTCATATTTGCGAGCATTTCAAGACACAGCAGGTGTTCGACAACATCTTCAGAACACCCCCATTTTGTGTATTTGCGAACATTTCAGGACACCGCGAGTGTTCTTAGAACACATTCAACTTGACAGAGAACAATACGGACAGCGACCTCAGGACACCCCCTACGAACATTCCCCTGACACCGCGAGTGTTCTTAGAAGCGTCTTCAGAACACCACCATCTTGTTTATTTGCGAACATTTCAGGACACCGCGAGTGTTCTTAGAACACATTCATCTTGACAGCCACAACCCCGCATTCATATTTGCAAACATTTCAGGACACAGCGAGTGTTCGACAATGTCTTCAGAACACCCCCATTTTGTGTATTTGCGAACATTTCAGGACACCGCGAGTGTTCTTAGAACACATTCAACTTGACAGAGAACAATACGGACAGCGTCCTCAGGACACCCCCTAGGAACATTCCCCGGACACCGCGAGTGTTCTTAGAAGTGTCTTCAGAACACCCCCATTTTGTCTATTTGCAAACATTTCAGGACACTGCGAGTGTTCTTAGAACACATTCAACTTGACGGAGAAAAATAAGGACAGCGTCCTCAGGACACCCCCATTTTGTTTATTTGCGAACATTTCAGGACACCACGAGAGTTCTTAGAACACATTCAACTTGCCAGCCACAACCCCCCATTCATATTTGCAAACATTTCAGGACACAGCGTGTGTTCGACAATGTCTTCAGAACACCCCCTATTTGTTTATTTGCGAACATTTCAGGACACTGGGAGTGTTCTTAGAACACATTCAACTTGACGGAGAACAATACGGACAGCGTCCTCAGGACACCCCCTACGAACATTCCCCGGACACCGCAAGTGTTCTTAGAAATGTCTTCAGAACACCCCCATTTTGTTTATTTGCGAACATTTCATGTACCGCGAGTGTTCTTAGAACACATTCAACTTGCCAGCCACAACCCCATTCATATTTGCGAACATTTCAGGACACAGCGAGTGTTCTTAGAACACATTCAACTTGACGGAGAACAATACGGACAGCGTCCTCAGGACACCCCCATTTTGTTTATTTGCGAACATTTCAGGACACCGCGAGAGTTCTTAGAACACATTCAACTTGCCAGCCACAACCCCCCATTCATATTTGCCAACATTTCAGGACACAGCGAGTGTTCGACAACGTCTTCAGAACACCCCCATTTTGTGTATTTGCGAACATTTCAGGACACCGCGAGTGTTCTTAGAACACATTCAACTTGACAGAGAACAATACGGACAGCGTCCTCAGGACACCCCCTACGAACATTCCCCGGACACGGCGAGTGTTCTTAGAAGCGTCTTCAGAACACCACCATCTTGTTTATTTGCGAACATTTCAGGACCCCGCGAGTGTTCTTAGAACACATTCAACTTGACAACAAACAATACGGACAGCGTCCTCAGGACAACCCCATTTTGTTTATTTGCGAACATTTCAGGACACCGCAAGTGTTCTTAGAAACGTCTTCAGAACACCCCCATTTTGTTTATTTGCGAACATTTCAGGACACCGCGAGTGTTCTTAGAACACATTCAACGTGACAGAGAACAATATGGATAGCGTCCTCAAAACACCCCATTTTGTTTATTTGCAAACATTTCAGGTACCGCGAGTGTTCTTAGAACACATTCAACTTGCCAGCCACAACCCCCATTCATATTTGCGAACATTTCAGGACACAGCGAGTGTTCGACAACGTCTTCAGAACACCCCCATTTTGTGTATTTGCGAACATTTCAGGACACCTCGAGTGTTCTTAGAACACATTCAACTTGACATAGAACAATACGGACAGTGTCCTCAGGACACCCCCATTTTGTTTATTTGCGAACATTTCAGGACACCGCAAGTGTTCTTAGAAACGTCTTCAGAACACCCCCATTTTGTTTATTTGCGAACATTTCAGGACCCCGCGAGTGTTCTTAGAACACATTCAACTTGACAACGAACAATACGGACAGCGTCCTCAGGACCCCCCCATTTTGTTTATTTGCGAACATTTCAGGACACCGCAAGTGTTCTTAGAAACGTCTTCAGAACACCCCCATTTTGTTAATTTGCGAACATTTCAGGACACCGCGAGTGTTCTTAGAACACATTTAACTTGCCAGCCACAACCCCCATTCATATTTGCGAGCATTTCAAGACACAGCAAGTGTTCGACAACGTCTTCAGAACACCCCCATTTTGTCTATTTGCGAACATTTCAGGACACCGCGAGTGTTCTTAGAACACATTCAACTTGACGGAGAACAATAAGGACAGCGTCCTCAGGACACCCCAATTTTGTTTATTTGCGAACATTTCAGGACACTACGAGAGTTCTTAGAACACATTCAACTTGCCAGCCACAACCCCCCATTCATATTTGAGAACATTTCAGGACACAGCGAGTGTTCGACAACGTCTTCAGAACACCCCCATTTTGTGTATTTGCGAACATTTCAGGACACAGCGAGTGTTCTTAGAACACATTCAACTTGACAGCCACAACCCCCATTCATATTTGCGAGCATTTCAAGACACAGCAGATGTTCGACAACATCTTCAGAACACCCCCATTTTGTGTATTTGCGAACATTTCAGGACACCGCGAGTGTTCTTAGAACACATTCAACTTGACAGAGAACAATACGGACAGCGACCTCAGGACACCCCCTACGAACATTCCCCTGACACCGCGAGTGTTCTTAGAAGCGTGTTCAGAACACCACCATCTTGTTTATTTGCGAACATTTCAGGACACCGCTAGTGTTATTAGAACACATTCAACTTGACGGAGAATAATAAGGACAGCGTCCTCAGGACACCCCCATTTTGTTTATTTGCGAACATTTTAGGACACCACGAGAGTTCTTAGAACACATTCAACTTGCCAGCCACTACCCCCCATTCATATTTGCGAACATTTCAGGACACAGCGTGTGTTCGACAATGTCTTCAGAACACCCCCATTTTGTGTATTTGCGAACATTTCAGGACACTGCGAGTGTTCTTAGAACACATTCAACTTGACAGAGAACAATACGGACAGCGTCCTCAGGACACCCCCTATGAACATTCCCCGGACACCGCAAGTGTTCTTAGAAACGTCTTCAGAACACCCCCATTTTGTTTATTTGCGAACATTTCAGGTACCGCGAGTGTTCTTAGAACACATTCAACTTGCCAGCCACAACCCCTATTCATATTTGCGAACATTTCAGGACACAGCGAGTGTTCTTAGAACACATTCAACTTGACAGAGAACAATACGGACAGCGTCCTCAGGACACCCCCATTTTGTTTATTTGCGAACATTTCAGGACACCGCGAGAGTTCTTAGAACACATTCAACTTGCCAGCCACAACCCCCCCATTCATATTTGCGAACATTTCAGGACACAGCGAGTGTTCTTAGAACACATTCAACATGACAGAGAACAATCCGGACAGCGTCCTCAGGACACCCCCTACGAACATTCCCCGGACACCGCGAGTGTTCTTAGAAGCGTCTTCAGAACACCCCCATTTTGTTTATTTGCGAACATTTCAGGACACCGCGAGTGTTCTTAGAACACATTCAACGTGACAGAGAACAATATGGATAGCGTCCTCAAAACACCCCATTTTGTTTATTTGTAAATATTTCAGGCACCGCGAGTGTTCTTAGAACACATTCAACTTGCCAGCCACAACCCCCATTCATATTTGCGAACATTTCAGGACACAGCGAGTGTTCGACAACGTCTTCAGAACACCCCCATTTTGTGTATTTGCGAACATTTCAGGACACCTCGAGTGTTCTTAGAACACATTCAACTTGACATAGAACAATACGGACAGTGTCCTCAGGACACCCCCATTTTGTTTATTTGCGAACATTTCAGGACACCGCAAGTGTTCTTAGAAACGTCTTCAGAACACCCCCATTTTGTTTATTTGCGAACATTTCAGGACACCGCGAGTGTTCTTAGAACACATTCAACTTGCCAGCCACAACCCCCATTCATATTTGAGAGCATTTCAAGACACAGCAAGTGTTCGACAACATCTTCAGAACACCCCCATTTTGTGTATTTGCGAACATTTCAGGACACCGCGAGTGTTCTTAGAACACATTCAACTTGACATAGAACAATACGGACAGCGTCCTCAGGACACCCCCATTTTGTTTATTTGCGAACATTTCAGGACACCGCGAGTGTTCTTAGAAACGTCTTCAGAACACCCCCATTTTGTGTATTTGCGAACATTTCAGGACACCGCGAGTGTTCTTAGAACACATTCAACTTGACAGAGAACAATACGGACAGCGTCCTCAGGACACCCCCTATGAACATTCCCCGGACACCGCGAGTGTTCTTAGACGCGTCTTCAGAACACCACAATCTTCTTTAATTGCAAACATTTCAGGAACCCGCGAGTGTTCTTAGAACACATTCAACTTGACAGAGAACAATACGGACAGCGTCCTCAGGACACTCCCATTTTGTTTATTTGCGAACATTTCAGGACACCGCAAGTGTTCTTAGAACACATTCAACATGACAGAGAACAATCCGGACAGCGTCCTCAGGACACCCCCTACGAACATTCCCCGGACACCGCGAGTGTTCTTAGAAGCGTCTTCAGAACACCCCCATTTTGTTTATTTGCGAACATTTCAGGACACCGCGAGTGTTCTTAGAACACATTCAACTTGACAACGAACAATACGGACAGCGTCCTCAGGACACCCCATTTTTGTTTATTTGCGAACATTTCAGGACACCGCAAGTGTTCTTAGAAACGTCTTCAGAACACCCCCATTTTGTTAATTTGCGAACATTTCAGGACACCGCGAGTGTTGTTAGAACACATTCAACTTGACAGAGAACAATACGGACAGCGACCTCAGCACACCCCCTACGAACATTCCCCTGACACCGCGAGTGTTCTTAGAAGCGTGTTCAGAACACCACCATCTTGTTTATTTGCGAACATTTCAGGACACCGCGAGTGTTCTTAGAACACATTCAACTTGACAGAGAATAATAAGGACAGCGTCCTCAGGACACCCCCTACGAACATTCCCCTGACACCGCAAGTGTTCTTAGAAACGTCTTCAGAACACCCCCATTTTGTTTATTTGCGAACATTTCAGGTACCGCAAGTGTTCTTAGAACACATTCAACTTGCCAGCCACAACCCCTATTCATATTTGCGAACATTTCAGGACACAGCGAGTGTTCTTAGAACACATTCAACTTGACAGAGAACAATACGGACAGCGTCCTCAGGACACCCCCATTTTGTTTATTTGCGAACATTTCAGGACACCGCGAGAGTTCTTAGAACACATTCAACTTGCCAGCCACAACCCCCCCATTCATATTTGCGAACATTTCAGGACACAGCGAGTGTTCGACAACGTCTTCAGAACACCCCCATTTTGTGTATTTGCGAACATTTCAGGACACCGCGAGTGTTCTTAGAACACATTCAACATGACAGAGAACAATCCGGACAGCGTCCTCAGGACACCCCCTACGAACATTCCCCGGACACCGCGAGTGTTCTTAGAAGCGTCTTCAGAACACCCCCATTTTGTTTATTTGCGAACATTTCAGGACACCGCGAGTGTTCTTAGAACACATTCAACGTGACAGAGAACAATACGGACAGCGTCCTCAGGACACCCCCATTTTGTTTATTTGCGAACATTTCAGGACGCCGCGAGAGTTCTTAGAACACATTCAACTTGCCAGCCACAACCCCCCCATTCATATTTGCGAACATTTCAGGACACAGCGAGTGTTCGACAACGTCTTCAGAACACCCCCATTTTGTGTATTTGCGAACATTTCAGGACACCGCGAGTGTTCTTAGAACACATTCAACGTGACAGAGAACAATATGAATAGCGTCCTCAAAACACCCCCATTTTGTTTATTTGCAAACATTTCAGGTACCGCGAGTGTTCTTAGAACACATTCAACTTGCCAGCCACAACCCCCATTCATATTTGCGAGCATTTCAAGACACAGCAAGTGTTCGACAACATCTTCAGAACACCCCCATTTTGTGTATTTGCGAACATTTCAGGACACCGCGAGTGTTCTTAGAACACATTCAACTTGACAGAGAACAATATGAATAGCGTCCTCAAAACACCCCCATTTTGTTTATTTGCAAACATTTCAGGTACCGCGAGTGTTCTTAGAACACATTCAACTTGCCAGCCACAACCCCCATTCATATTTGCGAACATTTCAGGACACAGCGAGTGTTCGACAACGTCTTCAGAACACCCCCATTTTGTGTATTTGCGAACATTTCAGGACACCGCGAGTGTTCTTAGAACACATTCAACTTGACATAGAACAATACGGACAGTGTCCTCAGGACACCCCCATTTTGTTTATTTGCGAACATTTCAGGACACCGCAAGTGTTCTTAGAAACGTCTTCAGAACACCCCCATTTTGTTTATTTGCGAACATTTCAGGACACCGCAAGTGTTCTTAGAACACATTCAACTTGCCAGCCACAACCCCCATTCATATTTGAGAGCATTTCAAGACACAGCAAGTGTTCGACAACATCTTCAGAACACCCCCATTTTGTGTATTTGCGAACATTTCAGGACACCGCGAGTGTTCTTAGAACACATTCAACTTGACAGAGAAGAATACGGACAGCGTCCTCAGGACACACCCTACGAACATTCCCCGGACACCGCGAGTGTTCTTAGACGCGTCTTCAGAACACCACCATCTTCTTTATTTGCAAACATTTCAGGACCCCGCGAGTGTTCTTAGAACACATTCAACTTGACAGAGAACAATACGGACAGCGTCCTCAGGACACCCCCATTTTGTTTATTTGCGAACATTTCAGGACACCGCAAGTGTTCTTAGAACACATTCAACATGACAGAGAACAATCCGGACAGCGTCCTCAGGACACCCCCTACGAACATTCCCCGGACACCGCGAGTGTTCTTAGAAGCGTCTTCAGAACACCCCCATTTTGTTTATTTGCGAACATTTCAGGACACCGCGAGTGTTCTTAGAACACATTCAACTTGACAACGAACAATACGGACAGCGTCCTCAGGACACCCCATTTTTGTTTATTTGCGAACATTTCAGGACACCGCAAGTGTTCTTAGAAACGTCTTCAGAACACCCCCATTTTGTTAATTTGCGAACATTTCAGGACACCGCGAGTGTTGTTAGAACACATTCAACTTGACAGAGAACAATACGGACAGCGACCTCAGCACACCCCCTACGAACATTCCCCTGACACCGCGAGTGTTCTTAGAAGCGTGTTCAGAACACCACCATCTTGTTTATTTGCGAACATTTCAGGACACCGCGAGTGTTCTTAGAACACATTCAACTTGACAGAGAATAATAAGGACAGCGTCCTCAGGACACCCCCTACGAACATTCCCCTGACACCGCAAGTGTTCTTAGAAACGTCTTCAGAACACCCCCATTTTGTTTATTTGCGAACATTTCAGGTACCGCAAGTGTTCTTAGAACACATTCAACTTGCCAGCCACAACCCCTATTCATATTTGCGAACATTTCAGGACACAGCGAGTGTTCTTAGAACACATTCAACTTGACAGAGAACAATACGGACAGCGTCCTCAGGACACCCCCATTTTGTTTATTTGCGAACATTTCAGGACACCGCGAGAGTTCTTAGAACACATTCAACTTGCCAGCCACAACCCCCCCATTCATATTTGCGAACATTTCAGGACACAGCGAGTGTTCGACAACGTCTTCAGAACACCCCCATTTTGTGTATTTGCGAACATTTCAGGACACCGCGAGTGTTCTTAGAACACATTCAACATGACAGAGAACAATCCGGACAGCGTCCTCAGGACACCCCCTACGAACATTCCCCGGACACCGCGAGTGTTCTTAGAAGCGTCTTCAGAACACCCCCATTTTGTTTATTTGCGAACATTTCAGGACACCGCGAGTGTTCTTAGAACACATTCAACGTGACAGAGAACAATATGGATAGCGTCCTCAAAACACCCCATTTTGTTTATTTGTAAATATTTCAGGCACCGCGAGTGTTCTTAGAACACATTCAACTTGCCAGCCACAACCCCCATTCATATTTGCGAACATTTCAGGACACAGCGAGTGTTCGACAACGTCTTCAGAACACCCCCATTTTGTGTATTTGCGAACATTTCAGGACACCTCGAGTGTTCTTAGAACACATTCAACTTGACATAGAACAATACGGACAGTGTCCTCAGGACACCCCCATTTTGTTTATTTGCGAACATTTCAGGACACCGCAAGTGTTCTTAGAAACGTCTTCAGAACACCCCCATTTTGTTTATTTGCGAACATTTCAGGACACCGCGAGTGTTCTTAGAACACATTCAACTTGCCAGCCACAACCCCCATTCATATTTGAGAGCATTTCAAGACACAGCAAGTGTTCGACAACATCTTCAGAACACCCCCATTTTGTGTATTTGCGAACATTTCAGGACACCGCGAGTGTTCTTAGAACACATTCAACTTGACATAGAACAATACGGACAGCGTCCTCAGGACACCCCCATTTTGTTTATTTGCGAACATTTCAGGACACCGCGAGTGTTCTTAGAAACGTCTTCAGAACACCCCCATTTTGTGTATTTGCGAACATTTCAGGACACCGCGAGTGTTCTTAGAACACATTCAACTTGACAGAGAACAATACGGACAGCGTCCTCAGGACACCCCCTATGAACATTCCCCGGACACCGCGAGTGTTCTTAGACGCGTCTTCAGAACACCACAATCTTCTTTAATTGCAAACATTTCAGGAACCCGCGAGTGTTCTTAGAACACATTCAACTTGACAGAGAACAATACGGACAGCGTCCTCAGGACACTCCCATTTTGTTTATTTGCGAACATTTCAGGACACCGCAAGTGTTCTTAGAACACATTCAACATGACAGAGAACAATCCGGACAGCGTCCTCAGGACACCCCCTACGAACATTCCCCGGACACCGCGAGTGTTCTTAGAAGCGTCTTCAGAACACCCCCATTTTGTTTATTTGCGAACATTTCAGGACACCGCGAGTGTTCTTAGAACACATTCAACTTGACAACGAACAATACGGACAGCGTCCTCAGGACACCCCATTTTTGTTTATTTGCGAACATTTCAGGACACCGCAAGTGTTCTTAGAAACGTCTTCAGAACACCCCCATTTTGTTAATTTGCGAACATTTCAGGACACCGCGAGTGTTGTTAGAACACATTCAACTTGACAGAGAACAATACGGACAGCGACCTCAGCACACCCCCTACGAACATTCCCCTGACACCGCGAGTGTTCTTAGAAGCGTGTTCAGAACACCACCATCTTGTTTATTTGCGAACATTTCAGGACACCGCGAGTGTTCTTAGAACACATTCAACTTGACAGAGAATAATAAGGACAGCGTCCTCAGGACACCCCCTACGAACATTCCCCTGACACCGCAAGTGTTCTTAGAAACGTCTTCAGAACACCCCCATTTTGTTTATTTGCGAACATTTCAGGTACCGCAAGTGTTCTTAGAACACATTCAACTTGCCAGCCACAACCCCTATTCATATTTGCGAACATTTCAGGACACAGCGAGTGTTCTTAGAACACATTCAACTTGACAGAGAACAATACGGACAGCGTCCTCAGGACACCCCCATTTTGTTTATTTGCGAACATTTCAGGACACCGCGAGAGTTCTTAGAACACATTCAACTTGCCAGCCACAACCCCCCCATTCATATTTGCGAACATTTCAGGACACAGCGAGTGTTCGACAACGTCTTCAGAACACCCCCATTTTGTGTATTTGCGAACATTTCAGGACACCGCGAGTGTTCTTAGAACACATTCAACATGACAGAGAACAATCCGGACAGCGTCCTCAGGACACCCCCTACGAACATTCCCCGGACACCGCGAGTGTTCTTAGAAGCGTCTTCAGAACACCCCCATTTTGTTTATTTGCGAACATTTCAGGACACCGCGAGTGTTCTTAGAACACATTCAACGTGACAGAGAACAATACGGACAGCGTCCTCAGGACACCCCCATTTTGTTTATTTGCGAACATTTCAGGACGCCGCGAGAGTTCTTAGAACACATTCAACTTGCCAGCCACAACCCCCCCATTCATATTTGCGAACATTTCAGGACACAGCGAGTGTTCGACAACGTCTTCAGAACACCCCCATTTTGTGTATTTGCGAACATTTCAGGACACCGCGAGTGTTCTTAGAAAACATTCAACGTGACAGAGAACAATATGAATAGCGTCCTCAAAACACCCCCATTTTGTTTATTTGCAAACATTTCAGGTACCGCGAGTGTTCTTAGAACACATTCAACTTGCCAGCCACAACCCCCATTCATATTTGCGAGCATTTCAAGACACAGCAAGTGTTCGACAACATCTTCAGAACACCCCCATTTTGTGTATTTGCGAACATTTCAGGACACCGCGAGTGTTCTTAGAACACATTCAACTTGACAGAGAACAATATGAATAGCGTCCTCAAAACACCCCCATTTTGTTTATTTGCAAACATTTCAGGTACCGCGAGTGTTCTTAGAACACATTCAACTTGCCAGCCACAACCCCCATTCATATTTGCGAACATTTCAGGACACAGCGAGTGTTCGACAACGTCTTCAGAACACCCCCATTTTGTGTATTTGCGAACATTTCAGGACACCGCGAGTGTTCTTAGAACACATTCAACTTGACATAGAACAATACGGACAGTGTCCTCAGGACACCCCCATTTTGTTTATTTGCGAACATTTCAGGACACCGCAAGTGTTCTTAGAAACGTCTTCAGAACACCCCCATTTTGTTTATTTGCGAACATTTCAGGACACCGCAAGTGTTCTTAGAACACATTCAACTTGCCAGCCACAACCCCCATTCATATTTGAGAGCATTTCAAGACACAGCAAGTGTTCGACAACATCTTCAGAACACCCCCATTTTGTGTATTTGCGAACATTTCAGGACACCGCGAGTGTTCTTAGAACACATTCAACTTGACAGAGAAGAATACGGACAGCGTCCTCAGGACACACCCTACGAACATTCCCCGGACACCGCGAGTGTTCTTAGACGCGTCTTCAGAACACCACCATCTTCTTTATTTGCAAACATTTCAGGACCCCGCGAGTGTTCTTAGAACACATTCAACTTGACAGAGAACAATACGGACAGCGTCCTCAGGACACCCCCATTTTGTTTATTTGCGAACATTTCAGGACACCGCAAGTGTTCTTAGAACACATTCAACATGACAGAGAACAATCCGGACAGCGTCCTCAGGACACCCCCTACGAACATTCCCCGGACACCGCGAGTGTTCTTAGAAGCGTCTTCAGAACACCCCCATTTTGTTTATTTGCGAACATTTCAGGACACCGCGAGTGTTCTTAGAACACATTCAACTTGACAACGAACAATACGGACAGCGTCCTCAGGACACCCCATTTTTGTTTATTTGCGAACATTTCAGGACACCGCAAGTGTTCTTAGAAACGTCTTCAGAACACCCCCATTTTGTTAATTTGCGAACATTTCAGGACACCGCGAGTGTTGTTAGAACACATTCAACTTGACAGAGAACAATACGGACAGCGACCTCAGCACACCCCCTACGAACATTCCCCTGACACCGCGAGTGTTCTTAGAAGCGTGTTCAGAACACCACCATCTTGTTTATTTGCGAACATTTCAGGACACCGCGAGTGTTCTTAGAACACATTCAACTTGACAGAGAATAATAAGGACAGCGTCCTCAGGACACCCCCTACGAACATTCCCCTGACACCGCAAGTGTTCTTAGAAACGTCTTCAGAACACCCCCATTTTGTTTATTTGCGAACATTTCAGGTACCGCAAGTGTTCTTAGAACACATTCAACTTGCCAGCCACAACCCCTATTCATATTTGCGAACATTTCAGGACACAGCGAGTGTTCTTAGAACACATTCAACTTGACAGAGAACAATACGGACAGCGTCCTCAGGACACCCCCATTTTGTTTATTTGCGAACATTTCAGGACACCGCGAGAGTTCTTAGAACACATTCAACTTGCCAGCCACAACCCCCCCATTCATATTTGCGAACATTTCAGGACACAGCGAGTGTTCGACAACGTCTTCAGAACACCCCCATTTTGTGTATTTGCGAACATTTCAGGACACCGCGAGTGTTCTTAGAACACATTCAACATGACAGAGAACAATCCGGACAGCGTCCTCAGGACACCCCCTACGAACATTCCCCGGACACCGCGAGTGTTCTTAGAAGCGTCTTCAGAACACCCCCATTTTGTTTATTTGCGAACATTTCAGGACACCGCGAGTGTTCTTAGAACACATTCAACGTGACAGAGAACAATACGGACAGCGTCCTCAGGACACCCCCATTTTGTTTATTTGCGAACATTTCAGGACGCCGCGAGAGTTCTTAGAACACATTCAACTTGCCAGCCACAACCCCCCCATTCATATTTGCGAACATTTCAGGACACAGCGAGTGTTCGACAACGTCTTCAGAACACCCCCATTTTGTGTATTTGCGAACATTTCAGGACACCGCGAGTGTTCTTAGAACACATTCAACGTGACAGAGAACAATATGAATAGCGTCCTCAAAACACCCCCATTTTGTTTATTTGCAAACATTTCAGGTACCGCGAGTGTTCTTAGAACACATTCAACTTGCCAGCCACAACCCCCATTCATATTTGCGAGCATTTCAAGACACAGCAAGTGTTCGACAACATCTTCAGAACACCCCCATTTTGTGTATTTGCGAACATTTCAGGACACCGCGAGTGTTCTTAGAACACATTCAACTTGACAGAGAACAATATGAATAGCGTCCTCAAAACACCCCCATTTTGTTTATTTGCAAACATTTCAGGTACCGCGAGTGTTCTTAGAACACATTCAACTTGCCAGCCACAACCCCCATTCATATTTGCGAACATTTCAGGACACAGCGAGTGTTCGACAACGTCTTCAGAACACCCCCATTTTGTGTATTTGCGAACATTTCAGGACACCGCGAGTGTTCTTAGAACACATTCAACTTGACATAGAACAATACGGACAGTGTCCTCAGGACACCCCCATTTTGTTTATTTGCGAACATTTCAGGACACCGCAAGTGTTCTTAGAAACGTCTTCAGAACACCCCCATTTTGTTTATTTGCGAACATTTCAGGACACCGCAAGTGTTCTTAGAACACATTCAACTTGCCAGCCACAACCCCCATTCATATTTGAGAGCATTTCAAGACACAGCAAGTGTTCGACAACATCTTCAGAACACCCCCATTTTGTGTATTTGCGAACATTTCAGGACACCGCGAGTGTTCTTAGAACACATTCAACTTGACAGAGAAGAATACGGACAGCGTCCTCAGGACACACCCTACGAACATTCCCCGGACACCGCGAGTGTTCTTAGACGCGTCTTCAGAACACCACCATCTTCTTTATTTGCAAACATTTCAGGACCCCGCGAGTGTTCTTAGAACACATTCAACTTGACAGAGAACAATACGGACAGCGTCCTCAGGACACCCCCATTTTGTTTATTTGCGAACATTTCAGGACACCGCAAGTGTTCTTAGAACACATTCAACATGACAGAGAACAATCCGGACAGCGTCCTCAGGACACCCCCTACGAACATTCCCCGGACACCGCGAGTGTTCTTAGAACACATTCAACGTGACAGAGAACAATATGGACAGCGTCCTCAGAACACCCCCATTTTGTTTATTTGCGAACATTTCAGGACACCGCAGTGTTCTTAGAACACATTCAACTTGCCAGCCACAACCCCCCATTCATATTTGCGAACATTTCAGGACACAACGAGTGTTCTTAGAACACATTCAACTTGACAACGAACAATGCGGACAGCGTCCTCAGAACACCCCCATTTTGTTTATTTGCGAACATTTCAGGACACCGCGAGTGTTCTTAGAACACATTCAACTTGACAACGAACAATACGGACAGCGTCCTCAGGACACCCCCATTTTGTTTATTTGCTAACATTTCAGGACACCGCAAGTGTTCTTAGAAACGTCTTCAGAACACCCCCATTTTGTTTATTTGCGAACATTTCAGGACACCGCGAGTGTTCTTAGAACACATTCAACTTGCCAGCCACAACCCCATTCATATTTGCGAGCATTTCAAGACACAGCAAGTGTTCGACAACATCTTCAGAACACCCCCATTTTGTGTGTTTGCGAACATTTCAGGACACCGCGAGTGTTCTTAGAACACATTCAACTTGACAGAGAACAATACGGAGAGCGTCCTCAGGACACCCCCTACGAACATTCCCCGGACACCGGGAGTGTTCTTAGAAGCGTCTTCAGAACACCACCATCTTGTTTATTTGCGAACATTTCAGGACACCGCGAGTGTTCTTAGAACACATTCAACTTGACAGAGAACAATACGGACAGCGTCCTCAGGACACCCCCATTTTGTTTATTTGCGAACATTTCAGGACACCACAAGAGTTCTTAGAACACATTCAACTTGCCAGCCACAACCTCCCATTCATATTTGCGAACATTTCAGGACACCGCGAGTGTTCTTAGAACACATTCAACTTGACAGAGAACAATACGGACAGCGTCCTCAGGACACCCCCATTTTGTTTTTTTGCGAACATTTCAGGACACCGCAAGAGTTCTTAGAACACATTCAACTTGCCAGCCACAACCCCCCATTCTTATTTGCGAACATTTCAGGACACAGCGAGTGTTCGACAACGTCTTCAGAACACCCCCATTTTGTGTATTTGCGAACATTTCAGGACACAGCGAGTGTTCTTAGAACACATTCAACTTGCCAGCCACAACCCCCATTCATATTTGCGAGCATTTCAAGACACAGCAAGTGTTCGACAACATCTTCAGAACACCCCCATTTTGTGTATTTGCGAACATTTCAGGACACCGCGAGTGTTCTTAGAACACATTCAACTTGACAGAGAACAATACGGACAGCGTCCTCAGGACACCCCCATTTTGTTTATTTGCGAACATTTCAGGACACCGCGAGAGTTCTTAGAACACATTCAACTTGCCAGCCACAACCCCCCATTCATATTTGCGAACATTTCAGGACACAGCGAGTGTTCGACAACGTCTTCAGAACACCCCCATTTTGTGTATTTGCGAACATTTTAGGAAACAGCGAGTGTTCTTAGAACACATTCAACTTGCCAGCCACAACCCCCATTCATATTTGCGAGCATTTCAAGACACAGCAGGTGTTCGACAATATCTTCAGAACACCCCCATTTTGTGTATTTGCGAACATTTCAGGACACCGCGAGTGTTCTTAGAACACATTCAACTTGACAGAGAACAATACGGACAGCGTCCTCAGGACACCCCCTACGAACATTCCCCGGACACCGCGAGTGTTCTTAGAAGCGTCTTCAGAACACCACCATCTTGTTTATTTGCGAACATTTCAGGACACCGCGAGTGTTCTTAGAACACATTCAACTTGACGGAGAACAATACGGACAGCGTCCTCAGGACACCCCCATTTTGTTTATTTGCGAACATTTCAGGACACCACGAGAGTTCTTAGAACACATTCAACTTGCCGGCCACAACCCCCCATTCATATTTGCGAACATTTCAGGACACAGCGTGTGTTCGACAATGTCTTCAGAACACCCCCATTTTGTGTATTTGCGAACATTTCAGGACACTGCGAGTGTTCTTAGAACACATTCAACTTGACAGAGAACAATACGGACAGCGTCCTCAGGACACCCCCTACGAACATTCCCCGGACACCGCAAGTGTTCTTAGAAACGTCTTCAGAACACCCCCATTTTGTTTATTTGCGAACATTTCAGGTACCGCGAGTGTTCTTAGAACACATTCAACTTGCCAGCCACAACCCCTATTCATGTTTGCGAACATTTCAGGACACAGCGAGTGTTCTTAGAACACATTCAACTTGACAGAGAACAATACGGACAGCGTCCTCAGGACACCCCCATTTTGTTTATTTGCGAACATTTCAGGACACCGCAAGAGTTCTTAGAACACATTCAACTTGCCAGCCACAACCCCCCATTCATATTTGCGAACATTTCAGGACACAGCGAGTGTTCGACAACGTCTTCAGAACACCCCCATTTTGTGTATTTGCGAACATCTCAGGACACCGCGAGTGTTCTTAGAACACATTCAACTTGACAGAGAACAATACGGACAGCGTCCTCAGGACACCCCCATTTTGTTTATTTGCGAACATTTCAGGTACCGCAAGTGTTCTTAGAACTCATTCAACTTGCCAGCCACAACCCCCATTCATATTTGCGAACATTTCTGGACACAGCGAGTGTTCGACAACGTCTTCAGAACACCCCCATTTTGTGTATTTGCGAACATTTTAGGAAACAGCGAGTGTTCTTAGAACACATTCAACTTGCCAGCCACAACCCCCATTCATATTTGCGAGCATTTCAAGACACAGCAGGTGTTCGACAATATCTTCAGAACACCCCCATTTTGTGTATTTGCGAACATTTCAGGACACCGCGAGTGTTCTTAGAACACATTCAACTTGACAGAGAACAATACGGACAGCGTCCTCAGGACACCCCCTACGAACATTCCCCGGACACCGCGAGTGTTCTTAGAAGCGTCTTCAGAACACCACCATCTTGTTTATTTGCGAACATTTCAGGACACCGCGAGTGTTCTTAGAACACATTCAACTTGACGGAGAACAATACGGACAGCGTCCTCAGGACACCCCCATTTTGTTTATTTGCGAACATTTCAGGACACCACGAGAGTTCTTAGAACACATTCAACTTGCCGGCCACAACCCCCCATTCATATTTGCGAACATTTCAGGACACAGCGTGTGTTCGACAATGTCTTCAGAACACCCCCATTTTGTGTATTTGCGAACATTTCAGGACACTGCGAGTGTTCTTAGAACACATTCAACTTGACAGAGAACAATACGGACAGCGTCCTCAGGACACCCCCTACGAACATTCCCCGGACACCGCAAGTGTTCTTAGAAACGTCTTCAGAACACCCCCATTTTGTTTATTTGCGAACATTTCAGGTACCGCGAGTGTTCTTAGAACACATTCAACTTGCCAGCCACAACCCCTATTCATGTTTGCGAACATTTCAGGACACAGCGAATGTTCTAAGAACACATTCAACTTGACAGAGAACAATACGGACAGCGTCCTCAGGACACCCCCATTTTGTTTATTTGCGAACATTTCAGGACACCGAAAGAGTTCTTAGAACACATTCAACTTGCCAGCCACAACCCCCCATTCATATTTGCGAACATTTCAGGACACAGCGAGTGTTCGACAACGTCTTCAGAACACCCCCATTTTGTGTATTTGCGAACATCTCAGGACACCGCGAGTGTTCTTAGAACACATTCAACTTGACAGAGAACAATACGGACAGCGTCCTCAGGACACCCCCATTTTGTTTATTTGCGAACATTTCAGGTACCGCAAGTGTTCTTAGAACTCATTCAACTTGCCAGCCACAACCCCCATTCATATTTGCGAACATTTCTGGACACAGCGAGTGTTCGTCAACGTCTTCAGAACACCCCCATTTTGTGTATTTGCAAACATTTCAGCACACCGCGAGTTTTCTTAGAAAACATTCAACTTGACAGAGAACAATACGGACAGCGTCCTCAGGAAACCCCCTACGAACATTCCCCGGACACCGCGAGTGTTCTTAGAAGCGTCTTCAGAACACCACCATCTTGTTTATTTGCGAATATTTCAGGAAACCGCGAGTGTTCTTAGAACACATTTAACTTGACAACGAACAATACGGACAGCGTCCTCAGGACACACCCATTTTGTTTATTTTCGAACATTTCAGGACACCGCGAGTGTTCTTAGAAACGTCTTCAGAACACCCCCATTTTGTTTATTTGCGAACATTTCAGGACACTGCGTGTGTTCTTAGAACACATTCAGCTTGCCAGCCACAACCCCCATTCATATTTGCGAGCATTTCAAGACACAGCAAGTGTTCGACAACGTCTTCAGAACACCCCCATTTTGTGTATTTGCAAACATTTCAGGACACCGCGAGTGTTCTTAGAACACATTCAACTTGACAGAGAACAATACGGACAGCGTCCTCAGGACACCCCCATTTTGTTTATTTGCGAACATTTCAGGACACCGCGAGAGTTCTTAGAACACATTCAACTTGCCAGCCACAACCCCCCATTCATATTTGCGAACATTTCAGGACACAGCGAGTGTTCGACAACGTCTTCAGAACAGCCCGATTTTGTGTATTTGCGAACATTTCAGGACACCACGAGTGTTCTTAGAACACATTCAACTTGACAGAGAACAATACGGACAGCGTCCTCAGGACACCCCCTACGAACATTCGCCGGACACCGCAAGTGTTCTTAGAAACGTCTTCAGAACAACCCATTTTGTTTATTTGCGAACATTTCAGGTACCGCAAGTGTTCTTAGAACACATTCAACTTGCCAGCCACAACCCCCATTCATATTTGCGAACATTTCAGGACACAGCGAGTGTTCGACAACGTCTTCAGAACACCCCCATTTTGTGTATTTGCGAACATTTCAGGACACTGCGAGTGTTCTTAGAACACATTCAACTTGACAGAGAACAATACGGACAGCGTCCTCAGGACACCCCCTACGAACATTCCCTGGACACCGCGAGTGTTCTTAGAAGCGTCTTCAGAAGACCACCATCTTGTTTATTTGCGAACATTTCAGGACCCCGCGAGTGTTCTTATAACACATTCAACTTGACAGAGAACAATACGGACAGCGTCCTCAGGACACCCCCATTTTGTTTATTTGCGAACATTTCAGGTACCGCGAGTGTTCTTAGAACACATTCAACTTGCCAGCCACAACCCCCATTCATATTTGCGAACATTTCAGGACACAGCGAGTGTTCGACAACGTCTTCAGAACACCCCCATTTTATGTATTTGCGAACATTTCAGGACACCGCGAGTGTTCTTAGAACACATTCAACTTGACATAGAACAATACGGACAGCGTCCTCAGGACACCCTATACGAACATTCCCCGGACACCGCGAGTGTTCTTAGACGCGTCTTCAGAACACCACCATCTTCTTTATTTGCAAACATTTCAGGACCCCGTGAGTGTTCTTAGAACACATTCAACTTGACAGAGAACAATACGGACAGCGTCCTCAGGACACCCCCATTTTGTTTATTTGCTTACATTTCAGGACACCGCAAGTGTTCTTAGAACACATTCAACATGACAGAGAACAATCCGGACAGCGTCCTCAGGACATCCCCTACGAACATTCCCCGGACACCGCGAGTGTTCTTAGAAGCGTCTTCAGAACACCCCCATTTTGTTTATGTGCGAACATTTCAGGACACCGCAAGTGTTCTTAGAACACATTCAAAGTGACAGAGAAGAATATGGACAGCGTCCTCAGAACACCCCCATTTTGTTTATTTGCAAACATTTCAGGACACCGCAGTGTTCTTAGAACACATTCAACTTGCCAGCCACAACCCCCCATTCATATTTGCGAACATTTCAGGACACAACGAGTGTTCGACAACGTCTTCAGAACACCCCCATTTTGTTTATTTGCGAACATTTCAGGACACCGCAAGTGTTCTTAGAACACATTCAACTTGACTACGAACAATACGGACAGCGTCCTCAGGACACCCCCATTTTGTTTATTGGCGAACATTTCAGGACACCGCAAGTGTTCTTAGAAACGTCTTCAGAACACCCCCATTTTGTGTATTTGCGAACATTTCAGGACACCGCGAGTGTTCTTAGAACACATTCAACTTGACAGAGAACAATACGGACAGCGACCTCAGGACACCCCCTACGAACATTCCCCTGACACCGCGAGTGTTCTTAGAAGCGTGTTCAGAACACCACCATCTTGTTTATTTGCGAACATTTCAGGACACCGCTAGTGTTCTTAGAACACATTCAACTTGACGGAGAATAATAAGGACAGCGTCCTCAGGACACCCCCATTTTGTTTATTTGCGAACATTTTAGGACACCACGAGAGTTCTTAGAACACATTCAACTTGCCAGCCACTACCCCCCATTCATATTTGCGAACATTTCAGGACACAGCGTGTGTTCGACAATGTCTTCAGAACACCCCCATTTTGTGTATTTGCGAACATTTCAGGACACTGCGAGTGTTCTTAGAACACATTCAACTTGACAGAGAACAATACGGACAGCGTCCTCAGGACACCCCCATTTTGTTTATTTGCGAACATTTCAGGACACCGCGAGAGTTCTTAGAACACATTCAACTTGCCAGCCACAACCCCCCCATTCATATTTGCGAACATTTCAGGACACAGCGAGTGTTCTTAGAACACATTCAACATGACAGAGAACAATCCGGACAGCGTCCTCAGGACACCCCCTACGAACATTCCCCGGACACCGCGAGTGTTCTTAGAAGCGTCTTCAGAACACCCCCATTTTGTTTATTTGCGAACATTTCAGGACACCGCGAGTGTTCTTAGAACACATTCAACGTGACAGAGAACAATATGGATAGCGTCCTCAAAACACCCCATTTTGTTTATTTGCAAATATTTCAGGCACCGCGAGTGTTCTTAGAACACATTCAACTTGCCAGCCACAACCCCCATTCATAATAATAATAATAATAATAATTAGGCTTTTATATAGCGCTACAAACCCTCAGGTATCTGAGCGCTGCTTATTATTACCCACGGTGTGTGGTGCTCATTTATCGACCTCGGAAGGATGAAAGGCTGAGTTTGGCCCCGCCGGGATTCGAACCTGCGTTAACAGGCTCTGCACGGGTGTCAAAGCGGGCGCTCTACTCGCTGTGCCACTTCACCTCAGGACACCCCCATTTTGTTTATTTGCGAACATTTCAGGACACCGCAAGTGTTCTTAGAACACATTCAACATGACAGAGAACAATCCGGACAGCGTCCTCAGGACACCCCCTACGAACATTCCCCGGACACCGCGAGTGTTCTTAGAACACATTCAACGTGACAGAGAACAATATGGACAGCGTCCTCAGAACACCCCCATTTTGTTTATTTGCGAACATTTCAGGACACCGCAGTGTTCTTAGAACACAATCAACTTGCCAGCCACAACCCCCCATTCATATTTGCGAACATTTCAGGACACAGCGAGTGTTCGACAACGTCTTCAGAACACCCCCATTTTGTGTATTTGCGAACATTTCAGGACACCTCGAGTGTTCTTAGAACACATTCAACTTGACATAGAACAATACGGACAGTGTCCTCAGGACACCCCCATTTTGTTTATTTGCGAACATTTCAGGACACCGCAAGTGTTCTTAGAAACGTCTTCAGAACACCCCCATTTTGTTTATTTGCGAACATTTCAGGACACCGCGAGTGTTCTTAGAACACATTCAACTTGCCAGCCACTACCCCCCATTCATATTTGCGAACATTTCAGGACACAGCGTGTGTTCGACAATGTCTTCAGAACACCCCCATTTTGTGTATTTGCGAACATTTCAGGACACTGCGAGTGTTCTTAGAACACATTCAACTTGACAGAGAACAATACGGACAGCGTCCTCAGGACACCCCCATTTTGTTTATTTGCGAACATTTCAGGACACCGCGAGAGTTCTTAGAACACATTCAACTTGCCAGCCACAACCCCCCCATTCATATTTGCGAACATTTCAGGACACAGCGAGTGTTCTTAGAACACATTCAACATGACAGAGAACAATCCGGACAGCGTCCTCAGGACACCCCCTACGAACATTCCCCGGACACCGCGAGTGTTCTTAGAAGCGTCTTCAGAACACCCCCATTTTGTTTATTTGCGAACATTTCAGGACACCGCGAGTGTTCTTAGAACACATTCAACGTGACAGAGAACAATATGGATAGCGTCCTCAAAACACCCCATTTTGTTTATTTGCAAATATTTCAGGCACCGCGAGTGTTCTTAGAACACATTCAACTTGCCAGCCACAACCCCCATTCATAATAATAATAATAATAATAATTAGGCTTTTATATAGCGCTACAAACCCTCAGGTATCTGAGCGCTGCTTATTATTACCCACGGTGTGTGGTGCTCATTTATCGACCTCGGAAGGATGAAAGGCTGAGTTTGGCCCCGCCGGGATTCGAACCTGCGTTAACAGGCTCTGCACGGGTGTCAAAGCGGGCGCTCTACTCGCTGTGCCACTTCACCTCAGGACACCCCCATTTTGTTTATTTGCGAACATTTCAGGACACCGCAAGTGTTCTTAGAACACATTCAACATGACAGAGAACAATCCGGACAGCGTCCTCAGGACACCCCCTACGAACATTCCCCGGACACCGCGAGTGTTCTTAGAACACATTCAACGTGACAGAGAACAATATGGACAGCGTCCTCAGAACACCCCCATTTTGTTTATTTGCGAACATTTCAGGACACCGCAGTGTTCTTAGAACACATTCAACTTGCCAGCCACAACCCCCCATTCATATTTGCGAACATTTCAGGACACAGCGAGTGTTCGACAACGTCTTCAGAACACCCCCATTTTGTGTATTTGCGAACATTTCAGGACACCTCGAGTGTTCTTAGAACACATTCAACTTGACATAGAACAATACGGACAGTGTCCTCAGGACACCCCCATTTTGTTTATTTGCGAACATTTCAGGACACCGCAAGTGTTCTTAGAAACGTCTTCAGAACACCCCCATTTTGTTTATTTGCGAACATTTCAGGACACCGCAAGTGTTCTTAGAACACATTCAACTTGCCAGCCACAACCCCCATTCATATTTGAGAGCATTTCAAGACACAGCAAGTGTTCGACAACATCTTCAGAACACCCCCATTTTGTGTATTTGCGAACATTTCAGGACACCGCGAGTGTTCTTAGAACACATTCAACTTGACATAGAACAATACGGACAGCGTCCTCAGGACACCCCCATTTTGTTTATTTGCGAACATTTCAGGACACCGCGAGTGTTCTTAGAAACGTCTTCAGAACACCCCCATTTTGTGTATTTGCGAACATTTCAGGACACCGCGAGTGTTCTTAGAACACATTCAACTTGACAGAGAACAATACGGACAGCGTCCTCAGGACACCCCCTATGAACATTCCCCGGACACCGCGAGTGTTCTTAGACGCGTCTTCAGAACACCACAATCTTCTTTAATTGCAAACATTTCAGGACCCCGCGAGTGTTCTTAGAACACATTCAACTTGACAGAGAACAATACGGACAGCGTCCTCAGGACACTCCCATTTTGTTTATTTGCGAACATTTCAGGACACCGCAAGTGTTCTTAGAACACATTCAACATGACAGAGAACAATCCGGACAGCGTCCTCAGGACACCCCCTACGAACATTCCCCGGACACCGCGAGTGTTCTTAGAAGCGTCTTCAGAACACCCCCATTTTGTTTATTTGCGAACATTTCAGGACACCGCGAGTGTTCTTAGAACACATTCAACTTGACAACGAACAATACGGACAGCGTCCTCAGGACACCCCATTTTTGTTTATTTGCGAACATTTCAGGACACCGCAAGTGTTCTTAGAAACGTCTTCAGAACACCCCCATTTTGTTAATTTGCGAACATTTCAGGACACCGCAAGTGTTGTTAGAACACATTCAACTTGACAGAGAACAATACGGACAGCGACCTCAGCACACCCCCTACGAACATTCCCCTGACACCGCGAGTGTTCTTAGAAGCGTGTTCAGAACACCACCATCTTGTTTATTTGCGAACATTTCAGGACACCGCGAGTGTTCTTAGAACACATTCAACTTGACAGAGAATAATAAGGACAGCGTCCTCAGGACACCCCCTACGAACATTCCCCTGACACCGCAAGTGTTCTTAGAAACGTCTTCAGAACACCCCCATTTTGTTTATTTGCGAACATTTCAGGTACCGCAAGTGTTCTTAAAACACATTCAACTTGCCAGCCACAACCCCTATTCATATTTGCGAACATTTCAGGACACAGCGAGTGTTCTTAGAACACATTCAACTTGACAGAGAACAATACGGACAGCGTCCTCAGGACACCCCCATTTTGTTTATTTGCGAACATTTCAGGACACCGCGAGAGTTCTTAGAACACATTCAACTTGCCAGCCACAACCCCCCCATTCATATTTGCGAACATTTCAGGACACAGCGAGTGTTCGACAACGTCTTCAGAACACCCCCATTTTGTGTATTTGCGAACATTTCAGGACACCGCGAGTGTTCTTAGAACACATTCAACATGACAGAGAACAATCCGGACAGCGTCCTCAGGACACCCCCTACGAACATTCCCCGGACACCGCGAGTGTTCTTAGAAGCGTCTTCAGAACACCCCCATTTTGTTTATTTGCGAACATTTCAGGACACCGCGAGTGTTCTTAGAACACATTCAACGTGACAGAGAACAATACGGACAGCGTCCTCAGGACACCCCCATTTTGTTTATTTGCGAACATTTCAGGACGCCGCGAGAGTTCTTAGAACACATTCAACTTGCCAGCCACAACCCCCCCATTCATATTTGCGAACATTTCAGGACACAGCGAGTGTTCGACAACGTCTTCAGAACACCCCCATTTTGTGTATTTGCGAACATTTCAGGACACCGCGAGTGTTCTTAGAACACATTCAACATGACAGAGAACAATCCGGACAGCGTCCTCAGGACACCCCCTACGAACATTCCCCGGACACCGCGAGTGTTCTTAGAAGCGTCTTCAGAACACCCCCATTTTGTTTATTTGCGAACATTTCAGGACACCGCGAGTGTTCTTAGAACACATTCAACGTGACAGAGAACAATATGAATAGCGTCCTCAAAACACCCCCATTTTGTTTATTTGCAAACATTTCAGGTACCGCGAGTGTTCTTAGAACACATTCAACTTGCCAGCCACAACCCCCATTCATATTTGCGAACATTTCAGGACACAGCGAGTGTTCGACAACGTCTTCAGAACACCCCCATTTTGTGTATTTGCGAACATTTCAGGACACCGCGAGTGTTCTTAGAACACATTCAACTTGACATAGAACAATACGGACAGTGTCCTCAGGACACCCCCATTTTGTTTATTTGCGAACATTTCAGGACACCGCAAGTGTTCTTAGAAACGTCTTCAGAACACCCCCATTTTGTTTATTTGCGAACATTTCAGGACACCGCAAGTGTTCTTAGAACACATTCAACTTGCCAGCCACAACCCCCATTCATATTTGAGAGCATTTCAAGACACAGCAAGTGTTCGACAACATCTTCAGAACACCCCCATTTTGTGTATTTGCGAACATTTCAGGACACCGCGAGTGTTCTTAGAACACATTCAACTTGACAGAGAACAATACGGACAGCGTCCTCAGGACACACCCTACGAACATTCCCCGGACACCGCGAGTGTTCTTAGACGCGTCTTCAGAACACCACCATCTTCTTTATTTGCAAACATTTCAGGACCCCGCGAGTGTTCTTAGAACACATTCAACTTGACAGAGAACAATACGGACAGCGTCCTCAGGACACCCCCATTTTGTTTATTTGCGAACATTTCAGGACACCGCAAGTGTTCTTAGAACACATTCAACATGACAGAGAACAATCCGGACAGCGTCCTCAGGACACCCCCTACGAACATTCCCCGGACACCGCGAGTGTTCTTAGAACACATTCAACGTGACAGAGAACAATATGGACAGCGTCCTCAGAACACCCCCATTTTGTTTATTTGCGAACATTTCAGGACACCGCAGTGTTCTTAGAACACATTCAACTTGCCAGCCACAACCCCCCATTCATATTTGCGAACATTTCAGGACACAACGAGTGTTCTTAGAACACATTCAACTTGACAACGAACAATACGGACAGCGTCCTCAGAACACCCCCATTTTGTTTATTTGCAAACATTTCAGGACACCGCGAGTGTTCTTAGAACACATTCAACTTGACAACGAACAATACGGACAGCGTCCTCAGGACACCCCCATTTTGTTTATTTGCTAACATTTCAGGACACCGCAAGTGTTCTTAGAAACGTCTTCAGAACACCCCCATTTTGTTTATTTGCGAACATTTCAGGACACCGCGAGTGTTCTTAGAACACATTTAACTTGCCAGCCACAACCCCATTCATATTTGCGAGCATTTCAAGACACAGCAAGTGTTCGACAACATCTTCAGAACACCCCCATTTTGTGTGTTTGCGAACATTTCAGGACACCGCGAGTGTTCTTAGAACACATTCAACTTGACAGAGAACAATACGGAGAGCGTCCTCAGGACACCCCCTATGAACATTCCCCGGACACCGGGAGTGTTCTTAGAAGCGTCTTCAGAACACCACCATCTTGTTTATTTGCGAACATTTCAGGACACCGCGAGTGTTCTTAGAACACATTCAACTTGACAGAGAACAATACGGACAGCGTCCTCAGGACACCCCCATTTTGTTTATTTGCGAACATTTCAGGACACCACAAGAGTTCTTAGAACACATACAACTTGCCAGCCACAACCTCCCATTCATATTTGCGAACATTTCAGGACACCGCAAGTGTTCTTAGAACACATTCAACTTGACAGAGAACAATACGGACAGCGTCCTCAGGACACCCCCATTTTGTTTATTTGCGAACATTTCAGGACACCGCGAGAGTTCTTAGAACACATTCAACTTGCCAGCCACAACCCCCCATTCTTATTTGCGAACATTTCAGAACACAGCGAGTGTTCGACAACGTCTTCAGAACACCCCCATTTTGTGTATTTGCGAACATTTCAGGACACAGCGAGTGTTCTTAGAACACATTCAACTTGCCAGCCACAACCCCCATTCATATTTGCGAGCATTTCAAGACACAGCAAGTGTTCGACAACATCTTCAGAACACCCCCATTTTGTGTATTTGCGAACATTTCAGGACACCGCGAGTGTTCTTAGAACACATTCAACTTGACAGAGAACAATACGGACAGCGTCCTCAGGACACCCCCATTTTGTTTATTTGCGAACATTTCAGGACACCGCAAGAGTTCTTAGAACACATTCAACTTGCCAGCCACAACCCCCCATTCATATTTGCGAACATTTCAGGACACAGCGAGTGTTCGACAACGTCTTCAGAACACCCCCATTTTGTGTATTTGCGAACATTTTAGGAAACAGCAAGTGTTCTTAGAACACATTCAACTTGCCAGCCACAACCCCCATTCATATTTGCGAGCATTTCAAGACACAGCAGGTGTTCGACAATATCTTCAGAACACCCCCATTTTGTGTATTTGCGAACATTTCAGGACACCGCGAGTGTTCTTAGAACACATTCAACTTGACAGAGAACAATACGGACAGCGTCCTCAGGACACCCCCTACGAACATTCCCCGGACACCGCGAGTGTTCTTAGAAGCGTCTTCAGAACACCACCATCTTGTTTATTTGCGAACATTTCAGGACACCGCGAGTGTTCTTAGAACACATTCAACTTGACGGAGAACAATACGGACAGCGTCCTCAGGACACCCCCATTTTGTTTATTTGCGAACATTTCAGGACACCACGAGAGTTCTTAGAACACATTCAACTTGCCGGCCACAACCCCCCATTCATATTTGCGAACATTTCAGGACACAGCGTGTGTTCGACAATGTCTTCAGAACACCCCCATTTTGTGTATTTGCGAACATTTCAGGACACTGCGAGTGTTCTTAGAACACATTCAACTTGACAGAGAACAATACGGACAGCGTCCTCAGGACACCCCCTACGAACATTCCCCGGACACCGCAAGTGTTCTTAGAAACGTCTTCAGAACACCCCCATTTTGTTTATTTGCGAACATTTCAGGTACCGCGAGTGTTCTTAGAACACATTCAACTTGCCAGCCACAACCCCTATTCATGTTTGCGAACATTTCAGGACACAGCGAGTGTTCTTAGAACACATTCAACTTGACAGAGAACAATACGGACAGCGTCCTCAGGACACCCCCATTTTGTTTATTTGCGAACATTTCAGGACACCGCAAGAGTTCTTAGAACACATTCAACTTGCCAGCCACAACCCCCCATTCATATTTGCGAACATTTCAGGACACAGCGAGTGTTCGACAACGTCTTCAGAACACCCCCATTTTGTGTATTTGCGAACATCTCAGGACACCGCGAGTGTTCTTAGAACACATTCAACTTGACAGAGAACAATACGGACAGCGTCCTCAGGACACCCCCATTTTGTTTATTTGCGAACATTTCAGGTACCGCAAGTGTTCTTAGAACTCATTCAACTTGCCAGCCACAACCCCCATTCATATTTGCGAACATTTCTGGACACAGCGAGTGTTCGACAACGTCTTCAGAACACCCCCATTTTGTGTATTTGCGAACATTTTAGGAAACAGCGAGTGTTCTTAGAACACATTCAACTTGCCAGCCACAACCCCCATTCATATTTGCGAGCATTTCAAGACACAGCAGGTGTTCGACAATATCTTCAGAACGCCCCCATTTTGTGTATTTGCGAACATTTCAGGACACCGCGAGTGTTCTTAGAACACATTCAACTTGACAGAGAACAATACGGACAGCGTCCTCAGGACACCCCCTACGAACATTCCCCGGACACCGCGAGTGTTCTTAGAAGCGTCTTCAGAACACCACCATCTTGTTTATTTGCGAACATTTCAGGACACCGCGAGTGTTCTTAGAACACATTCAACTTGACGGAGAACAATACGGACAGCGTCCTCAGGACACCCCCATTTTGTTTATTTGCGAACATTTCAGGACACCACGAGAGTTCTTAGAACACATTCAACTTGCCGGCCACAACCCCCCATTCATATTTGCGAACATTTCAGGACACAGCGTGTGTTCGACAATGTCTTCAGAACACCCCCATTTTGTGTATTTGCGAACATTTCAGGACACTGCGAGTGTTCTTAGAACATATTCAACTTGACAGAGAACAATACGGACAGCGTCCTCAGGACACCCCCTACGAACATTCCCCGGACACCGCAAGTGTTCTTAGAAACGTCTTCAGAACACCCCCATTTTGTTTATTTGCGAACATTTCAGGTACCGCGAGTGTTCTTAGAACACATTCAACTTGCCAGCCACAACCCCTATTCATGTTTGCGAACATTTCAGGACACAGCGAATGTTCTTAGAACACATTCAACTTGACAGAGAACAATACGGACAGCGTCCTCAGGACACCCCCATTTTGTTTATTTGCGAACATTTCAGGACACCGCAAGAGTTCTTAGAACACATTCAACTTGCCAGCCACAACCCCCCATTCATATTTGCGAACATTTCAGGACACAGCGAGTGTTCGACAACGTCTTCAGAACACCCCCATTTTGTGTATTTGCGAACATCTCAGGACACCGCGAGTGTTCTTAGAACACATTCAACTTGACAGAGAACAATACGGACAGCGTCCTCAGGACACCCCCATTTTGTTTATTTGCGAACATTTCAGGTACCGCAAGTGTTCTTAGAACTCATTCAACTTGCCAGCCACAACCCCCATTCATATTTGCGAACATTTCTGGACACAGCGAGTGTTCGACAACGTCTTCAGAACACCCCCATTTTGTGTATTTGCGAACATTTCAGCACACCGCGAGTTTTCTTAGAAAACATTCAACTTGACAGAGAACAATACGGACAGCGTCCTCAGGAAACCCCCTACGAACATTCCCCGGACACCGCGAGTGTTCTTAGAAGCGTCTTCAGAACACCACCATCTTGTTTATTTGCGAATATTTCAGGACCCCGCGAGTGTTCTTAGAACACATTTAACTTGACAACGAACAATACGGACAGCGTCCTCAGGACACACCCATTTTGTTTATTTTCGAACATTTCAGGACACCGCGAGTGTTCTTAGAAACGTCTTCAGAACACCCCCATTTTGTTTATTTGCGAACATTTCAGGTACCGCGAGTCTTCTTAGAACACATTCAACTTGCCAGCCACAACCCCCATTCATATTTGCGAACATTTCAGGACACAGCGAGTGTTCGACAACGTCTTCAGAGCACCCCCATTTTGTGTATTTGCGAACATTTCAGGACACTGCGAGTGTTCTTAGAACACATTCAACTTGACAGAGAACAATACGGACAGCGTCCTCAGGACACCCCTACGAACATTCCCCGTACACCACGAGTGTTCTTAGAAGCGTCTTCAGAACACCGCCATTTTGTTTATTTGCAAACATTTCAGGTACCGCGAGTCTTCTTAGAACACATTCAACTTGCCAGCCACAACCCCCATTCATATTTGCGAACATTTCAGGACACAGCGAGTGTTCGACAACGTCTTCAGAGCACCCCCATTTTGTGTATTTGCGAACATTTCAGGACACTGCGAGTGTTCTTAGAACACATTCAACTTGACAGAGAACAATACGGACAGCGTCCTCAGGACACCCCTACGAACATTCCCCGTACACCACGAGTGTTCTTAGAAGCGTCCTCAGGACACCCCCTTTTTGTTTATTTGCGAACATTTCAGGACACCACGAGAGTTCTTAGAACACATTCAACTTGCCAGCCACAACCCCCATTCATATTTGCGAACATTTCAGGACACAGCGAGTGTTCGACAACGTCTTCAGAACACCCCCATTTTGTGTATTTGCGAACATTTCAGGGCACCGCGAGTGTTCTTAGAACACATTCAACTTGACAACGAACAATGCAGACAGCGTCCTCAGGACACCCCCATTTTGTTTATTTGTGAACATTTCAGGACACCGCGAGTGTTCTTAGAAACGTCTTCAGAACACCCCCATTTTGTTTATTTGCAAAATTTCAGGACACTGCGAGTGTTCTTAGAACACATTCAACTTGCCAGCCACAACCCCCATTCATATTTGCGAGCATTTCAAGACACAGCGAGTGTTCGACAACATCTTCAGAACACCCCCATTTTGTGTATTTGCGAACATTTCAGGACACCGCGAGTGTTCTTAGAACACATTCAACTTGACAGAGAACAATACGGACAGCGTCCTCAGGACACCCCCTACGAACATTCCCCAGACACCGCGAGTGTTCTTAGAAGCGTCTTCAGAACACCCCCATTTTGTTTATTTGCAAAATTTCAGGTACCGCAAGTGTTCTTAGAACACATTCAACTTGCCAGCCACAACCCCCATTCATATTTGCGAGCATTTCAAGACACAGCGAGTGTTCGACAACATCTTCAGAACACCCCCATTTTGTGTATTTGCGAACATTTCAGGACACCGCGAGTGTTCTTAGAACACATTCAACATGACAGAGAACAATACGGACAGCGTCCTCAGGACACCCCCTACGAACATTCCCCAGACACCGCGAGTGTTCTTAGAAGCGTCTTCAGTACACCACCATCTTGTTTATTTGCGAACATTTCAGGACACCACGAGTGTTCTTAGAACACATTCAACTTGACAGAGAACAATACGGACAGCGTCCTCAGGACACCCCCATTTTGTTTATTTGCGAACATTTCAGGACACCACGAGAGTTCTTAGAACACATCCAACTTGCCAGCCACAACCCCCCATTCATATTTGCGAACATTTCAGGACACAGCGAGTGTTCGACAAAGTCTTCAGAACACCCCCATTTTGTGTATTTGCGAACATTTCAGGACACCGCGAGTGTTCTTAGAACACATTCAACTTGACAGAGAACAATACGGACAGCGTCCTCAGGACACTCCCTACGAACATTCCCTGGACACCGCAAGTGTTCTTAGAAACGTCTTCAGAACACCCCCATTTTGTTTATTTGCGAACATTTCAGGTACCGCGAGTCTTCTTAGAACACATTCAACTTGCCAGCCACAACCCCCATTTATATTTGCGAACATTTCAGGACACAGCGAGTGTTCGACAACGTCTTCAGAGCACCCCCATTTTGTGTATTTGCGAACATTTCAGGACACTGCGAGTGTTCTTAGAACACATTCAACTTGACAGAGAACAATACGGACAGCGTCCTCAGGACACCCCTACGAACATTCCCCGTACACCACGAGTGTTCTTAGAAGCGTCTTCAGAACACCGCCATTTTGTTTATTTGCAAACATTTCAGGACACCGCGAGTGTTCTTAGAATACATTCAACTTGACAGAGAACAATACGGACACCGTCCTCAGGACACCCCCTTTTTGTTTATTTGCGAACATTTCAGGACACCGCGAGAGTTCTTAGAACACATTCAACTTGCCAGCCACAACCCCCATTCATATTTGCGAACATTTCAGGACACAGCGAGTGTTCGACAACGTCTTCAGAACACCCCCATTTTGTGTATTTGCGAACATTTCAGGACACCGCGAGTGTTCTTAAAACACATTCAACTTGACATAGAACAATACGGACAGCGTCCTCAGGACACCCCCATTTTGTTTATTTGCGAACATTTCAGGACACCGCGAGTGTTCTTAGAAACTTCTTCAGAACACCCCCATTTTGTTTATTTGCGAACATTTCAGGACACTGCGAGTGTTCTTAGAACACATTCAACTTGCCAGCCACAACCCCCATTCATATTTGCGAGCATTTCAAGACACAGCAAGTGTTCGACAACATCTTCAGAACACCCCCATTTTGTGTATTTGCGAACATTTCAGGACACCGCGAGTGTTCTTAGAACACATTCAACTTGGCAGCCACAACCCCCATTCATATTTGCGAGCATTTCAAGACACAGCAAGTGTTCGACAACATCTTCAGAACACCCCCATTTTGTGTATTTGCGAACATTTCAGGACACCGCGAGTGTTCTTAGAACACATTCAACTTGACAGAGAACAATACGGACAGCGTCCTCAGGACACTCTCTACGAACATTCCCCAGACATCGCGAGTGTTCTTAGAAGCGTCTTCAGAACACCACCATCTTGTTTATTTGAGAACATTTCAGGACACCGCGAGTGTTCTTAGAACACATTCAACTTGACAAAGAACAATACGGACAGCGTCCTCAGGACACCCCCTACGAACATTCCCCGGACACCGCAAGTGTTCTTAGAAACGTCTTCAGAACACCCCCATTTTGTTTATTTGCGAACATTTCAGGTACCGCGAGTGTTCTTAGAACACATTCAACTTGACAGAGAACAATACGGACAGCGTCCTCAGGACACCCCCTTTTTGTTTATTTGCGAACATTTCAGGACACCGCGAGAGTTCTTAGAACACATTCAACTTGCCAGCCACAACACCCCATTCATATTTGCGAACATTTCAGGACACAGCGAGTGTTCGACAACGTCTTCAGAACACCCCCATTTTGTGTATTTGCGAACATTTCAGGACACCGCGAGTGTTCTTAGAACACATTCAACTTGACAATGAACAATACAGACAGCGTCCTCAGGACACCCCCATTTTGTTTATTTACGAACATTTCAGGACACCGCGAGTGTTCTTAGAAACGTCTTCAGAACACCCCCATTTTGTTTATTTGCAAAATTTCAGGTACCGCAAGTGTTCTTAGAACACATTCAACTTGCCAGCCACAACCCCCATTCATATTTGCGAGCATTTCAAGACACAGCGAGTGTTCGACAACATCTTCAGAACACCCCCATTTTGTGTATTTGCGAACATTTCAGGACACCGCGAGTGTTCTTAGAACACATTCAACATGACAGAGAACAATACGGACAGCGTCCTCAGGACACCCCCTACGAACATTCCCCAGACACCGCGAGTGTTCTTAGAAGCGTCTTCAGTACACCACCATCTTGTTTATTTGCGAACATTTCAGGACACCACGAGTGTTCTTAGAACACATTCAACTTGACAGAGAACAATACGGACAGCGTCCTCAGGACACCCCCATTTTGTTTATTTGTGAACATTTCAGGACACCACGAGAGTTCTTAGAACACATCCAACTTGCCAGCCACAACCCCCCATTCATATTTGCGAACATTTCAGGACACAGCGAGTGTTCGACAAAGTCTTCAGAACACCCCCATTTTGTGTATTTGCGAACATTTCTGGACACCGCGAGTGTTCTTAGAACACATTCAACTTGACAGAGAACAATACGGACAGCGTCCTCAGGACACCCCCTACGAACATTCCCTGGACACCGCAAGTGTTCTTAGAAACGTCTTCAGAACACCCCCATTTTGTTTATTTGCGAACATTTCAGGTACCGCGAGTCTTCTTAGAACACATTCAACTTGCCAGCCACAACCCCCATTCATATTTGCGAACATTTCTGGACACAGCGAGTGTTCGACAACGTCTTCAGAGCACCCCCATTTTGTGTATTTGCGAACATTTCAGGACACTGCGAGTGTTCTTAGAACACATTCAACTTGACAAAGAACAATACGGACAGCGTCCTCAGGACACCCCCTACGAACATTCCCCGGACACCGCAAGTGTTCTTAGAAACGTCTTCAGAACACCCCCATTTTGTTTATTTGCGAACATTTCAGGTACCGCGAGTGTTCTTAGAACACATTCAACTTGACAGAGAACAATACGGACAGCGTCCTCAGGACACCCCCTTTTTGTTTATTTGCGAACATTTCAGGACACCGCGAGAGTTCTTAGAACACATTCAACTTGCCAGCCACAACACCCCATTCATATTTGCGAACATTTCAGGACACAGCGAGTGTTCGACAATGTCTTCAGAACACCCCCATTTTGTGTATTTGCGAACATTTCAGGACACCGCGAGTGTTCTTAGAACACATTCAACTTGACAATGAACAATACAGACAGCGTCCTCAGGACACCCCCATTTTGTTTATTTACGAACATTTCAGGACACCGCAAGTGTTCTTAGAAACGTCTTCAGAACACCCCCATTTTGTTTATTTGCAAAATTTCAGGTACCGCAAGTGTTCTTAGAACACATTCAACTTGCCAGCCACAACCCCCATTCATATTTGCGAGCATTTCAAGACACAGCGAGTGTTCGACAACATCTTCAGAACACCCCCATTTTGTGTATTTGCGAACATTTCAGGACACCGCGAGTGTTCTTAGAACACATTCAACATGACAGAGAACAATACGGACAGCGTCCTCAGGACACCCCCTACGAACATTCCCCAGACACCGCGAGTGTTCTTAGAAGCGTCTTCAGTACACCACCATCTTGTTTATTTGCAAACATTTCAGGACACCACGAGTGTTCTTAGAACACATTCAACTTGACAGAGAACAATACGGACAGCGTCCTCAGGACACCCCCATTTTGTTTATTTGTGAACATTTCAGGACACCACGAGAGTTCTTAGAACACATCCAACTTGCCAGCCACAACCCCCCATTCATATTTGCGAACATTTCAGGACACAGCGAGTGTTCGACAAAGTCTTCAGAACACCCCCATTTTGTGTATTTGCGAACATTTCTGGACACCGCGAGTGTTCTTAGAACACATTCAACTTGACAGAGAACAATACGGACAGCGTCCTCAGGACACCCCCTACGAACATTCCCTGGACACCGCAAGTGTTCTTAGAAACGTCTTCAGAACACCCCCATTTTGTTTATTTGCGAACATTTCAGGTACCGCGAGTCTTCTTAGAACACATTCAACTTGCCAGCCACAACCCCCATTCATATTTGCGAACATTTCTGGACACAGCGAGTGTTCGACAACGTCTTCAGAGCACCCCCATTTTGTGTATTTGCGAACATTTCAGGACACTGCGAGTGTTCTTAGAACACATTCAACTTGACAGAGAACAATACGGACAGCGTCCTCAGGACACCCCTACGAACATTCCCCGTACACCACGAGTGTTCTTAGAAGCATCTTCAGAACACCGCCATTTTGTTTATTTGCAAACATTTCAGGTACCGCGAGTCTTCTTAGAACACATTCAACTTGCCAGCCACAACCCCCATTCATATTTGCGAACATTTCAGGACACAGCGAGTGTTCGACAACGTCTTCAGAGCACCCCCATTTTGTGTATTTGCGAACATTTCAGGACACTGCGAGTGTTCTTAGAACACATTCAACTTGACAGAGAACAATACGGACAGCGTCCTCAGGACACCCCTACGAACATTCCCCGTACACCACGAGTGTTCTTAGAAGCATCCTCAGGACACCCCCTTTTTGTTTATTTGCGAACATTTCAGGACACCGCGAGAGTTCTTAGAACACATTCAACTTGCCAGCCACAACCCCCATTCATATTTGCGAACATTTCAGGACACAGCGAGTGTTCGACAACGTCTTCAGAACACCCCCATTTTGTGTATTTGCGAACATTTCAGGACACCGCGAGTGTTCTTAGAACACATTCAACTTGACAACGAACAATGCAGACAGCGTCCTCAGGACACCCCCATTTTGTTTATTTGTGAACATTTCAGGACACCGCGAGTGTTCTTAGAAACGTCTTCAGAACACCCCCATTTTGTTTATTTGCAAAATTTCAGGACACTGCGAGTGTTCTTAGAACACATTCAACTTGCCAGCCACAACCCCCATTCATATTTGCGAGCATTTCAAGACACAGCGAGTGTTCGACAACATCTTCAGAACACCCCCATTTTGTGTATTTGCGAACATTTCAGGACACCGCGAGTGTTCTTAGAACACATTCAACTTGACAGAGAACAATACGGACAGCGTCCTCAGGACACCCCCTACGAACATTCCCCAGACACCGCGAGTGTTCTTAGAAGCGTCTTCAGAACACCCCCATTTTGTTTATTTGCAAAATTTCAGGTACCGCAAGTTTTCTTAGAACACATTCAACTTGCCAGCCACAACCCCCATTCATATTTGCGAGCATTTCAAGACACAGCGAGTGTTCGACAACATCTTCAGAACACCCCCATTTTGTGTATTTGCGAACATTTCAGGACACCGCGAGTGTTCTTAGAACACATTCAACATGACAGAGAACAATACGGACAGCGTCCTCAGGACACCCCCTACGAACATTCCCCAGACACCGCGAGTGTTCTTAGAAGCGTCTTCAGTACACCACCATCTTGTTTATTTGCGAACATTTCAGGACACCACGAGTGTTCTTAGAACACATTCAACTTGACAGAGAACAATACGGACAGCGTCCTCAGGACACCCCCATTTTGTTTATTTGCGAACATTTCAGGACACCACGAGAGTTCTTAGAACACATCCAACTTGCCAGCCACAACCCCCCATTCATATTTGCGAACATTTCAGGACACAGCGAGTGTTCGACAAAGTCTTCAGAACACCCCCATTTTGTGTATTTGCGAACATTTCAGGACACCGCGAGTGTTCTTAGAACACATTCAACTTGACAGAGAACAATACGGACAGCGTCCTCAGGACACCCCCTACGAACATTCCCTGGACACCGCAAGTGTTCTTAGAAACGTCTTCAGAACACCCCCATTTTGTTTATTTGCGAACATTTCAGGTACCGCGAGTCTTCTTAGAACACATTCAACTTGCCAGCCACAACCCCCATTTATATTTGCGAACATTTCAGGACACAGCGAGTGTTCGACAACGTCTTCAGAGTACCCCCATTTTGTGTATTGCCGAACATTTCAGGACACTGCGAGTGTTCTTAGAACACATTCAACTTGACAGAGAACAATACGGACAGCGTCCTGAGGACACCCCTACGAACATTCCCCGTACACCACGAGTGTTCTTAGAAGCGTCTTCAGAACACCGCCATTTTGTTTATTTGCAAACATTTCAGGACACCGCGAGTGTTCTTAGAATACATTCAACTTGACAGAGAACAATACGGACACCGTCCTCAGGACACCCCCTTTTTGTTTATTTGCGAACATTTCAGGACACCGCGAGAGTTCTTAGAACACATTCAACTTGCCAGCCACAACCCCCATTCATATTTGCGAACATTTCAGGACACAGCGAGTGTTCGACAACGTCTTCAGAACACCCCCATTTTGTGTATTTGCGAACATTTCAGGACACCGCGAGTGTTCTTAGAACACATTCAACTTGACAACGAACAATGCAGACAGCGTCCTCAGGACACCCCCATTTTGTTTATTTGTGAACATTTCAGGACACCGCGAGTGTTCTTAGAAACGTCTTCAGAACACCCCCATTTTGTTTATTTGCAAAATTTCAGGACACTGCGAGTGTTCTTAGAACACATTCAACTTGCCAGCCACAACCCCCATTCATATTTGCGAGCATTTCAAGACACAGCGAGTGTTCGACAACGTCTTCAGAACACCCCCATTTTGTGTATTTGCGAACATTTCAGGACACCGCGAGTGTTCTTAGAACACATTCAACTTGACATAGAACAATACGGACAGCGTCCTCAGGACACCCCCATTTTGTTTATTTGCGAACATTTCAGGACACCGCGAGTGTTCTTAGAAACTTCTTCAGAACACCCCCATTTTGTTTATTTGCGAACATTTCAGGACACTGCGAGTGTTCTTAGAACACATTCAACTTGCCAGCCACAACCCCCATTCATATTTGCGAGCATTTCAAGACACAGCAAGTGTTCGACAACATCTTCAGAACACCCCCATTTTGTGTATTTGCGAACATTTCAGGACACCGCGAGTGTTCTTAGAACACATTCAACTTGGCAGCCACAACCCCCATTCATATTTGCGAGCATTTCAAGACACAGCAAGTGTTCGACAACATCTTCAGAACACCCCCATTTTGTGTATTTGCGAACATTTCAGGACACCGCGAGTGTTCTTAGAACACATTCAACTTGACAGAGAACAATACGGACAGCGTCCTCAGGACACTCTCTACGAACATTCCCCAGACATCGCGAGTGTTCTTAGAAGCGTCTTCAGAACACCACCATCTTGTTTATTTGAGAACATTTCAGGACACCGCGAGTGTTCTTAGAACACATTCAACTTGACAAAGAACAATACGGACAGCGTCCTCAGGACACCCCCTACGAACATTCCCCGGACACCGCAAGTGTTCTTAGAAACGTCTTCAGAACACCCCCATTTTGTTTATTTGCGAACATTTCAGGTACCGCGAGTGTTCTTAGAACACATTCAACTTGACAGAGAACAATACGGACAGCGTCCTCAGGACACCCCCTTTTTGTTTATTTGCGAACATTTCAGGACACCGCGAGAGTTCTTAGAACACATTCAACTTGCCAGCCACAACACCCCATTCATATTTGCGAACATTTCAGGACACAGCTAGTGTTCGACAACGTCTTCAGAACACCCCCATTTTGTGTATTTGCGAACATTTCAGGACACCGCGAGTGTTCTTAGAACACATTCAACTTGACAATGAACAATACAGACAGCGTCCTCAGGACACCCCCATTTTGTTTATTTACGAACATTTCAGGACACCGCGAGTGTTCTTAGAAACGTCTTCAGAACACCCCCATTTTGTTTATTTGCAAAATTTCAGGTACCGCAAGTGTTCTTAGAACACATTCAACTTGCCAGCCACAACCCCCATTCATATTTGCGAGCATTTCAAGACACAGCGAGTGTTCGACAACATCTTCAGAACACCCCCATTTTGTGTATTTGCGAACATTTCAGGACACCGCGAGTGTTCTTAGAACACATTCAACATGACAGAGAACAATACGGACAGCGTCCTCAGGACACCCCCTACGAACATTCCCCAGACACCGCGAGTGTTCTTAGAAGCGTCTTCAGTACACCACCATCTTGTTTATTTGCAAACATTTCAGGACACCACGAGTGTTCTTAGAACACATTCAACTTGACAGAGAACAATACGGACAGCGTCCTCAGGACACCCCCATTTTGTTTATTTGTGAACATTTCAGGACACCACGAGAGTTCTTAGAACACATCCAACTTGCCAGCCACAACCCCCCATTCATATTTGCGAACATTTCAGGACACAGCGAGTGTTCGACAAAGTCTTCAGAACACCCCCATTTTGTGTATTTGCGAACATTTCTGGACACCGCGAGTGTTCTTAGAACACATTCAACTTGACAGAGAACAATACGGACAGCGTCCTCAGGACACCCCCTATGAACATTCCCTGGACACCGCAAGTGTTCTTAGAAACGTCTTCAGAACACCCCCATTTTGTTTATTTGCGAACATTTCAGGTACCGCGAGTCTTCTTAGAACACATTCAACTTGCCAGCCACAACCCCCATTCATATTTGCGAACATTTCAGGACACAGCGAGTGTTCGACAACGTCTTCAGAGCACCCCCATTTTGTGTATTTGCGAACATTTCAGGACACTGCGAGTGTTCTTAGAACACATTCAACTTGACAGAGAACAATACGGACAGCGTCCTCAGGACACCCCTACGAACATTCCCCGTACACCACGAGTGTTCTTAGAAGCGTCTTCAGAACACCGCCATTTTGTTTATTTGCAAACATTTCAGGTACCGCGAGTCTTCTTAGAACACATTCAACTTGCCAGCCACAACCCCCATTCATATTTGCGAACATTTCAGGACACAGCGAGTGTTCGACAACGTCTTCAGAGCACCCCCATTTTGTGTATTTGCGAACATTTCAGGACACTGCGAGTGTTCTTAGAACACATTCAACTTGACAGAGAACAATACGGACAGCGTCCTCAGGACACCCCTACGAACATTCCCCGTACACCACGAGTGTTCTTAGAAGCATCCTCAGGACACCCCCTTTTTGTTTATTTGCGAACATTTCAGGACACCGCGAGAGTTCTTAGAACACATTCAACTTGCCAGCCACAACCCCCATTCATATTTGCGAACATTTCAGGACACAGCGAGTGTTCGACATTGTCTTCAGAACACCCCCATTTTGTGTATTTGCGAACATTTCAGGACACCGCGAGTGTTCTTAGAACACATTCAACTTGACAACGAACAATGCAGACAGCGTCCTCAGGACACCCCCATTTTGTTTATTTGTGAACATTTCAGGACACCGCGAGTGTTCTTAGAAACGTCTTCAGAACACCCCCATTTTGTTTATTTGCAAAATTTCAGGACACTGCGAGTGTTCTTAGAACACATTCAACTTGCCAGCCACAACCCCCATTCATATTTGCGAGCATTTCAAGACACAGCGAGTGTTCGACAACATCTTCAGAACACCCCCATTTTGTGTATTTGCGAACATTTCAGGACACCGCGAGTGTTCTTAGAACACATTCAACTTGACAGAGAACAATACGGACAGCGTCCTCAGGACACCCCCTACGAACATTCCCCAGACACCGCCAGTGTTCTTAGAAGCGTCTTCAGAACACCCCCATTTTGTTTATTTGCAAAATTTCAGGTACCGCAAGTGTTCTTAGAACACATTCAACTTGCCAGCCACAACCCCCATTCATATTTGCGAGCATTTCAAGACACAGCGAGTGTTCGACAACATCTTCAGAACACCCCCATTTTGTGTATTTGCGAACATTTCAGGACACCGCGAGTGTTCTTAGAACACATTCAACATGACAGAGAACAATACGGACAGCGTCCTCAGGACACCCCCTACGAACATTCCCCAGACACCGCGAGTGTTCTTAGAAGCGTCTTCAGTACACCACCATCTTGTTTATTTGCGAACATTTCAGGACACCACGAGTGTTCTTAGAACACATTCAACTTGACAGAGAACAATACGGACAGCGTCCTCAGGACACCCCCATTTTGTTTATTTGCGAACATTTCAGGACACCACGAGAGTTCTTAGAACACATCCAACTTGCCAGCCACAACCCCCCATTCATATTTGCGAACATTTCAGGACACAGCGAGTGTTCGACAAAGTCTTCAGAACACCCCCATTTTGTGTATTTGCGAACATTTCAGGACACCGCGAGTGTTCTTAGAACACATTCAACTTGACAGAGAACAATACGGACAGCGTCCTCAGGACACCCCCTACGAACATTCCCTGGACACCGCAAGTGTTCTTAGAAACGTCTTCAGAACACCCCCATTTTGTTTATTTGCGAACATTTCAGGTACCGCGAGTCTTCTTAGAACACATTCAACTTGCCAGCCACAACCCCCATTTATATTTGCGAACATTTCAGGACACAGCGAGTGTTCGACAACGTCTTCAGAGCACCCCCATTTTGTGTATTTGCGAACATTTCAGGACACTGCGAGTGTTCTTAGAACACATTCAACTTGACAGAGAACAATACGGACAGCGTCCTCAGGACACCCCTACGAACATTCCCCGTACACCACGAGTGTTCTTAGAAGCGTCTTCAGAACACCGCCATTTTGTTTATTTGCAAACATTTCAGGACACCGCGAGTGTTCTTAGAATACATTCAACTTGACAGAGAACAATACGGACACCGTCCTCAGGACACCCCCTTTTTGTTTATTTGCGAACATTTCAGGACACCGCGAGAGTTCTTAGAACACATTCAACTTGCCAGCCACAACCCCCATTCATATTTGCGAACATTTCAGGACACAGCGAGTGTTCGACAACGTCTTCAGAACACCCCCATTTTGTGTATTTGCGAACATTTCAGGACACCGCGAGTGTTCTTAGAAACGTCTTCAGAACACCCCCATTTTGTTTATTTGCAAAATTTCAGGACACTGCGAGTGTTCTTAGAACACATTCAACTTGCCAGCCACAACCCCCATTCATATTTGCGAGCATTTCAAGACACAGCGAGTGTTCGACAACATCTTCAGAACACCCCCATTTTGTGTATTTGCGAACATTTCAGGACACCGCGAGTGTTCTTAGAACACATTCAACTTGACAGAGAACAATATGGACAGCGTCCTCAGGACACCCCCTACGAACATTCCCCAGACACCGCGAGTGTTCTTAGAAGCGTCTTCAGAACACCACCATCTTGTTTATTTGCGAACATTTCAGGACACCGCGAGTGTTCTTAGAACACATTCAACTTGACAGAGAACAATACGGACAGCGTCCTCAGGACACCCCCTACGAACATTCCCCGTACAACGCAAGTGTTCTTAGAAACGTCTTCAGAACACCCCCATTTTGTTTATTTGCGAACATTTCAGGTACCGCAAGTGTTCTTAGAACACATTCAACTTGCCAGCCACAACCCCCATTCATATTTGCGAACATTTCAGGACACAGCGAGTGTTCGACAACGTCTTCAGAACACCTCCATTTTGTGTATTTGCGAACATTTCAGGACACCGCGAGTGTTCTTAGAACACATTCAACTTGACATAGAACAATACGGACAGCGTCCTCAGGACACCCCCATTTTGTTTATTTGCGAACATTTCAGGACACCGCGAGTGTTCTTAGAACACATTCAACTTGCCAGCCACAACCCCCATTCATATTTGCAAGCATTTCAAGACACAGCAAGTGTTCGACAACATCTTCAGAACACCCCCATTTTGTGTATTTGCGAACATTTCAGGACACCGCGAGTGTTCTTAGAACACATTCAACTTGACAGAGAACAATACGGACAGCGTCCTCAGGACACCCCCTACGAACATTCCCCGGACACCGCGAGTGTTCTTAGAAGCGTCTTCAGAACACCACCATCTTGTTTATTTGCGAACATTTCAGGACACCGCGAGTGTTCTTAGAACACATTCAACTTGACAGAGAACAATACGGACAGCGTCCTCAGGACACCCCCTACGAACATTCCCCGGACACCGCAAGTGTTCTTAGAAACGTCTTCAGAACACCCCCATTTTGTTTATGTGCGAACATTTCAGGTACCGCAAGTGTTCTTAGAACACATTCAACTTGCCAGCCACAACACCCATTCATATTTGCGAACATTTCAGGACACAGCGAGTGTTCGATAACGTCTTCAGAACACCCCCATTTTGTGTATTTGCGAACATTTCAGGACACCGCGAGTGTTCTTAGAACACATTCAACTTGACAGAGAACAATACGGACAGCGTCCTCAGGACACCCCCTTTTTGTTTATTTGCGAACATTTCAGGACATCGCGAGAGTTCTTAGAACACATTCAACTTGCCAGCCACAACACCCCATTCATATTTGCGAACATTTCAGGACACAACGAGTGTTCGACAACGTCTTCAGAACACCCCCATTTTGTGTATTTGCGAACATTTCAGGACACCGCGAGTGTTCTTAGAACACATTCAACTTGACAATGAACAATACAGACAGCGTCCTCAGGACACCCCCATTTTGTTTATTTGCGAACATTTCAGAACACCGCGAGTGTTCTTAGAAACGTCTTCAGAACACCCCCATTTTGTTTATTTGCAAAATTTCAGGACACTGCGAGTGTTCTTAGAACACATTCAACTTGCCAGCCACAACCCCCATTCATATTTGCGAGCATTTCAAGACACAGCGAGTGTTCAACAACATCTTCAGAACACCCCCATTTTGTGTATTTGCGAACATTTCAGGACACCGCGAGTGTTCTTAGAACACATTCAACTTGACAGAGAACAATACGGACAGCGTCCTCAGGACACCCCCTACGAACATTCCCCAGACACCGCGAGTGTTCTTAGAAGCGTCTTCAGAACACCACCATCTTGTTTATTTGCGAACATTTCAGGACACCACGAGTGTTCTTAGAACACATTCAACTTGACAGAGAACAATACGGACAGCGTCCTAAGGACACCCCCATTTTGTTTATTTGCGAACATTTCAGGACACCGCGAGAGTTCTTAGAACACATTCAACTTGCCAGCCACAACCCCCTATTCATATTTGCGAACATTTCAGGACACAGCGAGTGTTCGACAACGTCTTCAGAACAGCCCCATTTTGTGTATTTGCGAACATTTCAGGACACCACGAGTGTTCTTAGAGCACATTCAACTTGACAGAGAACAATACGGACAGCGTCCTCAGGACACCCCCTACGAACATTCCCCGGACACCGCAAGTGTTCTTAGAAACGTCTTCAGAACACCCCATTTTGTTTATTTGCGAACATTTCAGGTACCGCAAGTGTTCTTAGAACACATTCAACTTGCCAGCCACAACCCCCATTCATATTTGCGAACATTTCAGGACACAGCGAGTGTTCGACAACGTCTTCAGAACACCCCCATTTTGTGTATTTGCGAACATTTCAGGACACCGCGAGTGTTCTTAGAACACATTCAACTTGACATAGAACAATACGGACAGCGTCCTCAGGACACCCCCATTTTGTTTATTTGCGAACATTTCAGGACACCGCGAGTGTTCTTAGAAACGTCTTCAGAACACCCCCATTTTGTTTATTTGCGAACATTTCAGGACACCGCGAGTGTTCTTAGAACACATTCAACTTGCCAGCCACAACCCCCATTCATATTTGAGAGCATTTCAAGACACAGCAAGTGTTCGACAACATCTTCAGAACACCCCCATTTTGTGTATTTGCGAACATTTCAGGACACCGCGAGTGTTCTTAGAACACATTCAACTTGACAGAGAACAATACGGACAGCGTCCTCAGGACACCCTCTACGAACATTCCCCGGACACCGCGAGTGTTCTTAGACGCGTCTTCAGAACACCACCATCTTCTTTATTTGCAAACATTTCAGGACCCCGTGAGTGTTCTTAGAACACATTCAACTTGACAGAGAACAATACGGACAGCGTCCTCAGGACACCCCCATTTTGTTTATTTGCTTACATTTCAGGACACCGCAAGTGTTCTTAGAACACATTCAACATGACAGAGAACAATCCGGACAGCGTCCTCAGGACACCCCCATTTTGTTTATTTGCGAACATTTCAGGACACCGCGAGTGTTCTTAGAAACGTCTTCAGAACACCCCCATTTTGTTTATTTGCGAACATTTCAGGACACCGCAAGTGTTCTTAGAACACATTCAACTTGCCAGCCACAATCCCCATTCATATTTGCGAGCATTTCAAGACACAGCAAGTGTTCGACAACATCTTCAGAACACCCCCATTTTGTGTATTTGCGAACATTTCAGGACACCGCGAGTGTTCTTAGAACACATTCAACTTGACGGAGAACAATACGGACAGCGTCCTCAGGACACCCCCTACGAACATTCCCCGGACACCGCAAGTGTTCTTAGAAGCATCTTCAGAACACCACCATCTTGTTTATTCGCGAACATTTCAGGACCCCGCGAGTGTTCTTAGAACACATTCAACTTGACAGAGTACAATACGGACAGCGTCCTCAGGACACCCCCTACGAACATTCCCCGGACACCGCGAGTGTTCTTAGAAGCGTCTTCAGAACACCCCCATTTTGTTTATTTGCAAACATTTCAGGACACCGCAAGTGTTCTTAGAACACATTCAACGTGACAGAGAACAATATGGACAGCGTCCTCAGAACACCCCCATTTTGTTTATCTGCGAACATTTCAGGACACCGCAAGTGTTCTCAGAACACATTCAACTTGCCAGCCACAACCCCCCATTCATATTTGCGAACATTTCAGGACACAACGAGTGTTCTTAGAACACATTCAACTTGACAACGAACAATACGGACAGCGTCCTCAGGACACCCCCATTTTGTTTATTTGCGAACATTTCAGGACACCGCGAGTGTTCTTAGAACACATTCAACTTGACAGAGAACAATACGGACAGCGTTCTCAGGACACCCCCTAGGAACATTCCCCGGACACCGCGAGTGTTCTCAGAAGCGTCTTCAGAACACCATCATCTTGTTTATTTGCAAACATTTCAGGACACCGCGAGTGTTCTTAGAACACATTCAACTTGACAGAGAACAATACGGACAGCGTCCTCAGGACACCCCCTACGAACATTCCCCGGACACCGCAAGTGTTCTTAGAAACGTCTTCAGAATACCCCCATTTTGTTTATTTGCGAACATTTCAGGTACCGCGAGTGTTCTTAGAACACATTCAACTTGACAGCCACAACCCCCATTCACATTTGCAAACATTTCAGGACACAGCGAGTGTTCGACAACATCTTCAGAACACCCCCATTTTGTGTATTTGCGAACATTTCAGGACACCGCGAGTGTTCTTAGAACACATTCAACTTGACAGAGAACAATACGGACAGCGTCCTCAGGACACCCTCTACGAACATTCCCCGGACACCGCGAGTGTTCTTAGACGCGTCTTCAGAACACCACCATCTTCTTTATTTGCAAACATTTCAGGCCCCCTTGAGTGTTCTTAGAACACATTCAACTTGACAGAGAACAATACGGACAGCGTCCTCAGGACACCCCCATTTTGTTTATTTGCGAACATTTCAGGACACCGCAAGTGTTCTTAGAACACATTCAACATGACAGAGAACAATCCGGACAGCGTCCTCAGGACATCCCCTACGAACATTCCCCGGACACCGCGAGTGTTCTTAGAAGCGTCTTCAGAACACCCCCATTTTGTTTATTTGCGAACATTTCAGGACACCGCGAGTGTTCTTAGAACACATTCAACGTGACAGAGAACAATATGGACAGCGTCCTCAGAACACCCCCATTTTGTTTATTTGCGAACATTTCAGGACACCGCAGTGTTCTTAGAACACATTCAACTTGCCAGCCACAACCCCCCATTCATATTTGCGAACATTTCAGGACACAACGAGTGTTCGACAACGTCTTCAGAATACCTCCATTTTGTTTATTTGCGAACATTTCAGGACACCGCGAGTGTTCTTAGAACACATTCAACTTGACAACGAACAATACGGACAGCGTCCTCAGGACACCCCCATTTTGTTTATTTGCGAACATTTCAGGACACCGCAGTGTTCTTAGAACACATTCAACTTGCCAGCCACAACCCCCCATTCATATTTGCGAACATTTCAGGACACAGCGAGTGTTCGACAATGTCTTCAGAACACCCCCCATTTTGTGTATTTGCGAACATTTCAGGACACCGCGAGTGTTCTTAGAACACATTCAACTTGACAGAGAACAATACGGACAGCGTCCTCAGGACACCCCCTACGAACATTCCCCGGACAACGCAAGTGTTCTTAGAAACGTCTTCAGAACACCCCCATTTTGTTTATTTGCTAACATTTCAGGTACCACGAGTGTTCTTAGAACACATTCAACTTGCCAGCTACAACCCCCATTCATATTTGCGAACATTTCAGGACACAGCGAGTGTTCGACAACGTCTTCAGAACACCCCCATTTTGTGTATTTGCGAACATTTCAGGACACCGCGAGTGTTCTTAGAACACATTCAACTTGACATAGAACAATACGGACAGCGTCCTCAGGACACCACCATTTTGTTTATTTGCGAACATTTCAGGACACCGCGAGTGTTCTTAGAAACTTCTTCAGAACACCCCCATTTTGTTTATTTGCGAACATTTCAGGACACTGCAAGTGTTCTTAGAACACATTCAACTTGCCAGCCACAACCCCCATTCATATTTGCGAGCATTTCAAGACACAGCAAGTGTTCGACAACATCTTCAGAACACCCCCATTTTGTGTATTTGCGAACATTTCAGGACACCGCGAGTGTTCTTAGAACACATTCAACTTGGCAGCCACAACCCCCATTCATATTTGCGAGCATTTCAAGACACAGCAAGTGTTCGACAACATCTTCAGAACACCCCCATTTTGTGTATTTGCGAACATTACAGGACACCGCGAGTGTTCTTAGAACACATTCAACTTGACAGAGAACAATACGGACAGCGTCCTCAGGACACTCCCTACGAACATTCCCCGGACATCGCGAGTGTTCTTAGAAGCGTCTTCAGAACACCACCATCTTGTTTATTTGAGAACATTTCAGGACACCGCGAGTGTTCTTAGAACACATTCAACTTGACAAAGAACAATACGGACAGCGTCCTCAGGACACCCCCTACGAACATTCCCCGGACACCGCAAGTGTTCTTAGAAACGTCTTCAGAACACCCCCATTTTGTTTATTTGCGAACATTTCAGGTACCGCGAGTGTTCTTAGAACACATTCAACTTGACAGAGAACAATACGGACAGCGTCCTCAGGACACCCCCTTTTTGTTTATTTGCGAACATTTCAGGACACCGCGAGAGTTCTTAGAACACATTCAACTTGCCAGCCACAACACCCCATTCATATTTGCGAACATTTCAGGACACAGCGAGTGTTCGACAACGTCTTCAGAACACCCCCATTTTGTGTATTTGCGAACATTTCAGGACACCGCGAGTGTTCTTAGAACACATTCAACTTGACAATGAACAATACAGACAGCGTCCTCAGGACACCCCCATTTTGTTTATTTACGAACATTTCAGGACACCGCGAGTGTTCTTAGAAATGTCTTCAGAACACCCCCATTTTGTTTATTTGCAAAATTTCAGGTACCGCGAGTGTTCTTAGAACACATTCAACTTGCCAGCCACAACCCCCATTCATATTTGCGAGCATTTCAAGACACAGCGAGTGTTCGACAACATCTTCAGAACACCCCCATTTTGTGTATTTGCGAACATTTCAGGACACTGCGAGTGTTCTTAGAACACATTCAACTTGAGAGAGAACAATACGGACAGCGTCCTCAGGACACCCCCTACGAAGATTCCCTGGACACCGCAAGTGTTCTTAGAAACGTCTTCAAAACACCCCCATTTTGTTTATTTGCGAACATTTCAGGTACCGCGAGTGTTCTTAGAACACATTCAACTTGCCAGCCACAACCCCCATTCATATTTGCGAACATTTCAGGACACAGCGAGTGTTCGACAACGTCTTCAGAGCACCCCCATTTTGTGTATTTGCGAACATTTCAGGACACTGCGAGTGTTCTTAGAACACATTCAACTTGACAGAGAACAATACGGACATCGTCCTCAGGACACCCCTACGAACATTCCCCGTACACCACGAGTGTTCTTAGAAGCGTCTTCAGAACACCCCCATTTTGTTTATTTGCATACATTTCAGGACACCGCGAGTGTTCTTAGAATACATTCAACTTGACAGAGAACAATACGGACACCGTCCTCAGGACACCCCCTTTTTGTTTATTTGCGAACATTTCAGGACACCGCGAGAGTTCTTAGAACACATTCAACTTGCCAGCCACAACCCCCATTGATATTTGCGAACATTTCAGGACACAGCGAGTGTTCGACAACGTCTTCAGAACACCCCCATTTTGTATATTTGCGAACATTTCAGGACACCGCGAGTGTTCTTAGAACACATTCAACTTGACAACGAACAATGCAGACAGCGTCCTCAGGACACCCCCATTTTGTTTATTTGTGAACATTTCAGGACACCGCGAGTGTTCTTAGAAACGTCTTCAGAACACCCCCATTTTGTTTATTTGCAAAATTTCAGGACACTGCGAGTGTTCTTAGAACACATTCAACTTGCCAGCCACAACCCCCATTCATATTTGCGAGCATTTCAAGACACAGCGAGTGTTCGACAACATCTTCAGAACACCCCCATTTTGTGTATTTGCGAACATTTCAGGACACCGCAAGTGTTCTTAGAACACATTCAACTTGACAGAGAACAATACGGACAGCGTCCTCAGGACACCCCCTACGAACATTCCCCAGACACCGCGAGTGTTCTTAGAAGCGTCTTCAGAACACCACCATCTTGTTTATTTGCGAACATTTCAGGACACCGCGAGTGTTCTTAGAACACATTCAACTTGACAGAGAACAATACGGACAGCGTCCTCAGGACACCCGCTACGAACATTCCCCGGACAACGCAAGTGTTCTTAGAAACGTCTTCAGAACACCCCCATTTTGTGTATTTGCGAACATTTCAGGACACCGCGAGTGTTCTTAGAACACATTCAACTTGACAATGAACAATACAGACAGCGTCCTCAGGACACCCCCATTTTGTTTATTTACGAACATTTCAGGACACCGCGAGTGTTCTTAGAAATGTCTTCAGAACACCCCCATTTTGTTTATTTGCAAAATTTCAGGTACCGCGAGTGTTCTTAGAACACATTCAACTTGCCAGCCACAACCCCCATTCATATTTGCGAGCATTTCAAGACACAGCGAGTGTTCGACAACATCTTTAGAACACCCCCATTTTGTGTATTTGCGAACATTTCAGGACACTGCGAGTGTTCTTAGAACACATTCAACTTGACAGAGAACAATACGGACATCGTCCTCAGGACACCCCTACGAACATTCCCCGTACACCACGAGTGTTCTTAGAAGCGTCTTCAGAACACCCCCATTTTGTTTATTTGCGAACATTTCAGGTACCGCAAGTGTTCTTAGAACACATTCAACTTGCCAGCCACAACCCCCATTCATATTTGCGAGCATTTCAGGACACAGCGAGTGTTCGACAACGTCTTCAGAACACCCCCATTTTGTTTATTTGCAAACATTTCAGGACACTGCGAGTGTTCTTAGAATACATTCAACTTGACAGAGAACAATACGGACACCGTCCTCAGGACACCCCCTTTTTGTTTATTTGCGAACATTTCAGGACACCGCAAGAGTTCTTAGAACACATTCAACTTGCCAGCCACAACCCCCATTCATATTTGCGAACATTTCAGGACACAGCGAGTGTTCGACAACGTCTTCAGAACACCCCCATTTTGTGTATTTGCGAACATTTCAGGACACCGCGAGTGTTCTTAGAACACATTCAACTTGACAACGAACAATGCAGACAGCGTCCTCAGGACACCCCCATTTTGTTTATTTGTGAACATTTCAGGACACCGCGAGTGTTCTTAGAATCGTCTTCAGAACACCACCATTTTGTTTATTTGCGAACATTTCAGGACACCGCGAGTGTTCTTAGAACACATTCAACTTGACAGAGAACAATACGGACAGCGTCCTCAGGACACCCCCTACGAACATTCCCTGGACACCGCAAGTGTTCTTAGAAACGTCTTCAGAACACCCCCATTTTGTTTATTTGCAAAATTTCAGGACACTGCGAGTGTTCTTAGAACACATTCAACTTGCCAGCCACAACCCCCATTCATATTTGCGAGCATTTCAAGACACAGCGAGTGTTCGACAACATCTTCAGAACACCCCCATTTTGTGTATTTGCGAACATTTCAGGACACCGCAAGTGTTCTTAGAACACATTCAACTTGACAGAGAACAATACGGACAGCGTCCTCAGGACACCCCCTACGAACATTCCCTAGACACCGCGAGTGTTCTTAGAAGCGTCTTCAGAACACCACCATCTTGTTTATTTGCGAACATTTCAGGACACCGCGAGTGTTCTTAGAACACATTCAACTTGACAGAGAACAATACGGACAGCGTCCTCAGGACACCCCCTACGAACATTCCCCGGACAACGCAAGTGTTCTTAGAAACGTCTTCAGAACACCCCCATTTTGTTTATTTGCGAACATTTCAGGTACCGCAAGTGTTCTTAGAACACATTCAACTTGCCAGCCACAACCCCCATTCATATTTGCGAACATTTCAGGACACAGCGAGTGTTCGACAACGTCTTCAGAACACCTCCATTTTGTGTATTTGCGAACATTTCAGGACACCGCAAGTGTTCTTAGAACACATTCAACTTGACATAGAACAATACGGACAGCGTCCTCAGGACACCCCCATTTTGTTTATTTGCGAACATTTCAGGACACCGCGAGTGTTCTTAGAAACGTCTTCAGAACACCCCCATTTTGTTTATTTGCGAACATTTCAGGACACCGCGAGTGTTCTTAGAACACATTCAACTTGCCAGCCACAACCCCCATTCATATTTGCAAGCATTTCAAGACACAGCAAGTGTTCGACAACATCTTCAGAACACCCCCATTTTGTGTATTTGCAAACATTTCAGGACACAGCGAGTGTTCTTAGAACACATTCAACTTGACAGAGAACAATACGGACAGCGTCCTCAGGACACCCCCTACGAACATTCCCCGGACACCGCGAGTGTTCTTAGAAGCGTCTTCAGAACACCACCATCTTGTTTTTTTGCGAACATTTCAGGACACCGCGAGTGTTCTTAGAACACATTCAACTTGACAGAGAACAATACGGACAGCGTCCTCAGGACACCCCCTACAAACATTCCCCGGACACCGCAAGTGTTCTTAGAAACGTCTTCAGAACACCCCCATTTTGTTTATGTGCGAACATTTCAGGTACCGCAAGTGTTCTTAGAACACATTCAACTTGCCAGCCACAACCACCATTCATATTTGCGAACATTTCAGGACACAGCGATTGTTCGACAACGTCTTCAGAACACCCCCATTTTGTGTATTTGCGAACATTTCAGGACACCGCGAGTGTTCTTAGAACACATTCAACTTGACAGAGAACAATACGGACAGCGTCCTCAGGACACCCCCTTTTTGTTTATTTGCGAACATTTCAGGACATCGCGAGAGTTCTTAGAACACATTCAACTTGCCAGCCACAACACCCCATTCATATTTGCGAACATTTCAGGACACAGCGAGTGTTCGACAACGTCTTCAGAACACCCCCATTTTGTGTATTTGCGAACATTTCAGGACACCGCGAGTGTTCTTAGAACACATTCAACTTGACAATGAACAATACAGACAGCGTCCTCAGGACACCCCCATTTTGTTTATTTGCGAACATTTCAGAACACCGCGAGTGTTCTTAGAAACGTCTTCAGAACACCCCCATTTTGTTTATTTGCAAAATTTCAGGACACTGCGAGTGTTCTTAGAACACATTCAACTTGCCAGCCACAACCCCCATTCATATTTGCGAGCATTTCAAGACACAGCGAGTGTTCAACAACATCTTCAGAACACCCCCATTTTGTGTATTTGCGAACATTTCAGGACACCGCGAGTGTTCTTAGAACACATTCAACTTGACAGAGAACAATACGGACAGCGTCCTCAGGACACCCCCTACGAACATTCCCCAGACACCGCGAGTGTTCTTAGAAGCGTCTTCAGAACACCACCATCTTGTTTATTTGCGAACATTTCAGGACACCACGAGTGTTCTTAGAACACATTCAACTTGACAGAGAACAATACGGACAGCGTCCTCAGGACACCCCCATTTTGTTTATTTGCGAACATTTCAGGACACCACGAGAGTTCTTAGAACACATTCAACTTGCCAGCCACAACCCCCCATTCATATTTGCGAACATTTCAGGACACAGCGAGTGTTCGACAACGTCTTCAGAACACCCCCATTTTGTGTATTTGCGAACATTTCAGGACACCGCGAGTGTTCCTAGAACACATTCAACTTGACAGAGAACAATACGGACAGCGTCCTCAGGACACCCCCTACGAACATTCCCTGGACACCGCAAGTGTTCTTAGAAACGTCTTCAGAACACCCCCATTTTGTTTATTTGCGAACATTTCAGGTACCGCAAGTGTTCTTAGAACACATTCAACTTGCCAGCCTCAACCCCCATTCATATTTGCGAACATTTCAGGACACAGCGAGTGTTCGACAACGTCTTCAGAGCACCCCCATTTTGTGTATTTGCGAACACTTCAGGACACTGCGAGTGTTCTTAGAACACATTCAACTTGACAGAGAACAATACGGATATCGTCCTCAGGACACCCCCTTCGAACATTCCCCAGACACCACGAGTGTTCTTAGAAGCGTCTTCAGAACACCCCCATTTTGTTTATTTGCAAACATTTCAGGACACCGCGAGTGTTCTTAGAACACATTCAACGTGACAGAGAACAATACGGACAGCGTCCTCAGAACACCCCCAATTTTTTTTTTTTCGAACATTTCAGGACACAGCGAGTGTTCTTAGAACACATTCAACTTGACAACGAACAATACAGACAGCGTCCTCAGGACACCCCCATTTTGTTTATTTGAGAACATTTCAGGACACCGCGAGTGTTCTTAGAACAGTTTCAGCTTGCTTGCGAACAAAACGGACACATATTGAGTCCTCAGAACACGCCAATTCAGTTTATTTAGAACATTTCGGAACACCCGTGATGTCCGCAGACAAATCGAACACAAAAAGAACGTCTAACACATAAAAAAACACAACTTTCATCCTATCTCATACACTCCCACCCTCCCCAAACACTCCTACACACCAACATACTCTACTAAATACAAATTTTGAACAAAGTTTCACTGTGCTGTCCGTGGACGTCCGCGAATCCAAGATGGCGGGCGCTACCGAAAATCTGACGTGCTTCACGCTCCACGCCATCCAATCAGCGAACACGTTGCATGTACGCAGACATCACGCAAGCCGATTGGCCAATCAGGACACTGTCCGCCGAGCGAACAGGGAAGTGTGTCCGCGGACCGAACACAGAAATCACTAATTTGGTTGACCTACTTTTTGGTCATTTAAAAAAAAAACTACTGGATGGATTTTCACCCAATTTGCAAAGGCACGCTTTCAGGACCAAGCTTCCGCAACTGCCGCAAATTTGGTGAAAATCCGTCCAGCGGTTTGGGCTGTAGACGTGAGCAAAAAAAAATTCCCATTCAGTCTATGGGAAAAAAAATGTTTTGGGACCCCCCCTATAACTTTTCCCCCCCTGGACGAATCCTCACCAAACTTTGCAAAATAATTCAGATTGACCCAAATACTTTTTTTGCAAAGTTTGGTGAGGATTCGTCCAGGGAGAGCGAAGTTATAAGCCGCCCAAAAAGTGTTCTTCCTATGGAAACACCAACTTAACCATAACTACATGGCCATGTAATATATATATATATATATATATATATATATATATATATATATATATATATATGTGTTTTAATGTATTATAGTATTATACAGCACACTTTCTGAGTGTGATGCTGTAAATGCCTTATGGAGGGACATGGCCTCCTAATAACACTTCTCAGTGTGTGTTTTCTCTATGTTTTCAGCCAACTGATGTCCAGCTGGACCTCTGGAAGTGCAGCTCTTCATGTTTATCTTTTGGTGAACACCCTCGATGGGATACCGTTATGGTACCTATGGGAGAGGGGACACTCTTGTACCCCTTATGTGTATGGCCAAGAGAACAGGGTATGGGCTGGCGGCAACTACACGCTAAATTGGCATTGGCTCTGAGAGTCCCACATTTTTGGGATGCCCAGGCCCTGCCATAGGAATCAATGGATTCATTCACAAAGGCAAGATGGCCACTGTGGCCTCTTGGTTTCTATTGCATTTTACCTTGTTTCCCTAAAGTCACGGGAAGCCCCTGACTCTGTCCCTTCCTCCTGAATGGCTGTTGGGTGGAAATACTGTATATGGCTCTGGGGCTGCCTCCTGTCAGATTTACTGTAGCCTTCCCATGGGCTCTGTGTTGCGGGTACACCCTAAGGGTGGGAGCTGTGTGAATGTAGTTGGGAGTCAACTCACATTCTCTGTTGTGGGTGTCTGGTTTCTGTGTGTGTGTGACACAATGAATGAAACAGCCCTGACTGAAACTTACATGAATGCACTGTTGTGTGCTGAAAGGCTGGATACTAAACACATTCTTTGTTATGGGTGTATGGGTGGAGTGAATGCCTGTGAGCCTGATCGGCTGCCTGCCTGCATGAATGCCATTCTGTGTGATTGGCTGACTGAGCTTGGCTCAGCCAGAGTGAATGGGGAACAGATTTGTACATCTGGGGACCTCTCACTTAACAATGTGTTCAAAAGCTGAAGTTGAATATTAGCAAGAAGAAGCTGTTCCTTGAGGCCCAGCTGGAGGAGAAGTATGCTCCTGCATTTCTTCACTGTAACCCAAACGTTGTTGTGTCTCCCAAGGACGGCAAAGGAGACCTCCCCCCGAGCTATGAGGGACCTTCGTGCAAACTGCTTTTCTTCATCCAAAGTACCCTGGAAGCCAGTCCTGTGTACCTGATGTCCAGAGAAGGGATCTTCATGAGTCCTGAACAGGATTGCCCAGACATCTCGAGTCGAAGAAATCCATTGTTTTTAGCCAGAGTCCGGAGGTGCATTTTGTGACTGCTGGAAAATGTTGTTGCCTACCACTCAGAGGAGGGGGTACCCTGGTATGGCATTGCTGGACACCCACAGCTGCGAAAGTTCCAAACTGCCTAAGAACATGTCAAGGGACACCCTCACCATCATCACAGACCACTCTTTCCCACCAGAGAGAGTCGAGAGTTGCTGAAGATGAGGAAGTTCTGTCAGTGGGTCTCCTGTCACCAGAAGCTAATCAAGATGCCCCAAGAGTCCAGACTTGGAGAGGGTCTGAGATACACTCCAATGGTTGTGTCCAGGTCACCAGAAGCTGTCCAGATGAAAGAAAACTGTGATATTCCAAAACTCGGCACCAAAGGTGACATAAGTCACCGCCAGAAGTCATCAAAGGGTTCCAAGGGTCTTACTATCATCTGCCAAGCCTTTAAGGAGCCCACAGCAAGTTTCATCTTCACAGGACATTTACAGTTGGTTCCATTTTTCTCATGGACTCAGTCTCCCAGTTGCTCCTTCTTCCAAAGGGGTTCCATACTCAAAGGGAATTGTCGAGTGAAAACTAGAAACTCTGCCACTTCACCTGCTAAGGAGCCAAAGGTACTGTGACAAGTAAGAGCATCTTATAGCCTCAGGAGTCATCCAGGGGTCGCAGGTTCGTCTTGGATGCTGTTCTCATGTGGCCTCTCAGGTACTTTGGGGTGGTAGAACATTAAAAGAAAGCAGAAGGTTATTGAACATTATTGGACTGGGCTGTAAATGGCAACATAAGTTGCTCCCTAACTTCTCCATTACAGGATGCCCGTGGTTGGGGGAGTCCTCAATTAGAATTACTTGGTTAGTCTAAAGAAAGCATCTGTCACTCTTCATACCTAACCTGACTTTCGTCCCTATTCTATGCTGCTATACCTCCCTTAAGAATCCACATGCCTATTTAAAACTGTCTGCAGTTACTGCACCCATTACTGAATTTAAGTGTTGTTTGGTACCACATAGAGTGTATATATTTGCCATTCCTTGAATACGTATTCCAAGTACAAAGTGTTATTATTTACATGTCACTCCCACTGGAGTCCTTAGGAGACACCTGGTAGGAGACCCAGTTGTCAGCCAGACGGGCCAGTTTAAAGGGATCTAAAATGTCCGGGTCAGCAACATACTGATGCAGCTCTTGTGAAGAGGCTTCAGAAAAATGCTAAAAAAACAAAAGGCGTGACAATTCAATAAACGTTTTCAATTTGTAACCATCAATCCACCCAATCATGTCCATGTTTGCAGCACTCACCCAGTCAATCCAAGACACATTCACTTGTTTCTTAAATTCACTTAACCTTTTAAGGTATGGGGTAGGTGTCTTGCCAAACTTGGCAATCAAAGCAGACTTCATGCACTCATACTGACACCTTTCTTCCAGACTCAGTTTCAGAATACAGTCATATCCAATCTGAGACACTCTGCTTAACAAACAGCCCATTCTCGCTTATCAACATCATGAATTGCACAAGCCATCTGAAACGCTTCAATCCACTGGAGGATCCCTCATCATGTCAAGAATCGACTATGCAAACAGCCTCTACCTCGGAATACCAGAATACCTCCTGAAGAAACTACAACAGATCCAAAATACAGCAGCCAGATTACTCCTCAAACTATCAAGAAGAGAACACATCACTCCTGCCCCAAAAACACTACACTGGCTCCCAGTAAAACATTGCATCACCTTCAAAACAATGTGCATAACGCACAGCGCAATCAGTGGACAAGGAGCAGAATTCCTACAAAAGGAAATAACAATCTACAAGCCAAAAAGACTCTTCAGGGGTCAAGCAACGATATCCGCCTGGAACCAATGTATAAAGAAACTCAAGTAAATACAAAGGACGGTTGATGTTTCTGATTTTAGGTAGAATCTTGAGCCTAAAAAAAGAGGAAGAAGGGAGTGCCTCTTATATTCAAAACACCTTTGTGAATGTAGCACAAAAATCAACAGAATGAAAGACATTTGGTTACAATGCGCTTTTATGGCAAACTGTAATTCCATGGTTTTAATGTGTTGAGGCCTTTCACTAATGTCTTAAGATTGAAAATCCACAATTGTTCCTCATAGGCCAATTTGTTTATTATTTGCAAAGTATTGGTTGCAGCAATTTTTTCTACGCAAAACCATGTCAGTTGGTCCACACTATGTCCCATCTCTTTGAAATGAGGCATCATTGGTGCATTCAATTACGTGTTCTAATTTTTGAGCGATGCTCAGTGATGCGCACATTTACCTCTCTTGAGGTTTTCCCAATATAGAACATTGGGCAAGGGCAATATTCCCATCAGGACAGGCGAGGAGAACCGATCCATCCAGCCGGATGAAGGAAAAGATGCTGAACTGTGCCATCTACGGAATTAGAAGAAGATGAGGCGAACATCCCAGATCTTGCAAGTTCCATCAGTGAAAGTTCAGAATGGCCATCGCAAGAGGGGGGGCTTGTGGGATGTTTTTACCCATGCATCCAAGCCCTACCATAAAACTGTGCATTACTGGCATTGAAAACATCATGATGGCCAGAACTCCCCAAAGATGCACAGGGAAAACATGAAGAATAGGCTGCCACCCATTTTTGCCTATGTTGTGAGCACAGGAGGGCACTGCCTAAAACCACCATTGGGATACACACACAGTAGCCTGAAACCATTGGGAATTGCAATGCTGATTGCCAAAAGCAACCCAGAACTGTGGGGAATTCATTTTCTTAATGTCAAAAATGGATGCAGTACTGGTGCTCACCACTATCAGAAAGCCGGCATTTTAAAACCACCAGACTTTTGTGTAAAACTGAACAAATGAACCCAAACCAGGCCAAGGAAAGACTTGCTAAGAGGTGGGTACAATGTAAAACTATATTCTGAAATGGCTTGAAGGAAGGGATTATTTAATGTATATATAAAAAATAGCTGGGGATGTCAGCAGCTTAAGTGAATTTGGGTTTAAAGCCACTAAAATCGAAATGTTGAGAATACATGAGTGACCTACTTGTGAGTGTCACATAGGTTGCAACTGTTAAATATCATAGTTTGAACTTAGAATCAGCATTCTAGCTGCATGTGCAAAAATTGTCAGTTTGATTTGAATGTAGAACACTGGGAACTAAAGTGACATTTAGCTGAATTCTGCCTCACAACTACGCCCGACAGGATTTGAGCTGGCTCAACAACTCTTCCCAGGCGTGGCTGCATTCTGTTGCCACCACCAAAAGGAGGTGATACCTCTCTGATTGAATTAGGGGAGTGGTACCTGCAGACTGCAGGAAGTTGAACAAAGCACTGTCCCTGGCTCAGGCAAATGTTATATTGGGGGGGTCGTAAAATGGCTTCCTCTTGGGAGAAACTGGGAGGGTCAGTGCCTGTGAGAGCAAGCTGAGCTTGGGGGAAGTGGATAAACCAGAAATTCCACCATGCGCTTTCGAAAACCACACCCCTTTGGGGCCAGAGCATGATTTTAAAAAGATGCATAATTCATAGTGCAGACTTGTCAAAATTATACAAATAACATCATCATTCTTGCGATTTTTCTGTGCACATTTTAAGAGGTGTTAGGACCCTGTGGTGTGTTCTTGGGGATAGTAGCGGAAAAAAAGGTTGTTACTCCAAATGTATGCATGTTAAAAATCTGACACTTTATCCTCTGAAACCCATATCCCTGGTGCACATTTGTGTAAAATCTGGAAAGGTTTAGAGGTCGTTATCTGGATGAAAAGGGGAGAATTCTGTCATTAGTGGACACAACATTGTACAAAGACAGGGATCGGATGGTTTGGTGCTACAGAAAATATGTTAACTGGACCTATAATATTAGACAAATGGTACATAGATAAATATGTGTTTGGATCAGAAATAGATTTGTGTGCAATTTGACAAGGGGAGGTTCCTCTGACCATAAAACCTACAGCATCACTCTGACACTCCATTTCTTTCCCCCAATCAAGGGAGAGAGGAAAGCTTGGCCAATGATAAGTGAGAGGGGCAGGCTTAGCTAGGCCCAGGCACACACCCATTTTCAAAACACAAAAAAGGAACATTGAAACCCAGATAGAGACATTCACCTTCCACTTTCTTGAGGGACGTTTTGCCGGGCGACTTCAGACTTCACATCCAAAGATCCAGACTTCAAATCCATCAATCTCCAGAGACCAGAAATTAACTCCAGAATTTGTAGCAGAGAGGCCTGAATCCACAAGCTGAATCCTCTTCAGCAGGCCTCAAAACCAACCAAACTATTCAACAGCCGGGCGAGCTGTTTGAATTCTTTGCCAAGAACTTTTGCAAGAACCTGTAGCAGTATCCAGAAAGCAGTGCTGTATCCGGAACCAGAGAGAACCAGAGACCAGATCGCTGTGAAGAACTGCTAGCAGAAGTCCAGCCAATCCTGACCCGATCGGTGACTAAGTTGCATTCCTGTCCAAAATCTAGTGTGAGTACCCAGCTAGCACTGTGCCAAAACCAATCTCTTAGTTTAAAATAATCTAATCCAAACTATTTTAGCCTATTTGAACTGCCTCCTAGAATCGTGTCATTCAGTCATCTTTAAAACTGAAAACTGTCATCTGTCATTCTGAGCTTTATAATTTCAAATCCGAAAAACTACCTTCACAAAATCGTCCGTATCTCCAGAACCGTTTGTGCTAGGAACGAGATTTAACTTTCATCTTAATGCTAAGATTCTAGGCTTTCCAACGAACCCGAATCGACTTCCTACTCTTTATAGTGCCTCGGTAATTGCGCTTGACGCACGAGACTAAATTTGCCGCAATTTGACATTTTGCTTAATTTCAGCCACGTGTAAAAATATTTGTCCTTGCTTTTCTTGCTGAAATTCGTGTGCAACCTGACAATCATTCATAGAGCATTGCTAAAGTGATCCTGAATTCATTTAAAGTATCTCTCACTCACCCTGAACCTCCTATAGGGAATTGAAAGCCTTTTTAGCATATTTTTCACTTAATTGCAACCACATCAAAGTATATTGCCTGTGTTTAAAACTCCTACCTGTTTTCCTCTAAGCTTGCTAGGGGGAAACTGAATTATATTTGATTGCATTCCTGAGAACTGTGTGCTTTCCTTCCAACACTTTACCTTGCATAAGGGGGTGGGGGGGTTAATTGTCAAAGAAAAGTGATTACATGGTCTTTTGTTGAAGTCATATAAAGTTTATTTTCTGTACTGCATTTTCATTCATCATTGCATTGTCCTTGAAGCCATAAAAGCATTCTCAGCTACTTTATCCTCTCTATATCACTTCTAAGCCATCAAAAAGAGTGTACCACTGTAACATTATCCAGTGTTGATCACTATCATCTTCACAAGTGTGCTATCAAACATTAAAATATTATAAAAGTGTGCTATATATATATATATTGTTTAATTTTCAAATAAACCTTTTAATTTGCAAAACAAACCTACTTCTTGGCTCAGTGGGGTCAGGGGGATTCTAAGAGAGGGGTGTTATATAAGGGTTGTCATCCAGAGTAAACGAACTGGACATAAAAATGCATCAATAAGGGTTTCCCTCGGCATCCCAGACTAGGCATTGACTTAGCTGTAGTGTTGAATTGAATCTGCTTACAAAGTGGGGGCTCGGAGCCGGGATATTCTGGGTTAGATTTACCACTTGTGCAGCTTAATACAGTGTGCCAACTGACCGGATACACATATCCGGTTAGATCACCACGCTATTTTACACTGTGAAAGCACCCCTCAAAGGAACACTCTAAGGAAACGGTCTGTTTTGCAAAATAAAATACAAACTTCTGTAAGTCAGGAAGGAACTCAAATTCCAGAATGACGACACTGGTAGACATCAAAATAGCCAGGGAGCACCTCTTACATAAACTGTTTGTGAGAGGTGAATGGTCTGAACAGGACCAAAATGTATGGTTGCAGGCGATCACACAACAGGTCACTACAACTGGGTCAGATATGTGGAGAGATCAGGGTCCCTTACATGTGGCCCTGAGTGAACTATATATGGCTCCTAAAGCCAAAGATGAACACAATAAGATTGCCAGGATAGCATCATATTTGTATCTATATATGGGAGTCATGCAGGACAAATGTGCTGAAGGCCAAGATCGGGCAAATAGGCAACAGATGGCGTTAGAAAAGGCCCAATCTGACCTGGTCTCTTCTTAGCAGAGGCTGCACAGAAGCCAGGAATCAGAAAACGAGAGTAGACAATACATCATTAAAATGAAGGAGGATATGGATATCCTGCAACAGGAAAAGGCTGTCCAGGATACCAGAATCCTGGCTTTGCAGAAGGAATACCAAGACAGTTTGGACTCCTTACTGCAGTGCCAGAAAAAGCTGGTGCAACAGATCAATTTCAACAGGGCATGCACAGAGCAGGTAGCCACCCTGCAAACCCAACTAGACAGAGAGAAAGAGGAAAGCAATATATTGATTTTGAAAGACCTGGATACCCAGGCAGAGTTTGATGAAGAACGCCAGAAAGCTGGTGCCTTTCAAAGGCAGAGGGACGACCTGGCGTCACAAATGCAGGCTCTTGGTCAGGAAAGGGATACCTTAGGCCAGGAAGTCTGCCATTTAAAAAGAAAAATTGAAGAACATCACTTGGCCCTCCAGGGGCTGGGTGACATCCAAAAAGAGCATCAGGGCTTGCTAGGTCACATCAGGAGGGTGGAGGAGGCTCTGGCAAGAAAGGAGCAGGCCAGTAGGGATGGGTTCAGGAGGTAACCCTCCTGCAGCAGAGACTGGCCCAGTACTCCAGGACCAATCAGGAGGCACAGAGAGAAAATGAGGCTCTCTGTCAGCACAATGATAGGCTCCAGCAACAGGTAGCCAAGCAGGAGAGACTGATAGAGTCTAGTAAGGCCTTAACTGAGGAACTGAAAGTGCAGGCTCTTGCATTGCAACAGGGAGCAGGGGCTGACAGAGATGAAGTTCGCTGGGAAAGGGAAACACCTGAGCATAACCTCAGAAGCCCGGGTACCAGAGGCCTTCATCTCTCTCAGTCCCTGGACTCTGCCACCCCCATGTCACCTGGCGTGCATGAGCACAGGGCCACAGGAATGGCAGATTACTATCCAGCCAAAAGTATGGGGCTCATAGGCCAGTACCACCCAGGAATGGATGGGTGGGCACCCGGGTATGGGCACCTAAGTACAGTGCAATTTAGTGGGGAACCCCAGGAAATTAGGCTCCCTAAGGGCATCCTAAAAACCACTGCCCAGTTAGGTCAGTGTGGGGGGGTACCCATCAAATCCTGGTAGCAAGGAGGGATCTGAAGACTCCTCTGAGTGTCACAGGACACAGGAGACCAGGTCCCCACATTCTGCCAGCTATTCCCAGGCTCGCAGAATCCGGGAAAACCTGGAAGATCAGACAGGCACCTCTGGGAGCAGTGCTTCTGAATCAGAGGATGAATGGACCAGGGTTACCCGAACCAAAAAGGCCAATAAGGTGAAAAGGGCCTTGCTTAAGGACCCCTTAAAACAGATTAAGGCAATCAGGAGTGTCATCACGCCTTATCATAAGAACACCAGGTATTCTGTTTGGGAACACTTGGAGCTCTATGAGCAAATGATGGAGACTTTCCATTTGAAGAACAGCAGTAGCTGCATCCAGTACGTCAAATGGACATTCTCCCCTGAATACTCCAGTTTCTTTGCGGGGCTGGAGGACCAAAACCATTCAAGATGGTCCACATATAGGGCGGCCATCTTGAAACATTTTTCTGTACATAGAAATCCCCAAGAGGCTCGCAAGGCAGCCTACAATTTGCAATGTGGGGAGGATCAGGCCCCACAAGAATTTGTGCAAGAATTGAAGTGTGCCTTTGCGCAGACCACCAGAAGGGTGCGCACGGACAGCAGAGAATTCATCAACACATTTTTCCATGCTCTTCCCAAGTACATAATGACCCAGCTCGTGAGAGATTTTCACGAGAAAAGATCTTTAGACTGGGTCATTGAGCAAGCCACCCGGATCTATGAGGTGCAGAAGCCCATAGAAAATAAAAGTAATGCGCAGAAAAACCCCAAAACCAACAGCACCCCTGCTGCTGCCAAGGTGGCATAGGTAAAGGTTGCCCCCGTTTTAGATTTGGAGATGGGGGGGCCTAAAAACCTGCCTGCACAAATAATTCACAGCCCAGAAGGCCCTCGGGCCAGTCACAGACAGGGAGTCGAGGAGGTAGTCCCACAAATGGGGTCCCTCGCTCCCCTGATTATGTAAGTCCCCGCTACAAGGGAAACTGACCCATCCTGGGTTATGTGTGGACTCCTCCAGCCCAAGGGGGGGGAATCCAGTCAAGCACCTAACCCAGAGAACTTCCCTCCAAACTTCCCACAGGAGGGCAGAAATTCACCAAACCCTGGGCCGAACTTTTTCCCCAGGTATCCACAAGGTTTCCAGCCTCAAACTCATCCATCCTTCTTTCCCCAATTCCCTGAGCCCAGACCACCTAATCCGGGAGAGGGGAGGCCAAGGGTGGAGGGGTACCCAAATCTTCCCAACCCGGGGTATTACCAGAGAAGGGATAGATACCCTTCCCGGGATCAGCCCAGGGGAGAAAATAGAGCCCTGTATCAGCCTGAGCGGGTTTCACAACTTGAGCGCCAGGTCCAAAATATGGCACGGGATCTGGGTCACATACTGAGGGCTCAACAGAACCCTCAGATGAGCATGCCACCGCAGAATGCCCCAAACTCTGGGCCTGGTGCTCTAGAACAATGACGGGGGCAGCACCCCGATAACCCACCGGTTCCCAGGGAGGAGGCACAAGGGGAAGGGGGTGTAAAGCCTTAGAGGAAGCTTCCTTCCCAACTTGTAAACAGCCCCTGGAAAACCAGGAACCGGAAACAAAATCTCCTACCCCTGAAAGTCTGCCACCCAAGGAGCAGAGAGGAGGTAGGAAAAACAAAGGACCCAAACAGACCGAATTTGTGGAGGAGGTACAGGTCTTCCAATTTGAGGGAGAGGGATCCTCAGAGGATCCTGGAAAAAGGATCTTCTCCTTCAGAGACGGGGGAACTCCTCCCAAGGAAAAATGGGTCCCAAGAGATTCCAATCCAGACTGGCTAGATGTGGGGATTAAGCTGTCGCCGCCCATCATCCTATCCCAGAACCAACAAAACCAAAAACCCCTGGTTCAAACCCATCCTGGTGACTGCCTCCCAAAAGACAGGGCGGCCCAGACCAGAACCAGGGGAACCTAAAATCGAATCAACAGACTGGGTAGATGTGGGGATTGAGCTGTCGCCGCCCATCATTCTATCCCAGAACCAACAATACCAAAATCCCATGGGTCAAACCTATCCTGATGACTGCCTCCAAAAAGGGGGGGGCAGCCCAGAACCCGAAACCATTTCCAGCTGCCAACTTTTTCTTTCAGATTCCCCAGGCTCTTCACAGAATTCTGCCCAATTCTCTTCTCTCGCCATGTCCAAAACCAGAAAGTTAGCCCACCAGTTGTCCAAAAATGTGCATTATCTGTGCCCCCTTGAGGAGAAGGAGAGAAGATATTATGCCCCGGTACAAGTACAGGGGCAGGGTACAATCTTGGCGCTGGTGGACACTGGATCTCAAGCTACCATTCTGTCCAAAAGGGCCTTTGATGAACTAAATGCAGGAAGGGAGGAGAATTACCGTATTCCTCTCACCTCTTTTCCTAGACAACTGCAGAACTTTGACGGGAAGGAAATTCCCGTCAAGGGGACTGCAGACTTGGACATTAAAATTGGGCGACACAAGGTGAAACACCCGGTCATAGTAGTAACTCCAGAGGGCACCCCTTGTTTACTAGGGAATGACCTCCTGAGAAGGTTGTCACCCCTAATAGATTGTGTTAACAAGGTCCTCTGGACCCAGACTAGGCGACCAATAAAATTAAAACAGAGTGTCAACCATGTTAGTTTAAATGGCACCTGCCACATGGTTGAACAAAAATCTGACCAAGTAGAATTTCACTTCCAGAACAACCAAATTCCAGACGTGACAGTAATAGTAGTAGGACAACAGACTGGTGATGGGGGGTCCTCTCTATTTCTGAAAATCAACCTTCCTTCCAGTTTAAGGTGGTATTCCACACTGAAAGGAAACACTCTGAAATTCTTTACCAATCCACAATCAGACACTCCCACTCCTATAGTCCAGAAAGATGTGAAATCAACTCAGAGCCTAGCTGATATTCAGCAAATTGGAGAGCAGTTGTTCATCCCTGTTCAGTTAAATGATGGGAAGGACTCTGTTCTCGCCCGAGTGTGTGTAAACAACAGTAAGAGCTTCATCAACAAAGCCATGTTCCGCCAACTCCCAAAAGATCCAGCCATTGCCACATTCAAACTGATAGACAAATGGGAAATGGACCTGAAAGCACCCAATTCCAAACATCTCCTGCCAAGCAGGTGTATGCTCAAAATCTCCATTGGCAAAAAGAGCATAGTCCATAATTGTTGGGTCGTGCGAGACGTCACTGCCGCCTTTTACTTAGGCAGTGACATTCTCAATCGCTTCGCCATTAATTTGGACCTAATAAACTTCAAAGCTTGGTCCCGATTAGCAGATAATCCCATGGGCTTTGATGATTCAGAAAAAGCATTTAGGTCAGCTCAATTGCTACATTATACAGTTGAAATTCAGATTAAAGAGGAAGTCACCATCCCAGAAAGTACTCGACAATTCTCTCTGGAAGGGAAAGTTAAAAGAGGACAAAAATTGAAAAACCCTGATGCGTATATTCATCTAAATGCTTCTCTCCAACAACAAGGGTTAGGGGTAAACCCAACACCATTAGTCAACATAGAACATGACACCATTCCAATAGAGGTGGATAACAGCGACTTAAAGAGTATTACTCTAGCCGCAGTCACCATTATTGGAATTGCGGTTGATGACTGACATTTCTCCATTGATTTAGGAAATGAACTGTTAGGACCAATACCCCAGGACTGTTTTGACAGTGACAGTGAGGACAATACAACACCAGACAGGATTTTCACCCGGCATGGGGGGAACTTCCTGGTGTACACTTCTTGCCCTTATGGTAAGGAAGATGTGACTTGTGACTTCAGAGGGGATGAGGTGATTTTCCAGGTCCATGAGTGCTGCCTTTCCCACCTGAAGCCTCCAGTCCAAATCAGCACTCTGACCAGGGACTTCTTCACCCAGCTGGAAGAGGCCACTGAGATAGCAAGACCAGAAGTCTTTCCAGGCTTCAGGCAGATGGTGGAAGAGAGAGTCAACCTAGCTGATGCCTGTGTGACTCTGGAACAGAAGCAAAAGTTGAAACAAGTTTTCTTGGATTTCCAAGATCTCTTTGCGGTAGACTCATATGACTGTGGTCGCACCGACATCCACACAACAACAATTCCCACAGACCCTGGCATGACTCCAGTGTTCGTGAAGCAATATCGCTTGCCTCTCGCATCCATGGAGTCCCTTACTGAAATAATTAAGAACCTTGAGTCCCGGGGAATACTCCGTCCAGTACACAGCACCTTCAATAATCCGGTGCTGGGAATATTGAAGTCAAACGGCCAGTGGAGACTCTGCGCCGACCTTAGGGAGCTCAACAAACGGGTCCATACTTCCCGATGGCCTCTGCCCTACATTGACCAAGGGCTGGCCCAGATTCAGGGGTCACAGGTATTCACTGCAATAGACCTGACCAATGGATACTGGACCGTGCCTGTCAGTAGGGGGGACCAACACAAACTGGCTTTTACCTTTGGGGGCCAACAGTACACATGGACCCGGACTCCCTTCAGATACCTCAACTCTGGCAATGAATTCAACATTTTCCTACATAAAGCCATGCCCGACCTGGGTGCGAGGGGTAACCTGGCTTATGTAGATGATGTCCTCATCAAAAGTTCATCTGTGGAAGAACATATAGCGGAGATCCGTTATGTTCTGACACAGTTGAGGGCCGCCGGAGCAAAGTGTAGAACCTGTGTTAATTTCTTGGGGCATGAGATTACTCCTCACAGTCTCTGTCCCCCTGAAAAGAAAGTGGAAGCACTCCAGAAACTGAAGGATCCCACAATCTGCGGGAACTAAGGAGCCTCCTTGGACTGACTAATTACAGCAGAAAGTTCATTGAGGGCTACGCAGAGATCACCAGACCCCTGATTCATCTCTTGAAGGGGGGGTCAAGTGGGAATAGGGTCCAGAACAATCCGAGGCAGTAAGACAACTCAAGAGAAGCCTCTCACAAGCGCCTTGGCTAGCTTACCCTGTCAGAAACAAGGAGTTCTTCCTGGAGACAGGGTTTTCTAATACGTGCTTGACGGCAGTATTATACCAAAAGCATGACAAGGTCAATAAAGTAATCTCCTATGCGAGCAAAACTTTATCCTCTGTGGAGGAAAAATTCAATGATTGTGAGAAGGCACTCCTGGCAACGGTGTGGGCATTGAAGAATTACCCCCCGTTTATCCAGCGGGGAACACATCATAGTGAAGACTCCACACGAGCCTCTGCAATATCTCCAAAGTGACAGAATCCGGGCCGGAAATGTGAGTAATTCCTGAATTACTTCCTGGATTCTGTCAATGCAAGGCTTTCCTGTGGAGGTCAGATATGGCCAAAACAAGAAGAGTCCCCTCGCGCAAGGTCTGGCTGACTTGCATGATTGTGCCAGAGAAAACTGTCTCGAGGACGAAAGTCTAAAAATGAAGGACAACATGGAGGCATACCTTAATTCCCCATACAAAGTCTTTGAAGAAGACAAGTGTGAGGGAATGCCCACTGTCTATGTAGATGGATGCTCTTACCATGTTGACAACAACGGGGAGAAAGAACTGGTGGCCGGCGTAGGGAATGCATGGGTGAAGGAGTTTCCAGAACCCTCCGCTGGATACAAAATTGGTCCCCAAAGTAGTCAGGTGGCAGAGTTGATGGCTGTGCATCAGGCCATCCTCACTGCTGTCCAACATCAACTCCACAAACTGGTCATAATCACAGATTCGGATTATGTACGGAACGGGTTCGTGGAGCACCTTGTTAATTGGAAAACCAGAGGCATGTTATGTGCTAATAACAAACCCCTGAAACATGGGAAGTTAATCCAAAATATTGATGATCTGGTCATCTCGAATGGGATGACCATCTACTGGAAGAAGATCAAGGGTCATTCCAAAGTAGAGGGACCAGACAAAACTGGAAATGACTTAGCTGATCAGCTGGCCAAAACCGGGGCCATCCAAGGGGATCTAATAGAAATAGAGTCCCTGTTGGGGGAAATCCAGGTCACTGCTATCACTAGGTCCCAGAAAAATGCTCACAATGATCTTTCAACTGCACAATGGAGTAAGGAGACCCCTGATGCTGATTTAATTACGGCTCAAAAGGGGGATCCAATAATTGGTAAGTTTTACCAACACATTGAGGACCCTGAGAACTTTCCCCTGACGGATACCGATTACATTGGGAAAGAGGACCTAAGAGTGTTGATGAAATGTCCAAAAAGGTTCCGAATCCAAGACGGTTTGTTGGTAAGGAAATCCCAAGCTGGCCATGATCAGTGGGTGGTTCCTACCTCATTCCGAAGCCTGATGTTAAGTCACGCCCATGATGCGGCCACCGCCAGTCATAGGGGGTTTCATACAACACTTGAAATCTTAAGAGAGATTGCATACTGGCCACATATGGGCCAGGACCTCAACCAATACTTGAAGGGGTGTCTGGTGTGTGCACAATTTCAGCCATCATCCCTCACACACCGCGCACCTCTCCAAAAGAGGGGAATGACAATGCCATGGCCAGATTTACAAATCAACTTCGTATGCCCTGTAATTCGCTCGTCTAGAGGAAACAAGTACATGTTGACCATCACATGCTTGTTTACCAAGTGGGTGGAATGTCTCCCGGCCCCAAATTGCAAGGCAGAAACAGCAGCTGCCGTGATGATTAACCACATCTTTTCCCATTTTGGTCTATCTCAAAGGATTGAGTCAGACAGAGGTAGCCACTTCACCAGTGAGGTAATGACAAAGATGTGGGAGATACTGGGGGTCAAAAGGAAGCTACACATTGCTTACCGGCCAGCTTCTTCTGGGGCAGTAGAACGCTACAACCGGACAATTGTGAGCATATTAAAAAAGTTTGTGGCAGATTCTGGGCCAAGTTGGGATATCCGATTACCTCTAGTCCTAATGGCCATCAGATCTACCCCTTCATCGGCAACTAAAATGTCACCATTTGAGTTGATGACCGGACGCAAGATGGTGCTTCCCCAGCATTTGCTCTACAGGACCCAAGAGCAGACGTTGATAAATGCCTCCACAACTCATGAGTATGTGGAGAATTTAAGGAAACACCTTCAACATGCTTTTGCCTATGCTCAGCGGAATCTAGAAAGATCAGCTGATAGCATGAAAACCCACTATGACCTGAAGACCACCAGGAAGGAATATACTGTGGGAGACCGGGTCTATCTATACAATTTCCAAAGAAACCGGGCCAAACAGCGAAAATGTTTGCCTACGTGGAAGGGACCGTTTGAAATTATAGACAAAATCTCCCCTGTAGCGTATAAGATCCGCATCCCCAAAGGTAGTCTGGCGGAAGGGGAAGACAAGTGGGTCCATATTAATCAGCTAAAGTGTTGCCATCCCAGGCACACTCTGCAACAACTGGAGGAATCCTCTGGAATCCCAGAGGGGGCCGCTCCAGAGTAATTCAGTTCCAACCCTAAAATATCCCACATATAGTCGCTAAAATATGATGATTCTGGAAAGAAAATATTTCCTGGTAAAACTTGTTTTTAAAACAAGACTGAAAAATGTAACCAGATGTATAAAATGTATGTGTTTGCCACACCATTAATAGTGGTGGAGAAATGTCTACGAATAGGTATTGCCGCTTTTGCTTTATCATCCTAGGAGAGATGAAACCACAGAGACTGACCAAGGAGAATGACGCAGAGACCAGGAGCAAAGATCCGAGGGGCCCGGGGTACCGGCTAATATTCCCATCAGGAAAGGCGAGGAGAACCGATCCATCCAACCGGATGGAGGAAAAGATGCTGAACTGTGCATCTACGGAATTGAAAGAAGATGAGGCGAACATCCCAGATCTTGCGAGTTCCATCAGTGAAAGATCAGAATGGCCATTGCAAGAGGGGGGACTTGTGGGATGTTTTTACCCATGCATCCAAGCCCTACCATAAAACTGTGCATTACTGGCATTGAAAACATCATGATGGCCAGAACTCCCCAGAGAGTGCACAGGGAAAACATGAAGAATAGGCTGCCACCCATTTTTGCCTATGTTGTGAGCACAGGAGGGCACTGCCTAAAACCACCATTGGGCTACACACACAGTAGCCTGAAACCATTGGGAATGGCAATGCTGATTGCCAAAAGCAACCCAGAACTGTGGGGAATTCATTTTCTTAATGTCAAAAATGGATGCAGTACTGGTGCTCCCCACTATCAGAAAGCCGGCGTTTTAAAACCACCAGACTTTTGTGTAAAACTGAACAAATGAACCCAAACCAGGGCAAGGAAAGACTTGCTAAGAGGTGGATACAATGTAAAACTATATTCTGAAATAACTTGAAGGAAGTGATTATTTAATGTATATATAAAAAATAGCTGGGGATGTCAGCAGCTTAAGTGAATTTGGGTTTAAAGCCACTAAAATCGAAATGTTTAGAATAAATGAGTGACCTACTTGTGAGTGTCACATAGGTTGCAACTGTTAAATGTCATAGGGCCTCATTCCGAGTACGGCGCTAACCAATGGCGCTATTAACGCCTTGGTTGATGCCGTACCCTGACCGGCAGCGCCTTGGTGGATGGCGGAATTACCGCCCCATTCCAAGGTTGGCGGGGCGGTAATTCCCCATTCACCAAGGCTCTTCCCCATTCCCAAATGAGCCCCCATAGGGCTCAATGGGAATGGGGAAGATGCAAATAACGGTGACCGTTCATTACGGTCACCGTTATTGGCTTGGAGGCCCCTTTGCGCCCTCGACTTTAACACCTGCTCAAAGCAGGCGTTAAGGGCGAGGGCGCAAAGGGAACTCGGAGTATGGCGGTAAGGGATTACCGCCACCGGTCTCGTTACCGGTGGCCGCTATCCCTTACCGCCATACTCGGAATGAGGCCCATAGTTTTGAACTTAGAATCAGCATTCTAGCTGCATGTGCAAAAATTGTCAGTTTGATTTGAATGTAGAAAACTGGGAACTAAAGTGACATTTAGCTGAATTCTGCCTGACAACTACCCCCGACAGGAGTTGAACTGGCTGAACAACTCTTCCCAGGCCTGGCTGCATTCTGCTGCCCCCACCAAAAGGTGGTGACACCTCTCTGATTGAATTAGGGGAGTGGTACCTGCAGACTGCAGGAAGTTGAACAAAGCACTGTCCCTGGCTCAGGCAAATGTTATATTGGGGGGTCGTAAAATGGCTTCCTCTTGGGAGAAACTGGGAGGGGCAGTGCCTGTGAGAGCAAGCTGAGCTTGGGGGAAGTGGATAAACCAGAAATTCCACCATGTGCTTTGGAAAACCACACCCCTTTGGGGCCACAGCATGATTTTAAAAAGATGGATAATTCATAGTGCGGACTTGTCAAAATTCTATATATAACATCATCATTCCTGCGATTTTTCTGTGCACATTTTAAGAGGTGTTAGGACCCTGTGGTTGTGTTCTTGGGGATAGTAGCAGAAAATAGGGTTGTATTTCCAAATGTAGGCATGTTAAAAATCTGACACTCTGAAACCCATATCCCTGGTGCACATTTGTGTAAAATCTGGAAAGGTTTAGAGGTCGTTATCTGGATGAAAAGGGGAGAATTCTGTTATTAGTGGACACGACATCGTACAAAGACAGGGATCGGATGGTTTGGTGCTACAGAAAATATGTTAACTGGACCCATAATATTAGAAAAATGGTACATAGATAAATATGTGTTTGGATCAGAAATAGATTTGTGTGCAATTTGACAAGGGGAGGTTCCTCTGACCATAAAACCTACAGCATCACTCTGACACTCCATTTCTTTGCCCCAATCAAGGGAGAGAGGAAAGCTTGGCCAATGATAATTGAGAGGGGCAGGCTTAGCTAGGCCCAGGTACACACCCATTTTCAAAACACATAAAAGGAACATTGAAACCCAGGTAGAGACATTCACTTTCCACTTTATTGCGTGACGCTTTGCCGGGAGACTTCAGACTTCACATCCAGAGATCCAGACTTCAAATCCATCAATCTCCAGAGACCATAAATTAACTCCAGAATTTGTAGCAGAGAGGCCTGAATCCACAAGCTGAATCCTCTTCAGCAGGCCTCAAAACCAACCAAACTATTCAACAGCCGGGCGAGCTGTTTGAATTCTTTGCCAAGAACTTTTGCAAGAACCTGTAGCAGTATCCAGAAAGCAGTGCTGTATCCGGAACCAGAGAGAACCAGAGACCATATCGCTGTGAAGAACTGCTAGCAGAAATCCAGCCAATCCTGACCCGATCGTGACAAAGTCGCATTCCTGTCCAAAATCTAGTGTGAGTACCCAGCTAGCACTGTGCCAAAACCAATCTCTTAGTTTAAAATACTCTAATCCAAACTATTTTAGCCTATTAGAACTGCCTCCTAGAATTGTGTCATTCTGTCATCTTTAAAACTGACAACTGTCATCTGTCATTCTGAGCTTTAAAATTTCAAATCCGAAAAACTACCTTCCCAAAATTGTCCGTATCTCCGGAACCGTTTGTGCTAGGAACGAGATTTCATCTTAAAGCTAGGATGCTGGGCTTTCCAACGAACCTAGAACCGACTTCCTACTCCTTATAGTGCCTCCATAATTGCGCTCGACGCACGCGACTAAATTTGACGCAATTTGACATTTTGCTTAATTTCAGCCACGTGTAAAAATATTTGTCCTTGCTTTCCTTGCTGAAATTCGTGTGCAACCTGACAATCATTCATAGAGCATTGCTAAAGTGATCCTGAATTCATTTAAAGTATCTCTCACTCACCCTGAACCTCCTATAGGGAATTGAAAGCCTTTTTAGCATATTTTTCACTTAATTGCAACCACATCAAAGTATATTGCCTGTGTTTAAAACTCCTACCTGTTTTCCTCCAAGCTTGCTAGGGGGGAACTGAATTATATTTGATTGCATTCCTGAGAACTGTGTGCTTTCCTTCTATCTCAGCTTGCATAAAGGGGGGGGGGGTGAATTGTCAAAGAAAAGTGATTACATTGTCTTTTGTTGAAGTCATATCAAGTTTATTTTCTGTACTGCATTTTCATTCATCATTGTATGGTCCTTGAAGCCATAAAAGCATTCTCAGCTACGTTATCCTCTCTATATCACTTCTAAGCCATCACAAAGAGTGTACCTCTGTACATTATCCATTGTTGATCACTATCATCTTCACAAGTGTGCTATCAAACATTAATTTATTATAAAAGTGTGATATATATATTGTTTAATTTTCAAATAAACCTTTTAATTTGCAAAGCAAACCTACTTCTTGGCTCAGTGGGGTCAGGGGGATTCTCATAGAGGGGTGTTATATAAGGGTTGTCATCCAGAGTAAACAAACTGGACATAAAAATATATCAATAAGGGTTTCCCTCAGCATCCCAGACTAGGCATTGACTTAGCTGTAGTGTTGAATTGAATCCGCTTACATGACCCAACACCGGATTGAAATTGGTATCTCTAATTGGTATATGCTTAGAAGAATGTCTGTTGGCACAAGTAAGTTTCTCTCTTAAGTTTTTGCTCTTTTTTAAGGCAAAACAAAGTTTTTTGTAATTTAATTTCTGTTGAATTGAGGATTCTCCAGTTCTTTAGAATGATAGCCGTAATTGCATTACTGTGCAGGCAGAAAGTGGACACACATACCATTTGGTCTGACATTAGTGCAAAGCAATGACTCATGATTGGTGTATCGTACCCTTTTTCTAGAGTGTCTGATTAATTTCTTAGGGTAACCTCGCTCACAAGCCTAATTTCCATAATATCAGCGTCCTTATTACAGTTTGCAATATTAGTACAATTACAATGTAGACGTAAGAACATCCCTTAAGGGAGATTACATAACAAACTTTAAGGGTGTTAAGTGTCAGATTGTAACGTGGTGGTTCTTTCAGTGGGTTTCCTGTAGAGTTCAGTCTGCAGGAAACCTGATTCATTATAGATTGACAAATCGAGAAATAGATTCTCATGATGGAATGGTCAAATGTAAAATGAATGTTTGGATCAACCTAGTTAAGCCAATCTACAAACAAGAGCAGTGTCTCAACATTGCCCTGCCAGATCAATAGATTATCATCTATGTATCTTCAATATAGTTTGATCTGCTCAAAGAATGGGTTGATGTTACTCAAGGCTTTATTTTCTTCTAACAATGCCATACAAATATTGGCCAAATTCGGGACAAAGGTACAGCCCATTGCAGCCCCTTTACTTTGCAAAAAATATTTCTCCTTAAACTTGAAGAAACTGTTAGCAACGACCAATTCAGCGCACATACTAAATAAATCTGTAGGGACGTTGTGCAGTAGGGGGCATCTGTCTAACATAATCCATAGAATATGGACCGCTTTATCTTGAGGTGTATTAGTATAAAGCGCTTCTATGTCAACCGTGACAAGAATTTGTTTGCTAGGGTCGAATACTAAACCTTCCACTAGATTAATAACGTCCCTTCAGTCAAGTAAATAGGTGGGTGTGGCCATCGCAATAGGGTAATAGAGAAATCAATATATTTAGACAATGGCTCAAGAATCGACCCGCACTCTTATACAATCGGGCGTCCCGGTGGATTAATAATGTCCTTGTGCACTTTTGGGATGATGTCAAATAGAGGGATATGTTTTTCCGAATGGTTAATATATTTGAATTCTTTGTGGATAAAAATCCTTTGCGTACTGCTCTTTCACTTAAAAAAAGTATTTTCTTCCTAATCATGACTGTTGGGTCGTTGGCGATCTTTGTGTAATGGCCTGGAATGTCCAACAGTCTTTGTACTTCCTGATCATAGGACTTGGCGTCCCACACTACTACACGCGCAGGCTTTTTTTAAATGACAGAAAATAAAAAAACACATTTATTGCAACATCGAGGAGGACTCATGTGAGAGTCACCCAGAGTATTTTTTTGTGGGGTTATGTTTGTTTTCTCATTCCTAATTTAAAAGAGATGAATCTGAGGGTGACAGAGCTTGTTGAAAGAGGTATTGTGTGCTCAGTCAGGGCTGATTTAGATGTGCTCCCTAGTGTTCACAGGGTGTTTTGTTGGGCTACGGATTTCAGCTCATCCAAGGTTTAGCCATTGAACAAGCACTCCAGAACAAGTGCCAAATGCTTCCCATTTGTGTATTCCCTGGTGCTCAGATGTGGTGGGAACAAACTACTGTGGCTAGTTTTGTGGGTGGCTCGCCATGGACATCCAGCAGCCTCCCCTAGTGCTAGGCTCATCAGCACTCAACAGCCCCAGTGCCTGTGGGGCTTGGGGGCCAGACCTGGAAATCCGGCAGGCCAAATGGTGCAACAGGACTCCAGCACCATTGGGGGTGGGGGCACAGCCAGCCATGAGCATGTGGACCTCTGCCACCGTACTGGCACGAGGTTCCCACGGCATCAGGGCATGCAGACCTGTGCCTCCACTGGTAGTCCTGCAGGCTTACATAAATGAGACACCGACTCAGTCGTTCCTCTTGGGAGTCTGCAGACGTTCTTGTGCAGATGTCTGCAGAGGCTCCTTTTATTAGCCTGGGCCATGACCATGACACAGTCATGGCCCAGCTTAAAAGGGTGATACACAGAGGTAGGACACATTCCCCTTAAAGGGGCAACACACTTGGGAGGGCCACCTACCACAGCTAGTGTTATTATTGCTGTGTGTGAGGGAACCTAACGAAAACACTAGAGGCATTTCTGTTCTTAAAATAAAGGGTATTTCTTCGATCATGCCACAGAGGAAAATCATTACACAGCCATTTTCAAGAAGGTTTTCAGTCATCTGTCTTTTGAGACCCGCGGAACATTGGCATTGCCCACCTGAAGGAAATGTGAACGAAAAAGAACACTGAGATAACTGTATTTCTTTTTTTTTCTTTTTTTCTCTATACTTGGTTCAACTATTTTACTAGTTTTTACAAGTTATGCAGGCCTTAAAAAGTGTTTTGATTCTTTCATCTAATAGTTTGCTTTGGATCTTCTTCAATCATTTACAAAGTCTTTTGTTTCACAATTACTGTTTTTTTGTTTTTTTTGTTGGCAATGACAGACTTGTTTCCTCCTGATACAATGAATGGTCATTTTTGTTCATGGTATAAACAGCTCATAAAAAAGGGCGACCTTTCAGGTGGGTTTTCCTTATTTTACAAGTTCTCTAGCTCAGGGAAATTGGGGGTCCTGTTGGTGCATTTGTTTATGCTCATAGTTCATATTAGGATCTCTCAGGTCTAATATTATTGGGCAGGTCCTATTAGTATTGGCAATTTGAAAGAAAGGGGTATGGTTCAGCAGATATTGCAATCATTACAGTTTGTACGATAGTTATTCATCACTTTAAACAAGGGCACCCATACTAGGTAATAGTTATACCTCTGCGACAGTGTTTTAGTTAGTATACACTTGTGTATGAAACGTAAGAGAGTATGTACTGAAATATTAAATCAGACAAACAAAAACAGAAAGGAAGCAAATACTTTTTTAACATGTATTCATTATATTTATGTATGTATCGTATGTATTACTCAATTGTTCAAGTTTTGGCTATTGTTGTGTTAATATACTTATTTATTTAAGTTTGGAACCAAATAAATTCTGCCCTGTTCCGAGTGAGAAAGGCCTTTTGTGCATGTGCTATTGTTTGATGATTAAGAGACAGCTGACAGCTAATCTATCCAGGTAGAAGGACAGATTCACTTTCTTTGGTTGGGGAAGACTTAGATTTTTCCCCAAATAATCACTCTCAGTGAAAGCACTAATATCGGTATTCACCATCTGGGCATTCTTCCATTACATCCCTTGGATTTTCACGACTTGCGGATGTGCGTGGTAAGGTGTGAGCTCAGCATTTCCAGCTACATGCAGGTCGCTCTCCAAGCTATGTTAGGAGGACATAGCCTCTACGGAACCATGTTCAGCACTCACACACCTTACACATCTGGAGGCACTGCTGATATCTGTGGGTAACATCACCCCTAGAAGGGTCCTATCACAAACAAATCTTAGTGTTCCCTATCCACACACACACCCACAACTTGGCACAGGTCTATGTATTGCATTGGGTGCATGCTGAAGGGCTTACACCCATGAAGTCTGTTTCTTGGTGGGACATGTCCCATTGAATGCCACTACTGATGACATTCTGGCTATGGCCGACCCCTTGAAACCTGTCCCTGGGAAAGTAAAGAGCCTAGGTTACATTCCAGGACAGGACACTAAATGCAATATTCTGTGTTCTGGTGTAATCCTATTACCAGTAATACATTGCCCTCTGAAATTCGCGGTGGAGGCCACTGCTGGTTTGTCATGTTTGGTCTTTAGCCACCTGGCCAGGTATACCTCTGCTGCCCGAATCTGTCACGTCAACCAAAGATGCCATTGTCATTGCTGACGCAGTGGCCGAGGCTGTTAGATTAGCACTAGAACAACATTCTGCACCATCTTTCACGCCGGAACATCGGGCAAATACTCGACTACGAACTTTCTCTGGAGAGCGCCCTGTCCCAGAATGTGAAGACGCCTATGAGTAATGGAACCACTGAACCAGGAGATTACCTGATGATGAAGTTGAAGAGGGAATCTGTCTGACTATGTGGTGTGGATTGAACAAATCCTGTGTCTGGACCACCAAAAAGTAGGAGTAGAGACAGCCAAAATAAATTGCTGCCAATTGAAGCAAGTACTAAGAGGGGCTAAGGAAGAGATTATTCCACTATTACAACTGAGGCTGCGGAAGAAGCTGGACACTCCACCTTCCTATGGAGAAATGCTTAGGTCCATTAGGGCACTGGAAGAGGGGACAGATGATGTCATAGTGCAGAGACATCCAGTAAAAGGCAGACCACTGCCTCAGATGCTGCTACCACTCAGCAGAGACAGATGGAAGAGCTACAACAGCTGCTTAAGCAGCATCAGGGACTGTAAGGATATTTGGCGTGTTACAGCACAGAGTACAGCACTACTGCACAGGTAGCAATTTTTTTTTGATGCAGCACCACCACATGGGTGTGGTGCATTGCTATATGTGTTGCCAGAGTAACATGGACATATAAGTAAAAACAGGCTATTCAGTCAAAAACGATTTCTACATATAAGATGCAAATCTATTTTTACAGTTAAAAGCACACCTGCACATTCAAAAATGCACACTATTTTTCACCTGAAATGCCTATGGTGCAAGAGACACATTTGAAAATTAATAACTAACCTTATTAATAACTAACCTGACTAATAAAACTGCATTTAACATAACCCACTAATAAAAATGTGTCTCCACTGCAGAATTAGGCCTACTCTGAAAGTGAACTTTTAAACGCACATTCATTTTTTTTTCTCTGCTGCTCTGTCCACATGACTACAGGAAGCAAAGAGCTCGAAGGAACAGGAAATCAGTCGGTTACAAATTTCTACTGTAGAAATGAGCCATTGTGTACTGAGGGAGGAGATGACATGATTGATTCTGATTGGAGCAGCGTCATAGCAAGTATCATGCTAGAGGCAGTGATTAGAGTTTTGCTGGGGAAGCTTGAGGAGAGGGGGAGAACAATCGAGATCTTGCAGAGCTGGGAGAAGGACCTGTTTCCTGGCTGAAGCATTCCTGCTGCAAAAGCTGAGAATTCCAGGCAATAACCCCGGTTTGAGAACGACAGACGCTTGTTTTCACTGGGGTTAATCTTCAGAAAGCCAAATTCAGAAAGAGAATAGCCGGAGAAAACTCATGCTGAACAGGTAAGGTAATTACAGAAGTGTGGGAGCCGTGCGAAAGTGTGCGAAACTGTTCAGTCAGTGTATTCGAGGTAGTTCCAGTCCCTTATCAGCATATGTGCGAAACTGTTCAGTCAGTGTATTCGAGGTAGTCCCAGTCCCTTATCAGCATATGTAATGTTACCAATTGAATATATTCTCGCAGTTCTCTGTTCATTTTATTACAAATAATGTTGTAACATTTCATTTATTTCTGTAAAAAAGGGTTAAACTGTGTTTAAAGGAAATTTCTATAATGCAAAAATATCTGAAAACAGATAGCTAGTGTGTATTATTTCTCTCTTTCATTTTGCATGGGAAAAGGTTTAAATGTGGGTAGATTTTTAAACAGTGCAATTGTCATTTTAAAACAGATGTGTGCATGATTATATTCAGTATGGACAGTTGTGAGTGACTGTTTGTAGCATAGCTTGTTGGAGGTACATGAGCCAACGGGAAGAGAGACTCTCTGGACATAGTTCCATACCGTATATAAGGTAGTGGAAATTACCACAAAAATACCACAATAGCCCATGGTGGCACACAACACTAACACTGAAAATGTGGTATCCCTAAAATGTAGGCCTGAGGTCTCTCTAGTGATCTAGATAAAAAACAAGGGATGTTGGATATTGGGGCCACAAATAAACCAACCACGCAAATTATCGCGCACATTATCTAAATAGGTCTGAATTCTGAAATAATGCAATCTATTATTGTTATGTGTGATCCAATATGAATACAGAGAGTGATTATTGCTAAAGGTATTTTGGCGGTAAGAAAATACCGGAAAGCCCCAAATATCCACAAAATACCCAACATATATATGGTGCGTTGCAGGCCGGTAATGTGATCATAGAGTACCTACTGGGCGTGGCAAGCGGGTCTCACACTGCCATTTGCACATTAAAGGGAACCCATTTTATAATAGCAGTGTGCCACTAAAAACGAATTTCAGAATGTCACAAAGGGAAACCACATTTTCAGACCTAGTGCAATATTTAGAGGCAAAGTTGTTTGCACATGGGACGTGGTCGTCGAACGGCACCTTAGAATGGCGTGACCGCATTCAGGGTGAGGTTCAGAAAGAAAAACTAGACAATATTTTTGCAGAAGGTAGCATAATTCAGGTCTGCCTTACAAGATTATTGAATGCAGCCGATAAAAGTGCAGAGAAAGACTGTTTGATATGGCTATGCGGCAAAATATGGTTTATTTTGAATAAGTCCCTGCGAATGCAGGAGAATGATACCCAGCTAATTAACAGGTTAAAGACTGAATTAGATGGGGCAAGTAAAAATCAGGAAATGTTAAGAGCAGAATTGGATGTATGCCAAAAAGACATGCAATTAAAATGCAGAGACTTTGATGCTCAGTTATCCAAAAGCAAGAAACAATTTGAGGATAGTGAGCAAGAATTGGTACACTTAAAAGCCTTAGTGGACCACATTAGACAGGATAAAGATGAGGTTGTTTCAGAAATGCAGATTTTACAAAAAGAACATTGTGAAAAAGAATGTGATCTCCAGAGTGCAGAACAAGAAATGATTAAAATGATTCAAGAAAGAGACAAGAGAAATAAAGAGTTCAATGAATGCCAAATGCAAATGTGCGACATGCAGGAGGTGATTAATAAGATGAGTGATGAAAACAACTATTTGCAAAATGAATCAAACAGACTCCTTAAAAAGTGTAAGGACTTAGAACAGCAAATGTGCATTCCCAGGTCCCAGGAGAGGCGGCAGGGTACCACATTCAATGGAGTGGAGGTGAATTCTAGCTCTGCCCAAAGAGCTAGTGCTCCAGTGACTGGGCCGGTGACTGAACTTGGTTGCAGCGCCCTTGGGGGATTTGATACTCCCATTGGGGGCAGCCACCAATCTCATACACCTGAAAACAGGATTGAATCACAAAATAGTGCAATTCCATGCATTGCAACAAGTAGCTCCATAAAAATAATGAAATCCATTAAAGCCCTGATCAAACCATTTAAAAAGGGAGGTGAATGCGGCATTGAGGATCACTTAGAAGCGGTGCATGACATTTTTAAAGCACTCCAGATACCTAAGGAACAGTACAGACAATATTTTCATTTAACTTTAGATGCCCCGACGGCCAGCATCATAAGGGGATTAAATGAACAGCAGAATATGACCTGGTTGGAGTTTGAAAAAGAAATTAGGCGTCATATTTCTCCTTTTCAGTCATTGCAGGAGGCAAAGAAAGTCGCTTACACAATTACTGCTGGACCTAATACATCCCCTCGCCAATTTTTACAAGACTTAAAAAGAGCATTTTCTCGCTTTGATGCATCTTTTGACTCAAATTCCAATGAGTTTAAAACTGCATACTTCTATGGGCTACAGAAAGATATCATATCCCAATTGGTCCGTGAATTTGACCGTGACAAGTCCCTTGAATGGATTGTACATCAAAGCACAAAACTATATGAGGTACTCTATTGTCAGGGTAGAGAAAGTGATAAAATGAAAGATACTAAACCTAAATCTAAAGAACCCTCAGCCACAGTAATGGAAATCAGGTCAGCCAAAATGTCCCTTGAGTCTGCTCAAAGCCAAGGTAAAAATAAGGTGACACCTGAACAAAGGGGTAAACAACAAAGATCGCCATTTCCTGTACCAATGTTCCAATCACATGATCCTAGTAATAGAGAGAGCTACATCAGCCCTAGGTATTTAGGGGACAGACCCCGGGTAGGATATCGACCTGATATGGCAGGTATGAACAATAACCAGAGACAAAATCAAGATCAAAGAAATGATGGTCCCTAGCAGTCATTGGGGAGGCAGAGCAGATTTGATCCCAACACCATGATATATGGTAATCAGGATAGACCCCGATATGTGGATCGATTTACTGATAATGGAAATCAACATAGGGGCCAGAACCCACAATCTGAGAAACAGGACATGAGGCAAAACGTGAACTACAATCCACGTCAGTACAATGATTCCCCACCAGGGGACTATAATCAAAGGATGGGTGCAACCCGCTCCCCTCCACAAATGAATCAAGAGTTCAGAAACCATCCCAACCGACATCAATCACCTGAGAGGTATCAGAATAGATCCAATCAGGGGGAAAACAACCAATATCGACCTAGGCCACAGAAAGAGGATCCTAGAGAGATGGAAAGGTTCCAGTGCCTTGAGGCCCAAGTGAAAATGTTAGCTGAGCAAATAGGAAAGCTCTATACAGCGCAAAAACAACCTTCCAAAGAGGGGGCTGATGGCCATAGCAATGACCGGGGGGCTTCCGAAAAGTGACTAAGTACTCATGATAACTGCAGTGCCAAAATGACAGATTGCTCTGATATAATTTTGCATAACGGCTCTGAGATGCCTAATGGATTAAAAATGAAAGTTCCAGTAAATGAACTTGTGACAGAAAGTGCAAATACTTCTAAAAAAGAGGTACTAAAAAAGAGGTACAGTTTAACCTAGAGCTAAATAAAACAGTAAAGATTTGTACAAATGAAAAAGAAACATTAGGAATTCCAAAAGAACAAAGGGGCAGATTTAAGAAAAATGACTCATGCATGGGGAATACCAGTGAACAGGGAGTAAGTGGGGATGCTATAGCTCTTTCCCTGGGCAAGCAAAACAATGACCAAACACAGACAGAAAAAGGAAATACTCAAAAGGAGGGTACAAGTCAATCACCTGAAGAATTCTTTGAGCCACATATTTTTGAAGAGGCTGAAAGGGCTGGTATCACACTAAATGATCACAAATGCACAGAATTAAAAAATGACAAATTGCTGAATGATGTTGTTACACATGTTCAGTTGGAAGGTTGTAATGTGGTCTCTGATGTTACCCAGATGGATGGGCGAACAGTGGCCACACTCCAAAAAACCTCTGATCATGGAGAAATGAATAAAGTCTCTCGCGCAGAAATGGGTAAAAAGGAGGGAAAAATGTCTTTCCATTTACCAATGTGCTTAGCCAAAAGTGAAAAAGACCTGAGAAAGGTGAGCCCTGAAATCAGAAGGAATTCACACTTCTTATGTGTATTAGAGGAAGTTGAGGACAGATATTATGCACCCATCACTGTAGAAGAAAAATGCCACACCTTTGCTATGATTGACACTGGCGCACAGGCCACAATTATGTCCAAGGAGCTGGTAAAGAGTATCAATGAAGGGAGGCCCCCACAGAGTCAGATCACAGTGAAGGACAATCAAGGCCCAGTGCATAACTTTAATGGGGAGGAGGTGCCCATCATAGGTGTAACTGAGGTTGACATAAAAATAGGAAAGCACAGAATTAAACAAGAGGTATTGATCACATCTATTTGTGAAATTCCATTTCTGATGGGGACAGATTGCCTGAAAAGATTGTCTCCTCTCATAGATGGGGTGAATGGAGTGCTGTGGTCCTTAACCAAAAAACCATTGAGGCCTAAGAAACTAAAATCACAAAACAGCAATATAAATGAATGTCACACCGTTGCCAAAACAAATGATGCTGTGGAGGTATATCTCCAGAATAGCTGCATACCTAGTGTCACTGTTATATTAATGTGTCAAGACAAAATGCAGAGCGACAATGAAAAACTACCTGTACAAATATACTTGGACCCAAGGAAAAATTGGCAGACTGCCATAGATGAGCACACATTACGTTTTTATTTAAAAGAGAAAACATGCAAACAGAATATTGCTCCTAAAACAGATTCAGAAAAACACATTACCACTCTGGCAGAAATACACATGGAAGATGAGCAACCATGGGTTCATGTTGGTATAAATGACTATTTTAAAACAATAAAAGCCACTTTAGCGCTTGGACATGAAAGGAATTTCATTAATGAGAAATTGTTGCAAAAAATAATGGAGAGGGAAGAAATCCCGAAATTTAGGATAAAAAACCAATATGTTTCTGGGTTGGACAGTCCAGACTTTGAAAACCGAATTGCAGGCAGATGCATGCTTAAAATTAGCATTGGGCAGAAAACAATTTACCATAATGTATGGATAGTGAGTGGAGCACAAAATGAATTTTACATGGGCAATGACATCATGCACAGAATGTGTATGGTGTTAGATTTCCTTAATCAAAAAATATGGTCACGCCTAGGTGGTCCGGCACCTGAATTTGAAGACAAAAGAAGGGCTTATCATAGTGCACAACTGGTTCCTTATGCAATCGAATTACAAATGAGGAAAGATACTATTATTCCTGCATTTACAAAACAGTTTGCAATAACACTGAAATGCAAAAATGGACAGCAGATGAAAGGCTCTGATGCATTTGTATGCCTGAATGAATCCATAAAACAGCAAGGCCTGTATTATGAATACATTCCATTGGTAGACATTGGTGAAGGATCTGTAAAAATTATGGTAAATAATAAAGGTTGTCAGGATATTCATTTAGAGGAAAACTTCCCATTAGGAATGGCCATACAAAAATCACATTATACGGCAGATTTAAATAACATGGTGATTGGAAATATCCCTGAAAAATATGTAGATGCCAAGGGTGAGTTGCCAGAACACCTGGACTCTCAGCCCAAAGGAATATTTAAAATTCATTCTGTGTATCCTTATGATTCAAATGAGACAGTGTGCTGCCATCAAGAGGATTGCATAATATTTAATTTAAATGAAAATGAAACAGAAAATCAGCCCATTGAAGTGGAAGCTGATATGCCAAAATATTTAAAAGTGGCAGCTTTACAAAAAGACACAGCCACACAGTTAGAGGAAAGCGCCGAGATTCCCTTACCAGAAGATTTTCCAGAATTTTCCAAAATGGTAGAAGAGCAGATCTCCTTAGCAGATGCGTGTGAAAGCAATGAGGATAGGGACAATCTGAGGGAGATATTTATGGAGTTTAAGGATGTATTTGCAAAAGATGCTTATGATTGTGGTTTAACTGATTTACATGTGGCCACACTACCAGAAGGGTGTAGCAGAAATCCAGTGTTTGTACGCCAGTATAGACTACCGCTGGCATGTTTAGAATCATTGGCAGAGATTATTAAAAATTTGGAACCGCGGGGAATCATCAGGCCCATTCATAGCACATCCAATACACCTATTTTAGGTGTGTTAAAGCCAAATGGTCAATGGCGGCTATGTGCAGACTTGAGTGAGTTAAATAAAAGAGTACCAGTATCTAGATGGCCACTGCCATTCATTGATCAGGGCCTAGCTCAGGTACATGGTGCAAATGTATTTACCACATTAGATCTCACCTCTGGATATTGGTGCATGCCATTGGCAGAGGAGATACAACATTTATTTTCCTTTACATTTGACAGGACTCAATATGCCTGGCTTAGAGCTCCGTTCGGGTACATCACTAGTGGGAGTGAATTTGGCATATTTTTGAGAAAGGCCATGCCGGATGCAGCGGAAAGAGGAACAATAGTTTATGTGGACGATGTCCTGATAAAAAAATGAAAGCCTGAAAAGCCATTTTGATGAAATAAGATATGTACTTGGCCAATTGCAGAAAGCAGGCGCCAAAGTATCTTTGCAAAACGCACAATGGTGCAAGAAAAAAGTGAACTTTCTAGGGCATGAAGTGACTGAACATGGGCTAAATCCACAAAAGAAGAAAATAGAGGCCAAACAAAGGTTAAAAGATCCTAAAAATGTGAAAGGAGTAAAACGTTTATTAGGGATGACAGGCTATAACAGAAAGTTCATTGAAAATTATGCAGAAATCACTCAACCATTGACTAAACTGCTTAAACTGAATACTCCCTGGAAATGGGAAAAAGAGCAGTCTGATGCAGTGGCCAAATTAAAGGAATGTCTTGTAAAGGCACCATGTTTAGCATACCCCATAAAGGACAGGGATTTCTTTATAGAAATAGGTTTTTCTGAACATTGTATGTCAGCAGTGTTATCACAAAAACACGATTTGAATCACAAAACCATTGCCTATGCAAGTAAGGCATTTACCCAAGTTGAAATGAAATTTAATGAATGTGAAAAGGCCCTATTAACCACTGTGTGGGCGCTACAACATTTCCGCCCCATTGTTCAGGGAGAAAAGGTGATTATTGAAACAAATCATCAACCTTTGCAATTTTTAGAGAGTAAAAGAATTAGATCAGGTAATCTAGCGCAGTCCAGAATCACTTCATGGGCGCTGGCATTACAAGGTTTTTCCGTAGAAGTGAGATATGGACAAAATAAAAAGAACCCAATTGCTCAAGGGTTAGCTGACTTACATGACTGCGCAGCTGAACAAATACCAAATGAAATGGAAGTGGAAACTAGTTTGCAGGAATTTGAACAATCACCACACAAAGCTTTTGATGAAAAAACATGCAAGGATTTGCCAACTGTATATGTGGATGGTTGTGTTTTTCACATTGAAAATGACAGTAATAAACAATTAGTGGCAGGAATAGGAAATGTCTGGTTGAAATGTGAAGGCGTCCCCAGTATAGGGATGAGGATTGGAGATAGGAGCAGTCAGGTGGCGGAATTGGCAGCCATTTATAAAGCAATTGCTACTGCAGTTGATAAAAAGTTCAGTGAAATTGTCCTGGTGACTGATTCTGACTATGCACGGAATAGCTTTGTGGAGTATTTGCCTGGTTGGAAAGCAAGAGGCATGGTTACATACAACAAAAAGCCACTTAAACATGGAAAAATGATACAAGCCATAGACAAATTGGTGTCAGAGAATAATTTAACAATATATTGGAGAAAAATTTGTGGGCATTTAAAAACACCAGGAGAGGATAAGGAGGGAAATGATAAGGCAGACCACCTGGCTAAGATAGGGGCTGTGATGGGAGAATTGCTACCTATTGATTATTTAATGGGTGAAATACAAATTGATGCAGTGACACGTTCTAAAGCACCAAAGGAGGTAGATCAACCGGTGGTGCAGTGGAGTCATGACACGCCAGACCAAGATTTGATTGAGGCACAAAAGAATGATCGAATTTTGGGAATCTATTATAATCATTTGATAGATCCTGAACAAAATTCTTTAACAGAAAATGATTGTATGGGAAAAGAAGAGTTGAGGGTGCTGTTAAAGAACAAAACATGGATTAGATTACAGGATGGACTCATGATTAGAGAGTCCATACCAGGACAAATACAGTGGGTAGTACCCCTTTCATTCAGAGGGCTAATGCTACACCATGCACATGATGCCATAACTGCAGGCCATAGAGGTTCACAAAAAACATTAGAAATACTAAAAGATTATGCTTACTGGCCACATATGTCCCAAGATGTGGAATTATATACTAGAGGATGTCTAGTATGCGCCCAATTTAAACCTGCTTCACCAATGCATAGAGCACCATTGATGAAAAGAGGCCTAACTCTCCCATGGTCAGATTTGCAAATAGACTATGTAGGTCCTTTAAAAAGGTCGAGCAGGGGAAACTGTTATATTTTAAGTGTGGTATGTTTGATGTCGAAGTGGATTGAATGCATTCCTGCACCAGATTGTAGTGCGCAAGCAGCAGCCACATTGCTGGTGAACCATGTGTTCTCAAGGTTTGGGTTGCCACAAAGAATTGAGTCAGACAGAGGAAGTCATTTCACAAGTACTCTAATGAGTAAGGTATGGCAAATACTAGGTGTGAAAAGGAAACTACATATCGCATATCGGGCAGCGTCTTCAGGTACAGTTGAAAGAAGCAATAGGTCTGTTGTGGATATTTTAAAGAAATTTGTGGCAGAAGCAGGTTCCAGCTGGGATTTACGTTTACCGTTGGTTTTGATGGCAATCAGATCAATTCCTGCCAAAGCAACAGGTGTTAGCCCCCATGAGGTCTTGACAGGTAGGAAAATGGTGTTACCACAACACCTACTATACAGAACACATGAGCAGACACTTGTGAGTGCATCCACAGTTCATGGATATATTGATAAACTGAGGAGGCATTTGCAACATGCATTTGCTTTTGTGCAGAGAAATCTGGAAAGAGCTGTTGACAGTGCAAAGTCTTATTATGACAAAAAGACATCAGTAAAGGAATACAGTGTAGGGGATCAGGTGTACAAGTTTCATTTTGGAAAAAGTAAACAGAAAAATTCTAAATTTCTAGCAGCCTGGCAGGGGCCATTTCGAATTATAGATAAGGTCCCTCCTGTAGTTTATAAAATTTTGAAAAATGAAGGTGAAACGGCAATAGAGCAGTTCGTCCATGTAAATCAAATCAAACCATGCCATCCCAGACATGAGATCAGGCAGCTTGAGCATGTAGAAACAGATAAAGTCCCTTGAACACAAAAAGAAAAAAGAAATGGGTACAATCAGGAGGCAGTGACAAAGAAGTTAAAAAGTTGATTGTTATAATGGCACATAAACACTGTAATATATGTAAAAATATATAATATAAATAAATAAATAAATAAATAAATAAATAAATAAATAAATAAATACATATAATGGAAGCTCATGGTTGGTGTGCAGAGAGAAAATGTATTAAATATTGAATGCTGTTTTATATGTGCTTGTTTTCTTTTTAACTTGTGTTTAATTTCAGGAAAAAAAAAAAAAACGAAATGTTTTTACCAAGCATGTTTTATTTTTGGCAAAAGGGTGAAGTTAGTATTGTGCTATGTACTTAATTTGTTTCTTTTCTATTTGATTTAGAAAATTAACATTATTTGGTCGGAGGTTCCGGGATCAGAGCCCATCGCGGTGGAAGAGGCACCAGGATTCATCATGAGTGATAGAAGGATGATTTTCCAAAATATATACATACCATTGAATCCTGAGATTTTGATTGAAAAACATTTGAACAATACCGGAATTAAGATTGAACAGACTAAAGAGTGGCTGGAAATAAGAAAAGAGGACACTAAGCAGTCAATAAGAGATATATTAATGCAATTGGAAAAAACATTCGTGAATTCAGCAGACATTAAGAAGAGGAGAGGAAAGAGGTGCAGTGATGCTCGCGATATCATTGGTAATGTCTATAGTTGGAGCCATAATAGGTACCACAATATCAACAGCCAATTCTATTTCGGTAGGAACACTGAGTACTAAAGCGCAACAACTGAGTATTGACCTAGAAATAATACAAAAAACATTAGATGGAATTAGAGGGGGACTGGATGAACAAGTAAGATTCATAAATGAAACTGCAATCATTCTAAATGAACAAGCGGATGTAATGCAACGGGTGACTAAAATAATACTTAAGCATGACAGAATTTTAAATGAAATATTGAACATAATGAGTCCTGTTGATAGACTATTAACGAATTATATGAGAGAAGTTCAAACTGCAGTTTCACAATTGATTCAAGGACATATCCCCTTGTATTTTGTTTCGCAGGATATTATTCGTCAAAAGATAGAAAGATTGACCAGGAGGGAAATTGATATAATACAGGTAAAAATTGCACTCGAAATGGGTAATGCAATGCCGTTATATGTGGACTTGGAAAGACTAGAGATCGGATTTTTGGTATGCATCCCATATGTAGCCCCTGAACTTATTTATCAAACAAAGTGGGTACACAACGTGGGATTTTGGCAAGAGAACAAATTTATTAAGATTAAGACTCCAGAAGTGGTGGCATTTCAGTCATGGGAACCTGAAGTTTATTTAATACCAAACCTGGAAACATGTGTCAAATTTAAAGAACAAAATTATATGTGTCCAGGTAAACCGTTTGTTCCTGATGCCACAGATGCTATTTGTGGTTTGAAATCTGACCCTAGTATATCAGAAGGATGTGAAGTGATTATTAGCAATATGGGGAGTGAAGAAATGGCACAGGCTAAGATGGTCAGAGGTAAATGGTTGGTCAGCACCTGTTTAAAGAACATAACGGTAGTACATTTAAACCATGGAACATACGTGGTTAAACAGGTGAAATATAATGTTTTTTATTTACAGGTTCCAAAGGATAAAATTGTGTCAATTGGGGGGTTAACATTGTTTCATGTAACAAATGATGTTTGGGAAAGCCAAGTGGAAAATATCGATTTTTTTCAAAGGGATACTTTTCCAATAGATCCGGATGTGGAATATTTATTGAATCACAAAGAAAGACATGTTATAAAAATGAATTTGAGAAAAAACAATATTACAATTAGTAATCTGGGGATAATAGAAGTGGAAAGATTTAATTGGGGAACCTGGGGGGAACGCTCAATAGTGGGTTTGGCTGTCCTGGTGCTAATCATGGGTGGATGGTTGATTGTGCTATCAGTAAAAATGAAAATGTTACTGATTTTAGTAGCTACGTCAGGAAGAGAAAGATATCCAAATACACATGCATTTTAAAAGAAAAAAAAGAACAAGTTGTTTTTAGGAATTGGCTTGGATCGTAGCCAAGTTCTAAAAACAAAAGGAGGGTATGTAAGGATATTTGGCGTGTTACAGCACAGAGTACAGCACTACTGCACAGGTAGGCATTTTATTTTGATGCAGCACCACCACATGGGCGTGGTGCATTGCTGTATGTGTTGCCAGAGTAACATGGACATATAAGTAAAGACAGGCTATTCAGTCAAAAACGATTTTTACATATAAGATGCAAATCTATTTTTACAGTTAAAAGCACACGTGCACATTCAAAAATGCACACTATTTTCACCTGAAATCCCTATGGTGCAAGAGACACATTTGAAAATTAATAACTAACCTTATTAATAACTAAGCTGACTAATAAAACTGCATTTAACATAACCCACTAATAAAAATGTGTCTCCACTGCAGAATTAGGCCTACTCTGAAAGTGAACTTTTAAACGCACATTCATTTTTTTTTCTCTGCTGCTCTGTCCACATAACTACAGGAGGCAAAGAGCTCGAAGGAACAGGAAATCAGTTGGTTACAAATTTTTACTGTAGAAATGAGCCATTGTGTAGTGAGGGAGGAGATGACATGATTGATTCTGATTGGAGCAGCGTCATAGCAAGTATCATGCTAGAGGCAGTGATTAGAGTTTTGCTGGGGAAGCTTGAGGAGAGGGGGAGAACAATTGAGATCTTGCAGAGCTGGGAGAAGGACCTGTTTCCTGGCTGAAGCATTCCTGCTGCAAAAGCTGAGAATTCCAGGCAATAACCCCGGTTTGAGAACGACAGACGCTTGTTTTCACTGGGGTTAATATTCAAGGGAGCCAAATTCAGAAAGAGAATAGCCGGAGAAAACTCATGCTGAACAGATAAGGTAATTACAGAAGTGTGGGAGACGTGCGAAAGTGTGCGAAACTGTTCAGTCAGTGTATTCGAGGGAGTCCCAGTCCCTTATCAGCATATGTAATGTTACCAAGTGAATATATTCTCGCAGTTCTCTGTTCATTTTATTACAAATAATATCGTACCATTTCATTTATTTCTGTAAAAAAGGGTTAAACTGTGTTTAAAGGAAATTTCTATGATACAAAAATATCTGAAAACAGATAGCTAGTGTGTATTATTTCTCTCTTTCATTTTGCATGGGAAAAGGTTTAAACGTGGGTAGATTTTTAAACAGTGCAATTTTCATTTTAAAACAGATGTGTGCATGATTACAGGAGCCAACGGGAAGAGAGACTCTCTGGACATAGTTCCATACCGTATATAAGGTAGTGGAAATTACCACAAAAATACCACAATAGCCCATGGTGGCACACAACACTAACACTGAAAATGTGGTATCCCTAAAATGTAGGCCTGAGGTCTCTCTAGTGATCAAGAATAATCTAGATAAAAAACAAGGGATGTTGGATATTGGGGCCACAAATAAACCAACCACGCAAATTATCGCGCACCTTATCTAAATAGGTCTGAATTCTGAAATAATGCAATGTATTATTGTTATGTGTGATCCAATATGAATACAGAGAGTGATTATTGCTAAAGGTATTTTGGCGGTAAGAAAATACTGCAAAGCCCCAAATATCCACAAAATACCCAACAGCACCAATAGCATCCAGTGAAAATCCACCAACAAACATGGACCAAGGGAGATATGCCTTTCAACTGGTATCTAGCCATTTTACCCAAATAAATTCAGAGTGGTATGTTTTACCGAAGTAAGAAATGGCAAGAATATGAATATTGCACCTTCATCATGTATGCTCCACACACTGCTTAGGTTTCTGCCTGAGTAGCTTAGTATACTGGACAGAACTTTATAATAGAATGCTATTTATATAAATGCATTGCTTAATGCACCAATTAGCTCATGATATTTATTCCAATGATCCTTGACACTTTTTTGTCAACATTACAGTAAGAATCCCTTCTACAGAGATTTCACGAAAAGTAAATGCACATGTGATGTCATCAGTGATATCATCAATGACATTTGTGATGTCATCTTTGATGTCCTTGGTGTAAGTCTTAGCAGTGCACGGTGGAGGCGCGAGTTATGGTTGGTTAGCTTACCATAACTTACGAATTTCCCTTTAACAAAGTTTTTTTTACTGAATTTCATAGGTTTTTAGTAGCACAACTTAACCATAATATCCCTGATTTTATATACATGTAACAGAGAACATATTGAACCCCCAGCTAGTGATTTTGATGTCCGCGGACTGTGCGTATGTCCGCGGACGGACAAGGACAACAGCAACACTACCCAAAAACTCAGGGGGTATCTTAAATTATTATATTGTACCATATGAACAGTGCACAAGTTAAAAAACCAGCACACAAACACATTATATGTAGTAATAAATAAGAAATAGAACCTATATATCTAACCCATCAACCATCCATTTAAATACCATATGTACTAAATGGAAAATACCAAAATAAAAAAAAAGATAGCCTTCAACATAATTACCTCACAGAAACTGCACAACTAGGAGCAACAGCAGATCTACAGACCAGTAGGAACACAATTTACCAGAAGCTAGTAAGTGTACTTTATTTTTCTTATATATTTCTAAAATTTCTGTATTAGATACAATAAAAGTAGTATATATATATTGTTTTTTCACAGAAATGCCCAGTACTTTGGAATGGCTTGAGGAGAATTTCCCACGTGAGGAAATGTCTGAAGCTAGTGATAATAATGGTAGACACTTCTCTGTATAACCAAATGAATAAGCATTACTTTATGTACACTTAACATATATATATATTTTTTAACAGACCATACAAACATTGAAAATAGTACACCAAAAGATACATTGGATAAGACTTTCCAGCGCATGGAAGAAAAAATTGACATGCGCATGGCAAATTTCAACCATTTGAAGAACTTTGTAGAGGACCACATAAAAGGAAAAATTAAATATCATTGTCCCACATGTACCTTTCCCCCCTCTCCATATCCCAGTCAATTATCCCCAAACCCTCTCCACGAACAAAAATGTTTTGATGAGACTTCCATCCCTTCATCTCCTCCTATCCATCCTCTTAAAACCCCCAATTCCCCTGTGTTGGTATCAGTTTCTGATTCCCCTTCTCTTTCATACATTTTCCAACTATATATAATAAAACAAAAATATTATGTGTCTTAATTCAGTAGTTTTTAGCGTTTTTTTTTTTAAAAAAAGGCAGTCAGGATGCCGCGGACAGTGTTTTTGTCCAGAATGTCCGCAATTAACCAAAATGGGGGTGTCCTAAGGACACTATACCTGTCCGTACTGTTCGCAGGCAAGTTGAAACTGTTCTAAGAACACAATTGGTGTCCGGGATGTCTGTAAAACCCAAAATGGAGGTGTCCTAAGAACACTATACCTGTCCGTACTGTTTGCAGGCAAGTTGAAACTGTTCTAAGAACACACCCGGTGTTCGGGATGTCCATAAAACCCAAAAGGGAGGTATCCTAAGGACACCATACCTGTCCGTACTGTTCTCAGGCAAGTTGAAACTGTTCTAAGAACACACTCAGTGTTCGGTTGTCTGTAAAACCCAAAATGGAGGTGTCCTAAGGACACCATACCTGTCCGTACAGTTAGCAGGCAAATTGAAACTGTTCTATGAACACAAAAAGTGTTCGGGATGTCCGTAAAACCCAAAATGGAGGTGTCCTAAGGACACTATACCTGTCCGAACTGTTCGCAGGCAAGTTGAAACTGTTCTAAGAACACAATTGTGTCCGGGATGTCTGTAAAAACCAAAATGGAGGTGCCCTAAGCACACTATACCTGTCCGTACTGTTCGCAAGGAAATTGGAACCGTTCTTAGAACACACGCAGTGTCTGGGATGTCCGTAATTAACCAAAATGGAGGTGTCCTAAGGACAATATACCTGTCTGTATTGTTCGTAGGCAAATGGAAACTGTACTAAGAACACAATTGGTGTCCGGGTTTTTCGCATATATGTAAAATGGGGGTGTTCTAAGGACACTTTACCTGTCTGTACTGCCTAAAGAACAAATACGCACATGTGCACCACACCCATAACTTTTCCGAACATCGCGCCGGTCCGTAACTATTCGCGTCACTTGTGTCGCACTTTTAATTAATTTCAGGACCCGAAAACTGTCCGTAGAACACCCACGCACATGCGCACGACCATTCCCATGCATTTGATGTCCTGCGGACACCAATCCCCTTCGTGGACATGTTCGCGACACCATCATGTGACCGCACCCACGCTGATCGTGTGTTCTGAATTGAGGACACTGTCCGGGTCCCCGAACATATTTAAGGGCATTTTCAGGCTATCCACAGTATTCTATAGTAAACATTCACCATAGCACATGTCCCAGACAATCACCTTGATTCTCTACATACTTTTTGGTACTTTTTGATCCTTTTTGGGATGTTCGATCTGTCCGTGGACAACGCAGGCATCCGCGGAGCGCGCACACCCACCCCTATAAAAGGCCACACCCCAGAGCTCATCCTCATTGTGCTTTTGGCAATTTGACAAAGAATTGTCTACTTTGGCTGGTATTCTGCTGCCAATCTTCTAATTTTTCTGAAATCTGATGGCATCCATGGCCCCTCTACTGCCACCTGGTGCTACATCTGCCTCAGCATCACCCCCACCCCCCCCACCACCTCCCCAATGGCCTGAAGAGGGGAACAGGCATGAGGATGTAGAGGAGGATGAAGAGGATGATGAAGATGAGGTAGTGGAAGTCCCTACTACCAGCACTCGCCATGAGTCTTGGGTGTGGCAGTTATTTACCATTCATGGTAACGTACCCAAGGCGCGTGCAAACAAAGTCACCTGCAACCAGTGCAAAATGGTGCTGAGTCGCGGGAGGCTTGGTTCGTACAGCTTTGTTACGAATACTATGAAGCGACACCTAAGGTCGTTCCACGGTGGGGCTGTTCGCAAGGTTGTACCTTGCGAGGAGCGTAGTAGGTTGAGTTCCTCTACTTCATCCTCTGTTTACGCTCCTCTCACCACAAGAGACACACCTGTGGGAGAGCACATCCCTCCAGCTGCCTTACAGGGCATTCACAATGCTGATGACCCTTACCTTTGGAGGGTCACAGATTTGTGTATGTACTGCGACGCAGTACTCTGCAGGGGGGAGAGACTTTGAAGTGCTTTTGATACTACGGTCTCGGAGCACGAGAAGACCTGCCCACTACCTAAGTAAGGCCCAACCTACATCTTCCTCTCTCCACCCGCCCTTTCTTATCCCCGTGGTTGGTCTCCGCCCCTTTCCCTCCTTTCACCTCCTCTCCTAGTGTTGTGTATAAAATAACCAAAAAAAATTTAAAACAACAAAAATCTAAAAAAGAAAAGGCTCTTTTCAGAGCCGCCTTTCACAGTCAAAAAATAGAAGTGGCAAATAAATTGAGCAGGCTTCTGTGCATTTTTTAGAAGTCCGTGGACAGTTCACGAACATCAATAATTTTGGGGTGCAATATTATTGCACTTTTCTCTGGGAGGAAGTGGTGGCTCTGAAAAGAGCCTTTTGCTGGTATTTTTTTTGTATTTGAAAAACTTGAAATAATCAACACCTACTGCAAAAAAGGCTGTAATTCCACAAAAGGACACAATGCATTTTGTACATTTCTCACAAAAATGTGATTACCAGCATAAGTAAGATGGACTCCATCTCTACGAAAAATGTATGTGCTATGAAACATAATATTTTCATTGTGAAAAGAGGACAGGCCAACATCTCTTAGAAAGGCACAAACAGCCTTATTGACATTGCGCCTCGCTTTCTCCATTTGTGAACCAAATGAAGAAGAACGCAGCCACATTTGTCTCTGCGCAATATGAGAAAATATTACTTGGGAATTTGGAAACTTGTAATGAGCTTCCCAAGTCCTTCTTTCATTGCAAATTGCAAAGAAATTCCTGACACATGTCCCAACTGTTACCTCCACAATGAATTATAATTATGTCTGCATGATGCTCTGTCTGCAAACTAGCACAGAGAGGTAGCAAGTCTAGCCACTTCATTCTGCGCACTCCATGCCAGTGCACTTCCACATGAGGGAATCCAAGATCTGCAGTTACTCCACAGTGTTGTGCATGCACCTCCAACCAATGTATCCATGAGTCTCCCAAAATCCACACAATCTGTTTTCTGAAACACACAGCCATAGCTAACTGTTGTTCTCTCAGGAAAAATACTTTCTGACAAACTCTCTCCTTAAAGAAGGCACCCACTAAACGTTACCAACCAATCAATTACTCTGCTCACTCTCATTTACATGCCTCTCCACCCCAAAATCCCTGTATGTAATACGCAATGTCCACGGACTACTGCCATGTCCGCTGACATATCGTATCTTGGACAGACCTTCTACCATTTCCACTTCACTCTCTGTGTATTCCCTCATTTGATACAGCTAACCAGTCACACAACCATCCACCAATCACATCCATGAACTCTACATCTAACCCCATCATCATAGTTCAGCAATTCAAATGTACTGTTGATCACTCTAAGTACACGTCTCATATCATTGGAAAGCACCTACAACAAAAACTGCTCTACAAGTCTCCAAGATTTCTACTTACAGCTGCATGCATATCCACATGCATAAATACAAACTACAGGTATGCATATTTTCTGCACAGTACATGTACAACTCTTATAAATGCATATGAACAGAGTTACTGCCACTTAACCTATAAAATGAACTTACTGTAATTTTTTCCCATCTGATATAATCAACTGTCACTTCCAAACCTGTCTACTATCTATATTTTTTTTTACGCACACACCGATCTAAAAAATTATAATATTAGAAGATGGGATAAATAACAATATAATAGTGGAAAAAACACTTAGTAGGGTATCATAAAATTATACACAGCCAGTAAAAGGGCATGCATCTTCACACACTCACACACATCCACTATAATTGAATAGCTCCCAGCTGCAATAACTCCAATACCTGTAAATCACATTCCTTCTGCTTTCTTACCCACACCTTCACAAATGCATACATTCCATGCTTTTCTATACAGTTCCTGCCATTTACCTTATAAAAATTGCAAAATAAATATATCATTATTTATTGATTCTCCTAACATCCTATAACACAGCTTAAAAAAAACAAGTGAGTTTCACACACGTAATATTCTACTCATTTGCAAAGCATGCTAAACAAACATATTGTAAATGAAATAAGAAGGCTGAACATAGTCAAATGAAATTGCATGCATACACTATGTTCAGATATCAAACAAGAATACTACAAAAAAAACATAAATATGAATCTCTCGATTAACATCACTGCTATAAACACACCAAATTACTAACTTCTTTCTTTTACAATTGCATTGAAGACCACTCTACTGGAAAACAACAACATCTGAACTACAAACACCAACTACAAAGAAACCTGCTCATTCCACAAAAGAAAGAGTAAGTACAATACTACCATACTTTCTCTACCTGGCCTTTAAATCTCTCCACAATTTTGCTCTCCCTTTCTTTCTACACTCCCTCCCACTCCCTTCACTCTGCTGGTCACTTTCTTCTCTCTGTTCCTCCTTCCCCTTATACCACACCCCATTTCCGCTCCTTTCATCTCCTGGCCCCCCTGCACTGGAACTGCTTACCTCTCTCACTCTGCTCTATTTCTACCTTTTCCTCATTCTAAACTTTACTCAAATCTCTCCTTCTCCATTCCCCAACATGAAACCCCTCCCACCTTCTTCACCCTCTCCCCTTCCCTCTCCCCCCATTCTCACCTTTAACCCCATCCGTTTCGGTCCTCCTCCTCTTCCCCACCCCTCCTTCTCACTTCTACTGCACTACTCACCTTCTTCCCTTCACTTTAATTGGTCTAATTACTGTTTTCTTGGTCTGATTCTCAATGTTAAATTGCTTCCACTGTTACTGTTATAATTTAACTTGTTATATTTATCATCTTGTTATTAAAATATATTACTCAAACACACTGTGCGAGTGATTCATGTAATTTGTGCACCAAAAAAATGAACATTTGTGTATGATTCTACCCACAAATCACCATTTAATAAACAGGGATTAGCACGCAGAATGGCACACAAATCTCAGTTTTCCAGAGCACAAATAACATAATTCAGCCCCTAGAATATTAGTATTACAAAACAAAGAATAGTTTTAACATCATCAATCTATTCACAGGTGTTGTGGAAACAATGTGCTTTTCCTCGGAAAGCTTTAGTTGGCCTAGATAAACCATCTATTTTAAAGGTCATAGCGTACAACTTACTTACATCGAAGAATAATTTCCCTCGCAAATGGCGTGAGCACACTATAAGTGCCCTCAGTGATGCAGCTATAACTATACATTTACTTACCTCAAACCCTGACCAGGCAAAAGTCAAAATCTTTCAGTATGACTGGGCAGAAAATAAGGCAAAATGCTCCACGCATAAATATTTTGATATCTTCTTGTTTGGCATTAAGAAGTATGGGATAACAGCGAATTATCTTGTAAAACACCCGTGTCCTATCACTAGGAGAAAGTATATGAGGTTCAGGTTAAACTTGTATGCCACTTGTGATATACTGTATAGGAGAAGAATCATTTCGATTGAGCAAAATTAATGCCGTTATTGTCAGAACACAAACCAAACAGAAACTGTACAACACTTATTAGTTGACTGCAAGGCAGTGAGTGGGGTACGAAGCAAATGCTTCAAAGACAAACTGGTGTTTCAGAACCATTTCACCCAATACCAAAAATGGCAAATGCTATTTTCTAATCCAAGAATTTCTATACTAATAGCAATTGTTCAATTTTTGGACATTATCCTACCGAACCCTGCCTCTGCAGAGTAAAATAATTAAGATCTCTTATAGCTGCAAATGGAATGATCCTGGTTTAGCATGAATATGCAAATTTATTTTATTATCACATTTGATATAACAACTAGGCTGTTATACAAGAGTGTAAGGTCTACCATCTTTGTTTAAAAAAAAAACAAAAAAAAAGTAGAGGTTATGGATGTCATAACTTTTATTATTTTATGTGTGCAGGGTCAACGAAGAAATGTGAAATAGTTTGATCCTAGATGATCATAGTTTTACATTTTTGATTGTGTATCTTGGGCTTTTTTTTTCTTCGTTTAGTCATTTTGTGCAGCCTGCTTGTTTTCTTGTTTCTTTGTTTTATCCTCATGTAAGAACATGATGTGAATTTTAACAACTCTAATTGTAAAAAGTTTTTTTTTGTATCAGTTATTTGATAAAATGATGTTTCAACTGAGCAAATTAATTAAAAAAAATATTAATTTTATACCATTTGATTTACTATTAGTGCTTATCCTCACCACTAGCTCACTTTTTACTATCATCTGAACCACAGTATAGTAACACACAAATAGAAGAGTAGCCATCCCAACAAATTGCAGCTGCCCAATGCACAATGACACACCACCAGATACATCTTTACAATCATACTCAAACACTCATGCATACAGCACACATACATTGCACAACAGCATAACCCATGCCTTATATTTTTTTGTTTCAACAGACCCCACAGAATGCCTACCAGAAAGCAAGTCCGTAGAAAGCAACGCAGAAATAGAGCAAATGAAAATAAAAAGGTCCAAAATAAGCATCCATCTCTAGCAGAGTTTGTACAAAAAGTTCAAACAAAACAGCTAATACAGTCAATTAACAAAACGAAACAATCTTCCAGTACAGAAACTTTGCCTCCTCTATCAAAATGTAAAAGAAAACAGAAAATGATTAACAGAAATACAGATACCACTACTGCTAAAACTGCTCCTATAAATCTTGATATAGCAGGGAGTAACCAAACCAAAAAAAGTATATTAACAAAAATGTTCCTCCTTCAGAATCATATACAATCAGGAGACAAATCATGCACAACCCTTAAAATCTACCGTAGAAAATTAATCTTAGAAGCTTTGATAGACATTGCAATCCTTCTCAAAAGAAAGTTATTTATGTTAATGTTAAACAGAATGACACCACTAAGAAAACTAACTACTATATTACAAAAAAAGCTTCTCAATAAACGGAATGTCAACATAAATAACTTCTTAAATATATGTGGAGGTGAATGGAGTCAAACCACAAGCACAGTATTTCAATGAAGAAGCATATCAAGAAAATCAAACAAACACAATTGCCATCCATAGCAGTGGACGAGGTTATGAAAAACTTAATACCATAATGGAACAAGAAATACTGCTTACAAAAAAATCTCCAAAGAACTCAGAATCAATTTTCCATTTGACTGAACCAGAACATCCAGTATACAAATGGCCATGCACGTCAATGTGTAACATTGCCAAAAAATCTTTCAAATCTTTACGCCAGTTCCTCAATCAATATGTGAAAGGCAAAGACAAAATCAAAATAAAACTGCTGCAAAATATGGATACTTGTCCAGTGCGCAAATACACAGGACTGCAAGGACATTCATTGTCCTGCATTTCAGGACCTATTTGCAAAAGCAGCTTCCATCATATCAAAATGATGTCAACACATCATTCAACTATAAGACATTTAGGGGGTAATTCATAGAATTCAGCGCACAAGTGGCGCACGCGGCTGGCGCACAGTGTGCACGTGCGAATGTCTGCGCCAGCCGCGTGCGCTAAAATCGATTTCCGCGCACAGCGTATTCATGGATTTTAGCCTCCAAAACCAGCCGTGGCACAGAGTGGCGCAGCGCTCCTGCAGCAGCGCCAGTTACGTCCCCAGGAATGCCCCTAGCGCAAGGAAAAGCCATCAAAATCCCCAATTCAGCGCAAAGGGCCGCGCTAACCCTGGACCAGTTTACAGGGCTGCCAAACAGCAAAGACAATGCGGGGAACGTGTATTACTGGGGTGCGCGGGAAGTTTCACACGCGATTGGCCTGGGTACGTGTATTTCAGGGGTGCGCAGGAAGTTTCACACGCGATTTCAGCAGAGTACGTGTATTTCAGGGGTGCGCAGGAAGTTTCACACGCAATTTCGGCAGGGTACGTGTATTTCAGGGGTACGTGGTAAGTTTCACACGCGATTGGCCTGGGTACGTGTATTTCAGGGCTGCGCGGGAAGTTTCACACGCGATTTCAGCAGGGTACGTGTATTTCAGGGGTGCGCGGGAAGTTTCCCAAGCGATTTCAGCAGGGTACATGTATTTCAGGGGTGCGCAGTAAGTTTCACACGCGATTGGCCTGGGTACGTGTATTTCAGGGGTGCGCGGGAAGTTTCACATGCGATTGGCCTCGGTACGTGTATTTCAGGGGTGCGCGGGAAGTTTCACACGCGATTGGACTGGGTACGTGTATTTCAGGGGTGCACAGGAAGTTTCACACGCGATTTCAGCAGGGTACGTTTATTTCAGGGGTGCGCGGGAAGTTTCACACGCAATTGGCCGGGGTACGTGTATTTCAGGGGTGCGCGGGAAGTTTCACACGCGATTGTCCTAGGTACGTGTATTTCAGGGGTGCGCGGGAAGTTTCATATGCAATTTCAGCAGGGTACGTGTATTTCAGGGGTGCGCGGGAAGTTTCACATGCAATTGGCCGGGGTACGTGTATTTCAGGGGTGCGCGGGAAGTTTCAGACGCGATTGTCCTGGGTACGTGTATTTTAGGGGTGCGCGGGAAGTTTCACACGTGATTGGCCTGGGTACGTGTATTTCAGGGGTGCGTGGGAAGTTTTACACGTGAATGGGCCCTGTGCGAGTGCGGTACGTGTATTCCTGGGGTTCGCGTGAAGTTTTACACGCGAAAGGGCCCTGTGCGAGTGGGGTACTTGTATTCCTGGGGTTCGCAGGAAGTTTTACACGTGAAAGGGCAACGCCTGTGCGCAATACGTCACAGACGCGCTTATGCGCTAAGGGCCTTTGGTCCAATGAAATCGCGTACATGTGATGACGCGCTTATGCGCTAAATGCCTTTCCTCGAATTACACACTGACGTGCAATTTTTTCACGAGCCAAATCACTCCGTATCAAGCTGGCCACACGAAAACACACAGAAGACCACGCTCCTGCCCCGAAGTCCATTTCCCTGCCCCCAGAGCCCCGAGCATGCACCCACCTGCCATCTGCTGCTGCCTGACTGCCTGCTGCCCATGTGCCCTGCTATGTGGTGCCTGCACATCAGCCATCTGCAGGGGTCCAGTTGCTGTGTCCACCCCTGCTGTAACAGAAGACTCCCGACTGGGATACCATCGCTTCACAGCCCAGCCCCAGGACACAGTTGCCCACCCACGCCTGCCTCGGGGGTCGCCATGTCGGGGCAAACACCATCTGAGACCACTGGCGACCCCCAGCCAGAAGGGCAGAGGGCCACCAGCTTCAGTCAGAAGGAAGTTGGTGTCCTGGTGGAGCATGTCCTGGGGCATTATGATGCCCTCTTCGGAACATCACGCGCCAACAAGGAAGGACGGGATAGGATCTGGGACGACTTTGTGGTTGCCATCAACGCGGAGGGGGTGGCAACCCGCAACATCAAGCAAGTCAAGAAGCGCTGGGAGGACTTGAGGTCCAGGACCCTCATAAAGGCCCGGCACCTCGTGGAGGGGGGCCGGGGTAGCATGAGTACCATCCATATGAGGGTCCTTGAACGCGTAGGGCCCAGCGCTCCACGCCCAGATCCTTCAGAGGCAGACCCGTCTGGAGTTGAGCGGTAAGTGTCCAAGCATTGCTGTGTGAGAAGGGAATGTTGCAGGGTGCTGGTTGTCTGATACTTGCCTGTATGTGTGACATAGGCCATGTACGTATGTGTGTGTGCAGGGACATCATGGTCATGCATGTGAGACCAGTAATGTGTGAACCACATGGTAGGTGCATGTGGTACAATGCAACATGCGGAGCAGCATGCGGAATGCACACATTAATGCATGCCTGTCTCTGTTATTGGACATGGATGGGGTGTGAGAGATGGGTGCTGCTGTCATGGACATGTATGGTGTCCATGGCTGTGTGTCTTACTTGCGTGTCTGTGACTTGTAAATGCCATGGATGCATGACACATGTCTGTGACAATGTTCAGATTCACTGATGCAGCCTGCTCATCCTTGTATCCACTGTGTCTGGGGTGTACGAGGCCAGATGGATGAAACTACGGTGAAGTGTGTGCATGTGATAGGCATGACCCATGATGCATGTGAGTTTCAAACCAGCATTGTATGTTTCAAGAGTCCCTTGGACATGTATGCTAATGTTCATAGCATGCGCCATGCCTGTTACTGCATGTGTTTTGCCTGCACTGACCCATGTGTTGTGGAGGGACATGATGGAAGTGATGTTTGACAGTGCCACTCATCTGCTATTGGTTCCTGTCTAGGGGACCATTGTACAGTACCCTGATGCTTGTGTTCTATGTCTCCCTCTACACAGCGGCAAGTGATGAAGAGGGCATAGACGGCGCTGTGGAGCAAAGCGGTGGGGATGCCCCCACCGGCCGGCAACACAAAGCCCAGTCACCCTCCCAGAAATGACCATCGTCCGGGAGTGAGGGGACTGGTGCTACATCTGCCAGTACGGCTGCAGCGGAAGGGGTGGGTGAGCCCCCACGGGGGCTTGCAACGGCGGAAGACGGTGTGGAGCCTTCCAGGTTGGTGGTTTCCACAGAGAAGGAGGAGGCCACTACTGAGCCACACATGGGGGCTGGTGGGGGTGGTACCACTGGTGCAAGTGGTGCAGTTCAGGGGCAGGAGGCAGCACAGGTCGCAGTGGAGGGGCCTGTGCATGTCACTGTCCCTGACACTGTGACTGCACCACCATGCACCAGCAGGGATGTCCCATCCCAGGCCCGTCCGCAGGTAGGGGGGATGTCCTGCGGACGAGGGGACCCTTGGCCATATAGAGAAGGTCCTGATTGGTGTCACGTTGCGCACTCATGACATTCGTGATGACGTGCGTGCTTCCCGGGGGGAGCATGCACGTCATCACGAAGAGCAGCGTTCCAACGTGGCCCAGTTGGGAGTGTCCATGGTCGGGGGTTGTGTACATGTGTCGGCCACTCTGGCGGCCCTCTCCTCCTCTGTGGAGACTGTGGAGACTATGCGTCAGTCTTTCTCCATGCCGTCCTCCGGCCCAGATGCCACCAGGGCCCACTGTGGACCTACCCTCACCAACACAGCCAACTTGGTGGGGATCCCATGCCTGCCACAGTCAGGAGTCGGCGGTCCAGCAGGGGTGGACACCCCAGCAACTGGACCCCAGCAGATGGAGGATGTGCCGGCATCATCAGGCAGGGCACGTGCACGACGGCGTCGGTGGATTCCATCAGCCTGGATGCCGTCGTACTGGCAGAGGCAGTTGCGTGGGAGGCAGCGGCAGGCTCAACGTGGGAGGTATCATGGCTTGGGGCCATCTACATCAGAGGGGCAGGCATCGGCCGGAGGGCAGAAGGACCCTGGAATGGGAGTGTCTTCCGTGTGGCAGCGGTTGGGCCAGCAGATAGGTGCGGAGCAGCGGCAGGCAGAGGAGGCACGGCTCACAATGGTCAGGGCGGAGAACTCCATGCGCAGGGCGCTGAGGCGGGCTGAGTGCCTCGAGGGAATTCGCAGGGAGTTAGAGGTGGACATGGCGTTATCCCTGCGAGACCTCGGGCCATAGAACAGGCCCGCCTCCAAGACATTGTACAGGAGTTCGATGATGCCCTGGCCCATGACATCAACAAGTGAGCCATTGGACTTGCCCGCCGCCATTGTATATAGTTCATTAGTGTAAAGTTTAATTTCTTTTTTCTTTCATTTGGGGCGCATGGACTATGCCCCACATTTTTGTATATAGTTAGTAATTAGGTAGGTTTCATTGTAGGTTTCATTTATGTCGTTGGGCTCATGGACCCTGGATTTGCTATTTGTACATAGTTTTACAGTGAATTTTTCTCCTTCATCTTTTTTTTTCACCATGGGGCAATGGATATTACGCTTTTCTTTCCCTTTGGATTTGCTTTGTTGGACGGTGACTTTGGACACATTTTCATTTGGATTAATTTGGATTCTCATTTTATTTATTTATAATTTTTTGGGACATGCTGCATTTTGATTATTATTGGCATTATTGTGTGTTTTGATTTCATTCCCTTCATTTTGACTTGAATACATTTTTGTTTCTTACTTCAATGTGTGGTATTCTCTCATTGGTTTCATGCATGTCACAATGTGGGTTTTCTCAGTCATGTGTTGCCATTGTGTGGGTCTGACAGACTTGTACTCATACGCATATTGCTTATTTGTGATCTATCATGTAATGGGGATTTAAATTTGGAGTGGATGTAAAGCTTGGTTGGGTGTTTGGACTGGGGTGGCATGGGGTGGGATTTGGGTGGCCATAAGAGCCAGGGATCTAGATTGTGATGACGTGTTGGCTGGGGGAAATGTGTCGGGCCTGCTGGCAGGTGCCTGTCAATGATGGTGGGGTGGGGGGGCTTGGGGACATGAGTGGGGGCCTGCTGGCAGGTGCCCCTGACTGCTGGGGGGTGGGGGTGCTGGGGGACATGTGTCGGGACCTGCTGGCAGTTGCCCCTCACTGCAGCAGGGGTTGGGGTGCTGGGGGACATTTGTCGGGGCATGCTGGCAGGTGCCTGTCAGTGATGGGGGGTGGGGGTGGGGGTGTTGGGGGACATATGTCGGGGCCTGCTGGCAGGTGCCCCTCACTGCTGGGGGGGTGGGGGTGCTGGGGGACATGTGTCGGGGGCTTCTGGCAGGTGCCCCTCACTGCTGGGGGGTGGGGGTGCTGGGGGACATGTGTCGGGGCCTGCTGGCAGGTGCCTGTCAATGATGGGGGGGTGGGGGTGCTGGGGGACATGTGTCGGGGACTGCTGGCAAGTGCCCCTCACTGCTGGGGGGATGGGGGTGCTGGGGGACATGTGTTGGGGCCTGCTGGCAGGTGTCCCTCACTGCTGGGGGGGTGTGGGTGCTGGGGGACATGTGTTGGGGCCTGCTGGCAGGTGCCTATCAATGATGGGGGGTGGGAGTGCTGGGGGACATGTGTCGGGGCCTGCTGGCAGGTGCCCCTCACTGCTGGGGGGTGGGGGTGCTGGGGGACATGTGTTGGGCCTGCTGGCAGGTGTCTGTCAATGATGGGGGGTGGGGGTGCTGGGGGACATGTGTCGGGGCCTGCTGGCAGGTGCCCCTCACTGCTGGGGGGTGGGGGTGCTGGGGGACATGTGTCGGGGCCTGCTGGCAGGTTCCCCTCACTGCTGGGAGGTGGGGGAGCTGGGGGACATGTGTCAGGGCCTGCTGGCAGGTGCTTGTCAATGATGGGGGGGTGGGGGTGCTGGGGGACATGAGTGGGGGCCTGCTGGCAGGTGCCCCTCACTGCTGGGGGTTGGGGGTGCTGGGAGACATGAGTTGGTGATCAAATTGCAACGTGACATGTGGCTTGGCTGGGGGCATGACCATGGTGGATGGGCTGCCTGCGGGACATGACATGGGGTGCAGGGTAGTCCCCTGTGGTGTGGGCTGCCTGCAGGGGCCATGGAGGGGGTAGAGGGGACACCTGGGAGGACCCACACTGCCAATTCACATGTAGGACTCCCCGCGCACCCCCGAAATATGCGTTCCCCGCTCTGACAGCAAAATCGCTGTGAAACTTCATGCGCAGCCCAGTAATACACGTACCCTGCTACAATCGCATGTAAAACTTAACGTGCACCCCTGAAATACACGTACCCTGCTCCAATCGCGTGTAAAACTTCCCACGCACCCCTGAAATACATGTACCCAGCACAATCGCGTGTGAAACTTCCCGCGCACCCCTGAAATACATGTACCCAGGCCAATCGCGTGTAAAACTTCCCGCGCACCCCTGAAATACACGTACCCAGGTCAATCGTGTGTGAAACTTACCGCGCACCCCTGAAATACACGTACCCTGCTGAAATCGCGTGTGAAACTTCCCGCGCACCGCTGAAATACACGTACCCTGCTGAAATCGCGTGTGAAACTTCCCGCGTACCCCTGAAATACACGTACCCTGGCCAATCGTGTGTGAAACTTCCCACGCACCCCTGAAATACACGTACCCAGGCCAATTGCGTGTTTAACTTCCCGCGAACCCCTGAAATACACGTACCCAGGCCAATCGCATGTGAAACTTCCCGCGCACCCCTGAAATACATGTACCCTGCTGAAATCGCGTGTGAAACTTCCCGCGCACCCCTGAAATACACGTACGCAGGCCAATCTCGTGTGAAACTTCCCGCGCACCCCAGTAATACATGTTCCCTGCTTGGCTTTGCTGTTTGGCTCGGGCCGCAACAATAAAGCACCACACATAAGCACTCACCGTGCCCTGCGGAGTGCAGCCTCCCTCCAAATTCAGGCGAGAAGAGAAGCCCCAAGTAGCGAGGACCTTGCACGAATCGCGAGCCTTTCCAGAGATGCCGTCATGGAGGACGGGCGACATCCGGAAGCCCGGCCCCGGAGCAATCCAGAGACGCGCAACAGACGGGGAAGCCAACCGCCGGCAGAGCCCCTCCACCCCCTGCCTGCAGCAAAGAGAGAAGGGCCGATCGACGAAAGGAAGGAGCGGAGACTAGACGAAGAGGTCCGTCTCAGAGGACCCAGGAGCGGCTCCAGAGGACTCCCAGCCACAAACGGGGAGGGCGCCAGCCCGACACAGCGAGCCCAGCCGCGGATGACGCAGCAATCCAGGCGAAGCCGGGACCCGGAAAGAAGAGACCGCTGCAGTCGATGCGGGAGAAGACCTGCTCTCAGACGATCCCGATCGAAGGAGCGAGGGAAATCCGGCCGCGGCAACAAACCACCGGAGGACGGCGGGGCTCCGCAGAAGCGCCGGTCCCACGGACACTCAGGTACGAGGTGGGGGGAGAGAGCCTAACATCGGCTGACCACCCCCGCCCCAGAAAATACAGCGGTACCCCAGGACACCACAGCGGGCAGGGGGATCCAAGTAGCAAACGACCCCGGCGCCACGAAGAGGGGAGAGCAAGGCCCTAAATATAACCGATCAAACTACGCACAGCGGCAGGCCGGGGCCTACCCCTGCACCGGTAACGCAACACTGCTAGGCCGCAGAGCACCAACCCATCCCCCCCTTGAGACTCATACCCCCCAAAAGCATCGGGGGGTGCTGGCCCTTCACTCCGCCAAATGAGGGGGAAAAACTGTTGAATAAATTAAGGGACAATGAGAAGGACAGAACGAACGTGCAAAACCTCCAAATAGAAGGGGCAGCACCGAGAAGCAGACTGGCAAGGGCCCACACTGACGCCCCCGAGAGTTCAACAAAGGGGCTCTCGGCAAACAATAAAGAACCCCCCACACAAATAACAAAACTGCACTGAGACCACCGAAAACCGCACACAGATCGCGTGTAATTCATGATAAAGGGTCACAGAAGCGGACACCACCACAACCGCAAAGGAAATACACGCAGACCAGTGCGGCCTAGCTACAATTCAAATCAACACAAAACATTCACGGGACAAGCAGCCAAGGTCCCCTAAAACAGATACATGTCAAAAGTCACGACCAGACACGGAGCTCAGGCAGCATTAACGAGCAATAACAGAACCAAACAGGCTCAGGACCTGATCCAAATCTGGGGTGCAGGAAAAATAGCGCCAACACAAACCGACAAACTAAGAAACAAGGGGGAAAGCACTCGAGACCAAGAAGAGAAAGCAGGCATGGCCTCGAAGGACGATATGAAAACCTGGTTCAAGGAAATTCAGGAGCAATTCATGTCCACACCGCAGGCACAATTCGAGAACATGAAGGGGGAAATGAAGCAAGCGGTCCAAGAATTAAAGAGGGACATAGAAAACCTGGAGGAGAAAACGGACACTTTGGAAAGGGCAGTACAAAACATAGACGAGGAAACTCTCCAACACGCAGAAGCTCAAGACAGACTAGCGTGACTGGCGCAGGAACTAGAAGCACAATGTGAAAACCTGGAAAACAGATCCCGGAGGTCGAATATAACGATTAAGAATATGCCGGAAACGGTGGAGGACAAGGACCTTCGCACTGCAAAACAACAGGTTTTCAAAGATATACTCGCAGATGACACCGGGGAAGAAATCCAGATAGACAGGATACACAGAGTGGGCCCAAAAAGAACGGGCGAACCCTGAACCCGCCCGAAAGACGTTCTAGTGGCAATGACACAATACATGCAAAAGGAACAAATCCTTAAGAAGGCTAGGTCAATAGAACAAATGAGAATGAATGGCAAAGAAGTTCAGCTATACCAAGACCTGGCACAATCCACACTCAGAAAGAGAAGAGAAATGCTCCCAATAACAAAAATCCTAACCGAAAAACAGATACGATACAAGTGGACCTTCCCGTTCGGCTTACTATTTACATGGGAGGAGCGGCAACACTGCATCATAACTTGCGAGGAAGGCCTCAAGATCATAGGATGTCAAGAACATGAGCCAGAACCTCCAAACGATGGAGAAACAAATAGAAGAAGGAGAGAACCGAAGGGATGGCAGACGGAGAAAAGAAAGACAAGACTCCAATCCTGCAGATAAAAGGGAAATAGACACGGGCTCGGACACGGATGACAGACTTAAGCAAAAACGGAGGGGGCCTCAAGGAAAAAGAGCGATGAAAAGGAAATAATCCTCCGTCTGGGCAGGTGCCCACTTAAAGACGCGGCAGAGCAGGGGGACACCCTTGGAATCCACAACTCAAGCAGGGTTTAGGACCCCCTGCGGAACTGTACAACTGAGATGTTAGAGGGCATGGGGCAAAGGCGGAACGCCCGAGCAACCATAGGGCCCAGAGCCCTCCTCAGGAAAAAAGTTGGGGGGGAGGGAAAAAGGGTGGGGGGGAGTTGTTGGGGAAGTTCAGAGGGGGATAGACACAATCACCAGACCTAAAGCACAACACTGTGACCCGCGAGAAGAGCCCCATTTGCAGAACCGACCCCAAAAGAAAAGATGGGGCTAAAAATCCTGACATATAACATCAGAGGCTTGAACACGCCAGTAAAAAGGAAAAAAATCAAAAACTTCCTGCACAGAGAAAAGTTTGATATAATAACGTTCCAAGAAACACACATACCAAAAAACAGGAAGACCCTAACCCGCATAAGAGGCTTCAATCAAATACTCCAATCCAACGACGCAGAGAAAAAAAAGGAGTCTTGATAGCATTAGCAAACCACCTTAATGTACAAATCAAAGAGACAATGGCTGACAAAAATGTTCACAGTGGCCCAGTTGGAAAATAGACTACTAACCATAGCAACCATATACGCCCCAAACACGGGCCAGGATGGATTCATCAAAGAAACGATTAACAAATTAGAACATTTCGCAAAAGGTGAAGTGATACTAACAGGGGACTTTAACATTGCATGGAATCACCTGGTAGACCGATCAAACCCCAAACACACCCATCAAGGGACCCCTTCATCAGCACCAAAACAGACCATGAACAGGATGGCACTAGAAGATGTTTGGTAGAGACTCAGAGGAACGACCAGTGGCTACACGTACCACTCGCATGTACACAACACAAGCTCCAGAATAGACTACATATGGGCCTCGGGAAGCTTAATGGGCGAGATCCAAGATATAGAGAAAGGACATATATAACTGTCAGACCACGCCCCATTATGGATCACACCCCCCAAAATACATAAATGGTCGGGTCTCTGGCGCTGGACACTCCCCAGAGATACTCTACAAGACCCGGTCCTGAAGGAAACAATAAGGGAAAAGATAGCGGACTACTTTGAACACAACGACACTCCAGATCTATCACCAAGTACAATCTGGGAAGCTTTTAAAGCGGTGATAAGAGGTCAAATCATAGCACTAAAAGCACAAAAAGACAAACAACTTTACAAATGGGAAAGCAAATTAGAAAAAAAACTGGAAGAGATAAGAGAAGAGATGACCAAGAACACATCCCTGAAAATAAAGAGAGCATTCCGACACGTCCAGAGCCAGATTGGCACGCTCAGAACTAAAAGAGCGGAAGCACAACTTCTCAACACAAAGCACTGGTATGCGATGAAATCAAATAAAGCAGGCAAACTACTGGCGAGACAGGTAAAAGGCAAACCGCAAAAGCAAACGGTGCAAACACTAAAAGACCGGTGGGCGTCAATAAGAACACAATCAAAAGATATCAAAGAAATATTTAGAGACTATTACCAGGAACTCTGCACATCACAGAACCCCAACGAACAGGAACAGGAAGCCTTTCTAAAGGAAGTTACGCTCCCAACCATAATAGCAGACGGAAATACAGCACTGGACGAACCAATAACACCAGAAGAGGTCGCAAAGGCAATCAGAGACCTTCCCAGGAATAAATCTCCAGGACCGAATGGCTTTACAGCAGCCTTTTACAAAACATATGCGGGAACACTGACACCTATCTTGACGACTCTCTTCAACACCTTTAAAGACACGGCCAACATCGCTCCCTCCATGAACGAAGCAAAGATACTAGTCTTCCACAAGAAAGGGAAAGACCCAGAAAACCCGAGCTCCTATCGCCCAATAGCCCTGATCAACATCGATGCAAAAATCTATACTAAAGTGCTCGCCAATAGACTTTCACCATTACTCACGAAGTTCATTCATCAAGAACAAGCAGGATTCATCCCGAATAGGAAAACCCATGATAACATTAGATGAATAATTCATCTTATAGAGAAAGCCGGAATCACAAATATCCCCTCAGCAATACTATCAGTTGATGCGGAAAAGGCCTTTGACCGGGTAGAATGGACAATGCTCTTCACGACACTGAAGAAAATGGGCATGGGCAACTCATACATAAACATGGTTCGGGCCAATTACAATTCACCAATGGCTAGGATAGCAGTGAAGGGAGAACTTTCGGACCCGATCCGAATTGGAAGAGGTACCAAACAGGGTTGTCCTCTATCACCCCTGCTCTACGCAGTCTTCCTCGAACCACTACTGGCAAAGATCAGAGAGACACCCATGATAAAGGGCATGGAAATGGGCGGACAGACCCACAAGACAGCGGCATACGCGGATGATATGATGATGACCCTAACAGATCCAATCAAGACACTCCCTCTCCTCATCCAACAAATCGAGGAATACGGAGCAATCTCAGGCATAAAAATAAACAGGCAGAAATCATCAGTGATGGCTCTGGGAGGAGACAAACGAGCAATCTACAAAAAGACAAAGGATCTCCACTTGCAGACGGCGGAAGACGGGGTGAAATATTTAGGAATCACGGACACAGTAAAGAACCTCTACGCAGGAAACTATATGGAGATCATAGAAAAAGTGAAAAGAGACCTAAACAGATGGAACCCCTTAGCAGTCTCTTGGTGGGGCAGAATAACAGTCATCAAAATGACAATACTCCCAAGACTACTCTACTACTTTCAAGCACTCCCTATTCGGATACCGCCGACATTCTTCAAGACCCTAGCCAAAATAGTCACAAAATATATCTGGCAAAACAAAACACCTAGACTGTCACAACAGGCGCTCACTGCACAGAAAGTAGACGAGGGCATGGCACTCCCTCACTTCAAGAAATATTATGAGGCCGCCCAACTATGGGTGCTGAACGAATGGATCACCAACACATCGGACAAGTGGTGGGAAGCGCAGGATAGAGCTGTAGCGAGACCTAATCTACGTCACCTACTATGGAGCAAACCCGAGCACAGACACCAGGACATCAAGATAAGTGAGATCATGAGCTCCGTAATGAACGTCTGGGACAGATCGACCAAGAAAGGAATACTCACAGTAGATCCAGCCCCTTTCATTCTAATCCTAGACAATCCAGACTTCCCCCCAGGGATGGGGAAGGGAGCATTCCAGAAATGGCGAGACCTTGACTGCACAAAAGTAGGCGACATGCTGAACGGACAATGAATCAGAACATTCAAAGAACGTCAAGACTTACTGGGCCTCACGGAGAAGGACAGATATCAATACGAACAACTGAATCACTGGCTCACAACTCCAAGAATAACACAGGCATTGACAAGAACACTGACACCGTTCGAAACGTATATAATGTCCCAAACCGGCAAAAGGAAATTTGTCTCCATCCTATATAAGTTCCTGAACGCCCTGACGGAAGCCATGACGTGGCAATACATGAAGAAATGGGAAAAGAACCTAGGGAAACAACTAACGAGGGAACAATGGATTTACATCTGGCAAATAATCCCCAAATGGACTAGGTCGATCCAGACGAGAGAAGCCTGGACACAAATAATGATACAATGGCACCATACCCTGGAAAAACTCCACAGAATGTATCCCACCTCGCAACCAAAATGCTGGAGGGGATGCGACACAGTAGGGTCCTGGAGACATATATGGTGGGACTGCACTGAACTGCAACCATTCTGGTCAGAGGTGAAATCACAAATGCAGAATCTATTCAAAGAGATGGCAAACCTAGGAGAGGAAGTCTGGATGTGCGGCATGTGGGACCCTCGAGACAGGTCTCTCATTAAGACACACAAAAGGAACTTTATGGGATTTCTCATAGCAGCATGGCTAGCGATAGCCCAAAACTGGAAACGAAAATCATCTCCAACCAGTCAAAAATGGCTACACAGGATATGGACATATGTAGCAATGGAAAGAATCACATACAATATACATGGAGACAGACAGAGATTTGCAACAGACTGGGGGATGCGATAGAGTATTTACAAAGCGACTACATGCTCCAATGGTGTCCACATAAACTCTGAATACTGGACTTGTTCACAGGATAACTCTGAAGCGGGAAAAGAGACTCAGTGCGACACCGAAGAACGATGCGGCAGGTGCAGGGGGAGGAGGGAGGGATGGGGGTTGATACGGGACACCGCTGAGTCCCCATGTTTATGTTTAAAGAAATGCCAATAAAAATATTTGAAACAAAAAAAAAACTACGAAGAACTCTTTGAAGGGAAACACATTATCGTTTTCGGAGATCTTCTACAATTGACATCAGTGAAAGTGTTACGCTCATCTGGCTCCCACAAGGGCATTGGTCGGGCCCGGACTGCTGCGGCCTCCACCAACGTGATGCGTAGTGCAGAGATGACAGACTGGACTGGCCCTCCTAATATCGTCTGCTTGACCCGTAGAAGGATTCTCCTGCAAGTGGAGAGAGGAATTTAGCCACCCGTGGATTCTAGAGATGGCAACTCCCTGCTCTCCCCACTAATCACCTCCAAAATCCCCTTCCAGTACTCTCACCTTATATTCTTAAAAGATGAGTTCTCCATCCTGCATGGATTGCTTGGCTTTCAATCATACCCACGTGACAGCAACATTCAGTTTGTCAATATTCGCTTTGACAAACTTTCAGAAGTGAAAAGGATAGGGCGCTCAACTGCTCGATTCCTTCTGTTCAAAGACATGTATGTACGTAGAGAACAATTTTCTCTAACTCTTGCATATGCAGTCACCATTCATAAATCCCAAGGTCTTACCCTAGACAAAGCATTAATAGATATAGGAAACACAGTCTTTAAAGAAGGCATGAGCTACGTAGCACTATCACGCTTACGTACAATTGACAGTCTATTTCTAATCAACTTTGATGCAAATAAAGTGACCGCTGATATTCCTTGCATTTTAGAATAAAATAGACTGCGTTCACTGTACACCCCCGTCTGAAACAATATCCTGTTCCAGAAAAATTAAAACGTGGTAAAAGAAAACAAAGTCAATCAGAAATGCAACAGAATCTGACAGCAAATCCTTCAAAGAAAACAAAAGAAGGAAAGGGTTCATCAATTACCACACGCATAGAAGAACCTATTAGGGATAGTAAACCAGATACTTCTTCAAAGTAGGAAGAGAAAGTCTGAAAAAAGCACTCTGATATGGAACTAGCTGGTCCATTCACATTTTCAAATGAAAGTGGTGTAAGTTGCTATGTAAGTTGTTATGCAAGTGTAGCAATGAATATTCTATTTCAATTGCCACCAATGGTTAACAATATTTATTTACATAGTACAGACCAATTGTGTTTGCAAATGTTAGTCCTTCATAGAAACGCAACAAACAATCCTGACAACATTTACAGTGTTTACGGAATAAGACAAGAATTGGACTACTGTGCTGGAATGGTGAGATTCACTATAAACACACAGGAAGATCCACAAGAATTTCTAATGTACTTACTACAAGTACTGGAAAACAAAAGCATACCTATAAATGAAATCTTCCAGATTTGATACATGTGGAAACATACATGCACTCTCTGTAGCAATGTCATACAGGAACAAATTCCAAATGAGTGACTTGTGTATGTATCCATACCTAATTGTGAATGCATTCCATGTCAGCAACTGGTACAGAATGCAAACCATGGCAAATTATGTAATATGTGCAATTCAGACAAACACTCCACCTTACTGATACAAACTACGTACATAATACTTATGCTGCTACGTTATAATGCAGATGGTACAAAAAACAACTGCAAGCTGACCGGATTCACACACGGTCAAGTGGCACTGGGAAAGAAAACCGTTACAACAGTAGGTATAATCTACCATGCAGGAGCTACAACCAATGCAGGTCACTACACTGCATACATTAAAAATAAATGTGGATGGGTGGAATGTAATGATAGCACCATTACTCTGAAGCAGAGATTGCCAGCCAATCTTACAAATGCGTATTTAATCTTCTTAAAGCCAAAATTCAACGACTAATGTGTACTTCAACATTACCAGAACATGAATACCAAAAGGTCTACATACAGTTAGACTACACCAAGAGGTAGCTAACTGCCCAAGAGTGTATAACAACAACACAGATAAATGAATACCACAGAAACATAACAACAAATGCACAGTTAGAATACGCCAACAGGTATCTAACTGCTGTTAAAAATAGCAACAATGCTACAAGCATAACATAAATCAGAAAGAACAAAGAAACACTCAAAGAAAGCAAAGAAATAGTTTGTAGCATGGCAAATCAAGGGTTTATGTAATCCGACAAGGATTTGTTTCTCCCAGACCCAGGGATTTCAAAAACAAACACAGAAACTGAGCACAATGCACAGTACACTGGTTTGTAAACTAAGTATGAGGGTTAAAAAAAAGCTAAACTGTCTATTATACAATGTAAGAAGTCTTCATAAAATGCAAAAACTAACATGCTTTTTTCTTTTTGCGGTGGTTGTAGCCAGGACCTAGAGTCTTGGAAGTATGGCCTACGGCCTACAGCCTACGGCCATGCACCCAAGACTCTAGGCCCTGGCCACACCTACCAGATACATAATTGAATGTGCGGCTCAGATGTATGATTGTGATAACCTGCACTGCTTGTGGGCAGGGTCTACACTCTTCGGTGTATGGCCTACAGCCTGCAGCCATGCATCCAACACTGGACGTCCTGCCAACAAGCACCACAATATGTACAATCCATGTTGCCTTATAACTTTAGAGTTCACAATTGTGTTCTCAGCTGCATGGGCTTCAGCAATGCACCGAAAACTGCAGATCCTCCCCACAACCACCTGAGTGATGTGCAGTAGTACGGGTGTATCGATAGTTGTAGTATGCTTAAGGGGTTCTAGGCAGAGGCTAGACTCCTACCTGTATGCCCATAGATATTACAATGTATGGGTGTGCAGTGGCTTATTCCTCCAGTGCTCCAACACTGTACACACTTCCCACAACCATCTCATCGATAATAAATACTACAGGTGTATCTATGGGTGTATCCAAGAATCTAGGCCCTGTCCACAACCACCGCAGCATGTCACACCCACACACCCATGGCGGCGTAGTAGGCCCGGGCCACAACCATCGGAGCATGTCACACCCATGGCGGCGTACTAATCAATAGCACACCCATTGGAAAAAATAATGTAATAACGACATGTACTCAATTTCAATGTTCGGTAATACCACGTGTGTCCTTAGAACAGTTTCAAGGTGCCTATGCGCACCACGAACTGAAATAGTACCCCTATTAAAACCCTAATTTACTGTACGCACAAACATTCCGTACAATATTAACACCTACAGCCTGAGCAAATACATTTTTTCACCCATCTCTTACTGTGTGAACCACCCCAACCACTATGACACAGCAAAATAGGTTTCAAAATAGCTTATTGCCTCTGGTCGCCACTGCGCTGTCGGCGGATTCAAGATGTCGGGCGCATCCAAACAATCTGACGCACAACAAGTCTCACTGCAGCCAATCGGCAGAGACGTCACGTGTCCGCAGTCATGACGCCAGCCCCTTAGCCAATCGGTATCTTGTTTGCGGAGCGAACAGGGAAGTGTGTCTGCAGAGCGGACATAGATATCACTAATGTGTATGCTTTATGTTTTGGTCATTTAAAAAAAACTGCTGGACGGATTTACACCAAATTAACAAAAGCATGGGACCAAGCCGCCGCTCCTGTCGCAAATTTGGTGAAAATCCGTCCAGCGGTTTGGGCTGTAGGCGTGCTCACGTTTTTTTCCCATTATGTCTATGGGGAAAAAAGACGTTTTGGGCCCCCCCTTATAAGTTCCCCCCCCGGACCAAACCTCACCAAACTTTGCTAATAAATTCAGAGTGGCCCATATACTTTTTTCGCAAAGTTTAGTGAGGATTCGTCCAGGGGGAGCGGAGTTATGGTCCACCCAAAAAGTGCCCTTCCTATGGAAACCGCAACTTAACCATAACTACACAGCCACAATATATACATATATATTAAGTAAAAAAACGTTGTTAAATGGACAATATGGTTCCATAACGTCCCTTTAACAAAGTTTTTTTTACTGAATTTCATAGGTTTTTAGTAGCGCAACTTAACCGTAATGTCTACGAACATCTCACTTCATTGCACACCTTCCGGAGAATGCCACATGACCATATGCTGGCGCACAGCATAATGACGTGTCCAAGAACCCTTACGCACTTCACAATAACATCTGTGCTTCATGGACAGTTTCAAACTACATGTTCTACTGATGTAGGAACTTGCAACTTCAACATTTCCCTTGCACAGCTCCAACACCTATTCATACTCGTCCATTAACAATCTAGTACACACTGCATACTTTTGGCAAAACGGCTATTTATGTTAAAATGACATCAGCTAACGCCATCCCTCCTCCCCAAGAGACACCACCACTGCTGTAATCAAGGAGCATGAGAAACACTGCCCCCTAGGGAGACCAACTCTTTGATAGTCTGTCGGAAGGCGGTGATGACATCACTTCATTTACGTTGGCCCGCCTCTTTTAAAAAACATTTTTTTTAATGGATCTTAATTCCTGGCTTAATTTAAATACAAATGGTTTGTCCTGGGGAGGTGATGGACACGTTTTTTAACTGCAAACATGACCATCACGACCCCAGCAATAAAGCATTTGCATTTGAATTAAGGCAGGTGTCCGAGTGTTACATCTCGATCTGTAGGCTCAAAAGGAGCCAGGCCTGCAGAGGCGCCCAGAGAAAGAAAGCAGCAGGTGCCAGCGCCATGCTGGGCAGGTGGCAACTTCAGTTTGCAGAGTGGCTGTGCTGGAGGCAGGTTGTCCGACGCAAGTCGGGACAACCTACGTCTCGCACAGCCACTCTGCAAACCGCGGGACAGAGTCCCTAATTGCGTGACAATCCCACAAAATCCGGGACACTTGGTCACCCTACTGCCCCCTACCTTAGTATTAACACACGCACAACATTTCCCCCTTTTCCATTTGCCCCTCCATATTAGTGTTTGGTGCCTCTTCCCTCATTTCCATCCCAACCTTTTGTTCTTACCTATCCTGCCAAAAAAAAAATCCATCCAAAAACAAAATAAATGTTCCTTTAGGAACCAGCTTTCACACTTAAAATGCAGAACTAAAAAAAAAAAGCATAGACTCCATCTACTTTGTATTTATCAGTAAAAAACATAGACGCAATAAGATTTTCCAACATTTCCATTTGCATTTTGTGTTATAGTAATGTGAATATTGTAGCATTCATGTGCGGTTCCAGGGACTGGAACGGTGGATAACGGCCCAGTAGCCCAAGTTATTAGCCCTTGCTAAGCGAGGGTGGATAACGAGGTCTCTGGACCATAACCCCCCATTTCAGCCCCTAAAATGGGGGATGGACGCCATTAGCAGCCTAGGTTTCCAAAGCGGTAACCGTGCTACTAAAAAAGGATTTTTCTCCCTTTCAAATCTATCCTAATTGCGAATAACTTTACCACAAAGCCAGTCCCAGGTGGACATGACCACTTTAATCCTATGTTTTGTCCCTGTGGCTACTGGTCATGCCAGTAGTCACATTGTCTGGATCATGACCTTATACCTTATACCATGACCCCGACTTTCGGGCCACTGCCCATGACTACAGCCTACCCCTCAAGCACTAAAAAAAACATGCTTCTCGATCCTTGCCAATGAGCCTTACGAAAATTTGCTGTAAATCCACCCATGTTTTATTTTTTCAAAACTGTCAGAATAATACACAAATCATTCTTCATATAAACTGTGTACAGAATTCATTTGAAATTACGTCTAAAATATTCCAACCATCATCATCACCCCTCACCTCCCCAAAAATTATTGTATAAGTTTCACAAGTGCAATGCTCACAAAATATTATTGTCCCGAGGGTTTGACCATGTATTTTTGTACATACGTTCATTTATCGCAAACATTTCCACATCAGCTTACCTTTTTTCTCCTCTATGAGAAACGTACGAAATCTGGCAACAGGGCGCGTCCATCTTGTGCTATTGTTAACCATTGCTGCATCAGCCTAAGGTAAACTGGCCGGACGTCACTAAATGATATGCCCCGCCCCTGACCCTCACATAACCAACCCTAGTGATAATGAACACCTTTCTCTGTGACATTCCACTTCAGCGTAGCCAAATGCGCCCATAATCACCTTCGTGACATGACGCAGAACCCAAAAATCAACACACATCGACTAACAACATACCACGTCAAAATTCAAATTATTAAACAGGTCTTTGAAAGAAAACATTAACAGTATACAATTTGTAAAGTACTTGTATTTCACAATAAACTCTCCGAGAACATCCGACTGTTCCCATATTCAATCAAATTGCAAATTTGTTTCTTCGCTCATGATCGAAAATGTTAATTGTGAGGCACAGGTTCTTCTTTTTCCATACACAAAGTGTTCATTTTTGATGAAGGAACTGCTTGGGTCCCACAGTGAATTCCAGGGCGCCTGCATCAATTTACACCTAGACCACCATAAAAGATGTTATGTTACTCCTACTCGCTAGTGCAGTGTATGGGCACATGGGCCCTGGCCGATCATCCCACAAAACAGTCACAGTGATCCAGCCGTTGATGACTACATGCACCTGGCAAATGAAGAAACCATCAGTTGGCATCTGGAATCCATGGCAATCGCAGTAAGGCAGCATATAGCTATTTGGAAAACATAACAGAAAATATGTATCAATACCTGACCTTTATTACAATATATGTATTATTTTCTTAATTCGGCATAGAGTTTAAACTAACGATTAGCACACACATCAAACAATCTCAAAAAAGACAAAAAGAACCTAGAAACTATGGTCATACATGACATTTTAAAGAAATATTAGCGTTGAACCTGGGTGAATCTAGTTATAGTCGACATACACCTACATTCTGCAATCCCCATAACCACATAAAAATGACAACCACACAGAAAAATAGTACTTGAGTTACATTGCCGAAATGAATATTCAGATAATAATAGGTTACAGCTTGTTCCGGTATACAGTCATCAAAAGCAAACTTACATAAGATTCACAGTCTCCATTCTCTTTGCGTAAAGCAGTGTGTAATGCTCAATCTGCTTTCAAAGAATCTTCATGAACTGAATTTACAGTCCCGTACACACTTTTGGAATGCATAACCTTATCAAATGTTCACTATTACAAACCTCCTCTCAGTGACTCTTCACGAAAAAATCCCTTTCTCTCAAGGTCAAAAAACAATTGACCCTTCTACTTTCTGTCCCATACGTGGACTGCCTTAGCTCGCAACCAAAAAATCAAAGCTTGTGACCTTCACTCAGAATCTAAATACTTTCTCACTTTGCAACAACACGGCTCAATGCACCCATGAGAACTTGTATTGTCATACACGTGCACGGCTGCTTTTTCCATCAAACACTGCAGGTGGCTGCCTCAGATGCCAGACTCTAGGGGGCGCCAATTGACACCAATATTATTTTAAATACATTGTAACACAGACACATTACTCCTTCACCGGCATTTTATGCACAATATATTGATGAATACCTCCACATAGGGTGGCCAACTTTGTCACATCCCTTTGCGGGACAAAAGGTGGTGATGATGTCACGGCGTCATTCACCTTCCAGAATCAATCCATTCCACCCAAAGCTACTGACATGACCGGCCTGCAAGCCTGTCACGTCAGTAGCTGCAGTTGCAATGCAATGCAATAGGACTCTTATTTACAGAATAACTGCCACTTGCCAGCCACTGTTATTCCCATTCACGAGAAATGTATGTATATGACCCCCTCCCTGCTCGACCCCAAACTCCAGCATGACTAATTGTGACTCCTAACTTACTCTGTTAGATCACAAATTGTGCTCTAACAGAGCAAATCCGGACAACCCACGTCCAGCAGAGCCACTCGGCAAACTGTGGAACACAGGCACCAATTGCCGGACAATCCTGCAAATTACAGGACAGTTGCCCACCCTACCTCCAAATATACCGTATGACTTTCGTGACAAAAAAACACCACTTTTTTGCTTCTTGCTACCACATCCCATCCCATCCTCATCAACCCGCACCTCCCCAGACAGTATTTAATACGTTTAACAAGTGAAATGTTGTGTATTTGTGTATGTTTTTGCAGCGATGTCCGCGGACACCAAAACACGGATCAAAGATGGCGGGCGCTTCGGAACAATCTGACGCAATTCACGCTCTACACCATCCAATGGGCGAATGCGTCACATGTCCGCAGACATGACGCGTCCGATTACCCAATCAGTGTCCTGCCCGCGGAGCGAACAGGAAAGTGTATCCGCGGAGCGGACATAGATATCACTAATTTTTTTAGACCTACTTTTTGATCGTTTAATAAAAAACTACTGGACTGATTTTCTTCAAATTCACAAAAGCCCGCGTTTGGGACCAAACTGCTGCTCCTGCCGTGAATTTGGTGAAAATCCGTACAGTGGTTTGATCTGTAGCCGTGCACAAAGTTTTTCCCCCTTCAGTCTATAGGAAAAAAAGAAGTTTTGGGACCCCCCTATAACTTTCCCCCCCCTGGACCAAACCTCACCAAACAAATGTAAGAGTGGGCCATATACTTTTTTTGCAAAGTTTGGTTAGGATTAGTCCAGGGGGAGCAGAGTTATAAGCCACCCAAAAAGTGCTCTTCCTATGGAAACAGCAATTTAACCATAACTACACGACCACTACCTTGGCGGTGTAATATATATATGTATATATATATTTCAAAAATAAGAAGAAGTAATTCCACTTCTTCAAAAGGGGGACAGCACTCTCCAAGGTGCGGTCATGCGCCAGTTAGAGTTTTCTTCAAATCAAGCCATCACACAACGTCGAATATATTCAAATATCTAGTTTTATTTTGGCATCCACAAGATAGATAAACCACGATACAACGCGTTTCGCAGCGCTCCCGCTGCTTGATCACGTACATTTATATGGTAGTGGGTTAAGGGTTTAAAATTGGTGGGAATGGGGTTAAAAGGATAGGAAAACACAGGGCCTTCCCCCAAATAATTTTTTTTTTTAATTTCTTTCAGTATTTTTTCTGTCTTTTTTAAAATCGATAACACGTACCAATCTGAATTTTACTTTGGAAAAATCACATATAACCCTTTCGACCATTCCGAGAGGACCAGGCATACTGGTGAGCACGAGAGCCCAGAGAATTTCCTGCATGATCTTCTGCACCACTTCCACCATGGAGATTTTGTCACCGATGTGGAGCTGGCGATCAATCCACTAACCTATGCGAGAGGGACCCAGTTAATGCATGCGTAGCTGCCAAATTTGATGCTCTTAAACCTAATTTTGCAAGGGCTATGTCGGGAAATGCTCAAGGGTTTCTAGACTAGAAGCAGCTAGACCCTCAAAATCATCAATATGCTCCACCAAGACCAACAGTGGCAACTAAGCGATGACACTGAATCCTGGGATCAACTTGTGTTAGGCAGAATTGCATGCAGTACCCTCTGGGACCACCACATACAATTAGGACTGCAGGTGTAAGCAAAACCAACCTCTGGTATAAGTCTGTACTACACAGTTTTTGGTAGCGAGCTGAGCATCCAGGCCAATCTAAAAGGGAATGTGAGCAGTACAAGGATGTTAGACAGAGGTTTTACAATCACAGTAGTTCAAGAAGACACTTACACTCAAGGATTCTTGGTAAAACACTTATTAATTTATTACACAGTCATTTAGAAAACATTCACTAGAAGGAGGCAACTTAATATTATACACAAACACACTTCAATACCAAACCAATATGTTTCTGAGTAAATTAGGCTCCCCTGAAATAGGAGCAAAATGTCATTTCGGTTACTTTGATTGGGAGTAAAAAGGCGCAAGTTAATAGAATAGTCAATGGGCTAGTGTCTTGGATAGGAAAGAGCAGTTCTTGTAGTAAACTGTAAATTAATTGTGAATGTTCTCAGAAGTAGTTTGTACGAAAAAGAATCATACAAGCTGATTAGGCCTGCAAGTTGGGAAAGTTCCATGAACTTTCACAGCGAGAGGTAAGTTCTCTAAATCGGGTTGGCACAGTACCTTAATATGAAGAAAGAGATGCAGCTGAAGACGTTGGTTCCTGGCAGTTCCTGCAGATCTCGCTGTTCCTGAGCCTCAGTCAGGGGGACAAGAGGGAGGACGTCGGGGGACTGGTCAAACAAGCTGGCAAATGGGAGATCGTCGGTTCCAGTAGCTGTCTTCAAGCACACAAGCTGGTGTCCTCCCCCCTGATTAAACTTAACCAGCTCCGAGAATAATATCCAGGTAGCTTACGAGTTGATTGGTCCCACTAACTCAAAGGAAGAAGTCGTCCTTGAAGGGGCTTCTCTGTGGAGATGAACTTCGCAATTCGGACCTGCATCAGGGCTTCACTGGGCAAAACAATGGTCCAGGAGTTGCGGCGGCGGTCCTCTTCCAGCTCGTCTTCGGTTCTTTCGTTCCAGTGGTCGACTCTGCTTTCCAGTCCAAGAGACTCACCTTTTAAACAGTTTTCTCCCTTTCATTCCAGCCTAGCTGGCACTCACCCAGCAGGGTGGCTGTCCATGCCAGACAGTCAGCCAGCCAATCACGCCAGATTGCATTCGGGTCTCCTAGGAGACTAAGCACAGGGAGTTTCGAGCTCCTTCCTCACTTCCTGCCCACCCCATACACTGAGGCGCCAGAGGTGGTCTTCAGTACTGAAGACCACCAAAGGTGTGCGAACAAAAGGACCAAACCTGGTTTGGCGTGCAGAGACAAACTCTAGAAGGACCTTTCCAAAAAGAAACTGTGAAAAAAGAAGACCGGGAGCTGTTTAAACAAAGGGGATTAAGGCGCCATCTTTAAAAACATGGCTCCCGCAATCTTTAGCTACCGGTGTTCGCGGTTGAGAAAATCATGGTAGTTCGTTGTAAAACCAATTCCACCAGCCATTTCGATAGGAAATGGTAGCATTTGACTGCTACATGCATTTCCAGACACAGAGGATAGTAGGTAACCCCTCCAGCACTCTATAGGAAGATAGTGTGTGCTGGGTCTAGGAATTTAAAAAGACTATTAAGGTCAATTTAACCTTACATTCTCTGGGAAACAGTAGTTTATCCCAGAGAAGGTATTTAAACCTTTTGGAAGTCTAAAAAGACATCCCTGTGTCACTGCACTGAGGGTGCTGTGTAACACACATGAAAAGATTGCCTATGGAGTTATCTAAAAACTCCATAATCAAAGAACACAAGAGTAAAACACACATCAAAATACATGAAAGAGTGGGAAAAAAGGCTCACACTCTTTCCAGGTAAAAAAAAAATCAAGTCCTCAAAATCCAGCTAAGTTGCTGGGGGTCTCTAAATGGAATTAGCACATTTATGAGAATTCTCCCTAACAACTCCATTGAATGTTAAACTAAGGCTCAGACAGATATAACATTAGATCATCTCTGTTAGGTCCATGAGCTCTGTAACAACAAGGCTGAGCTACCAGTGAACTTCTGAACAAGCAACAGTATTCCAGTCATAACATTCCAATTGGCCTCATTGGGCCCACCATGACTGTCCCAGTCGATCTTGAAGGGCGTAGATCTACAGCTTTACTGCACCATGGATCACAGGTCACCATAATGTACAAACCCTACTATTGCCAACATTTGACATATTACCTCTGGAGCCTCTGGAAGGGTAAAAGCTAATGGGAGTTGGAGATGCAACCTGCTGGTATCATGGGTATCTCTGTGTGAAGATACATCTGACCCAGGAAGTGGCTGGAGTGAACAAAACCTTGAACACCTTTCATTGGTTTTCTCCACGAAGAACCAAAACCCTGAAGGGCCGCTGGTCATGGGCACCAGTTCGGCAATGTTTGGAATTATGTCAAAGCTGTGCAGATTAGATGGCTGGCCCTCATTTTGCCCAAATTCTGAAAATGCATCTGGCTTACCAACATGCTTACCTCAAGAGAGGCATGGAGAAGTTGTTGACTGGAAGGGATGTGGGAGACGTCACCACCGCCAATCACGGTCAAGCTGAAATACAACCTGGCTGGTCTGCAATGCTTCCTGCCCAAGTATGCCTCTGAGAACATGGCAGTTACAGAAGATTTGTGATGGAAGCTCCTAAAAGTGAAGACATGCCTGGAGGTCTGTGGGTACAACACATGTTAGTCACCGGCAATGGCTGAGGGCGAAATGACATCAAGGTCCCTGTCACTAATATAACAGACAAAACCATATGTCTGCCTGGAGGATTACTTTTTTCACTACACTGCCTGTTCCTGCCAAGCAAAACAATATTAATGCAGCTTGGTCCTAATTTCAGGCTGAGGCCCATTCAATCAACATTACTTTTTGAAAATATCACTAGAAACTCGATTGAATCCCCATACTAAGGAATACGAACTACATTTGGGAAACGCTGTCGCAAAAGCCCCCGCTCGTCCTTTGCGCCCCTTGCTCGTGTGTGAGTTGCAGCACCTCACCTTATACATTCTTGAACTGGACCTTACTTGATTTTAATTGATTTTAATTCTTTTTCTCCTTTTTTAAACCTCACCAAGGGACTTTTTTGGTCTTGAGGAAGGCAATCGACTGAAATCACCAAAATGCTCGGCTGAAGTGCATTTATTTTACATGTGCTTCAAACCTTTTCCTTAACTTGTTAGCGTCGACCCTGGTTGTTGATTTAGGACCTCCCTGGCCCAATTTCCTTTCATTAGGCTGCTATTACTCATTGCAACTAAAACACACTTTCATGCACACATATCCCATCTCCCTTGTCTGTACACTGGGAGCAGTTGGGATACCTTCCTTTCCTATGCACATCATGGTGCTTTAGGTTTTGCCATGATAAAATGATTCCTTGAAGAACTGAACAGATGTTAATACATTGATACATGTCTGTATTTCTAAATATTGCCAAATAAGGTTTAAAGGCAACTACCTATGAGTAAAAATAAAACGTTAATAACTTCTTGTACCCAGTTCAGAGCGTCTCTTTGATTAATTTGGACACCACATAATTAATTCTCTTAAAAAATGTATGTCTCCATCAGGAACAATTTCTTGTATTTGGAGGATTGAAGATTGCACAATTTCATCTCACACACTCTGTGACTAGATCAGGGCTCAAGTCGAGGGTACACGCAGAGGTACTCAGTCCACCCACTTTATTCAGAGGGTGTACTCGGTCCCCCCAGCTAAAATGAGAAACATTGAATGACCTCTTTGAATTTGTGAATTGAAGATGACTTTGGGGATCAAACTGAAGTCGTCAGGTTTGTAGGCCGGACACTTCCCCACTGCACTACATAACCTGATGAAAAATAACAAACAACTAAAGGTACAATGTTGCATTTCGGTAATGCAAGTCCTAGGGAAAATATTTGCATTGGTTCTTGGAGTTTAAAACATGCACACCTTTTAAAGTTTTCAAAAACACTATTAGAGGAAAATATCCTCTCTTGGTTTTGTGTTTGTGTTGATTTTATAAAAGGCAACTTCCATTCGTCGTGTGCAATTTGGGTGGTTATGCAAAGCCAATTTAATGAAATGTGCATATTTCACCTTAATATGCTAATTTCTGTCAATGTTGAATCCCATTGCGTTTGTTGATGAGTCCCCCGACTTTGATTTTTAGGACTTGACCCCTGGAGATGAACGCTGCCCGAGCAACTACTATCCCTTAGACGTTCTGAAGATTGACCCTGGAGACTCACTGCTGTCTGAGTGAGAAAAGTTAATCTATTAGAACAGCTGATACTAAGGGCTGAAGTTTTGTCCCCCAGTGATTGGGATCTGGGTGAGGCGCATGGAGTGGAGCAGCAAATCAGATGTAATGACAACGCTCTGTTCTGACAGAGGTCGAGGAGATTGGCTCCAACTGACGTGGACGATGTCGGGCATCACCTGGAAGAGCTATAGAATGCCAGAATCATTCAAGAATCCAGAATGCCATATGTTTCACTGATAGCCGTAGCCCGAAAGAAGAACAATGAACAATTCATTCAGCTTATTATATGAATATGGAGTTTTACGAGGCTAGGAAGGGGAGAGGAGAGCTGAGTCTTTGTCTTGATAAATCAGCATTCTGAAGGTTTCCTCTGAAGTACAGGGGCACTGGTGAAGAGAGTTTGCTCCTATGCGCCTAAGCTATAGTGTCTGAGTGTCAAGCAGATGGCCGGTTCCCAAGTTTTCTTTTCTCGTGCTATTTCTTTCTTTGCATCCGACTAACGTTTCACAAGGCCTTGCAGGTTTAATTCTTGAGCTACTCCTCTTCACTGACTGAACCTGCAATAATGGGTCCTCAGCCGTGCGTTCAGTCCTTCAGGGATTGTGGGTGTTTTTAGCTGCTGTTCCCAGTCACATCAGAGCACTACTGCCGGGACGATCTGCAAATGTTCACAAACCACTCACTGAAGGGGGACTGTGGAAAAGGCAAGAGCGCTTTAACTTCTCCCAGCAAACACCTCACGTCTGCTCATACCCACATCTGTTGTGCTTCATTGTAAAAGAGCTCTCGTTTACCCAACACTGCCGTCCCCTCACGCAACACTTTAACAATGTGCAGCGCATGGCTCTGACTTTAGATCACTGCTGCAAGGGCTTGGTAAATAGCACTGCCACTGTTCACGTATCTGTGGCTAATAGAGCATGCATGTGCCATGTTGGGGTAACCTACTCGAGAGGGCATCGTGTTACAATCGACAGTACCACAGAGCCAGAGACTACACCTCCCTCTATTTCCGCTCAGGAGACTAACAAAGAAGTGTTCTCCCCTTAGGGCAAAGCATAGCCCTGCCAACCTTGCCTTGATGTGTATAAGCAAACGGTAGCAACACTGCTTTGACGCAGCATGGCACATTCGAGGAAACGCCGCTTTCCCTATGGTTTGGTTCCACGTGGCTTTTCCCAGTCAGGCATTATTTTGCAAAAGCATCTGCTCATCTGCGAGACCGATTTTAAAGCAACATCATTTTTATGACGTTTTACAGCTGCAGATATTTCAAACGGTAATTTCCCATATTATTGTGCCAATGAAAGGCCACCTCTCTGTGTACGAATTTCCATTTAACTGCTGTAAAATAAAACGCTTGGTACATCTAAGCGCTGGTCTGCTGTCTGTTGCATTGTCTTGAATGTATGGCACCCCCCTGTGGAAGTAACCCTCACCTCAATTTGCCACAATACAGCCTTCCAGCTTTACATAGGTAGCTTACGCATTATAAAAATCGTTTTCCATCATCTTCGAAACTTAACAAGGGCACTTCCTCAACCACCTAATGTATACTTAGTTTTTTTGTGTGACATACAGTATGTATGTTGTTTTTTATGGCTGGCATGAATTAATTATTGAAGACCACAAGCATATTCTTACATTGAGTGCGCTGGTGTAATGCTCCTCCAATTTCCTGTAACTAGACAATGGTGAGGCATCAAGGGCATTTTAGTGGGAGACACGCATAACCACGGAAGGCTAAGAGCTTGTTTGTTTGCTTGCCAGAGCTCATTTGTCAGCAAGCAACCTCCTGGGCCTTGGTGAGGTATTTCCCTTTGTTTATAGCATCCACTCTTCCTCCTCTACTCATTCGCTTCTGCCCACAAAGCGTTTTCTTAATGTAACAGAAGTGAACATGTTTCACCAGCGTGTGCGTGATGCGTTCTTTTCCTGGATGTGATGGTCAGAAGAACTGGGCAGTTTTTTGTACAAGGGGTGTGACCCCGTTTTGGATCCGAGATCCTCTTTTGTTCAGACTACTTCGGGGGTGATGTGCTTCACATTAGGGGTTGTCTTGCTTTCTGTATCAGAGTTGCACGGTGATTCATAGTGTATGCAGGATCTCAACACATTTGTTGCAGAAATATAGCTGTTCCTAAAACACCTTGGCCCTCATTAGGACCCTGGCGCTAAGGGGTTTGCGCCAGCGTTAGCTGCGCCGACCCCTTACCGCCAACTACGAGTTCCCATAGCGCCATGGTCATTTTTCCGCCCGCTTTTTGCGGGCGTAAAAATCCATGGCGCTATGGGACCTCGGTGTTAATTACGCCACCGTAGTGTACGGTGGCGTAATTAACACCTTCCCCACTCCCATTGAGCCCTATGGGGCCGAAATGGGAATGGGGAAGGGTAAATGGGTCAATGGGGACTTACCGCCCCGCCGACCTCGGAATGGGGCGGTAAGTCCGCCATCCGCCATGGCGTAAAGGGACTTTGCGCCATGGCGGAAAAGTCCGCCGATGGCGGAAAAAATCCGCCAGGGTCGTAATGAGGGCACTTGAGTGGCTGTTCCTCAGTATTGTTGAAAGGGCAGACAAGTATCAAAATTGATAAAACTTTCTTTAAGATGTGTGTCTAGTGTTGGTAACTTGACATGTGTATTTTTAAAAACCAACAATGAAAAGTATAAATAACTGTACTTCATTTCCTTACAAAAGGTCTCCACTATTATAATGATAATGGAATGTGTACACCAGACACAGACACAGTATGTGTTCTGCAATGGTTATGTGACATATTGCATATATCTCATTGTAACATACAGCACATATCGTTTCACTATGTACATTAAACACCATCTTCCTAGTTTGAACCAATAAGTGCTAAGGGTGTGTGTGTCATATCATAGATCTAGGATATTTCACTGCATGGCATTTTACAAAATTCAGCTGCAGGAAATGTACAGCCGAGCCCTGACACCTACTCTCACCAATTTTAGGATTGGCTTTGGGACTTGAACCTTCTCCTTTAACTTGGCAGATCAGTGTCACTTCTTTCCCACTTACCAGACGCATTACGAGAAGTTTAAACAACATACATCCACAAGAGTAGGGCAATTCCTGCTAAAACACCAAGACGTGTATGCGGTGTGAAGGGAGAGAGGCCAAACTAGAGCCCGCAATGAGGACAGAGACCCGAGGGTCCATTTAACATCATGAGTTACAGTTTCAGGAGGCCTGGTAGCACATTACCACTGATGTCTGACGAATGGACCTCAAGCCCTTTCCCCGAAGTCGCGGTCACTATCTGGAACAGAGTTCCATGAATCCCAGAAGTCTTCTAAGCCTCCTACAGAGCACCGCGCTGTGAGATGTTTTGCAAGTTGGCCCTCTATGGTATTAAGCTAAGGGCTTGTCAATAGTTTGAATTAGAGGGCATGGTTTGCCAAAGAAATGAATGGTATGAATTATGACTGACTAGCCTTGATGAAGGTTCATTTTAAGGTTTTAGCCAGCAGAGTCTACTGGGAGGGTGGTTCCATTGGCTATAAAATCCCACTCTGTTTAGAAGTTTCAGGAAATCTGAGTTAAGTTTATATGGATTGTTGTATAATGTGTGTAAGGGACCACAAGCACTAACCATCTCATCTCAGAGGTCTGAGATTGAGTTTCGGGAGGTCCAAAAGCACATTTTGTGTGAAGAAAATAGGAACAAACGTGGATGTCCCTAGTCAGTCAAGAGGTAAATGATATCAGGGATCAGCACCAGTGTACTCTGTGGTGGCAAGCTCGGACTCACCTGATTTAGAGCTCCAGGAGTCCTAAAACTGCACTTGGATTGAGGTACATGACTTTCGGCATCAGACATTGGCACAGGGTGGCTGTCCCTACCCTGGAATGCACACATGAACCCTGAGGGAAATCCACGCCTTCTTCTGAGTGGTATGTTATATTACATCCGAATCAGAGGTCCATGAGGACCACAGGCATACGTGAAATTCTGCTGCTAGCATTGTGCTCCAAACATTGACCTATGATGGTTGTATTTATTTATTTTCATGTTTAAAGCGCTCATACAGCCCTGGGGCATCAAAGCACTGTTACTGTTGCATATTTATAACACAATTAAATACGCAGAGGTTTCTAAAGACCCAGGGATCGAACCTGTGTTGCTTCATGTCGTCTTGCTTCCAAGGCTTTTACGCTGTCTTGCTTCCAAGGCTTTTACGCTGCCACTGAGCTATACTCCTGTTCTCCCTAACCATGAATGACTAAGTTCCAGGAGGACCCCCAATTCTTTCTGAAATTCCAATCTGTATTGCTTGTCAGTTAGAGCTCCAAAAGTAAGGAAAGTACATTTATGTTGCTGCACTTGACATTGATAGTGATGCAATGAACCAAGTTGGCTGTCCCTACCCAGGGACACGTTCTGAGACCCTCAGCAGAGGTTCCATCATTGTATGGAGTGGATTGACATACTGCTTCTCAAGCAGAATTCCATTTATCCCACAACCACCCAGAGAGGTTGCAATTACCTATGAAGAAGACACTGCAGGAGGCCAAACCTTCTTAGGAGTGTCAAGCTGTGACATATCACAGTTAGAACTCCCTGAGTCCTGGAAGCACACCAGATATACTTGCCCTGGCCCCCAGACAATATGCCAGAGGATCTGTTCCTAAACTGGAAAAGGTTCCCTGAGCACCGGAGTGTTCCCAGTCTTTTCTGTTGGAGAAGTTTGAATATGTCTCAGTACTTCAGAAGGCCCCCAGTCACAGTTGGTGTATTGCTCCTTTCTGTCTGCTTCAGACATGAACTCAGTGTGGCTGTCTGTGCTCACTGAATGAGCTTGACGAGCCCTAGAAGAAGCCCAGCCTTGTTTGGTCTGGAAAGCTCAAATGTGTCCCAGATAGACCTCTAAACGTTACATAAGCACCGCTAAGTTGCCAGCCCAGACAATGAGCTTCATATAGATAGCCATTGTGGCTGTCCCTGCCCAAGGACATGCTATGAAACACTGATGTGAAGGTTGCACGGATATGCAGGATAATTTGAGTCAAAGGAGAATCAACAGACTTCTCTAATGTTATGTGTTCTAATGAGTCCCAGTTGGAGCTCTCGGTAACAAGTAACACCATTTGTGTTGTTGCTCCATACAGTGACCTGGGCAGCTGCCCATACATAGGATTGAGCTCTGTGAGCCTCATGGGAAGTTCCTATTTTTGCTGAAGTGACACGCATTATTGCATCCCGTTTTGCTTGTTTCCCTTCGCACGGCATATTTCTTTGCACTTGTAATCACTGTATGCGTACGTTCTGATACTTAGCGCTTGCAGAGAGAGAAAAGCACTCTCATAGGTTAAAAGCTTTACTTACCCGTTTGAAGCGTATAGATCCTCGTGGACAGCTGTAAACTCTGTTTCCCAGCAGCCTCACCTGCTACTAAATGAAACGTCAGGCGCTTCTGCGCCAGCGCTCCAGAGTCTAGCCGGCCTTCGCCGGGCCTCGCTGACAATGCCACAGCTGCCTTAATCCCTGTAGGGCAGGGGTGCACAACTGATTTTGACAGAGGGCCGAAAGTACCTTACATGAGGGCTATAGTGGGCCGAAAAGTAAAAGTGGGCGGGGCGGTAGGCGGGACATGTCAGGAGGCTTTTTCAACCCCCAATTTGTATTAAAAACACATGGAAAAAGATGTTTTTGAGGGGTAACGATTTTTATTGCATTTCAAACTTACATTTTGTACTACACATTTTCCATTGCTATCATTTATTTCGATTTAGTTATTGTATATCGTCTGTTTAATTAAATTATATATATTTTATTGACCCTTGATTGGACATTCCGTTATTTTGGACTGCTATAGTTTGCTGTTTGGGTTACCCAAGAGGAGTATGGCCTTCGTTGAGTCAGGTTTCCTCAAATAAGCAAAGGATGTACATCTCCTAACTGTGCCTGTTTTAGCTTTATTATTGAGTTCACTCTTGGAGTGCAACACTATGCCCCATGGCTCCCATCCCCAACCAAACACTATGCCCCATGGCCCCCTCACCCCCAACCAAACACTATGCCCCATGGGCCCCCTCACCCCCAACCAAACACTATGCCCCATGGGCCCCTCACCCCCAACCAAACACTATGCCCCATGGCTCCCACCCCCAACTTAACACTATGCCCCCTGTCCCTCACCCACCAAGCAAACACTATGCCCCCTGTCCCTCACCCACCAAGCAAACACTATGCCCCCTGTCCCTAACCCCCCAAGCAAACACTATGCCCTCTGTCTCTCACCGCCAACCAAACACTATGCCCCATGGCCCCCTCACCCCCAACCAAACACTATGCCCCATGGGCCCCCTCACCCCCAAGCAAACACTATGCCCCCCGCCCCTCACACTCAACCAAACACAATGCCCCATGGCCCTCTCACCCCCCTAACCCCCAACCAAACACTATGCCCCATGGGCCCCCTCACCCCCAAGCAAACACTATGCCCCCTGCCCCTCACACTCAACCAAACACTATGCCCCATGGCCCCCTCACCCCCCTAACCCCCAACCAAACACTATGCCCCATGGGCCCCTCACCCCCAACCAAACACTATGCCCCATGGCCCCCACCCCAACCAAACACTATGCCCCATGGCCCCCACCTCCAACCAAACACTATGCCCCCTGTCCCTCACCCCCAACCAAACACTATGCCCCATGGCCCCCTCACCCCACTAACCCCCAACCAAACACTATGCCCCATGGGCCCCTCACCCCCAACCAAACACTATGCCTCATGACCCCCACCCCAACCAAACACTATGCCCCATGGCCCCCTCACCCCCCTAACCCCCAACCAAACACTATGCCCCATGGGCCCCTCACCCCCAACCAAACACTATGCCCCATGACCCCCACCCCAACCAAACACTATGCCCCATGGCCCCCACCCCAACCAAACACTATGCCCCCTGTCCCTCACCCCCCAAGCAAACACTATGCCCCCTGCCCCTCACACTCAACCAAACACTATGCCCCATGGCCCCCTCACCCCCCTAACCCCCAACCAAACACTATGCCCCATGGGCCCCTCACCCCCAACCAAACACTATGCCCCCTGTCCCTCACCCACCAAGCAAACACTATGCCCCCTGTCCCTCACCCCCCAAGCAAACACTATGCCCCCTGCCCCTCACCCCCCAAGCAAACACTATGCCCCCTGCCCCTCACACTCAACCAAACACTATGCCCCATGGTCCCCTCACCCCCCTACCAAACACTATGCCCCATGGGCCCCTCACCCCCAACCAAACACTATGCCCCCTGTCCCTCACCCACCAAGCAAACACTATGCCCCCTGTCCCTCACCCACCAAGCAAACACTATGCCCCCTGTCCCTCACCCACCAAGTAAACACTATGCCCCCTGACCCTCACCCACCAAGCAAACACTATGCCCCCTGTCCTTCACCCACCAAGCAAACACTATGCCCCCTGTCCCTCACCCCCAAACAAACAATATGCCCCCTGTCCCTCACCCACCAAGCAAACACTATGCCCCCTGTCCCTCACCCACCAAGCCAACACTATGCCCCCTGTCCCTCACCCACCAAGCAAACACTATGCCCCCTGTCCCTCACCCCCAAACAAACACTATGCCCCCTGTCCCTCACCCACCAAGCAAACACTATGCCCCCTGACCCTCACCCACCAAGCAAACACTATGCCCCCTGTCCTTCACCCACCAAGCAAACACTATGCCCCCTGTCCCTCACCCCCAAACAAACACTATGCCCCCTGTCCCTCACCCCCCAACCAAACACTATGCCCCCTATCCCTCACCCCCAACCAAACACTATGCCCCATGTCCCCCTCACCCAAACCAAACACTATGCCCCATGGCCCCCTCACCCCCAACCAAACACTATACCCCAAACACACTCTCAAGCATGCACCCATACAGACCCGAACCCCCACCCCCAACGCAGCACACACATTCTCAAGCATGAACCCATACAGACCCGAACCCCCCACCCCCCAACTCAGCACACACACATGCACCCTTACAGACCCGAACCCCCCACCCCCCAACTCATCACACACACATGCACCCTTACAGACCCGAACCCCCACCCCCCAACTCAGCACACACACATGCACCCATACAGACCCGAACCCCCCACCCCCCAACTCAGCACACACACATGCACCCATACAGACCTGAACCCCCACCCCCCAAATCAGCACACACACAGACCCAAACCCCCCCAACCCCAACTCAGCACACACACAAACATGCACCCATACAGACCCGAACCGCCACCCCCCCAACTCAGCACAAAAAAAACATTCAAATCAAAACATTCATACACATCCGACACCCACCCCCACCCCCGCATTTCAACATACACACAAAATACATTCAAATACAAACATTCACACACATCAGACACACCCCCCATCCCCGCATCTCAACATACACACAAAATACATTCAAATCAAAACATTCATACACATCCGACACCCCTCCCACCCCCGCATCTCAACATACACACAAAATACATTCAAATCAAAACATTCATACACATCCGACACCCCTCCCACCCCCGCATCTCAACATACGCACAAAATACATTAAAATTCCAACATTCATACACATCCGACACCCCCCCACCCCCGCATCTCAACATACGCACAAAATACATTAAAATTCCAACATTCATAGACATCCGACACCCCCCCACCCCCGCATCTCAACATACACACAAAATACATTCAAATCAAAACATTCATACACATCCGACACCCCTCCCACCCCCGCATCTCAACATACGCACAAAATACATTAAAATTCCAACATTCATACACATCCGACACCCCTCCCACCCCCACATCTCAACATACGCACAAAATACATTAAAATTCCAACATTCATAGACATCCGACACCCCCCCACCCCCGCATCTCAACATACACACAAAATACATTCAAATCAAAACATTCATACACATCCGACACCCCCCCATCCCCCCATCGCAACATACACACACAAACATAAAGTAAAACAGACCCGACACACAAACGCAAACAGACCACTTACCGGAGATGTGCTGGAAGGCAGGTAAGCGGCAGGTAAGCAGGAACGCTGCAATCGTACTACGGCTGGCGTGGTCCAAGGCTGAAATGCCTTCCGGCATCAAGCCTTATGGACCACGCCAGCCGTAGTGCTGGCCCTCCATTGGGTCAGCACACACACACTACGTGGCTCGTAGGAGCAACGTGGTGCATGTGTGCTGAGCCAATGACGGCCAGTGTTTTGTCCGGCCCGGAAGACAACAAAGACTTTCCTAATGGAGGGCGGCCGCGGGCCGCCCTCCATTAGGAAAGCCTTTGTGCCTCGCGGGCCGGACAAAAAAGCATGGCGGGCCGCAACTGGCCCGCGGGCCGTATGTTGTGCACCCATGCTGTAGGGTCTCGCCCTGCTTCAACTGAATGGGATCCAGCTGTCCATATCTGTGACTCTACGTGTGCATATCACAACCTAGTAAGCCTTGTGTTCACTTTACTTTGTCGGTCAACTACCGATCCATTCTTTTGCCCAATTTAAGCTGGTCACCAAACAACTATGAATTTTATCGTATAACCATCACTGATTGAGTGTTAATGTATCCCGTACGGATTGTGCTGACTTCCACGTTTTACATCAACTACTTGGCTTGTGTCTGTTGACCCCTCTTGCTTACTTTACGAGCATAATATGCCCCATAGGACCCCCGGTCTGTACAGGAGGACTTATCCATCCATATGGAACTGAAGTAAATGACATAATCACAATAACAATGCAGCTAACACTATGGGGGTCATTACAAGTTTGGAAGTAGCCATGACGCTATTTGCGGCATGGCTGCCTCCAAACTCGGGTCTGGGTCTGGGTTCCTTGAATGAGGAATTACCGGACCATTCCCACCTTGGAGGACCAAGTAATTCCTCATTCAATTTACCCATCCCCATTCGAGCCCCCATAGGGCTCAATGGGAATGGGGAGGGAGCTAACAATGGGCCTGTTAATACCGTTAATAACAGGCCCATTGTTAGCTCCCTGATCCTTTAGCGGCTCCCTCTAAGGACAGCAGGTTTTACCAGCCGGCTTTGGAGGGACCTGCTAAGGGACCTCGTAATGCGGCGGTAAGGGGTTAACGGCACCGGCATCCTTACTGATGCCATTAAACCCTTACCGCCGACCTCGTAATGAGGCCCAATCTCTCAATACAATACAATGGCCCTCATTACAACACCTGTGGTAACCAATGGCGCTATTAGCACCATGGTTGCTGCCGGTATTGTAACAAGTCCGCCAATGGTAAATTGGGAAATACCGCCCTATTCCAAGTTTGGCGGGGCGGTAATTCCCCATTTACCGTTGGCCCTTCCCCATTCCCATTTTTGCCCATAGGGCTCAATGGGACTGGGGAAGGCAGTAATTACGGTACCGCAAATTGCGGTACCGTAATTACCTTGAAAGTCCCTTTGCGGGTCCCTACTTTAACGGCTGGTCCAAAACAGCCGTTAATGTCGGGAGCCGCAAAGGGACCTCGTAATCAGGTGTTAAGGGTTTAACGGCGCTGACACCTTTTACGGCGCTATTAACCCTTTAACGCCAGGGTCCTAATGAGGGCCAATGTCTCTCCTCAATACAAGATCATTGCTCAAGCAATGAGTTGGAGTGGCAGAACCACTTGTTTGAATTTTGCCCTGATTTATTCGCCCTTACCGAAACCTGGTTGAAATCATGCATACCCAGTGATGCCACACTAGCTACACCCACTAACTATGTGATCTTTCGAGCCGATTGAGCAAATGGTGAAGGGGGAGGGGTAGCAATAATGTGCAAAAGGCACCTTGACTGTCATGCTATTACTCATACTAGTCCCGACGAATGTGAATCACTTTGGATCAAGATAAATAATTCCTCCCTAAGTGTCCTGCCCCTCTACAGGCCCCCATGAAATATGCCACACTTTGAAGAACAGCTCTCTGAGGTGCTTACCCACATTACCAAATCAAAAAGCACACTGATTATCATAGGGGCTTCAATTACTGGTCAAAAGATCAATCCGATAATCAGGGCTCCTCACTCACTGATTCCCTGGCATCCATGGGGCTCAGACAATGGGTGGAGCAGGCCACACATAGAGGTGGACATACACTTTACTGGGTGGTATCCCAAAACCTATCTGTATCCCACCTCCAGGTCTAGCCATGTGCATGATCTGATCATTTCTTGATTCATGCCATCCTAAACCTTCCCACATCACCAGCAAAAATAAACACCTTACCGTGAATAGAAAAATTGACACGCAATCTTAAAGATGTTACCCCTGCCAAACTGACACCCTCCTATCATCCAGCCTTAAGCTGCTTACCAGTTTTTCAGAGTCCTCACATCTGGTGGATCATATCACCATATCCCTAAAACAGGCTATCTCAGATTTGGCGCCACTGCAAAGTAAAATAATCAAACCAGAGGTCCACAAAAACACTTTGTTCTCTGATGACATCATCTCCGTTAGACAAATAAAAAGAGCACGAGAAAGAGCTTGGCATAAGAACCCTAACCGAGACACATTAGCACACTATAAACAAGCAGTGAATGAATTTAAAAAGGCTATTATCACCTCCAAATCCACTCACTGCAATAACAGGATAAATAATGCCAGATCAAACATCAGTGAAATTTCAAGATCCTCGCTGATTTTCAAGGCTCCCTCCACCCCCACATCAGTCAAGACCCAATAAAGAACTCTGCATGGTGCCAGGAAATTCAAGTAGCTTCCTGGCCAAGATTGCAACTCACAGGCAGAACATTAGTAACATCCAGACTTCTTTACAACAATGCAATACCTACACAGATGCCTCCCAGAATCCAATCGAAGTAAGTCAAATTCCTTGCTTTAATTTCTCCCACTATTCATTGGAACAGGTCACAAAGATCCTTTGTGATCTTAAACCCACTTCATGCCTGGGTGATTGTTTCCCGGCAGATGTTTTTAAGGATTTACTTGAGCTATTGGCCCCATGGATGACCAAACTCATTAACCTTTCTTTTGATGAGGGTGTGGTTGAATCCTCCCTAGGGGAATCCTGGATTACACCATTGCTCAGAAAGGCCAATCGTGAATCATGTGTTACTAATAACTACAGACCTATTACTAATGTGCCATTTGTCTTAAAGATCATGGACAAATTGGCATACTTACAACTACAGAGGCATATTGAAGACCATCAGATGCTTTGCCCACGCCAATCAGGTTTTAGAGCTCAGCACGGGGCGGGAACCGCAATGCGGGACCTTAAATTCACCTTGGCCAGCATAGTGGACAGAGGTCATCCTGCCCTGCTTATGCTCTTGGATGTCTCTGTGGTTTTCAACTTGGTGGACCACTCTCTACTGGTGACAAGGCTGGGTGAGATCGCACATTGCTCCGATCTAGCATCCCAGTGGATTTCTTCATTTCTTGGTCCCCAGACTGTCTAGATATCAATTGGTGGGGAAAGTTCCAACCCATTTCTTCAAACATGTGGCATCCCTCAAGGCTCATGCCTGTCACCCACCCTGTTCAACATATACATCAGGCCCCTGCTGGACTTACTTGTTGTCCTGGGTGTTCAGTATACAAATTATGCTGATGACACTCAAGTAGTCCTTGAACTCAGTGGGAAGTATGAACAGGATTTGGCTGCCATAAATACAATCTGGAATGCCATCCATGCTTGTCCTGAACTACAATACAACTGAGATTATGATTGTGGCCCTGAGCCCCCGTAGTAAACTAGCCCTGGCCTATGCTAACTTTTACATTTCAGGTAATATCAGCTCGGTCTCTAGGAAAATCAAGACATTGGGGGTTGTCTTGGAAAAGGAACTATCAATGAGACCACATGTCTCCTAAATTTGATCTTCTTGTGGCCTTATTACTAAGCAAATAAACTATACCTGCCAATTTTGTACTGCTACAAACTGCACAGCTTGGTTCAGCACTAGTGAACTCCAGACTTGACTACTGCAATAGTCTCCAGGCAGATACAAAACACGCCAACATAAAAGCTTTGCAGGTGGCACAGAACAACACAGTTCGGGCCATTCTAGGTTTGTCCAAATGTGTGCACGTTTCATATGCCAGGGGAGCACTTCACTGGTTGCCAATCCAACACAGGATCAACCACAAAATCCTGACACTGTCATTCAAATGTTGCTCAAAGACCTCCCCAATATACCTAATCAATCGAGGAAAGCTCCATGTAGGAGGGAGGCAGCTCCGCTCCTCCACTTATCCCACACTCTCTCAGCCCAGATACAAACTGGCACACTTTGGAGGGACCACCTTTGATACCCAGGCTCCACTACAATGGAACTCACTCCCTGGGAACATACGGTTGGTTGACAACTTGCCATTATTCAGGAAGGAAATAAAGAGTCATCTGTTCAACCTCAACCCAGGCTGAATGTAGTTCTCTCTCTCCCCTGACTCCTGTTCCCTGACCCTGTTCGTCCTTTATGTGCACTCTGAGGCCCATGGTTGTGTGACGCTTTATACACATTTAAATAAATAAAAAAATACATCTGGGCATCCCATGTTGCTGCTCTGGTCATGGGTTCAATGCATCTTCAATGTGGCTTTACCTACCAAGGAATGGGTTCTGCAAGCTTCAAGGAGATTGTCAGCCTTCTATGAATATTTTTTATTCTTAATGCTCAACTAGAAAATATGGAGTAGGATTGTGTAAGGGTAATGGTGCCTTTTTTATTTAGTCTCACCTTTTTGTATATCTCACCAAATGCTTGCTACCATCCCTACAAAACATTCAAAATGAGCTTTGTGGTTGTTGACCAGTTATTTGTAAAGAGGCCAGTAGGCTGCTATTAAACACTTGCCCATACTTAAAATGCAAATGTTGGGGTGACTCCCCAATGCATCCAGCATTGTCTTGTTAGGATACTGCTCTTCTACAACTCCCCCAGTGCATCCAACATGGTAGCAATTAAGAGTTTGAGAGGAGGTGGTGGAGTAAAGACAGAAATAAAGTCAAGTGATTGACAGAGTAACTGTTCGCAGGTCAGTAGTTACTACATACACCAAAGAACATTGGTCATCTAGAGGGCAGGTAACGTTGAAAGGTTACATTTGACTGATGGTGGGACCATAGTGTCTGTGTTTGCCAGTTCCCCTATGAGTATTTGGCACATAGGAGGGATCGACTTAGTGCCTGTGTACTGGGTCAATGTACAAGTTAGGCCTAAGTAGGTTAAGCCTAAGCCAGTTATCCTAGACTGCCAATGGCCTTCCCTATTCTGTGAATAGTGTTTAAAATCTGGGAAAACTGCATGTTTTATAATCGAATGTAAGCCCCTTTTTTTCGATAGGAAACCACAGTTATCCAAAATCAAAGCAAAAGTCCATTGGCATTACAGATGGGACTGAAATTTGAAACACTGAATTTAACTGATAGAGGATTTGTAGTTCCAGAATACTTTATTTATTTATTATTAATGTGTTTTAGTTTAAGAAACCTTTGCACCTGTGAATAGCATTCTTCAATCAATAAAACATTCACATTGATTCATCATTCAAAATATACAATAACTACATACAATCCAGCTGAATCAAAACACATTCCAAGCTTACAGTTTACCATATTTCAAACAGATGCTTACAGAGCTAAAATCAATCATTTAATTTTCACTTGAGTAGTTGAATTAATAATACACAATATACTTAATCACTATTCGTATTGTGATCGGGATCAAGAACAGAATCAGGAGCAATCTTCTTTAACAAGTTGCTCTGAAATCACAATCCAGTCACTGTTCAAAGCTATTTGAAGGGCTTTACTTTTTGTATTAGGATAACGCCTCGAAAAGCAGGGTGCCTTAATGGGGTCCAGATGATGAACATATTCTCCCAAATGGTTTATATAGAAGGGTCCATATGCTGGGCAAACTGTTAGGCCGTGTTTAGAGGTTTCCAGAGAAAAATGATTTTGCCAAAGTCAACCGTACCAGTCAGAAACTAAAAGTGAAAATGGCAGGCCCAAAACAGACAAGACCGGGAAGCGCTTTATACAAAATAATAATATAAACCTCCTAAGATTTCTAGAGGGACACATTACTAAATACGGCTGAAGTTATTTATATAGATAAATCACCTCAGTTACAAAGGTATCGTTTTTTAATGTTAACAGATGGTGGACATGTACACACCCGTCCCAAAGATCTATCTTCTTCTCTAAGACCCTCTTTAATGCATAATACCCCTCCTCCCAATTCGGGGTCCAGTCAAGAGAATCAAATAGATCAATAATAGTTTCCTCAAACGTTCTGGTTCCTTCATTTCTATCAAGTTCTTCATTCAAGGAATATAATAAATGGTCTTCTGGGCTACACTTCATTTTAAAATACAATCCAGCCCTTTTCTTCAACGCCATAGATCTTAGAGAGAATATGTCCAATTCCAGTTGAATAATCCCCATAGGCATACATACAGGCAGACCTAACATTTTCCTCCAAAATCAATTACCCAATTCAGGTCAAGCATAGTGAGGCGCTCCAACCTGTATATGATAATCAGTACTATGCATTGTAAATAAAGGCGACACGCTCCTTCAAATGTAAAGCTGCCAGTACACATGACAAATTGATCAATAAGTGAATTCAATTGAGCCACCTTCCAGGTATGCAATTCAATGGAGGCCTTATACCCCCAATGTTCTTCTAATTCAACTCCCAAATACTTTCATTGGGAAGTTTATTCAATTTTACTGGCCCTAACAATCAACCACGTTCTTGGTACTCTTTTCGCAGTGAGCAAAACTACCTGCGTCTTAGAACTATTAATGTTCAAGGAGTTTTCCTCTGCATAACCCCAAAGGGTATCAGCGACTCATTTCAATCCCGTGAAAGTATGGTCTAGAATCACAAGATCTTTGGCATAGGCCAACAGAGTACAATGAACCTTTCCAAGCTGAGGAGGACAGCCCCTGGCACCTGCTAAACAAGATGATAAATCGGTTTGGTGTAAATTGAAAAGCAGTGGTGCCAAGACAGATCCCTGATTCATTCCGCTGTAAGATGGGATAGGGCTTGTCAAGGCTCCCCTGCCATCAAGCCTAAAATAGAGAATAGAGGAAGGGCACCAAAAAGCTTCCAATTTCCGCCATAATTATTTTCTATTTACAGAATCGAAGGCTGTCTTGAAATTGACAAACAAAGCAAATAGGACAGGGGATTCTTTCGTTTTTGCACGTTACAACAAATAGTCCATCAACCTCAAGTTGTGGCCTGTTAAAATAACCTGGCCTAAAGCCACTTTGAAATCGTCCCAGAAGACCTGCTTTCTCAAACTACTTATGTAATCCCTGAAGCAGAAACATTGCAAACCACTTCCCGGTAGAGTCAAGCATGGAGAAAAGTCAATATTATTCCAGCGATAAGGGGCTCCCTTTTTTAACACAGGGATCAAAATGGCTGTTTGCCATATAGAGGTACTCTTCCCTCCTGCAGGACCTTACAAACAAAATGTTCAGTAGTGTAGCCCAAAACTCTGGATTCTGTCTAATTACAAAATTTGCCAGGCCGTTAGGGCATGGAGCCCTAGAGGCCTTCAATCTACCAATCTTCAATTGGATGTCCTCCTTATCTATCTGAAAAGCTCGAATAGTGGGAGGAATACCCACTGTCACTCTGCCAATTCTCTACATAGGGTCAGGGCTTCTTCTCAGAAATACCTCCCATTGGTGCTCGTTAATAGGGTTTAGTACTTTCAGATATCTGTTACCTCTAGTCAACAGGTTTTCCTAACCTTACCACCTCAAAGAACTGCAATCATTCTATGCCTTTGCATGCCCTGAGTAGACATGCACCACCAATGCATCCAAATTCAATACGCAGTTTTAACCACTTTGATTTCTCTGTGGTCTTCAATAGGGGATATGTGTTTAGCTTTAATGTTGCACACATCTATATGTAGCTTGTGTATTCTATCCGTGATCACTTTGTCATATATATGTATAGGCCCATCTACTTTCTCAACTGTTTGTGTATTGCAGGCAGCATGTTGGCTAGAAAAAGATATAAACCAGGTTTCGATTTCCTCCATAACTACCAATCCAATAAGGCATGTCTTCACATTGGTGGGAGCAGTCATAGCCAGACTTAATACAATGGCTTCATGACCACGCCAATAGTTTTTATGGACACTCATGTCAACAACATTAAATAGTGCCTCAGAGTTAACAAAAAAATAATCAAGGGTGGCTGTCCTATTTCCCATCTGCCATGTGAATGCTCTCGGGGTATCTCCTGGAGTTCACCCATTGAGCATTTCCAAATTCCAACTTTCAAGGAACTGCACCCACTCCACGTCCTCAGGGTTAGGGCAGCTCTGCATCATAACACTTCGACCTGGCAATACTCCACCCATTGTCGATTCATCACCACCAAGACAATGGGCCTCATTACGACCCTGGCGCTAATGGGTTAACGGCGCCATAAAAGGCTGGGGCGCCGTTAACCCATTAGTGCCTGATTATGAGGTCCCTTTGCGCGACCTTAAGTAGGGACACGCAAAGGGACCTTGGTGCTAAGTACGGTACCGCAATTTGCGGTACCGTACTTAGCGCCTTCCCCATTCCCATTGAGCCCTATGGGGCAAAAATGGGAATGGGGAAGGGCCATGGAGGAAGGGGGAATTACCGCCCAGCCAACCTTGTAATGGGGTGGAAATTCCCCCTTTCTCCATGGCGGAGTCGGAAAGTTATCGGCATGGACCATGGTGCTATTAGCACCATGGTTTTCCGCCTGGGTCGTAATGAGGCCCAATGACAATTAAAATCACCACCCATGATAACAATAACATCCTTGTTATTTCTGGCCCATGAGAAAAAAAGGCCATGCAATGCATTCTGGATCAATTCTCTATATAACCCACCAGGGGGGTTGTAGATATTGAAAATCAGTGCACGTTTTTTATGATCAAAATTAGACATCTCAACCACCACAGCCATGATGAATTTAGAACCGGCACAACACATTCTACAGGATTTAAAATGATGCAGAATGCTGGTAGCCAATCATCTGAATGGGCTGTCCCTGGTACCTTTATTCACCAATGCTTGGTATATTGTATACCCATCGATATATCTCATAGACATTAGCCAAGATTCTTTTAATAAAGAAATCGGGTGTTGCAATAGTAAAGATAAGGAACCAGTAGTAGACAGTAAATGGGCAAACCCTTGGGTGTTCCAAGAAAGTAACGAGATTGCTGATTGGTTTTTAGACAATTCAACCAGTGAAGATTCTGCAAGCCACTTCAACATCATCTGAATATCAGACAGCTGCACACTGTCTTTATTAGGCAGCTGGTGAGATATTACATTTTGTTGACGGCTCTGAGTAGAACATTCAGCAGATGGAAACAACAAATCCTCAGTATCAATGTTCACATCCAGGTGGACCCCACAATTAAATAAGTGAGCCCGAAAGCTATACAATAGTAATGATGAATTGCTGTCACTTTCAGGTAAATGCATTTTTAAGGTGAAAAAAACGTAAAATCAGTAGACACAAGGACTCGTATTTATGGAATCTGGTGCAGTAAGGATAGAAAAGCAGGATGAAATAACCATTTTCCCTGACATTTTTGGTTCATATTTTTCACCAGAAGTTTATGATTCACTGAATCATTAGTCTCTAGCTGTTCATTGTTAAGAGTCTTCCCTTTTTACAATACCCCTTACAGCGGTTTAGGTGTACACTAATGATCTATCTGTTCTCCTCTGTGCATAGTCATATTAGACCCCACACTTATGTTCGCCAGCTCAAATTGTTTGGTCATGGTCGCCCCCAGCTTGTTTCCACTAGCCAGCTAGTCAATTTGCCCAGCTGCTTCGCCTGGCATCTTTTACTGTGGACCACTTTCCTCTGAGATTCTTTAGATTTCTTGTGACGTATGTCATTAGGGGATCTCATAACTTCCACTGGCCGGAAAGGCTGCCGGGGGATCTCCCGTTGTGCTAAACATCTCTTTTTTCTGGAGTAATACACATCAGGAGAGTCCAAGGCTACCACCCACTTTCAACTCCTCAGAGGGATCAGCCTCTATCACTCCCAGTTCCTCAGTGGACATCACCTCTAACCATTTACTAGATAAGCCCTGATAAACAGGCACCTCTTTTTTCTCCAGTAGTGCCGTTAGGTTGTTGACATAGGGCTGCATATTATCGTGGATTCTTCTGCACAATTTTAAAAGGATCTTCATTGTGAATTGTATTGAAACCATTAATTATTGCAATTCAGAAAAGGCAGACTCACTGTGCAACGACTCATCAAGCTTAATATTGGAGATGGTGTGCATGACCAAATGTGGTGAAGCAGACAACCGATAGGAGTTCTGTATCAGCTCACTATTTGACTCAGTTCTAATCACTTGTGCTTCCACACAACTGGCTGGGCAACTGTGTTGAGATTATTTCTACTGACACTGTTATAATCTGCTGAATAGAATAACACAAGTCCGACAGAGAGTTGTTGTCAATATCATCAAGGGCCAATTGAATCCTGATTCACTAAGGCTTTATTAACATTAAGTGTGGGGGGGACTGATATGTTTGTCAAGTAAATGCAGTAATTGCCCCGTTTTGCTTTACAGGGGAAATGTTCTACTCGTCTGATGTTGCTGCCGAATTATTAGAACAGTCTTGGTTGGGTGAGTCGAGATGTTTTAATGTTTGTCCCCCACCCCCTTTCTTCGATTATATTGAGATGTCTTTGCTCTGTTTTTATTCGGCATGGTGATGGACAATCAGTTAAAAGGAATTAATCCAAGGTGCTCAAATGAAAATGATACGCCCAAAGAGTACTTACATTGAAAAGAATCTGCAGAACCCGCACCCCACAGCGTGCTTGTGGGACAGCATGACAGCACTCCTCAGCACTCCTTGAATGCACACGGCCCGCAGTATTTGTCCTCTTCCTGTGGCTTAGGCTGGATTTATAGTGGGCAATCCAGGAACACAATCCAAATTTAATTTTACAGTCACAGCAATTTAAGCGGGGGGGGGGGTGGGGGGCAGCATGAAAGCACTTCTCAGCACTTCTTAAATGCCTGTGCCTGTGCCAGAATACTATAGATGGCCCAGTAGCATGTGTTGCCTATTAGGAATTTGATGGGATACTGAAAACTAGGAAACTAGGTTTGCAGCCTATAAACGGTCTACACTAAAACAAAAATAATACAAATATGAACAATAGTACAAAATATAATTACTTTAGATCCTGTTAAATTCTGGACCTGCAGGAGAAAACGAATTTCTATCATGCAATTTATGGTGTGGCTTGAGGCTATGTTATCTATATTCATCTGCCCAAGGAGGGACTTTCATAATATATCACCACTGGCAGGGAGGATCAAACACATTGATTAAGGTATTACACACTTCTGAGTCAAGTGTTCTAACTTCTAGTCCACCAAGGCTCTGGCTATAATGTACATCTGAATGCTCTTGTGTCTGGAAACAGTGTCCGCTGTGGTCAGGGTCTCATGTGCAAGTACTTCCACCTCTTTTGAATGAAAATGATAGTGGCAAAATGCTGCAAAATGTCTCACACAGACGTATCAGCTATTTATCAGGGATTCTAATGTTTACTTTGTTCTATTGTGTTAATTAGTCCCGTGGCCAATTGGAGAGCTCGGAATATGGGCTGTATTCTTGTTATAAGCCCGCATTCCAAGCTTCCCTAGTGCTGTGCTGTTAGAAAAGATTTCTCTTTACTGCACCTTTCCTTTCATCTTTATGGGACCTCCAAACATTTTGCTTTTATTTTTTAATCTGACCTGTACTTTTTACAGTGCAGTCAAGCCTTAAGCTTCACTGCACTGGCTTTTGCTCATATGTCATGGGGAAACAGACATGTCCTTCAGGCTCTCAGTACTGGGAGACATTGTTTAGCTTAGTCATGTTACTGTGCTACTGGAGGGCTTTGAGTGTTTGCTGGCAGGATGTGGGCTGGCATTGTCTGGTCCCAATACACAAACTGGTGTTGGTGTGTCTGAGTGGTATGCATGAATGTTCCCACCAGTGGTGCTGATTGGACAAATGCTGGGGTGTGTGTGTTTGGGCTAGTCGTGTTATTGGCTAGTGAGGGCAGCAGCTCTTCCTGGCTTTTAGGATAAGATGAGGACCCCTGCACCCATTCTTAAGAGATCCTGGAGAAACCTGAAGGAGCCAAGCATCCTGTCGAGCTGTGACACCCGCAAAGAAACCTGAGACCTGACTGAAGGAGGCCTGGCAACCAACTTCTGCTGCTGTACTGGAGGAGCCGTGTCTTGCTTGTGATTTTTAGCAGTCCTGTGAAGGAGCTGCAACCCTTGGAGTGGAGGGACCATCCATTCCTGGTGTTTGCTAGGTGCCCTGCCAAAGGAGGCCTTCAGAAGTGCCCTGGAACTGTCCTGTGGCTGACTAGCTTCATTTTTGGGCTACCGTTCTTTGCCTGAACCTTGGGGAATCCTCGGCTGGTCCTAAGAGAGTAAGTCCTGCAAATTCTCTGCATCCTAGCATCCTAGCATCAAGGGGACCCGAGATAGGATGGAAAGTCCAACCGTGGCTGCTGAGTCCTTTTGCATCACCGTGCGGCAGTGACCACCGTCCGAAATAGCTTTACTGACCTGAGTACAATTCTGAGAGGAAACCTGCATCGAGTTTTGCTGCATTCTTCAATCTAGAGTCCTTGCAACAGTGAAAGACACCGAATCGGAGATCAGCTTGAACCTGCAACTGCTGTGAATCGAGGACTGTGACTTTTGGTGGGAAACACAACCTCAGAACGTCTTCTTTTGTCCTGCCAAGTCTGGGCAAGAATCGGAGTACGGGGGGTAAGTTACAGAGCTTCTTACCTAGCGCTATATTCCCATTATAAGTCAGGGGGCTTATAATAAACCTACATTCTAACATTATTGGCTTTGCCAGTACTTGCTTGTACAAGACATCTGACTGTTGAGAATACTTTTGGGCATTAGTCTAACTTGTATCCTAACCCTAAGAACCCTTCACTTGATCCCAGAGACCCTATCTGCAGTTTTCCTGCTTCATAACTTCTGTGGAACTTGTACCTGAAATATTGGGCAAAAGACCCAGCCAAATTAGGGATGGACAATTTTAATTGGGGATCATCTCTGTGGACCTTGTGTGCATAATACTGTCCTAACCTTTCCTTTGCAGGAGTTTCTAATGTGTTTATGCCCTATCACAAAGTGAATGGCCATAAATAAATTACTGTATTTGTATACATCCTGTCTAAGCGCAACATGTTATTCCCATTGTGCGACCTCATTGTATACCCTTTACAAGCTCACCAATTCTGAAGATCGTAGCCTAGACAGCCTGTCAACGCTACCAACACTGGTTTGGCTACAGCTACCCAGAGTTGTTCTTGTCACAATATTGGTTGGCCTTCTATACATCTGTCCACCAGGCCAGAGTATAGAAAATCAGTCCTAATACATTGGTGTACAGTGGTGGGATGACCCTCTCCACATAACATCTGGGTGTTTTGTGAAAAGGATATTTATTTGGTAACACAGTGCAGATCACAATACTTCTCACTGGTGGTGTGTCCAGATAATACTTACACAGAACACTATAAGTTTTGATTGCCTTGTAGAACAAGTCGCCTACTGTACTAGATATAATGGAAACAATTCCTTTCACTACTTTGAGGGCCTCCAAAGTGGATCAGCTAAGAAGGTTATGTGCTAATAGGGGCTTGACAGTCTCTGGAACAACAGTTGGTTGTGAAAATGTTGGACTTTGAAAGAAATTAGGTTATGCCGAACGTCGCAAATAGTCCTGATAGTGGAGCGGGGCATGGACCCAGTAGCAGTAATGGAGTTACTGCCACTGCAGTGGCTAATATTGAGGATCAGGAGGAAGAAAATGTATCCTCTGAACTTTTGGCTGTCATTACCTCAGATGCTGAGGCATTGTTCAATTTCAAAAAGGGGAAACCTAGACTCGTAGAGAAAGAGCTTGAGTTTAATGTGGCCAAATTGGAATTTGAGAGGGTTGAAAGGCAGAAAGACAGCGATCGCCAGCTTGCCGAGATTCAGGCTTCACAAGGTTCTTCCAGAGGATCTGGAGATGGTTTTAGGTTTTCTTCACATCCTAGGTTTCTAAAAGATCTCTTAAGTATGTATGAAGAGAATAATTACATACTTGACTGGCTTGTAACTTTTGAGTATGCATGTGAGGTACAAGGAGTGAGTGATCCTGACAGGATTGCATTGCTGATCAGCAGACTTCGCTTCTGGCTGCTGTGCCATTATGGAAATGTCAAAAGCTGATAGATTAGATTTTGTGAAACTGAAACAATCTCTTATCCTCAAGTTTGTGAAGGCTCCTGCCCAATACTTGAGGAGGTTTAGAGAATGCAAAAGAAAAGAAGCATGACCTATGTAACATTTGTTGCAGATTCTTTAAAAACATGTGTGGCTGGATAGAGGGCTATCAAGTAAGCACCTTTGAGGGTATGATCAATTTGGTCATGCTTGAACACATGTTTGCCTCTTGTTCCCCCAAGCTTAAGCAGCATTCCACTCACTCAAAGGAGTTAAATCCAAAGACACCAGCCATTGCTGCTGACTTATGGGTATCACATAGTGCCCCATAAGGACAAGCCTGCTTCAGGTTAGCAGGAGTAAGGGAAAGAAGCAGAAAGAGAAAGAGCTTGGCAGGTACTGATAAACCAATTTCCAAGAAGGCCCACAAAAAGGTAATGAGAGGAATCCATCAGAATCGAGTCAGGGTAGTGGGGCAACCCCCCCAATCCCACCCCCCCAAAGCATGTGAGTGGTTTCTCTAAGCCTTCCTATGTGTCAAGTACCAGTGGGACTTGTTACACTTGTGGAGCAGGTGACCACAGGAAGCGGGACCCCAAATGTAAGAGTAAGACCTTGGGGGTCTACTCCGCCGGTCTGGTCTTCTCTCAGAATGAGGAAGAAGAGATGGCAGGGGTGTTCTTCCCTTTAGACGGCATTCCTTCAGAGGAAGAGTCTGAAGTTAGTATATATTCCTTGGAAACTAGTAGTGCTGGAGCACTGGCTCCCATCCCAGTCCTGTTGCAGAGTGATAATTCCTATGAGGATAGTGTTCAGGTGGGAGGCCCAGTCCTACTGAAGTAGCTTCCTCCATGGTGAACCCACAGGTTCTTGCCAGAGATCCTGTGGGGGATAATCAGTTGGTTAATGTCCCAGAAGCACCTGTCATTCAAGCTGTGAATAGAGAAATGGTCAGGGGATATGTCAATATGAGAGTAGTGGTTCCTAGAAGAGTGCTGGTTGAGTTGAGTCTTCAAGACCCTTCAACCATTAGGTCCCAGAATTAGGCTGTTTTAGCCAAGCCTAAGAGGAAGCCTAGGCCTAAGGGGAAACCCAGGGCTAGAGGAGTCGGAAACAGAGCCAGGGGGAAGGAGAATATTGTCTCTGCCTTACCTAATACTTATGTTGAGGAATTTGGAAGTGTCCCAATGCCTATTTTTGAAGAAGGACCCCCAGGAAACCTTGAATCCTGTGGGCTTCCTCAGCTGCCTAGTGTATAGGTAGAGGAGAGTGCATGGAGAGAGAGAAGTATGCGCCAACAGAAAAGGAAAACAGCATATTTAGCCCTATGGAGAAAGGCCTGCGTCCAATGGGAGGATCCCCTCCAGTGAAGCAAAGGATTCACAAAGAAGGTGGGTTACTGCAAAGTAAGCCCACAGAGCGCACCAGAGAAAACCTTGAGAGGTTGCAGTTTACTCAGGTTTTGAGGCCCTTCATCCTACAGTTTTTTTGTGACATTCCCCTGCTAATGCGTCAGTGTCAGGATATCACCTGTGTCGTATAACACTATTTCTTGCTGGCCCATGATGGGGATCCCAGAAGAAAACCATTGATGGAGTCTCTCTCTCTGTCACCAGGTTGGCAGGTTTGAGACAGGAATTAAATTACTCCAGAGTTCACTTTTAGGAGTGGAGTCATTGCTACCATAGACAAGGCCTAATTTGATTAGCGCTTTGACGTTGGAATACTAAATCAATAAGTTGTAAATAGTGATTGCTGATCCCAATCCCATATGCCCTTATGCCACCCCACAGAGAATGACTGCCAAGTCAGTCATTGACGCCCTACTGAATGACAGTCCCGGAGGTAGCTCCTCTGCTGTGCTCAATACTGGTCAGACCCAGTGGAAGGATGGTGTAGTGACCTGTCAAGTGTCACTGAGCAGTCATCAACAGGAGGATGGTCTGAGAGAGAGATCGGTTAGATCTCTCATTGGTTTATTGGAGCCTTCAGTGAGCCCCAGAGAAGGAGGTGGGACATAATCCTGTCAATTTTATTCTGCAAATCCCTGACCACGTGTCAGTGGTCTGGGCCTTGCCATGTTTCACAGCTTAGCAAGGTAAACTATTGAGAAGGCATTGTTGGACCTGTCCAGGTTACCATAATGTTTTCTATGAATAGTATGAAGGATTCTATCTTGAGAGATTGAATGGGAGACTTGCATATGACTGCAGGAAGGGAGCCAGAGACATCTGTTTCTCTCCCTGCCCTGTGCCTCAGAAGGCCTTCTAATGGCTTCAGTGAGAATGGCCTAGTGTCTCCTCACTTGACTGCCCACCAGCAAGGTGAGCTGGAGAGTTTGCTCAAACAATCTCCCCCCTTGTTGTCACTGACACCCTTTATAACAGGATGGTGTAAACCAGACTGTATTCTGGGAGTAAGTGAACGACCAAGTTTGGGTATTGTGGTGACTCAGAACAAAGAGAACATTCTGACAGTTGGTGTGAGATCCACGTAGCTGTGCCTCTGAATGCCCTCACTACTTATAGAGGACCTAAAGAGTTATTATGGACCCCTGAGTGTGAGAGGGCCTTTACTGGCCTGAAAGAATCCTTAGGTCAGGCCCCTGGTTTAGGGGTACCCGATTGTAAGAGACTGTTCTTAGTGCAGACAGATGCCTATGAAACTGTGATAGTTGGGAACATTTCACAGCTTAATGACAAAGGTGAGGAGCATCCTATATGTCCAATCAGCTACCAGTTTAGGGTTGGAGAACTCAGTTGGCCCCAGGTGGAGAAGAGTTGTTTTTCCATTGCATGGTGCCTTAGGAAGTTGAGATCCTACCTCCAATGGACTCACTTCACTGTGTATGCTCTCCCTATGCCTTTGAAGTGGCTGATAGAGGGAGACAATTCAAAGTGGCTCAGGTAGTTCATGAGTCTGCAGACCTTCAGCTTCACTGTTGGGCATATAACAGATCCCACATGTAGCAATTCTGATGGGCTGTCCAAAAGGGATAATCGATTGGAACAGAGGACCCATCCAGGGGTGGATTATTTCCTCAGGTCCCTTAGTCTGTGGGGGTCAGGGGGGGGGGGGTGTTAGGAAAGATTTCTCTTTACTGCACCTTTGCTTCCATCCTTATAGAATCCCCAAACATTTTGCTTCTGTTTTTGAATCTGACCTGTACTTTTTTTGTGTATATAGTTTACATATGAAATCTTTACAATCAATACACAAAATGTATCAATAATAGAATACAGTCAATATCACATATTACAAATACACAATTAAGAGAAAAAACCTGCTAAAATGATTTCCATGAAATACATTGCCTCATTACTCAATACGTACAGTCTATCAACATTGCCCAAATTTAATCAGGTTCGTCTTTCTTATTCAAGACTTCTTAAAAAAAAACAGATACCCCAGAGAAAAAGTAGAAAATAAAAAAGGTGAAATACATTTGTTTGCCAGGTCTCAGTAGTAGTAGTTTCTTAATTTAAGAATCTCCCACAAATGGAGAGAAATCCATAAAAAGATCTAAGGATTTAATAAAACCTGCACTGCCAGTCCTTCTGCAATATTACCTATTGATAAGCATCTGGAACAAATATAGTAATCTTCCCCCACAATAACCAATCTGGCAAATGTCTCCATTTATAAACTTCTTTTTACCTTGAGGTCAGAACATTCAAGGAGAAGATGATGGCTGGTTTCCAAAACCCTTATCTTTTGACAGAATTTGCACAGGGTGTTTGTGTCCTCAACAAGCTTCCTTCTCTTTGTTACTTCTTTTGTTGGAAGAATATTCCACCTTAAATTAGGTATCAGAAAACAGTAATGGCAGTTAGGGAACTGTATTACCTATATACAAAAAGAAGTCCTATTCTCACTTATGGTGTTGCCCTTCACTCTTCCCACATCAAGTAGAACTTTTCAATACTTCTCACAAATGTTATTAATCATTAATCAACAATTCATTAAAACTATCCTAAAAATGATCATAGTACATAAAACACATCTATAGTAAAACAGCACAATTGGAACCAACACAAGTAGAAACACCATGAATGGGTCGTGATACAATAATTCTTAAAGGATCAACATTCGTGTAACCAAATGACACTCTAATTCCAATGCCTAACTAAATTCAGCTTGTTTCTTATTAGTAAATCTCAAAATAACCCGACTTGTACAAGTTTATGTCCTTCATGTACAACAATGTAGGACATTCTTCAGGGGAGTGTGTATCTTGTGCCGGAATTAAAAAGTCTTCTATGGTCGGGGAGAGTACCCTGTTAAACAAGAGGACACCCTATTAATACTCAGTTATTCAAAATAAATTTCTATTTGCATTTATCCAACCCTTACCCCTACAAAGGGTATTGCAGTATGTTCATTATTACATACCTCTCTTTCTTTGTAACGATTCTTGGACTTTTACTCATATTTACTGCAGATTCCCAATTTCTTGTAGGAATTCTTGCTCTTCCACTTCTTTCCTCTAATCTAGTGTACAATAATTGCATATTATCACTGTGAGACCAAACAAAATATCATGCACATTGTGCTTTTTTATATATGACTTTTAATATTTTTCTGTATTTGGCCAACTTCAAAAAAATCTCTTGCTTATCCCAAAATGTGGATTTTCCCATCCACTTATTCTGTGTTTTTCTAAGTTGACCTCTCTGTCCTCTGGATCACAATTGTCACCCTATAAACAGGGCCCGTATGACCTGTTTAGATATACTGCAATAGGAAAAAAGATCCCGCACTTGCCAAGTACTGTATAATGAATCAGCCCAATCACTTACTTGTAGCTATGGAAAAAGATGTTCACAATTCAGAAAACTTCTACTCCTCACTGGGTAGCCTTTGTGACTTAAGGTATAAATGGCCTCATGTTCCTGGATTTGGTCAAAAACCTAAAATACAAAACCCCCATTTAGAAGCAAGTTGCACTCTAAGGTTTGTAATCCTGTATTCTATATCTTGTTTAATGCACTTACTTCTGAAAATTACCTGCAGCTCAAAATCGCCTGGTCAACCCTCTAAGCATCCAACTGTTCGTTGCCCTTGGAATTCAGGGCAACATAAAAATACGCGGGTGGAAACAGTGACTTTTGCTGCGTCATGTCGTCATTCCGCACTGTCATGACGTTATGTGGCGCATCCCGGTGTCAAAACGCAACGTCATGACGTCATCACATCTTCCACTACGCCTATGCGGCCATGCGTAGGCGCAAAATAATGTGATCAGTCCCTATAGGGAACTGTGTCATCATAAAGGAAAATAACCCCATTTTCCTATGCTGATATTTTAGATAGGAGAGAGAAGGATAACTGTGGAATGTCTCCATCGTACTAATCCAATCATGATCATATATGAGCTTTTTGATTTTATCTGGGTTATTCACAAGCGTCTCCCTAGAGGTGGACGGATCTTGAAGGGTTTGATCACAAAAGTCTCTAAGGGTGGATAAATATTTATTCCCAATAAAGCAAACCTGAGAAGAGACCAATTTCCCTAAGTCCTCATAGAGGGATTCGCTTGGCGGTTCTAATAAGCTACGGAATAGAGCCATCATCCGCCACAGAGATCTTGATTTCAGAGACAAAAGGTCCAATTCAAATTTACTTGCCGTCATTGGAATATTATTTGGTAATTTTAAAATGTTCCTCCAGATCACTCCTTCAATAGATTCCCAGATGTTCTGCAATTCCAAAAAATGGAGCTCCATCCCATATATAACTTTTGGAACAATTTTACCTTCATAAAAATCGACATCTGGTTTTAGAGAGAATCGTCCAATTTTCTGGTCCAGGTTAACTTTTTGGGCTGTCAAAGGCAGGGCCTTCTGTTTTAGAAAAATATGAAGGCCAGGGTTCGATGGTTGCACCATTATTGGACAGCCTAAATATAGAATTTTGTGTGCCCTTTCTATAGGTTGGGATCCTATATTCCAGCCAAATTTGATTTCCTTTCTTCCTTTTGAAACAACCAGAATACGGGTCTTACTGGGATTTATTTTTAGACCATTGATTTCAGCAAATGTATCAATCAATCGCTAAAGTCCCACCCTAGTTTGATCGAAAAGTAGGAAGTCGTCAGCATATGCCAACCACGATATCCCCAACTTTCCACTATAAAGTCTTGCCTCTTCTTCCAGATATTCACCAACATCCGCAACATTGAGGTTGAAAAGACAGGGTCGCAAAGAGCAACCCTGTCTTACTCCTACAAAAGTTCTAATCCGTCTCGACAGATTTCCCTCTAAATTCAGGCTGACAATGCCATGATTAACTTTAGCAAACCATCGAGGATATCTCAATTGGCAGGTTTGGCCCAGAGGCGTGACCGAATTACAGAATCAAATGCAGTTGATAGGTCAATGGAAGCGAAATATAGATTCCCACCAAATTTTCCCCAGGCTGAGTCTTGCAGGGCTCTCATGACCAGCCCATTAAGATTTGTTGAGTGGCCTACTCTAAACCCAGTCTGGTATTTTTTTAAAATATGTGTCTTTTCCACCCATTTATTGACATGCGATAGCAAGAGCGACGCAAATAATTTACAATCTGCATCTATCGATGCTATTGGCCTATAGTTCTTTGCTGCATTCCTTTCTACTCGTTTATAGGTGGGTACTATATGGGCTGTTTTCCAGCTAATTGGTATCGTACTACTTCTTACAATGCTTTTAAACAGCATTTTAAGAATGTGGGCCCACGCTGTTGGCATTGCTTTTAATGTATTCTTGGTCAGCCCATTAGTGCCGGCAGCACCCAAGTTCTTGGCTGTCTTAATTAGTTTCAGTATCTCCCAGTATTCAATATCAGGATGCCAACACGTCCTTTTCTCACAGTCCCCCCAGGTTTTATTTGGCAACTGTCCGGCCGGTGGCCATATAACGCCGAAAATTTTTTTACCCAATGTTCCTCCGAAACTCCATTCAATTGGCCTATCATAAGCGGAATATCTCAACGATTAATACGTTCCCAGAAAGCCCTTAAGTCTATTTTCAGCAAGACGCCTAGCATCATTTGTGCATCTTTATGCAACATAATAGCTTTTTTGGAAATGCAGAAGTTCTTATACTTCTGCCTGATATTTCTAATCCTAGAGTTCTTTTCCAATTGGCCAATATTGGATTTACGTACCTCTATAAGCATCCAAAGCATATGAGAATTTTCTTTAGCCACACTCTCATCATAAGTGTGCATATGCTTTCTTTTGGAGACCCCTTCTTAGTTTATACTGGGCCCTTCCATGTAGATCCCTCAAAAAGGTATCCAACTCAGGAGCATTAAAGACTACCTGTTTCCAGAGATAGGAAGTACTGTTCAAGGTATCTGCTAGTTCACCATTGAGCACTTCGATATTGCGTGGTGACCATCTGATTCTTCTACCTTGTCCCAGAGTTTTCAGATTGATTCCACCACTCGACTTTCAAGGCACTGTGATCACTCCATATGTTTGGGTTCACAGTAATACTGAGTGATAGTTTGGCAAGACACTCATCGACAAAGATATGATCAATTGCAGATGTACTCTCTCCCCTCTTCCACGTTGGTGGAGTAGGCTGAGTCGGATCCAGTGTTCCATTGCCCCCTATCTGAAAATTACAACATTTCTTCTCCTAGGTCCTTATAATCCTCATCAGAAGAGATAAGGCAATCTGAATTTAGATCTCCGGCAAGGATAACTTTGCTGTATATAGTTGCAGATTTCCAATCTAGTACTATTTCAGTAATCTTTGCCAAAAATAACTCGAATGGTGCTAACCCCAAATGCCAATAGACATTAACCTGTACTTTTTAAATGTTGTACAGTTCAGTGAAACCTTAAGCTTCACAGCACTGGATTTTGCTCATATGTCATGGGGAAACTGACATGTCCTTCAGGCTGGCAATACTGGGAAACATTGTTTCCCTTAGTCGTGTTACTGTGTTACTTCTTTTGGTCACTTTTGTATCACTTGTGGTATTTTTTTTTTTATCATTGTACAATGCAGCTTACACTCCAGGACAATAGGGTGCATTTTTGTTTTGCCCTAGACTAATACCCAGAAGAGTTTTCATTACACTGGGTGTGCTAAAAGGATAAGCTGATAGCAGCAGTGACTTTTGCCCACTTTTTGGGAATTTTCTTTTTAGCCTTACCACGTTTACCGCGTTTGGCTACTAACTGTGGCTACTGGTCAAACATAGACGTGCCATGAGATTTTTCACTTGTCCTTTTGCAATCTTGTCTTTTAGCCTTATTCCTGGCCTGAGAGGCCAGGAAAATCCTTATAAGGACTTCCTGTGCCCAGGAAAGCAGAAGCCTTTGGCCGGCTACTGGAGGGCGGTGTGTGTTTGCTGGCAGAATGTGGTCTGGGAACTGTCTGGTCCCAATACACAAACTGGTTTTGGTGAGTCTGAGCCGTATGCATGAATGTTCCCGCCAGTGTTCCTGATTGGACCACTGCTGGGCTGTGTGTGTGGGCTAGTCCTGCTATTGGCTAGTGAGGGCACTGGAAGTGTCCTTATAGGCATCTGTCTGCACTAAGAATGGTCTCTTCCAATCAGATGCCTTTAAACCAGGGGCCTGACCTAAGGATTCTTTCGGACCAGTGAAGGCCTTCTCACACTAAGGAGTCCATAAGAACTCTTTAGGTCCTCTATGAGTAGTGAGGGAATTCAAAGGCATAGCTATATTGCTATAGGCTGCCACATTGCTTCTGTATTTCCCAGTGAGGCCCAGGAAAGTCCTCACGTGGGCTTGGGTAGTGGGGTTTTCCCAGTTCTGTGCATGAAGTACTTCATTGACAAGAGTTTGCATCTTGTCCCCACATACAGCAACTTCATGCTTGACGAATGCCAATGGCTCCTGTTCAGTTTGACACGACTGTCTTCCTGAAAAAGTTAGCCTGGTGAAGGTCCTCACACCCAGTCTCTTCAGTTAGACCCAGTTCCTTGCAAGTGGGTGTTGAATCTGCCATGTCACCCAGCCATGTATTACTGAGATCCATTTTCCCATCCAGAACAGGGGGTGAACTCATTTGACAGGTGTCAGTTGCAGCCACCAATCCAGAAGTGCATACACTTTAGTAAGGCTCTGAAAAGGCTGGAACTGTTGTGACCTCCTCAGCGTAGGCTGCAAGGGCTATGTTGCCATACCTTGCAGAGAGATCATGACAGCACCTGTATTTGTATTTTTCAGTACAGAGCTGATTTACTAAGGTGTTACCTATTAGTGAAGAGTGTACATCTGTCTTGGGCACTGACCTCTTGACAGCTAGAATGCTCAAACACTCTTTATTCCAACACAGCATGGATCTCACACCAACTGTCAGTACTTTCTCTTTGTTCTGAGTCAACACAATACCCAAACTTGGTGGGTTCATTTACTCCCAGAATACAGTCTGGTTCACACCATCCTGTTATAAAGGGTGTCAGTGACAACAAGGGGGGAAATTGCTTCAACAAACTCTCCAGCTCACATTGCAGGGGGGTCAGGTGAGGAGACACTAGGCCATCCTCACTGAAGCCATTAGCAGGACTGCTGGGACACAGGGCAGGGAGAGATGTCTCTGGCTCCATTCCTGTAGTAATAGGCAGGGCTCCCATTCTATCTCTCATGATAGAATCCTTCATACTATTCATTATGTTAAGATGGACAGGTCCACCAAGGCCTTCTCAATAGTTAATCTTGCCAAGCGTTGAAACATGGCAAGGCCTAGACAACTGACAGGTGGTCAGGGATTTGCAGAATACATTTGACATAAGAATGTCCCACCTCCTTCTCTTGGGCTCACTGAGGGGTCCAATCAAACTCATGAGAGATCTAACGGATATCTCTCTCAGACCATCCTCCTGTGGATGACTGCTCAGTAACACTTGAAAGGTCACTTCACCATCCTTCCACTGTGTCTGACCACTACTGAGCACTATCATCCCTCTCTTCTATCTCTGTCCCTCTCTCCATCTGCCTCTCTCTCTCTCTCTCTCTCTCTCTCCAGGCTTACAGATCAATAGGAAACCAAGCCACGTCGTTTATGCACAGTCTTGTGTGGTAATGTACTCTCTACATGTTTTTCACATGTAAGATGTCCAGAGTGTGGTGATCTGCCACATGTTGCAAATGAACTGATTGTCTAAAAACCTGGTAACGCCCAGGGCAGTCAATTTGCTGGTGAACTGCTGTCATTTAGCTTTCTTCAAGGCCACAGGAAGATCTAGTGCCTTTTTCCTCAAATCGGTTTTGATTATTGCCTTTTTTAGGCAATTTAATATGCACAGTGACTCTTCATTTTTAAATCCTTTCACTCATAGACTACAATGTTTAAACTTTTAGAAATAAGACTATGAATGGGCCTGTACATCAGACAGAATGCCCAGTCTGTCTGATTAAAGAAGTTGCTTGATAATATAACCTCTAACTCCTTTTTTATTTATCAGGACTCCTGAACAGATCTGAGGATTTCGTCCTGCGTCTGTGTCATATTACCTCCAAGAGCTGTTCCCGTTCATTCCATGATTTGCTTCAGCCTAATTCAAAGTATGCCTTATGGTAAAACTGTTGCTAAATGAATCGAAGCTTTTGAAGAGACTGGTTTCATCCAGCACTCTGCGGCCCTCCAAGCCATTATATTCTGATTATTTATTCAGCATTGAGTTTCAAGTAGAAGATCTTAGCAGAGCAACACTGACCTTGTAATTCAAACAATTCGGGAACAGAATCTTTAACAGCAGCCATCTTCACAGTGAGATCAATAGCAGATTGTAAATATTGTCTTGGCAAATACACCATCAGCAGCTTTACTGCGTATTAACATGTTGCATTGTCAGCCTCATTGCCTTTCCACACTGCGCTCTGACTGATCTTTCAATCTGGTCGCCTTCACGCAGTTATGAGTTGTGTTATGCTGTAGGCAATACTTGCCATACTAATTGAGAACCTCAGCAATACAGTGTGCATGTACCGGATGTGTGTCAGTCAACTACTTCGATATGAGTGTTAAGGTTACCATTTTAGCAGAAGTGATCTACTGTATAATTGCCAAAAGGAGCATGACTTAAAATAATTTACCTTAGGCTGGAACTAATGTAAACATGCACAGCCACCAAATGCCCATTTGAGTTAGCTATGTTAATTTAATTGTCCATTAATTGTTCATCATTTCACACATGCAATCACAAATAGCAACACTCAAAGAATCATTGATGGTAAAACATAAGAACGCACTGATAGTGTTCATTGACATCATTGTAGTGCTGCCATCTGCTCTGGAAAGCCAGAAGAAGGACTCGGATCAGAGAGCATGTTATGTGTGTATTTAAAATAAAGTCAAATGACTGACACAACTGATAAATAGGAGCTCCCTTCCTAACCAAACTAAACTACGGTCTGAAGTCCATTCCAACAATAGTCCTGTGTCCACAGCTATCTACTAACTGGCCCTACCACTAGCAAAACGGAAACAGAATATAAGGAGTGCCCTGCACACTTGGATCTTGACAAAGTTCTCTCAGTCTTTTCCAGGAATCCCTCCCGGGCCTTGATTGAGTATTAAAAATGAACAAACGTTCCTCTCCAAGAAAACAGTTCTTGTCAGTCTATGCAAAAGTTTGTCAGAAATTCCCAAGTTTCAAAGTAGTCTCAAGTTCGTGAAAAAACAAAATACCTAATATTTATTTTTGTATTTGTTGTATTTATTTGCATTTTTAAAGTGCTCACACAGCCCGGGGGCATCGAGGCGCTGTTACAGAAATATGTCTCTTAGTTGCGTATTTATAACGCGCTTAAGCGTTAAAGGAATCAAACCTGGGTTGCTTTGTGTCGTCTTGTTTCCAAGGCGAGCACATTGCCGTTGAGCTATCCCCCGGCACATCCGGAGGATGTGCCGGGAGGATATGTCGAGGAATATTTCCCTGATTCCCTTCTGCAAACTTTGTTGTTCATTTGACACTTCAACCAACTTCTGGTCTGATGCTCTTGTGATCCGCTGATGTATTATTCTCTTTGGTCTGCTTATTTTGCCCCTGCGGCTCCTCTTGGTTCCACTGACACAATATCTCACTTTGCTCACTTAGGTCCCTGCGACCCTTCTCTACTTCTGGCTCTCTTGCTTTTCTTGGAAACCTCGTGGCACTTGGATGGCAGTAGTTTTCCTTTTTTCTCTGGGTCCCTGTGACCCTGTTGTAGGCTTCTGCTGCTTGGGTTTCTTGGGCTCTTTGTACTCGTCTCGCTTTCTCAGGCTTCCAAGGTCCCTGGCTCTTGGCTGCTTGCCACTTCTCCGCACTAAAGGCTGACAGTGTTCGTGTTCCACCGGTCTCGCTTCTATCTCACTCTTCGCTGGATCTCATGCTGGAAGCAGAGGATCCAAACCTCCCTCCTTCCCGGGATTTAATGTCCATTCATGGGGCCTGGGTACACCATATCCTGTGCACAGTCCTGCCTCCAGATCCTGTTCTCTCTGTGCAGCAGGCTCCGTTGGTCTGTGTGGCTCCTCCCCTAACCGGCGTGAACTCAGAATTGGTAATCGCTCTTCCAAACAAGGGTAATTTGCCCCTTATTATTGCTCCTGCAATGAGAAGGGGGTGTTGTTCATTACAAGTTTATTTATATATTGATGTATTTATTTATTGGGTATTTACAATGCACCTACACAGCAAAAGGTGTTTCAAGGCACAACAAGCCAAAAGCGGGGACTGGCCAGAGATGAAGAAAAACAAAAGGGGTTGTTCTGGTCAGGGTGGAAAAATGGCCCAAGGGTTAGGCGAGTGGAGGGCAAAAGGACAAGTGTCAGGGGAACAGAAAGAGTTCAAGGGAAAGAAGGTCCCTGTGCTAAGTGCAAGGGACTGGGCTGGAAGGGCTCAATTGGGTGCATGTCCAGCCAGATGAGAGCAGGGGGGAGGAGCCTGGAAGGGCAAGTGCAGGTTTGGGGGCCAGGGGAGACTAAGTGCAGGTGTAGTCTCATTGAGGAGGGAATCAGATGGAACCAGGCAGCCAGTCAAAAGGAGGCATATTGGGACATTAGCAAGGGAGGGGGAGAGGGAAGGAGGAAGAGAAAAGGAGGGTCTTGAGAAGCTTCCAGAACTAAAGGAAATCCAGCTCAGGTCTGAGAGGGGCAGAGAGGCCATTTCAGAGAGAGGCAACTGCAGAGGAGGGAGATCAACCCCCCCTCCCCCCCCCCCACTCTGCTTGGAAAAGCATCTTATCTGCAGAGACTTGGAGCTAGAAGTCCAAAGGGCTCTAGCAGGGAGGTATTTAGGGAGAGAGAGCGTTGGATGTAGTGGGGTCACAGGCCCCACAAAGCACTGTGGATGATGCAGAGGGTCTTGAACTTGATCCTTGCAGCAAATGGGAGCCAGTGGAGATATCTTAGGGCTGGAGAGATGTGGTCCCTGGGATTTAGGCCTAGAATAAGTCTTGCAGTCCTATTCTGGATTAGTTGACAGGGGCAAAGGGAGGAATTTGGCAGATTGGAAGAGGCTGCTGTAATAGTCCAACCTGTAGAAGACCTGAGCTCTGAAGACAATGGGCCTCATTACGAGACCGGCGGTAACCGAGCCGGAAAAACCAGCAGGTTACCGCCGGACTCGTATTACCATTCCGCCTCCGTGATTCCTGGAATCACCGGGGCATTACAACCCCAGTGACCCGGTATTTCCGGAGGCGGAATTCTGTAAATCGCCATTCCCATGGAGTCCTATAGGACTCCATGGGAATGGGTAAGTGGAAACACCGGCACCATCTCCTGATGGTGCCGGTGTTTCCACATCCGCCTGCAGGCGGGTGATGTTAAACCCGCCAGGTAAAACCTGGCAGGAATGATGCCTCCTGCCGCAGAACTCGAGATCTGCCGGTCAGAAACAATGGTGGCGGCAGGTTTACCACCACTGTTATTTCTGGGCCGACTGACTTGTAATGAGGCCCATTGGGCCTCATTACTAGCCCGCCGGTAACCGTGCCTGAAATTCCGGCAGGTTACAGCCGGACTCGTATTACCATTCCACCTCCATGATTCCCGGAATTACCGGGGCATTACGACCCCGGTGACCCGGGAATTCCGGAGGCGGAATTCGATAAATCCCCATTGCCATTGAGTCCCATAGGACTCAATGGGAATGGGGAAGTGGAAACACCAACACCATCTCGTGATGGTGCCAGTGTTTCCATGTCCGCCTGCAGGAGGGTGCTATTAAACCCGCCAGGTCAGACCTGGCAGGAATGACACCTCCCGCCTGCAGAACTTGAGATCCCCCGGTCCGGAAACAACGATGGCGGCAGGTTTACCGCCACCATTATTTCCAGACTGGGTGACTCATAATGAGGCCCAATGAGTTTCTGGGGGAAGTGAGGAAAGGGAGAATGTCTCTGAGGAGGTGCAGCTGAAAGTGGGTCTTTTTGGCAAGGTCCGTGATGTGAGGAGAGAAGGAGAGAGAGCAGTCAAAGATGACTCCAAGGTTTTTAGCCTCATAGGAGGGTGAGGAGAGGGGGCCCATGGAAGGCGGCAAGAGAGTAGGAGGGAAGGAGGGAAGGAGAGAGATAGGGTCCCAATCAGAAGGATCTCAGTCTTACTGGTATTGAGGCAGAGATTGTTAGCAGTTCAGCATGCCGGAATAGCAGACAGACAGTCAGGAATTAGAGATAGGAAAAAGAGGCCTAGTGGAGGGAAGCTTGAAGGAGAGCTTTGTGTTATCTGCATAACACTGGAAGTTAAGAGAGAAGCGTAGATCAAATGGGCTAGAAGAGTGAGGTAGATGTCGAAGAGCCACACGATAGAGCCCCAAGGAACACCACAGGTGGAGAGTGTGATGAAGGAGAGAAAAGGGACCAGTTCAACCTTGGAAGGTCGGTCAGAGAGTAAGGAGGTCAATCAGTCCAGAGCCAGGTCTTTGATGCCATGGGTATCACGTAGCCAATTTATATGAGGGAACAGGGGTACCAGGGGGGACAGAATGACTACTACCTCCCAAACACACAACAACATGGACAGATACAGAACACTCAGCAGCATATACAGTTGCCCCCACAGACGCAACACCAACAAGTGCCCCCACCCCAGACGACAATGCCTTAGGCAACTGTACCACAGCCCCAATATCCACCGGCAGCCCAACAGCTAGCACAAGTACATGCTTACTTCCTGGAGCCCATGTATACGACAGCAATGATACCAATACAGAAAATGGGAGGGTTTACTATAGTTGGAAATAACCTGCAGGGAACAGATTATCCCTATTGCCCGAATATGACAGCCCACAGACGAACTTGCTGTGTCCCATCCTGTCGGTCACACCTAATCCTGCGGAGGAACCTTGCACAAGGGTGTCAATAGTTGACAAAACTTTTTCCTTTCTTGTTGGCACTGGGGCGACTAGGTCATGTATCAGGGAAGGGACTTTTGCATTGTCAGGCGATGACATGAGCACTCAAGGATTCTCTGGGGCTCGAGAGGTGGTTCCATTTACTGATAGCATCTCCTTATCTATAGGAGAGCCGACTTATCAATACCCTTACTTTACTCTAAACAAGTGCCTGTAAATATACTGGGCCGCGACATAATGAACATACTCAATCAGCCTCATTACAAGTTTGCCAGTCCGGTAACTAAGGTACCGCTAAGCTTGCTGGTACCGTAGTTACCGGACCGTCAAACTACGAGTTCTGCTGACGGGTGCCTTTTCACCAGCCAGGTTGAACCTGACAGGCGGAATGGCACCCGTGAGCAGAGCATGTTGGTTGCATCGTCACCATTCTGAATGGTGCCGGTGCATCCGACCTCCCCATTCCCATTGAGCCCTGTGGGGCTCAATGGGAATGGGGAGTAAAAGTTTCCAGCCCCTGGCAATGGGTTAATACAGGGTCCACCAGGGTTGCAATGGCCTTGAATTTCCCCATTGTCAGGGGCCAAAAAAATTCACGGGTTTGGCAGCAGCCTGCCGGTTTTACCAGCAAGGCTACTGCCAAACTTGTAATGAGGCCCAATATGTCCATCTCATTTACAGAAAAGGGCATAATATGTTCCATACCTGGGATACAAATGCTCACGGTGTGACAACTAGTTCAGACATATTGTGGAAAACAGTATAGAAGGGGGAGCCAACAGGCAATGCCAGTACGGGATAGATATGGCCCTTGCATGGTTACCATGGATCACAGGACAGGTGTATCGGAGCCCAGGTGAGTACCTATTCAGACCAGAGACACCATCAGATGATGAAGAAGGAACAGTTGTAGCTGTAGATCTCAAAGGAATAGTGTTGAGAAAGGACTGGATTGCAGTGCATGCAATGGATGATCAAGGGAGAGCATGGAGGACAACAATTGCAGCAGCAGAAGAGTGCAGGTTAACACAGGTGACAGACGAGGAGCTGTTTTCAGAAGACAGAGGGAAGACATAAATGATGCAGGAAATGGGTGTGCACTTCTGGCTACATATCACATACAAGGAAGTTACACAGAAAATGGCAATAGCACTACAAGCACCACCCCCATTCCAAGAGAATGACCTGGTCAAGGTACGCAACGACTTATGGACCACAAGTCCCTATGATGTGGGTACATAAAAAGCATAGCGGGGGTGAAGATAAAGCTGTAACACGGTGCAATATTACCTAGGGTAGAACAGTATTCCCTAAGGAAAGAGGCAGATGAGGGAATTTATGAGACGATAAACGCTCTCATTCAAAGAAGCATCTTGGTGCCATCAGAGTCTCCATGCAACACTGCAGTGTACCCCATGCAGAAGGCGGATGGGGGGCATGGCGTTTCATTCAAGAGTTACGCCCTCTTAACCACATTGTAGAAGCACAGTACCCTGTAGCAGAAAACCATGCAACGATCTTGCGTGGAATTCCAGCAGAAGCCACATATTTCACTGTCATCGATCTCAAAAATGCATTTTTCTCAATACCATTGCACCCTGACTCACAGGGTTTGACCGGATTCATGTATCGCAACAAGAAGTGGGAACACACTAGGTTGCCACAAGGATACTGTGAGTCACCATCCATCTTTAACAGAGTAATACAAATGGATTATGGGAGTATCCAATAGACAGCACAGTGACATACTCATCTTTAGCGAAACAGAAAGGAGTGCAGAAATCACACAATATGTGTGCTCAATGTGTAAGCAGACAAAGTGTACAAAGTAGACATGGCTAAACTCCAGTACTGCCAGGTTGCATTATTATACATTGGGCAGATAATATCAAAACATGGGAGGCACATAGCCCCGAAAAGAGCACAGACGATACAAACATTCCCCAACCTAAAACAGTAAAGGAGCTGCAGCAGTTCCTTGGATTATGTAATTACTTCAAAGCATGGGTTTTAGACTACAGCTCTTACACATGCCCATCTCTAACTGCCCTTAAGGAAGCACAAAGGGAAGCAAAGCCACTGGGGTGGAGGAGAGAAATGACTGATGCAGTTATTGAGTTGAAGGAAGCAATAAGCACAGCACCAGTGTTAGCAACCCTATATTACAAAAAGGAATTCTTCCTGTTTTCACACACCGACGGTGTGGTTATGAAAGCAGTACTGACTCAGAAGACAAGTATGGGTCAAAAGCCGATTGCATACTACAGTGGGCAACTAGACCCAGTGATGAAAGGGCATTTCCTGTGAGAACAACATATGGCTGCTGCCCCATTCGCAGTAGAAAGGACTTCATCAATAACTATGGGATGCCCAACAACCCTTTATGTGGAACATGTCCTCTTTGCGATACTGCATAAGCCATAGAGCACACTAACAATTCATATATCCCTCTGAACCTGTGGTGTTCCCCAGGGATCTAACCTCTCGCCCTGGCTTTTCAACCAATACCTGGCAACTCTCCCCCAATGCATTCCCATTTTCTGCTCAAATTTCCACTGCTACGCTGACAAAACTCATTTTCAGACTGCCCTCAGCCACCTCCTCTCCTGCTCTCATCTCAGATTTCCTAACGGCCATTCAAGATTGGTGTGCCACCAACGATCTTTGTCTAAATGCCAACAAGACTGAGATCCTCCTCCTCGGTACACCTTCACCATTCTTTCACTGCACTCTCTGGCCGGCATCCCTTGGCCCTCCTCCTACGCCTACCTACAAGGCTGAGAGCCTCAGGGTCATCTTTCACTCCACACTTTCCTTCTCTGGCCGCATCTCTGATGTCTCTAAAAAGTCTAACCTCCTACGGCACCTCCTCAGAGTTACTCTTCCTTTCCTCTACTTCCTCCAGAAGCTCACTGTCTCCCAAGCTCTGGTTCTCTATAGGTAGGACTATTGTAACAGTCTCTTTTTAAATCTACCTGCCTCTACTCTCCCCCTTTACAAATAATCCAGAATAGGACTGCAAGACTTGTCTTTGGCCTCAAGCCCTGGGATCATATCTCCCCAGCTCTGAAATCCCTTCATTTGCTCCCAGTGGATGCAAGGATTACATTCAAAACAATCTGCATTGTCCACAAGTCTTTCTGTGGCCTGGGTCCAAAATACCTTCAACTATCCCTCCGTTAATACCTCCCCTCTCAAACTCTTTGCTCCTCTAACTCCAACAGGGTCAGTAACTTTTCAAAGAAATGAGCTGGCAGTAGATCTCTGTCTTCGGCTGGGGCCTCCCTTTGGAACAGCCTACCTGTCACTCTGTAACTTGAGGAGAACCATCTCTGGTTACAGAAGCACCTTAAGTCCCTACTCTTTGCTTTTGCCTTTGCCCCCCTCTCTCCCCTTCTGATCTGATTCTCTCTCGGTACCGTGCACCTGGCCACCGTCTGTCCTCCAGGCCCAGGTACCTGCTCACCCTGCTACCCTCCTGCATTTCCTCCGGGCCACCACTTGCACGGGGGTCTGTATCTGTACCTATACAGTCCCCCACCCCTTTCTTTTTTTTCTGCACTTATCCTTGTCTGCTACCTTAAACCGACCACTTGCCACTTGCAGGCTGCACTGCCACTGTTTATTGCAGTTATTATTTATTTGATTTATTTAATATTATTTACTTGTTTCACCTTTGCCCGGCACTTTCCACTTCCCCCCTTCCAGGCACTTTTCCCCTTTTCCCTTTCCCATGCTCTTGCGCATTATCAATGTCACTGGGCCTATTAAGAACATTGTTTTGTTCACCCCTTTTCCCCTCCCTTGCCTTGTTGTGTTCTGAAACACTTGTGTAGGTGTGCGATATAAATAAAATGTCAATTCAATTCCGGAATTGAAGATAGTAAGGTGTAAAAATGTTAATCCAGCAAAATGCATAGCAGATGTTCAGCAACCAGGTGAGTGGGCTCATGATTCTACAGAAAACATTGAGTTCTACACCGAAACACGCAAGGTAGAGGAAGAAGCACTTGAGGGGGAAGAGGTACTGTATATTGACGGGTCTTCCACAATAGATCAAACTGACGGGATTAGGAGAACTGGAGCAGCTGTGGTAAACCTGAAGGAAGATTGGACAAGTGGAGTCTGATTGCTCCCACATTTTTCAGCACAAGCTGCAGAATTAGTGGCATTAATATTGGCACTACAGAATAGTGTGGGGAAAAGAGTAATAATCTATTCAGACAGTGCTTAGGTCTCCTCTACAGTACATTCAGGGTTAGCAAGATGGCTCAGGAGGGGATTCAGGAGGGCAGATGTGACCCGAGTGCAGCATGCCTTACTAATGGGGGAATTAATAAATGTCATAACATACCCAGATGAAATAGCACTAGTGAAGTGCCAAGCGCACACAAATGGAGAAGATCCAATATCAAGGGGAAATGAAGCAGCAGACTATCAGACAAAACATGCATTGTATTTCGGAGCATTATTGGATTTGACCCAAAAGAAAAGGGGAGGGGTGAGACAAATGTTATTGAAAACTGGATACACTCACCTACCAGACACGCAGATAATGGAATTACAGGCTGCCGCACCGAGAGACGAGAAGGAACTTTGGGTAAAGAGAGGGTGTTCAATGTCCCCTACTGATGCCCTATGGTGGCAGAATAACACTGGGGAAGTGGTCATGCCACCTGCACTGCTACAAACAGCATTAAAGCAATTGCATTATTCTGCGGACACAGGGAAAGAGGACATTGCAGCACGCATTCGAGAATCATGGTTCTGTCCAGATATGACCTCCCATGTAGCAAACTTTATTAGTAATTGCTTGACCTGCCCTCAGTTTACTGCTGGCCACACACTGAGAGTACTGACAGGCACCATACTCTGACCCTTGGGGCCGTTCCTATACCTCCATGTCGACTACGTGCACAAGATTCAGGTATGTCAAGGGTATCGCTACCTGTTTGTGGTGGTCTGTCCCTTCTCAAGGTGGATAGAGGCTGGGCCATGTTCCCATGCTGATGCCCTCAGAGCAGCAAAATTCCTGTGAGAAAAGTATTCCCAAGATGGGGCATGTGCAAGGTCCTGCGGTCTGACAATAGGGCTCACTTTGCCAATTAAATGTTCCAGCACTGCCCTGTTAGGAATAAAACACAAATTCGCCTCTGCGTACCACCCGCAAGATAACGGGATGTGTGAACACCTCAATGGTCTCCTGAAAGAAAGTACTGCAAAAACTTAGCAGAGCACAACGAAGAACTGGCTTCATTGCTTGCCCTTAACCCTATTTGAATTAGGTAATAAGCCTGGGCCCGACCACCATTAACACCCTATTAGTGGTGACAGGACAAGGATTGCACCTCCCACAAGGGCTCAGAAGGACTGCGAAAAACCAGCAGATGTACTTGAACAGGAAATGTACGAATACGTAATTTCACTTGTATCTAGCATTTCTTTCATATCTCACCAGATACAACATACAAAGGGAGGCCAGAAGACAAAACACAAGGGGACACAGCAGCATGGACACCCAGGAAAAAGCACCTATCCAAGTAGGATACAGGGTGGTGCTATGAAATTTTGTCAGGCTCGGGAACACGCCTCGGTTCATTGGCCCACCAGCCCACATTGTGGAGGCAGTGACACACCGGACTGGTAAAGCTGAAAGGCAAACAGGTCTGGAACCACAAGCATGATGTAAAAGTATATAAACCACTGGCCTCACTCCAACGTGCGACTGCAGAGGTAGACAGGACCGATGCTACAGTAACCAACAACCAACAAGACAACACAGATACCCCAACAAACCCTGTACACCCCATGGTCAAATGTTCTCAAGTAACTGAACCTCCCACAATGATACTGTGCAGATTGACCAGTGACGAACACTGCCCCATCCCCAAAACATCCAATAATTGAAGTAGAAGTATTTTTTACTCATATCCCCATACATTCCCAGAAAGTGAGAAATATCAAAGAACTGCATGATAGCAACATATTCTAACTTGTCATTCCGCACGCACAGTTCGTGCTACCGACTAGGAGTAACACTGTCTTAACATTTCTCTTTTCTTGCACACACAGGGATCTGCGATTGTTGATGTAAAAGTGTTACAAGGTGTAGGTATTAGAGAATGTCTATATGTGGCCTCCTATTGATCGCCCTGAAGCACTCTCTGACCAATGTGTCCATGCTATAAGAAGACAAACGCATTTTAGGCCCCAATCACCACAAATGTACTATTATGCATTTCTTGAATACTTAGTACAAACATACCCACAACTTGAGCAGAGTGCATACCCTGTCTTACCCAACCACACTTCAACATCCCTCCATACGGAGGATTTGGGAACAGATGTTTGCATGGGCACATAATGATTATACTTAATTATATTTACAAGTACAAACAAAAACATGTTTTATCGCGATATTCAGGTGGGTAACATTATCATCTCATCAGCTACACCGGCAGAGTAAGTAACAACGATGAAAATAGTAAAAATAGTACTGTTTATTGTGTGCTTACTGCTTTCTACTAGACTTTTAGCAACCACTTTCTGGCAGCTCTTTCTTGCTTTGCATGCCTCCGCTGTATCCCACACTAACTCCCCGACCCAAGATGCACGCACTACGGTGTCAGGTGATACTGCTGAGAAGGTAAGGAGAGGTAAGCGCAGTGTTCCCACAGACATGAAAGGTATAGAAACATATCTTACAGAAAGTGCGCACATAACCAACAACATTTATACAAACACATGTCCCAAAATGGGAGGGACACAACTGATGAGAGCTGTTATGTCTGCTCATTGCTCCCCTATGCCATGAGCACCTCCAGGACCTTCATAGCACCAGAAATACCAGCAGCAACAGCACAATGCCTTATGTGTCTAGCTATGTTCCAAACAAGGGGAAGATCCAAGGGAAGACATCCACTCTAAGATGGATGTCCAAGGCGACCTTTGCATATGAAGACATTTACATTAAAACATTACATATGATGAACAATTACTGGCAACTTGCTGAAAGCCTACAGTAAGTTACAGAGGGAACAGAGAAGGGAGAAACAAAAATGATAACTTTGAACTATCTACCATGCAAGTGGAGAGCAAGAGAGATAGGAGGAGAACCAGGGTGCTGGGAAAGACCACAAATATTGATCTATAGACAAATGTACACACATGATGGCTGGGTGGATGGAGTTTTGGGAAGCAAAGCAGTAACACTAGAAAAAACAGCAGTGAATAAAGTGTAAGAAGAGAATGACAACTGCCTCAAGGAATGGGACAAAGGCTCAGTATAAGTGACGTGGGTAGACAACGAAGCAGGACCTGTACCAATAATCCCACTAACTACACCAGCTCTCTGCTTCTAAAACAATGATGAAGAAGAAGTGGGAGAAAATGTCGGATGCAAAAGAACAGAAATAATACCAGAGATGGGAATTGGGACAATTGTACTAATGGACCACTATTGGGCTTGCGGGGAGGAGGCATACAACAAATTAGCTCCCAATTGGGGGGATATGCTTCCTGACACATTTGAACATGCCCTCTCTAGTGGTGCCACAGACCTCTGAATACATGAATTCCCAAAAATGCAATACAACGAGAGGAAAAGGAGATCATTAACACCCACATCCAACAAACCAGAAGAAGCCGGGGAACATCAAAAGCTAAGAAGAATGAAGAGAGAAGGAAACTACCTGTGGGGATGTTCTGAAGCAGCACTAGACAAAGCAGCAGCCTCCCACAGACTATTCAGCAGAACACAAATGTTCTTTGCATCCCTATTTCCTGTAGTATAAGCGTATGCCAATGCTAAATGGCAGCAAATTACCTGCTGGGAACCTATGGTCACCATCAATTCAACGGTAAATGGGTTCAACGCAATAAAAGAAGAGCTCAGAGCGATATGGTTGGTGGCACTACAGAACAGATATGTCCTAGACCACCTCACAGCGATGGAAGGAGGAGTATGCACAAAAATAGAAAGTTCCTGCAGCCCGTTCATCTCTGCCACGATGAAGATAACGGATAACGCAACACTATATGACACAGTCATCCAGTTGGCCACATGCATGCAAAGATGGAAGCAGAACCAAGAGGGAGGGGAAAGGACAAGAGCTGGTTTGCCTATTTCTGGTAATGAATGCCTTCCTGGCTGGCTGATGGCCTGAAAATACTAGCTGGAGGACTGATACTGGGGACAGCATCCTTGTCGGGAATAAAGATGTGCATCAGGAAATGCCAGAGGACAGCAGAAGAGGTAGTTGGAATACAACTACTCATGGAGTTGGAGAAGGGAAATCAAATAAATGACATAATAATAAAAGAAAGAGAGAGACTGATATAGTAGATAGTAGCATCTGATATTTTCCTGCCAGGACTGAAGATAGAGAACCCACGTAACCCGAAGAAGTACTTTAGGAAATGGGTATACTGCAAACCGGGAGAAGGATGTATTTACATGTATGGGTCATTTGAAGATCATGTCAACTACTATGGACACCTGGCCGGGATAAGGAAAGTGTGGCGGTTGGTAGACGATGGAAGAGATAATGGTGGCGTGGTTGACAAGTCGACCAGAGGGGGGACTGAAGAGAGAGAATCAGAACATGCCCTCTGTCCCGGAAGACCCTCCAACAGGAAGAAGTACCGAGACAATATGCCCGCCATTCATATGAACTCAGGCCAATTCCCACTACTCCCATGATGGACAGCTATCACAAGAGATACCCACCCAGCAGACCCTACAATCCAGCAGTAGTGCGAATCTTACCAGAGTGAAAGAGGAGAAACAAGACAGAGCTGGAGAAAGTTACATTGATAGACTTGACTAAACGTCACAAACCAAGCCACTCAGTGTTAGAAACGGCACGATGACCTAGCTGTGTTAGACATGAAGCACGTGAACACACATACACCCAACTACACGAAGAACACAGGTATAAAGCTCTATAGGTAGAGGACAGTGACATACATACTGTTTGCACATTTATTATTTTGCCATTAGGCTTTCTACAGCACCGCAGTAATGCAAGAAGCAAGAGGAGCTCATGTAAATGCTTGCAGACGCTCATATGCAAATAACCCCATGATATGGCAGGAGCACTCACGAGACCAGACAGCCATAATGTATTAACCTACAGACTATAAGAAGATGTGCACAGTAGAAACCAAACCATGGCTTAGGGAATTTAGTAGGCCACGATCAATGTGGAAAGGGGACACCAAGCATCACAGAATGCTGTGCAAGCAGAACCATCGTGGCAGGAGTAAAGCCGCTACCAAGGTTGCAATGTTGAAAATGATATTTCTCACTCTGAACCAAAGCAGCACCGGCTGCAGGAGAGTTGCACTCCCTGACAAAATACAGAATTATTCAAGATCCTGGGCTCACAACCATGGTCTCCAAGCACGTGATCTGGCCGAGCTAAGGAGCTGCCAAGATTGGTGTCTGGGAAGAGCAACCTATTCTGCTTTCCAGACAATAGCTGCAACAAAGTGGTTACATCCACGCTACAGTTCTGTGCTGGGAACCAGGACGCACTCATTGCAGCTGTGGGCAGCACACCATTATGGCACTGACACATAGTTGCACCTTGCAGCTACATAATTGCACAAGGCACCATTCACAGGTGATCCGCGGGCTGGGAACAGAGTTAGTCCCAAACTCGGGGGCTCGTGGCTCATCCAATCATAACCAAGTCACCTAGGGGTGGACAGTGGGGGTCACTGCAAGAAATGTCAAATAACCTCTACCCTGCTGGCATTTGTATGTTTTTCTACCTGCAAATAGCTTTTTACTGGGTTTCATTTTCCCAAAACTTCGGCTATAGCCACAAATATCTCTCTAGAGGAAAACAAGACGGCAGCCATTTCATTTCTGAAAACCATAATCCTGCAATGCAGCATGTGAGATATAACTATCATTTCTGGGGAAGTGGGCACCCCCTTCGCCATCACATTTTAAAATAACTACAGCACGGAATAACCCCAAACCATGCATGGATCGCAAGTCAACGCTTTGTGCCCAAGTTGTTTTGGACCTGGTCCAAATCGTTCCAGCATTTTAGGCTGTGTGCTTTGGCAACAATTTACCTTTTCTTGTCCATGGGAAAATGAATAGGAAGTAGGCTGCAATTTTGTGAAAAAAATCTATTCACGATTAATAACTTTAACAAATCTTTACAAAACTGTTCAGTTTGGAGAGGCCCGCAGACTTTTAATCACTTTCAAAATGTCGGCCAAATCCGTTACTCAAATCAAAAGTTATTAACAATAGAATTCCGAGGGGTTCCTGTCACCTCAACTATAGGGCGGCGACCACCACCCTATAATATTAGATAAATCTGGTTGAAAGTGGCTCAGACCTACTTCTATGAAGGTTTTAAATAATCCAAATAAGGTACTCTGGATAAGGATACTGAATAAACATAACATGGACGATTCTTGTTAAGCTTTTCTTATGGTAGGGTCAGACCTTCGACTTGCATTTATAAGTCATTCATCTTTGATATTAATTTAATAATTTCTGCAGAGCAATAAGAGTGTTTCCCAGCAACACCATTTTGTCAGCATAGGCTAAACATGCAATACTCTGATCTTTTACTCATGGTAATGTTGCCATTTCTTATCTCTTCATCATTGGTATTAATACCCTTCACAATCAAGTGCCAACAATTTCTACAGTCCTTTGCTTTTCAAAGCCTACACAATGGCCCTCATTACGACCCTGGCGGAAAGCGAAAAACGATGGCGGAAATGCAATACCGCCATCGAATAGCGCTCGGTGCGACTATGACCCGTCACCGTAAAGTACGATGCCATTAGCGACACCGTAGTGAACGCCAACGCTAACTGCACCAAGTACGCGCGCGCGCGCGCCATGCCAAACCGTAATTAGCACCATGGCGCAAGGGTACGCGAATTCTGACCCTAGCGGACATGTACCTAACGCCATCAAGCACGGCGGAAAGTACCATTCCGCCATGGTGAGAAGTACGGCATCGCGAATCAACCGTAAACGGCCCCACTGAGTGCCTGTACACCGCTCCCTGGCCACATAGTACAACTCCCCGTAGGTGCAACGAAGTCACAATGCAACCAGTGAAATGTACAAGTCACCCATGCATGCCAACGAACAAAAGAATCACAAGAGGGGCCAATGGGAGCTGCAGGGCACAGATGGCACGAATACAGAAGCTATACCAATAGACATGACCTCAGTCTCCCACCAAGAAACGCACGCAAACACAGGCAGCATAATTCCCATAATCACATCATTCCACCAATCCACCTGGCTGACCGGCATCTGTTACACAAAACCTACCCCCCGCCCCTGAGCATGACATCATCCAAACAGTCATATTGGCAGCCCTCACCCCTGACCTCACTGGGCTTCGTAGGCAAACGCGCCCAGCACAGTACCACGCAACTATACTCCGAAGCTGGAACCCAATGCAGATCTCCTCACAATACATCGCTCCCCAAATAGGAATATGCCACATCACTTGCAAAGAAGAACGCTACACGGCCCATATCAGAATAGAAATTTAATGCACAACAGATTCACCAAGCCCATACAGCCATTAGGCCATGAACTCCAAAACACATTTCACCATTGTGGGCTGCATCCGCAAGAAATGACCAGCTACTTCCTGTGTGACGCCCTGTTCCCTCATGGTACACAGGGGCTACATTCCGTACGAAAAGGCAACATGGAAGCGCCTAGAACCGCAGGGCCGTCCCAATAGGGAGGCACTAGTCCAGCTGAAAGGCCGAAATGTTGCTCCGAGCCACTAGTACTGCGTAAGGGCATGTGGCCCATTGGCGATCGTCCCATAAGATTGTAATGCTGCTCCACTGATTAACACGAAGCAGCAGGTGTCGGGAGTAAAACCCATCTGCAGGAGTGGCATACAGATGGCAGTGGCAAAAGGGGAGGAGATACCTGTCAACCAAAAGAAAAGAAAAAGAAAAGAATGGCCATCAGAACTACATTCGAACAACTCACTTCAATGATCACACTAGATCCACAGCCATATGCATGCTAGCCCACTCCAAAGGATCATCACCACCCCAAAACCACTTGCGACTCATAACTATCCATATCGAGGTGAAAACACCATCACAAACGAGTGTACCTGTGCATGCGTCTGTGAAAACAGAATCCATCAGATGGGATTGGTAACGTGCATGGACACAAGTGTCTGAAGGCGCGTCGAGACAGGGAGGGCTCAACAAGGCCAGATAGACGATGGTCCCACTATGGCAGCCCTGCATCACATAGCGCAGGGGAGGCGGACAGATTCCAAGAAGCCCTGTACATGGCAAACACCGTATCAAATCATCTGCCCATGCATCCATTCATCATTCCCTCATCCCGTAATGATAACGCCTGTTTCCATACTCACATAACATGTGAGAATTCCATTGAGTCTGTGCGTTATGCAGCCTGCAAAATCCACTGTGCCCCAGCCCGTAATTCCAGTGTTGTGAAGTAACATGTATTTGGGAACGTCCGGCCTCATCATCCACTTCGCTATTGCGCATCCCAAACTATTCATATCAATCATTGCATCCTCGCCATGGCCCCTGTCCCAAGGAAACTGAACAATAGAACGTTATATTTGCAGTCAGACCTGTGGGCATCTCCTCGCCGCTAGCTGAAGACCGAAAGCGCCGCCCTTCGAATTCCTCATTTGCAACATCACGTCGAAAAGGCATCTGTGGCCGCTTGAAATCACAAATTAATCCATCTAGTGCGGCTGTGTGTGAAAATGGCAACTGCCTTCACCCACAAATGGGACGCCCCGCCCGTCGGTGCAACTCGGTACAGTGATGCATGAGGGCCCACCGTTACTCGAGTACTACGTTCCACTGACCCTTCACAAGTCTGTTCGCGACTGCAAAGAATGCATGTGAAACAATGGGACCATAGCCGAATGAACATATCAACCAATGTTACACGGCCATCGGGTACTAATACATGATTGTAATAGCAAGATGCCATTCCTCGAATTGCAGCGTTGTGTGCGGGACGTGCTCGCCCAAAGGGGAGAGCAGCTTGCACAGGTGGAATGAATCACCACAGGTGGAGGCCATACAGCCTGAAAACACATAAATTGCACGCCCAGTCTCCTCCCACAACCACTCCGAAATGCTACCGGCCGGACTCGCGATGTTGGCCCTGGGGGACCTGATAGCACTGCAAGTACTCCAACTCCAAGAAGAAGACGAACACCAACTACAACCGGCCGCACGGAGGAGATGCAGGAGGAGGAGGAGGGCAAGGCAGGGCCAGCAAGGGCCGCCAGCACAGCCACTACCACCACGCAGGCAGCCCGCAATCCCACGCCTCCGAGCACATCCGTTCAACCTCACTGATGAGCAGATCCACACCCTCTACCGTTTGGACCGGGACACCATAGCCGCCATTGTGGACATGACACAGGCTGACCTTGTCAGCATGATAGATAGCCCAACCGCCATCCCACCCCTACTGAAGGTGGTGTCTGTACTCCACCTCCTGGCCACAGGCACCTACCAGCACACAGTCGGACAGTTGCATGGCATTTCTCAGCCACTGTTCTCACGGACACTATTGCAAGTGCTCGATGCCCTCCTGCAGCACGCAGACGACTACATCTCTCTACCACGCTCGGAGCAGGAAATTACCAACACAAAAGTGGGATTCCATGCACTTGGCGGCATACCGGGTTGCATTGGTGCCATCGACTGCACCCATGTGGAATTGGTCGTCCCACATGCCATGGAGGGCCAGTACCGCAACCGAAAACAATTTCATTCACTGAATGTACAAATGGTGTGTGACTCCAACAGGATCATTACACATTGTTGTGCCCGATTCCCTGGATCAACCCATGATTCTATGGTCTTGAGGAACTCTACAATACCACGCTACATGGAGCGACACGCAGGGAACAGATCCTGGCTACTCGGTGAGTCTCATTTCATGCATGATGATGTGGGGTATGTGATGCGGCAATGACCTGGCAGGAAGGGGGGGGGGTGGTGCGTACGTAGCAATGGCATTCCACATAATTCGTTTATCGTCCACATACAGGTGATGCCGGATATCCACTGAAGAGATGGCTCCTCACACCAGTCCGGAACCCACGGGACCAGCATGAGGAGGACTACAACCATGCCCACTCACGTACCCGTGTAGTCATTGAACAGGCATTCGGCCTAATGAAGACCCGTTTCCGGTGCCTCAGCAGGTCTGGCGGGGCACTCCTGTACCGCCATGAGAAGGTTGCAAAGATGGTGATGGCATGTGTCATGCTCCACAACATGTGCGTACGTAGAAATGTGCCCATGCCCCCTGACGCAGAACTGCAAGCACCTGAAGATGGTCATGATGAGGGTGGGGATGTGGCAGCACCTCAAGGAGTCTGCGAGGCACAGGAGGGCCGTGAAATTCGTCAGCATCTCATAGATGCATGCTTCTAGCACTCACGCCTGGTGGCTGATACATGGACACGGGACTCGTGGCACTGTGTGTGTCTGGTACATGCACAATATGGACTGTACGCCTATGATGGCCTAGTACACAAAGATCATTGTCCACACATCTCATTGTTTGATCGTGCATTGTTTATGGCAGATGTGATATCATGTGGAACACCCTATCGACCCGCCACCCAAGTGAGCCCAACACACCCCCTCCACCCTCCTACCTCCCCCCGAACACCAGTGTCCAAAGATGCTCATTGTCAGTGGGCAGTCGCTATTGCAAGCCCCCTCTGCGGGTATCAGGGGCACCCCTGCCTGTGGAGCGCAGGTTCCTCCCAGATCTACGTTGGGGGCTGCCCTGGACGGAACTTGCAACGGATGATGTCTCTGCCTGCTCACGTCCATGCATGTCCTTAAGGGTTTGTGAGAGCTCAGTGAGCACACGGCGCACTGCGGCAAGTTCGGCACATACGTCTTTGGACGTCGCATGCAGTTCCCCCCTCAGGCTCTCGGTGCTTCTCTCCATTTGGACTCTCAGGCTCTCGGTGCTACTCTCGATTTGTGCCCTAAGTGTCTCAGTTGATGTTTCTATGTCTGCCTTAGTGCCCCCACATCCATCGGCATGGTCCTTGAGGAGCGTGGCCAGTTGCTGCTGTTGCACGATTAACTGGTCGAGGGACTGTTGCCTCTGCTGGGCCATGGCCATTTGCGGTGGTGTCACAGAGGGGCTGTTCGCCTCATGTTGCCCTGCCACAGGGCTTGTGGGGGATGGCCAGTCGTCGTCTTGTGGGTGCCCCTGCGTGGTATCCTCATGGTGTACGGGATGGAACAGACAGGGGGATTGGGACAGGTCATGGATGGATCTGACTTCGACATCCCCGTCTTCTGTGTCGGAGCATGCTGCCATTAATGGGGTGTCACCTATGGTGCTGCTGCCACCAGAGGCAGTACCTTCTGTGGCATCCATTGGGGGGACCTGTGGTGTTGATGTTGTGGGCATGCTGGCTGCTGGGGTGCCTGTTGATGTTCCCTCCTGTGTGCTGCCACTTGATATGTGCTGCTGCCGTGTCTTGATGCGTGCAGCTGAGGTGGAGGGTCTTTGGCCGTCGGTCTTGGCCCTCTTTGCAGGTGTGCTGGTAGGGGTGTCCTGGAGCTCGTCGTTTGGATCGGACCCTGTGGTGGAGTAAAGGAGGGCGAGCGTTATTAATGGGTCTGTGGGAATTGGAATGGCAATGTATCACATGCATTGGGGTGGTACCTGAGGGTGATTTGGGTCGGGGCCTTGGAGGTGCTTTCATTTGTGTGTGGAGTGAGGGTGCAGTTGTTTGGCAGCCTGCAGTTAGGGTGTGCCTGCTGCACGTGTAGTGGGTGTTATTGGGGTTTTTAATTATTTATGTATTTATTGTGGTTTTAAAGTGCGCTATCAGGCCAATGTGTGTGGACGTTCTCCTGGCCATGTGTTTCTGTTGCACTATGTGGGCAGGTGGTACTTCACATGATTGTACATTGTGGTTTTGGCATTGTTTTATTTGGGCCACCTACCTGATTCTCCGGATGTCTGCACTCCTTTCTCCATCCCTCCGACTCCCTCTATGCTCTCCATTCCAATGGTGGAGGCACAGATTTCTTCCCAGGGGGTCAGCTTGATGGGTGATTCCGACCCTCCCCCGGTGGCTGTGGCAATGTTGCGGTTGGCAGAAAGTATGCTACGGACGCGTATCCGCAGGTCGTCCCACCGCTTCCTGCATTGCTGTGGGTTGCGGGGTGCGGTCCCCACCGCACTTACCCGCTGTGCCACCAGGGCCCATATGGCCTTCTTGTTCGCAAGTGCCGTCCTGGTCATTTGCGTGGAGAAGACGGCGGCGGCATTCTCCTGGAGGGTCTCTGTTAGCACGGTGAGTTCCTCACGGGAGAAGTGGACCTGCCGCTTGCGGCGGTCGCACGCTTTCTTCGCTACTTTTCCCATTTTTCTTGGTTTCACTAGGGTGGATGACGGGTTGGGATGTGTCTCAGGGTGGTGTTTTTAGTGGTTGTGTGTATTTTGTGGTTTTATAGGTGTACGGGGTGTTGTTTCCCGTTCCGGGCCCATGTTTTTACTTCCGTTTCCGTATATTTACTGTCGCCGTACTTTACGGTTGGCGCTCACTGCGGTGTCCGCTATGATGGGTGGCGGTATTGCACCTAGGGCGCCGTACGGCGGCGGTGTGGGCCATTTGGGGTCATTTCCGCCATCGCGGACTTTGCACTTCCGCCATGGCGTGGTGCTCGTGCCCGATGGGTCGGAATGGGCCGCACTTTGCTCCATCGTGCAATGGCGGAAACGCTATTTACGCTGTGGCGGTCCGGTCAGTCACTTTCCGCCAGGGTCGTAATGAGGGCCAATGTATTCTATCTATCATTTTTAAATAATCGATTAGTGTTGAACAAGAGTCTTTTATAATTACATTGTGCCTCTTGTAAAACTGATCTACGTGAGTGTTTATTTCTAAATGCAACCACTAATTTGCTTGACTAACACAATTTGCTTGACTAACTGCCTGTGAATCCTGTTTTAGAATGAGGCTAGCGTCTCCCCTTGTTTGCTAGCCCTAATTTGTTCTCTCCCTACTGATTGCCTGCTTACCCCTGCTGAGAAACCTGCTTTAAAATGAGGCCAACACTCTCAATGCTTGCTTGCCCTATCTTGTACTGTGGTGGCTCATGCCTGCACTGACCTGTGGTGGCATATACCATATCGATTTCTTACTTATATATTGAATGATTGCCAACCTCACGCCTGTATTGATTGTCTGCCCACTTAGCAAAGCTCGCTATGAAGAAGTGTGGCTAGTGCCTCTCCCTGTCATGATGCCTACCCCCGGGCAGCTGGACCAAGCCCATTCGCCCCGGAAGCAGGCATCGGACATCTGTTTAAACCTCAGAAGCCCCGGCTAGGGGCTATCTGGGTTTAGTCCTGGCGCCTTAGGCGCCAGGCTCATAGTAGAAATAGGTCCTGGCGCCTAAGGCGCCAGGCTCATAGTCATCACTTACCTCAGGCAGACCATGCTGCACATGCATCCAGGCCAACGTGAGACCTGGAGGGACAATTTTTCCACAAGGACTACTTTTCACTCGGGTGTGGTTCTCGGGACTTCTTACCTGGGACTACTTTCAAAGCTATTTAAACCACGCCCAATCTTCAACACACGCTTCGCGTTATTCTGCATTTAGCAGCGTAACGCTCACTGTGTCAGCAAACCTGCATCCAGTCTTCTGCCACGCCTGCCTCGAACACGGAGCCCCTACGAGAAAAAGGAAAATAGAAGAAGAGGTTAAATTACAGACTTTAATCTGATTCCTCACGTGATTTCGGATCCTGCATCGCTACGAGCATGAAGGGACATTCTTCCGGCACGCGTCGCATCCCAGCTACAGCGCCTCTCCATTTTCACCAGCCCACCGTATCTCCGACTCGGCGCTGCCTCCGTCACTTTTTCAGTGATTTTAAACACCTGGGGAAAAGACAAGAAAAAGCAAGGTGAGCCTAAAGAGACTAAAAAGACAATGGCCCTCATTACGACCCTGGCGGAAATCGAAAAACGATGGCGGAAATGCAATACCGCCATCGAATAGCGCTCGGTGCGACTATGACCCGTCACCGCAAAGTACGAAGCCATTAGCGACACCGTAGTGAACGCCAACGCTAACTGCACCAAGCACGCTCGCGCGCGCCATTCCAAACCGCAAACACCACCATGGTGCAACGGTACGCCAATTCCGACCCTAGCGGACATGTACCTAACGCCATCAGGCATGGCGTAATGTACCATTCCGCCATGGCGAGAAGTACGGCATCGCGAATCAACCGTAAACGGCCCCACTGAGTGCCTGTACACCGCTCCCTGCCCACAAAGTACAACTCCCCGTAGGTGCAATGAAGCCACAATGCAACCATTGAAATGTACAAGTCACCCATGCATGCCAACGAACAAAAGAAACACAACAGGGGCCAATGGGAGCTGCAGGGCACAGATGGCACGAATACAGAAGCCATCCCAATGGACATGACCACAGTCCCCCACCAAGAAACGCACGCAAACACAGGCACCTGTGACCAGCAATATTCCGAAAATCACATCATTCCACCAGTCCACCTGGCTGACCGGCATCTGTTACACAAAACCCAATCCCCCGCCCCTGAGCATGACAACATTCAAACTGTCATATAGGCAGCCCCCATCCCTGACCTCACGGGCTTAGTAGGCAAACGCGCCCAGTACAGTACCACGCAACTAAACCCCGAAGCTGGAACCCAATGCAGATCTCCTCACAATACATCGCCCCCCAAATAGGCATATGCCACATCACTTGCAAAGAAAAACGCTACACGGGCCAAATCAGAATAGAAATTTATGCACATCAAAGTCACCAAGCCCATACAGCCATCAGGCCATGAACTCCAAAACACTAATCACCATTGTGGGCTGCATCCGCAAGAAATGACCAGCCACTACTTGTGTGTCGCCCTGTTCCCCCATGGTACACAGAGCCACATTCACGTACGAAAAGGCAACATGGAAGCGCACAGAACCGCAGGGCCGTCCCAATGGGGAGGCACTAGTCCAGCTGAAAGGCCGAAATGTTGCTCCGAGCCACCAGTACTGCGTAAGGGCATGTGGGCCATTGGCGATCGTCCCATAAGATCGTAATGCTGCTCCACTGATTAACACGAAGCAGCAGGTGTCGGGAGTAAAATCCATCTGCAGGAGTGGCATACAGATGGCAGTGGCAAAAGGGGAGGAGATACCTGTCAACCAAAAGAAAAGAAAAAGAACAGAATGGCCATCAGAACTACATTCGAACAACTCACTTCAATGATCACACGAAATCCACAGCCATATGCATGCTAGCCCACTCAAAAGGATCATCACCACCCCAAAACCACTTGCGACTCATAACCATCTATATCGAGGTGCAAACACCATCACAAACGAGTGTACCTGTGCATGCGTCTGTCAAAACAGAATCCATCAGATGGGAATGTTAACGTGCATGGACACAAGTGTCTGAGGGCGCCTCGAGACAGGGAGGGCTCAACAAGGCCAGATAGACGATGGTCCGACTATGGCAGCCCTGCATCACATAGCGTAGGGGAGGCGGATAGATCCCAAGAAGCCCTGTACATGGCAAACTCTGTATCAAATCACCTGCCCATGCATCCATTCATCATTCCCTCATCCCGGGATCAAAACGCCTGAATAATTACTCACATAACATTAGAAACATCCATTGAGTCTGTGCGTTATGCAGCCTGCAAAATCCACAGTGCCCCAGCCCGTAATTCCAGTGTTGTGAAGTAACATGTATTTGGGAACGGCCGGCCTCATCGCCCACGTAGCTATTGCGCATCCCAAACTATTCATATCAATCATTGCTCCCTCGCCATGGGCCCTGTCTCAAGGACATTGAACAATAGAACGTTATATTTGCAGTCAGACCTGTGGGCATCTCCTCGCCGCTAGCTGGAAACCGAAAGCGCCGCCCTTCGAATTCCTCATTTGCAACATCACGTCGGAAAGGCATCTGTGGCCGTTTGAAATCACTAATTATTCCATCGAGTGCGGCTGTGTGTGAAAATGGCAACTGCCTTCACCCACGAATGGGACGCCCCGCCCGTCGTTGCAACTCGGTACAGTGATGCATGAGGGCCCACCGTTACTCGAGTACTACGTTCCACTGACCCTTCACAAGTCTGTTCGCGACTGCACAGATAGTATGGGAAACAATGGGACCACAGCAGAATGAACATAGCAACCAATCTTACACGGCCATCGGGTACAAATACATGATAGCAATAGCAAGATACCATTCCCCGAATTGCAGCGTTGTGCGCGTGACGTGCTCGGCCAAAGGGGAGAGCAGTTTGCACAGGTGGAATGAATCACCACATGTGGAGGCCATACAGCCTGAAAACACATAAATTGCACAGCCAGTCTCCTCCCACAACCACACCGAAATGCTACCGGCAGGACTCGCGATGTTGGCCCTGAGGGACCTGATAGCACTGCAAGTACTCCAACTCCAAGAAGAAGACGAACACCAACTACAACCGGCCGCACGGAGGAGACGCAGGAGGAGGAGGAGGCCAAGGCAGGGCCAGCAAGGCCCACCAGCACAGCCACTACCACCACGCAGGCAGCCCGCAATACCACGCCTCCGAGCACATCCGTTCATCCTCACTGATGAGCAGATCCACACCCTCTACCGTCTGGACCGGGACACCATAGCCGCCATTGTGGACATGACACAGGCTGACCTTGTCAGCATGATAGATAGCCCAACCGCCATCCCACCCCTACTGAAGGTGGTGTCTGTACTCCACTTCCTGGCCACAGGCACCTACCAGCACACAGTCGGACAGTTGCATGGCATTTCTCAGCCACTGTTCTCACGGACACTATTGCAAGTGCTCGATGCCCTCCTGCAGCACGCAGACGACTACATCTCCCTACCACGCTCGGAGCAGGAAATTACAAACACGAAAGTGGGATTCCATGCACTTGCCGGCATACCGGGTTGCATTGGTGCCATCGACTGCACCCATGTTGAATTGGTCGTCCCACATGCCATGGAGGCCCAGTACCGCAACCGAAAACAATTTCATTCCCTGAATGTACAAATGGTGTGTGACTCCAACAGGATCATTTAACATTGTTGTGCCCGATTCCCTGGATCAACCCATGATTCTATGGTCTTGAGGAACTCTACAATACCACGCTACATGGAGCGACACGCAGGGAACAGATCCTGGCTACTCGGTGAGTCTCATTTCATGCATGATGATGTGGGGTATGTGATGCGGCAATGACCTGGCAGGAAGGGGGGGGGTGTGCGTACGTATCAATGGCATTCCACATCATACGTTTCTCGTCCACATACAGGTGATGCTGGATATCCACTGAAGAGATGGCTCCTCACACCAGTCCGGAACCCACGGGACCAGCATGAGGAGGACTACAACCATGCCCACTCACGTACCCGTGTAGTCATAGAACAGGCATTCGGCCTACTGAAGGGCCGTTTCCGCTGCCTCAGCAGGTCTGGCGGGGCACTCCTGTACCGCCATGAGAAGGTTGCAAAGATGGTGATGGCATGTGTCATGCTCCACAACATGTGCGTACGTAGAAATGTGCCCATGCCCCCTGACGCAGAACTGCAAGCACCTGATGATGGTCATGATGAGGGTGGGGATGTGGCAGCACCTCATGGAGTCTGCGAGGCACCGGAGGCCCGTGACATTCGTCAGCATCTCATTGATGTATGCTTCTAGCACTCACGCCTGGTGGCTGATACATGGACACGGGACTCGTGGCACTGCGTGTGTCTGGGACATGCACAATATGGACTGTACGCCTATGATGGCCTAGTACACAAAGATCAATGTCCACACATCTCATTGGTTGATCGTGCACTTTTTATGGCATATGTGATGTCATGTTGAACACCCTATCGACCCGCCACCCAAGTGAGCCCAACACACCCCCTCCACCCTCCTACCTCCCCCCCGAACACCAGTGTCCAAAGATGCTCATTGTCAGTGGGCTGTCGCTATTGCATGCCCCCTCTGCGGGTATCAGGGGCACCCCTGCCTGTGGAGCGCAGGTTCCTTCCAGATCTACGTTGGGGGCTGCCCTGGACGGAACTTGCAACGGATGATGTGTCTGCCTGCTCACGTCCATGCATGTCCCTAAGGGTTTGCGAGAGCTCAGTGAGCACACGGCGCACTGCGGCAAGTTCGGCACATACGTCCTTGGCCGTCGCATGCAGTTCCCCCCTGAGGCTCTCGGTGCTTCTCTCCATTTGGACTCTCAGGCTCTCGGTGCTACTCTCCATTTGGACTCTCAGGCTCTCGGTGCTACTCTCCATTTGTGCCCTAAGTGTCTCAGTTGATGTTTCTATGTCTGCCTTAGTGCCCCCACATTCATCAGCATGGTCCTTGAGGAGCGTGGCCAGTTGCTGCTGTTGTTCGATCAACTGGTCGAGGGACTGTTGCCTCTGCTGGGCCATGGCCATTTGCGGGGGTGTCACAGAGGGGCTGTTGTCCTCATGTTGCCTTGCCACAGGGCTTGTGGGGGATGGCCAGTCGTCGTCTTGTGGGTGCCCCTGCGTGGTATCCTCATGTTGTACGGGATGGGACAGACAGGGGGATTGGGACAGGTCATGGATGGATCTGACTTCGGCATCCCCGTTTTCTGTGTCCGAGCATGCTGCCATCAATGGGGTGTCACCTATGGTGCTGCTGCCACCAGAGGCAGTGCCTTCTGTGGCATCCATTGGGGGGACCTGTGGTGGTGGTGTTGTGGGCATGCTGGCTGCTGGGGTGCCTGTTGATGTTCCCTCCTCTGTGCTGCCACCTGATTTGTGCTGCTGCCGTGTCTTGATGCGTGCAGCTGAGGTGGAGGGTCTCTGGCCGTTGGTCTTGGCCCTCTTTGCAGGTGTGCTGGTAGGGGTGTCCTGTAGCTCGTCGTTTGGATCGGACCCTGTGGTGGAGTAAAGGAGGGCGAGGGTTATTGATGGGTCTGTGGGAATTGGAATGGCATTGTATCACATGCATTGGGGTGGTACCTGAGGGTGATTTGGGTCGGGGCCTTGGAGGTGCTTTGATTTGTGTGTGGAGTGAGGGTGCAGTTGTTTGGCAGCCTGCAGTTAGGGTGTGCCTGCTGCACGTGTAGTGCGTGTATTAGGGGTTTTTAATTATTTATGTATTTATTGTGGGTTTTAACGTGCGCTATCAGGCCGATGTGTGTGGACGTTCTCCTGGACATGTGTTTCTGTTGCACTATGTGGACGCATGGTACTTCACATGGATGGACTGTGTGGATTTGGCATTGTTTTATCTGGCCCACCTACCTGAATCTTCGGATGTCTGCACTCCTTTCTCCATCCCTCCGACTCCCTCTATGCTCTCCATTCCGATGGTGGAGGCACAGATTTCTTCCCAGGGGGTCAACTTGATGGGTGATTCAGGACCTCCCCCGGTGGCTGTGGCAATGTTGCGGTTGGCAGAGAGTATGCTGCGGACGCGTATCCGCAGGTCGTCCCATCGCTTGCGGCATTGCTGTGGGGTGCGGGGTGCGGTCCCCACCGCACTTACCCGCTGTGCCACCAGAGCCCATATGGTCTTCTTGTTTGCAAGTGCCGTTCTGGTCATTTGCGTGGAGAAGACAACGGCAGCATTCTCCTGGAGGGTCTCTGTTAGCACGGTGAGTTCCTCACGGGAGAAGTGGACCTGCCGCTTGCGGTCGCACGCTTTCTTCGCTACTTTTCCCATTTTTCTTGGTTTCGCTAGGGTGGGTGACGGGTTGGGGTGTGTTTCAGGGTAGTGATTTTAGTGGTTGTGTGGTTTTAGTGTATTTATAGGTGTACGCCGGGATGTTTCCCGTTCCGGGCCCATGTTTTAACTTCCGTTTCCGTATATTTCCGGGCACCGTACTTTCCGGTAGGCGCACACTGCGGTGACCGCTAAGAGGGGTGGCGGTATTGCACCTAGGGCGCCGTACGGCGGCGGTGTGGGCTGTTTTGGGGTCATTTCCGCCATCGCGGACTTTGCACTTCCGCCATGCCGTGGTGCTCGTGCCCGATGGGTCGGAATGGGCCGCACTTTGCTCCTTCGTGCAATGGCGGAAACGCTATTTACGCTGTGGCGCTCCGGTCAGTCGCTTTCCGCCAGGGTCGTAATGAGGGCCAATGACTTAAATTACAAGGCTTACCTGATTATTACTGGAGGCTTTATTCTTCAATACGCCGCATCTAGGAAAAAAGGAGAAGACAGTGAGCAATTCTCATGCACCTTTACAGTACAGTTTGGGTAATACAGACTCTTACCTGAACGCCGCCAGCAACCTCCAGACAGAATTTGTCGCCGCAAATCAACAGGGGAGTGCAAGAGTGAACTTTGGACATTTTGAACTCTTTAAAAGACTTGGCAAACTCAGGACTCAATAATCGTCCAGAACCCCAACACCTAAAACCTGTGAAGTAACTGGTATCTACGCGCCCCTGCATGCCACGCAGGATGGAGAGCTCACCAATCAAAAATATAAGGTGAGAACACTGACTAGGAATATCGGAGGTGGCAAGTGGGGAGAACGGGAGCAGGGAGGGGGGTCTGCATTCACACCCACGTGGCTAAATACCTTTCTCCATCTACAGGAGAATATTTTGAGTCAAGCTTACAAGACTGAGGGGGTCTGTCCAGATGGTCATCTTTGCCCTACGCTTCATGCTGGTGGAGGCCGCAGCTGTCCGGTTTCGATCTACGCCCCTGTGGGAGCCAGGTGAGCGTAAAACTCCCACTGATTGTTGCCTACCATTGCCACTATTTGCCTCTCAGAGCTTATGACTGATTGTTAGTCCTAGCCCTCGTATGGTGGTCTGCACTTAACTATTGAAAGTGTCCCATCACCTTTTCTAGCTTGCTCCCTCTAGCCTAGCCACATTGCCTGCATCATAGCCATCATACAAAGCATTACACTCCTCACTAAATTACTACACCTACCCACCCTGACACACACTTCTAACCTTTACAATATCACAACCTCCAGACTACTCCAAGACATGAAGGACACTAAATTCCTGCTACCTAGTTACCCATGCCCAACTGCAACTAGGAACCTACGTCTTAGAGCTAGACTAGCCAAAATGTACGAGCCTCCTATCAGATCTATTACTAACACAACAAGACTAAGATTCATGTCATCCCGGCCCTGCCAAACTAACATAAATGTAAACCGAGTCCCTAACTACGACCTTGTGTCTATAAATAGCCTAACCAAACACAGCAAACTTAAAATGCCACAAGTCCACCACTCGACAATCACTACCACCCTGAACCCTCAGATCAAGGGTGCCCTAATCAACTCTAGATCTCTAGTAGCACATGCTACAGAAATTGCTGACCTAATCCAAAACAAGGACTTAGATTTCCTCGCATTCACTGAGACATGGCTACACCCTGCAGCAGGCACTATGCTCATGCTTGCAGTCCCGGATGGCTATTCAATATTGAGACATGACAGATTAAAATCTAGAGGTGGTGGCATCGCTATTATCTACAAATGTAGCCTCTCCATAAGACTAGCCACTCCTATTGATGTCCTTTCATGTGAACTGCTATCTGTTAAAGTTCCACTCTCCAATGCCCAAACCCTTAATATCCACTTGATCTACCACCCCGCAGGCCCTCCCAGAACATTCAAGGATGACATCAACACTATTTTGTCTAGTAACCTCAAAGGTTCTACACAAGCATTTGTACTTGGGCACCTTAATATGGGCTTCAATGACCCATCAGACCAGCTCGCCCTGACTACACTTAACACCCTTTCAGAAATAGGCTTCACCCAAAGAAGTAACGCACCTACCCATAATCAAGGTAGAATACTTGATTGGGTGGCAGACTACAACTGCCAAGCCAATATCCTCTCTATGTCACCTCTAGCTTGGACCGACCACCACCTTGTGTCATTCATGCTTTCCACCGATAGACCCCCGCCATTACCAGCTATCAGGGCTCCACCTACGTTAACGAGAAATAAAAAGAGCATTACTGTGGACAGACTTATCACGGTCTTACTCCCCACCCTCAACACGCTCTCAGATAACACGGATCCTGAGATCTTGGTTGAAGAATATAATAAAATTATGACCACCTCCTTGGACTTGATTGCCCCCTTCAAACTCAGACCAAGTAAGCCTAAAACTCATTTGAATAAATGGTTTACGCCTTTCTTAAAAAACCTAAGACAACAAAAAAGAAACTGCGAGGCCGCCTGGAAAAAACTACCCTCAGCAGCCAACAAACTCAAACTCACTAAAATTTCATCCCTCTACAAAAAAGATATATGTCTAGCAAAATGAATCTCCTTTGACACACGTATATCCCAAGCCAAATCCAATATGAAGGAACTAGTCTCTATCCTCAAAGAAATCAAGACCCCCATAGCACCACTTGACTCATGCATTAAAGATAAAAAATGGTGTTCAGAGATCCAAAATGCATTAGCTAATAAAGTATCCTCCTTACAAAATAAGATTTCCAGTAAAAGAGCTTCCTTAAACGACTCTCCCCCATCTAAAACAACTGAGAGCATGACTGCTAATGATTCTACCCGATTCAACTTTACAAAAGTCTCCGTCCTGGAAGTGGAAAGAATCATCTTGTTCTTGAAACCATCTAACTGCCAGGGCTACCTCTGCCCCGCACAGCTTATCAAAGATGCAGCCCAAGACCTCTCCCCTTTCATTATGAAGCTTGTCAATGCGTCCTTCTCCACTGGCACTATCCCTACCAATCTCAAACAATCCTGGGTACTACCACTTCTAAAAAAACCTACTCTCGACCCTTCCCTGCCAACCAACTACAGGCCAATCACGACAGTACCCTTCCTCCTAAAAAATCTGGATAAGGTTGCATATGTACAAATCCAAAAACACTTGGAATCAAACCATCTACTAGGAGCAAGACTATCAGGCTTCCGTCCCCAACACGGAACAGAGACAGCACTTATCGACCGTAAGACCCAAGTTGACGAGTGTAGAGATAACGGCAAAGCTGCCCTACTCCTCCTCCAGGACCACTCAGCTGCATTCAACTTGGTCGATCACACTATTTTATGCAACCATCTTAACTGATAAGGCAATTACTTGGATTAGATCCTTCCTAAATGGTAGAACTATGAGGGTTTTTTCACCTACTGCATCTGCCGACCCTATACCAATCACCTGTGGCGTCCCGAAGGGTTCTTGTGTCTCGCCTACGTTGTACAACATTTTTACCAAGCCCCTTTTCGATGATCTGGATCATCTCGGTATCACCTACACTAACTATGCAGATGATACCCAGATCCTCCTCTTGCTTTCTGGGGATTATGAAAAGGATTTGGCCTTGGTGAATAGAGTGTACATCATCATCCAGGCATGGATGGCCACGCATGGACTATGCCTGAATGATGATAAAACTGAACTCATCATCCTGGGCACCACCTCCAGCCTAAAAAAACTAGGACCCGATTACTCTTCATTTACAATTGATGGCAATAGCATTAAAGTAGAACACGAGGTAAAAACGCTAGGCTTTTACCTTGACTCAAACCTCTCATTTACCAAACAGTTTAATTCTCTAGCGTCCTCCACGGCCTACACGTGTAAACCTATCCACACAGCTAAACCATTTCTATCTGACACTAGTTGCACTACTCTGGCCAGAGCCCTCATCCTGTCTCGCCTGGATTATTGTAACACTCTCTATCTTGGGGCAACTAAAGCTACCATTAGAAAAATCCAAACTCTACAAAATAATGCCCTTAGAGTGGCATTGGGCATCTCCAGAAGAGACCACATCTCTGAGAGTAGCCGACAGAATAACTGGCTCCCAACCAATGATAAAATCCTCCTAAAAACCTTGTCACTCACCCACAAATCCCTTAATAACGCTGCACCTTCTTACCTGGTCAACAGATTCCATAGACAGATTTCCCAGAGACCCTTTAGAATAGCCTATAAAGACTGCCTTTCTATCCCTAATTTCAATCGCTCCACAATCGGTGGCAACAGCTTCCCGGTGAAAGCAGCAAAATTGTGGAACTCCCTACCTCCCACATTGAGAATTGACTTTCCCTACCAAAACTTTAGGACCAACACTATCCTGTGGTTGAAAGCGAATGTTCATCAAATGTAGTAAGCAGTCAGGATCCTCTGCAAGGAGCCATAGCTACTCCCCCCCAACTGTATACCTGTACACACCCACTTTACTACCACCTATACCTGTATATTCTGCTACTGTAAGTAAGCCATATGTATCTCCTGTATTTTTGTTCCTGTACCTCCGTCTATAAATATGATCTATCTGTATATACCTTCTGTATTTAATACCTGTATGTAAATATTAATGCTGTGTAACTAAGCTTTGCATATTCATGTAACTGCTGCGCCCTGTTACCCTAGGGTATATTGTGCATTATAAATAATAAAACAAACAACCAAACAAACAAACTAATTCACGTTTAGCTTTCCTGCATTCCTTCTAGTACCATGATTGTTGCTTAATCTTAACCCAGCTGCGTGTATCAGTGGCTAGCGCCTTTTTAATTACAATATTTAATCAATTGAACGCCTTCACTATGCATGTTTCATCTCTGTCCTGCAATAGACATGCTGTAATGTGCTTGTAGCTTGTTTTAATCACTTTTTTGGTAGTCCTCATTAGAATTGGTCCATTGAACTTCTGGGATTATAACTGAAAGTGTTCCAAATAACACTACTATTGGGATAAATGGACTCCTGTATCCAAAGCTTCAATGTTAGTGCCCAGGGAAAATGATCACTCTCAATTCTACCAGTAACCATTGTGTCCTCTATCGGCAACCAGTCATCCAATTGAGTAATAAAATAGTCTATATGGGCCGATTATGTTCTGACAAAGGTCCCTTTAGCGGGTCTCTTTGAGCTATGTCTGCCATTATCAACACATAAATTAAGACCTGCTATTATGTTTAGCATTCCCTTACCCTGATTATTAGTAAACTCTGAGTCACTCAACATATTTGGTATACCGCACATCTCCAGTTCATTGTAGTCAAAATTACAACCATATTCACTTGTCACAATTATTGCATTAAAATCCCCAACTATAACAATACAACAACCAGTTAAGGGTAAGACATTATTAGGATCGACAGTTTGTATGGACTGTAGAATGCGGCCAAAACAAATACTTTAGAGTCAATACCTGCACAATTGTTGTAAACATTAAAAATATATCCGCTAGTAGCAGAGGTCAATCTAAAATTCAGAATTTGGGTATTGCTATTTAAGCCCAGTTGCAGGTTAAAATCAGCTGCCTTTTTTAAAATTTTAATTCAAAGTTACCAACACCCCTTTGCCCCAACCTCTCTTAGATTCTTCTAAAGGGGTAAGACAGTCTGAAAACACCAAAGTCAGCATCTCTGGAAATAGAATAATATGAGAATGGGAAATAAAGAACTATCACTCTGGGTCATTTAACATATAATCTATCCCTGCAATATTCAGGACAACACAGCCCAATTGTGTATATTGTATAAACCTGGATTGTCAAACCGACCATTTCGCAAATGGCCAATCCTGGTTTATTGTTCTAGAGGTTTAGGGGTTGAGCCTCTTTTCCAACAAAAGCCTTTGTTAGCCAACCACCTCATTATAATAAGAAGATGACATCTGAGATTAACAATTGCAAGTTAAGTGTGGTAGAAGCTCTGGCTGAGTGCAACCTACATATTTAAGCAATTGTGAATATTGCGTCCAAGATGTTTAAGGTTGTTTGGGATACCCAACAGGGCATACACTATTATGCCACCCTATGACCCCTTTTTACCAAGTTCATTAACTGGAATCACCATATCACCAGGTCTAACATTTGTCCCATAGCCAATATTATCAATCTCCTGCACTTCTGCTAAATCAGAGGCCTTAATCATTGGCCAGGCCAATTTGTTTCCTTAGGAACCATTGCATCACTGTGGGTTGCATACAGCAGTCAGATGTGCTGAGGTTTTGAATAGGCGCTATATGACAATTTTGTAAATATATAGTTGGCTCGTGGCTTTGTACTGGTTGCCTCATTCCTTTGGGGATCACATTTTACATGGGCTGACAGAGATACAGCATCTAGCTGCCAGGGTGGGGCACGTACCACCCTCTTGGCAACAATTGTTAGCCCCATGGAGACATTGAATGGGGAAGGAGTCTATGTTTGGAGGCTCATGTGGGTTCTCTGAAAGTGAACACTGGAGAGGCATGTGATATTCAAGAGATGAAAAGTGGTGTTTATTCCTTTGCTGGTGGTCATGCTGCGGTCCTTCTGGATTCTTTGTTCCATTGCAGAATGTTGCTCAGCAGGGTATGAATGAACAATGCTGCAGGTGACCGGAAGGCGTCATTTTTTTGAGCGCCATAGAGGACTAGCAAGAACAAATGGAGCCTTTGCATGCTGTTTTGGAGCCGAAGTAGGAGGAGGTGAAATAAGGCCATTGCCTAGTGAAGTACAAGCTGTACAAGAATGGGCCACCCCTACTACTCAAACCCAAGTGATAGCCTTTTTAGGTCTCATTGGTTATTATAGGAACTTCATAGAGAACTATGGGACCATAGCTTCTCCCTTAAATGTGATCTCCTCACCCAAATTCCCCAAGAAGGTCATGTGGAATGAGGAGTGCACTAAGACTTAAAAAAGTCATTTGTCAAGGTCCAGTCTTAAGAGCTCCTGACAATAGCCAAACCTTCATTGTGCAGACAGATGCTTCCAATACAGGTATAGGTGCAGTTCTGAGTCAGCTAGATGAAAAAGGTAGGGGCAGACTCATGCGGACCTAAACAGATCGGCTCCCGGCCGCCACTGCATTTATCCTAAAATATAATCCCTTTTTGCTGCTTGAGATAACCCCATCTGTTCCCGAGCAGAAGCAGACACACTTGTGCAGCTGTCACTGCATTTTGGGGATGAATCGGACTGGGGGACTCCAGTACCAGCCTGTGGACCGCCGGCGGTGATTCCCGCCCACCCTTCCCCCTCCGAGATACTCCGACACTGCAGAGCCCGGGCAAAGGGACGCGCCGGCGGACTGGCAGGAGAAACCATGTGGCGCTCCGCCGCACCGTCGGATCAACAACTGGGGTCCTTCCCACCTGCCTGATCCTGGGGACACCACAGGGTGCTGGGATCGGAATGCCTGCAGCCATCAATAAACCGCATCCCTCTCGGCCCTGGCAGTGCAATGCATTCGCGCAGCCCCCTCCTTCCTTCCTGAACTGGCGGAGAGCCACGAGGGAAATGCTCCACTGTTCCCCGCGCATGGACCCGTGAGCTACCCGGAGCGCTCGCCCCAGGCCCATGCCCACAACGCCAGCCTTCCCCCCAGTGATCTCCCCCCCCATCAGTGAGACTGCATCGCCCAGTGTTGAGTCGCGGCAGACTAGAAAGACCGTGTGCTGGTGGACATCGCGTCAGCAACGGACCCAGCTACAGCGAGGTAGGAGTGTGTGTGGGACTGGGAGCTTGCCCTTTTTTCCCCCTCCCCCTCCACGGCTCCTCATTCACCTGCACCGGCGACAGGGCCCGTGAAGCCCATGTACGGAACTGCAAGGGGCCGGGATAAACACTCGCCAGTGCTGCGCCAGTGCACAGAACAGCGGCACGATCCCACAATTGCTTGAAAGACTGTTTCTTCCCCCCCTCTCTACGCAAAGCCTCTGCATACTCTGGCTGCGGTGGCAGTGTGGTGGGCGGAGACAACCCACACAACAGCTCTGGCGGGGCACCACTACCGAAGGAGCGAGCTCTCCCCTACACATATGGCAGCATCCCCAAGCGCCTGGCAGCCCGGGAAGAGGGCCCCACACTCAGGGGGAACACGCTCCACTGTCTTCGGCACCACCCTTGTGTGGACACACCGTGGGCACCCCGTATTGCTGCGACATAACAGTCTGACTCACGCAGGGCCCCTCCAGGCCTCATCATCTATCCTTCTTGCCCGACATCGTGGAATACCCGGACCTGCTGCCATACTGGGCGTGCCAACTGCGACATGGGGAAAGAGAAGTCTAAAAGGCAAACTCTTCAAAGTAAAATGGACTTCTACACAACGGGCCCCCCCCTCACCAAGGGACTCAGACTCCAGAAGAGGAAGGTGCCAGCGGAGAGCCCCATCACCCTCCAATCTCTCTGACAGACCACATGAAAGCGATTGGGGACTCGAGGACATCACTGGAACTCAAAATGGGAGGCCTATATAAAAGGTGGTGTCCCTCATTCGACAGGATCTACGCAACCTCTCGGCTAGGGTCGGTGAAGCGGAACAGCAGGTGTCCGCTACAGAAGACACTGTCCGCCAGCTGGAAAAACAACTTGCCGCAATCACCCAGAAAGTCACTCAGCTGGAATATCGCACCGAGGACAGTGAGGGGAGAGCGCAACGTAATAATCTAAGGATCCTTGGAATACGGGAAAAGGAGGAAGGTCCCAGCGCTGAACTGTTCCTGGAAGACTGGCTGGCTCACGTCTTCGCTCCCAAAAAATTATCCAAATTCTTCTCCGTAGAAAGAGCACACAGGGTGCCCACTGGCCGACCTACCCCTGGAGCCCCGCCTAGAACAATAATTGCACGCCTGTTGAATTACAGAGACCGCGATGCAGTCCTGCAAATGGCAAGGGCCTCTGGCCCGATCACGTACAACGGCTACAGGGTTGGGTTCTACCCTGATTACACCAAGGAAGTTCAAAAGGCCCGCCAGTCGTTCGACTCAGTCAACAAGAAACTCCAGTCGCTATCTGTCAAATATGCCCTGTTCTTCTGCTTAAAGTCCACTACGAGGGCACCACTCAACCCCAAAGACGCATGGGATTGGCTCGAAACGCGAGTCCTCACTGACTCTAGAACAAAACGCGCACCACCTGACCCGTCAGCGCAGAAACCCAGGTCTGGGCGTCCCTCCCCCCTATTCTATTCCCGACAAGTGCAGATGGAGTTACCATGCAGCATCTGACCGACAGCCCCACAGAGAATGGCTGAAGCCTCAGTAATATGGGGGCCAACCTTCAGTGCAACGACACAGGAACTCTGTCCCAGCGGCCGCCGCTCATCATGTGGTGTAGGCACTACCCCAGTCCGGGTCATCCCGAAGAGATTCTTTAGTTATAAGTTTAATGTTTGGGCGGCAGGTGCTCCCAGTTGGGGGGGGGAGTACAGGGTGGGGGGAGTTTTAAGGGTCTACGATAACTGAATTACAGGATGAGAAGGCATGACAACGACATATACAGGCATGGTAATCAAACACTGTTCACCGGCTGGGCCGATGATACCCGAGCTATCCAGCTGTCGTTCACCCAATCACATGGCAACCTTTGGACGTCTCCCGCTGATGAACACCTCTGCATACCTCGGCAATACACGAGGCCATCACTGATCCTCCCAGATGTCCCACTACGTGACCCACACAGATAAAGTAAGCACCAACGCGCTATCCTTATTGTCCTGGAACGTCAACGGCCTTGGCTCCAGCATGAAACAGAGACTGGTGCTTCAGTATCTCAACCGATATTCACCAGACATAGTTTTCCTCAATGAAACACATCTGATGGGCATGAACAGCAACTTCTTCAAACGTTCCAATTACCCGCACACCTACCAAGCTGGATTCACAAGAGGCGCCAGGGGCACAATGATACTCGTCCATAAACGAGTTCCCCTACCAGTCTGGAAAGTAATAACTGATCCTCAGGGCCGTTATGTGACACTCCTCGCTGACATTTGGATGTGAGAAATGGGACCTCGCTGCAATGTATGCCCCCCCTACGCTCACGAAAGAACTGCTGGCCGAGCTGCGGAACTTACTCCTGGAAGAGGACGCCAGCCTATGGGTAATAGGAGGAGACTTCAATGAAGTGATGGATGTAACAACTGACAGGTCTTATAGGAAACCTGGAACCCGACCTGCCCCGACATCACTTGCCGCGTTCGCCGAAGCACTGGGACTAATGGACACATGGCGCTCCCTTCATAGCGAGGAAGCCGGCTTTTAATTTTTCTCCTGCATACATAAATCACTCTCAAGAATTGACTATGCCTTCTTTCCATGCAGTGCAACTCACAGACTCCTATCAGCTGAATTCCTTGCAAGAGGAGTTTCAGACCACTCTCCGTTCCTTATAACCTTGAAGAATGCCTGACAACATCCAGATAGCAACTGGCGCCTGATCACATACCACTTGCGGCTCCCTGAAATCACGGAAGAACTCGAAAAAAGGACAACGGAATACTTTGAAATAAACGAAAGCTCAGTGGAATGCCCGATCTCGATTTGGGAGGCATGCAAAATGGTCCTCCGGGGGGAGGCTATCTCGGTGATATCAGCCCATCGGAAACGACATGCCCAAAAGGTCAGGGAGGCAGAGGAGCAAGTACTAGAATACGAACGGTAAATCCTAATGCATAACACTCAAGAAGCAAAAGACGCCCTGATCACAGCACAGGAAGACCTCAGCAACATAGCCCTGGACAATGCACGAACGGCACATCAACTGGTCTGGAGTCAAATCTACGAACAAGGCGATAAGGCTAACAAAACCCTGGCCCGGTTGGAGAAACTTGAACTAAGCAGAGGTCAGGTGAGAGCTATCAGATCTCTGGAAGGAACATTGCTGACGGAAGACTCTGACATTGTTGAAATATTCGCTGCCTACTATCAGAAACTCTACACCCCACCCACCGGACGCCCCACACTTGAGCCCTCTTGCTATCTTGACCAGATTGAGATCCCAAAACTTTCTCAACAGCAAACAGACCTCCTGAACACTGAAATCACAGAGAATGAAATACAAGAAGAGCTTGCACAGCTCCAACCCGGGAAAATTCCAGGCCCCAACGGCTTCCCGACAGAGACCTGGAAATGCCTTGGCGGCGCACTATCGACTCATATGCACCACATGTTCCTGCGAAGTAAAGAACAGGGTGCACTCCCCCAGACCTCAGAAGGGCCGGCATTGTCGTTATACATAAAACTGGAAAACCCCCGGAGGAATGTGCCTCCTACCGCCCCATATCATTGATTAACGGAGAGGCCAAGGTCCTCGCCAGAGTGCTTGCCAACTGATTACTAAAGGTGATTGAGACACTCGTCCACCCAGACCAATGTGGATTTATGCCTAACAAATCCACCTGCATGAACTTACGAAGAATTCAACTTGCTCTGAGCAGGGCCGCAGAAATACCAGCAACACTGGCCCTCCTGGCGGTGGACTTCGAAAAGGCATTTGACTCTGTGGGGTGGGACGCTTTATGGCAATCATGGCCAGAATTAACCTGGGGCAGACATTCATACCATGGGTCAATCTCCTCTACGCACTCCGGGAGGCCACTGTGAGGGTGAACGGCAGGTCCTCTAAACCATTCCCTCTATGCCGAGGTACTAGACAAGGGTGCCCCCATCCCCACTTCTCTTCCTCCTTGCCATCGAACCACCAGCAATAGAACTTAGATCAAACCAAAACTGGACCGGATTTGCCTGGCCGGGGGGTGGGGAGAACCGGCTTTCGCTCTATGCGAACGACCTCCTTATATATCTCAGCAACCCAAGTACCTCATGCCCGACCGTCTCCCTTATCCTTAAGGAATACCAACATTTGGCAGGCCTAAAGGTAAATAAGGCCAAAACCATTTACTTCCCGATCCAGGGAGGTGAATCTGCGATCCCAGAGGCTTGCCCCTACCATGTCTGTATCAGGGAATTTAAATATCTGGGCATACGGATCGACCCGACACTAGAGGGGTTCCTCCAACTCAACCTTCAACCCGTATTAGAGCGGTTTAATAGAGACGTCTCCCATTGGCAATCACTCCCCCTATCGCTAATAGGTAGAGCTGCATTGTTCAAGATGATGACCCTTCCCAGACTCCTATATGTTCTCCAAAACACCCCGCACACTATCCCCCGGGAAACTTTCCCACTCATTGACAGGAGCCTTCGCACACTTCTATGGGGAGGGAAACAACCCAGAATTGCCCTTGACATGCTCTAGAGATCGGTATGGGAGGGGGGCATCAGTCCACCCTGCATACGCACATATTATCTAGCGGCACAGGTAGGGGTGGTGAACGATTGGTTACACGCAGACCCTACACTGCCACATATCCGTATTGAATTGGAACCGATGTCCCAGTCCCCCCACTACAGGTCCTGTATGCCAACATCAGCCGAATCCCAATGCTGCCCAAAATAACACACCATATCCTTCGCACCTGGCGAGACGCACATAATCTGGTTGGCTGGAAGGGGAAGCCTACATTATCCCAACCCATATAGCATAACACATACCTCCCGGAAATAATGAAAATGGGCTCTTTTGAACATTGGGGGGCAAAAGGGATAAACACACTGGCACAGGTGATCCAAGGGACTTGTCTCCTAAGCATCGAAGCCATTCAAAAGCAATTTGATTTGGCACCTATGGACCAGTTTCGACATGCGCAACTGACCCACGCCATTCCCACCCAGTTCCCTGACATGACTACTATACCCCCCTGCTCTCCCATCGAGACCAATGTCCTCCCGCAACAAATCCCCTCCAGGGTCACCTCTACCCTCTACCAGGCCCTTAACTCCTTTGGGGCCACACAACTTGACAGGCTCAAAGAAAGGTGGGAGAGAGATCTGGGTGGACTGGAACCAGAAGACTGGATAGATGCATTAATGTCACCCAGAGAAATTGGTATAGAAGCCAAGCTCAGAATAATACAACTTAGAATCCTACACCGTTCTTACTACACTCGCACTGCTATGGCCAGGTGGGGGGGAACTGAGGATGAGACATGCATCAGATGCAGGAGTGTACCGGCCACCTTCTACCATACGATCTGTGACTGTCGGGTGCTACAAGTCTTCTGGGGGGACTGCATCAACGCGATCTCTACGGTCCTGGCGACGCCAATACCTGGAGATCCCAAAATGTCACTTCTGGGCATCTGGGGGGAAGTGGACCTGACAAAATACAAAGAGATTTTGTGGCAGTCGGGCTAGGGGCAACCAAAAGGCTCATCGCTGCCAACTGGGGCACTGCAGACCCACTGCACCTGAATCGCTGGACCAATGAACTAAACAGATGCGCAGCTTCGGAGCGCCGAATTTATAACGCGCGAGGTTGCCCCCGTAAATTTGAAAAGATATGGGGTAAATGGCTTGATACTCAATGAAATCCACCCCTCCCCATTACCTCCCCTCCCCCCACCTTTCCTTCCCCCTCCCTTCCCCCCCTGTTGCTCTCCTCCCCCACCCTTCCCTCAACCTGAAGACGTCAGCCGCAACCAGCCCCGCCAGCATTTATGTGTCTCAGAACCGTCTCATGGCCCTTCGGCCATGCATTGCCAATGCTGCTATTGATATTGCCTTGTCTTTCAGATAAATGCCTATGTTCATTGTAATTAATGTTCATTTTAATGTTTTTCTTTTTGTTGTGCTGTTTAAATTCAATAAACAGAATTATAAAAATTAAAAAAAAGAAGAAAAAGGTAGGGGACACCCAATCTGCTTCATCATCAGCAGGAAGCTGAAGGAACCTGAGACAAGGTGGGCAACCATAGAATGTGAGTGTTTTGCCATTGTGTGGTCTCTGAAGAAGTTTAGACCATACGTGTAAGGATCTACTTTTGACAGTCCACCAACTCTTGAGATGGTTAATGCAGATGAAGGGGGGAAATCCTAAATTGTTAAGATGGTCAATCAGCCTACAGGGGTTTGAGTTTACTAAATATTTGCACTGTCTAAGAATCATTGTAATTTTTCATGTTCTAATAATCTTTGCCTTTACTCATCTAAGTGTATTTGTGTGTGATTTGTAATTGCCTCCTTCTTATGAATGTTTTATAACTGACAGATAAATAAATGAATAAGTATTTATCAAATAAACCTTGAGTGTAAGAGTTTGCTTGAACTCTTGTGATTGTAGACCTCTGTGTACCATCATTACTGCTCACATTCCCCTCTTGAGATACGCCTGGCTGCTCAGCTCCGCTACCAAAACTGTGTAGTACAGACTTATACCGATGGTTGGTTTTGCTTACACCTGTACTCCTAGTTGTGTGTAGTAGCCCCAAAGGGTACTGCATACAAACCTTTCCTAACAGTCTGGCTGCAGCATTTTGTTTGTCTTGAAGGGGGCAAGGGTGCTGCTGGAGAGTCCAGTGAGGAGAGCATCGCCATAGTCCAACTTGGAGAGACCTAGTGCTTTAACTGGGGTGCAGAAGTCATCAGGAGGAAGGATGTGTCTAATCTTATGTAGGAGGTGTAGTAGTATATTGCATGTTGGTGACAGCAGCTATGTGGTGTGTGAATGAAAGGTGGGGTTGATAATTAAATCAAAGCAATTTAACAGGTGTGGAGGGGGACTCGGCCATGCGTAAAGCAATTTCATCAATCAACACGTGTTTCAAATGTATTAAATACACATTTACACTTAACATTGCTAGGGCCCATGTGAGCACCTCTCAAGTCCCCCACTCACCAACTACATTGAATACCATGCTTAATATGGTCTAGATATGGTCATCACAGTAAGCTTTGTTCTAAGGCAAGCTGAACATTCCTTATACCATCTCTCATACCTAACAATAACCAAACATTGTTGAGAAACCTGAACCCTTTTACCACAGTCATATCCCATCCCCTATCTCCCAACTGTGTTTAACCTCATAATCTGCTTGTTACAATGTCCAATCCCTCTTTCATAACAACCTTGTCACCATCCCATCTGTTCCTTTCCACAGACAAAGGTCTGACAACACTATGGTGGGTTTAAAATAGATGACATTTTTGCACAAGGTCAGGTGCCGTAGGACAACAGTGGTTGTGATGGGAGAATTATAAATACTGATTAACACAGAATAACGTAGCCTTATGTTCTGAGCCTACATTACTCCTACAGATTTCATTCAGGCATTTGCAATATTGTGGGGTCAATACATTACAACAATCCACATCTGGAGTAGTGGTGGATTGTACCTGAAATCCTTGCTCAGACCATGTCGTAAACCTACGTTTTGACTGGCATTTACACTTCCCACTCCCAAATAGATAAGAGTAGGGTGGCCAACTTTGTCAGATCCCTTTGCGGGACACAAGGTGGTGATGACGCCACAGCGTTATTCACCTGGCAGAATCAATGCATTGCACCCGCAGCTGCTGACATGAGAGGCCTGCAGGCCTGTCACGTCAGCAGATGTGTTTGCAATGCAATGCATTAGGACTCGTATTTACAGATTAGCTGCCACTTGCCAGCCACTGTTATTCCCATTCGCGGGAAATGTATGTATATGACCCCCTCCCCGCTCCTATTAGAGGAGCGGGGAGGGGGTCATATACATACATTTACCACGAATTAGAATAACAGTGGCTGGCAAGTGGCAGCTAGTCTGTGAAACAGGGATGGCTGCACAGCAATTAGCTGTGACCTGTGCACCCTGCAGCGTCCGACCCCAACCCCCAGCATGACTAATTGTGACTCCTGACTTACTCTGTTAGAGCCCAAATTGTGCTCGAACAGAGCAAGTTGGGACAACACGCGTCCCGCAGAGCCACTCGGCAAACTGCGGGACACAGGCGCCAATTGCGGGACAATCCCGCAAATTACGGGACAGTTGGCCATCCTAGATAACACCGTCACATAAAGGGGAGGTAAAGTCTGTGCAGGCTTGTGGTTCCCTAGATTCAAGCAAATCCTCAATTTCTCAAATTTAAATATTTACCTCATCTATGAATCACAGAGTTTAGTTTAGTCTGGAGGATAGCTCAGTAGCAACGTGCTCGCATTGCAAACATGAAGACACAGAGCAACGCAGGTTCGATCCCCAGGTCCGCGCTTAGAAACCCCGGGGTATTAAGTGCATTATAAATAACTTTTTGTTTTCTTAAAGCGCTACAGTGGGAGGGGATACATTGCTTTCTGCTTCTGCATGTTAATAAATTAACAGTACATCTTTGCTATATTAAAATGAAAAAAGGAACAAAAAACAGTAAAAGGCTGATTGGATGCAGTTTACTTAAGCCTAAAATAATTGTAAAACTATACATATGTAGTAAAACCCTATCAGCTTTTGATGGGATCAGCTTTGATAAATGATGGCTGACACTGGGGGATCTAAGAGTGTGTCCAGTGATCCTAAGAGTCATCAACTCACTTTATAAAGGTAATACAGCAGATGCTAGATGGAGCCCAAATGGTGAATGCACCAAACCATTCGAGGTAAATCAAGGGGTGCCTCAAGGGTGTGTACTCGTCTGGTTGTTATTCCGACTTTTTTTTGTTAAATGACTTGGCTGTAAAGCATAATATCTCATCCACCGATGTCCCAAACCTTGATGGTGAGAAAGTACCTTTATTTTTTTTCACAGATGATTCAGCTATTACGCCGAAAAAACGGCAATGGGCCTAAAGAAGGATTTCAAAATATTCTCAAATAGCTGTGAGGAAAAGGGACTTACAATCAACTACACTAAAACCACAGAAATGTTATGCAACAAGACCAACAGAATGAAGGTCACAGTTGAATATAAGGGGAACCAGATAGAATGGTGGCTCTCTTCGACTATCTAGGGCTATGGTTTAGTAGTTAGGGCACATGGGGCACACAAATTGATAGAAGTGCAGTGATAATGAACAGAAAGACGGGAATCATGCTGTCCTTTTCAGAGCGATATTCGGGCACAATATTGCCCCTAGCATTTAAATATATAGGGCTCAGATAACTACATCAGTTCTCAACAGTACAGAGAATCGGGCCTATGCCAACGTTAAACACCTTGTAATTTATCTTCACACAGTAATTGAGTATGTTGCTATACTAAAGTCAGTGTTCTTCTGGCTTTGCATATGGGCTTCACCTAAGCTACGGGTATATCAAATTGCCATGTTAGGTGTTTTACATACTGTCAAAGGATCAATATGGGCTTGGGCCAGGCATGTTCGTTAAACTCTATACACAGTTGGTTTAAATTGCCTACAGGAAGAACCAGAGGGCAACAATTACAGCAATGTTCAGAAGGTCAAAGACTGATGCCACAAATGGGCCATAATGGACATGCTTCGAAAAAGTTATGGCCATCTATTGCTTGATGAATATATGACAATAAAACAATAAGGCAATTGCGAACCATACTTGTCCATTTTACAAATGTTTACACGGCTGCAATTATACCTGATGCTGCAACTGGTCCTATTACCGGTCACATGCTATGCTCCGAATGGCAGCATTAATTCCAGCACTTCATGTATATTAAGTTCCCACCAGATTGAAGATTTAAGGCACTTACCTTCTGCTTGCACAACAACGGAAGCAGTGGATTTTACGCTTATTCAAGAATTATAATATCGGTACAGTGAAAGAGGCATATGAGCTTTCCATAGATACTATAAAAAAGATGCAATTATTGCCATGACCACTTATCTCGAAATGGCAGGTACAATAAGTTGAATGCAGGGTAAAGACAAAACCTAATAAGGTTTCAGTCTTGTGCCCTTGTAGAATTACCGTTTTAATGCCTATTACCTATATTAGAATTGAAAGTTGCACAGAACACTGGAATAATGTTTTAATATGTGAACTTCTGTATTGCGTGTAGATGTTAGGGGAGAGTGCGATTTAATTCATTTTACATTTATAACTCTATTATGCTTGCGTTTCCATCACCCTCCTTCACCTCCACAATACAAATTCTCCTGTATTTGGACCAACATGGATTTTCATGCCGGTGCACATTCTGGAGATCCTTATGGGGACCGGCAGTTATATGCATTGGCAAGAATCAGGCAGACCCTGCAGTGTTCACATCTGAAATTAAAGGGTTTCATTCCAATTGTGAGTGCCGTTTGCCATGCAAGCATGACAAGCAGTGCTCACAATTAGAAGTAAGCACTGTCTGACATGCGAGGATGCCAGAAAGCATTTACTCACTTCATACGGGCATGTACACTGCCTTTTGGCCTGCATATGTACACTCTGCTGTGCAAATGACAAACATTTGGGGGCCAGAAGCTGTCCTATCTTGCGCACAGCATGCCTGAGTGTGGCGCAGCAATCATAGGCGGACACGGAGCTCATGAAAAAACGTCTTCTTTATTTGCCTGCTTGCAACAAACTCCCCGATCCCACCCCCTTCACGTCACTTCCCTTTCCTCCCTTCTTCCTCCCGACCCCGTCGTCACAGAGACGTCAACGTGACATCTCCCCCCTTTTTAAACAGTTACCAGATTCTTCGCAATGAGCGGCGGTCTCGTGGGCTACTAGTCTATTTCCTCTATCCATCAACGAGGTCTGTTCCGAGCCCTCTGTGGGCGTGCTTGACTTCGCCCTGGGGATGGTCCACTCTCTACAACTTCATTCACCTCGTCCTGTCCTGATTCCTCCGAGTCCCACTGATCGCCCTGATAGGGATCATCTGATTCATAGGTGAGGTGGGTCTGTACTCTCCCATTCAACCGCCGGGCTCCGGTTGGTGGGAGCTCTTTGAAGTGCGATGTATTCCTTGTGACAGACCCCTCTGCTCCTTGGGCGGTAACCATGGAGCCCTTCTTCTGGGTGACTAGTAGGGGTTTTTCACGGAATGCCGACGTGTGCTTGTGCGTCAGCGGTTGGCGGACTGCCACGACATCTCCCACCTCTATGTGGGAAGGCTGCGCTCTCCTGCAAGTATCTGCATGCTCCTTCATTCGAGCTTTCGCTGCCCCATCTCGCTCTCGTACTTCTTGATCCAGCATCCGTGGTGGGGCGATGTCATTGGCCTGTGGGATACACATTTGCGTATTTCGTCTGAACATCAGTTCCGCTGGGGTCTTCCCTGTGGTGCTATGAGGGGTCCCTCGGTAGTCTCTCATCAGTTGGTTTAGGACTTGTTCATAGGACTGGCCTGTTAGTCTGGCTATCTGGAGAGCTCGCTTTAGGTTGGTATTGAATCGTTCGATCATTCCATTGGCCTGGGGCCACAGGGGAGTGACCTTCCTGTGATGAAATCCCAGGTATTCAGCGAATTGTGCGAATTGATGCCCATAGAACGGGGCCCCATTGTCTGTCTTCAATAGCTTCGGTACTCCATAGGCTGAGAACATGTGGTCTAAAGAAGGGATGACATGGTGGGCGGCAGTTGACAATATCAGCCACACGTCAGGGTATCACTCGTCCATCACGGCCAAGACGTACTTCCCCCTTTGATGGGCCCGAAGAAGTCAGCCACCACAGCCTCCCATATTCTCTGTGGTAATTCAGACATGAGTAGTGGTTCCGGGTGGCGATTGGGTGTGATCGGGCAGCATATGGGGCATGCCTTCAGTGCGGTTTCTACTAGAGTGTCCATGTGAGGGAATCAGACCTTTTGGCGGAGCATGCATTTTGTCGACACCATGCCTCGGTGAGTCTTGTGGGCCAGTTCTATGACTCTGGCTCTCATGGATTCGGGGATTACGAGCTCACAGTCTTTGTTGAGCAGGTGATCATCTGACTCCGGGAGTTCCTCCTTTACTTGCAGTAGTCTCTCCACCTCCTCTTGCACCGTGCCTCCTGCGGCCCTCCCCCTTTCTTTCGCCCTTCACCACAACCCCGACTCCAGTCCTTCGCGAATGATGCTGTATGCTGCATCATTTTCTGTTTCTCTGGCGAGCGCCTCCATGTTGATTCCTTCTGGCGCGTACTGATGTATGAGGTATCTTAGGTACCTATCGGCTACTGATGGTTCCAGAGCACTCTCTTCCTGTGGTCTCCTGGACAGAAAGTCTGCTGGGTTTTTGCCTTTCCCTGGCCTGTGGATGATCTCGAAAGCATAGTCTTGGAGTCTCAAACCCCATCAGGCGATACGTGGGGGCATTTTGGCCTGAGGGTTGCCATAGAGGAACAAGAGGGCCTGATGATCCATGACAACCTGGAATGGTTTCCCATACAGAAACAGGTGGAAGTGCTCGCACGCCCATACCACCGCAAGCCATTCCTTTTCTGCTTGCAAATAGACTTGTTCAGTGGTGGATAAGCTGGACTAGCGTATGCCACAATGTGTTTCTGTGAGGGGTCCTTCGGGTCGAACTGAGCTAGGATTGCTCCTAGGCCCACTAGACTGGCATCAACTGTGAGCTCGGTCTTCCTGTTGGGATCATAGTAGGACATATTCTCTGCCTTTGCAACTCTATCCCTGATCACTTCGAATGCCTTCTGGCAGTCACTGGTCCATTCGAATTTCACATCCTGGTAGGTTAGCTGTCGTAGTGGTTTGCTGACTGATGCAAAGTCCCATATGTATCGGTTGCAGTTGCTGGCCAGGCCCAAGAAGGACCGGAGCTCCGACACGTTCGATGGGGCAGTGGTGTCATTCAGCACTGCCACTTTGTCGGGGTCAGGCGTCATGCCTGACTCTGAGAAGACATGGCCAAAGAATTTCAGGGTATTTTTCTGGAACTCGCGCTTGTCTCTGTTGAGGGTGAGGTTGGCGTCATGCAGGGCCTTGCACACATTCATTAGAGTCTCGTCGTGCTTGTTTACATCGGTACCGAATACTAGTATATCGTCTGAGTAATTGAGGCAATTGGGAATGTGCTTTATGATGTTGTGTACCTCAGCTTGGAACATCTCTGCCGCCGAGGATACCCCAAAGCTTAGTCTTTTGTACCTGGAAAGACTGACGTGCGTGACGAAGGTTGTGATGTTTCGGCTCTCAGGATGTAGAACGAGCTGGTGGTAGCCTTTCCGTAGGTCAAGCTTCGAAAAGACTTTGACCCCGTTCAGCAGATGTATTATGTCTGCGATTCGTGGCGCAGGGTGCCTCTCTCTTTTGATGGCTTGATTCCAGCTCCGCATATCAACACATAGTCTGATGGCCTCCGAGCCTTTCTTGGGGACTGGGACAATCGGAGATACCCACCTAGTGGGACCGGTGGCTTTCTCGATGATGTCGTGTTCTAGCAACTTCTGAAGTGCATCTTCAACTTTCTTTTGGAAGTTTACTGGGATCCCACAGTAAAGCTGGGCTACTGGACGAATTGAGCCATCCACGTGGAGTTTTATTTGTCTATTACAAAGTCTTCCAATGCCTTGGCAAATTTTGCGGTATAGATTGTTTATTATTTCATCTGGATCTATGTATTTGTGGACCATTATGTTGTAAAGGATGTGTATTAGGCCCATGTCGGCAGCCGCCTTGAAACTGAGGACACAGCCACTGTCAGTTTCCGTGGCCAGAACATGTATTGGTATCCTCATTTCATGTCCTTTGTAGCAGCACAGACCGCTGAATTGTCCCAGACATTTGAGAGGTGCTTTGGCTCCATATGCGTATATATCCACAGTCGCTGGGAGCAGCTCGGGTTTTTGCGGGAGGTCGGTGTAAACCTTTTTGCTCACCACATGAACCGTGGCTCCTGTATCTATGAGATACTCTTTCAGCCTCTCTTCTAGCTTAATTATGAGCGTTGGGCTGTGTGCTGTCGCTGTGGGGTTGCCCAGAGCATGCACATATGCCTTTTTCTTTTGATCACTCCCTGATGAGCTGGGATCAGAGTCTGTGGAGGATTGCTCCACCAGGTATCGCACCTGCGCTCTGGTTTTGCACGCATTACGAACCTTCTTCATTCCCTCCTTCTTTGCCGATCTTCTCCCGAGTCTCGTTCTCGCTGGTCGCCCATGGGTTGGTTCGGGGCGGCTGAGGTGCTGGGGGCTGGATTGCTGTTGGATGACTGTAACGCTCACCTGGTTCCCACGGAGGCGCGGCGTCGAAGGCGCAGAACTCTGAAGATGGACAGGAAGGGCCCCTCTATTCTGGCTTCCCTGGCTCGTTGGATACCCTCCTGTGCATGAAAAGGGAGTATTACCAACTGTGGAACTATGCTCAAGCCTCCCACTCCCTTCCAACCCTCCACGATACCTCCTCCACGATTCCCCGTGAAGCCTCACCTTAGGGTTTGGAAGGATGAGCTCTCCATCCTGCTTCTGATGCAGGGGCGCGTTGAAACCCAGTTACTTCACTGGATTAAGGATTGATGGGAGTTCAGGTAAACTTGACTGTTCAGGTAAGGCGCTGTAAAAGTTCTGTTCAAAAGTTCAAGCTTAATAATAATGTTCGTTGTCTAATTGCAGCAAGCGCTAATGCTTATGTCTTTTTCCCCTTAGGGGCCGGGGTTCGGAGTGCCGGAGATATGGCGCCGACCCGAAGTGAAACAGTTCTGGATGAGCGCTCAGGTAATGTCTTTGCATTCGCTCATTCAATGTCTTTGTCTTTTTTCCCCATAGGGGCCGGGGTCCGGAGATGCCAGGAAGCGGCAGGACCTGAAATGCAGTGGGAATAATCCAACAGGTAAGACTTAAAAGGAAACTGATCTTTCCTTATTCCTTTTCTCCCTCTCACCTTTGTTCTTGTCTTTTTTCCTCTAGGCGCCGGGGCGTAGCGGAATCCGGAAGATCGGTGCTGAAGATGGAAGCGCCTTGCAAAGGTGAGTAAAATGCAGCGCTGCAGCGATCGAAACGAAATGCCTTTAAAATGATGTCTTCCTTTTCAGGGCCGTTGGAGAAATGACTCCGGGATGCAGATTTAGCAGGTAAGGGCTTTTCTTCTCCTATTCTCTTCCTTTCTCCCCTTGCAGGTGTTCCAGGGTGCTGGCAGGCGTGGCTGAAGTCAGGATGCAGGAGCTGACACGGTGAGTGTCCAGCTGCTAGGTGCAGAACAACGCAAAGCATGTGTGGCTGTTCGGGTGGGGTTTAAATAGCCTTGGAAGAAGGTCCTGGTATGTATCCTTCCACCAATCAGGTATGTATCCTTCCCCGACCACGCCCGGGTGGTGAAGTAGTCCTACAGGTTAAGTAGTCCCATTCAGGCCTCAAGAGGGCCTGGATGAAGCAGCAAGGTCTGCATCAGGTAAGTGTGCACCCAAGCACTTAAACACATATCCTCTTCTATGAGCCTGGCGCCTAAGGCGCCAGGACTGGGGTCCGCTATGAGCCTGGCGCCTAAGGCGCCAGGACTGAGTCCAAAGGGCCCCGACTTGGGCCCGCTGAGACTTCCCTGGGGAAAATGATGTCTGCCTCTGGGGTTGCTGGGCCCGGCCTGGCTCCTTAGAGGTAGGCATCATGACAATGACCCCCCGTATCGGCTTTTCGGGCGAGTCGTGCCATCTCTGGGTCGGTCTCTCCCTCGGTCACGGAAAAGCCTGCACACTGCTTTGAAATGTTCTTCTTCGCCACAGGAGGTGCATCGTTATCCTACTGCAGGGCATGTTCCTTTGTGCGGGTACTCAAACCCACATTTGTAACAGAAAAGTTCTTCCGTCTTCTTCTCTAGTTGTAGTCTGTTGACATTTTCCCCAGTGTTTGTGTTGCCGAAACTCTCCACCTGGGAGTCAATGGCTCTCTCGACCCTTGTCAACGCTAGGATTTCCTCTAGGGTGCGCAATTTTTGCAGTAGCTTCCTGCGGAAGGCTTGGGATTCACACCCTGAGATGATCTGTGACCTTAACGCCTCTGTGTTTGAATAATTTGCAAAGTCACAGTGCTTTAGTTTGGTGCGTAGGAGCATCACATATGTGTCCATGGTTTCCCCTTTTGCCTGTTTGGTGCTATGGAACAGGTGCCTTTCATAATCTACATTGGTATGTGGTGCAAAGTAGGCGGCAAGTGCATCCTTGAGGTCTTGAATTGAGTCAATGGAGTCTTGGGGCATTTCATCAATTATGTCTCGTGTGGCAGATCCTACAGCTAGTTTTAGTAAGCATACCTGTCTTGCTTTGGCAACTGGTCCTGTGGCTCACATATAGAGGTCAAAGTCTCTAATCCACTTGCTCCACCTGGGGCCCATGTTGCTGGTGTCTGTCACGTCGAATGCTCCCGGCATCTGGGCGGCCAGCGTGTCCGGTAGCTGGTATGGCACGTGGTCTGGCGCTGACACGCCTGGAGCTGGGGGCGCATTTACCTGCGGTTGCGCTCCTTGTCAGTCGTCTTGGCCTGACATGATGTCTGGCGTAGTGGTTGCTTGCGGTGTTCGTAGTGTGAGTGAGGTAGTACCGCTCGAAAACCCTTTAGGGCTGTTTCCTTCCTCCTCCTAGGAGTGATATCTCCAACTGTCAGTGGGGGGGTGGCCGCCAAGTTGGCACGAGCACCATCAATTTGTCCCTCCCCTTCCTGGGGTTTCCGTGTCCTCTTGTGCTGGGGCCCTTTGTGTGGCCTTCAATACTTGTGCTGTTCAGCTGCAGGGTCTCCCATGTCCTGCAGACCACGTATGCTGCATGCCTTTCCTTGGTGTGAGCTGGGAGGATAGAGGGCCTCTCTCCCTGGCGCACGTGCTTTTCTTTTTTTTTTCAGTCCGCTCTCATGCACGTGGGCCCACGCTGCCGGCACTCCCTGCTGTAGCCAGAAAACATATGAATCGTGTGCTCACCAGCTGGCTGCAGCACGAGGTTTACCTCCTCCCGTTGCTCTGCTCCCACGTGGGTGATCACCGCCACAGCCCGGGCTGGGTAGGGATCCGGCATTCACTGGGTCGTCTAGCGCTCACAAAGGCATCTGCTTATGGGAGCCGTGGGCGGGCTGCAGCTGCTTCTCCGGGTGCCGCTGTGCCCGACATCCCACCTTCGTCGCCAGTCTCCTATCTTGCGCGTAGCATGCCTGAGTGTGGCGCAGCAATCATAGGCGGACACGGAGCTCATGAACAACTGTCTTCTTTATTTGCCTGCTTACAACGAACTCCCCGATTCCGCCCCCCTCACGTTACTTCCCTTTCCTCCCTTCTTCCTCCCGCCCCCCGTCGTCACGGAGACGTCAACGTGACAGAAGCCATTTATGTTGCAGTGCATATGTAATGACTGTCCGCTGCCAAATCAATCAAATGGCTAAAATGAGCTCCAGCGTGTTAACACTTTCCCAACTGCGTTGACTCTGGTCACCAGCAGCATTTTTCAAAAAGATGTCGGGGGGGTGGGAGAGGGGTTGTAAGACTTTAAAGAGCAAAATGAAGACGGGTTAGAGTTCAAAACAAGTCCCACTGAGCTCACCAGTTTGTCTCTATTGTCACACAGCTCTGAGATACCTTAGTCCCTTCAAGGCCAGTGCAGAGACTAATTTCCTATTTGAATGGGTGGATTGTTCCCGAGAGATTCATTGTCATGATGAAGGTAATTTGTATTCATTGAAGCAGCTGCACACAAACCCCACACTGTATTCACTATAGTCAATATTTGAAACATGAGTCAGAGGAGAAACAGCATAGTGGCCGACTAATTTGGTTCTAAAAGAAGGATGCAGTGATCTAATGAGGGAGAGAGACTCCTTAATGTGAAACCCTGTTGTTATTTCTTCAAATTTGGTGAACTAAACACACCTCGGCAGAAATCTTGATTTGAAATATTCACCGGTTTGTTTTGACATGGTTTTGACATTTTTTAAGGAGACCACAGAAAGCCAAAGAACATCTAGTTATTGATAATATCTGTGTTCCTTAAGTGTTATATGCTAATGTTAAAGGAAACGTTTTAAATTAGGGCCATTGTTACTATTCCCAATTTCTCCGAAAGTGTGAGGATCATTTTACTCCACTACCCAACTTCTAGTGGCACTTTAGCTGTCTCTCAATATTATAGGATAGTATGCAAATAATATCAATGATGATGTTAATTCCATGACAAGTGAAGCCATACTTAGCCCACCCCGATGATTAAAATGGCAATCATTGCCCTCTACCATGCAATGGAAATGATAAACACATTTTCCGTGAAACAAATGACTGTTATGTGGAAGGTTACTAAGGGCCCTATTCATAGAAAAGTGTGCATTGATGCCGCAAAGTCCCCACATCAAAAACCGACTTTGCAAATCCCAACGCAGAAAGTTTCCTATGAGTGCTCCGCGTATTCATGGAATTAGACCGCAAAATAACACTATGCGCAAGAGCGGCCGGAACGCCCACAACATGCCCCCAAGCATAGAAAATCCAGCCACGTATACCAACCTTTTTCGCCCTCATCATCCACAAAGTATGCACCCTGCCAATACTGCATGCAAAAGGCCCCAAACCAAGGCAGCACCCTAGCGACACTGTGTGGCGTTCCGGTAACTATTCAGAGCACCCGGTCAATATGCGTACCGTTTTCTGAAACTGTAGTCATTCCCCAGCAAATACACATGCAAACCCCGATACACTGTGGCTGCACCCGCTACTTTGTACGCACACCCCTAACTGCAATCAGCATCACAACTGCGTGGATGCACCCCTAACTTCCCCATCAGACCTTACCTTTGCACTGTGATTCCTATGCAATTGGGGCCTTGCGCCTGCTTTCATGTGCTGGTGTGCTCGGGAGCTTTGAGTGCCCATTGCCCCGACGTGATGTTGTGCGGTCAGATGCATGAATGTGCTTGGTTTTGCGTGGTCCTGGGCGTGTGATTTCCTCGCACAGGCTGTCCTTCGACATGCCCACATTGTACCTTGTTCTTCCTCATTCAGCATTAAGAATGCACAATGTGCATGTTCCCTCCACTAGTGTGGGAATGCAACATGCTCAACTGCTTGCAGAGATGTTTTGGAAATGCACGTAGTCCCCGCAGTGTCCCGAAAAAAGTTAAGCAAAGTCGATTTCATGAATCAGCAGAGGGGGTTATGCGTACTGAATGGCACACAAAGCCACTATTCTACGTGCAAATAATTCCATGAATCAGTCCCTAAATTGTTTAAATATGCAAAACATATTAGAGTCAAATATCAGAACTAGAAAGCAGTATAATGAGGTAATCCGCATACACAATGACTTTAGACAAAGTACCTCTTGTCTCCACACTATAAATTCAGTCTTGTGTGATGGAAATTAGAAGAGTTCTAAAGCCAGAATCGAAAGAAGAGCAATTGGGAAAGGCATGTCTCATACCTCTGCATCAGTAAAAGAAAAGTCTCTGACATGTGATCATTCAGCACCACTCGTGCAGAAACATTATGTTATAATGCTTTGAAGAGGTACACGGAAGTGGAGACAAAGACCCGTTCCCAGAACGCATGCGACAGAAATTCCAGTTTCCATATGTTAACTGTAAATGGCAGAATAATGGACAGTGATTATATGAAAGAGGAAGATGCCACGTAGCTCATCTCATATGATTTGATACATATTGCCTTTTGAAGTACCCATGGATTAGTCGTAATCCTCCATAACTAACAGTTTTCAGTCCTTATTTAGGCCATTGACAGTATCTGTCTCTGCTGCGAACTACATAGGGGCAACATCCCAGTACCATGTTGAGCCCGGGCAGACATCTTAAATCAGCAACTTGTACGCGCACGTTTAACAGGAGATTCCTTTACACCACAGTGTTATGGATTCCTGAATGCCAATTTTCCCTGATGTTACTGAGCACCCCCTGCCTCTCCCCCGTTTTACATTCCCAACCTCAGTGATATTCCCAATGAACAGACATGGCAGTATAGCATACACACTCCTGCAGTCGGAGGCCTATCATGGATCTAACAATAATAGCAAATGAGCAAAGTGAACAGTGAAATACAAGTTCCAGGATATCTGACTAACTCAATAGCCAGTTCAGTGAATACAATATTGCCAATTACTGAGAGAATTTTGAGCATCACATATGCATATATAAATCCTTCTTGCACTAAGCATCAGGCTGAGGGAGTTTTACAATCGGGAGGTCCCTGGCAGTCTTGAAAATATTGGAGGAGATTTTAAATTACTGCACTATGTTCAAAAGTAAAAAGGAGATATTGCAGGAGAATCCACACTAGCAACCATATTTCGTGATTTATTATAATATCCGGATGTGTACCCTCCACCAACGCAATACGCACACGGTCTCCAGTTGCTCTGGTGGATCTGAAGGAAAATGGGGTGTCGAGGCTATTGGCAGAGTTGGAAAGTAAAGCTTTTCTATTGTGTTGATGGTTGCAGACTGGAACTACCCTCAGCACTGGTGTCTTTTCTTTCTCTGTGTTCTATGCCAAGAGCGCAGTGACATTCGTTTCAAAGGGTAGACTGAATTGTCTACACTGATAGGTTTTATTGGCTGGTACTATGATAAGTAAGTTGTTTTTATGGGTGTACCATTGTGATGTTGATGTCTCTTACGAGGGTTATTCAAATGCCATGTGTGAGTGGTTTCATTGGTATGCATATCGTGTGTGTACGCATATAAGTTGATAATGTTAGTGAAGAGAGGTTAGTGTAGGGTTCGATAAAGACCTTAGCGCATAAAAACCTTAGGGCATCCATCGTGTGTAGTCATGTTAACATCCTGGTAGTGTTGCCTGTCTTAGAAGGTACGTATGAGGGACGCCCAGCAGCAGCCTTGCGCTGGTTGGTAAGACTGGTGGTGGACAATGTGCATTGACTGTTTTTAATGAGATTGTTGAATGGGGGATGGGGATGGGACGAATGTAAGGTGAATGCAGCATTATGTTCCAAGTACAATGTAGTTTAGAAATGCACTGTTAAGCAGAAACCTGTGCAGCTCCCTCTGGGACCACTGGAAAAGATTTAGGCCTACAGGTGTTTGGCAGTAAACCCACTTGGTAGCAGTCTGTACCACACATGTTCACCTGGTAGCTGTGGCTGAGCAGTCAGACTTATCTCAAGAAGAGTTAGGCAGTATGTGGAGTATACAAGATAGGGCAATTTACACAGTAGAACAAGCAGACACGGAACAGAGCTTGGGTGTAAAGATATATAATTATTTATTTTAAGGACACATCTATGAAAACACTCGGGCACTAATACGGCAAACAACTTCAATTACAATTACTATAAGTATATCAATCCCCTAACAATATTTCGACAAGTCTAGGTTCAACGGCACCACTTATTTGCAGACAGAGGTGAATGCTTTAACCTAGATGGCACTCTAATATTCGTTAGAACGGGAGAGAAAACGCAGGGTATGAAACCAACTCAGTACCAACACTCTTACGAAGCAAATGCAAGGCCCGCAAGGCAGGGTCTACTGTGGATTACAAAGTTCAGAGGCCGGGCCCACTCGGAGAGAGGCAAGGCGATATGTCCCAACAAGTATCACAGTGGAAACGCACTTCGAGTCTTTGTAGCAAATTGTTACAGAAAGGTTGGACCAGTTTAGAACAAAAAGTTAAGAAGGTCTGGAGGCGACCCAATGGAAAGGTAAGGATTTAAGACACCTCACGCTAACCGTCACAAGGGAAGCCAGGTGGACACGGTACCTTGTAAGTGCAGAGACAGCTCCGGCGGGGGCAGTTGTTCCTGATGGTGGATGCAAGTCGGGGCTTTGCCAAGAGATGAGAGGATCTCGTCGTCGAAGGAAAGTTGAAGATCGTTGCACCACCAGGGAAGAGACCAGCCGCGGCGTGCTCTGTCACAAGGCACCACCTTTTGGTCGCGGTATGGGCTAGTGGCTATCCGGTTGCCGGGGTGCTCAGCACGGGCAATTCGACCACTACGCCCTGGAAGCGAAGAAAAAGCAAAGGGACTGGTTGTTCCCACCAGTCAGGGGGAGAAGACTCTCCAGCGGGGAGATCTCCCCTGTCGTTGGGAAGTGGTGAGTCGGTTCAGCAGGGCTCCACCGGAGGTGTCGTCGTTGCAGGTCGGCTCAGCTTTACCCTCATCGGATTCTTAGGTCCTGTGGCGACTTCTGAAGATCCAGTCCCAAAAGCCCTGCTTTTATGCAGCAAACCCCCATTCATTCAGCCTAGCTGTCAATCAAAACACGCTAAGTGGTGAGCGGGGTGGTTCACCACTTGGGCCAATCACACCAGAGTGCGACTTGAGTTGGCAAGGCAACTCAGTCCAGGGTGCCTAAACCCCCTCCCACACCTCCTGTGGTACCCAGACAGAATGGCACCACTCTGGAGGGCTTCTGTGTAGAAGCCTGCCAAAAGTGGAACAAAGGGCTCAACCTTTGGTTCGGAGTTACAGAGGTGAACGCAGACGCCATTTTAAAAGCCGAGTTCTGGCAGAAAATACCGCCCGGTAGATTTTTTTAAGACAAATAAACCGGCGGTATGTTAGAGACTAACGGAAAAAAGTATTAGCCTCCAACAATGGGAAGAATCCCATAGAGTTATATTCAGGGTCGAATATAACAAGTAGTTTCCACTGCCACCAGCCAAAACTTGACTAGGGGGGACGGACAGTGCCCCCTCGGGTAACAGACCCAGGGGTAACCAAATTACCCCTACTAGTACGTCCACAATAGGATGGTTTGTACTAGTTCTGTTAGTAAATTTAGGTCTAGTAAAGCCAATGGTGACTTTACATGCCCTGGGAGACAGTAGTCAGTCCCAGGGTATGGAGTCTATGGTGGGGGTCCCCTAGGACTCCCCAGTGTTGCGGCACGGAGGGTGCGGTGTAACACACATAGTAAAACACATGAGACCCTATGGAGTAAAAGACCCCATAGCCCATAGAACACATTGACATTCACAGGAACAAACCACATTTGTGTCCAAGAGTGGGAGAAAGGAGTGTCACTCTTGGCAGGATGGAAAAAAACAAACTCCAGAAATCCAGCAAAGCTGCTGGGGGACTCACTAGGTTAGAAAATTCAGCCTAAACAGAGAATTCTCCCTAACATGCACAGTTACCTTAGAGTAGGGCTTCTGGAGAGCACTGAGTCCAGGTACAATCTCATCAAAATTTGGCATGCTACAAGGCCAAGGTGCAAAATCTAGGAGACAGTCTGGTGATTTAGGTCAGACACTAGGTAGGAAAACATGATGGGGCACTAAGTATATTGTACACTGTCACAGATGGCCCCAAAAACACAGCAACCCTGGAACGGTAGTCCAATGGTTTTTATTAAAAGGCATAGGAGGGGGCTCAATGAGAGCTGTCCCTCACTCTCTCTCTACCTCCATGGGCTTTTCCCTTCCAAGACCAGGCATAGATACATCCCAAGATGATAAATAGAGATGGTAATGCCTAGTGTATAACTCTCCTCTGGCCCCTTCCTACCAAAAATTCCCCCCTTCTTACAGACTCAACCCTACAAGGTTGCCCCTAGCAATCCCAGAAGCCTCGTCATGGCCACAGATAACACAAAACCAAATGACACTGCCCTCTCCATAAGTTCCCAAATCCTTTGCTGCAACACCATCCCCAGCACTGGACCACATCACGCAATAAGCCTCAGCTCCAGGCTACAACTACCTCTCACAACTACCACACGTCCCATAACAGGAACTGCCAGACTCACAAGACTAGCATCACGATTCAGCCACTGCCACGCCAGATGCCCTACTTATATGCAAGCACACAATACCTATGTGCAGCGACCTCTCACAATACCACAATCCAAGAAACTAACCTCAGCCATACCCATAACACAAGATGACACACCTATCAATCACCAACATTTTCCCAGACCCCCACAGCCGCAGGTCCCAACCCCATGCCAGAGCCTTTCCCCACGCTCAAAGGTGCCCTCCTCAACGTGCGTTCTCTAGGAGCCCATGCCATTGAGACTCACAACCTCATCATAGTCCAACAACTAGACTTCCTAGTGGTCACCAATACCTGGTTTCATCAGGCCTCTGGCCCCCTTCTAACACTGTATAGTCCCCCTGACTTTAGTATACTCAGGGCTGACCGTCCAAATTCAGTGGGAGGAGATGTTTCTATCATCGCAAAATCCAACCTCCAACTGAGACTATGTCTGCTAGACCCTGTGGAAGGTTATGAACTGCTCCTCATCGACGGACCCTAAAACTACCATTAACTTTCTCATCATTTACAGAGCCCCTTACCACGGCAACCACCCGGAATCTGATATCCCACTTCTCATCACACCATTCCACAAGCCAGACACCAAATTTTTTTTTCTAGGAGACCTCAACCTAGGTTTTAATAACGCACAAGACCATAAAGCCAGCACCCTCTACACATCCCTCATGGATATGAATTTCACTCAATTAGTAACCTCATCCACACATGAAAAGGGCAGAACATTAGACTGGGTATTGACATTAAACGTCTGCCTATCTATTGATTCCATCACAGCAATTAACTGGTCTGACCACGACTTAATTTTCTTTAAAATTACACTACAAGAAAAACTCTACCTCCCCTCCACTAATCTCATCCCTATTGAAATAAGAAACACCCGTAATCTCACAGTAGACAACCTCACCCCAGTTTTGTTGGAGGCCCGCGCAGCTCAATCCTATGCTAACACTAAACCTAGCGGCCTTGCTGTCATTTATCATAGCTGTCACAAAATCACCATTGAGGCATTATCCCAGCTCAAAACTAAAACACAAAGGTCAGCCAAACGCTCCAACTTTTGGTTCAATAAGGAACTTGTAGAGCTATAACAGATCTCTAGAACATATTCACAGAAAATCCCCCTCCGCCGACTCGGCCAAAATATTCCTAGAAGCAAACAAACTTTACAAATCCGCCATTATAGCACACAAAGCTAATGCCTTGAATACCTGTATAAATAATGCATCCAAGAATTCCAAAGAACTCTTCACCATTCTCAAAGAATTGGAAAACGCCATCCCGTTGACCACTACTACTAATACAAGCAAAGCCTGGTGCACCACTATACAAAATGCATTAGCTTCAAAAATAGAAATGCCCCAAGACAAAATCTTAGCCAAGAGAAAATTACTTAACAACAAAAGCTCATCTCCCCCACTCAAGCACACTGACCATGAAAATAAAGCAAATGAATTCAAATTCTCACAAGTCAGCCAGGACCAGGTAGTGGATACCATAACCAGGCTAAAACAATCTAATTGCAAAGGAGATTGTTTCCCCGCCCACCTAGTTAAACTCTGCGCACTGACATTAACGCCGATCATTACCCATTTTGTTAATGCTTCCTTTTGCACTAATATTGTCCTGGTCACTATCAAAGAAGCGTGGGTTACCGCTCTAATTAAAAAAAGATTGCTAAACCCTAAAGTACCTAAAAATGACCGCCCCACAACCACAATCACCTTTTTGCTGAAAATAAATTACAAAATTGCTTACTCTAAAATACAAAACCATCTTGAACAGAGCCACTTTCTAGAAGCTTGACAATCCAGCTTCTGGCCTAGTCATAGCACCGAAATGGCTCTATTGGACCTTAAAATCCAAATGCATTCCATAAGAGACTCTGGTAACTTGTGTATCTTACTATTATTGGATCTATCAGCCGCTTTTGATTTTGGTGGACCATGACAAACTATGCAATACTCTGTCAGACAGTTTCAAATTCCCACCTGAAGCCACATTCTGGGTCAAATACTTCCTTTCAGAATGTACCTCAAGAGTTGCCATAGGTAAGGAAGCTGCGGACCCCATACTAGTCCCCATAGGGGTACCACAAGGGTCATGCCTCTCGCCAATCCTCTATAATGACCTACACTAAGTTGCTATTTGCAGCCCTTGATGCTATGGGTGGCATCTACACAAATTTTGCGGATGACACTCAGATACTCATCCCCATCACTGGCAACCATGAGCAAGCCACAATCACTGTAAACAAGATTTATGTCATTAACCAAAATTGGATGGCAAACAATAGTCTATGTCTAAACGATGAAAAGACAGAGATTCTCATTGTGGGTTCAACCGCCAAAATTAAATCTCTCCACTCTGACTACTCCACCATTACCATTGATAGAACACCCATCCTTATCCTCAAGCAGGTCAAAACGCTGTACGTCCATTTAGATACTAATCTAACAATGACCAAACATGTTAATTCCTTATCATCAACCACATCCTATACTTTCAAGTTAGACTACTGTAATGTACTGCTGTTAGGCTCCTCCAACACAAACCTGGCCAAACTCCAACTCCTGCAAAAAAAGGCACTGCGAGCAACCGTTGGTATAAAAAAATCTGACCACATCTCTAAGACTAGGAGGGAAGCTCATTGGCTCCCTGTTAAAGACAGAATTATCTTTAAAACTCTCTGCATTACCCAGAAATGCATCACCAAGACAGCTCCCATCTACCTCAATAAAGCCATTACCCATAACAAGGCCATAAGAACATTGAGATCTAACAACAGCACCCAACTCTATGCCCCACGTTTCAAATGCTCATGGGAAGGGGGGACCCGTTTTCCAGTAATGGTCCCCAAAATATGGAATGCCCTCCCCCCTAATACCAGAAATGAGCCATCCCACCAGAGGTTCAAGAAGATGTTAAATACCTGGGCCTTTAACAAATACTAAACCTCTAGCAGGCTCTGCTGCCATTTCCACATACCTCCCTGACTTACCTTTCCTGCAATTGTACCTATGTCTGTAATTTACAATGTGAACAACTTTACTAAATGCAACCTTGATTCCCCATTGTAACCAGAGACTCAAATGCGTAACTCATGTTCTGTTTTGTATAGGCATCCCCTTCATAATGTATGAATTGTAACTCTTTTGTCACTGTAACCAGAGACTCAAGCATCCTGTAACCTATGCTGTGATACCCCCGGATTTGGGCGTATAACAAATGTAATACATAAAAAATAAATAAAATAAATCTGACAATTTAGTTGTGAAGACCTAAAGGTAAACAGCTTATCTAGCTGTCTCCCTCTGAGTTTTCCTAGATGTATCCTAACAAGGCATCAAACTAAAACAACAATTATCAATTGGAATAGGTGCCTCCAATTGCCCTTCCCTCTCACCCTCCTGTATTCCTTGTATTCCTCTCTTTCTCGTTCCATTCTGCCTATTATCCTCCCTGCTCATCCTCTTTTCGCCTCCCTTTTCTCTCTCTTGCTCTCTCTTTTATATCCTTCCAATGTTTTGTCTATCGCCTCTACTCCTTTCTTCTATCTGCTGCATTATTCTCTACTGTTCTCACAGTTCCCACTACTTTCCCCTCCAACTACTCTACACTCCCAATACATGCCACTACACATACACCCCACTACACTCTATAACACTCTCCTTCCAGTACTCAACACTACAATCTCCTCCCACTACTCTACACTCCCCTCTTTATTACCACTCTCCCCACATTACACTACAAGTCACCCACACCTTTTCCCACAGTTAACCTCTTCTCACTCTCCCAGTCAGCTTTCATAAACACTGCTGCACACACCTCTACACTCTCCCTTAGTTTTACCCATTCAATTTATATGCACTCTCACACACAAGACCCACTTTCTCTCACCAACCAATACCTCACTTTTCACAGGCTCTCTGTAACCTACCTTCATGGTCCGTTGTAACATCATTGCACTGACCATTCTCTTTGTATACCTTCTCCTCCATGACCCTTACCAGAACAATCCACACTGTCTTAATCTTTCTGTCCCTTTTTATAATCCCCCTTACCTTTCTATCAGTTCTTATCCTCAGCTGGTTCCACAATTCAACCACTGGCTTCCATTTCTCATGAGGCCTGATTCCACGCTTTAGAGAATGCACATCATGTGCTCCTTGAGAAGCTGGCCTTGCCCCAACGCAACTCTCACACTGAACTTGTTGATGGCCTCCACAACCATCAATCTGGATTTCGAGTATCCAGAGGCATGGACACTGCTTTTCTGAACACCTGTGAAGAACTGTTCACATCTCTGGACTCCAACTCTCCAGCTGTCCTCATCCTTCTCGATCTTTCTTCTGCATTTGACACAGTAAAGCATTCCATCCTCATACAAAAGCTCCATGATACACTTGGTATCTCGGAACACTTAATTGACTATCCTCTTTCCTCACTAACCGCTCCTCCCAAGTCATCCTTGGCCCCTTCTCCTCTCCTACTTCCAATACCACCCATGGACAAGATGGAGCAAAATCACAGTATGGAATAAATAACAGCCTGACACCCGGGCACAACATTGTCATAGGACACAATTTACAGTTGAACAGTAGATAGCAAAATTACAGTAGGGTACATATCATAATGGGACACAGGGTGCAACATCATCATTAGATACAAATAAAAGTGGTACACCAGGCAGAACAAAATCACACTAATACAGTATACATTGAGATGGGACACCAAAGAACAAAACATAGTAGGGCACAAAGTATGTGGAACACCAGAGAGGAAGAGGGAGAGAGAGAGAGAGAGAGAGAGAGAGAGAGAGGTAGAGAGAGAGGGAGAGAGAGAGAGAGAGAGAGAGAGAGAGGTAGAGAGAGAGAGAGAGAGAGAGAGTTAGAGCGAGAGAGAGAGAGAGAGCGAGGGAGGTGGCGTTGGTATCTAGAGAAATGGGACCTGGGTAGGAGTGCAGTATTGTCTACTCCTGCCTTCCCTCGACAAACATATTCCCTGTAAGAGCCCTTATCACCTTACACTACACACACAAACCCCTCACAGATATCCAACACCGGCCTAGCCAATAGCACAAAAACACTATCCAGCCATAACTCAGTTCCCCCTTTAGCCTTGTCACACTCTCCCACATCAGCAGCTAAGCAGACCTACAGTGCTGTAGTCTATCAGTTCTTGCGTTTTTCACTATGGATAACATACACCCATGTTTCTTATGCCAAACCCATAGAAAGCAGATAGGCACTCTGGAACCAGGTTCTGCTGGCATGCATTCATCAACACCACTTTCACATCTGCCTGTCCCCCTCTCCCACTAATAAACCCCACCCCTTTTTTCTCTTACAGAACCAATACCAGAAAAGACAACAGTAGTGGCAGACAGGCATCATACAAGACCACCAACATTACATTACAATATATGCACAAATGTAGAGGAAGTAAATGTGGCAGAGGTGTATTCTTAGAGCTTTGAAAGGGCCTTTGTATGGGTATATCATTTGTTTCTGTAGCTGTGGATAGGGTCGCTTTGTGGGAGTCTTGAGGGTGCTTTATTATGGTTGTACTATCATGTATAGTAAGTGTGGATCGAGGAGCATTGCGAGATCTCTAAGTATGTCTTAATACTGTATGCATACACTCATACATTTTGTAAGTACGGATAAAGGTCAAATGGGAAAACTCAGAGGGTGTCTCAGTACTGTATGGGCAAACCACTACAGGATGCAAGTTAATAGGGGCACATTGTGAGGGATCTGTGGGTGTCATAGTACAGTATGTGTATAAAAGTACATGTTGTGAGTGTGCGGTGAGAGATGTTCTGTAATCGCTCTGAGGCTGTCCCAATAATGCATGGCCATAGTAGCACATGACATAAATGTGGCAGAGTTGCATTGCAAGAGCTGCACGGACGCCTCAGTGTGCGTATAATGTTACATGTTGTATGTGTGGGTAGTGATGCACTGTGAGAAAATTGAGAGTGTATCAGTACTTTCTTTTTGACCATGGATGCTATACCACTAGTCAAATTGCATGAGAACTTTTAGATCACTTTGGTGGTGACTGACATAGAAATGAAATAAATATATATGTGAGTGTGTGTGTGTTTGTTGTGAAGGCATCATAAAGAGGGACACAGACAACAGATTCAAATCTTAAAATGAAAATGTTTATTAACTTAAATGTCAGAATGGAAAAAGGCCTAATTTACCAATATAGTAAGACTGGACTTCCCTGCGTAAAGAAAACTAAGGAACATCTGAAACAAGAAGTTCAACTGAAGGATCTGTCTGTACCCAAAACCTATGCCGTCTCAACTAATTCTATACAAAGTGTAGGGTTATAAGTAACCAAAAGAAAACAGTGTTTAACCCCCAAAGTTCTGAGCTTCTTCCAGCTCGCAGCTTCTGTTCAACCTTCTTTCCCAAGTGTGAAAATAGTTGTATAACCTAGTCTCAAAATTCTCCTTTGAAAACCATGAAAATGGAGTATAGTTTAAATCATGACCCGGGTTCCCCAAGTTTAAAGCTGCTCCCCGAGTTCACGATAGTTTGCACTTCCCCAAGTTCAGAATAGTTCACATTGTAAGCACTGGTAAAGCAATGAAATATTTGTTTCCCAGAGCGGAACCATTCAAAACTGCTCCTTCTCCTTCTTTAAAAGTGCTTGATCCATTTGACTGTTTATATAATAGTTAATTTCAATGAACAGTTCAAACAGAGACTTTCGAGAACGTGTTTTGTTCCATTGAGATCAACGCAACCACTCCCCTACAATGTATATATTCACAGTGACTGAAGATTGGTTTAGACAACCGCCCTTCAGCATGCCGCCTTCCCTTGCCGTGCAGTTGCGCCAGACAACTCCTGTTCTCACACCATCCTGGTTCAGATCAGCAGCTCTTGCCCCCTCTGGAAATCCGACCCCTGTTACATGGCAGCTCTGCAGCCAAAGGCTCCCAGCAGTGTCTCACCTTTCTCTCCCTCTTTCTGCTCTTTTGGTTACCCAGCTTTTTTACACATGTTGTTTGTGAATGTGCTGTCCTCTCTTTCAATTGCCTGACCATAGTTAGGCTTATTAGTGAGACATGATTGATCTTGATAGTGGTATTCCTATAAGAATCTCTCCCTCGTCTCAGTAATAGAGTGGTGCAGGTGCATGTTAGTGTGTATGGCTCTTAGTTGTTTCTTCTTTGTCTCAGTACTAGAGTGGTGTAATTGCATGTTAGGGTGTATGACTCCTAGTTTCCCCTTCCTCATCTCAGTACTAGAGTGACAGGACTGGGGCAAAATAAGGGACGCTGGTTTGCAATATACCATACATGTTGGAGAATGATTGGGTGGGCTGTCATTAAGAAATGGGGGATACCATGTATCATCCCAGGGTCCCCCACTCTCAGTCCCCAAGGGCCCTCCACCAAGGTGATCCTCCCTCGCTTGTTCACCCCAAACTCAGGATCCAAAGGCGATGCTCTTTCCCTGGCCACCCACACAGACGATTCAAGAGGAATAGGAGGGAGAATACCCTCATGTTTCTCACAGTGTCTATATGTGTAGGATTTTTTTTTTTGTTAAAGTGCAGATAAGTTGACTAAACATAACGGAATAAAACCCTTGAAATTCAGTGCATTGGAAAACTCAGGACCAGATTAACTCTGTGCTTTCCCATTGAGCTCTCCCATAATGCCATATCCCCCATAATGCCATCTTGTATGGCATTGTGAATCCCTTCGCTTATAATATATATTTTTTCTTAGGCTTTGCAATAGGAACGCGCTGGGTAAAGCTAGTCTTGAGTTTCCCAATGCACTACATTTCAAAGGTTTTATTGCATTATGTATACTATTTCCCTTGAATTTCATGGGTTTTGTTATGCCATGGCCACTGTATCATTTAAGATAGTAGCGGGTCACTAGCCATGACCATGTGCCGTGCCCACAGTTTATTTGAAAACACTAACATGCCAACAGCCATGGCCTTCTTCCATCGCTAACAGCCACGGCCTTCGGCCGTGCCCACTGTGAAATTATATCATGGGTTTTTAAACAGGAATGCGCAAGTTAAGCCGGTCCTGAGTTTCCCAATGTGCTTAATTTCAAGGGTTGTGTTGAGTTATGTTTAGTTTTGTGCTTGCATTTCAAGGATTTTGTTATACCATAGTATTTTTTGGTATCACTAGCCATGGCCTTTGGCCATGCCCAATGTATTGTTTTCTGTGCCACTTGCCATGGCCACTGTATATTTTAAATTAGTAACAGGCCGCTGGCCATGACATTTGGCTGTACCCACACTTTATTTGAAAACACTAACGTGTCAAAAGCCATGGCCTTCATCCATGACCGATGGCCACGGCCTTTGGCCGTACCCACTGTATATTTTAATTCAGTAACGGGCCGCTAGCCATGACAGTCGGCCGTGCCCACTGTATTTTTTAAAACACTAACTGGCCACTGGGGAATAAAAGGAGACAAAACAATGTTCCCCAGGACTGCCCCTCACTCACTCACTCACAAAGTGCCTCTCTGCTCATGGCAAGGTCCCCCCACTCCCACAAACTCCCATGTGCCTCCCTCTCCATCTCCCATTCACCTTCAAACACATTGATGTAATCAATGATACAATTTGTGCTGTCATCTTTTGTGTCCTGGTTGTTCGTCTTAGCAGTGCATGCCGTGGTGCGAGGTATAGTTTCATAACTTACTATAACTGGCAAATTTCTTCAGTTTTTCAATTTCACCTTGCAACCGTAAGGTCCCCTTGACAACTTTTATGTCAATGAATTTCATATGTTTTATTAGTGCAACTTAAACATAACATCCCTTTAACAAAGTTTTTTTCAGTGAATTTCATTTTTTTGAGCAACTTAACAATAGCATCCCTTTAAAGACTTTTTTCACTGAATTACAATGGTTTTTATAAGTGAAAATATTTCATGATGTTCCAGCACTGTATACAAGTTATTAATAATTCCTATTTTAACATATATGAAAGAACTATAAACCTCCTTTTACAAACAAATGTTTTGTAGCACATGCTGATGTATGTTGTTTTCAGCAGTGTATGCACGGGATGCAAGCCAAGGGTAAATTGCCTATGGCATCAGGCTCGACGATGATCCCAGCGCCACCATACACCCCCTGTTATCCACTGCATCTAGCTTGTATCGTGGTCCAGTGTCCACTACACCCTGATAATGTGACCAATGGCCAGTGCTCATGGGTTGCAGTCATGCACAGTGTCCACAATCAACAGGCCCCAACAAGCAAGTCAAAGTATCCCTTTTTCCTTGTCCAGAGCCAGGCCCACTGCCCAAGCACCAAAGTTGTATAACTATTTTTTGTACGTAAGGAGCTCTCTATTTTTCACATAATGATCACATCTAAAAAAAATGTAAAAGCTATTTACTATATTTCCCTCCAAAGTGTAGATTCAGACCATTTATATTTAGAATTCCTTCCATTTGGATATCTCAGCATTCCAAATAATGAATAGGACATCAATATATCTTAGCCACAAAATAATTTGTTCTGTATATTCAATATTGGCTTCAGCCCAAAACACATGTTCTTCCCATCAATAGATTGGCAAAGGAGGAGCAAAATTCTATGCCCATAGCATTTGCTGTTTAAAAAAGGAGACAATATTGTTAAGACAAAATGTTAACATTTCATTTATCATCTCTTAACACATTCAGAGATCTTGATCTTAAAAATCATTTATGTGAATGTATCCGATGTTGATGTTCAATACCTGTTTATAATGAAACTACATCCATTGTTAGAAGGACACATTCATCTTCACATTGTACACTTTTAATATGATCTACAATATATGTTTTGTCCCTCAAATATGATTCATTTTAAGATCTGTCATTAGCACATGTCAATGCATCTTAAGGATGACCTTCATTTTCTGTGATTTATCCTTAAATGTTCTAATCTTTTTCAGTGTTTACACTTATGTACTGTTGAAATTAATTAGCTTGTTTTTATTTTATCTTCTTTTTTGTTACCAGCGCATTTTCTCTATTCATGTTACTGGCTTTGAGAAAAGTTTTTTCAATAACCTATTTAGGGTAGCCTCTCTGTTCAAATCACTGTGCTGCAATTCTGGATTGAGCCAGGAAGGTACCGTCCTTAGAGAAGTTTCTTCTCCTATGGAGAAACTCACCAAATGGAATACTCCACTTTCATTTTTGTATATTGTTACTCTGGGAATGTAATAAGGAATTAAAACTAGTGGTTTGTCTAAAGAGATCGGAAAGGAGCTCTCAATTTTCCACATACATGATCACATCTAAACATCGGAATAGCTATTTACTGTTGATTCAGTATATTCAGACCATTTATTTGTAAAATTCCTTCCATTTGGCTATCTCACCAGTCCAAATAATGAATAGGTCTTCAATATATCTATTCACATATTCTCAGCTATGGGTCAGTACTAGAACCATTATCTACATATGTGGATCTTTTCCTCAAACCCTCTGGTGGTGAACACAAAGGCCTACATCATAAATGCTGTTGAGGGAAAGACGATGAACACAGAAGATATTTTGGTCAACTGATGTGGAATCCCTGTATACCAACATACCACAGCAAGCGAGCCTGGATGTAATCAAAGGGGCACTTGACAGAAGGGAGGACATGACAGGACATGACAGGCATGGTACCCACTGTGTGTATCATTAACTTTCATAGAAAAGCCCTTAAATAGAACTTTTTCACTTTCAAACACAATAAGTATAAACATATTCAAGCGCAATTCCAACATCAAGAAAGATCTGGTAAGAGCAAAACATGAAAGAAGCAAAGAGCAAAAAGATATCAGGCAAATGCGGTACTGTCGACCCATGGTGGGGCACTACAAGTGTGGTGGATGATCAGAGTGACCTAAATGGGAATACAAAAGCAAGAGAAATGTATGGTACCATTTGGAAATTGAAAGGTTGGTCGAATTATAAGAGCAAATGGCTCATCTATGGAATAAAATGCCCATGCAATCTCGTTGACCCAGGAACATCCAAAAGGGAAGTGAGACAAAGGATTTATGAGCACCGCTCTTGCCTTAAAAAACAGATACCAGACAAACCATTGGTAGAGCATTGGACCATCAAGGGACACAAAGTAGAAGATCTCCTCTGGTCTGTGGTGATACAAATGCAAACGAACTCAGGCCTGTGAGAAAGGACTTAATTTGTGTGTCAAGTTGGAGCCTCTGCAGTGAACATTTGGATTGCATCACCAACCAACAACAGTGGCAGAATGACCCATCTGTGTTAGGGACCGACGGATTTATGGCTGCAAATAAATATGATGCACGCCTCAGTATGAGCATTGTGCTTCATTTAAGTACACTGCACTTACTTGTAGGGAACCCTGTTATTTTTACCTACTTTAAGTGTTTGGTCAGCAGGATAGCGGGGGACAATAAAAGACCAATAAGTACCTCCATTTGCCAACTGGTCTCCAAGACCATCTACAAGATGGCCAATGCATTAACATGCATTCTTTAGGACCAGAAGTATCCGCACTGAGCAGGGGCCTACGTTACTTAGGTAAAGAGGTCTGCAACAGATTGCGATTAAATTTGCGCCATATTGAACGGCAGCACCTAGCAGTCTCTGAATCAGACGATGGAGAGCTGCTGCGCAAAGGTTACCAGTTTTGAAGGTAAGGGGTGCCAGATATGCACCAGACACTAATAACATGTTACCACTGTTTCCCCACCACGAGCAATGACATTAGGAGTTCGAAGTAAACATATGGAGCGTTGTGCAGGGAAAACACTGATGTGTCGATGGATATTGGGAAGCACGCACCAAAATGACAGAGACCAGAGCAGGGGTACACAGTATTTACCCACTCCAGCAGTGTGGGTTTAGACTTAGCTACCCAGTCTATCATCGAGATAGCGGTTCAGCATTATAGCGTTCTCCCGCACTATACATTGTTTCATCAATAAAGTGAATGGTGGGATTCCATGAGGAAACCTTACATTTTCAGACTAGGCACAGTAGTCGTATCCATTAGTTGCTCAGCCTCAGCTTCTGTTTGAGTAGTGAGAAATAAGAGTTGCATGAGACAACATACTGATAATACATGTTTTCGTAACAGAAAGAGTGAATTTTTGGGCAAGCACGCCAGTAGAGTGAGCATAAGTGTGTGGGACATTCAATGCCTTAAGAAGAAGAGAACAAGCTGGTTAAACGACATGCTTGTTTAGCAAGTGATATTTTTTCATTAATTGAATTGCAACAATAGTTATTTTCTGGCTGGCTAACGAAGTAAGAGCAAGAAACTAATGGTGGAATGAAGTAGTACATTTTGTGTTTTTCTTTCATATATTCAGGATGTGGAATAACTTAAAGGTCCTTTTGGCCATGTGGCTTGCAAACATGAACAAATAATGCACTTTAACTCAAAGTCTTGGAATTGAATTTGTTCCAGAAATTGAGCCAGTAAAGTGTTTTGAGAAAGAGGCATTCTTTTTCTGTGGTGAAGGAAACACGGCACTGATTATCTCTCATGAGTTCCAGTCTAAATTAATATATCATATTTGTGTTTGATTGCAGGCATTTATGAATGATGCAGTGTAAATGTCTGTAGTGCATTTTATGAAAACACAGCTGCTAAAGAAACCGAAAAAAATAAAGAAGGGGGTACACTGTTTTAATATTGTCCTGATGAAGTCTCAATTGCATGCTGTTAGGGAGACCTTAGAAATCTATGGGCCGAAACACAGCAGTGTCAATGTTTTTTTGTTTCAAACATTGTACGTTTAATGGTATCAGAAGTGTGTAGATAGATGCAAGAGATGGACAAGAGCAGAGTTTTCTCCGATGCAAACACAGAAGTACAACTGTAAAAGCAATTGTTGATGTATTTAGCACAATAGGTGTTTCAGTTGAACAAAGATTGAGCAGAACAAGCTGTGGAAGACCACACACGTTTACAATGCTATATAATCAGTGAGATACCCACTTGTGTCATTGTAAAATTGGCAGTGAGAGAGTAGACTCACATACATAACCCCTCATTTCAGGTTGCAATATTTGTATGTATTTATCTATTCTTTGTGTTTTCAAACAAGAGAAGATTGAGACCAGAGTTTTTATTGGTTTAATTATGTATGGTTCTTATTAAAAGCTTTATTTTTCTAAAAAGCTGGGTCTGAATGTTTGGCTGTGGTGTAATCAAGTAGGCTGGTTTGAATCTCTTGTTGTGTGATTAGGAATGACAATTTGTATAGCTACATGGCAATCCCTTAGAAGTACGTAGTATTTTCAACATATCTTAGCCACAAAATAATTATTTCTGTATATTCAATTTTGGCTTCTGCTAAAACTAAATTTTCCGCCCACCAACCAATCATTAGATTTAGATCGGAGGAACAAAAGTGCCCATAGCCGTTCCTGGCATTTGCTGGTTATAATTTGTGAGGAACTTGAGGGCATCCTCATTTTTTCCCCCATATATCCTCCTCCTAGGTGGCCACGGATGTTGCTACCGGATCCTGACCCCAGGGGTGGATATGCGAGGGAGACTACCTCGAGGTAAAGGACATGGGGAAAGAGGTAGAGGAACCTGAGGGTGCGACACAGTATCCCCCTTTCCCTTTTCACAATTTCTCTAAAGCCTTTGTAGGATATTGTAAACCCTTGCCCTTTTCCTCCTTCCAAACTGTCCCCCAGAAAAAAACACCTTACTACTGATACAAAGGAAGATACCAACTAGTAGGCACATCCTCATTGTACTGCTACACACAAATATCAGAGTCACAACAGAGTTATGAATTCTCCTTTTGTTATATCAGGCAGTTCCAAACACCACTATGGTACTGAGACAAAGAAGAGGGCTATAGGGTCAGTTGCCACACTTGATGGATATAAAAATGCCCGCCGCTTTTGGAGAAGGGGAACTGGCTGGAGGAAAGGAACCTGGACAGCCAGGTGCCAGGAGTGATGTTCTGCAGGGGAAGGAGACACCAGAGAAATGGTCGGCTGTGTGAGGGCCCGGATATCTGGTCACCCTGTGGAACGGGTCTGCTTTCTGGAAGCAGTGGAACTCCCATTGACCCTAGACACTGCTGGGGGAAGCAAGGAGAACAAGTGGTGTTCTCTGCAGAGGCTGCAAAGGAGAGGCAGAGTCAGGAGATGCTGGGAAGCCAAAGAATCCCAGAGAAGCCTGTTGTGAAGGACACCTAGTGTCACGCCACTTCGGGGGAGACCGAGGTCCAGGGCGATCGCTCTCCCTTCTCCTTCCTGGCGGATCTACCCGCGCTTTCGCATCTGGGGAGCCGCCAGGAGGAGAGCTTCAGGAACCGCTGTTAGTGGGCTACGGCGCATGCGCGGGAGACCACTGTCTTGGTCCCGCGCATGCGCCGTAGATCAGACTTGTACATCGGGAAGGGCTCGCCTTCCAAGCCTCGTTTTGGGTCCGCCGGCGCTCGGAGGTGAAACGGCTTGCGTTTCAGGCCTCACGGGCGCCGGCGGCCCATAAAAGGGAGCGGCAACAGAAGCTAATCGCGTCTCAACGCGGAAGCTTTGTTCGTGTTGCTCGCTCCTGGTTTTCCTGCGAAACCAGCTTCCTGCTATCCTGCCCAGCCTACAGCCTGTCTGGGTATCCTGACCTACTTGCCCTGCCTGACCTGCTTGCCCTGCCTGTCCTACTTGCCCTGCCTGTCCTACTTGCCCTGCCTGTCCTACTTGCCCTGCCTAAAGCCTTCCTGGGTATCCTGTCCTACTTGCCCTGCCTGTCCTACTTGCCCTGCCTAAAGCCTTCCTGGGTATCCTGTCCTACTTGCCCTGCTGGGTACCCTGTTCCACTTAGGGCCCTGTTGCTTACTTACCCTTTGTCTCTTGAGGGGTCCAGTTAGCTCTTGGTCTTTTGGGTCTCTCTGGTCCCTATTTCAGTACCTCAGTTCCTTGTTCTGCCCTGCGTCTTGCGGGTTCAAGGGTCCCCTCTGATTCCCCTGGGACCTTTAACTCGTTCCCAATCTGGTTCCCCTTTTCCAGTCTGTCTCAGCCTGGTGCTTGGTGCTCCATCTTCTTACCAGCTATCCGAAGTTAGCCTGCAGCTTGGTGCATCGACCTTCAACGTGGAGGATAGCTCAGCGGCAGCGTGCGCGTCTTGGAAGCAAGACGACACGGAGCAACAACAGGTTCGATCCCCGGGTCCGCGCTTAGAAACCTTTGGGTGTTTAAGCGCGTTATAACTACGTAACTAAGAAAAAAAAAAAAACACACACAATTACGCAACTAAGAAAAACAAAATAGACAATTCCTGTAACAGCGCCTCGATGCCTGCGGGCTGTGTGAGCGCTTTATAAATGTGAAATAAAATAAAAAAATAAAAAAAATAAACGTGGACCTCGCCTTGTTTCAACTCTTCAGACTGACCGTAGCCTCTCCTGTCTGTGCTTGCACAGTCCCATCGTCACGTAAATCGGGAGAGTGCTTTCCGTGGCGCTGGGAGTCTGCCCATCCTCCACCCTGTGCCATTTGGGTGGTGGAGAGGCGGGTTCCCCGAGTCACACACTCATCGTTCAGAAGACTGCAGTCTGGCGGCCTCAACAAGATCCACATCAAGGAAAACAGGTACACAATCATCACGAACATCTCAGCTTGACAGATTGAGACGCCTGCCTTCAGACCTTGAGATGGAAGATTCGCAAGAAGTGCGGAATGAGTTACAAGCACTCAGGGCAGAGATGATCGCCTTACGCCAGGAGAACCAGACCCTACGCCAAATGATAACCCAAGGGGTTCCGAGCACCTCACAGGTGGAAGGATCTTTGGCACACACAACGCCTATCAAGTTCGATGGAGACCCACGACGAGTAGCAGAATTCTGTAATCATTGTCGAATCCATTTTCTTTTTAGATCGACGCATTTCAATAACGACAAGGCCAAGATCGGTTATATCTTGGGTAATTTGACGGGCAATGCTCTGGCCTGGGCAACTCCGTTTGTGGTTACCAATAGCCCAATCCTGAACGACTTTGCAGCTTTCGAAAAAGCATTTCTTGAGGTCTTTCAGACCCCCAACCTGGCCTCCGCTGCGCAGAACCAGTTGATGGATCTGAACGTCGACGTAATAACATACATCAGTCGATTCCGTCTGCTGGCAACCGATTCCCAATGGCTGGAAATCACACAAAAGACACTGTTTCGCCGTGGGCTGAGGCAAGAGTTTAAGGATGAGTTACTCCATATACCCGAACCCGAGACTCTTCAACAGCTAATTGAGCAGGTGCTCCGTATTGATCAGAGACTGGCGGAACGGAAGGCAGAGAGACGTCGGTTCGAGAGGGGCAGTTCCAGGACAACCGGTTTACCTGCCGGATCCTTCGGGTCTACTGAATCTGGACCAGAGCCTATGCAACTAGGGGCTATGAGGGGTCCTTTATCAGAGGAAGAGAGAAGACGGAGAAGAACTTTACGCCTATGTCTCTATTGTGGAGCTGCTGGGCATTTCCTGGGTACATGCCCTCTACGGTCTCAGAAGAAAAAGGCGGAAAACTAGAGGACCTGTCGTGGGTTGGGAAGGCAGCGACAGGTTCCTCTCTCTCTTCAGTCCTTTCCGCGTTTTGTTCGGTTCTACATCCCATGCAACTTGCGGTACTACAGACTCTGAAGATTCGAATCAAGCTACCCGGCAGAAGTGTGGAGGTGTTTGCTCTGCTGGATAGCGGGGCTTCCGGCAATTATATAGATGAAACTTTTGCTTCTGTGAATCGGATTCCACTCCTGTCCAGAGCCACTGCTCTGTCCGTGCAAGTCATCGACGGAAATCCTCTGTCCTCTGGCCCTGTCCTGCAATCCACAGTGGGTCTATCTCTTCGGATCGCCAACCATCTTGAGGAACTCGCTTTGGACGTCATAAAGTCTCCCACCTACAAGGTGGTTTTGGGATTACCTTGGCTACAATACCATAACCCGGTAATTGTTTGGAGAAAGCACACTCTGACCTTTTCCTCTGCTGTTTGCACTCAGAAATGCTGTGTGTCTACGCCAACTCGGGCTCCATCGACCCCCTTGGATCCTAACGGAAACGGGGTCCGTGTGTGTTCTGTCTCTCATGTTCCTCAGGACTACGCCGAGTTCGAGCATGTGTTTTCTGAACCGGGCGATATACCTCTACCACCGCATCGCCCGTTTGATTGTTCAATCGAGTTGTTACCTGACTGCGTGGTACCTCATGGGAAACTATACGCTTTAACACGGGAGGAGAAACAAGTGCTACGGGATTACTTATCGGATTGCTTACGAAAAGGGTACATCGTTCCGTCTAAATCTCCTGCGGGGTTTCCTTTATTTTTTGTGAAGAAGAAAGAAGGTACCTTGAGACCTTGTGCTGATTATCGTGAACTCAACGAAATAACAGCTAAAGACCGGTATCCTCTCCCTTTGATACGCACTATCCTGGATACTTTACATACTGCCCGGATCTTCACTAAACTGGATTTACGTGGAGCGTACCATCTGGTACGTATCAAGAACGGGGACGAATGGAAAACGGCTTTCAAGACATCATTTGGCCATTTCGAGTATAAAGTCATGCCGTTCGGTCTGTGCAACGCCCCGGCCGTTTTTCAACGATTATTGGACAACATCTTTAGTGATCTCATTGGTTTGTCGGTCTGGATATATCTGGACGATATCTTGGTTTTTTCCAGATCCATCGAAGACCATGTAGAACATGTTCGTGAGGTCCTTCAACGTTTATCTTCCAATCACCTATTCGCAAAGGCTGAGAAATGCAGTTTTCACTTGTCCAGCATTGAGTTTTTGGGATTTGTGATCAATCAGGATGGAATAGAAATGGACCCCAAGAAATTACAAGCCATACAGGAGTGGACTCAACCCCATGATGTAAAATCTCTACAACGCTTTTTGGGATTCGCAAATTTTTACAGGCGCTTTATACCACTGTTCTCTCAAATTTCAGCGCCCCTTACCCGTCTGACCAGCAGTAAGATCACTTTCAGGTGGGATTCTCTCGCTTCCCAGGCATTCGACACCTTGAAGTCGGCCTTTATGGTCGCCCCCATTCTGCGCCATCCTCAGGACGATCTACCTTTCATCGTAGAAGCGGACGCATCGAACTTTGCTGTGGGTGCAGTCCTTCTGCAGAAAGATCCAGAAACCTCAGTTGAACATCCGGTGGCCTACTTCTCGCGCAAGCTGAGTCCCAGTGAAAGAAACTATGCCGTTATCGAGTTAGAACTGTTGGCTATAAAAACCGCGTTCGAGGAATGGAGGCATCATCTACTCGGAGCCCGTTTTTCGGTGGAAGTACGTACCGATCATCGCAATTTGCAGTATCTACGCTCCCTGCAATGCCGAACACCCCGACAGGCTAGGTGGGCCTTCTTTTTCTCCCCTTTTGTGTTTCACGTCACATACATTCCGGGAACAGCTAATCTGAAAGCGGATGCTCTCTCACGATCCCTGGAGAAAGGGGAAGAAACGCCTAGTTTGGATCAGCCTCTGCTTTCCCCCCAACATTTCTTATTGACCTTGTCCTCTCACCTACAAGCCATCGCTGACGCCACCTGGACGGATCCTGAAAGACCGGTCCTTCTTCGGCGCAAGTTCGTATCGGAACATGATGGACTCCTGTTTTATCGGAAGAGGCTTTACATTCCCGAGGGTTCGGTTCGTGAAGGCATATTACATGGGTTACATGACTCTCCCATTGGTGGGCATCGAGGGGTGAGAGCAACATGTGAACTGATTTCTCGACAATTCTGGTGGCCTAGGTGGGCTACCGAGGTTAAGGGATTCATCGAGAGTTGTCCCGTCTGTGCTCAATGTAAAGTCCCAAGGAGACGACCTCTGGGTTTACTGGTACCCACTGAATTGGCACCATACCCGTGGCATACTATCGCCACTGATTTTGTGGTTGAACTACCTCCCTCTGACGGGTACACTTGCATCATGGTCGTGGTCGACAGTTTCACTAAATATGCCCACTTCATTCCATTCCACAAGATCCCTACGGCTGCTCAGATGGCTTCCGTCTTTCTCCACGAAATCTATCGATTACATGGTCTTCCAGAAAAGATAATCTCGGATCGTGGTTCTCAATACCTTTCTGCCTTTTGGAACAAGGTGTGTAATCATCTGGGTGTACGTAGAGCGTTGAGTTCTGGTTATCATCCACAGACCAACGGTCTTACCGAAAGGACTAATCAGACCTTGGAGGAGTACCTCCGTTGTTTTTCCAACGCCACTCAGTCCAACTGGAAGGCATGCTTGGATCTCGCTGAAGTATCCTACAACAACACTATTCATGCTTCCATCGGAATCAGTCCGTTCTTTTGTTCTACTGGTCAACATCCCAAATTGGTGCCGTTCCATCCTGTACCCACCAGTACCGTACCATCTGCTGATGCCTTAGTCTCCAATATTCAACGACAACAAGAATTGGCATATGATATCCTGAAGAGAGCGAAGGAACGGATGAAGGCCCAGGCTGACAGGAAAAGGAGTCTGGAACCAGATTTACAAGTAGGGCATAAGGTGTGGCTGTCCTCCAAAAATCTGCCTTTACGCAATTTACCGGTTAAACTGGCCCCCCGGTACTTTGGTCCATTCACGATAACCGAACGGCTATCCTCTGTGGCCTTCCGTCTTCAGTTACCTCCCTCTTGGCATGTACACCCTGTTTTCCATGTCTCCCTTTTGAAACCCTATGTAGCAGATCCCTATGGTCGGTCCTGTCCTCGCCCTGCCTCTGTCATAGTCCAAGGGGTTCCAGAATTTGAGGTACAAGAGATTTGCGATGCCCGCTATCGTAAGGGGGTGCTCCATTTCTTGGTGGATTGGAAGGGGTATCCGGCTTGTGATCGCACTTGGGAGCCTCATCAGCATGTGCATGCCTCCCGCTTGGTGCGGAAGTTCTATGATCGGTTTCCTTGGAAACCCGGGGCTCCGGGTCTTCCTGGGAGGGAACATAGTGTCACGCCACTTCGGGGGAGACCGAGGTCCAGGGCGATCGCTCTCCCTTCTCCTTCCTGGCGGATCTACCCGCGCTTTCGCATCTGGGGAGCCGCCAGGAGGAGAGCTTCAGGAACCGCTGTTAGTGGGCTACGGCGCATGCGCGGGAGACCACTGTCTCGGTCCCGCGCATGCGCCGTAGATCAGACTTGTACATCGGGAAGGGCTCGCCTTCCAAGCCTTGTTTTGGGTCTGCCGGCGCTCGGAGGTGAAACGGCTTGCGTTTCAGGCCTCGCGGGCGCCGGCGGCCCATAAAAGGGAGCGGCAACAGAAGCTAATCGCGTCTCAACGCGGAAGCTTTGTTCGTGTTGCTCGCTCCTGGTTTTCTTGCGAAACCAGCTTCCTGCTATCCTGCCCAGCCTACAGCCTGTCTGGGTATCCTGACCTACTTGCCCTGCCTGACCTGCTTGCCCTGCCTGTCCTACTTGCCCTGCCTGTCCTACTTGCCCTGCCTGTCCTACTTGCCCTGCCTAAAGCCTTCCTGGGTATCCTGTCCTACTTGCCCTGCCTGTCCTACTTGCCCTGCCTAAAGCCTTCCTGGGTATCCTGTCCTACTTGCCCTGCTGGGTACCCTGTTCCACTTAGGGCCCTGTTGCTTACTTACCCTTTGTCTCTTGAGGGGTCCAGTTAGCTCTTGGTCTTTTGGGTCTCTCTGGTCCCTATTTCAGTACCTCAGTTCCTTGTTCTGCCCTGCGTCTTGCGGGTTCAAGGGTCCCCTCTGATTCCCCTGGGACCTTTAGCTCGTTCCCAATCTGGTTCCCCTTTTCCAGTCGGTCTCAGCCTGGTGCTTGGTGCTCCATCTTCTTACCAGCTATCCGAAGTTAGCCTGCAGCTTGGTGCATCGACCTTCAACGTGGACCTCGCCTTGTTTCAACTCTTCAGACTGACCGTAGCCTCTCCTGTCTGTGCTTGCACAGTCCCATCGTCACGTAAATCGGGAGAGTGCTTTCCGTGGCGCTGGGAGTCTGCCCATCCTCCACCCTGTGCCATTTGGGTGGTGGAGAGGCGGGTTCCCCGAGTCACACACTCATCGTTCAGAAGACTGCAGTCTGGCGGCCTCAACAAGATCCACATCAAGGAAAACAGGTACACAATCATCACGAACATCTCAGCTTGACACCTAGGACAAGGGCACTGCCGTGTTTGACCGGCGAGTTTAAAGCAGTTACACACTCTTGCCGGGCAGTCCGGTAACACATAAAAAAGTCCTTTGCGCATGTTGAACAAACTGAAAGTAACTAAAAGTACTTTTGCATGCTGAAACAAAGATACCATGTGAACTGAAACTGAGTGAAATAAGTTTTGAATGCTGCACGGAATACAAAGCACAGTGAATACTCATAAATGGAGTGAAAGCCACGTACTGCATGAGATAGAAATAAAGGAATGCATTTATGAAACCAAGTATTGGCCCAACGTTAAGAGGTGCCCACAAAACATGTATTTATAAAGTCAAGAGAATACAAAGAAAGGTGTAAAAATGTGAAACCAAGTATTAGCCCAAAGTTAAGAGGGGCCCATGAAATACATATTGGCAATGATAAGAGAATACCAAGAAGGGTATAAAAAGAAGAATTCAAGTTGTGGCGCAAGACCAAGTGGGGCCCAGGAATTGCATGCTAGGAGGAAACATGTGTTGGAAAGAGCCAGATGAATACAGAAAAGCATAATAAAGTGCATAATTATTGATGGAAATAATAAGAAGGGGTATCAGCTGTGTGACCTGTAATGGGTGGACCATGTGGTCCGACAACTAAACCTAGACAGAGTACCCTACATGGAAGAAGTCAATGAAAATGTGTCTAAAGAAATTGAAGTTAAGAAACAGAACTGTCTAAGTGAACTGGTAGAAGATACTAATCTTAAAGGAACTGGGAAGTATCCCACATGTGAACTAGTGAAAAGCAGTGATGACAAAGGATATGGGAAGTGTCCCAAAGAACTGTGTTATTTTGAAAAAACTGGACAGTTTGAATTGGTCTTATTTTTTTATTTTAAGCTGGAATAATTGAACTCTTGGTTAAGAGAAACCCCCAAAACTGTGTGAACTGTGTTGAACTTGGGGAAGGGAACCCCAATACTTTGTGAACTGTTTTGGACTTGGGGACGGGAATCCTGAGACTTTGTGAACTGTGCTGAACTTGGGAAAGGGGAAGCTGAGTACAAGACAAGAGATGGAAGAAGTTCGGAAATGTGTTTTTTCACTATTCATTTTGATGCTGATATCCCTACAATTTGTATACAGTTAATTGGGAGGGAGAGTGTAGGTTTTGGACTTCTGTGATTTCGTCATTGTGGTCATAGGCTGTGCAACAGGGTCGCAAAATTAAGATGGCTTTAGCTGAATTTCAGGGATTTTGTTGCATTAAGTTCTCATCTTAATGTTCCTGCAACTAAAGGGTTTTCCTTGAATTTCAAGGGTTTTGTTATTCCATAGATTTTTAGAACACTTCCAGACCGCTAGCATGGTCTTCCGCCATGGTCAGTAGGCACGGCCTTTGCCTGACCCCTGTCCATTTTGAAATGCTACCAGACCACTAGCCATGGCCTTCAGATTGCAAGCTTTGAGAACTCACAATGTTTTACATAATGCACAGTGATACTCAGTTATGTGCTATGGACCACACACTTTGGTGTAGCAGCGTGCCCCAAGCAATAAACCTCTTTTTGGCACTGTCATCTTGCCGCGTGCTGATTTGGCGCAGACATTCTGCTGCAGCGCCCATTTCGGTGGACCTGTTTCAGTGCGAAAGCCGTTCCCGCACTGTTACTTTGGCGTGAGGGATGTTTGGACATGGACAGCCACATCTAAATGCTCTTATGCCAAATAAGATCACAGGACTGCATTGCAACAAACCTTGCCACCTCCCAGTTGCAATGCTTTTCTTTTGATTAAATTAAATTAGTTAAATGCACATAAAAAATAATACTGCCTTGAACACGGGCCTGCCAAAGTTCGAGGCCACGCATTTAACATCATCTAGGCCGTAATGGCTTGCTGCTTCACAGAGCATACATTTCATACTTAGCCTGTCATTTAATCATATGTTCAATGATAAAAGGCTAGCTATGAAACTTTTGAGAATCCAAACAATAACATCATTGTAGCATAATGGGTAAGTGATGCATCTCAAACTCCTGCAGCCCAGGGTTCTCCAATGGCACTCTTCAGCATAAATGTGATTTTTTTAAATTTATTGTTTCTGTTTTATAATATTGCCCACAGACGGTGTAGTCCTCTTTTTTTAATATATGTGAAATGAAGGGGGGGAATGTGTGGTGTGGGTGGGTGCATGTCATCTGAGAAGGTGTGCATGAAATGTGGCTTTGTTTGATGTGAGCATGTGTGTGTGTACATGGTGTGAAGGTGTGTGTGAGGGATTGTGCGTGCAGTGTACATTTCCTCTGTGATGGCAATTGTTAGTGGGTGCGCACGCGTGTGCACTCATGTGTTATGTGAGTATTGTGACACATTGACTGTGAGTTTTCGGTGTCAGTGTGTGTGTGTGTGTGAGTGTGTGTGCATGTGGGGTAGAGTGAGAATAAGGGCTGGAGAGGAGTGATGTCTACTTGTCCTCGCCATTTTAAAAGTCTAAAAGTAGCGCAATATATTAAGGGAATAATGGGACTGTGTGGCAAGCCCCTCCATTGAGATGCAAAGACAGTCTTGTTTGCGCTGTCTCACGTGCAATGGAAGATGCACAACTATTATTAAACTATTGGTAGTGCAGCTCAAAAGACCTTCTTAAAATCGCACAGTGATGGGGTGAACATTTACATGAAGGATGCCACGTGGATCAAAGGCATGCCTGTTAAGACTACATAGTCAAGAATACAGAATTCTTACCAAAATATACTGGTTCAAATAAAAAAATCTGGAACCATGGTCTGCAAGAGTTCAAGGACCAGCATTCAAATGCTATGCCACAATTGCTTACTGCTGCATAGTGCCTACATTTCATACTTAGCCTACAATTTAATATGCCCAATTGTAAAAGGCTAAGTATGAAACTTGTGAGAATCCAAACAATAATATCATTGTAGCATAATGATTAAGTGCTGCATCTTGAACTCCTGCAGACTAGTGTGTTTGAAGGCAGCGTTCAGCACAAATGTGTTTTTATTTAATTTTTTAAGTTTGATAATGTTGCCCAGAAATGGTGTAATAAATGTTCAATTCAGCTTTATAATGTTGTAGTAAAAAAATGTGTGTCTTGTTTAATATGTGTTCAATTCTGCAACAACAGTGTAATACAGGTCTCATGCTGTTTTATAATGTTGCTGTAAACACATGTTTTTTCACATTTGATCCATATTACAAAATGCAAAGTGCCTGCAGATTCATGCCAATTGCTTCCCCTTGCATCAAAACATCCTTGCGCCGAGAGGTCCCTACACCCAACTGGTTTCATTTAACTGGTTGAGCCCAAATCATACCTGTGGCGAAATGGTCATGCCATAACGGCGTGCACTTAACTGGCTCTGTTGAAATATCCTGTCCTGTGCAACAAGTCTCTTGTATTCTGGCCGGTCTCTTGGTGACTTTTGGGATACATTGCATGACCCCAACTAACCAGCTGCAAGAATAACATAGGCCCAAGTACTTTCTGCACCCATAGCTAAAATCAAAAGCTGGCACCCATGAATATACGCACAGTACTTCTTAGCTTTAAAGTGAGTAAGGGGGCAACCCCCTCTGGCCATGTTGCTCTAAGTGATCTTGTAACTTTGACTCACTTGTTAGGCACCATGGCTTGAGAAAATTGGTCCTATCCTCACTTTGAAGCTACGCATAGTTGGTAATGGTTATAGCATGGGTGGGAGACCTGGATTACCAGTGATTTCTCACTGTAGCTATAAAAATATCTATTTTTTTTATTATGTTTAAAAGATTGCAGGCTTTGAGAACTCCCAATGTTTTTAGTTAATGCCCTGTGCGATTAAATTATTTGCTGAGGATCACACACTTTGGTTAAACAGCATGCAACACGCAACTTGTTTTATGGCCGATCTCTTGGTGACTGTTGTCATAAGTAACACAACCCCAACTAACCACATTTAAGCAGCAAGCAAAGAAAAACATGACCAGCTGCAAAAATAGCATATGCCCAGGTACTTTTGCCCTCATAGCAAAAATCAAAAGCTGGAACCCATGAATATATGCGCAGTAAGTGCACATATATCTTAAAGTTAAATATTCAAATGTAGTTCACTAGAACTACAACTGCTTGTGCGGAAGTGTGCAAGACAACATAGCATTGTACTTTGAAGAAAAGTAATGCACACCAGAAAAATAACCTGAGAGAGGAAATGTTCCAATTAATATGCTGGAAAAGTATATAAGGTGCTCACCTTTAAAACCCAGCAATCTGTTATGAAATATTCCCTGGAAAACTAAATCCCAATACGAAACAAGTGCTTGTGGTCTTGTGAGTAAGCATCTAAACTGGAAATATGACAACCTGAGTAAAATCCTGGTAGCCAAATACTTGGACAAGCTTGCCACCTTAAAAGGGGTTGCGTCGGCCCTCTAAAATAATTACACAGTCCACCCACATGTGTCCTTTACTCAGCCACAATTAGGGGACAATAACTACACCAGTGTCCAGGATTGCAAACTTCTTGACACATTGAGCGCCTGGGCACCAATTCCAGTAGCGACGGTAAGCAGTATAAATACCTTTAACATTAACATTAACAATGTTGGCAAATATTCATGACCTACATTCCCCCTCATCATTTCCTCTCCTCACCCCCATGTCTAGCTGGCAAAAGTACTCTCCTTTATAAGGCTAACTTGAAATGTGCATATACCATACTGAAATATATTAATCCTTATAGAACTATGTTAGGCAAAAAGTGTACAATTATGGCATTATTTCCCCCATATTAACTGTGAGACCACAACTACTAGAATGCAATTCAGTAAAAGGCAATACAATGGTCTCTGAGTACAAATCCTTCAAGGTATGACAGTAGCACAGTTTAAAAAATAATAATGAGGATGCCGTGTGTTAAGAGATATTTAAAACTAAGAAAACACATGGCATTTGGGACTGTGGTCTGTCTCCCATCCATGCAGTAACCAGGAACGACCCTGCTTAGTTTTAAAGCAAGGAAGGTTACAGCCCCCTTAGGCCATGTTTGTCTACTTGGCCTTGTAAGGTAGGCTCATTTATTAGGCAATATAGCCTTAGGAGGCTGACTCTTTCCTTGCTTTAAAGATAACCAGGGTTTGTCACTGGTGGTATGAGAAACCCACTGTTGCTATAAAAATATATATTTTTTTTATTATTGATTGGGAGACTATAACTACCAGAATGCAATTCAGTAAAAGGCAAAACATGTTCTCCCCTGACGTCACTATAGCCGTAAAAACATCTTTTAAAAAACTGTAACCGTGGGTACTGAACTACACATACCCTCGGCTATCCATAGTCCTTAGCAGCCTAGGAAATTTCAAAGCAAAAGGGCAAAAAAAAAGATGTATTGCCCCCACAGCCCTCACCAATTGCCCCCTCATCTGTGCCAGCTCCCCCCTCTCCCCAGATGATCTTCTGCCCTCTCCTTTTCCCCCCACATTACACATGGTTTCTGTGACACAGTTTTCTTTGGGATTTTGGCTATAAAAGGCTACATAAAGCTTTGTGTTGCAAACCCAGTCCCTACCATCACTCCAGCTCCCAAACTTCACTTGGTGCCCTCTAGCCACTCCGCCACCCTGAGCTTGATGGCATTTGGATGTTCTTTGACCTGCAAATAACTTTTTTTCCTGCATTTCATTTTCCCATATTCTATAGCTGAAGATATCTCTTGCATTGAGAGAAAAACAAGATGGCGGCCATTTCATTTCTAAAAAAAACAGGTTTTGGGCAACCCCTTCTGCATCAAATATTGAAAAGACAACTGCACTGAATAACCTCAAAACATGCATGGATCATGAGTCAACGCTTCATGGCCAAATGTGAACTAATGACAGCACTGCATTCAGCACCACAGTGACATAATACTTATCACCCCTACCTCAAGAGCCTTCCCTCAAATCACAGCAGAGTGTCCAAGACGCCCCAGCAGGCGCTGTGGTAGGAGTAGAGATAGGGAAAAGCATATACCTGTCACTGTGTATGCGACAGCCTCTTGCAGTGAGCGGTTAATCTCATTCATCAGCACAGGAAAGGTTTACTTATGTCACATTATGGGGGTAATTCATAGAATTCAGCGCACAAGTGGCACACGCGGCTGGCGCACAGTGTGCGCGTGTGACAGCCTGCGCCAGCCGCGTGCGCCAAAATCCATTTCTGCGCACAGCGTATTCATGGATTTTAACATCCATTACCAGCCGTGGCGCAGAGTGGCACAGCGACCCTGCAGCAGCGCCAGTTACGCCCCAACCCCTGCCCGTGCGCCATGTACAGCGCACAAATCCCGTACATGACGCACAGGCCCCCAACCATGAAAACACCTGTAAAACTCCCCGCGCACCCCTCAGAATACACGTACCCTGCTCCGCGGGAAGTTTCACGTGCGATTGGCCCTGTGCGAGCAGTGTACGTGCATTTCGGGGGTGCGCGCGAAGTTTCACACGCGATTGGCCCTGTGCGAGCGGGGTACGTGTATTACTGGGGTGCGCGGGAAGTCTCACACGAGATTGGCCCTGTGTGAGCAGGGTACGTGCATTTCGGGGGTGCGTGGGAAGTTTCACATGCGATTGGCCCTGTGCGAGCGGGGTATGTGCATTTCGGGGGTGCGCGGGAAGTTTCACATGCGATTGGCCCTGTGCGAGCGGGGTACGTGTATTACTGGGGTGCGCGGGAAGTTTCACACGTGAATGGCCCTGTGCGAGTGGGGTATGTGTATTACTGGGGTGCGCGCAAAGTTTCACACGCGATTGGGCCTGTGTGAGCGGGGTACGTGTATTTCGGGGGTGTGCTGGAAGTTTCACACGCGATCTGCCCTGTGCGAGCGGGGTACATGTATTACTGGGGTTTGCGGGAAGTTTCACACGCGATTGGGCCTGTGCGAGTGGGGTACGTGTATTAATGGGGTTCGCGGGGAGTTTCACAAGTGATTGGCCCTGTGCGAGCAGGGTACGTCTATTTCTGGGGTACGCAGGAAGTATCACACGTGATTTCACTGTCAGAGCAGGTACGTGTATCCAGTGGGGAGCGCGGGGAGTCCCAGATGTGAACTGGCAGTGTGAGTCCTCCCAGATGTGCTCTCTACCCCCTCCACGGCCCCTGCAGGCAACCCACACCACAGGGGACTACCCTGCACCCCTGGGCATGTCCCGCACGCAGCCCATCCACCATGGGCATGCCCCCCAGCAAGCCCGCATGTCACCTTCCACTAGTGATCACCAACCCATGTCCCCCAGCACCCCCACCCCCCAGCAGTGATGGGCACCTGCCAGCAGGCCCTGACTCATGTCCCCCAGCACCCCCACCCCCCAGCAATGATGGGCACCTGCCAGCAGTCCCCGACTCATGTCCCCCAGCACCCCCACCCCCCAGCAGTGATGGGCACCTGCCAGCAGGCCCCGACTCATGTCCCCCAGCACCCCCACCCCCCAGCAGTGATAGGCTCCTGCCAGCAGGCCCCGACTCATGTCCCCCAGCACCCTCACCCACCAGCAGTTATGGGCACCAGCCAGCAGGCCTACGACTCATGTCCCCCAGCACTCCCAAACCCCAGCAGTGATGGGCACCTGCCAGCAGGCCCCGACCCATGTCCCCCAGCACTCCCACCCCCAGCAGTGAGCCTCAGGCCCCGACTCATGTCCCCCAGCACCCCCACCCCCCACCAGTGATGGGCACCTGCCAGCAGGCCCCGACTCATGTCCCCCAGCACCCCCAACCCCCAGCAGTGAGCCTCAGGCCCCGACTCATGTCCCCCAGCACCCCCACCCCCCAGCAGTGAGCCTCAGGCCCCGACCCATGTCCCCCAGCACCCCTACCCCCCAGCAGTGAGCCATAGGCCCTGACTCATGTCCCCCAGCACCCCCACCCCCCAGCAGTGATGGGCACCTGCCAGCAGGCCCTGATTCATTTTCCCCAGCACCCCACCCCCCAATAGTGATGGGCACCTGCCAGCAGGCCCCTACTCATGTCCCCCAGCACCCCCACCTCACAGCAGTGAGCCTCAGGCCCCGACTCATGTCCCCCAGCACCCCCACCCGCCAGCAGTGAGCCTCAGGCCCAGACTTATGTCCCAACAAACAACATGTCCAAATAAAACAGACCCATGTCCCGAAAACCAACCCTAATCCCCCTTGCCCCCAATCCAAGCATGCAACCATCCACAGAACCCACTCCCAAATTACCCATGCCATGACAGATGAAATGAACCACCATTCCCATGCAGGAATGCACAACGTAGCCACACAGTGGCAACACGTGACTAAGGAAATGTTAAATGAGACATGCACAAAACCAATTAAAGAACACAACACCAATTCTGAAGTAATAAAACATGTATTAAAAACATAAAGAAATGAGTTTGAGGAATAGTAAACTGAAAATTAATGTACAATGACCGAATTAGAAAAAAATTATTGTAAATCCAATGAAGTTAAAAAAAAATAAAAATCACGTAGAATAAAAAAGTGGTTGTTAGGCAGAAAACTGTGCAGTTTCCTTAGGGACCACTGCAAAAGGCTTAAGACTACAGGTGTTGGCAGTAAACCCAATTGGTAGCAGTCTGTACCACCCAGATTTACCTGGTAGCTGTGACTGAACAGCCAGACTTCTCTCAAGAAGAGTTAGACAGTATATAGAATATACAAGATAGGTACCAAAATACAGTAGCACAAGCAAACACTGACCAGAGCTTTGGTATCAAGTATATAATTATTTATTTAAAGACACACTTAGAAACACCCAGCACTATTATTATAAGCAAGTTCAAAAACACAGTCACTATTAATATATATACATCCCTTATTCCTTATTAGACAAGTCTTAGTTAACACCACTTATTTTCAGACAGAGGTGAGCGCTTAACTCAAGATGTCACTCCAATAAATTATCAAAAAAGGGAGGGAAAAGGCAGAAATTAGAAAAGCACACAGCACAATACTTTAGAGGCACTCAGCAAGGCAGGAAAGTCAAAGTCTACTTGTGAGCAAAAAGTTCAGAGGCCCGGCTCCCTCTTAGAGAGAGTAGAACACCAATGCGCCCAAGATCACACAGTTTAAAAGGCTTGAAAAGGCTTGCAGAGAGTTTAAAAAGTAATCAGTTCAGCTCAGAAAAGTTCAGTTAGCCAGCCTAGGGCCAACCCAAGTTGTAAGATGAGGATTTACGAGACACCCCACACAGACCGTTGCGAGGGAGGCCAGGCGGACACAGTACCTTGAAAGTGCAGAGAATTCTCCAGCGCGGGCAGTTGTTCATGGCAGTGAGTGCAAGTCACGGCGTCGTCCAGAGGAAGAGAAGATCTCGACGTGGAGGAAAGCTGAAGGTCGTTGCACTGCCAGGGAAGAAACCAGCCGCGGAATTCTCTGGTTAAAAGGTACTACTCTTTTATTCGCGGTAGTGGTAAAACGTGGTATCCCGGGTGCCGGGGTGCTTGGCACAGGCAAGGCGGCCACAAGATGATCCGTGAAGGAAAAAAGGTGGGCAAACTGGTTATCTCCACCAGTCAAAAGAAGAAGACTCTTCGGGATGAAGATCTCCTCTGTTGTTGGAAGAAGTGGTGAATCAGTTCAGCAGGGCTCCACCGGTGGTGTCGTCGTTGCAGGTTGGCTCAGCTTCTCCCTCTTCGGATTCTTTGGTTCTGTGGCAACGTCTGAAGTCCTAGTCCCCAAAGCCCTGCTTTTATGCAGAAAACCCCCATTCATCAGTCCTAGCTGTCACTCAAACATGCTAAGTGGTGAGCCGGGCGGCTCGCCACTGGGCCAATCACACAAGAGTGCGACTTGAGTTGCTGAGGCAACTCAGTCCAGGGTGCCTAAACCCCCCTCCCACACATCCTGTAGACCCAGACCGAGTGGCACCACTTTTGGAGGCTTCTGTGTAGAAGCCCGCCAAAAGGTGGAACAAAGGGCTCGACTTGGGTTGGAGTTACAGAGGCGAATACAAACGCCATTTTAAAACTGAGTCCTGGCGAAAAGACCCAACCGGGAAATAAATATTAAATAAATAATCCTGCGGTATCTTTAACATTGCACCAAAAAGTGGTGCGTTTAAAATGAATGGGAAAATCCCATAGTAAATATTCTTAAGGAATATTTTGGGTGGTAACCACTGCCACCAGCCAGAAACTCGATGAAGGGGGACTGCACAGTGCCCCCTCGAAAAACAGACCCAGGGGCAATCTAATTACCCCTACCAGTACTTCCACAATATGATGGTTTGTACTGGTTCTGTTCCCAATTTAAGAGTAGTAAAGTCAATGGTGACTTTACGTGCCCTAGGAGACAGTAGTCAGTCCCAGGGTATGGAGTCTATGTTTGGGGGTCACTATGACACCGCTGTGTTACTGCACTGAGGGTGCTGTGTAACACACTTACCAAAAACCACATGAAACCCTATGGAGTAAAATACCCCATAGCCCATAAAACACATTACAAAGTCAAAGGATATCTCAAATCATGTCTAAGAGTGGGAGAAAAAGAGTCACACTCTTAGCAGGAGAAAAAAAATAAACCCCAAAGCTGCTGGGGGACTCATTAGGTTTGGGAAATTAGCCTTAACAGAGAATTTTCCCTAACACTCGCCCCCCCCAGACTAAGGGACAGGAGGATTTAATCCACTCCTGGATGAATCTCATACCTCTAGTCGATGACATACATCCTAGAGATACCATCAGCATTTTGGTGGTGACACCCTGACCTGTGCTCAATGGTGAAATCAAACCCTTGCAGGCAGATTGACCATCTCAGTAGTTTTGGGTTTTCCCCCTTCATTTGCATCAACCATCTCAAGGGTTGGTGGTCAGTCTGAATTACAAAAGTAGAACCATACAAGTATGGCCTAAACTTCTTTAGTGCCCACACAATAGCAAAACATTCTCTTTCAATTGTTGCCCACCTTGTCTCAGGATCGTTCAGCTTTCTGCTGATGAAGCCAATAGGGTGCGCCCTACCTTTCTCATCCAGTTGGCTAAGGACTGCACCTATACCTACATTAGAAGCATCTGTCTGCACAATGAAAGTTTGGTGATAGTCGGGAGCTCTCAATACTGGTGCTTGGCACAGAGCTTTCTTCAGGTTTTGAAAGCCCTGATTGCACTCCTCATTCCATTTGACCTTCTTAGGGAATTTTGGAGAGGAGATTACATTCAGTGGTGAAGCTATGGTCCCATAGTTCTCAATGAAATTCCTGTAATACCCAGTGAGGCCTAGAAGGCTCTCACCTGGGTTTGAGTAGTAGGTGTTGTCCAATTTTGCACAGCTTCAATCTTACTGAGCAAAGGTCTTATTTCTCCACCTCCTACCTCATGCCCAAGGTATACCACCTTACTCTGACCAATCTGGCATTTACTTGCCTTTATGGTCAGATTGGCCTGTCCAAGAGCCTGCAAAACATGTCCCAGGTGGTTAACATGGTCTTCCTAGGATTGGCTGAATACTGCAATGTCATCCAAGTATGCCATGCAGAAGTCCTCCACCCCAGCCAGAACTTGATTTACCATCCTTTGGAATGTTGCAGGTGCATTTTTCAGTCCAAAAGGCATAACCTTAAATTGGTATAAGCCAACTGTGGTAGAAAATGCAGTTTTCTCCTTGGCATGGTCTGTCAGGGCTATTTGCCAATAGCCTGACGTAAGGTCAAATGTGCTGAGGAACTTGGCTGAATCAAGTCTATCCACCAACTCATCTGTCCTTGGCAAAGGGTGGGCATCAGTCTTGGTGACTGCATTAAGAGCTCTATAATCCACACAGAATCTCAATTCTTTGGATCCTGCCTTTGGTACTAACACCACTGGGCTAGACCATGGACTAGTAGAGGGCTCTATTACCCCTAGATCAAGCATCTTCTTGACCACCCCTTTGATCTGGGTCCTTACATTTTCTGACATTCGGTATCCTCTGCTTTTGACTGGCAGACAGTCACCAGTGAGTATATCATGCTGTCCCCAAGGGGTCAAGCCTGGTGAAAGTGAGAACAGAGAGGCAAACTGATTTTACATAGATTTGCACTCTTCTTGTTGCTCAGGTGTCAGATTTGAAGAGAGATTTACTCCTTCAATCTTTTCATCTAAGGGTAAGCCTCTGAGGAGATCAGGGAGAGCTTCGCTCTCTTCTTCCTCTTCTATTGAAGCTAGAAGCAAGGCTCCTACTTCAGGTCTGCAGACATACGCCTTTCGTCTGTTGGTGTGGAAGACTCTGGGAGCCTCCTTGGGCTTGCCCAAGTCCACCAGATAGTTCACCTCTCCAGGTTTACCCACAACCTTGAAGGGCCCATCCATTTATCTTGCAAGGCCCTCTGCCTTGTGGGGATCATAACTAGAACTAGCTGGTCTTAAGTGAACTCAACCATGTTAGCCTTTTGGTCATGCCAATGTTTGACCAAAGCTTGCCCAGCTTTCAGGTTATCACTAGCTTCTGCCATCATGTGTGACATTCTCCTCCGGAGACCTATCACATAGTCAGTCACTCTGACTGGCTTGGGGGAAAGAGCACTTTCCAACCCCTCCTTAATCAGGGCCAATGGACCTCTGACTGGATGGCCATAAAGAAGTTCAAAGGGAGAATAACCTACTCCCTCCTAAGGGACTTCTCTATAAGCAAAGAGAAGACATGGCAATAGGAGGTCCCACTTTCTTTTAAGGGGATCTTCTAAAGCACCTATCATGCTCTTCATGGTTCTGTTGAACCTTTCTACCAGTCAGTTTGTCTGAGGGTGGTAGGTGGTAGAGAACTTGTAAGTAACTCTGCAGGTTTTGCACATGGATTTCATGTAGTGGGACATAAATTTTGACCCCCTGTCAGAGATTACTTCCTTAGGAAACCCAACCCTGGTAAGAAAATACCAAGGAGGGCCTTAGCCACAGCCTGAGCTGTAACATTCCTCATAGGAATTGCCTCAGGGTACCTAGTAGCATGGTCTACTACAACAAGGATAAACCTGTTCCCTGAGGAGGTTGGGGGATCAAGGGGACCAACAATGTCAATCCCTACCCTCTCAAATGGGACTCCCACCACTGGGAGGGGCACTAAAGGTGCCTTGGAACCAACCTTACCAGAAGTTTGGCAGGTGTGGCAGCTCTTTCAAAACTTATCTACCTCAGACCCCATCTTTGGCCAATAAAAGTAGAGGGAGAGCCTTTCCTTGGTCTTCTTGAAACTCAAGTGACCAGCCAAAGGAATTTCATGGGCCAGTTGCAAGAACTGTTGTCTGTTGTCTTGAGGTACTACAAGCCGCCTGTAGTCTCCAGGTGCACACTCAGTCGGTTCACTGTAGAAGAGGCCATCTTCCCAGTGCAACCTTTACTTCCCAGGCTCTTGCCCATCAGCCTGAGAAGCTGCCTGTTGGCGACGACCTTCCAGAGTTGGACATTCTCTCTGTCCCTTACTGAAGTCTGCCCTGTTGGGTCCACCTTCTGCCAGTAACGACTGCAGCTCAAGATGGTCAACAGGATCCAGATCTCCAATGAGTTCATGGCCTTCCACTAGCTCCTCTTCAGACTCTAACTCAACTACACAGGGTTGTACCTCCCTCTCAGCCTCAGCTGGAGGTGGAGTTACAGGTGTAACTTTGGACAACCTTGTGGAAGTCCTTGTTGGAAGCACTGGAGTGCTTGCTGCTGGCTGTTTCCTAGAAGTCTTGGGTTTCCCCTTTGCTCCTTGTTGTTCAGAGATAGCAAGTTGTAACTTCAGTGGAGTAGGAGTGATATCTTTCTTCATCATCTCCTTGGGAGTACCTCTCATGGTTCTCTCCCTTGCAGGTCTGGTGAGCTCCTGTAAGCTTTTACTAGGAGGTCTGGGGGTATGTGACACTACTCCAAGAGTCTTCAGGTCATTACCCAACAGAACCCTTCCTGGTACCTCACTTTGTATGCTGACAGGTATCTTCACAGTCATGTCATTACACTGGATGAGAACTGGTAATTGGGGAAGCATCTGCACAGGCCCTCCAGCTAACTTGGTGAGGTGTTTGGGTGCCTTAGCAACATCCTCTGCATGAAAAAATGATTTATCCACCACAGTTATGCTGGCCCCAGTGTCCCTAATGGCAGGAGTCTCCTGACCATTCACCTGGACACTGTCCTTATAATACTCTTTAGTATTATCTGGGATAGAATTATATACATCTAAATTCTGTTGTTCCCACAAACCCAGAGACACTAAAGAAACACTGGCTGAGACTCCAATGTGTTCATCAGCCAGTAGTAGAAAGTTTCCACTTGCTGTTTGTACTTCCTCCTCTGGAGCGAAGGCTAAGGAGACAAGCAGGACCCCTGAAGGTTTACCCTTACATCTGGGATCTCCTTTCACATGGTCAGCCGAGCTAAAAACATAGCATTTACCAATTTTTTTCTGGAATGGTGGATTGCTCTGACCTCCTTCTGGTTTACCACCAGAAGGTACACTACTCTGATTTGGTTTCCCTTGTGGCTTACCCTTATTGTTTGGTTTGGGGCCCTCTTTGGGATTGGAATTATTAGAATTCTCTTTGGAGTCCTTTTGTGGCTGTTTCCCCTCATCCTTTTTCTGAGTTACCCCAGAGTCCTTGTGAGTAGCCCTGTTGTCAACCTACAAGTTAGCAGCCTTAGCTAGTTTTCTGGAATTTAATTCCTTTGAATCAGCCAAGTGCTGTCTGAGCTCAGGAGAGCAGGCATCATATATTGACTCCAACATCACAAGATTCTTCATTCCCTCATAAGTGTTCACCTTGTAACCCTTAATCCATCCCTCTAAGTTCTTCAAACTTTTACTCACCCAGGTAGCCCAAGGGGTACCATCATGCTTTTTGAGGGTTCTAAACCTATTATGGTACTGGGAAGGGGTCTTCCCAAATCTAGCTATCAAAGCTAGCTTCACACATTCATAATCCTTCCTATCCTCCTCCCCCAATTCCATTACCGCATCAGTTGCAACAGGAGGGAGCCTAGAGAACAACCAGGTAAGTAACGCATTTCCTGTGATGTCCTGGAGCCCATGATTATACTCAAACAGACTCAACCAATCCAACACATCCAACTTAGGCTCATACATACCCACCAACTCCTTAGGCATCCGGGGTCTTTTGGGACTGGAACTCCTAGAGGATCCGGAGAGAGAAGCATTTTCCACAGACAATTTTTTTCATTTCTAGCTCATGGTTGAGCTCCATTTCCCTGAGTCTTAGTTCTTGGTGCCGTTGTTCTGTTTGAGCACTAATTATTTTGAATTCTAATTCAAGCTTAATTTTTCTAGTTCAAGATATTGAGGATTAAGTGTGGGACCTGGCAAAGATCCAGTAGGTACAGCTGGCAGAGCAGGTAGAGGCTTAGGGGGGCCAACTACATCCTCTTCACCCTCCTCTTCTGCTTCTGACTCCAGGTTATCAATACTAGGTTCAATATCAATATCATTGCTGTTATCTACATTTGCTAGAGTGGTAGGTTCCTCTGAACCACCATCCAGACTTTGGTTCGCTAACAACCTTTGTATTAGCTCCATTTACTTGCCTTTAGTCAGGAGATTCTTATGCTTACAGAGAACTCTTAAACAATCAGCAGTTTTTGTAGCAAGGAACTCTTGACTATAACTTTCCATAGTTGACAGGTTTAGAAAATAAACTTTTTAGTGCTAAGCTTTGTGGTTAGTTGCACTAAGGTATCTATAAGCACACTAAAATGTATACTCAATACAAATCCCACCGCTGTACACCAGTGTTAGGCAGAAATCTGTGCAGTTCCCTTAGGAACCACTGCAAAAGGCTTAAGACACAGGTGTTGGCAGTAAACCCAATTGGTAGCAGTCTGTACCACCCAGATTTACCTGGTAGCTGTGGCTGAGCAGCCAGACTTCTCTCAAGAAGAGTTAGACATCATATAGAGTATACAAGATAGGTACCGAAATACAGTAGCACAAGCAAATACTGACCAGAGCTTTGGTATCAAGTATATAATTATTTATTTAAAGACACACTTAGAAACACCCCAGCACTATTATTATAAGCAAGTTCAAAAACACAGTCACTATTAATATATATACATCCCTTATTCCTTATTAGACAAGTCTTAGTTAACACCACTTATTTTCAGACAGAGGTGAGCGCTTAACTCAAGATGGCACTCCAATAAGTTATCAAAAAAGGGAGGGAAAAGGCAGAAATTAGAAAAGCACACAACACAATACTTTAGAAGCACTCAGCAAGGCAGGAAAGTCAAAGTCTACTTGTGAGCAAAAAAGTTCAGAGGCCCGGCTCCCTCTTAGAGAGAGTAGAACACCAATGCGCCCAAGATCACACAGTTTAAAAGGCTTGAAAAGTCTTGCAGAGAGTTTAAAAAGGAATCAGTTTAGCTCAGAAAAGTTCAGTTAGCCAGCCTAGGGCCAACCCAAGTGGTAAGATGAGGTTTTATGAGACACCCCACACAGACCATTGCGAGGGAGACCAGGCGTACAGAGTACCTTGAAAGGGGAGAGAATCCTCCAGCGGGGGCAGTTGTTCCTGGCAGTGGGTGCAAGTCGCGGCGTCGTCCAGAGGAAGAGAAGATCTCGACGTGGAGGAAAGCTGAAGGTCGTTGCACTGCCAGGGAAGAAACCAGCCGTAGAGTTCTCCAGTTAAAAGGTACTACCCTTTTATTTGCGGTAGTGGTAAAACATGGTATCCCGGTTTCAGGGGTGCTTGGCACAGGCAAGGCGGCCACCAGGTGATCCGGGAAGGTGAAAAGGCGGGCAAACTGGTTATCCCCAACAGTCAATGGAAGAAGACTCTTCGGGCTGAAGATCTCCTCTGTCGTTGGAAGAAGTGGTGAGTCGGTTCAGCAGGGCTCCACCGGTGGTGTCGTCGTTGCAGGTCGGCTCAGCTTCTCCCTCTTCAGATTCTTTGTTCCTGTGGCGACGTCTGAAGTCCCAGTCCCCAAAGCCCTGCTTTTATGCAGAAAACCCCCATTCATCAGTCCTAGCCGTCACTCAAACATGATAAGTGGTGAGCCGGGTGGCTCACCACTGGGCCAATCACACAAGAGTACGACTTGAGTTGCCGAGGCAACTCAGTCCAGGGTGCCTAAACCCCCCTCCCACACATCCTGTAGACCCAGACCGAGTGGCACCACTTTTGGTGGCTTCTGTGTAGAAGCCTGGCAAAAAGTGGAACAAAGGGCTCGACTTGGGTTGGAGTTAAAGAGGCGAACACAAACGCCATTTCACAACCGAGTCCTGGCGAAAAGACCCAACCGGGGAATAAATATTAAATAAATAACCTGGCGGTATCTTTAACATTTTACCAAAAAGTGGTGCGTTTAAAATGAATGGGAAAATCCCATAGTAAATATTCTTAATGAATATTTTGCGTGGTAACCACTGCCACCAGCTAGAAACTCGACGAGGGGGGACTGCACAGTGCCCCCTCGAAAAACAGACCAAGGGGCAATCTAATTACCCCTACCAGTACTTCCACAATATGATGGTTTGTACTGGTTCTGTTCCCAATTTAAGACTAGTAAAGTCAATGGTGACTTTACGTGCCCTGGGAGACAGTAGTCAGTCCCAGGGTATGGAGTCTATGTTTGGGGGTCACTTTGACACCGCTGTGTTACTGCACTGAGGGTGCTGTGTAACACACTTACCAAAAACCACATGAAACCCTATGGAGTAAAAGACCCCATAGCCCATAAAACACATTACAAAGTCAAAGGATATCTCAAATCATGTCTAAGAGTGGGAGAAAAAGGCTCACTCTTAGCAGGAGAAAAAAATAAACCCCAAAAATCTCTCAAAGCTGCTGGGGGACTCACTAGGTTTGGGAAATTAGCCTTAACAGAGAATTCTCCCTAACAATGGTCCATTGCCAATGTCCATAATAAAAACATAATCCAAATTTTAAAAAAAACATTGGTCCATGGGAATATAGAAAAAGAAAGTATGTACAAGTCTGCAACTATACACAATGTAAGTCCAAATGGTCCATGATCCACAAACAAAAGGAAATCTACAAAAAACCCAAGGAAGAAAAAACTATATACACAAAAAGTGGAGCAATGTCCATTAACTCCAAATTAAAAGAAGAACAAAGGAAACCTAACACTATCTAACTATATACAAAGGCGGCGGGCAAGTCCTGCAGCTCACTCTGTGATGTCCCGGGGCAGGGCATCATCGAACTCCATGTCGATGTCCCGATGGTGGGCCTCTGCCCTGGCCCAGAGGTCTCGCAGGGATGCACTCATGGCCTGTTCCAACTCCCTGCGAGTTGCCTCAAGGCACTCTGCCCACCTCAATGCCCGACGCATGGAGAACTCCGCCCTGACCATGGTGAGCCGTGCCTCTTCCGCCCGCTGCTGCTCCGCATCTATGCGCTGGCCCAACCGCAGCCACTCAGAAGACACACCCATTCCAGGGTTCTCCTGCCCTCTGGCCGATGCCTGCCACTCTGATGTCGATGGCCCCGAGCCATCATTTCTCCCACCAAGAGCCTGCTGCTGTTGCTGCTGTCCATGTGCCCTGTCCGATGCCTGCACATCTTCCATCTGCTGGCCTCCAGTTGTTGGGGTGTCCACCCCTGCTGGACCGCCGACTTCCGACTGTAGCAGAGATGGGATCTCCACCAAGCTGGCCGTGTTGGTCAGGCCAGGTCCACAGGGGGCCCTGGTGGAATCTGGGCCAGAAGACGGCAGGGAGAACGACTGTCGCATAGTGTCCACAGAGGAGGAGAGGTCCGCCAGAGTGCACGACACATGTAGGAACCCACTGACCAGGGCCCCTCCCAACAGTCTCACATCGCAACGCTGCTGTTCGTGATGGCGTACGTGCTCCGCCCAGGAAGCACGCACGTCATCACGAATGTCACGCATGCGCAACGCAACACCAACCAGGACGGAGCCCATAGGGTCGTGGGACCCCTCATCTGCAGATAGTGGAGAGGCAGATTACGTGGCACTCCCCTCTACCTGCGGACGGGCCTGGGACAGGGCATCCCTGCTGGTGCATGGTGGTGCAGTCACAGGGTCAAGGACAGCAACATGCACAGGCCCCTCTGCGGTGACCTGTGCTGCCTCCTGACCCTGGACTGCACCACTTGCACCAGTGGTACTACCCCACGAGGCCCCATGTGCGGCTCAGTAGCGGGCTCCACCTCCTCTGTGGAGACCACCAACCTGGATGTCTCCACACCGTCTTCCGCCATTGCCTCGCGGAGGGGGGCCAGGGCAGAATGAGTAACATCCAGATGAGGGTCCTGGAACACGTAGCCCCAGCGCTCCACGCCCAGATCCTTCAGAAGCAGACCCGTCTGGAGTTGAGCGGTAAGTGGCAGAGCATTGATGTGTGAGACAGGGCATGTTGCAGTGTTCTGGTAGTCTGATACTTGCCTGTATGTGTGACATAGGCCATGTATGGATGTGTTTGTGTGCAGGGACATCATGGTCATGCATGTCAGACCAGTAATGTGTGAACCACATGGATGGTGCATGTGTTCCAATGCAACATGGGGAGCTGTATGCGGAATGCACACATGAATGCATGCCAGTCTCTGTTCTTGGACATGGTTCTGCTTTCTCTCCTCCACTTCCTTGCTGAACTCCTGACTGAAATTGCACTGGTTACCTGACCACCCCTCTGATCTCTGGCCCAGGCCCTGTCAACTGCCCACCTGCACTGCCTCCCTGTGGGGGCTCACCCGGCCCTTCCGCTACAGCCGTAGTGGCAGACGCGGCACCAGAGCGAAGGGTTGGGCCTTGCGTCGCCAACCGGTTGAGGCATCCCCGCTGCTTGGCTCCACAGAGCCGTCTCTGCCCTCTTCTTCACTTGACGCTGCGTAGAGGGAGACATAGAACACAAGCATCAAGGTACAGTACAATATTCCCCTAGACAGGAAGCAATAACACATGAGTGGCACTGTCAAATGTCAGTTGCATCCTGACCCTCCACAACACATGGGTGAATGCACGCAACACACATGCAGAAACAGTCCCGGCACCTACAATCAACATCAGCATCCATGTACAAGGGCCTCTGTTAACCAAAATGTTGCCTTCAAACTCACATGCATCAAGGCTCACACTGGTCCCATGCACACACATCATCGGAGGGTCATGCATCATGGCTTGTACACCACAGAAACAGTGGATAGACACAGTGGATACAACGGTGACCGCAGTGCATGAGTGAATCTACACATCATCACGGACATGTGTCATGATATGATATGATATGCAAGGCATTAATAACATGCCTATACACAAGTGTTTCAAGTCACGATGAGGCAATTGGGAGGGAACAAACGGAGGACAGATAACTATCTTACTAGGCCAGGTGTCATTCAGATCGCGCAAGTGCATGGGAAGGGGGGAAAGGAAGATTGCAAGGGGGGAAAGGGAGAGGGGGAAGTGCAGTACATGGGAAGTGGAATAAATAAGATAAATAAAACACATTAAAAAAAACAGGCAAGTGCAGGAAGAGCGGATAAGTGCTGGAAAGGGGACTGAAGGGATACAGAAACAGTCCCCAAGTGCAGGGGTTGCCAGGGAGGCAGTGCAGGTGGGCAGTTGACAGGGCCTGGGCCAGAGATCAGAGGGGTGGTCAGGTAACCAGTGCAATTTCAGTCAGGAGTTCAGCAAGGAAGTGGAGGAGAGAAAGCAGAACCATGTCCAAGAACAGAGACTGGCATGCATTCATGTGTGCATTCCGCATACAGCTCCCCATGTTGCATTGGAACACATGCACCATCCATGTGGTTCACACATTACTGGTCTGACATGCATGACCATGATGTCCCTGCACACAAACACATCCATACATGGCCTATGTCACACATACAGGCAAGTATCAGACTACCAGAACACTGCAACATGCCCTGTCTCACACATCAATGCTCTGCCACTTACCGCTCAACTCCAGACGGGTCTGCTTCTGAAGGATCTGGGCGTGGAGCGCTGGGGCTACTTGTTCCAGGACCCTCATCTGGATGTTACTCATTCTGCCCTGGCCCCCCTCCGCGAGGCGCCGGGCCTTGTAGAGGGTCCTGGACCTCAGGTCCTCCCAGCGCTTCTTGACGTGCTTGATGTTGCGGGTTGCCACCTCCTCCGCGTTGATGGCAACCACTGCGTCCTCCCAGATCCTCAACCGACCTTCCTTGTTGGTGCGTGATGTTCTGAAGAGGGCATCATAATGCCCCAGGACATGCTCCACCAGGACACCAACTTCCTTCTCACTGAAGCTGGTGGCCCTCTGCCTCTCTGACTGGGGGTCGCCAGTGGTCTCAGATGGTGTTTGCCCCATCATGGCGACCCCCGAGGCAGGCTTGGGTGGGCAACTGGGTCCGTGGGCTGGGCTGTGGAGCGAATGTATCCCAGTCGGGAATCTTCTTTTCCAGCAGGGGTGGACACAGCAACTGGACCCCTACAGATGGCTGATGTGCAGGCACCAAATAGCAGGGCACGTGGGCAGCAGGCAGCAGCAGATGGCTGGTGGGAGTGTGCTCGGGGCTCTTGGGGGCAGGAAAATGGCCTTTTGGGCAGGAGCATGGTCTTCCGTGTGTATTTGCGTGGCCAGCTTGATATGGAGTGATTTGGCACTTGAAAAAATTGCACGTCAGCGTGTAATTCGAGGAAAGGCCCTTAGCGCGTAAGCGCGTCAGTGACGTTACACGGGCAGGCATTGCCCACAACATGAGTGCATAGTGAATCAGAACGTGATACAACTGCACATCACTGCGCTATTGGATGAAAGGGCCTTAGCACGTAAGCGCGTAAGTGATGTTTCACGTGTGGGCTGGCTTAAAAGGTACGAGTATCACGCTATTTCCTTGTACGTGCTTTTTGTGGAGAGTGAGCGGGTGTATCTGTACTTCTTGTCGGTTCACATGCGATTACTTCACAATGTTTCCAGTTCGTACTCCCTGTTTCCTCAGACTGCATTATTTTCTTCTTTTGGCGGGGGTGTTGCCAACGCGCACACAAGCGTCTTTTTCACGTTCTTTTTCAAGGCAGACGGTGAGTCGCGCACGTATTTCCCAACTGTGGTTGCCCCCGTGTGTCGCGTACCCCTTCAGAGGTCATTGTAGGCTGCGTGTAACACACGTAAGCTTATTTTTGTGTTTCTGGGTGCCACACCGTAGTGCGGGTTTATTTTTCCACACACGTGGTCTACCAGGGGTTGCGTGCACATGTGCTTTTGTTTTTGGGGTGCCTGTGCATTTGCGTGACCCGTCATCTTCCCCCAGGCGTCACATACAGCCTTGCCAGAGCACTAGGGTACGAATTCCATCTAGTACCCTACCCCTTTCACCCCAATTGCCCAGGACAATTGTTTAGTGCAACTCCCATACGCATAACAACATCAGTGCCATGGTTGGGAGGTGACCAAGCAGTAAGGGAGGCAAAGGTGGCTGACCTCCAAAAGGTGGGTGTGGTGGGTGCGGTAGGGGACGTGCCTAGGATTTGCGGGGTGCCCCTAGAGCCCTATGTGTGGAGGACCAATCGGGGACAGCCATGCCCCCCCCAATGGTTCTGGGAAGCATAGCTGACACCATCCCAGCTCAGCCCTTGTTGGACCGGCCCATTTTGGCACCTGAACCGGCACAGGATGACTCCCAGGCTGACATCCAGGTCAGCAAGTCTAAGCCACGTGTGGTGGTGAAAGTTGCTGTCACCAAGCCACGTGGATCTGGGGCAGCAATGTCATCTGCTGCCCAAAGTAGCCAGGGTGGGGAGGCTGCAGGGGCAGCTGCAGCTCAATCCACCCCAGCTCCGAGTCTCCCAGCTGGGACAGTGTCGGTCCAGGTCCATCAAACCGACATTGGCCCTGCCAACACCACCCTGCAGCCAATGCCTGCCCCAAGACCTATAGTCATTGTGCCTTTACAGGCTTCTGTTACCCAGTCCACCTGCGCTTCTGCCCCTACTGACCAGAGTGGCGTAAGCCACTCAGGATCCGCACCACCTTTGAAGAAGAAGAAGGGTGCTCTGGCACTACAGGCTGAGACCCCAGAAACGGATACACACTCCGGCACGTCAAGGAAGCCTAGCTTTCATGACGCCGAACTTGATGCACTTGTGGCCTATGTGTCGGCACATAGCCGTGAAATGTTGGTGACTGCAGGGTGCAAGACAACACCTGGTCAACGTAGGGCACACGGGTGGACCATCGCAGACCACATTAGTGCCCTTGGATTTGTGAGGCGCACAGCTAATGATTGCTACAAGCGATGGAATGACCTGAAACGCAGAGAAAAGAACAAGCTGGCTTCCAATCATGCCTCTACTCTGGTGACTGGCGGTGGGTCTCCACCAGAGGACAACCAACTCACTGAACATGAGTCTGTTGCTGGAACCTTCATCACAGAGGAACAGATCCAAGGCGTGGGAGACCTACCTGATTACAAAGGATTGTCCTGTGAGTGCCCATGCATGTGTGTGTTATCCATGTGTATGTTGCATGGGTGACGTGTTCAGATTGAGTGCCAGGTGAGGGTGTGTAGTCCTGAGTGGTATGGGTCACCCATGTGCTTCCTCCAAAACATTCAGTGGCCTTGTATTTGGGTATGACAGTATCCCTTCTGACCACAGTAGCCAATTAGCGCAATATTACTTCAGTTGCCCTTGAACTGTCATCTTGCAACAACATTGTTCTGAATTTTTCTGTGTTCATTCAGCCTGATTGTTTCAATTCTCCCATTTTTCAAACACATTTTTCAGCCCTAATGCCACATATGTGACAGCCTTCTGTCATTGATTACACCCCACATTGGGCCACATTTATTACCTTGTTATGGGAATGATTAGACCATTCAGGCTGATTGAGTAAGGGCCTGCTCACGAAAATTTTTGGGGCCTGTTTGAATGTGGAACATGATAGTCTTTTCGTGTCATGTTGAAGTGACCAACCATTGATGTATCCATCTGCATGCCATCACTGTATCATTGTACATTGGATGTGTTGCACTGTGTGGCACATGCATGTTTTGACACACTATTGTGCATTTGTCATCACATCATGTCCATCTCACATGGATGGGTGACAGTACTCATTCACTGACATGTGTCTCTACTTGTGAAATGTACTATGGCTATGCTACAGGGAATCTATGTGCTGGCATGTTTCATGTATGTGTATTGGACATGCCACTCAGAGGCTAATGTGTGATGCCAGTGCTACCCAGCATGCAGCAAATGTGTTGCTTTTCCATCTTGGTGTCCTCAGTGTCTGCTTTTTGCCTCCCCTTCCAACTCATTGACAGTGCATGTATGCCAGGGTTATAGTCATGTGGGACATGTGTAATTCATGTACTGGATCTCTGGCTTGTCAGGCCTATGTGTGTGCTACGGTGCTCATGCCTGTTTCCATTTGTTGTCTTTCATGTTTTTGCAGATGATGACGCACTTGATGCTGTTGAGGTGGAGGAGATGGTGCAGACCCAGGAGGAATCTCAGGCATGACCGGGCACCAGTGGAGGACGTGGTGTGGTGGTGGGTGAAAACCCAATCTTACTGTAGACCATACTGTCCAGGGGTGTCTCTGGTTGCACCTCCCCAGACCTCTATGATTCAGGTGCTGAATCGGATGATGAGACTTATGTGCTGTCGCAGGTGAGTGTTTCTGGCAGGGATTCTGTTCTGTCCAACCCACCTGCACATGGGGTAGACCCCTCTATGGGGATGTCAGTGTTGATAAGTCTGCCTTTGGCAGGTACGGATGCAGGGTTACACTCCACAACATCTGATCCTGTTCCTGGGCCAGCAGATCAGAGGGGGAATGCAGTCCTGCAGCCTCAGGCAATGCCAGCACAGCAAGGTGCAGATCGCCTTGCCCCAAACAGGTGTGGTGCCCGCCGACGCGGTGGTCATATGCCACCAGGCAATACTGTATGGGAAAACTCCATGTACGGTATAGCAGCACAACACGGAGCATCGGTTGAAATGACGGCTCAGGCAATGGAGAGGGTGGCCACTTCCATTCTCCCCCTGAAAGGCAGATGGAGCAACACCAGCAGGCAACAGACTCCATTTGCCAATCACACAGGGAAGACATGTTGGCGTCCAAAAGGGACCGACGGGCGGCACTGAAGACTCTGCGGGAAGCCATTTCTGTAGAGTCACAGGGCCACAGGGAAGCCCTGAGGTTAGAACTGCAGTTCCTCATGCAGACTCTAAGTGAACTTCAGGCTTCCCGAAAAATAAGGTCAGAACAGCAGCTGGAGCAGCTCACATGTTCGCTCTCAGCTGAGCTTCAGGCAACTCGGGAGGAAATCCGAGCATCACGCGAGGCCATGTGTGCAGAAATGCAGGCAACCCGTGAGGTGCTGCATGGGGTTCTCCGCACTATCATCCTCCAGAATCAGACCTTCAACACCTGCATGCTTGCTGCCATGGAGGACCATACCAGGGCTTTGCGTGGGCTGCCTCCCATAGCACCACCACCTCCTGATGCAGCAGCAGAGGGTGAAGAGAGCGACAGCAGCAGTGCTCCCACAATAGCGTAGCCGTGCAGGCCATGAGCCCATGAAGTTTTTTTGTTTTTTCCGCAACAATCACGCAGGTGGGTGTTGGTGTGCACCCTGTCCTCGAACCTCTTGGGTGCCCCCCCCCCACCCCTACATGGCCATTTTTGATTTTTTTTTTTACAGTGTGTTGCCTTGTGTGGCTGCCGTGGGCATCCACTGTGTATTCCAGCTGGGCACATGCTAGCTTGTCCTGTCTTTGGGTTAGATGCTTGGGTTCCTGACACACACCCCTCCTGCTTCCCTTTCCATGGGCTTGCAAAGGGTGTGACCAAGTGACATTGACTTACACAGTGACATTGGGCTCCCATGAGCTGTGTGGGCAGTCTGTAGTCAAAACTGTGTGTACATCCCTAGTGGGGACTGTTGTTGGGGTCACACCCTTTGCAAGCCCATGGAAACAGGAAGCAGGAGGGGTGTGTGTGTCACAAACCCAAGCATCTAACCCAAACTCAGGACAAGCCTGCATGTGCCCAGCCGGAATACAGTGGATGCCCACGGGAGCACACAAGCAACACAATGTAAAAAGGAAAAAAAAAAAAATTGCCATGTGGGGGCCAGGGTGGCGGGGAGGCCACCCAGGAGGTTTGAGGACAGGGTGCACACCAACACCCACCTGCGTGGGGTTGCGAGAAAAAAAAATACATCCATGGGCTCATGGCCTGCACGGCTATGCCATTGTGGGAGAACTGCTGTCGCTCTCTTCGCCCTCTGCTGCTGCATCAGAAGGTGGTGGCAATATGGCAGGCAGCCCACGCAAAGCCCTGGTATTGTCCTCCATGGCAGCAAGCATTCGGGTCTGGAAGGTCTGATTCTGGAGGATTAAAGTGCGGAGATCCCCATGCAGCACCTCACGGGTTGCCTGCACTTCTGCACGCATGGCCTCACGTGATGCCCGGATCTCCTCACGTGTTGCCTGCAGCTTAGCTGAGAGTGAACATGTGAGCTGCTCCAGCTGCTGTTCTGCCCTAACATTTCGGGAAGCCTCAAGTTCAAGCAGACTCTGCCTGAGGTTATGAAGTTCTACCCTCAGGGCTTCCCTGTGGCCCTGTGATATGGATTTGCACAGAGTCTCCAGTGCAACCCGTCAGCCCCTGTTGGATGCCAACATGTCTTCCCTGTGTGATTGGCAAATGGAGTTTGTTGCCTGCTGTTGTTGTTCCATCTGCCTTTCAGGGAGGATAATGGAAGTGGCCAGCCTCTCCATTGCCTGAGCCATCATTTCTACTGATGCTACCTGTTGGGTTGCCATACCGTTCATGTAGTTTTCCCATACAGTATTGCCTGGTGGTGCACGGCCACCACGTCGGCTGGCACCACACCTGTTTGGGGCAAGACGATCTGCACCTTGCTGTGCTGGGACTGCCCGAGGCAGCAGGACTGCATTCCCCCTCTGATCTGCTGGCCCAGGAACAGGATCAGATGCTGTGGAGTGTGACCCTGCATCCGTAACCGCCATATGCGGACCTACCAACACTGACATCCCCATAGAGGGTTCTACCCCTGGTGCAGGTGGGTTGGACAGAACAGAATCCTTGCCAGAAGCACTGACCTGCGACAGCACATAAGTCTCATCATCCGACTCAGCACCTGAATAGAGGTCTGGGGAGCTGCACCCAGAGACACCCCTCGACAGTATGGTCTGCAGTACCAAAGTGTTTTCACCCACCACCACACCACGTCCCCCGCTGGTGCTTGGTCGTGGCTGAGAATCCTACTGGGTCTGCACCATCTCCTGAACCTCACCAGCATCAAGTGTGTCGTCACCTGCAAAAACATGAAATACAAGAAATGGAAACAGGCATGAGCACCATAGAACAAACATAGGCCTGACAAGACAGAGATCCTGTACATGGTTTACACATGTCCCACAAGACTATAACCCTGGCATGCATGCACTGTCAATGAGTTTGAAGGGGAGTCAAAAAGGCAGACAATGAGGACACCAAGATGGAAAAGCAACACATTCGCTTCATGTTGTGTAGCACTGGCATCACACATCAGCCTGTGAGTGGCATGTCCAATACACATACATGACACATGCCAGCACACAGATGTCATGTAGCATAGCCATGGTAAATTAGACAACTACAGCGATATGTCAGTTAATGAGTACTGTTACACATCCATGTCACATGGATATGATGAGAAGATTATTGCAGAATAGTGTTGCAAAATATGCATGTGCCACACAGTGCAACACATCCAGTGTACAATAATACAGTGATTGTAGGCAGATGTACACATCAATGGTTGGTCACTTCAACATGACAGGAAACAACTATAATGTACCACATGCAAACAGGCCCTAAAAATACATTTCAGCAGACCAATACTCTCTCGCCCTGAATGGTCTAATCATTCACATAACCAAGTAACTAATGTGGCACAATGTGGGGTGTAAACAATGACAGAAGCATGTCACATATGTGGCATTAGGGATGAAAAAGCATATGAAAAATGGGATGATCTAAACAATCAGCCTGAATGAACACAGAAAAAATCAGAACAATGTTGTTGCAAGATGATAGTTCAAGGGCAACAGCAGTAATGTGGGGCTAATTGGCTTCTGTGGGCAGAAGGGATACTGTCATACCCAAATCAAAGGCGCGTGAATGTATTGGAGAAAGCACATGGGTGACCCATACAACTCAGGAGTACACAACCTCACCTGGCACTCAATCATAACCCGTCACCCAAACAACATACACATGGATTACACACACATGCATGGGCACTCACCAGACAATTTATTTTTATTTTATTTATTTATTCATATTTGTTGAGTGCACAGCAGACCGGAGGCATCGTGGCGCTTGTTACAGTGTTGCTTATACTTAGTTACATACAATTCGAGTCTGTGAGGTTACATTGGACAATATGATTGTTTTTGGTGCATATATACATAGAGGGACAGGTAACTAGGAGAGCAAGGTTAGTTAAAGAGAGTAGTTTTGAGTTTTTTTCGGAAGGAGGAGAGAGAAGTTTCAGCTCTGAGGTCAGTGGGTAGAGAGTTCCAGAGCTTAGGTGCGAGGAATGGGAAACCTATGCCTCCTGCCTTTGTCCTGTTGATGCGAGGTATTGTTAGTTGATTGGAGTATTGTAGTCTGGTCGGTCTGGTGGATTGAGATCTAAGTAGGGTGTCAGATAGGTATGAGGGTGCAGTGAGGTTGATGCATTTGTGCGTGGTTGTAAGAATTTTGAAAGAGATGCGGTCCTTGACTGGGAGCCAGTGGGCTGTTTTCCTGGCTTGAGTGATGTGATCTCTTTTCGGTATGCTGAGGGCTGCTCTCAGAGCGTTGTTTTGAGTTGTTTGGAGCCTTGATAGGTTTTTTTTGGAGGTGCCTGCTAAGAGCGCATTACAGTAATCTAGTTTGGCTCCTATAGTTGGTCTAGCGATGGAGAGGCAGTTATCCTTGGTTAGGAATGGTTTTATTGCGTTGATGAGTTTAGTACTCATTGCTGATGCCGAGTCTATGGCACTGACTTGTTTGTCCATGGACAGAGTAGCGTCTATGTGAACCCCAAGAGTTTTGACTGAGGATAGTACTGGGACAACACAGTTGTCTATGTTGAAATTGAGGTACAATGGGTTGAGGTTGGAGAGAGTGGATTTCTGACCTAAAATGAGGATTTCGGTCTTGTCCCCGTTCAGACAGAGGCCGTTGGTAGCCAATGCGTCGTAATCAGGTAGGTCTCCCATGCCTTGGATCTGGTCCTCTGTGAAAAAAGGTCCCAGCAACAGACTCATGTTCAGTGAGTTCCTTGTCCTCTGGTGGAGACCCACCGCCAGTCACCAGAGTAGCGGCATGATTTGAGCCCAGCTTGTTCTTTGCTCTGCGTTTCAGGTCATTTCAACCACTTGTAACAATCATCCAAGGGCACTTATGCGGTCCGCGATGGTCTGCCAGTGTGCCCTACGTTGACCAGGTGTGGTCTTGCACCCTGCAGTCACCAACATTTCGCGGCTATGTGCCGACACATAGGCCACAAGTGCATCAATTTCGGCGTCATTAAAGCTAGGTTTCCTTGACATGCCGGAGTATGTAGCCTTGTCTGGGGTCTCAGCCTGTAGTGCCAGAGCACCCTTCTTCCTCTTTTTCAAAAGTGGAGCAGAGCCTGAGTGGCTTACGCCGCTCTGGTCAGTTCGGGCAGAAGCACAGGTGGACTGGGTACTAGGAGTGTGCAAATGCACAATGACCATAGGTCTTGGTGCAGGCATTGGCTGAAGTGTGATGTTGGCAGGGGCAACGTTGGTTTGATGGACCTGGACCGACACTGTCCTGGCTGGGAGACTCAGAGCTGGGGTGGATAGAGCTCCCCACACTGGCTACTTGGGGCAGCAGATGACATTGCTGCCCCAGATCCACGTGGCCTGGTGACACCAACTTGCACCACCACACGTGGCTTAGACTTGTTGACCTGGAAGTCAGCCTGGGAGTCATCCTGTGCCGGTTCAGGTGCCACAATGGGCTAGTCCAACAAGGGCTGAGCTGGGATGGTGTCAGCTACGTTTCCCACAACCATGGGGGGGGCATGAGTGTCCCTGATGGTTCCTCCACATATGGGGGTCTAGGGGCACCCTGCAAATCTTGGCCGCGTCCCCTACCGAACCCACCACGCCCACCTTTTAGAGGTCGGCCACCTTTGCCTCCCTTACCGCTTGGTCGCCTCCCAACCATGGTACTGATGTTGTTGTGCGTATGGGAGTAGCAGTAAACGATTGTCCTGGGCAATAGGGGGTGAAACAGGGTAGGGTAGTAGATGGAAATCGTACCCTAGTGCTCTAGCAAGGCTGTCTGTGACCCCTGGGGGAACATGACCGGTCACGCAACACACAGGCACCCCGAAAACAAAAAATAATGTGCACGCAACCCCTCGTAGACCACGTGCGTGGAAAAATGAACCCGCACTACACTGTGGCACCCAGGAACACAAAAATAAGCATACGTGTGTTACATGCAGCCTACAATGACCTCTGAAGGGGTTCGCGACACACGGGGCAAGCACAGTTGGTAAATACGTGCGCGACTCACCGTCTGCCTGGAAAAAGAATGTGAAAAAGACGCGCATGTGAGCGTTGGCAACACCCCCACCAAAAGCAGAATTGTACGCTGTCTGAGGAGACAGGACAAAAGAAGAAGAGAACGCTGTTTGAGGAAACAGGCCCAACAAAAAATGAACGCTGTCAGAGTTAAGAGGGAGTACGAACTTGAAACACTGTGAAGTAATCGCATGTGAACTAACAAGAAGTACAGAATTCACCCACTCGCTCTCCACGAAAAGCACGTACAAGGAAATGGGGTCCTACACGTACCTTTTAAAGTGGCCCACATGTACAACGTCACTTACGTGTGTACGCGCTAAGGCCCTTTCCTCCAATTACACGAGCTGACACTTGGACGTGCAGTTTTTGGACGTGTACAATGAACATGCACCCGTGTTGAGGGAAACGCCCGTGCGCGTCATATCACATACGCATAGGCCCTTTCCTCGGATTACACGCATTCACACGCAGACGTGCAGTTTTTTCACGTGCCATGAGCCACTATGCCCACGTCACGAGGGAAACGCCTGCGCACGTAACGTCACAGATGCGCTTACGCGCTAAGGGCCTTTCCTTGAATTACACGCAGACGTGCAAGATTTTCACGTGCCAAATCACTCCGTATCAAGCTGGCCACGCAACAACACACAGAAGACCACGCTCCTGCCCAGAAGGCCGAATTGCTGTCCCCCAGAGCCCCGAGCACGCTCCCACCTGCCATCTGCTGCTGCCTTCTTGCCTGCTGCCCACATGTCCTGCTAGTTGCTGCCTGCACATCATCCATCTGCAGGGGTGCAGTTGTTGTGAACACCCCTGCTGGAACTGAAGACTCCTGACTGGAATACCATCGCTCCACAGCCCAGCCCCAGGACCCAGTTGCCCACCCACACCTGCCTCTGGGGTTGCCATGTCGGGCACACCACCATCTGGCACCACTGGCAACCCCCAGCCAGAGAGGCAGAGGGCCACCAGCTTCAGTGCCAGGGAAGTTGGTGTCCTGGTGGAGTAAGTCCTAGCGCAGTATGATGCCCTCTTTGGGAGTTCTTGCACCAACTATGAAGGACGGACCGGGATCTGGATGGGCATCGTGACTGCCGTCAACGAGGAGGGTGTGGCAGTCTGCGACATCAAACATGTCAAGAAGCGCTGGGAGGACTTCAGGTCCAGGACCCTCGACAAGGCCCGGCGCCTCTTGAAGGCAGCAGATGCCAAGGGGCGCCGGGGCCACCTGTCCGACCACCTAATGAGGGTCCTGGAACGCATATGCCCAGCGCTCCACGTCCAGGTTTTTGAGAGGCAGACCCGTCTGGAGTCGAGCGGTGAGTGTACATGCATACTGATTGGATGCTGTGCGTGTCGTGGTGTGCCAGTAGTGTGCAGGTTGCACATGTGTTTTTGTAGGGCCATGTATGGATATTTATGTACAGGGGCGTGAGGCTGACACATGCGAGTCCTCTCATGTGTGAGACACATGGATGGTGTATGTGTGGGTAAGCATGCAGGCCAAATGCAGATGTGGGAGCACACATGCTTGAATTATTGTGTATGTACGTTGGCATGGTTGTGGTGTCATGCATGGGTGTTGGTTCCAGCTGCATGTATCTGCACTGTGTACATATACATGTCTGTGAATTTGACAAGTGTGCAACTGTGATGCAACATTGATGCATGTGGCAATGACATGTAGAAGGCTGAATGCCAGATGTGACATGGATGGCGATCTCATCACTCTGACAGTTGGTGGACATGCACACATGCATGTAAGTGTGTTGATGTTTGTGCATGTGTTGTGTACTCCCCATGTTTAATGTGACGTCAGGCTCACCTTCGGATGCTGATGCTGTTGTATGTGTATGGATGGTGCTGCCTGGTGCAATATTGCTGTGGTGAAATTGCTCATGTGTGTGAGTAGAAATGACATGTGTTTTAGGGAGTGTGATGCCTGAATGATGTCTGAAGTTTGACACTGCCACTCATGTACAACTGTCATGTGTATATCAGTCCATTGTACAGTGCCCTGATGCCTGTGTTCTGTCTCTCCCTGTCTGCAGTGTCATCTGATAAAGAAGGCGGAGAGGGTGCTGTGGAGCAAATCGGCAGGGAATGCACTACCAGCCGGAGACGCAAGGCCCGGCTCCCCTCCCAGATTGTCATCTCTTTGGGGAGTGAGGAGTCTGGTGCCACGTCCCAGGCCGCAGCTGCCGAGGATCGGTCCAAGAGGCGGAGGTTGGAGATGAACTCCTCGGCAGCAGAAGGGGCAGCTGAGACCCCACAGGGTCCGACGGAGGAAGATGGCATGGAGTCATCCAGGTTGGTTGGGGGTTTGGAGGAGGAGGAGGCCATGGAAGGGACACACACGGGGTCTGGAGGTGGGGATTCCACTGGTGCCAGTGGTGCAGTGCAGGGGCAAGGACAGGAGGCGGCACAGGCCGCCGCGGAGGTGCCTGTGTGTAATCCTGTCCCTGATCCTGTGACTGCATCATCCGTCACCAGCAGGGATGCCTACGTCCAGACCCCTTTTCAGGGAGGGGATGGGTGCACAACAACTGGCCTTCCTCTCCCTGCGGACGTGGCTATCCGGGACCGTGTTGATCCTGTCCTGGCTGGTATAGCGTTGCTTCAACGGGGCATGCAAGTTGACCTGCTGTGTTTTTGTGAAGACACTGCACGTCATCTCGGATGCCTCTTTGACCGCGATGACCTACTGGGATGGGTCACCAGTGCTGGATTCCTCCGTGTGCTGGACCTTTTTGTGACCCCCTCCTCACCTGAACCCCCTACGCGCCAGTCGTCCTCCATGCCATCTTCCCACCAATGTATCACCTGGGTACCCTGTGGAGCTGCCTCTGACCCAGCGGCCAGGCTGGTGGAGGACACATCCCTGACACAGTCGGGAGTCGGACGTCCAACAGGGGTGGCCACCACGACAACAGCACCCCAGCCGGAGGAGGACATGCAGGCAGCAAGAGCCAGGGCGCAGGCACAGGCACAGCAGCAGTAGCAACATGGTGGGAGCAATGATGGCTCTGGGCCTTCAACATCGGAGGGGCAGGCATCGGCCAGAGGGCAGGAGGACCCAGGATTGCAAGTGTCTTCCATGTGGCACCGGTTGGGCCACACCATAGATGCGGAGAGCGGCAGCGGGCGGAAAAGGCATGGCTCACAATGGTCAGGGTGGAGAACTCCATGCGGAGGGCACTGAGGCAGGCCGAGTGCCTTGAGGCAATTCGCAGGGAGTTGGAGGCAAACATGTCATCGTCCCTGCGAACCCTCAGGGCCATGGAAGTGGACCGCCTCCAGGACATTGAGCGAGAGTTCAATGATGCCCTGGCCCGGGACATCCAAAAGTGAGCCGTCGGACTAGCCCGCTGGCATTGTAAATAGGTAGTTTGTTAGTTAGTGTTAGGTTTCATTTTGGTTTTCATTTTTTTTTGGGGCGCTGGGACAATACCCCACATTTTTGTATATAGTTCTTCATTAGTTAGTGTATTTTTGTAGGTTTCATTTGGACAGTTGGGCTCATGGACCCAGGATTTCATCCTTGCAAATAGTTGGAGTGTGGATTAGTCAGCATTTTCTTTTTTGATTTTTCCATGGAGCAATGGATTTTACTTTTTCATTTCTGTTTGGATTTGCTTTGTTAGAAGGAGACTTTGGAGACATTTTTGATTTCATATATTTTGGATTCTGATTTCCTTTTTTTATCATTATGTGACATTCTGCCTTGTTTTCCTTATGTCCATTTTTTGGCATTTGATTTTCTTTCACCACATTTTTTGTTCAATAAATTTGTTCCCGTACTTCAATGTGTGGTATTCTCTCATTGGTTTCATGCATTACACGATGTGGGTTTTCACATTCACTGGCACCCATTGTGTGTGTGTGATGGACATATGTTGATGTACATACATGCCATTTGGGTTGTTTCATGTAATGTGCAATTCAATGTGGGGTGTATGTTATGCTTGGTTGGTTATTTGGGCAGGGGTGGCGTTCCTTGGGATTTTGGTGGCCATGAGGGCCATGATTGTGGGTCATGTTGACATGTTGGGGGGGAATGAGTGGGGGCCTGCTGGCAGGTGCCCCTCACTGCTGGGGGGTGGGGGTGCAGGGGGACATGAGTGGGGGCCTGCTGGCAGGTGCTCCTCACTGATGGGGGGTGGTGGCGCAGGGGGACATGAGTGGGACATGAGTGGGGGCCTGCTGGCAGGTGGCCCTCACTGCTGGGGGGTGGGGGTGCAGGGGGACATGAGTGGGACATGAGTGGGGGCCTACTGGCAGGTGCCCCTCACTGCTGGGGATGGGGGTGCAGGGGGACATGAGTGGGGGCCTGCTGGCAGGTGCCCCTCACTGGTGGAGGGTGGGGGTGCAGGGGGACATGAGTGGGGGCCTGCTGGCAGGTGCCCCTCACTGCTGGGGGGGTGGGGATGCAGGGGGACATGAGTGGGGGCCTGCTGGCAGATACCCCTCACTGATGCGGGGTGGGTGTGCAGGGGGACATGAGTGGGACATGAGTGGGGGCCTGCTGGCAGGTTCCCCTCACTGCCGGGGGGTGGGAGTGCTGGGGGACATGAGTGGGGGCCTGCTGGCAGGTGCCCCTCACTGCTGGGGGGGTGGGGATGCAGGGGGACATGAGTGGGGGCCTGCCGGCAGGTACCCCTCACTGATGCGGGGTGGGTGTGCAGGGGGACATGAGTGGGGGCCTGCTGGCAGGTGCCCCTCACTGCCGGGGGGTGGGAGTGCTGGGGGACATGAGTGGGGGCCTGCTGGCAGGTGCCCCTCACTGCTGGGGAATGGGGGTGCAGGGGGACATGAGTGGGGGCCTGCTGGCAGGTGCCCCTCACTGCGTGGGGTGGGGGTGCAGGGGGACATGAGTGAGGGCCTGCTGGCAGGTGCCCCTCACTGCCGGGGGGTGGGGGTGCAAGGGGACATGAGTGAGACATGAGTGGGGGCCTGCTGGCAGGTGGCCCTCACTGCTGGGGGGTGGGAGTGCTGGTGGACATGAGTGGGGGCTTGCTGGCAGGTGCCCCTCCCTGCTGGGGGGTGGGGGTGCAGGAGGACATGAGTGGGTCATGAGTGGGGGCCTGCCGGCAGGTGCCCCTCACTGCTGGGGGGTGGGGGTGCAGGGGGACATGAGTGGGGGCCTGCTGGCAGGTGCCCCTCACTGCTGGGGCTTGGGGGTGCAGGGGGCCATGAGTGGGACATGAGTGGGGGCCTGCTGGCAGGTGGCCCTCACTGCTGGGGGGTGGGAGTGCTGGGGGACATGAGTGGGGGCCTGCTGGCAGGTGACCCTCACTGCTGGGGGGTGGGGGTGCACGGGGACATGAGTGGGACATGAGTGGAGTCCTGCTGGCAGGTGGCCCTCACTGCTGGGGGGTGGGAGTGCTGGGGGACATGAGTGGGGGCCTGCTGGCAGGTGACCCTCACTGCTGGGGGGTGGGGGTGCACGGGGACATGAGTGGGACATGAGTGGGGGCCTTCTGGCAGGTGGCCCTCACTGCTGGGGGGTGGGAGTGCTAGGGGACATGAGTGGGGGCCTGCTGGCAGGTGACCCTCACTGCTGGGGGGTGGGGGTGCACGGGGACATGAGTGGGACATGAGTGGGGGCCTGCTGGCAGGTGCCCCTCAGTGCTGGGGGGTGGGGATGCAGGGGGACATGAGTGGGACATGAGTGGGGGCCTGCTGGCAGGTGCCCCTCACTGCTGGGGGGTGGGGGTGCAGGGGGACATGAGTGGGGGCCTGCTGGCAGGTGGCCCTCACATCTGGGGGGTAAAGGGTGCAGAGGGACATGAGTGGGGGCCTGCTGGCAGGTGGCTCTGGCTGCTGGGGGGTGGGGTTGCAGGGGGACATGAGTGTGACATGAGTGGGGGCCTGCTGGCAGGTGGCCCTCACTGCAGGGGGGTGGGTTTGCAGGGGGACATGAGTGGGACATGAGTGGGGGCCTGCTGGCAGGTGGCCCTCACTGCTGGGGGTGGGAGTGCTGAGGGACTTGAGTGGGGGCCTGCTGGCAGGTGCCCCTCACTGCTGGGGGGTGGGGGTGCAAGAGGACATGAGTGGGACATGAGTGGGGGCCTGCAGGCAGGTGCCCCTCACTGCTGGGGGGTGGGGGTGCAGGGGGACATGAGTGGGGGCCTGCTGGCAGGTGCCCCTCACTGCTGGGGCGTGGGGGTGCAGGGGGACATGAGTGGGACATGAGTGGGGGCCTGCTGGCAGGTGGCCCTCACTGCTGGGGGGTGGGAGTGCTAGGGGACATGAGTGGGGGCCTGCTGGCAGGTGACCCTCACTGCTGGGGGGTGGGGGTGCACGGGGACATGAGTGGGACATGAGTGGGGGCCTGCTGGCAGGTGCCCCTCACTGATGGGGGGTGGGGGTGCAGGGGGACATGAGTGGGGGCCTGCTGGCAGGTGGCCCTCACATCTGGGGGGTAAAGGGTGCAGAGGGACATGAGTGTGACATGAGTGGGGGCCTGCTGGCAGGTGTCCCTCACTGCTGGGGGGTGGGCATGCAGGGGGACATGAGTGGGGGCCTACTGGCAGGTGCCCCTCACTGCTGGGGGGTGGGGGTGCAGGGGGACATGAGTGGGGGCCTGCTGGCAGGTGCCCCTCACTGCTGTGGGGTGGGGGTGCAGGGGGACATGAGTGGGGGCCTGCTGGCAGGTCCCCCTCTCTGCTGGGGGGTGAGGGTGCAGGGGGACATGAGTGGGGGCCTGCTGGCAGGTGGCTCTGGCTGCTGGGGGGTGGGGTTGCAGGGGGACATGAGTGTGACATGAGTGGGGGCCTGCTGGCAGGTGGCCCTCACTGCAGGGGGGTGGGGTTGCAGGGGGACATGAGTAGGACATGAGTGGGGGCCTGCTGGCAGGTGGCCCTCACTGCTGGGGGTGGGAGTGCTGAGGGACTTGAGTGGGGGCCTGCTGGCAGGTGCCCCTCACTGCTGGGGGGTGGGGGTGCAAGGGGACATGAGTGGGACATGAGTGGGGGCCTGCTGGCAGGTGCCCCTCACTGCTGGGGGGTGGGGGTGTAGGAGGACATGAGTGGGGGCCTGCTGGCAGGTGGCCCTCACAGCTGGGGGGTGGGTGTGCAGGGGGACATGAGTGGGACATGAGTGGGGGCCTGCTGGTAGGTGCCCCTCACTGCTGGGGGGTAGGGGTGCAGGGGGACATGAGTGGGGGCCTGCTGGCAGGTGCCCCTCACTGCTGGGGGCTGGGGGTGCAGGGGGACATGAGTGGGACATGAGTGGGGGCCTGCTGGCAGGTGGCCCTCACTGCTGGGGGGTGGGAGTGCTGGGGGACATGAGTGGGGGCCTGCTGTCAGGTGCCCCTCACTGCTGGGGGGTGGGGTTGCAGGGGGACATGAGTGGGACATGAGTGGGTGCCTGCTGGCAGGTGCCCCTCACTGCTGGGGGGTGTGGGTGTAGGGGGACATGAGTGGGGGCCTGCTGGCAGGTGCCCCTCACTTCTGGGGGGTAGGGGTGCAGGGGGACATGAGTTGGTGATCATATTGCAAGGTGACATGTGGCTTGGCTAGGAGGCATGCCCATGGTGGATGGGCTGCCTGCAGGACATGGCCAGGGGTGCAGGGTAGTCCCTTGTGGTGTGGGCTGCCTGCAGGGGCCGTGGAGGGAATAGAGGGGACACCTGGGAGGACCCACACTGCCAATTCACGTGTAGGACACCCCGCGCACCACACTGGATACACATACCCCGCTCTGACAGCAAAATCACGTGTGAAACTTCACGTGCACCCCTGAATACACGTATCCCGCTCGCACAGAGACAATCGTGTGTGAACCTTCCTGCGGACCCCAGTAATACATGTGCCCCGCTCGCACAGGGCCAATCATGTGACATTTCCCGCGAACCCCAGTAATACACGTAACACGCTCGCACAGGGCCAATCGCATGTGAAACTTCCTGCAAACCCTAGTAATACACGTACCCCACTTGCACAGGGCCAATCGCGTGTGAAAATTCCCGTGAACCCCAGTAATACATGTACACCGCTCGCACAGGGACAATCACATGTGACACTTCCCGCGAACCCCAGTAATACACGTACCCCGCTCGCACAGGGCCAATCGCATGTGAAACTTCCTGCGACCCCCAGTAATACACGTACCCCGCTCGCACAGGGCCAATCGCGTGTGAAACTTTCCGCGAACCCCAGTAATACATGTACACCGCTCGCACAGGGACAATCGCATGTGACACTTCCCGCGAACCCCAGTAATACACGTACCCCGCTCGCACAGGGCCAATCGTGTGTGACACTTCCTGCGAACCCCAGTAATACACGAACCCCGCTCGCACAGGGCCAATCGCGTGTGAAACTTCCCGTGAACCCCAGTAATACACGTACCCCGCTCACACAGGGCCAATCGCGTGTGACACTTCTCGTGAACCCCAGTAATACATGTACACCACTCGCCCAGGGACAATCGCATGTGACACTTCCCGCAAAACCCAGTAATACACGTACACCGCTCGCACAGGGACAATCGGGTGTGACACTTCCCATGAACACCAGTAATACACGTACCCCGCTCGCACATGGCCAATCGCGTGTGAAACTACCCGCGAACCCCAGTAATACATGTACCCCGCTCGCACAGGGACAATCGCGTGTGAAACTTCCCGCGAACCCCAGTAATACACGTACCCTGCTCGCACAGGGACAATCGCATGTGAAACTTCCCGTGAACCCCAGTAATACACGTACCCCGCTCGCACAGGGACAATCGCATGTGAAACTTCCTGCGAACCCCACTAATACACGTACCCCGCTCGCACAGGGACAATTGCGTGTGAGACTACCCGTGCAGCGGGGTACGTGTATTTGGAGGGGTGCGCAGGGAGTTTTACAGGCGTTTTCGAGGTTGTGAGCCTGTGCACCATGTACGGGATTTGTGCGCTGTACATAGCGCACAGGGAGGGGTTGGGGGTGTAACTGGTTCTGCTGCAGGGTCGATGCGGCACTCTGCGCCACGGCTGGTTTTGGATGTTAAAATTCATGAATACACTGTGCGCGGAAATGGATTTTAGCGCACGCGGCTGGCGCAGAAAGTCGCACGCGCACACTGTGCGCCAGCCACGTGCGCCTCTTGTGCGCTGAATTCTATGAATTACCCCCTTAATCTGTTAATTTTAATAATTCTATTTCAAAGGTACTAGTAAGAATGTTAAAGTATTAACTAGTAGTGTATGAATTGTGTGATGATCTTATCGGATAATCTGATATTTGAATAAAGTTTGTCCATTGTTTCTGTGTTTGTGACATTTTATTATGTATTTATTGTATTTCTTCCGATGTATGCAAAAGGCTTAATTATATTAGCCACAAGCAATAATAAAAAATAAAAAATAACTGCACTTATAAAAACACATCTAATACACTTAAATCAGTCTTCATTTATTTTTAGAATCAGCTGCCATAAGTAGTATGTAGCATAGTTTAGTTTGATAGTTTCCCCCCAGAAGATTTGGGACCACAATTAGTCACCCTGATCTATCAGATCATACACAACTTGATATCCTAACCACATATTACTTTTAAATTTCAAGCATTTACATACAGTGAGGAACAAACCAAGTGTGATACAATTCCTCCATTGAACCTTGCATTTTGTACTTTTGGAGTGCATGGTTACCCGATTGCTCAGTGTTGCATGTTCTGTGCTTTGGTGTCCTCATTGGCCAAATATCCAGGTTTTAAGGTATTTTCAGAATACACAGTATGATTCCTCTGCTCTTGTGGTGTAAATAAATCCAGAGGTGCCCCTCACTGCTGGGGGGTAGGAGTGCAGGGGGACATGAGTTGGTGATCATATTGCAAGGTGACATGTGGCTTGGCTAGGGGGCATGCCCATGGTGGATGGGCTGCCTGCGGGACATGACCAGGGGTGCAGGGTAGTCCCTTGTGGTGTGGGCTGCCTGCAGGGGCCGTGGAGGGGATAGAGGGGACTCCTTGGAGGACCCACACTGCCAATTCACATGTAGGACTCCCCGCGCACCACACTGGATACACATACCCTGCTCCGACAGCAAAATCGCGTGTGAAACTTCACGCGCAACCCCGAAATCCACGTACCCCACTCGCACAGGGACAATCGCGTGTGACACTTCCCGCGAACCCCAGTAATACACATACCCCGCTCGCACAGGGCCAATCACATGTGAAACTTCCTGTGAACACCAGTAATACACGTACCCCGCTCGCACAGGGCCAATCGCGTGTGAAAATTCCTGTGAACCCCAGTAATACATGTACACCGCTCGCACAGGGACAATCACATGTGACACTTCCCGCGAACCCCAATAATACATGTACCCCGCTCGCACAGGGCCAATCGCATGTGAAACTTCCTGCGAACCCCAGTAATACATGTACACTGCTCGCACAAGGACAATAGCATGTGACACTTCCCGCGAACCCCAGTAATACACGTACCCCGCTCGCACAGGGCAATTGTGTGTGACACTTCCCGCAAACCCCAATAATACACGTACCCCGCTCGCACAGGGCCAATCGCGTGAGAAACTTCCCGCGAACCCCAGTAATACACGTAACCCGCTCACACAGGGCCAATCGCGTGTGACACTTCTCGAGAACCCCAGTAATACACGTACACCGCTCGCACAGGGACAATCGCATGTGACACTTCCCGCGAACCCCAGTAATACACAAACACTGCTCGCACAGGGACAATCGCATGTGACACTTCCCGTGAATCCCAGTAATACACGTACCCTGCTCGCACATGGCCAATCGCGTGTGAAACTTCCCGCGAACCCCAGTAATACACGTACCCCGCTCGCACAGGGAAAATCGCGTGTGAAACTTCCCGCGAACCCCAGTAATACACGCACCCCGCTCGCACAGGGACAATCACGTTTGAAACTTCCCGCGAACCCCAGTAATACACGTACCCCGCTCGCACAGGGACAATCGCATGTGAAACTTCCTGTGAACCCCAGTAATACACGTACCCCGCTCGCACAGGGACAATCGCGTGTGAGACTACCCGTGCAGCGGGGTATGTGTATTCGGAGGGGTGCGCAGGGAGTTTTACAGGCGTTTTCGAGGTTGTGAGCCTGTGCGCCATGTACGGGATTTGTGCGCTGTACATGGCGCACGGGGAGGGGTTGGGGGTGTAACTGGCTCTGCTGCAGGGTCGATGCGCCACTCTGCGCCACGGCTGGTTTTGGATGTTAAAATTCATGAATACGCTGTGCGCGGAAATGGATTTTAGCGCACGGGGCTGGCGCAGAAAGTCGCACGCGCACACTGTGCGCCAGCCACGTGCGCCTCTTGGCGCTGAATTCTATGAATTACCCCCTTAATCTGTTAATTTTAATATTTCTATTTCAAAGGTACTAGTAAGAATGTTAAAGTATTAACTAGTAGTGTATGAATTGTGTGATGATCTTATCGGATGATTTGATATTTCAATAAAGTTTGTCCATTGTTTCTGTGTTTGTGACATTTTATTATGTATTTATTGTATTTCTTCCGATGTATACAAAAGGCTTAATTATATTAGCCACAAGCAATAATAAAACATAAAAAATAACTGCACTTATAAAAACACATCTAATACACTTAAATCAGTCTTCATTTTTTTTTAGAATCAGCTGCCATAAGTAGTATGTGGCATAGTTTAGTTTGATAGTTTCCCCCAAGAAGATTTGGGACCACAATTAGTCACTCTGATCTATCAGATCATACAAAACCTTGATATCCTAACCACATATTACTTTTAAATTTCAAGCATTTACATCCAGTGAGGAACAAACCAAGTGTCATACAATTCCTCCATTGAACCTTGCATTTTGTACTTGTGGAGTGCATGGTTACCCAATTGCTCAGAGTTGCATGTTCTGAGCTTTGGTGTACTCATTGGCCAAATAACCAGGTTTTAGGAGATTTTCAGAATACACAGTATGATTTCTCTGCTCTTGTGGTGTAAATAAATGCAGAGTGGTCTCAATATGTTCCTTACAAAACACAGAAAAGTCTTTGGGCATGTGAAATCTTTAACCATGCACCCCAGCGCTCATATGTTGCTAATTGTTTGAAGCGTAATCTCATAATAAACATTGTACATTAGCATTCTGGACTTTACATACATAGTTAAACACTAAACATCAATATATAGCTTCTTGAGAAGAGCCGGTGGCAGCAGGGACTGGTCATCAGACAACCCACAGTTGCTGATGGGTGCTGATGTATGTATGTAGATGCATCAGAGATGCTCCCCCTACCGCGCCTGAAATAAATGATGATAGTAAGAAAGATGAAGGATTATATCCTTTAAGAGAGTTTAAGGTAGCAACAAGGTATAGTAACCCGACTTATAAGTCACCTGCATGTAGCAGTGATGAGAGTCCCAAAAAAACTCCAGAAAGAGATGTGATTCCTAAAGTCCCACGAGACAAGGAAAGAAGTGGTCGGCCAGCTATGTTCCTAAACATAGAAAGATAAATAAAAAGATGGAAAGGAGAAAAAGATAAAGCTGATGAGGTAGCGCTCATACAGAATGAATGGATGGGTGGTCAGATATGCTCAAACTTGATGTGAAGAGCATTGAGGAAGTAAGGCAAAACGAAGATCAGGACTAGCAAGATAAGAAAGACAGGGAACGAGAGAAATGATTGAAAGACGACGAAGCCAAAAGAAAATGTAGACAAAGGCAGGAACAACTGTAACAAGATGAACAGGTGAACAAACAGGAAAGAGCAGAGGAGCCAAGGAAGTATGACAACATACAAAGAGCAATTGAAGAACGAGACAGGCTAGAAAAGAGGAGAGAGGAAGAAGAAGAACAGAAATTAAGACATAAAAGAACACAAAGACGCAGAGATGAAGAAGTGCATAGACCAAATGAGAGAAGAGAGATGAAAACACATGAAGAGGAAAGAAGAAAGGATACAAAGAGAGTTTGATGAGGAATTGGAACTCAAGAGGAGGCAAAGGGCACGCACCATCGATTGCATAGAAAAAGTGTTAATGGAACCTAATCCAGTAATAGCATAGGAGGACATAGAAGAATTCTTCCTGACGCATGAAGCAATGCCAGGGCCGTCTAGAGCAGATCTAGAGGACAATTTTGATATAGCCCTGACAACACACACACCAGCCCGAGAGGCTTATCAGACTTATCGTCACTTCTCCACAATTGCAAAGACTTAGAGTTATCAAGCACCCAAGTGGGTTTTGTCATCAGGTCTCATTCAGATTGAGACATATACAAGAATACCAGAGGACATAAGCCTCAGAAGAAGAGCTTTTGGCTCGAAACACATGTCAAGCTGACTTCTCACATAATAAACCTAAAATCAAGAATAGAATATTTGACATTTGGCTCAGTGTGACTGCATTTGTCTTCATACAATTTTGATATAGGAAACATTGGAGTGAAAATCGATAAGGTTTGTCATGAGATGAGGACCAAAGTTGAATTAAAAAATAAGGGAAAACATGATCTATTTGAAGGAGCACAGCCGCAAGGCAAAGAGAGAGGTTTGTTTAGCCTCGGGCATCGAGCCTTGTCTTTGGACAAGCTGACTCTGAATAGAGATGAGAAAGAGGGAAGTTATACCAGTTGGGGACAAGACATGTCAGACGAAGATTGAGAAAACTTCTGTGGGGAGGAGGGCACTAGCACATGTGGTCCTGGGGGATGTTCTCTGACAGGCAGACAAGTGAGGTGGTCAGATTCAGACCCACTTAAAAAGAGGACTCCAAATGGCGATCCCATAGTGTGAGGGGGGATTCGCCACCTTATGTGCGCAGGTTAAGTTCATTACTGGGAAGGAGAAGGTGTGGAACCATTGTCTCTGCTATGGACAGGCAAACGATGGGGGATGAATGCGGTTTCGGAGTCTACAGTTCCCGTTGATAGAAAAAGGAGGGGTCAGACCACAGTATATACCGTGGCCCCAAATGGATAAAGATAATTTAAGGTGTAAACTCCTGAGTTTAATGTTGGGTGCCGGAAAATTGATCTATGAATTAGAGAAAATGGCAGGAGGAAATATGCTGGCTATGGGGGACATTAAAGGTCTTCTAGCAGCTCACGCGCTAAGGGCCTTTGGTCCAATGAAATCGCATATGCGTGCTGCCGTGCATACGCGCTAAGTGCCTTTCCTCGAATTACACGCTGACGTGCAGATTTTTCACGTGCCAAATCACTCCGTATCAAGCTGGTCACGCGTAAGCACACGGAAGACCACGCTGCTGCCCAGAAGGCCGAACTACTGCCCCCCAGAGCCCCGAGCAAGCTCCCACCTGCCATCTGCTGCTGCCTGACTGCCTGCTGCCCACGTGCCGCGCCATTTGCTGCCTGAACATCAGCCAGGGGTGCTGTTGCTGTGACCACCCCTGCTGGAACCGAAGACTCCCGACTGGGATTCCATCGCTCCACAGCCCAGCCCCAGGACCCAGTTGCCCACCCACTCCTGCCTCTGGGGTTGTCATGTCGGGGCAAACACCATCTGAGACCACTGACAATGCCCGGCCAGAGAGGCAGAGGGGCACCAGCTTCAGTGCCACCGAAGTTGGTGTCCTGGTGGAGCAAGTCCTGGGGCAGTATGATGCCCTCTTCGGAGGTTCCCGCGCCGACAAGGAAGGACAGACTCGGATCTGGACTGACATCGTGACTGCCATCAACGCGGAGGGGGTGGCAGTCCGCAACTTACAACATGTCAAGAAGCGCTGGGAGGACTTCAGGTCCAGGACCCTGAACAAGGCCCGGCGCCTCTTGAAGGCAGCGGATGCCAAGGGGCGCCGGGGCCACTTGTCGGAAGAACAGATGAGGGTCCTGGAACGCATATCCCCAGCGCTCCACGTCCAGGTCCTTGAGAGGCAGACCCGTCTGGAGTCGAGCGGTAAGTGTACATGCACCCTGATTGTGAGCAGTGCGTGTGGTGATTTTTCAGTAGTGTGCAGGTTGCACATCTGTTTGTATGGGGTCGAGTATGGGTGGGGGTGTACAGGGACGTGGGGTTAACACATGCGAGGGCTGGAATGTGTGAGACATGGATGGTGCTTGTGTGTGTAGGCTTGCATGCCAAATGCAGTTGTGTGGGCACACATGTTTGGATGAATGTGTATGTAAGTAGACATGTCCGTGATGTCACGCATGTATGTTGTTTTCGGCTGCATGTATCAGCACTGTGTACATGTGCATGTGTGTGTATTTGACAAGGGTGCAACAGTGATGCAACATGGATGCATGTGACAGCGGTATGTGGAAGCCTGATTGGCAGATGTGACATGGATGCCCATCTGAACACTGTTACACTTGGTAAAGGTGTACACATGCATGCAAGTGTGGTGGTGTGTGTACATGTGTGGTGCACTTCCTGTGTTGCATGTGATGTCTGGATCACCTTTGCCTGCTCATGCTGTTGTATGTGTATGGATGTTGCTGGCAGTTGCGATATGGCTGTGGTATGGCTCATGTGTGCGAGTTGAAATGACATGTGTGTTGGGGATTGTGATGACATGTCTGAGGTTTGCCAATGCCACTCATGTACAACTGTCATGTGTGTATGTGTCCATTGTACAGTGCCCTGATGCCTGTGTTTTATTTCTCCCTGTCTGCAGCGTCAACTGATGAAGAGGGCGGAGAAGGTGCTGTGGAGCACAGTGGCGGGGATCCCACCGCCAGCCGGAGACGCAAGGCCCGGCTCCCCTCCCATGTTGTGATCTCGTCGGGGAGTGAGGAGTCCGGTGCTGCGTCCCAGGCCGCAGCTGCCGGGGGGAGGTCCAAGAGGCGGAGGTTGGAGTTGGACTCCTCGACAGCAGAAGGGGCAGCTGGGAAGATGGGCCCAACAGGGGAAGATGGCACGGAGTCATCCAGGTTGGTGGGGGGTTTGGTGGAGGAGGAGGCCGTGCAAGCACCAGAGACCGGGTCTGGAGGTGGGGATCCCACTGGTGCTAGTGGTGCAGTGCAGGACCAGGGACAGGAGGCAGCACAGGCCGCCGCAGAGGTGCCTGTGTGCAATCCTGTCCCTGATCCTGTCCCTGCATCATCTTGCACCAGCAGGGATGCCTACATCCAGACCCGTTTTCAGGCAGGGGATGAGCTCACGTCAACTGGCCTTCCTCTGCCTGCGGACGTGGCTATCCAGGTCCGGGTTGAGCCTGTCCTGACTGGTGTGGCGTTGCGTCAACGGGCCATGCGAGGTGACCTGCAGTCTTTTCATGAGGAGACTGCACGTCATCTCGAATGGCTCGTTGACCACATCAGCCTGCTGGGACAGGTCACCCAGGCCGGATTCCTCCGTTTGCTGGGGCTTGCTACGACCCCCTCCTCAACTGAACCCCCTACGCGCCAGTCGTCCTCGGTGCCATCTTCCCACCCATCAGTCACCTGGGTGCCCTGTGGAGCTGCCTCTGACGGTGCGGCCAGGCTGGTGGAGGAGGCATCCCTGCCACAGTCGGGAGTCGGACGTCCAGCAGGGGTGGCCACATCAACGACTGCACCCCAGCCGGCGGAGGATGTGCAGGCAGCAGGAGGCAGTGCACGGGCAGAGGCACAGCAGCAGCAGCAACGTGGTGGGAGCCATGAAGGCTCAGGGCCTTCAACTTCGGAGGGGCAGGCATCGGCCGGAGGGCAGGAGGACCCAGTTCAGAGAGTGTCTTCCGTGTTGCAGCGGTTGGGCCACGCCATAGATGCGGAGCGGCAGCGGGCGGAAGAGGCACGGCTGACAATGGTCAGGGCGGAGAACTCCATGAGGAGGGCCCTGAGGCAGGCCGAGTGCCTCAAGGCAATCTGCAGGGGTTTGGAGGTGGACACAGCGACGGCCCTGCGGACCCTCAGGGCCATGGAGGAGGACCGCCTCCGGGACATTGAGCAGGAGTTCGATGATGCCTTGGCCCGGGACATCCACAAGTGAGCCGTCAAACTAGCCCGCTGCCCTTGTACATAGTTATGTAGGTAGTGTTAGGTTTCATTTTTTTTTGGATTTATTTTGGACCTTTCGATATTGGCCACATTTTTGTATATGGTTTATTTTACTAGTTAGTTTAGTTAGATAGGTTTCCTTTCTTTTGTTGGGATAATGGACCCTGGCTTGTTCCCATGTACATAGTTCACTCTTGGATTGTATTTTTCTTTCACTTTTTAACCATGAAGCAATGGCTTTCTTTTTTATTTCCCATTGGATTTTGTTTTGTGGACAGTGACTTTGGAAACCATTACTTTGGAAATTTATTTTTGGTTTTGCTTTTTTTCACGGACATGCTTCTTTTCATGTTTGTACATTCACATTTCTGTTTCTTTATTTTTGATTCTATTTATGTTTCCTTTAATACATATTTTTTTTAGTGAACTTCAATGTGTGGTATCTCATTGGTTTATTGCATTTCATGATATGGGTTTTGAGATTCACTGACACCCATTGGGTGTATGTGAGGGAAATGTGTTTCGGAACTTGCAATTGGTGTTCTGTCATGTAATTGCCAATTATGAGTGGGTGGATGCAATACTCGGGTGGGTGTTTTGCATTTGGAGGCTGACCATAGGGACCAGGGATCTAGATTGTGATGACATGTTGGCTGGGGAACATGAGTTGGAAATGGGTGGGGGCCTGCTGGCAGGTGCCCCACAGTGCTGGGGGGTGGGGGTGGTGGGGAACATGAGTTGGACATGGGTGGGGGCCTGCTGGCAGGTGCCCCACAGTGCTGGGGGGTGGGGGTGGTGGGAGACATAGGTGGGGGCCTGGTGGAGGCTGCCCCTGGTGGCTGGGGGGTGGGGGTGCTGGGAGACATGAGTTGGACATGGGTGGGGGCCTGCTGGCAGGTGCCCCACAGTGCTGGGCGGTGGGGGTGGTGGGATACATGGGTGGGGGCCTGGTGGAGGCTGCCCCTGGTGGCTGGGGGGTGGGGGTGGTGGGAGACATGAGTTGACATGGGTGGGGGCCTGCTGGCAGGTGCCCCACAGTGCTGGGGGGTGGGGGTGCTGGGAGACATGGGTGGGGGCCTGGTGGTGGGTGCCCCTGCACTGCTGGGGGGTGGGGGTGGTGGGAGACATGGGTGGGGGCCTGCTGGCAGGTGCCCCAAAGTGCTGGGGGGTGGGGGGGTGGGAGACATGGGTGGGAGCCTGGTGGAGGGTGCCCCTGCACTGCTGGGGGGTGGGGGTGGTGGGAGACATGGGTGGGGGCCTGGTGGAGGCTGCCCCTGGTGGCTGGGGGGTGGGGGTGCTGGGAGACATGGGTGGGGGCCTGGTCGTGGGTGCCCCTGCACTGCTGGGGGGTGGGGGTGGTGGGAGACATGGGTGGGGGCCTGCTGGCAGGTGCCCCACAGTGCTGGGGGGTGGGGGTGGTGGGAGACATGGGTGGGGGCCTGGTGGAGGCTGCCCCTGGTGGCTGGGAGGGTGGGGGTGATGGGAGACATGAGTTGCACATGGGTGGGGGCCTGCTGGCAGGTGCCCCACAGTGCTGGGGGGTGGGGGTGGTGGGAGACATGGGTGGGGGCCTGGTGGAGGGTGCCCCTGCACTGCTGGGGGGTGGGGGTGGTGGGAGACATGGGTGGGGGCCTGGTGGAGGCTGCCCCTGGTGGCTGGGGGGTGGGGGTGCTGGGAGACATGGGTGGGGGCCTGGTGGTGGGAGCCCCTGCACTGCTGGGGGGTGGGGGTGGTGTGAGACATGGGTGGGGGCCTGCTGGCAGGTGCCCCACAGTGCTGGGGGGGTGGGGGGGTGGGAGACATGGGTGGGGGCCTGGTGGAGGGTGACCCTGCACTGCTGGGGGGTGGGGGTGGTGGGAGACATGGGTGGGGGCCTGGTGGAGGCTGCCCATGGTGGCTGGGGGGTGGGTGTGCTGGGAGACATGGGTGGGGGCCTGGTGGAGGCTGCCCCTGGTGGCTGGGGGGTGGGGGTGGTGGGAGACATGAGTTGCACATGGGTGGGGGCCTGCTGGCAGGTGCCCCACAGTGCTGGGGGGTGGGGGTGGTGGGAGACATGGGTGGGGGCCTGGTGGAGGGTGCCCCTGCACTGCTGGGGGGTGGAGGTGGTGGGAGACATGGGTGGGGGCCTGGTGGAGGGTGACCCTGCACTGCTGAGGGGTGGGGGTGGTGGGAGACATGGGTGGGGGCCTGGTGGAGGGTGCCCCTGCACTGCTGGGGGGTGGGGGGTGGGAGACATGGGTGGGGGCCTGGTGGAGGGTGCCCCTGCACTGCTGGGGGTTGGGGGTGGTGGGAGACATGGGTGGGGGCCTGGTGGAGGCTGCCCCTGGTGGCTGGGGGTTGGGGGTGGTGGGAGACATGAGTTGCACATGGGTGGGGGCCTGCTGGCAGGTGCCCCACAGTGCTGGGGGGTGGGTGTTGTGGGAGACATGGATGGGGGCCTGGTGGAGGGTGCCCCTGCACTGCTGGGGGGTGGGGGTGGTGGGAGACATGGGTGGGGGCCTGGTGGAGGGTGGCCCTGCACTGCTGAGGGGTGGGGGTGGTGGGAGTCATGGGTGGGGGCCTGGTGGAGGGTGCCCCGGCACTGCTAGGGGTTGGGGGGGTGGGAGACATGGGTGGGGGCCTGGTGGAGGGTGCCCCTGCACTGCTGGGGGTTGGGGGTGGTGGGAGACATGGGTGGGGGCCTGGTGGAGGCTGCCCCTGGTGGCTGGGGGGTGGTGGGAGACATGAGTTGCACATGGGTGGGGGCCTGCTGGCAGGTGCCCCACAGTGCTGGGGGGTGGGGGTTGTGGGAGACATGGGTGGGGGCCTGGTGGAGGGTGCCCCTGCACTGCTGGGGGGGTGGGGTTGGTGTGAGACATGGGTGGGGGCCTGTTGGAGAGTGCCCCTGCACTGCTGGGGGGTGGGGGTGGTGGGAGACATGGGTGGGGGCCTGGTGGAGGCTGCCCCTGGTGGCTGGGGGGTGGGGGTGGTAGGAGACATGAGTTGGACATGGGTGCGGGCCTGCTGGCAGGTGCCCCACAGTGCTGGGGGGTGGGGGTGGTGGGAGACATGGGTGGGGGCCTGGTGGAGGGTGCCCCTGCACTGCTGGGGGGTGGGGGTGGTGTGAGACATGGGTGGGGGCCTGGTGGAGGGTGCCCCTGCACTGCTGGGGGTGGGGGTGGAAGGAGACATGGGTGGGGGCCTGGTGGAGGCTGCCCCTGGTGGCTGGGGGGTGGGGGTGGTGGGAGACATGGGTGGGGGCCTGGTGGAGGCTGCCCCTGGTGGCTGGGGGGTGGGGGTGGTGGGAGACATGAGTTGGACATGGGTGGGGGCCTGCTGGCAGGTGCCCCACAGTGCTGGGGGGTGGGGGGTGGGAGACATGGGTGGGGGCCTGGTGGAGGGTGCCCCTGCACTGCTGGGGGGTGGGGTGGTGGAAGACATGGGTGGGGGCCTGGTGGAGGCTGCCCCTGGTGGCTGGGGGGTGGGGGTGGTGGGAGACATGAGTTGGACATGGGTGGGGGCCTGCTGGCAGGTGCCCCACAGTGCTGGGGGGTTGGGGGGGTGGGAGACATGGGTGGGGGCCTGGTGGAGGGTGACCCGCACTGCTGGGGGGTGGGGGTGGTGGGAGACATGGGTGGGGGCCTGATGGAGGCTGTCCCTGGTGGCTGGGGGGTGGGGATGCTGGGAGACATGGGTGGGGGCCTGGTGGTGGGTGCCCCTGCACTGCTGGGGGGTGGGGGTGGTGGGAGACATGGGTGGAGGCCTGCTGGCAGGTACCCCACAGTGCTGGGGGGTGGGAGTGGTGGGAGACATGGGTGGGGGCCTGGTGGAAGGTGCCCCTGCACTGCTGGGGGGTTGGGGTGGTGTGAGACATGGGTGGGGGCCTGGTGGAGGGTGCCCCTGCACTGCTGGGGGGTGGGGGTGGTGGGAGAACTGGGTGGGGGCCTGGTGGAGGCTGCCCCTGGTGGCTGGGGGGTGGGGGTGGTGGGAGACATGGGTGGGGGCCTGGTGGAGGCTGTCCCTGGTGGCTGGGGGGTGGGGGTGGTGGGAGACATGAGTTGCACATGGGTGGGGGCCTGCTGGCAGGTGCCCCACAGTGCTGGGGGGTGGGGGTGGTGGGAGACATGGGTGGGGGCCTGGTGGAGGGTGCCCCTGCACTGCTGGGGGGTGGGGGTGGTGTGAGACATGGGTGGGGGCCTGGTGGAGGGTGCCCCTGCTCTGCTGGGGGGTGGGGGTGGTGGGAGACATGGGTGGGGGCCTGGTGGAGGCTGCCCCTGGTGGCTGGGGGGTGGGGGTGGTGGGAGACATGAGTTGCACATGGGTGGGGGCCTGCTGGCAGGTGCCCCACAGTACTGTGGGGTCGTGGGGGTGGGAGACATGGGTGGGGGCCTGGTGGAGGGTGAGCCGCACTGCTGGGGGGTGGGGGTGGTGGGAGACATGGGTGGGGGCCTGGTGGAGGCTGCCCCTGGTGGCTGGGGGGTGGGGGTGCTGGGAGACATGGGTGGGGACCTGGTGGTGGGTGCCCCTGCACTGCTGGGGGGTGGGGGTGGTGGGAGACATGGGTGGGGGCCTGCTGGCAGGTGCCCCATAGTGCTGGGGGGTGGGGGTGGTGGGAGACATGGGTGGGGGCCTGGTGGAGGTTGCCCCTGCACTGCTGGGGGTTGGGGGTGGTGTGAGACATGGCTGGGGGCCTGGTGGAGGCTGCCCCTGGTGGCCGGCGGGGTGTGGGTGGTGGGAGACATGGGTGGGGGCCTGGTGGAGGCTGCTCCTGGTGGCTGGGGGGTGGGGGTGGTTGGAGACATGAGTTGCACATGGGTGGGGGCCTGCTGGCAGGTGCCCCACAGTGCTGGGGGGTGGGGGTGGTGGGAGACATGGGTGGGGGCCTGGTGGTGGGTGCCCCTGCACTGCTGGGGGGTGGGAGTGGTGGGAGACATGGGTGGGGGCCTGCGCGCTGGTGCCCCACAGTGCTGGGGGGTGGGGGTGGTGGGAGACATGGGTGGGGGCCTGGTGGAGGGTGCCCCTGCACTGCTGGGGGTTGGGGGTGGTGTGAGACATGGGTGGGGGCCTGGTGGAGGGTGCCCCTGCACTGCTGGGGGGTGGGAGACATCGGTGGGGGCCTGGTGGAGTCTGCCCCTGGTGGCTGGGGGATGGGGGTGGTGGTAGACATGCGTGGGGGCCTGGTGGAGGCTGCCCCTGGTGGCTGGGCGGTGGGGGTGGTGGGAGACATGAGTTGCACATGGGTGGGGGCCTGCTGGCAGGTGCCCCACAGTGCTGGGGGGTGGGGGTGGTGGGAGACATGGGTGGTGGCCTGGTGGAGGGTGCCCCTGCACTGCTGGGGGGTGGGGGTGGTGTGAGACATGGGTGGGGGCCTGGTGGAGTGTGCCCCTGCACTGCTGGGGGGTGGGGGTGATGGGAGACATGGGTGGGGGCCTGGTGGAGGCTGCCCCTGGTGGCTGGGGGTGGGGGTGGTGGGAGACATGAGTTGGACATGGGTGGGGGCCTGCTGGCAGGTGCCCCACAGTGCTGGGGGGTCGTGGGGGTGGGAGACATGGGTGGGTGCCTGGTGGAGGGTGACCCGCACTGCTGGGGGGTGGGGGGGGTGGGAGACATGGGTGGGGGCCTGCTGGCAGGTGCCCCACAGTGCTGGGGAGTGGGGGTGGTGGGAGACATGGGTGGGGGCCTGGTGGAGGGTGCCCCTGCACCGCTGGCGGGTGGGGGTGGTGTGCGACATGGGTGGGGGCCTGGTGGAGGGTGCCCCTGCACTGCTGGGGTGTGGGGGTGGTGGGAGAACTGGGTGGGGGCCTGGTGGAGGCTGCCCCTGGTGGCTGGGGGGTGGTGGTGGTGGGAGACATGGGTGGGGGCCTGGTGGAGGCTGTCCCTGGTGGCTGGGGGGTGGGGGTGGTGGGAGACATGAGTTGCACATGGGTGGGGGCCTGCTGGCAGGTGCCCCACAGTGCTGGGGGGTGGGGGTGGTGGGAGACATGGGTGGGGGCCTGGTGGAGGGTGCCCCTGCACTGCTGGGGGGTGGGGGTGGTGCGAGACATGGGTGGGGGCCTGGTGGAGGGTGCCCCTGCTCTGCTGGGGGGTGGGGGTGGTGGGAGACATGGGTGGGGGCCTGGTGGAGGCTGCCCCTGGTGGCTGGGGGGTGGGGGTGGTGGGAGACATGAGTTGCACATGGGTGGGGGCCTGCTGGCAGGTGCCCCACAGTGCTGTGGGGTCGTGGGGGTGGGAGACATGGGTGGGGGCCTGGTGGAGGGTGACCCGCACTGCTGGGGGGTGGGGGTGGTGGGAGACATGGGTGGGGGCCTGGTGGAGGCTGCCCCTGGTGGCTGGGGCGTGGGGGTGCTGGGAGACATGGGTGGGGACCTGGTGGTGGGTGCCCCTGCACTGCTGGGCGGTGGGGGTGGTGGGAGACATGGGTGGGGGCCTGCTGGCAGGTGCCCCATAGTGCTGGGGGTGGGGGTGGTGGGAGACATGGGTGGGGGCCTGGTGGAGGGTGCCCCTGCACTGCTGGGGGTTGGGGGTGGTGTGAGACATGGGTGGGGGCCTGGTGGAGGCTGCCCCTGGTGGCCGGCGGGGTGTGGGTGGTGGGAGACATGGGTGGGGGCCTGGTGGAGGCTGCTCCTGGTGGCTGGGGGGTGGGGGTGGTGGGAGACATGAGTTGCACATGGGTGGGGGCCTGCTGGCAGGTGCCCCACAGTGCTGGGGGTTGGGGGTGGTGGGAGACATGGGTGGGGGCCTGGTGGTGGGTGCCCCTGCACTGCTGGGGGGTGGGGGTGGTGGAAGACATGGGTGGGGGCCTGCTGGCTGGTGCCCCACAGTGCTGGGGGGTGGGGGTGGTGGGAGACATGGGTGGGGGCCTGGTGGAGGGTGCCCCTGCACTACTGGGGGTTGGGGGTGGTGTGAGACATGGGTGGGGGCCTGGTTGAGGGTGCCCCTGCACTGCTGGGGGGTGGGAGACATCGGTGGGGGCCTGGTGGAGGCTGCCCCTGGTGGCTGGGGGATGGGGGTGGTGGTAGACATGCGTGGGGGCCTGGTGGAGGCTGCCCCTGGTGGCTGGGCGGTGGGGGTGGTGGGAGACATTAGTTGCACATGGGTGGGGGCCTGCTGGCAGGTGCCCCACAGTGCTGGGGGGTGGGGGTGGTGGGAGACATGGGTGGTGGCCTGGTGGAGGGTGCCCCTGCACTGCTGGGGGGTGGGGGTGGTGTGAGACATGGGTGGGGGCCTGGTGGAGTGTGCCCCTGCACTGCTGGGGGGTGGGGGTGATGGGAGACATGGGTGGGGGCCTGGTGGAGGCTGCCCCTGGTGGCTGGGGGTGGTGGGAGACATGAGTTGGACATGGGTGGGGGCCTGCTGGCAGGTGCCCCACAGTGCTGGGGGGTCGTGGGGGTGGGAGACATGGGTGGGGGCCTGGTGGAGGATGTCCCGCACTGCTGGGGGGTGGGGGTGGTGGGAGACATGGGTGGGGGCCTGCTGGCAGGTGCCCCACAGTGCTGGGGAGTGGGGGTGGTGGAGACATGAGTTTGACATGGGTGGGGGCCTGGTGGAGGCTGCCCCTGCACTGCTGGAGGGTGGGGGTGGTGGGAGACATGGGTGGGGGCCTGGTGGAGGGTGCCCCTGCACTGCTGGGGGGTGGGAGTGGTGGGGAACATGAGTTGGACATGGGTGGGGGCCTGCTGGAAGGTGCCCCACAGTGCTGGGGGTGGGGGTGGTGGGGAACATGAGTTGGACATGGGTGGGGGCCTGCTGGCAGGTGCCCCACAGTGCTGGGGGGTGGGGGTGGTGGGAGACATGGGTGGGGGCCTGGTGGAGGTTGCCCCTGCACTGCTGGGGCCTGGGGGTGGTGGGAGACATGGGTGGGGGCCTGGTGGAGGGTGCCCCTGCACTGCTGGGGGGGTGGGAGACATGGGTGGGGGCCTGATGGAGGGTGCCCCTGGTGGCTGGGGGTGCAGGGGGACATGCGTTGGTGGGCAGTAGTGCAAGTTGACATGTGGGTTGGCTGGGGGGCATGGCCATGGTGGATGGGGTGCCTGCAGGACATGTGCAGGGTAGGCCCCTGTAGTGTGAGCCACCTGCAGGGGCCGTGGAGGGTGTAGAGGGAACACCTGGGAGGACCCACACGTGCAATTCACGTGTGGTGCTCCCCGCGCACCCCTGTAATACACGTACCCTGATGAGATCGCGTGTGGAACTTCCCGCGCACCCCTGTAATACACGTACCCTGATGGAATTGCGTGTGGAACTTCCCGCGCACCCCTGGAATACACGTACCCTGCTGATGTTGCGTGTGATACTTCCCCCGCACCCTGAAATACACATACCCTGATGAGATTGCGTGTGTAACTTCCTGCGCACCCCCGAAATACACGTACCCTGATGAGATTGCGTGTGTAACTTCCCGCGCACCCCCGAAATACACGTGCCCCGCTCAATCGCGTGTGTAACTTCCCGCGCACCCCCGAAATACACGTACCCCGCTCAAGCGTGTGTGTAACTTCCCGCACACCCCCGAAATACACGTACCCCGCTCAATCGCCTGTGTAACTTCCCGCGCGCCCCCGAAATACACGTACCCCGCTCAATCGCGTGTGTAACTTCCTGCGCGCCCCCGAAATACACGTACCCCGCTCAATCGCATGTGTAACTTCCCGCGCACCCCCGAAATACATGTACCCCGCTTAATCGCGTGTGTAACTTCCCGCGCACCCCCGCAATACTCGTGCCCCGCTCGCACAGGCCCAATTGCTGTATGTTACCACTTTTGTAATGCGCAGGGACTCTACTGCCTGCCTTCGTGTGGCGGACGTGTTTCAGCTTGTGCGTGTCTTTGGCTGTGCGTGGCTTTGCCCTATTCGATTCCATGAATACGTGTGGTTCGAGTGCGTGTGGGCGTTCCGTCTGCTTCCCTGCAGTACATCCCCAGTTACGCTCTTATTTTCGCGTGTTGTTCCCCATTCCGCGCGTTACGCCCCGTGTCCCGCCCACTTTCTGGTGTATGCGCCGAGGTTGTGCGCTTTCACTGTGCGCGTCGCGCACGCCTTTCGGGATGTTGCAGTGACTTGTGCGCCATGCACGGGTTTGGCGCACATCCCGAGGTAAACACGCGCAGGGACTTCCATGAATCGCACGCGTGCGCGTGCGCCTGTTTTTTTGCGCTTGCACCTGCTTGCGCCTGCTTGCGCCAAGATTTTCGGCGCACGTTTCTTCCATGAATCGGCCCCTTGGTGTTCGAACCTTTGGTGTCATGCATTTACGACCATTTTGTATAGGTCGAACTTTTCTTCAATAATTTCTACCGATACCTTTTATTTCATTATTGAAGAGTGTCCTCATCTTGTTGGAGGACAAACCAATACTTGTGTATTCCTGAGAGATCCTAGGATTCGAAATTTGATAGATTGGCTGATACATGAAATTTGCAGGCATATCAGTTTATTGTCTGACACACCTTGAACGCATGAATGGGCTTGTCAAGTGAAGACATTCATATTCTACTGGCACTGGTCTTTTACTATTTACTGGAGGTACATTCTCATTTGGTTTGGTGAGAAGACAACTCGTTTTTGTTTATCAGAATTCTAACAATTGTCCTGAATACAGCCAGCAGTTTTTGGAGCTTGTGGAGCAGATCCAGTTAGTTATTGCCAGAACATTTTATGAGATTGCCCAATTAAAGTTTGTTTTTTTCTTCCTTAAAAGTAAGAAGCTATGAGAAACATTGATAGCAATAACAATGTGGCAAACAACGAGAGAGCACCACGACGTGCAAGAGGTTATTTTTGTCTACGGTGGACATACTGGTACATAATCTATACATGCATTATGTTCATTATTATTCTACTTTCACTCACAGTACGTACTGTCTATTATGTAGATCCAAACAAAGAAGGAGTTCCTGTGTATCTTCCTATGGAGCAGGAGGGTACAGATGCGACAATTGTAAGACCACCAAGCCCTTATGTGATTATTCATACTCCAGGGGTGCAGATGAAAGTGCCTAATCCGCTGACAGATTGGTCTAACATTCCCTTTGGGGGGAGGGCAACATTGCACGTTTTTCATGATTCTGTGTTACTTCCATATTATGCCAATAGGAAGAGACCTTATGTGGCTAGACCTACACCAGTAGCACATGCAAATACACCGATTATACTGACAAATGTCTGTATGATTCCCCCAGTGAAAATGAATTATGCAGACATACTTCCTGACATGATTATAAGAGCTCATGAGGCAAGAAGGAGACCTAAGAGAAGTACAAGGAAAGATGATCATGGCTTAAATGATTATCTAAACAGCACAGCGCATTTAGGAAACAACATATGGTATCAGCACATGAAACAGCTAGGAAGAAGGACCTCAGAGGAGGAATGCTATGTAGGTGCACTCGTGCCTTATAGTATGGGGAAGTCTGAGGTATTCATAGGCATTGAAATAGATGTTCAGACAGCACACTGTGTATCTCACATTGCACTGTGCCGAACGAGAGGTCAGTTCATGGCCCGAACACCCTATTTAGCATGGGCAACAGAATGGACAGATCTGGATGAAGATGATTATGTTGAAGACACTATGAGAAGAGCAAGGGCGTACACTGAAAATCATGTGATAAGATATGAACAGCCTGGAGTGAAAGGGGCTGGAATCAGATGGGAAGTGAATGTCCAGGAAAATCAGTAGAAGAGATTCAAAGATGAACAAACAGAGGCCAAATGCAGATTTGGGGATCAGTGCTTTCTCCAGGTGGATGGGAAGAAGGAGTGGTGATCTGCAGAGCACAGGTAGTAATGGGACGCTCCAAACCAAATATTGACATTGTAGAAAATGGATGCAATCCTCTAGGGGCGAGATTTGATAAACTACTGACATGGGTTGAAGACAAAAGAGGGCCCTTACACATAGTGCCATTGGATAGTGCAAGGTTATGTTTCAGAAATAGTGGCACAAGAAAACTTGGAGAAAACAAGAATTGTGGTCAAATCTTTGACGTGCCAGGAATGAGCATCAGCAGAGCAGTAAACATTGATCACTACTGGGATTGTGAATCCAGAGTTTATTTGAAGCTGCCCAAGGATTGGGGAGGACTATGTTCTATAGTTAATGATCATGTTCCAGCATTAGTGAGTCCAAGAGGTGATTTGGACATTGACATCTGATAGATCTGCTGAACTCCTGAATCGAATTAAGAGAAATAACTATTTCTCAGCCAAGTCAATTGAAGCCTTTGATTCAATCCCATATGAACATATATTCTTTAGTAAGACTTCTTTGAATTTCAAGATAATCTTCATGCCCAGGATCCAGACAGATGCAAATACTATATAGTCACAAATAACCAGATGTGAGCTTTTGTAGAAAATCAACACTAACATAAAGGTATTCAATGCTATCAAGGAAGAGCTGAGAGCCATACATTTGATGACACTTTAGAAAATGTATGTCCTGGACATGATCACAGCTATGGATGGGGGTGTTTGTGCCAAAATTGGAGAATCATGTTGCATGTTCATACCTTCTCATGATGACAAGAATGACACCTTGACAGAGGCCATATCGATGCTAACAAAGTTAAACATCCAGATAATAGACGAAGTGGAAGACATTGCTGATGACAGTTGGTTTGGATCAATATTCTTGTGGGTCCCACAATGGATGGCAGATATGTTCAAGTTCCTTGTAGCCCTGATAGTGATGATATTGCTTGGTTTTTGTGTGATCAGGATAATAATCTCACAATGCAAGAAGACTGCAAAGAAAGCTGTTGGAATGATGATTATGATTGACGTTGAATTAGGATGGAAAACTAAGGAGCTGACAGTTGAGGAAATCAGACACTACGTGAAAGCTAACATTCACACACATGATGGAACAAAGTTCCTGTGCCCAAAGGATTATAAGAAGTATGTGGGAAAGTTGATCTATTGCAGTTCAAGTGGACAATGCATGGTAATGTCTTGGAGTACTGATTAGCATGTGAAATCAGCAGGATACCTGAAAGGAGTAATAAAGATATGGGTCCCGATGAAGCATTTCTTCAAACAAGGATGTATAGATGTGAAGACTGATGAGAGAGTGGTCGATGAATTGCCCAGAGGGGGGATAGTAGAGTTGGAGCCAAGTACCCCCACCCAAAGTTCCTCCCCCATGTTGCCTATATGTTGGAAGCCAGAGTGTGAGGCACATGCAATACCAGTGAGAGTATCAAAAAGAATCCTGGAATTAAGATTCCCATTGAGAAAGCCATACATGCATACATGATAATAAGATGGCCATTTCAATGAAATCCCAGAAGAAGTGAGAAAACTGAGCAAAAAAGAAGATAGGTGACGTCATAAAGAATAGAGCTGATGCACCCAGAAGATGTGCAGAGACGAGAGAACGTAAACATTCTATCAGCACTCTGAAGAGGAGATGTCAAAGATGAGCAACATTTCGGGCTCCAGATGAAGATGATCATGCTAACAGAAATAATTATGAAGATATAAAGTAAGTTTTACAATTGTACAAAAGCAGTAACGCAAGTAGACAAAGTATTCTTAAAGGCTAGCTATGTTGTCAATAGATTGCAGTGCTGCGCCAATGTATATGCATAGGAAACTTAAGAACTAAGGATGATTCCACAACGCACTGTAGCAGAGCTAGATCCAGCGAAAAGAAAGAGTTTCAGTGTGTCGCAGTTAGAATTCGGAAACTTAACCATAGAGGTAAACCAAGAATGGGCTTGGCTGGCTCAATACCACAAAGTCAAGGCCACCTTGGGCATGAATGTCCGCACAGTAGTTACAGAACGTGTGAAAGAACAAAACACCTGTCTTAGATGAGGAGTGAGAACATTGAAAACATCAGAGGTTCATCATTTAATAGTATTTTAAATGCAGAAAGACTCGAAGCAGTTAGAATTCAGAATTTTAACCATGGAGGTAAACCAAGAATGAGCTTGGCTGGCTCAATACCACAAAGTCAAGGCCACCTTGGGCATGAATGTCCGCACAGTAGTTACAGAACGTGTGAAAGAACAAAACACCTGTCTTAGATGAGGAGTGAGAACATTGAAAACATCAGAGGTTCATCATTTAATAGTATTTTAAATGCAGAAAGACTCGAAAACATGGTCTGCAGTCACATGGTTGGATGAAAATAGACACTGGGACGAGCTGTATCAAAACCAAGAAGACAGAGTATGCCTATACTCCCTTATATTCTCAAGTTCAGAGAACATTTTCAATGCTAAGTTCAAAGCTTAATTGACTGGCAGACTGCAAGGGTGATGATCGATGAACAGGCTAATTGGTGGGAAGCTATGGTTATGACCAGCCCACCAGCACCTGGATGTTAGCCTGTGTGCCGCTTGCACAGGTGGAATATTACAGAGGGGTACAAAGGTGCCAACCAATTATAGAGGGCCACATAATAGAGAGCCCTATAGTTTGTATAACCAATGGGATATTGTGTATTTGATGACGTTCGTAGTGACATGCACTAAGGAAGGGCTTAGTTGCCCCACCTGATGTTAGAAACCCAATCACCTTCTTAACAAGTATGGAACATATACCTGGATGTTCCCTGTAATCCTATCACTTTCAAGTAGGTTTTTGTAGTTTGCAATGTAGGTTCACGTCAATGATGACAAGTTTTTTGTATAAAAGTTGCTTTTTTCATGAAATGCATTGAGTATGAAGATCGAGCAAATTCGTTGATGTTCGTCGTAACTCCCTGATTTAGATAATTGATATTGAAACAGTTACACTTTGCCAACTTCATGAGTTAGTTTTATTATTGATGTTTGAGTATATTCTGCATCTCCATCCACCTCAAAATATGTATTGGTTGTAAACAAAGACAGACAGTTGCTTTGGACTTCCTGAGACTGACTATCCCTAGTTTTATTTAGGTAGGGAACTCCCACCTAAGCTTAGGGAAAGATAGGCCCTTGTCCAACCTTCTTTATTTTAATAAAGATTTGTCGAGCAAACTTTCAGTGAGTTGTCCGTGTCTCATGAACGATGCCTTCACACTGTCATACTTTTTGTCCCACTCCTGGCCATCAATATCTGTCATGCATGAGCTGTGTAGTAGCCGACACCCCAAATAGGGTTATGGATAAAATTGCATGTGCTGCAAAGATTCATTTTAATCTATCCTGCTTGTTTGGCTGTAACCTGTCAATAGGGCTTCCCTTTGCCCTATGTATAATGATTATTACTGCTTTCAAATTTACAGTGTGCACAAAAGTGATGGGTGGAAGGTTTTGAAAGAATCTGAACCACTGGCATTGCTCTGGGCAACCTTCCACACCACTGTTTTTTAGCCCGTCTGCGCCATTGCAAAAGGGGTCCAGCCATATGCAAATCAGTCAAGTACTGCTACCAGTGGTAGCAGCCCAGCCCAAACTGCTAGTCCAGGTCCCCTCTGCACGGAAACACAAGCAACCCCAGACATGTTTTGGCCTAATTGGGCCTCCTCAGTGAGGTGCAGCTTGGTTCCCTATGGCGCAGCAAGCAAGGGACCCACGTCTGGGCATACCCTCTCTCACATAGTGAGACAAACAGTAAGCACAAAAGTGATGGGTGGAAGGTTTTTAATGAATCTGAACCACTGGCATTTCTCTGGGCAACCTTCCACACCACCGTTATTTAGCCTGTCTGCGCCATTGCAAAAGGGGTCCAGCCATATGCAAATCCAGGTACTGCTACCAATGGTAGCAGCCCAGCCCGAACTGCTAGGCCAGGTCCCCTCTGCACGGAAACACAAGCAACCCCAGACATGTTTCAGCCTTGTTGGGCCTCCTCAGTGAGGTGTAGCTTGGTTCCCTATGGGGCAGCGAGCAAGGGACCCACGTCTGGGATACCCTCTCTCACATAGTGAGACAAACAGTAAGCACAAAAGTGATGGGTGGAAGGTTTTGAATGAATCTGAATCACTGCCATTTCTCTGGGCAACCTTCCACACCACTATTTTTTAGCCCATCTGCTCCATTGCAAAAGGGGTCCAGCCATATGCAAATCAGTCAGGTACTGCTACCAATGGTAGAAGCCCAGCCCGAACTGCTAGGCCAGGTCCCCTCTGCATTGAAACACAAGCAACCCCAGACATGTTTCAGCCTTGTTTGGCCTCCTCAGTGAGGTGCAGCTGGGTTCCCTGTCGTGCAGCGAGCAAGGGACCCACGTCTGGGCATACCCTCTCTCACATAGTGAGACAAACAGTAAGCACAAAAGTGATGGGTGGAAGGTTTTGAATGAATCTGAACCACTGGCATTGCTCTGGGAAACCTTCCACACCACCGTTTTTTAGCCCGTCTGCACCATTGCAAAAGGGGTCCAGCCATATGCAGATCAGTCAGGTACTGCTACCAATGGTAGCAATCCAGCCCGAACTGCTAGACCAGGTCCCCTCTGCACGGAAACACAAGCAACCCCAGACATGTTGCAGCCTTGTTGGGCCTCCTCAGTGAGGTGCAGATTGGTTCCCTATGGCGCAGCGAGCAAGGGACCCACGTCTGGACATACCCTCTCTCACATAGTGATACAAACAGTAAGCACAAAAGTGATGGGTGGAAGGTTTTGAATGAATCTGAACCACTGGCATTGCTCTGGGCAACCTTCCACACCACCATTTATAGCCCGTCTGAGCCATTGCAAAAGGTGTCCAGCCATGTGCAAATCAGTCAGGTACTGCTACCAATGGTAGCAGCCCAGCCCAAACTGCTAGGCCAGGTCCCCTCTGCACGGAAACACAAGCAACCCCAGACATGTTTCGGCCTTGTTGGGCCTCCTCAGTGAGGTGCAGCTTGGTTCCCTATGGCGCAGCGAGCAACGGACCCACGTCTGGGCATACCCTCTCTCACATAGTGAGACAAACAGTAAGCAGAAAAGTGATGGATGGAAGGTTTTGAATGAATCTGAACCACTGGCATTGCTCTGGGCAAGCTTCCACACCACTTTTTTTTAGCCCATCTGCGCCATTGCATAAGGGGTCCAGCCATATGCAATTCAGTCAGGTACTGCTACCAATGGTAGCAGCCCAGCCCGAACTGCTAGGCCAGGTCCCCTCTGCACGGAAACACAAGCAACCCCAGACATGTTTCGGCCTTGTTGGGCCTCTTCAGTGAGGTGCAGCTTGGTTCCCTATGGCGCAGCGAGCAAGGGACCCACGTCTGGGCATACCCTCTCTCACATAGTGAGACAAACAGTAAGCACAAAAGTGATGGGTGGAAGGTTTTGAATGAATCTGAACCACTGGCATTGCTCTGGGCAACCTTCCACACCACCATTTATAGCGCATCTGCGCCATTGCAAAAGGTGTCCAGCCATGTGCAAATCAGTCAGGTACTGCTACCAATGGTAGCAGCCCAGCCCGAACTGCTAGGCCAGGTCCCCTCTGCACGGAAACACAAGCAACCCCAGACATGTTTTGGCCTTGTTGGGCCTCCTCAGTGAGGTGCAGCTTGGTTCCCTATGGCGCAGCGAGCAAGGGACCCACGTCTGGGCATACCCTCTCTCACATAGTGAGATGAACAGTAAGCAGAAAAGTGATGGATGGAAGGTTTTGAATGAATCTGAACCACTGGCATTGCTCTGGGCAACCTTCCACACCACTGTTTTTTAGCCCGTCTCTGTCATTGCAAAAGGGGTCCAGCCATAAGCAAATCAGTCAGGCACTGCTACCAATGGTAGAAGCCCAGCCCGAACTGCTAGGCCAGGTCCCCTCTGCATTGAAACACAAGCAACCCCAGACATGTTTCAGCCTTGTTTGGCCTCCTCAGTGAGGTGCAGCTTGGTTCCCTGTCGTGCAGCGAGCAAGGGACCCACGTCTGGGCATACCCTCTCTCACATATTGAGACAAACATTAAGCAGAAAAGTGATGGATGGAAGATTTTGAATGAATCTGAACCACTGGCATTGCTCTGGGCAAGCTTCCACACCACTGTTTTTTAGCCCATCTGCGCCATTGCATAAGGGGTCCAGCCATATGCAATTCAGTCAGGTACTGCTACCAATTGTAGCAGCCCAGCCCGAACTGCTAGGCCAGGTCCCCTCTGCACGGAAACACAAGCAACCCCAGACATGTTTCGGCCTTGTTGGGCCTCCTCAGTGAGGTGCAGCTTGGTTCCCTATGGCGCAGCGAGCAAGGGACCCACGTCTGGGCATAACCTCTCTCACATAGTGAGACAAACAGTAAGCACAAAAGTGATGGGTGGAAGGTTTTGAATGAATCTGAACCACTGGCATTGCTCTGGGCAACCTTCCACACCACCATTTATAGCGCGTCTGCGCCATTGCAAAAGGTGTCCAGCCATGTGCAAATCAGTCAGGTACTGCTACCAATGGTAGCAGCCCAGCCCGAACTGCTAGGCCAGGTCCCCTCTGCACGGAAACACAAGCAACCCCAGACATGTTTCGGCCTTGTTGGCCCTCCTCAGTGAGGTGCAGCTTGGTTCACTATGGTGCAGCGAGCAAGGGACCCACGTCTGGGCATACCCTCTCTCACATAGTGAGACGAACAGTAAGCAGAAAAGTGATGGATGGAAGGTTTTGAATGAATCTGAACCACTGGCATTGCTCTGGGCAACCTTCCACACCACCGTTTTTTAGCCCGTCTGCACCATTGCAAAAGGGATCCAGCCATATGCAGATCAGTCAGGTCCTGTTACCAATGGTAGCAATCCAGCTCGAACTGCTAGATCAGGTCCCTCTGCAAGGAAACACAAGCAACCACAGACATGTTTCAGCCTTGTTGGGCCTCCTCAGTGAGGTGCAGCTCAGTTCGCTATGGCGCAGCGAGCAAGGGACCCACGTCTGGGCATACCCTCTCTCACATAGTGAGACAAACAGTAAGCACAAAAGTGATGGGTGGAAGGTTTTGAATGAATCTGAACCACTGGCATTGCTCTGGGCAACCTTCCACACCACCATTTATAGCGCGTCTGCTCCATTACAAAAGGTGTCCAGCCATGTGCAAATCAGTAAGGTACTGCTACCTATTGTAGCATCCCAGCCCGAACTGCTAGGCCAGGTCCCCTCTGCACGGAAACACAAGCAACCCCAGACATGTTTCGGCCTTGTTGGGCCTCCTCAGTGAGGTGCAGCTTGGTTCCCTATGGCGCAGCGAGCAAGGGACCCACGTCTGAGCATACCCTCTCTCACATAGTGAGACGAACAGTAAGCAGAAAAGTGATGGATGGAAGGTTTTGAATGAATCTGAACCACTGGCATTGCTCTGGGCAAGCTTCCACACCACTGTTTTTTAGCCCATCTGCGCCATTGCATAAGGGGTCCAGCCATATGCAATGCAGTCAGGTACTGCTACCAATGGTAGCAGCCCAGCCCGAACTGCTAGGCCAGGTACCCTCTGCACGGAAACACAAGCACCCCAGACATGTTTCGGCCTTGTTGGGCCTCCTCAGTGAGGTGCAGCTTGGTTCCCTATGGCGCAGCGAGCAAGGGACCTACGTCTGGGCATACCCTCTCTCACATAGTGAGACAAACAGTAAGCACAAAAGTGATGGGTGCAAGGTTTTGAATGAATCTGAACCGCTGGCATTGCTCTGGGCAACCTTCCACACCACCATTTATAGCGCGTCTGCGCCATTGCAAAAGGTGTCCAGCCATGTGCAAATAAGTCAGGTACTGCTACCAATGGTAGCAGCCCAGCCCGAACTGCTAGGCCAGGTCCCCTCTGCACGGAAACACAAGCAACCCCAGACATGTTTCGGCCTTGTTGGGCCTCCTCAGTGAGGTGCAGCTTGGTTCCCTATGGCGCAGCGAGCAAGGGACCCACGTCTGGGCATACCCTCTCTCACATAGTGAGACGAACAGTAAGCACAAAAGTGATGGATGGAAGGTTTTGAATGAATCTGAACCACTGGCATTGCTCTGGGCAACCTTCCATACCAATATTTATAGCGCGTCTGCGCCATTGCAAAAGGTGTCCAGCCATGTGCAAATCAGTCAGGTACTGCTACCAATGGTAGAAGCCCAGCCCGAACTGCTAGGCCAGGTCCCCTCTGCATTGAAACACAAGCAACCCCAGACATGTTTCAGCCTTGTTTGGCCTCCTCAGTGAGGTGCAGCTTGGTTCCCTGTCGTGCAGCAAGCAAGGGACCCACGTCTGGGCATACCCTCTCTCACATAGTGAGACAAACAGTAAGCACAAAATTGATGGGTGGAAGGTTTTGAATGAATCTGAACCACTGGCATTGCTCTGGGCAACCTTCCACACCACCGTTTTTTAGCCCGTCTGCACCATTGCAAAAGGGATCCAGCCATATGCAGATCAGTCAGGTACTGCTACCAATGGTAGCAATCCAGCCCGAACTGCTAGACCAGGTCCCCTCTGCACAGAAACACAAGCAACACCAGACATGTTTCAGCCTTGTTGGGCCTCCTCAGTGAGGTGCAGCTTGGTTCCCTATGGCACAGCGAGCAAGGGACCCACGTCTGGGCATACCCTCTCTCACATAGTGAGACCAACAGTAAGCACAAAAGTGATGAGTGGAAGGTTTTGAATGAATCTGAACCACTGGCATTGCTCTGGTCAACCTTCCACACCACCATTTATAGCCCGTCTGCGCCATTGCAAAATGTGTGCAGCCATGTGCAAATCAGTCAGGTACTGCTACCAATGGTAGCAGCCCAGCCCGAACTGCTAGGCCAGGTCCCCTCTGCACGGAAACACAAGCAACCCCAGACATGTTTCGGCCTTGTTGGGCCTCCTCAGTGAGGTGCAGCTGGGTTCCCTATGGCGCAGCGAGCAAGGGACCCACGTCTGGGCATACCCTCTCTCACATAGTGAGACAAACAGTAAGCACAAAAGTGATGGGTGGAAGGTTTTGAATGAATCTGAAACACTGGCATTGCTCTGGGCAACCTTCCACACCACCATTTATAGCGCGTCTGCGCCATTGCAAAAGGTGTCCAGCCATGTGCAAATCAGTCAGGTACTGCTACCAATGGTAGCAGCCCAGCCCGAACTGCTAGGCTAGGTCCCCTCTGGACGGAAACACAAGCATCCCCAGACATGTTTTGGCCTTGGTGGGCCTCCTCAGTGAGGTGCAGCTTGGTTCCCTATGGTGCAGCGAGCAAGGGACCCACGTCTGGGCATACCCTCTCTCACATAGTGAGACGAACAGTAAGCAGAAAAGTGATGGATGGAAGGTTTTGAATGAATCTGCACCACTGGCATTGCTCTGGGCAACCTTCCACACCACTGTTTTTTAGCCCGTCTCTGTCATTTCAAAAGGGGTCCAGCCATATGCTATTCAGTCAGGTACTGCTACCAATGGTAGCTGCCCAGCCCGAACTGCTAGGCCAGGTCCCCTCTGCACAGAAACACAAGCAACCCAGACATGTTTCAGCCTTGTTGGGCCTCCTCAGTGAGGTGCAGCTTGGTTCCCTATGGCGCAGCGAGCAAGGGACCCACGTCTGGGCATACCCTCTCTCACATAGTGAGACAAACAGTAAGCACAAAAGTGATGGGTGGAAGGTTTTGAATGAATCTGAACCACTAGCATTGCTCTGGGCAACCTTCCACACCACCATTTATAGCGCGTCTGCGCCATTGCAAAAGGTGTCCAGCCATGTGCAAATCAGTCAGGTACTGCTACCAATGGTAGCAGCCCAGCCCGAACTGCTAGGCCAGGTCCCCTCTGCACGGAAACACAAGCAACCCAGACATGTTTCAGCCTTGTTGGGCCTCCTCAGTGAGGTGCAGCTTGGTTCCCTATGGCGCAGCGAGCAAGGGACCCATGTCTGGGCATACCCTCTCTCACATAGTGAACAAACAGTAAGCACAAAAGTGATGGGTGGAAGGTTTTGAATGAATCTGAACCACTGGCATTGCTCTGGGCAACCTTCCACACCGCCGTTTTTTAGCCCGTCTGCGCCATTGCAAAAGGGGTCCAGCCATATGCAAATCAGTCAGTTACTGCTACCAATGGTAGCAGCCCAGCCCAAACTGCTAGGCCAGGTCCCCTCTGCACGGAAACACAAGCAACCCCAGACATGTTTCGGACTTGTTGGGCCTCCTCATTGAGGTGCAGCTTGGTTCCCTATGGCGCAGCGAGCAAGGGACCCACGTCTGGGCATACCCTCTCTCACATAGTGAGACAAACAGTAAGCACAAAAGTGATGGATGGAAGGTTTTGAATGAATCTGAACCACTGGCATTGCTTTGGGCAACCTTCCACACTACCATTTATAGCCCGGCTGCGCCATTGCAAAAGGGGTCCAGCCATATGCAATTCAGTCAGGTACTGCTACCAATGGTAGCAGCCCAGCCCGAACTGCTAGGCCAGGTCCCCTCTGCATTGAAACACAAGCAACCCCAGACATGTTTCAGCCTGGTTTGCCCTCCCCAGTGAGGTGCAGCTTGGTTCTCTGTCATGCAGCGAGCAAGGGACCCACGTCTGGGCATACACTCTCTCACATAGTGAGACAAACAGTAAGCACAAAGGGTGGAAGGTTTTGAATGAATCTGAACCACTGGCATTGCTCTGGGTAACCTTCCACACCACCGTTTTTTTAGCCCGTCTGCACCATTGCAAAAGGGGTTGAGCCATATGCAGATCAGTCAGGTACTGCTACCAATGGTAGCAGCCCAGCCCGAACTGCTAGACCAGGTCCCCTCTGCACGGAAACACAAGCAACTCCAGACATGTTTCAGCCTTGTTGGGCCTCCTCAGTGAGGTGCAGCTTGGTTCCCTATGGCGCAGCGAACAAGGGACCCACGTCTGGGCATACCCTCTCTCACATAGTGAGACAAACAGTAAGCACAAAAAGTGATGGGTGGAAGGTTTTGAATTAATCTGAACCACTGGCATTGCTCTGGGCAACCTTACAGACCACCGACTTTTAGCCCATCTGCGCCATTGCAAAAGGGGTCCAGCCATATGCAAATCAGTCAGGTACTGCTACCAATGGTAGCAGCCCAGCCCGAACTGCTAGGCCAGGTCTCCTCTGCACAGAAACACAAGCATCCCCAGACATGTTTCAGCCTTGTAGGGCCTCCTCAGTGAGGTGCAGCTTGGTTCCGTATGGCGCAGCGAGCAAGGGACCCACATCTGGGCATACCCTCTCTCACATAGTGAGACAAACAGTAAGCACAAAAGTGATATGTGGAAAGTTTTGAATGAATCTGAACCACTGGCATTGCTCTGGGCAACCTTCCAAACCACCATTTTTTAGCCCATCTGCGCCATTGCAAAAGGGGTCCAGCTATATGCAAATAGCCCAGCCCGAACTGCTAGGCCAGGTCCCCTCTGCACGGAAACACAAGCAACCCCATAGATGTGTCGGCCTTGTTGGGCCTCCTCAGTGAGGTGCAGCTTGGTTCCCTATGGCACAGCGAGCAAGGCACCCACGTCTGGGCATACCCTCTCTCACATAGTGAGACAAACAGTAAGCAGAAAAGTGATGGGTGGAAGGTTTTGAATGAATCTGAACCACTGGCATTGCTCTGGGCAACCTTCCACACCACCATTTATAGCGCGTCTGCGCCATTGCAAAAGGTGTCCAGCCATGTGCAAATCAGTCAGGTACTGCCACCAATGGTAGCAGCCCAACCCGAACTGCTAGGCCAGGTCCCCTCTGCACGGAGAAACACAAGCAACCCCAGACATGTTTCAGCCTTGTTGGGCCTCCTCAGTGAGGTGCAGCTTGGTTCCCTATGGCGCAGCAAGCAAGGGACCCACGTCTGGGCATACCCTCTCTCACATAGTGAGACGAACAGTAAGCAGAAAAGTGATGGATGGAAGGTTTTGAATGAATCTGAACCACTGGCATTGCTCTGGGCATGCTTCCAACCCACTGTTTTTTAGCCCATATGCGCCATTGCATAAGGGGTCCAGCCATATGCAATTCAGTCAGGTACTGCTACCAATGGTAGCAGCCCAGCCCAAACTGCTAGGCCAGGTCCCCTCTGCACGGAAACACAAGCAACCCCAGACATGTTTTGGCCTTGTTGGGCCTCCTCAGTGAGGTGCAGCTTGGTTCCCTATGGCGCAGCGAGCAAGGGACCCACGTCTGGGCATACCCTCTCTCACATAGTGAGACAACTAGTAAGCACAAAAGTGATGAGTGGATGGTTTTGAATGAATCTGAACCACTGGCATTGCTCTGGGCAACCTTCCACACCACCATTTAAAGCCCGTCTGCGTCATCGCAAATGGTGTCCAGCCATGTGCAAATCAGTCAGGTACTGCTACCAATGGTAGCAGCCCAGCCCGAACTGCTAGGCCAGGTCCCCTCTGCACGGAAACACAAGCAACCCCAGACATGTTTCGGCCTTGTTGGGCCTCCTCAGTGAGGTGCAGCTTGGTTCCCTATGGCGCAGCGAGCAACGGACCCACGTCTGGGCATACCCTCTCTCACATAGTGAGACAAACAGTAAGCAGAAAAGTGATGGATGGAAGGTTTTGAATGAATCTGAACCACTGGCATTGCTCTGGGCAAGCTTCCACACCACTGTTTTTTAGCCCATATGCGCCATTGCATAGGGGGTCCAGCCATATGCAACTCAGTCAGCCCGAACTGCTAGGCCAGGTCCCCTCTGCACGGAAACACAAGCAACCCCAGACATGTTTCGGCCTTGTTGGGCCTCCTCATTGAGGTGCAGCTTGGTTCCCTATGGCGCAGCGAGCAAGGGACCCACGTCTGGGCATACCCTCTCTCACATAGTGAGACAAACAGTAAGCACAAAAGTGATGGGTGGAAGGTTTTGAATGAATCTGAACCACTGGCATTGCTCTGGGCAACCTTCCTCACCACCATTTATAGCGTGTCTGCGCCATTGCAAAAGGTGTCCAGCCATGTGCAAATCAGTCAGGTACTGCTACCAATGGTAGCAGCCCAGCCCGAACTGCTAGGACAGGTCCCCTCTGCACGGAAACACAAGCAACCCCAAACATGTTTCGGCCTTGTTGGGCCTCCTCAGTGAGGTGAAGCTTGGTTCCCTATGGCGCAGCGAGCAAGGGACCCATGTCTGGGCATACCCTCTCTCACATAGTGAGACAAACAGTAAGCACAAAAGTGATGGGTGGAAGGTTTTGAATGAATCTGAACCACTGGCATTGCTCTGGGCAACCTTCCACACCGCCGTTTTTTAGCCCATATGCGCCATTGCATAAGGGGTCCAGCCATATGCAATTCAGTCAGGTACTGCTACCAATGGTAGCAGCCCAGCCCAAACTGCTAGGCCAGGTCCCCTCTGCACGGAAACACAAGCAACCCCAGACATGTTTCGGCCTTGTTGGGCCTCCTCAGTGAGGTGCAGCTTGGTTCCCTATGGCGCAGCGAGCAAGGGACCCACGTCTGGGCATACCCTCTCTCACATAGTGAGACAACTAGTAAGCACAAAAGTGATGAGTGGAAGGTTTTGAATGAATCTGAACCACTGGCATTGCTCTGGGCAACCTTCCACACCACCATTTAAAGCCCGTCTGCGCCATTGCAAAAGGTGTCCAGCCATGTGCAAATCAGTCAGGTACTGCTACCAATGGTAGCAGCCCAGCCCAAACTGCTAGGCCAGGTCCCCTCTGCACGGAAACACAAGCAACCCCAGACATGTTTCGGCCTTGTTGGGCCTCCTCAGTGAGGTGCAGCTTGGTTCCCTATGGCGCAGCGAGCAACGGACCCACGTCTGGGCATACCCTCTCTCACATAGTGAGACAAACAGTAAGCAGAAAAGTGATGGATGGAAGGTTTTGAATGAATCTGAACCACTGGCATTGCTCTGGGCAAGCTTCCACACCACTGTTTTTTAGCCCATATGCGCCATTGCATAAGGGGTCCAGCCATATGCAATTCAGTCAGCCCGAACTGCTAGGCCAGGTCCCCTCTGCAAGGAAACACAAGCAACCCCAGACATGTTTCGGCCTTGTTGGGCCTCCTCATTGAGGTGCAGCTTGGTTCCCTATGGCGCAGCGAGCAAGGGACCCACGTCTGGGCATACCCTCTCTCACATAGTGAGACAAACAGTAAGCACAAAAGTGATGGGTGGAAGGTTTTGAATGAATCTGAACCACTGGCATTGCTCTGGGCAACCTTCCACACCACCATTTATAGCGTGTCTGCGCCATTGCAAAAGGTGTCCAGCCATGTGCAAATCAGTCAGGTACTGCTACCAATGGTAGCAGCCCAGCCCGAACTGCTAGGCCAGGTCCCCTCTGCACGGAAACACAAGCAACCCCAAACATGTTTCGGCCTTGTTGGGCCTCCTCAGTGAGGTGAAGCTTGGTTCCCTATGGCGCAGCGAGCAAGGGACCCATGTCTGGGCATACCCTCTCTCACATAGTGAGACAAACAGTAAGCACAAAAGTGATGGGTGGAAGGTTTTGAATGAATCTGAACCACTGGCATTGCTCTGGGCAACCTTCCACACCGCCGTTTTTTAGCCCGTCTGCGCCATTGCAAAAGGGGTCCAGCCATATGCAAATCAGTCAGTTACTGCTACCAATGGTAGCAGCCCAGCCCGAACTGCTAGGCCAGGTTCCCTCTGCACGGAAACACAAGCAACCCCAGACATGTTTCAGCCTTGTTGGGCCTCCTCATTGAGGCGCAGCTTGGTTCCCTATGGCACAGCGAGCAAGGGACCCACGTCTGGGCATACCCTCTCTCACATAGTGAGACAAACAGTAAGCACAAAATTGATGGGTGGAAGGTTTTGAATGAATCTGAACCACTGGCATTGCTCTGGGCAACCTTCCACACCACCGTTTTTTAGCCCGTCTGCACCATTGCAAAAGGGATCCAGCCATATGCAGATCAGTCAGGTACTGCTACCAATGGTAGCAATCCAGCCCGAACTGCTAGGCCAGGTCCCCTCTGCACGGAAACACAAGCAACCCCAGACATGTTTCGGCCTTGTTGGGCCTCCTCATTGAGGTGCAGCTTGGTTCCCTATGGCGCAGCGAGCAAGGGACCCACGTCTGGGCATACCCTCTCTCACATAGTGAGACAAACAGTAAGCACAAAAGTGATGGGTGGAAGGTTTTGAATGAATCTCAACCACTGGCATTGCTCTGGGCAACCTTCCACACCACCGTTTTTTAGCCCGTCTGCGCCATTGCAAAAGGGGTCCAGCCATATGCAATTCAGTCAGGTACTGCTACCAATGGTAGCAGCCCAGCCCGAACTGCTAGGCCAGGTCCCCTCTGCATTGAAACACAAGCAACCCCAGACATGTTTCAGCCTTGTTTGGCCTCCCCAGTGAGATGCAGCTTGGTTCTCTGTCGTGCAGCGAGCAAGGGACCCACGTATGGGCATACACTCTCTCACATAGTGAGACAAACAGTAAGCACAAAGGGTGGAAGGTTTTGAATGAATCTGAACCACTGGCATTGCTCTGGGTAACCTTCCACACCACCGTTTTTTTAGCCCGTCTGCACCATTGCAAAAGGGGTCGAGCCATATGCAGATCAGTCAGGTACTGCTACCAATGGTAGTAACCCAGCCAAAACTGCTATGCCAGGTCTCCTCTGCACAGAAACACAAGCATCCCCAGACATGTTTCGGCCTTGTTGGGCCTCGTCAGTGAGGTGCAGCTTGGTTCCGTATGGCGCAGCGAGCAAGGGACCCACGTCTGGGCATACCCTCTCTCACAAAGTGAGACAAACAGTAAGCACAAAAGTGATATGTGGAAAGTTTTGAATGAATCTGAACCACTGGCATTGCTCTGGGCAACCTTCCACACCACCATTTTTTAGCCCATCTGCGCCATTGCAAAAGGGGTCCAGCTATATGCAAATCAGTCAGGTACCGCTACCAATGGTAGCAGCCCAGCCCAAACTGCTAGGCCAGGTCCCCTCTGCACGGAAACACAAGCAACCCCATAGATGTTTCGGCCTTGTTGGGCCTCCTCAGTGAGGTGCAGCTTGGTTCCCTATGGTGCAGCAAGCAAGGGACCCACGTCTGGGCATACCCTCTCTCACATAGTGAGACGAACAGTAAGCAGAAAAGTGATGGATGGAAGGTTTTGAATGAATCTGAACCACTGGCATTGCTCTGGGCAACCTTCCACACCACTGTTTTTTAGCCCGTCTCTGTCATTGCAAAAGGGGTCCAGCCATATGAAAATCAGTCAGGTACTGCTACCAATGGTAGAAGCCTAGCCCGAACTGCTAGGCCAGGTCCCCTCTGCATTGAAACACAAGCAACCCCAGACATGTTACAGCCTTGTTTGGCCTCCTCAGTGAGGTGCAGCTTGGTTCGCTGTCGTGCAGCGAGCAAGGGACCCACGGCTGGGCAAACCCTCTCTCACATAGTGAGACAAACAGTAAGCACAAAAGTGATGGGTGGAAGGTTTTGAATGAATCTGAACCACTGGCATTGCTCTGGGCAACCTTCCACACCACCGTTTTTTAGCCCGTCTGCACCATTGCATAAGGGGTCCAGCCATATGCAGATCAGTCAGGTACTGCTACAAATGGTAGCAATCCAGCCCGAACTGCTAGACCAGGTCCCCTCTGCACGGAAACACAAGCAACCCCAGACATGTTTCGGCCTTGTTGGGCCTCCTCATTGAGGTGCAGCTTGGTTCCCTATGGCGCAGCAAGCAAGGGACCCACGTCTGGGCATACCCTCTCTCTCATAGTGAGACAAACAGTAAGCACAAAAGTGATGGGTGGAAGGTTTTGAATGAATCTGAACCATTGGCATTGCTCTGGGCAACCTTCCACACCACCATTTTTTAGCCCATCTGCGCCATTGCAAAAGGTGTCCAGCTATATGCAAATCAGTCAGGTACTGCTACCAAGGGTAGCAGCCCAGCCCGAACTGCTAGGCCAGGTCCCCTCTGCACGGAAACACAAGCAACCCCATAGATGTTTTGGCCTTGTTGGGCCTCCTCAGTGAGGTGCAGCTTGGTTCCCTATGGCGCAGCGAGCAAGGCACCCACGTCTGGGCATACCCTCTCTCACATAGTGAGACAAACAGTAAGCACAAAAGTGAGATGTGGAAGGTTTTGAATGAATCTGAACCACTGGCATTGCTCTGGGCAACCTTCCACACCAGCATTTTTTTGCCCATCTGCGCCATTGCAAAAGGGGTCCAGCCATATGAAAATCAGTCAGGTACTGCTACCAATGGTAGTAGCCTAGCCCGAACTGCTAGGCCAGGTCCCCCCTGCATTGAAACACAAGCAACCCCAGACATGTTTCATCCTTGTTGGGCCTACTCAGTGAGGTGCAGCTTGGTTCCCTGTCGTGCAGCGAGCAAGGGACCCACGTCTGGGCAAACCCTCTCTCACATAGTGAGACAAACAATAAGCAAAAAAGTGATGGGTGGAAGGTTTTGAATGAATCTGAACCACTGGCATTGCTCTGGGCAACCTTCCACACCACCGTTTTTTAGCCCGTCTGCACCATTGCATAAGGGGTCCAGCCATATGCAGATCAGTCAGTTACTGCTACCAATCGTAGCAATCCAGCCCAAACTGCTAGACCAGGTCCCCTCTGCACGGAAACACAAGCAACCCCAGACATGTTTCGGCCTTGTTGGGCCTCCTCATTGAGGTGCAGCTTGGTTCCCTATGGCGCAGCGAGCAAGGGACCCACGTCTGGGCATACCCTCTCTCACATAGTGAGACAAACAGTAAGCACAAAAGTGATGGGTGGAAGGTTTTGAATGAATCTGAACCACTGGCATTGCTCTGGGCAACCTTACAGACCACCGTCTTTTAGCCCGTCTGCGCCATTGCAAAAGGGGTCCAGCCATATGCAAATCAGTCAGGTACTGCTACCAATGGTAGCAGCCCAGCTCGAACTGCTAGGCCAGGTCCCCTCTGCACGGAAACACAAGCAACCCCAGACATGTTTCGGCCTTGTTGGGCCTCCTCAGTGAGGTGCAGCTTGGTTCCCTATGGCGCAGCGAGCAAGGGACCCACGTCTGGGCATACCCTCTCTCACATAGTGAGACGAACAGTAAGCAGAAAAGTGATGGATGGAAGGTTTTGAATGAATCTGAACCACTGGCATTGCTCTGGGCAACGTTCCACACCACTGTTTTTTAGCCCGTCTCTGTCATTGCAAAAGGGGTCCAGCCATATGCAATTCAGTCAGGTACTGCTACCAATGGTAGCTGCCCAGCCCGAACTGCTAGGCCAGGTCCCCGCTGCACGGAAACACAAGCAACCCAGACATGTTTCAGCCTTGTTGGGCCTCCTCCGTTAGGTGCAGCTTGGTTCCCTATGGCGCAGCGAGCAAGGGACCCACGTCTGGGAATACCCTCTCTCACATAGTGAGACAAACAGTAAGCACAAAAGTGATGGCTGGAAGGTTTTGAATTAATCTGAACCACTGGCATTGCTCTGGGCAACCTTACAGACCACCGTCTTTTAGCCCGTCTGCGCCATTGCAAAAGGGGTCCAGCCATATGCAAATCAGTCAGGTACTGCTACCAATGGTAGCAGCCCAGCCCGAACTGCTAGGCCAGGTCTCCTCTGCACAGAAACACAAGCATCCCCAGACATGTTTCGGCCTTGTTGGGCCTCCTCAGTGAGGTGCAGCTTGGTTCCGTATGGCGCAGCGAGCAAGGGACCCACGTCTGGGCATACCCTCTCTCACATAGTGAGACAAACAGTAAGCACAAAAGTGATATGTGGAAAGTTTTGAATTAATCTGAACCACGGCATTTCTCTGGGCAACCTTCCACACCACCATTTTTTAGCCCATCTGCGCCATTGCAAAAGGGGTCCAGCTATATGCAAATCAGTCAGGTACTGCTACCAATGGTAGCAGCCCAGCCCGAACTGCTAGGCCAGGTCCCCTCTGCACGGAAACACAAGCAACCCCATAGATGTTTCGTCCTTGTTGGGCCTCCTCAGTTAGGTGCAGCTTGGTTCCCTATGGCGCAGCGAGCAAGGCACCCACGTCTGGGCATACCCTCTCTCACATAGTGAGACAAACAGTAAGCACAAAAGTGAGATGTGGAAGGTTTTGAATGAATCTGAACCACTGGCATTGCTCTGGGCAACCTTCCACACCAGCGTTTTTTTGCCCGTCTGCGCCATTGCAAAAGGGGTCCAGCCATATGCAAATCAGTAAGGTACTGCTACCAATGGTAGCAGCCCAGCCCGAACTGCTAGGCGAGGTCCCCTCTGCACAGAAACACAAGCAACCCCAGACATGTTTCTGCCTTGTGGGTCCCGTGCCTTCTGGGCCTAGAGACCCAAGCTAGTCCTCACTGATGAGGCCCAACAAGGCCGAAAACATGTTTGGGGATGCTTGTGGTCTCGTGCAGAAGGGATGTGACCTAGCAGTTCGGGCTGGACTGCCCCTTTTGGTGTGGGACCAAGCCTGATTTGCATATGGTTTTTCCCCTTCTGTAATGGCTTGGCAGGCTAAGAATGATGGTCTGGAAGGTTGCCCCTAGCAACGCCAGTGGTTAAGATTCAGTCTAAACCATCCAGCCATCACCTCTTTGATTTTGCTTTGTCATCCCGAGTGGGACAGTTATGCCCAGACGTGGGTCCCTTGCCTGCTGGGCCTAGAGACCCAAGCTACTCCTCACTGATGAGGCCCAACAAGGCCGAAAACATGTTTGGGGATGCTTGTGGTCTCGTGCAGAAGGGATGTGACCTAGCTGTTCGGGCTGGACTGCCCCTTTTGGGGTGGGACCAAGCCTGATTTGCATATGGGTTTTCCCCTTCTGTAATGGCTTGGCAGGTGAAGAATGATGGCCTGGAATGTTGCTCAGAGCAACGCCAGTGGTTAAGATTCAGTCTAAACCTTCCAGCCATCACCTCTTTGTTTTTGCTAATTTACAGTGTGGGCATATGTGGTGGGTAACCATGGTGGGTTAGGACTATTTACATCGAGACATGCTTTAATGTCCTCATCTATGTATGTGGGGGTGTTTGTTAACGCTGCTACCATCTTTTGTAAGGTTGCTGTCTTGCACACTGAGCAGAAAGCTCATTGCCTTTACTATACACAGAATCTGTTCTGTGTGTTTTTGTATACATAGCCCAGATGAGAGGTCTAGTCATTTTGGTGTCCCATACTTTTTGCCATAGTTGTTTTGACAATATTGGCTTGCCTTTTGAAACTCTAAATGAGTTGACTTGTCCCATTGAAGGTCACAATTATAACTGTGTGCTATATAGTCCGAATCATTCACAATTAAAGTGGGCTTGTGGGGGTCAATTTGGCACAATGCAAGGAGGAGGCTTTGGAACTAACCAACCTGAGCTGATGTATCCCCAAAATGTTTTGGTTTGGTATCCTGGTGTTCAAACTCATCATTGTTATGATTCAATTGCCCTTCAACAGCAGCAGAGCCAGCATACTGCTTAGGGTGTGTCCCAACTGCTGGAAACACATTTCCATCACAGTATCTTCTCTTCTGGAACAAACATCTATTCTAGAATTACATAGACATGTGAGTGGTATGCTATGGGTTTTGTCTCTGCATAGTTACACACTACATATGTAAAAGCTTCTGGTCCAGGAAATAGTGTCACTTCAGTGTTTTTGTCCTGGAGATTACTATTTTGATTCATCTGTTGGTAGACGTGATACAGAAGGCTTGCATGCTCTCTTTTCCAGTCTGCTGGATGGAAGCTGGGTTTCAACAGGTTGTATAGTGGTTTGACTAATGCTGCATGATCAGCAATGTATGAATTCCCAAAATGTAAAATGCCAATTATGGCCTGTAACTGCTTAAGTGTACGTGGGCTCTGAAAGTGTGCACATATCTCTAGAACCTCATCAGATAATGAAAATCCCAGAAATATGATTTCCCTAAGGGCAATTTTAAAGAAATAATTTAATTGTTTATAGCTTGTCATGCAAACCTTTTACACTATACAGTCACAATAAATATACATAAAACAAAATATAACTTATTAGAAATTCATTATTACTCAAACATCACACAAATATGTAAATAACAATACAATTCAAATCATGTCACTTCTTAAAAAACGATAATAAGATAAAACCAAAAAAGAATCTTGAAACTAAGCTGTTTCAGTGAATATTCCCATACATAACATGCAACAGCAGTAATTACCAATGGCTATGCCTAATAAATTGCGGACCAAAATTGATCGGAACCAAAACTCAAAACATTTTCATACGCTCTGGTATATTCTTTGACCAGTGACATACATTCCATGAAAATATGTCTGACAGTTTTGATGTTAAGGCTTGAGAGATATCAAAATCTGCCCACATGTTTGGTATACTTACAAGCTTGGGTATACCCCACGAGACTGAGAATGTTGAAACAGAGACATCAAAAAAAGTGTATCAAGGGTGGATTAAGTAACTTAAATAACGACCCACGGGGCAATTCAGGAAAAGGATCCCTGCCTTGCATAGTGCATGTATCTCTTCTTTTTAGCCAATTAAGAAGTAGATTGCAAGCAATCCCATCCAAGTGTTTTATCTTTCAACTTAATCAGAAAAGAGGAGGTTTCACAGGCAGAAGGCAGCATCAGCACTGTTTCCACAAGGTGAAAGTTCACAGGGTGTAACAAGTCCCTATAAGCAATGTTACTGCGCCTAATCTGAGCTTGTTCAACAGTGAGGCCCAATAATAAAGAATCAGAACCAGCAGCCAAAATAATGTTTACCAGCAGTTTACACCTTGCCCTTTTCCATAAAGATAGAAGAGACAGCAGCCCTAATTCCAGCCTCAGCACCTCCAGGGGAGTAGCAACAAGCAATCCTAATAAGGAACACAATGGGCCTCATTACACGGTAGGCGGTAGGGGATTACCGGCACCGGTAAGGGCCTCGTTGCCGGTAATACCCTACCGCCCTACTATGAGGTCCCTCAGCGGGTCTCGTCCTTAACGTGTGGTCAGACCACACGTTAAGGAAGGGACCCGCTGAGGGACTTCAGAGCAAATAACGGTACCGCTAGTAGCGGTACCGTTATTAGCTCTTTCCCCATTCCCATTGAGCCCTATGGGGGCTCGAATGGGAATGGCAATTGGCATGGGGACTTACCGGGTCCACAAGGGTCTGAATGACCCGGTAACTCCCCATACCGCCTAGCCAGACCCAGAAGGCGGTAGGGGGTAGCCATGGCGCTAATTGCGCCATGGTTACCTCCTACCGTGTAATGAGGCCCAATATCTTTCCTTTAACTTTCTCAAGCTAACTAACATAACATGAAGGCAATACATCTAGACCATATAAGATTCCGGGTATAATACATTTGCGGAGAACCTAAAGCATCCTTTCAGTAGAATAACCTCCCTACTTGTAGATGACACACTTAATTGCCTGTCGCTTTATGATAGACTTGGATTGGTAACATCTCTGTATGAAAAGCTAAAGACGTGGAATTTCTCACCAGCAAGCCCAGGCAATTAAAAGTATTCACAACCTCAAGGTGCTTGCTACCCATATGCTAAGCATATAACAGTTTACCAATCAACCTTCTTCCAATTGCCATGACTTTAGTTTTGCTCTGATTCATTTTTAGCTTCCAATGAATGCTGCAAACCAATGGGCGTTTGATCGAGCAGCACTGTATCATTGGCATACGAGAGCCATGAAATGCTCTCATCACCGAGCTAAGGAGACAAAAAATGAGGCTGTCTGTAATGCGTCGTACATATCAGCAACATAGAGATTGAAGAGGTGTGCTAACACGCAGCCTTGTTTAAGTCCAGCATTAGTAGCAAATGATTCAGATGTATTGCCCTCCTGCGTCAATAGCACTGTCACTGAAGTATCAGAATAAAGCAATTTGATGAAGTACAACAATTATGGATCCATCCCCCAATGCTCCAGTTGTACCAACGTCTAGTACAGTATACATTGTCAAAGGCCACTTTGTAACCTATAAAAACGTAACATAAACAAGTATCCATATGACAAAGGGTGTCCAACATACGTAGCTGCAGCACCCGGATGCTATGAGAAGTGCTGCAGACTTTTCTGAAGCCAGTCTGCTGGCGTTTAAGTAAATCAGTGGACCGAACCCACTTAGCAAGTTGTCTTAGTAATAAAACAGCAAAGATCGTCCCACTGAGCCAACATAGCCAGCAGACAAAAGTTATTTGGGTCTGAGCGTGAACCCTTTTTGTTCACCGGAATCTTGCCAACTCCTAGGGATCTAGCCATTTTTAACAACAAAATCAAACAGCTTGTAGAAGAGGCTAACCCACGATAGAAAATGTCTTTTAATGACAGCGTTAGCATGCCCGTCGGGACAAGGCGGTCTAGTATTCTTCTTTTTGATAACCATAACGATATCTTGTAAGTCAAAGCTGACAAGCTTGCCATTCTTTGCCAAAATAAGCCTATTTGGCACCACATGGAGCAATGTATCAACCCAATACGCATTTACAATATGAGAACCCACGCCTCTTCAGATGCACCGCACACCTCATTTGTTGAATCCCTAGCCATAGATGTCATGCATTTTCAACAGCACCTGTAGCATTTTCAAGTTAGAGGAATGGAGGTAAAATGTATGACCACTCACCCAATTTTTATCTTTAGTCTGCAAGACAGAGATATGGCTTCCTTTAGCTGTCTCTGAACAGGATTTATACCTATTAAACATACAAACGGTAGCACTCATTATTTTTGTTCTCTTATGTATGGCCAAACTGAAAAGAGAAAAATTAGATTTAATAGATTTGCAAACAGCTATATTCTCATGCTGTTGGAGCCAAAGAATATTCACCAGTACCTTTAAATCCCATTGGATATGATACAACAATTCTTCAGGAGGGTATACACAGGTGGTCAGTGAGCCATTCATACATTTTATATTGGCATCTGTCCAGACAATTCTATTCTCATGTAAATTAACAGAAACCTTCACTTGGGAGGGATTTTATGTAGATATCATATAAAATTCCATAGACACTATAAGCATAGCGTGATCGCTCAGCGAGGTGAAATTGATGGCAGATTCAAAAACACAGGTGCAAATGGGATCATTTACAAATATATTATCAACACAAGATGATGACTTGCCATTGCTCCAGGTTGCTCAATAAGAAGAAGAGCAAACCTAATAAAAAGGGCATCAGATCAAATTCATATAATTCATCCAGCCACAAACAACCTCTCTTAAGCAACCTGTAAGAGCATAATTCCTCTCTCTCAATCATACCTTTGGGTGTGTATGCACCATGCACACTCTAGGGTGCTCTCTATCTCTCCTATCTTTTTCAACTGCTTCGCTATCGACTATCCTGCTCTCCTCACTAAATCTGGTAGGAAGAAGTTTAAAAAGGACATCCTGGTCTCCAATCCAGGCCTCCCTGTTGCTGACACCTATACCAGTGCCTGCTCTCAGCAAACCCTCACCAAAATCCTCTTTGTTGTTCCCTCACCAGACCTATGGACTCTGCATATGGACTCTGTTCTTTCTCTTCTCTCTTCTTCTCCCATTAATGGTGGAACCGGTGGGAGGACCTTGTGGCCGCCTTTGACTCCTGTAAGGCTATCATACATGTTTACCTGAATGGTACCATCTTGGTCCAAGGCCTCAGGCCAATCTTCTTCTCCTTGATAGATGCTTCCCTTGCCTCATCAGCTTTCTTCCTCCCCCTGCTGTCTCCTCATTGGCTACCTTGCCCTTTCCTACTTCCTCTTCTGCCCTGCCCTCGGCTACATCTACACCTCCACAGGGCGTACCTCTGATTTGTATCCCTCAAAAGGAAGTCTTTCAAGGACGACAACCTTCTCCATATTGCCACTCTTAACTCTCGCTCAGCTTTCAACCACTCCTCTGACATCTGCCGCCTCCTGGAGGAACTTGACCTTGATGTCCTCGGTCTCACCGAGACATGGTTCATGGCCAGCCATGTCACAAGCTTTGACACTCTCCTCCCTTACGGCTACAAGATCCTCTTTGTGCCTGGCCCAACAATTCCGGAGGGGGTGTAGCCCTAATGTTCCCCGAGTGGATTCCTGCCTCTATCATTACAACGCAGGTCTACTCCTCTTTCAAATGCCTCATCTGTAGGCTCTCTCTCTCTCCTAACCATTCCCTTACTGTGGCTACCATCTATCAGCAACCTGGTCTGATCCCCTCCTTCCTCTCTGAGTGGGCAGACCTTTCATCTTCCCTCCTGGTCTTGACTCTCTATTCTCCCCTCTGTCCCAACTCACTCTGCGGGGCACACACTGGATGTTCTGATCTCTTGAGACCTTCCCCTTTCTATCCCTCTCACCACTCCTCTCTCCTGGAGTGATCACTTTCTCTGTTCCTCCCAGCTCACCCTCTCTATCCCTCAGGCCAAGCCACCTCCAGCACTCCACTCCACCCACTTTCTCGGTTATTCAACCAATGAACCGTGTGTCAGTTGAGGCTTTTGCCACCACTTTCTCACCCTCTCGCCCCCTTTGGCTGACTCACACCCTGACACAGCCCTTTCCATGCTCCACTCTGCTATATCTGATAATCTTGATGTTCTTTCTCCTGTCATGCGGATCCGCTTGAAGCCCAAAGCCAAGTTTCTATCTCTCCTGCCCCCTCCAAGACTCTCTGCATGGCTCTGGCTTCTCATTTCATCTCTAAAACTCAGGACATCCTGTCCTCTCTCTCTCTTACTCTCCCCCTCCACCCTCTACTCTCTGCTCTTCCTCTGGCCTTTCTTTGGCCACATCTCCTCCTTCCTTCTCTGCCTTTGCCCTGTTCTCCCCAGATGAGGTTTCTAGACAAGTCTGATCTACGAAAGTCTTGTCAAAACAGGTTCATGCCTGTTCCTCCAAAACCATCAAGGACCATATTGACATTCTGGCTCCTGCTCTGGCTGACTATTGAAATCACTCCTTCATCACTGGAGTTTTCCCTTCCCCCCTGAAGCACTCCCTTGTGCACCCTCTTCTTAAAAAACCCTCTGCTGACCCATCCTGCCCAGCTAACTATCACCCAATCTCCAACACTCCTTTCCTGGGCAAATGCCTGGAAAAGCTGGCCATCTCCCAGCTAAATATTCACACCGAATCTCTTGGTTGTCTCCATGACCACCAGTCTGGCTTCAGAGCTGCCAGAAACATGGAAACTGCTCTCCTGAACATCAGTGAAGACCTGCTCTCTAACCTTGATTCCGAGAACCCCTATGTCCTCATCTTACTTGATCTCTCTTCTGCCTTTGACATGGTCGAGCATGCCATTGTGCTCAAATGTCTCTGTAATAACCTGAGTATCACTGATCAGTCCCTGGCTTGGCTGACTTCTTTCCTCTCTGATTGACCCTCCCAGGTACAACTAGGGTCCTTCCTCTCCTCTTACTCTATCTCTATCTGTGGTGTTGCCCAGGGGTCTAACCTCTCTCCCTTGCTGTTCAACCAATACCTGGCACTGCTGGCCCACAGCATTGCCGCTCTCTGCCCCAGCTTTCAGTACTATGCGGATGACAGCTCATTTTCAGGCTCCCTTCATCCACCTCTTCTCCTTCTCACATCTCCGACTGTCTTTCAGCTATCCAGGAGTGGTGTGCCACCAATGATCTCTGCCTTAATGCCAGTAAGACCGAGATTCCCCTCATCGGCACACCCGCTCCCTCCTTTCCTGTTTCTCTCTGGCCGGCCTATCTTGGCCCTCTGACTGCTCCCACCTGTGAGGCTACAAACCTTGGGGTCATCTTCGACTGCACTCCTCCATCTCTTCTCACATCACTGATGTCTCTAAGAAGTCACACTACCAGCTTCTCCTCCTCAGAGTTATTCTTCCTTTCCTCTCCTTCCCCCAGAAGCTCACTGTCTCCAGAGCTCTGGTTCTCTGTAGGCTGGACTACTGCAACAGCCTCTTTCTAAATCTGCCTGTCACTACTCTCCACCCTCTGCAACTAATCCAGAAGAAGGACTGCGAGAATTGTCCTTGGCCTCAAGCCCAGGGATCGTATCGCTCCAGGACTGAAATCTTGGCACAGGCTCCCAGTGGCTGCGAGGATTAAGTTCAACACCCTCTTCATTGTCCACAAGGCCTTCTGGGACCTGGAGCCTCAATAAATTCAACTCCCTCTTTCTTAATATCTTCCTTCTCGAGCTCTTCGCTCATCCACCTCCAACTCCCTCACGGTCAGTCGCTTCTCCAAGTAACGAGTTGGTGGTAGATCTCTTTCTTCGGCTGGTGCCTCCATCTGGAACAGCCTCCCTGCCTCTCTGAAACTTGAGGAGAACCATCTCCTATTCTGGAAGCACCTAAAGACCTTCCTCTTTGCTTCTGCTTTCTCTCCTCCTGTCCTGGCTGAACTCCTGGCTGAAAATGAAATGGCACTGGTCACCTAGCTACCCTCTGTTCTCGAGCCCAGTTCCCCTCTATGCCAGTTGCACACCTGCACTGCCCCCCTGGCAACCCTTGCACTCTGGGGCTGTTTCTGTATCCCTACAGCCCCCTACCAGCACTTGACACCCGATGTCTGCACTTACCCTTGCACCTTCCACCAGCTGGCCTCTCTAGTAAGATCGCTGACTTTGTCTTCCCTTTGTCCCCTCCCTTGTCATGCCTTGAAACACGTGTGTATCGTGCATTATAAATGCCATATCATATCATATCCCAACATTGGCCGTAAAAAGCTTTAAAATCTCTGGCCACTACTCTGCACCACGTGGTGATTGCAATCTTCATTCAAGTACAATATCAGAAATGCCGAACATTCCTTTTTCTGAATATTCCTTCAGAGGGTCGTACAAGTTAACTACCATCATATTATCGCCAAGTGCCAGAAAATGTACAAGCACAGCACGGATGAGATTAGTTTGCACTGTCCTCCCTGAGAATTCTCTCAGGGAGAGGGGAGACTTAGAGCCAATACACAAGCCAACCCTTGGGTAACCCCCTTGGGAGGTCAAAGCCATACGTGAGATTACTTTATTTCCCTCTAATGTAAGTTCAGACAACAACCACGTCTCTTGCAAAAGAAAAACAAATTGCCATCTAAAGTGCCTTCAAACCCCCTGGGTTATTAAGAATGATAGAAAACTACAGTTATTCCAAGAGATAATTCCAAAAGACTCAGTAGCAGACGTCACTGGTCGAGGGTGAGGCGCTTCGCTAGGAGGGGGAACTCAAAACCACTCAACCAATTCCAATGCCTGTGCACTGTTCTAAGATTTTAAAGATGCCATATTCTAATGACATGTAAGTGTGCCAGAGAAGCCATAAGGCCCATCATGCACTCTCTTACCTTGCGATGAGTATACAGGCAAGAAAGATGGTACTGCTAGTAGTTTAGGATGATAGACCAATACATCAAATCCCAGGGTAGACAACGAAGGGGAGAATAAGCAGATTCTCCTAGCAATAACCAGGGACCCAAATGCAATTGTCACCCAGTTAGTCAAGGTCTAAAGATCTGGAAGTTCAATCCTTTCGATGTCACTAGAAGATATTATTCTAAGTGCAAGTATTCGATGCAACAATTCCCGTGTCCTAGTATGATTAAGAAAGGGACTAGCATCCATAGGCTGCTGCTCTATTATCTTTAGTCGTTTGCTCATGGAACCCTCAGGCTTGCCCACCTGATCAGTCGGGTGAAATGCCACTTATGATCGCAAGCTTGAGCTTAGGATCGGAGGCAGAAAGAGTAGAGTTGTTTCCCGGGAGACAGGGAATAATGTCACACTGTGCTCCAGTACAACACTTAGTAGCCCACTGGTAATTGCCAGCCCTTATCTCTCTGTTGGACTGTCCATGTTGCTGGCGCCAGAAGGAACAGTGAGAGGCTGACCGTCCTGCAGGATTTCTTGGGCACCTGCAGCCACTTGCCCATGTGCCACAAGTAGGATTTTGGGCAGTAACCCATGGGTGGTGCTCACTGGCAGTGAGAGCATGCTGATTATCCTAAGGATCACAGTTGACTTCAGCAAGTCACAATCTGCACAAGCCACAAAGTTCAGTTTTTGATATCAATGCATGAGGAGGAGCTGCTGAGGTACATATCTTTTTTCTTCTTTTCCCTTTACACTTCTTAGGCTCTGCCCTATCGATAATGGAAGAAGCTTGCGGCCAACCACTATAACCTGGAACACCACACTCTTCACTACAGGGGCGGGCTTTACCCCCCTGCCAGGGAAACACCCAGAGCTGGCCAATATATGGAGAAGCGAGGAAAGGTTGCTGAAGTACTTTCCCTTACCGTTGGCGAGTTTAAACTCACAGAACACGTATCCAATTCTGAGCATAAGTGCCCACCAATCTCACTGTTCTTTAAAATGATGTCAAACACCATGTCAATATGTGTTTCAAATTAGTCTGTTCCTGAAACAGCATAGAACAAAGTCCATATATTGTGCCTATGGTCATTGCCTTGGAGTTCAAAGAAGAATTAAACATAACTTCCTCTGGAGGACAATTAGTCGAATTTGCTTACAAACTAGAGCAATCACGCAACTGAGCTATGAAAAGCTGAACTGTTAATAGCATAGGCAGACAGGTTAGTGCACATAATGGTGTCCTCTCCCACTACACGCCCAGAGCGGGGTATAGGCTCAGTGTTATCCTGTGACTCTGGCTGCAAGTTTAGGGGGAGGTTTAAAAGTGAATTGTTATTGTGAAATCCTGCAGAAATGGTAGGCAAGCTGCAGGTAGGCTAAGAGTGTATGTGTTTTTCCTGCCCCAGACGTTGCAACAATAGAAGAAACATGAAAAACGGCAGTGATGTTTAACTGTTCCAGCGACTCCAAAACAGCTGGAGTATGAATTATGTTTTGATTGACTTTAGCATGCGCTTTAACATGGGGGCACCTGTGTTTAACATGCAGCAGGACCCTACACCTGTTGCGATAATGAGTGGCTAAACAGAGCATAAGAGCAAGGAAAATGATTTCACTTTGGCCACATGGAATATCTCTACAGTCATGATACTACCAACAATGTTACGGTAGATCAGATGGATTTGTTCACAAAGGTGCTCAAACAGTGATATCGTACTCACAGAGTTCCATGCAGTAACACTCCACCCGCATCCTGACGCCCAACTGCATGACAACTGTGCATTGCAAGCACTTCATTGCCGCTTGCAGTGCAGGAGGTTTTAAAAGAGCAGCCATGCCTCCAATTCGAAACAATCACCATCAATAGTCAAAGCAGAAGTGCACCAGCAAAATGCAACCTCTCTCCTCGTAGGAAGAACGCCAACTGCGCTTAGCAAGCGCTTCACTGGCGCTTCCGGTGCAAGAGGCTTTAAAGGAGCAGCCCCACCTCCAATTCGAGCCCATCTCCTTCAATGTCCAAAGCAGAAGTACAATGGCAAAATGCAATCTCTCTCCTCGTATTTAGAATGCCAACTGTGCTTTAAAAGCGCTTTGAAGGCACTTCATGTGCAGGAGGTTTTAAAGGAGCAGCCCCACCTCCAATTTGAGCCCATTCCCTCAAATGTCGGAAGCAGAAATACACCTAGAAAATGCAACCCCACTCCTCGTAAGTAGAACACCAACTGCATTTCTGGGCTATTTTTAGATTTCTTGAAATTGAAAATGTAGGATTTAGCTGCTGGTGTCCTAAAGCGAAATTTAGAAACAAGAGGCTGGCTTAAGGGAAACCCCCTGTGCCAAGAATCGGAGGACACATTTCTGCTTTTATTAATACATCTCCATAAGCAAGGAAAGGCAGTGGAATACTGAGGTTTTAAACTGATGTGACATCACAAATAAAGTGAAATTCCTGGGCTCTAGGTGAGATGGGATTGGTGAACAGAATAGACATGTGTACATCCTATATGGGACAGATAATCTGATTGGTGTGGCCATATTGGGTAGCTCTGCCTAGCATCACCCACAGGGGGCACGTCCGAACCTGGTCAACTTATGAAATGTATCAGTATGTGAGCAAAAAAGTGTGGGTGGTGAAAATGGCCTCAGCATACTGCCTGTTTCCTACAAATGTTACCACTTCTCTGGCTCCTCTGGCCGTGGGCAAGCACATTCCAGTCTCCAACCTTGTGCTGTGTTACATTTTTGCATCATCAGTCTTCAGTTTGATGGGAACAACAGTTCCTGTCTGCCTCGGATGAATGGTCCTTGTTCCCCAGGCTCAGACCATGTGTTTAGGGACCATAACATTGATTTTCTCTGCTTGCATTTATGCAGAATTTCAGCTCCCAGCCCTTGCAGCTGTTGTATCTTTTCTGCTGATTTGAACACTTTCTCCCAGCAATCTTGGCAAGGTTGGGCACAGTGATTCCACTGCCAGCTCTGCTTTGCGTTTCTCAGGGAAATCAGTGTGTCAGCCCTCACCAAGCCTTCCCAATGCCTTCCATTCATTTTAATGCAGCTGAGGCTTCCATTTTAATTTCATGGCTGTTCATGGTAGTTGCTTTGAGGTTTCTGCATGCAGTTTGTAGAGCTAATGTCTCTACGTGTGTGTTCAAGCATGTTGCCTCTTCATGATTACTTCAATTATGTACTCCAGTTATGATCTGTATGGCTGCTTCAGCGGGTGGCATTTGTCCTCTTGGTGGTATGCCGTGGGTTGAGACCCCCTCAACAGTCCTGATGATTAAGTCCACCTTCTCTAAGTGCTCATTCAAGTAATCTTCTGAGCAATATATGTCATCTACAAATGCCCAGCATGTCTTTATGCCTTCTAAGAGTGACTGTATTCTACTAGAAAATAGCCCTGGACTGTGTTTGTACCCCTGTGGAAGCCTTGTGAAGCAAAACCACTCCCCCTAAATGTTATTCTATATGCATCTATATGTGTGTATAGCTCTTTGGATCCAAAGGCTGTGAAAAGAAGCAATTTCCAAATATCGAAAACAAGTCTTATATTTGTATCTGTGTATGTTGCTCAGAAGGCCTGAACTATGCATGTTCTGAATGGCATCTCTGCATGTATTTGTGTTTGAAATCCTACAGTCCCTAACTATCCCTAACATATAGCCTTGGCCAGTCTTGTTTTGGTTAAAGGCCATCTTGTGATATATGCAACTTAGACACAATAGTGCCTCTGTTTCCTTTGGACTTTCCCCTTCAAGCTGTATAGTAAAGATGTACACTTCATTTTCCTCAACCACTTCCCTATGGGAGTAATACCATCTACCTTTTGGTCAGTAGCAATATATTGCAAAAGCTTCTTGTGTCTTTCTTTAAAAAAGTATGGAGACTTGTGTGCCAGAACCAAATTGCACTATTTTCCTATCACTTGGATCTTTAGTCACTGGTACTATCCTGTTACTCTAGGTTAAAGCTTTTGACATTTTCCACTCTTAAGGCTGTAGTGTGCTTCCTTTCTCCTATCTTCTCCCTTTTGGCGTGCTTCTACTCTCCCTTGGGTACCAAACCTTGTTTCTTCTATTTCTGTGAAGGAGAAGAAGGATAGCCTTCATCTCTGTATCTTTGTGGTTTCTTAAGATGTGACCTAACTCTAACTGATAGGTACTTGTCTCACCACTTCTGCCCTTATTGAGTCTTCTACCCCAGCCAGCTACTTGTCCGGGGTCTGTACTGTCTCTTTCCACAGAAATTGTTCTACTACGAAAGGCTCTCTTTCTGCTTCAACCGGGGGCATACTGGAAGCCTGTGTCCTTCCTTTTCGGCATTTAGCTGGGAAGGTGTTTCTGCCAGGTTCTATATCTGATACCAGTGGTGCTAGTGGGTGGTGTCCTCTTAGAGTGCTTACTCTCACCTAATTCCTTCTGTAGACCCTCGATCGGGTCATCTAACAAGGTGATCTTGGCATCGGGATTTGTAAGTAGCTGTCACAATTTGACCAAACTGGAATTTTCATTCCTGTTCACTAGGCAACAACACGAGGAGTCTAAAAACTACAAGTCTCACTGTCCCCCTCAGACATTCAGGCGCCTAAGGAGGGCAGAAGACCGCCAAAGGACAGCGAACAAAGGAACCAAACCTGGTTTGGCATGCAGAGTAAAACACAAGAAAACACATTTTCAAAAAGAAATGGCGACTAAACCCAGCCAGAACCAAATAAAAGTAAATGGGGTCCAGCAGATTTAAAGGAGAGTTCCGGGACTTTTTTTTTATTGTCCCTACGGGTCGGCCATGTGTTTGTAAGCATAAATCGGTAGATCGTAGGAAACTTTCCTATGGACCTTACCCGACTTTTCGCCCCTTATCGCACTCGAAATCAGCCTCCATTTTGTGATAATCCTATCATTCCGCCGCATCGACCTGGCTCACCTGCCTTTGCGGCACTAAATCAAATCCCCCGCCCCTGAAACAGACTTTATCAAAACATTCATATTCCCCGCCTCTATCCGTGACGTGACTGTGCTGCGTAGGCAAACGCGCCCAGGCGTCTTCTACGCGACTCCACACAGACCCCGGAAATCAACACAGATCAGCTCACAATACAGCGCACCACAATTCGGAATATGAAACTGTACTTTGAAATCAAACCGCAAGATTGTAAATGTGGTAAAGTACATTTATTTGACATCAAATGTTTAGAGAATATTCAGCGATTTGCATTTTTATTTGCTCATGTTCCAAAAAGTTCGTATTGAGGAACGCGATGGTCCTTTGCTGTACACAGGGTCTTAGAGCATCTCACAATACAGCACCACAATTCGGAATGTGAAACCGTGGTTTAAAAGCAAACGGCAAGATTGTACATTTGGCAAAGTACGTTTATTGGACATCAAATGTTTAGAGAATATTCAGCGATTTGCATTTTTCTTTGCTCTCGATCCAAATTAGTTCGTCTTGAGGGAAGCGATGTTCGTGTGCAGTACACAGGGTGTTGGTTTACGATAAAAATAAGCTCTTCTGTCGCACTGATAATCGCATGGCTGTTCCAACAACGAGGCGCTAGGCCACCACAATGGTAGGTATGTTGCATCTAACCGTTAGTACCGCGTAAGGGCATACTTGTACTTGGCGATCGTCCCATAAAATGGTCAGGGTGGTAACGTTGTTCACGCGGAGAAGCAACTGGCGGCTGTAGAAGCCGTCCGCCGGTGTCTGGTACTCGTGACACAGACAGTAGTGAATGATGTACCTAAAAACATAAAAAATGAAATTAGTCTCACCATCAGATCCTTATTAAAATTATTCATTTCATAGCGAGGACAGCGCTACTGGGTGTACACAAGTGTTTAAAGGCGTGGCGAGGCATGGAGGGGGGGGGGAGTGCAGGTGGAGAGTGGAAGGGCCCAGGACTGAGGTCGCAGACAGTGGACCAGTTGTAGCAGGGGAGAGGGAGAGAGAAAGCAGAAGCAAAGAGGAAGGTTTTGAGGTGCTTCAGTAAAAGCAGATGTTTCTCCTCAAGATAGTGCGCGGTAGAAAACAATATGCCACATAGAACGAACAAGTACAACTGAACCCGTCTTTAAAGCCACTGTATAGTAATGAAATTGCGGTATAAACTCATCAAAAGTTACTTACATTATATTTGCATTTTCCATTGTGTCTCTGTGTAGGGCAGACCCGAAACACCACTCCTTCTTTGCCGACGTTACTTCTTCTAATGAACGTGGCTCATCGTTTCGTTTCTGAAATTTTATTCATTATCTTTTCTTAGTCTTTCAGGATGGTCCCGGCCTGTCAAGGTCAAATCACAATAGAACCTTATATTGGGTCGTGGGCCGTTCCGCCACCCGAGCAAAACATCAAAGCAGCTGACCTTCACTTTGAGCGAGCACACATTTCTAGTTAGCTGCAGTTAGTTTTAGGGACATCTTGTCTGCGTGCCTTTTTTTTTATTGTCCCTATGGGTCGGCCATGTTTTTGCAATACGGAAACATTCTATAATTTTTGTAAAAATGATTTATATTACTGTTTGGTTTAATTGCAATGGGCCTGCAACATGAGGAGACTCGAGAGAACAGACAATCAAATTACAATCATTTAAACCGTGATGTGTATTTCTCAATGAGCTCTGCTTTAGGTGGACATGGAACAGAGGCAATGTTGGGTGGCAATGCAGTTGTCCCCTGCATAGGTTCGTTCACCACTCCATGTATGTGCCTATCGAGGACATCTACGATAAGTCTCTCAATAAACTCATATTGCATATCCTCAAACACTGGTTTGATCACCCATTGTTTACTTCTTTTAGTGAAGGCCTTATTGTAGCGAAGCGTCCCTAAAGTTCCGGTCGTCCTACTTTGTTGACGGCCAACATTATGGTTATGTGCCAAGACCGCTAAAAGAGTCCGATTTATCATGCCTTCCATGCCAAAATGCAATCTTTTGGGCCTGTACTTGAGGCACATATTGTGGAACACCTCCAAATCTCCTGTGTGGCAGAATTCCGTGAGTCCCCTCAAAGCTTTTGTTATAGTTTTATCAAATACAATCTTTTCAATGGCTTTGTGAGTGGGTGATGAAGGAATCAACCACTTCTTCTTCCGTGCCTCCTCTGTGGACAAATGGCCATGTTCACATTTGTGGAAATGCTCATTTGTCGACCATCGATGTACGTTGCTACAGTGCAACATTACTGACCGCCATTTTTCCAGTAGAATTTCCAACGACCCTTCACATGTTTTTGAGCTCCACCAAAGATGGTTGCTGATTGACTTGGACCACTGTGAAATACCTTGCAATTCTTTTTTTTTACCTGCAGCAGACAATTTTTTATTGATTGATTTTGCAAGATGCCAAACGTCAAATTGGTGATTTATATTTTTGTACTGTTCTCTCATTGTCTTGGCAATTGAAACGTGTCTGTCCGTGGCTATCAGGTCGATCACCATTCCCCGCGATTGTAGTTCTTGCAATGATGCTACAAAGCCAACTTTCTCCATGGCCACTGAGGATGTACTTTGTGACACCTGCACGACCACCGAACTCACAATTTTCTTACTTTCCATGTCCTGAAAGTGGTAGGTGCAGTACTTGGCTGAAAATCCTGGGCTGTCGCACTGTCCATCACCGGCTAGCCTGAAGCGTTTGCCCGCGAATGTACTTTCCATTGACATTTTTTCCATTCTCCAAGCTTCGCTGATGGCTGGAAATAGATAATCGGTTTGGTATTTGTAGAACTGACTTTTCGCAATGAAATGGATTCCCACAAACTGAAAGAAATACTGTAACTTTTTAAAACTTGAACCACTAAAAAGTGCGGCCGCTGCACAAAGTAGATTGCCTGCTGGCAGTTGCCCCAGCATGGGTTGTGCAGACCATGCGAACGGATGATATTGTGTACAGGTGGCATGTATTTTAAGGTTAGTGCCTCGAATTGCACGAGTCACATTAATCAATGGCTCCCCACATACTTCCCCACCAACCGAATGCCCACATTTCATCATCATAATAATATCCATCAAACAGCTATCGAATACAATGAATTTGGCCTCTTTCCTTATACTTTCACTCTGCATCCCAGCTGGTTCGGCCTGTAACGTTGAGGACATGTCACTCGCATGAAAGGTACAATCTCTGATATCGTCTTCCGCTATGCTGAGTGATATTGATGGTGTTTCATTGTCGTCCACGTCATTCTCTTCCATTGCAACATCTGTTCCTTGTCCGGAGATGGGAGAAAAAAACAATGTCTTCAACTTTCGCGCGCTCTTATTTTTTGCGGGTGTGGATTCTGTGAATTGATCTCCGACTGCATCCAAACTACCAGGAGGACATTCACTATCAATGGCTGGTGGTGGTATAGCTCCGTTGTCAATCACTTCATATTCTTCCCATTGGCACGATGCATCTCCAGTCTCAAGTCCCTGCCAAAAGGTTTGACAAGCAACATCTCTCGTTCGCTTCACTGTCTGTGTAGATTTAGTTCTTACACCCACTCGCAACTAGAGGACAGATTAGAAAAGGGATGTTCAGTTTAAACACAACTTACAGTATTGAACTATTGACAGTGAAAGACAACATAATATAGTGAACAGGACACTAACCTTCTTTTGCTTTCTTTTCTTTGAAACTTTCTTGCCTCGAACTTCAACATCTGGACGCTGTTGCTCCGACTCGTGTGTGCATGTCTCCACTTCCTCTCGCGCTGCAACGACTATATTTTCATGATAAGCACATCCATCACTCACTGAGGCTCCATCGACTCCCTGAAACATAGAACTTTCATTAGTATGTATAATAATATTGAAAACACAAAATGTACTTGGGGACCAATACCCATACGTACATCTCAATAGCAAAACACGAATGAACGCATTGTGTAGAACATTCAAACGACAATAGTTCACGCATTGTTGATCTAGTTAGATTGAACTGTCAAGATCCATACCTCGGGCTCCGCATAGACTTCCATTGATGATATTATTGAAGATGACGCTTCAGCAACTCCCTGAAACACAGTAATTGCATTAGTATGCTTTTCTATTTTGTTAAAAAGAACATAAACTTTGAGCAGGCGTCAACGGCTCATCTAAATAGACCTGCACAAATGATCAGTTGTCTAAAATAAATAATGGATATGTAAATATGATTCGATTTGCTCGATCGTTGGAAGTGTCACCACCCAGAGATCTGCATCAACTACTAGGGGTGATGTTCTTGTAGAAGAAGCTCCGTCATCTCCCTGAAACATAGTACTTGCGTTAATAAAGAAGGAAGTATAGCGGATGTAATCACGTCATATGATTTCGCTTGATCGAACTGTCAGTATCCATACCTCGAAATGCATAAGAACATCAAGGGACGATGTAACTGCGGTGCACACTTCTGCAAGCTGTTGCGCCGACCCGTAACTGCATGCTCCCCCTTCTACTTGGACTAATGCTCCATCGACTCCCTGAAACATCGGACTTTCATTAGTAATGAACACAATATTGAAAAAAGAAGACAAATAGGAGGGCGACGACAGAAGGACATATCAATGGCTAAAAACGAAAGAAACGTACCTCGAGCATCTGAGTGACATCTACGGTTGTCGTCAATGCGTTGGACTCCTCAGCATCTCCCTGAAAGACAGTACTTGCATTATTTTGGATAACAATAATTATAACTGAAAACAAAGACTAGAGGACGAGTACAAGGGTGTACCATTAGGTAAAATAATTACACGATCAATTAAAACTATTGATTTACATGCCTAAAACAAGTCAGTGTCAGAATAGCTAAGTAAGATTACCCGATAGGCGCTTGAAGTGGCTGATGACTGCAATAACGACACGGATGGAGAATCTTCCGCCTTCATATTGAGTGGATACATAAATGGGGAAATTATTGTTAGCTACTGCTACACACTACCGCAAGGCCGAGAACTAGATCCGTAAACTTGACTCACCAGTGGAGGCATGTGGACGAATAGAGTGGGAATAGCGGTTGAGAGCAATTTTCGCCTCGCTCGCGGTGTTTTCTTCTTTATTAGCAATGATGTGGAGTACATGTCTGGGCTAAAGTGCCTGCTGCAGATGCGGTATCGATCACCCCTCTTGTCCGCAAAGACTTCTAGGACTCTACTTTCTAGCTCAGAGGCTGGATATCCGCAATATCGGACCCATCCTCTTATCTGATCTATTGTCTTAGGGAAAACATGCATTATAGTACCTTCAGATTTGTTATGGGTCTTCGAAGGGCAACCGCCAATGGAACAGGCAGGCATTATGGAAAGTTCTGAAAAGTAAAGATCAACAATTCTCTATGAATACCAATGTGTTAAAACAGTAAATGACACATAAAAGGTTCAATGCAAGGTCCGTTTTGGTTCTTGGAACTATACACGTTATTCACATGCGGATAAGTATTTCAATAACTTTCAAAAAATAGAAAAAGTAATTTGACTAAACTCAGAACATGTGACTAGTTCCTTGCATGTACTGTCGTGAACGAAAAGAAAACATGGATGCAATTTGATGACTACTAGCAAATAGATATAAATTAAAAAATTGGACGCAAAATGATTATGGTACATGGACTTACCTTGACGAACAAACAGTTAGATGCAGGGATCAGAGTAGTTTCTTGTCGTAGAACAGGGAGCAGTTCACAGGTTGCAAACTGACGAGTTTGCTCAAAGTGGTCACGGAAGTTCACAGAGACGAAGAGCAGATAACCAGCACCTTCACGGGTTGACTAGCAAAGCGCAAAGAAGTTCTCATTAGAAATATGAGGTGGGTTATAAAGAATTCGAACCAGGGGTGTGTTTGTGAATGAATGACGTGTATATGTCGTGGCATTATGTGGATTGCAGGGGGCCGTCCAGCGTGAGGGGGATGCTTGGCAGGAGACACGGGGTCTGGAGGTAGACATGGGAACAACAAACCCATGCTCTATAGACCACTTTGAAGTGTACATGGTCTTTGGCACCTCTTGGCCTTTATCGCTCCCTGACAGCTCCACTTGCCAGCAGCTCAAGTACCCCGGTGCGAACTGCCTTTGATAGGGCGGGGGGTGGATCGGGGCGGTGGTCGTGCAGACAAGACACAGGAAGACTCGTGAATGGAGACACACTTATGTGGATTGCAGGGGGCCGTCCAGCGTGAGGGGGATGCTTGGCAGGAGACACGGGGTCTGGAGGTAGACATGGGAACAACAAACCCATGCTCTATAGACCACTTTGAAGTGTACATGGTCTTTGGCACCTCTTGGCCTTTATCGCTCCCTGACAGCTCCACTTGCCAGCAGCTCAAGTACCCCGGTGCGAACTGCCTTTGATAGGGCGGGGGGTGGATCGGGGCGGTGGTCGTGCAGACAAGACCCGTTTGCCGCAGGGCCTCACCAAGGAGAGGCCATCTAACTGAATGTAAGAGGATGGCTGCAGGATCTACTACATGGAAGGCAGGGGGGTGAGTTTATAAATACCTCACCCTCCCAGGAGAATATACACTAGATTCATTTAAAAAATCAAAACAACCATTGTTAAAATATATGTTGGGCTTTATTTTAGATTTTAATTAAACATAAATAATAAACATTACACATTGTAAAGTTGAGGTTGCAGCACATCGAGGGAAAATCCGCGGTATTGTCCACTGTCACTGGGGAAATGTTGTCTAATGGCAAGTACCGCACAGGCAGGTATTACTCTCCGAACGCGGTGTCCGAGCCTCCCGTGAAGCCACCAAGTGAAGCAACGATAGGCCACCAGCCTGTACCACCTGTGAAAAAAAAAGATGCAAACTGTATTAAACTGACCAAACTTTCTTATCAATGTCGATTCAGGTAACACATGTCATTTTTCTTAGAAAAAAATTATATCTAGAAAATGCACTATATGGAACCAATTTACATGCGTTCCAATGATATGTAAATGTAATTTTATATGTGGGAGACGACCATGAAATAGTGGTGGCATCACTGACATCACAAACAGAGTATACTTACTCGTTACTCGGATTACGCGGACGAACAGTGCCACGAAGTTCGTGCATAAGCACCATCATCATCCTCAACACTGTCCGTGAGAGGCAGGCTTCCCTGAACTCTGGCAGCTCGGTGATGCATTGCGGACTTTGCTCGCCTTCCTGCTGACTTTGCTCGCTTTCCGAAATGTAGGCCAAGCACCCGGAATTTTCACGGCAGCAGCAGTTCTCCTCCTCAGTTGGCATTAGCTCGCACCGATTGCACGTGCACCAGGTGGAGACGCCGTCCATGCGACATGGTCCAGGCTCTTCATCCGTTGACTGGTCCTCCCAACTGCCGTCCGAATCCCCATCGTTTTCGCGTGCTTGCCTTTCCAGTAGTTCTTCCTCGGTGTACTCGGGCTCGTACATATACGGCATTATTGTGGCCATTGTGCGGTAAAGATAGTAAAATAATTTATAGCGGTGGTACTGGTATCTGTTCACACGGGCTACAAGCGGCGAAGGTAGCTGACCAGAGCACTGAAACGAGTCACAGAATACTCAAAGTAACACAGAGAGAGGAATGGAATCGAAAATCTGCTGCTGTATGTTGTGAAACGGTCTGTTTATACTTATTGGGGAAAGAGGCGTCCTGCCATTTCCATGGCAACACGTCAATAGCTGAGGCGCAGCGATTGTTGACACGAGACGTGCTTGAAATGGGCAGTACGCGTCTGCTGATGTCAGGCTCAGGGGCGGGGGATTTGATTTAGTGCCGCAAAGGCAGGTGAGCCAGGTCGATGCGGCGGAATGATAGGATTATCACAAAATGGAGGCTGATTTCGAGTGCGATAAGGGGCGAAAAGTCGGGTAAGGTCCATAGGAAAGTTTCCTACGATCTACCGATTTATGCTTACAAACACATGGCCGACCCGTAGGGACAATAAAAAAAAAGTCCCGGAACTCTCCTTTAAGTTTGAGGCTACTAACTTAGCCTAAAACAGTACCAAGGCTATTTAAATAGACCGATGTAGAAAAAAATAGGGTAGATACCACTGCCACCAGCCAAATCTTAAAGAAAGGGGAACAAAATAATGTTCCATGAGAAACAGACAGAAAGGGGTAACTATTAACCCTTTCCAGAACTCTATGTAAGATAGTTTGTACTGGGTCTGTGAATTTAAAAAGACTAATAAAGTCAATGGCAACTTTACCTGTTCTGGGAGGCAGTAGTCAGTCTGAGGAAATGGAGTTTAAAGTGGGAAGTCTGAAAAAGACAACCCTGTGTCACTGCACTAAAGGTGCTGTGTAAGACACAGTAAAAAGATGATGCCTATGGAGTAGGTGAGGCGCCACAGTCCATGAACACAAAAATGTTAAACACACACAGCAAAACACATGTAAGAGTGGGAAAAAAGGCTCACACTCTTACCAGGTGAACAAAAAAAAATCCTAGAAATCCAGCAAAGCTGCTGAGGGACTCAGTAGGTAAGGGAAATTAGCCATTCTGGAGAATTCTCCCTAACACCTTCTATCACAGGATAATTGCCCACGGCAATTGCTAGCCCTAAAGTCTGCTCCGTTGGGGTTTAGTATCTCTACCAGAATGGTGATTAATGCTGTAATTGAAGGTGCAACAATTACATTTAAGTATAACTAACTATACACTGAAACCCAGCTGTCAGTGTTCCATAGCTGGATTACAACTTGTTGGCATTATGACTGCTAAAGCCCTCTTGCCCTGCTGAGGATTGACTTGTATTGTATTATTGTACATAGCTTTATTCGGTATGATAACCATAAAAGCATCTTAACAAAACATAAAAACATTCAACCACAGAAACTATTAAAAATACATGTCGATGATACACTCAAAATACATAACAAATTCATAAAATTAATCAAATTACCAAACAGTTAGATCAAATATACTTAGTCCTATATAATCATGCCCTATGTATATATTTTGCGATAAAATAAATCAAGTTCACATCTATGGTACTCTTACAGAAAGTCATTGCCAGTTCTGTTGTCCTAATCTCTTTTAATCAGAATGTTGGCAATAAATAATACCTCCTCAGCCTGTTATATCTGGACAAAACAAAAGAAAATGATTCAATATTTCCACTCTGTTACCACACACCCTACAATGCTTTTCCCTTGCTGCTGTCCAGCTAGTAGTAAACTCAGCTACCTACATGGTATTAGTACGCAGCTGAATAAACAACATCCAGGCATACGCTGGCGTTACACAGTCCAAATATGCTTCAATTCCTTTAATTGATTTTAGCATAACATAGGGGGCTCCTGTTTTCAACTCAGTACAGGACGTATGTATTTTACACAGAATACCTCTTGACAAATAGTTTTAGCATTGCCTTTAGCACTCAATGTTATGCCTTCCAGGTTTACCCAGTGGTCCATCAAACCCAGTTCTTCACAGCCCTTTATAACACATTATTTTACAAATTCAGGAACACCCCAAAGCCTAATCCAATAGAACAATCAATGGCTTGGTAGCAATTCATTTAGCGGTTGGAGGCCAGTGTGCCATCTCAAGCTTGCCATCGGGGCTACCTTCGGCTGCGTGGGTGGGTTCCATAGGAAGTTATTATCCGCTACACACAGCTCAGCGAGAGGGCAATGGGGGTCATTCTGAGGTTGGTGCTAAGGGAAAAACGATGCCGGTAAAGGATTACCGGCATCGCTTACCGCTAGGGGCTATTTTGACCAGCAAGACCATTATTAGCGACATCGTAAACTACAGTGCCTCTAATAGCAGCCTAGCCGCGGGACGTGAGCCATCATGCCGTCAATAGCGGCATGCCATAAACTGGAGGAGATCACAAGTGAAGCGGACATGCAAATAACGGCATCATGAAGGCGTTAAAAGTGGTTACTGGCATGCCGTAAATACCAGCATCTCTGAATAACCGTAACATGCTTTGAGCAGTGTTCCCAACTGCCACAGGTGCACACAATCAACACAGGTGGAGGCAATGGTGTCTGGCCCAGTACAAAAGGAGCACACCCACACACCACACCCCCTCCCACACCAAGATGATTCCCATGGTAGTAGCATTACTGGAGCTGGAGGACATTCCTGCATTGCCACAACATCAACAACAACAACAACAGCCGGCACCACAGAGGAGATGCTGGAGGAGAAGTAGGGTGAGATAGGTCCAGCATGCCCACCAGTGCAGCCACTGTTACCATGCTGGCAGCCCCCAAACCCTTGCATCAGAGCCAGTCCTTTCAACCTAACCCCTAAGCAGATCCTTACTCTGTACCGTCTGGACCGGGACACCATCACCACCATTGTGGACATGATACACAACGACATTGTCAGCCTCATTGAAATACACACCGCCATCCCCCCTCTACTGAAGGTAGTGTCTGTGCTCCACTTCCTTGTCACAGGCACCTACCAGCGCACAGTGAGTCACATGCATGGCATATCACAACCCTTATTTTCTCAGATTCTGAACCAAGTGCTGGATGCCCTCCTCAAGCACACAATGGACTACATATCCCTACCACAGACTCCGCAGGAGATATTTGATACAAACGTTGGGTTCCATGCACTGGCAAGCATGCCAAATTGTGTAGGTGCCCTCGACTGCACCCACGTGGAGTTGGTGGTCCCGCATGCCATGGAGGTGGTGTACCGCAACCGCAAGCAATACCACTCCATCAATGTGCAGATGGTATGCGACGCCAGTAAGATCATCACACATTGTTGTGCCCGATATCCCGGATCAACTCATGACTCTATGGTCCTGCGGAACTCCACGCTACCACGCTTCATAGAGCGACATGCTGGACGACGTGCCTGGCTGCTTGGTAAATTGCAGGACTGGCACATGGCATTGAAATGGGGGGAGAGATGCACACACCACCATGCTGCCAATGTTGATGTGACTGCACGATGTGCACATCACTGAACACTGTGCCCCAAAGCATCACAAAATGTATATGACACTCAAATCCCATAGGAATGAAGTAAGGTTGACACCTATCACTACATGACTAACAGGAAACCACCCCACATCCCACAACACATGCACCACTAATCTGCGGCCCTCACCCTCCGTAACGCCATCCAGCCCCATGCAGTTCACATTCACTATGTTGCTGTCTCCAGCAAATCACCACACAGGGCAAGCATACCTGGGAGTGCATTGAAGTGAACCAACTAGGGAATCCACTGTCTGTCACAGGGCCGCCACATCCACAGGAGTGCTGCATGTCACCATCGGAATGAACAGCGCTGATTGGCCAATATTGCACAGACTAATGCCAATGCTCCCTCTAAGTAAATCTCACAGAACACAACACATCACAAATTTGACACAAACACAGCTGTATGCGTACACAATGCATGTGCAACAAAGTGTCAGTGCACACCATGTATCATCTTGAAGATGCAACCCACACCATTATTCCATGGCACAGGACACATTGAGGGACTGAAGATGGTGTAAATACATCCAGGGACATGTGCATGTGGGCAACGATAATCTGCAGGCATGTGTGATCAGTACAGCTGTTCATCATGAATCGCCTAACATTTACCTTTCATTGCCTCTCATGCAGGTGATAGTGGCTATCCTTGAAGCCGTGGCTCCTCACCCCTGTCCGAAACCCACAGAACCGGCACGAGGAGGACTACAATCGTTCCCATCACCGTACCCGTGTGGTCATCGAGCAGACCTTTGGCCTGTTGAAGGCACTATTTCGCTGTCTCAGCCGGTCGGGTGGGACACTCCTCTACAGGCATGAGAAGGTGGCCAAGATCATCATGACATGTGTCATGCTGCACAATATCTGTATTCGCCAGAACGTGGCCTTGCCCCCTGACATTGAACTGCTACCACCTGATGATGATGAAGGGGATGAAGACGATGCGGCTGGATATCATCTTGGTGCTGATGCACAGGTGGGACGTGCTGTGCGCCAGTCAGTGATAGCACAATATTTCTGACACGCATGGCAGCAGAGGGGGACATGATAGTTGAACAGAGGGCACTGGGTGTGGGGGTACATGTACACTATGCACTGTATATGAATAAATGTCACATGCACAATGATGAATGTCCACTCAGGTCTTGATTTTCACACAACTGGTGTATTAAATATAACAATGATGACGAAAGTTCAAAAACCCTCCACCACCCTCACCCCTCTCCCCCTCCTCCCACAACTCCCCCACACACCCTCACCCCCCTCCCCTCCCCCACAACTCCCCCGCACACCCTCCCCCCCTAACACAACTCCCCCACACACCCTCACCCCCCTCCTCCTCCTCCCCCATAACTCCCCCACACATGTCCCATCGAGTCACCAATGCCTAAATGAGGCTGCCCTGATTATCAATTGGCACTCCCTGGTCCAGGTGGCGGCATGTCTTGCCGGCACAGGGTACACGCCGACCTGCGGAGCGGGCTCGTTTGGGTCGAACTGGATGATGACGGTGTGGCCGCCAGCTGGGATTGGGTAGCCGGATGCCATGCCTCCATGGCATCCGCTATGCAGCCTAAGACCTCCTTGCAGAGGCGGCTGGTGTTATCTGCAATGGATTTGGTTATGGAGGCAGTGCGCTCCGTGATGGACCTGCCTAGAGAGGCGAAGTTCTCATGCCACTCCTGTCTTGCCACTCTGTTGTCCTCGACACACTGCTGCACAAGGGAAGTTAGCTGTTCTGACCGCTGTGGCCCTGCGGGTGCACCTGTGGAGGTTGATGCTCCCTGGCTGTCCTGCTCAGCCTGCTCAGCTTCCACACTTGGCAAAATGGGACTGATGTTCCGTTCCATCTGCTCCTGACCAGACTGCTCGGGGGTGGTGGCGTGGTCACTTTTGAGGGACGATATTTGGGGGGATGCCAGTGGACTGGGCGTACAGACCACTTCCAAAGCATCGTCTTCAACGGGCACCCATATGTCATCCTGCGGGTCTTGCACAACCAGGGGTGCTGCGGCTGCCACCTCCCCAGCCAAACTGGGCTCCTTTGAATGTGGTGCCTCACCTGATTCCTCAGGATGGCCAATGGGTGGTGGTGGTGCTTCGTCCTCCACGGGCCTTGGGGGCACCGGTGTACGGGCTACCTGGGGTGTCTTGCCTGTTGGTGCATGGTGGCCCATGGGTTGTCCCCTCGAGGTCGAAGGGCGGTCTGCGTCATCCCGGGACCTATTTCGGGGTGTGGTCTTTGTGGAGGTTGCATCCTGCCCATCGCTGTCATGGTCAGAGCCTGTGGGGGTCGAAGAGAGGGACGACATGAGTGATGTTTTGATAGGGATCATATCTACATCAAGACAATTGATCATCCACACAATTAGGGGTAATAGGCATTTGTGTTTGGATGAGCATGTTGTTTGATACATGGGTAGGTTATGCAGGCATACGTCGGCGTCACTCATTATTTGGGGCCTGCCCCCTGTGTGACTCATGCCATTTACATCTTTGTGTGGTATGTGTCAGGTACATCATTGCCTTGCAGCAGGCATCTGCATGTGTCTGTGATGCGTCTGCCTACTTTGCTGGGAGTGTGTGTGTGTTGGACCATGGCTTGACTCTTTGGACTGACATATTGGTTGACTTTCATCAGAGTCGGCATTACAATGTTTACTTAGGACACTCACCTCCATCACCCGATGTTGTGGCGCCACACTCAATCTCGCCAACACCTTCGATCCCCTCCATCCTGATCATGCTGGCGCAGAAGTCCTCTCATGGGGTGAGCTTGATTGGTGAGCTGGGACCTCCTCCTGTTCCCATTGCCTGGCTCCTGTTCAATGAGAGAATATTTCAAACTCTAAATTGCAGGTCGTCCCAGCGCTTACGGCAGTCTTTGTGCGTGGGGTGTTCCCAACAGCACTGACCTTCTGAGCAACAAGTTCCCAGATGTCCTTTTTTTTTAGTATTGCCTCCCTCTTCATGCTGTTTGAGAAAAGTATCCCAGCATGCTCCTGCAGTGTGTCAACCAGCATCTGCACCTCATCCTCATTAAATCTCTCCTTCCGCAGATGGGCAGCTCCCTTCTTCAGGGCCTTGGGCATATTGGTGTGATAGTAGGATGTTTTCACGACAACAGCAGAGTCCAACGTGTCCTGTGTGGTGAGGATGGCAATGGATTGTGTTTTTAAAGATGACTGCCGTGCTCCTTCCCGTTCCGGTGCGATGACACTACTTCTGGTTCCGCTTATTAGCGGTGACCATTGTTAGCGGTGATCGCTAATAACGGTCACCGCTAATGCCGCATTGGACCTTGTCGGTAGTGCTATCTGCGCTATGCTTGATGCCACTAAGGGCATTTAAGTTGCCTTTAACGGCATGGCCGTAATGACCTTACCAATAAGCAAAAGAGAAAGGGCGGATCACGTGAATCAATCCATTAAGCGAATCAACAGGATAAATTTCTCACTGCATGAGAGCTAAATGAGGAGCCACGTCAAGGAAAGCAACAAATCATTCAATTTTTAACAGACACATATTCAATTACGTTACACATAGTCCTGAAATCACAATAAAAACAGCATAAAAACACACAATCAATAATGAACATCTCCAATGAAGGTGCATATTGGTCTAATGAGCGTCCTAAAGTGTAAGGTGGACACACTGTGCATAAAATCATTCGGAAACATATTGCAGCAGAGGACAGCTTCAATCTCAAATTAATGCACAATCTATATTCAAAATCAAAATTATATAGCCAAAATAAGGCAGAAAAAAGAGAAAGAAAGATAGAAAAATAGAAAAAAGATAAAAAGGAAATAAACAAAAAATGATATATATGTATATAGAGGGCACCATCCTACGCAGGTCAAGACAATCAATGTTTCCTGCGAGGTAAATAGGTTGTCCCCAATCAAAAATCAATTTTATTATAAGCAGACAAGTAAGAATTGCTCAGTATAAACTAAAACGGATGCAATACTTGTCTCCAATCTGACCACAATATTCAATGACCAGTACCTGGTACAGCTACCAACAATCTCATGGGCTGTACTGGTATCCAACACAGGTAGTTTCGACGACTAGTTAACAGTGTCTAAGCCGTCTGTCTCCTAACCTAGTAGGAGAGAGAAGGCTTGACAGTCGTCTTCCTGAGGACAAGACAGATTAGGTAATCAATTGTGCAAAATACATAGCACTACCGACAAGGTCCAATGTTATTGTTCTGTTACTCCCCTGGGTCCATGTGGTTGGGGACGCCTATCCTGGTTTACAGGTAATGACCTTACCGGCATGGTGCAAAGTTTGTGCCTGTGAAGTCGTAATAGTCCTCTATTAGTGAGAGACGCTGTCAAAGGCTGTGCGAAGGTCCACGAAGACTGCATATATCCTTGAATCCTTGAATGCTGTATTATGACAAAGGTTGCCAGAATTGCATATAATCTAAGGCATTCATCCACAGTGCTAGTGTCAGGACGGAACCCCGCCTGTAAATGGTTTAACACATTATTCTCGGTTGCCCATTCTTGCAAGCATGTATATAGCATGTTTTTGTACATTTTCCCAGGGCATCCAATAATGAAATGGGTCTATAGTTGGTGGGCTTTCTACAGTTCCCCTTTTTAAAAATCAGCAAAACAGTCGCTCTTCGCCAAGAAATTGGTACGTCCCCCGATCTTGCCACATAATCAAACACTCATTTTAAAAACGGGGCCCAGACAGTAAATCTGTCTTGAAATAGATCAATCGGAAGGCCATCCGGACCTGGGGTCTTCCACCCACCCAGTCCACTAATCGCATTTACCACCTCCTTTAGTCGGAACATTTCAGCTGTACTTCTTTCCAGTGTCATTTCATCACTTCCCATCAGGGCTTCATGAGCACCACATACTTCACCATACAGTGCACTGAAATAGCTAAACCACTCACTTGGAGGGATTTGGGTCATCAAATGATTACACCCTTTCCCTTCATCCCTGGTCGCTGACTTACAGAAATTCACTTGATCGCCTTTCTTGCAGTAATTTAACAGATCTTCCAATTTTTCCTCATTAAATTCTGCCTTTTTTAAAGCAACCAATCCAAACCTAAACAAAGAGAAATGTCTTTAAGGATTTTTAAAAGGGGAGATGGTAAGACAGCTCATGAAGATGAGAAGGAAGGGTGTGCCACAGCTTTGGAGCCAGAACTGAGAAAGAACGCTCACCCTCACATGCCCTAGTAAATCTAGGAGCAGTAAATGATATCTAAGAGACATAGCAAAGTGCTCTTGATGGAAAGTACTGACAGAGTTTCTGTTCAAGGAAAGGAGGGTCTGAGTGATGAGTAGCTTGGTGGATGACCCAGAGAATCTTAAACTCAAAGTGCTGCTTGACTTGAAGCCAGTGCCGCTGATGGAGCAGATGTAAGGTATGGGTAGGTCTTGTGGAATTAAGTGCAAGGCGAGCTGCAGAATCCTGCAGTATCTGGAGATGATGCAATAAGAACTCTGGCTGTCCTAAGTGGATGCTATTACAATAGTCGAGTGACCCCATAAGGGAGGCTATGAACACTCGAGAGTGGAGATGTAGAGGAATAAAAGCCAACACTTTTCTTAAGAGTTTGAGTTTGAGAAAGCATGCAATGCATATTGAGGCGATATGTGCCTCTTTCAAACCGGATGACTGTAGTTTAATGCCCAAGATTTTTACTGATACACAGGCCTCCAAACAGTGGCCCAAATAATTAGGCCAAAAGTCCAAATTCCACATGTTGCTATCAGCCTGGGGGCATTTAACCTCAGTCAGTTTTTTGACATTCAGTCCCCAATATCGGCCAGGCGTGATCTTAATTTTCCAGGGGAATCGGAGTCAGGGGCATTGATGTAAAAAAACAGTTGGGTGTCATCAGCATAGGTATAAAACCCTACACTGGAGACAGGATCAGATCCGCAAGAAGGCAGAGATAAACATTAAAGAGAATGGGCGAAAGGGAAGACCCCGATGGACACTGCATATAACAGGTGTGGATTTTGATTTAAACTGAAAGAAGGAAATTGTTTGGGTGCGATCTGACGGATAGGAACGGAACCAGGCAAGAGGGAGTCCCGTAATACTGATTGCCGCCATCCATCTAAGAATGGCATGATCAATTGTATTGAAGGCTGCAGAGAGGTCAAGTAAAATAAGGACTCCGACCACGCCACTATCCCGAAGCATAGCCATATCATCAAGGATGGAGATCATCACGGATTCCATTCCTCTAAGAGGTCTGAATCCTGCTTGGAAAGATTGAAGATGGGAGATGGATTCAAGAAAACGTGAGAGCTGCATGGTAAGAATCAATTCCATAAGTTTGGCCATCATAGGCAAAAGAGAAATAGGCCGATAGCTAGTGGAATTGAGAGATTGAAATTATCTATTTTCAACAGGGTTATAACCAATGTTTATTTTTACTGGTTGAGAATGGAACCACTTGAGAAAGAGTAGTGCATTGCCTCAGTAGCCAAGGGAAAGAAATTAGCTGGGAAGGAATGAACAACATTTAGAGGATTTTTTTTCTAGAAGAGATGAAGGTGTAAGCTTCTTTAAAGCTAAAGCAACCATTTAATTTGTGATATGCTCAAAACCGAAGTAGTCACTGTCATGCAATAAAGTGATAGCATTTGAAGCAAGAAACACCGAAAGATCTTGAGCGTGTGCTGCCTCTAGCTGACTCAACTTACAGGAATACAATCTAGGGATTTCCTCCTGCCACATGGTGCTGGTGCCCAATAAGGTGTTGCGAGTCTGGAATGGAAGTGTTCCTTCCTCCTCGCTAATATTGGTCTGGGTGCAGCTCCCAAGGCTCTATTTTTAACAGCTTGAGCGCAGACAGTGTCAAATGTCACCTCAGGAGTTCATAGTCTTTTCTGGAATGTGGGTCATTTGCCTCCCTATTTGGGTGGGACCTAAGGATGTGTTCTAAGATTAACCCTTCCATTGCAAATGGACCATGTCTAGCCCTTGTGGTGGAATATGTCAAACCCCCTTGAAACCAGTTCTGGTGGCCTACTTGCAAAAAGGCTAACTCAGGATACCTATATGGTGACTAATGTGTAGGGTTTCAAACATATCCCCTGGCTTTATGCCAGGTGTACTCATATATGTAAACATGGTTTACCCTGGCAATCCTCCAGGCACTGCCACTGCCACTGTAAAGGTTGGTGTTCATATTTCTAACACCTCCTTCCTGTAATCACCTGATTACTGCTCAGTGGCAGTCTACAGGTATAGCAAGATCAACATGTGGGTTAGCCATTCTAGTAGCTTTATAACTAGTCAGCCGTTAAGAGTACTTTCTTAAAAGGGATACACTGCTCTTCACTAGAGTGTGTTTAGCTATTATCTCCACACCCTGCTCTTCACTAGAGTGTGTTGTAAGATCATTATATGTATATACATCTTGTTCTTCACTAGATTGTATTTCAAGATCTATATTTTTATTCTATACCCTGCTCGTTACTAGAGTGTGTTGCAAGATCTGAACTTGTATTCTTTGTATCGCCAGGCCTGACGCCCTTTATCCACTCTTCAGAAGCTAAGTAGGGAGACTATTTTAGGGTGTAGGATTGTCTAATCAGTGATGACCCAACTGGGGTGTGAAAAGTGACATGATTCTTATCACCCCTACCTCCAGAGCAGCCTTCCCTCCACCTCCAAGGGAGTGTCCAAGACCCCATAGCAGGGGCTGGGCAGGAGTAGAGGTGGGAAGAAGATATATCTGTCACTGTGCATTAGAAAAAGAGAGTAGGCAACAGCCCCCTGTCGTTAGAGACTAATCTCATTCATCAGAACGGGAGAGGTTTACTAATGTCACATTATATTTGATTGATGGTCTACTGCTCATACCTTCCAGTAACCTTTTTTGTGTGTATTAAAGTAATGCACCATATATAACATATAAATACAAAATACATTTAAATAGATAGCCCACACATCATGCTCATATTCAAAATGCTTCTGACAAGATTCTCAGTAATGAACAGTAAATTAATGCCCTTACACTCTCCTGTATAGTGTCCATTTTTTAATTATGAGAAATACATAATATAGAAACATTGCTACTATTATTGTACTAAACATATTACACTAAGAGCCTGATTCATGCAATAATTTGCGGGGAAAATCAGGACTTTGCAGGCCATTCTGCGTGCACCATCCTCTTTGTCAATTCATGTAATCGACTTTGTGGGAATTTTCCGGATTGTTTGGGGACTTCGCACAGGTCTGGCATGCCTCTGCGAGCAGTTAAGCGCCTTGCACAAGTCTCCTCGCAGAGTGTGGGTTGGGCCTATGTAGAGACTTAAATAGGGGGCAAAGCATGTAGAATGAGAAAGAACAAAAAAAATGTGGGCTTGCTGAGAGACTACCCGCTTGATCAGATCGCATGTCCCCAATTGCATACAAACAAGAGTATTCATGGAACTGACTGTGCAGCATCATGTCAGGGGATTCAGCATGCAAAGCCCTGGATAAATCTGCCATCTAAAAGCAGGCATAAGGTCCAAATTGCATAAGAATCACTGTGCAGAGGTACGGTATGATCAGGAAATTAGGGTTGCGTGCATACAGTTGGGGTGGCGATCTCAGGTAAGGGGTGTGAGTATGCAGATAAGTGGGGTGCAGGCACAGTTTATGGGGGTGCAAATGCAGATTGACCGGGAAAATACTGAAGTTACGGAAAGTGGTATGCATGGTTTCAGGGTGTGTTTGGGAGAATTCTCCAGAATGGCTAATTTCCCTTACCTACTGAGTCCCTCAAGAGCTGTGCTGGATTTCTGGGATTTATTTTTTTCACCTGGTGAGAGTGTGAGCCTTTTTTCGCACTCTTTTTTTTTTTAAACAATTTTATTAATTTTGTTCAGACAACAAATAACAAACCCAACTCAACTTACAGTGGTTACATATCTTGCTCATAAATGCACATACATTGTTACTTTTCCGCCCACTGTATTTGCCATCCCACCCCCCTCCCAAGCCTACTTTCTCCCATTGTCAGTCTCCACCTCTTGTGGTGGGGAGATCTCTTCAGCCACGCTTATTGAATCATCATCACTTGGTCCATCATACGAGGGCCCAAATAGCTCTGCTATTAATTGTCTCCAACCTGCTGGGGCTCTGGCTTCACCCTCTATGTCCCCTTTACACGCTTCCTGCCATGCAGCTGTTTCTGCCTCCGCCCACTTCTGCAAGTCCTTCCACCACGTCTCCACATTGGGCTTGTGGCACACTTTCCATCCCATTGCAATCCTTCTCTTTGCCAGTACAAATGCCAGATCTTTCAATTTACTCACATGTTTAAGCTTCCGCGGTCTGGGGCACCCTCCCAACAGGCAAGACCATACCGTTTCCACCTTCATGCGGATTCCTTGTCCTCCATTTTCTGTGCTATATCTCTCCAATATTTTGCTATCAGTGGACATGCCCAGAACATATGCACCATTCCTGTGTTTTCCTCATTGCATTTGGGACACACTTGGCTTCCGGCGTTCTTAAACTTGGCTATCTTAAGTGGCGTCAGATATGCTCTGTGAGTTATATACAACTGTATTTGTTGCAGCCTAGCATTTCTCGATACTTTTTTATGATACCCCTGAGCCCTTTCCCACATCCCATCACTCATCATATCCCCAACTTCCTACTCCCAGTGAAGTGGCTACATATTGCAACTGGCTCGCTACATAATATACTTCCCAGTTAGGTAATTTAATGCCCCCTTTCTCATGAGGGTTTTGGAGTTTCCACAGGGCTACCCTGTTCCTCATCCCGTACCATAGGAATTCCCTGCATATGCTGTCCAACTTAATAAAGAATTGCCGGGGTATAGAGTATGGGATGTTCACGAAGCAATGCAACAGTCTAGGCAATGCCACCATCTTGAGCATCGCCCCACGTCCCATCATTGCTAAGGGGAGTTTTGCCCAGAACCTCATACTGTTCTCCAGTTTCCGAACCGTTCTTTCTGTATTACGCCTGTGTTCGGCTTCTGCTGTATGATATATGTCTATCCCAAGATACCTACAGGTTGTAGCCTTCCACGGTATCTGGAGTACCGGCAAATTCTCAGCCAAGAGCCCTCTATATCTGCCCAGCGGGAACACACAGGATTTACTTGGGTTCATGGCTATACCTGAGAGTTCAGCAAACCTCCCCACCACTTCCAACACATACTGCAGATTCTCCTCTCGGTAGCGCAGATACAATAGCATATCGTCTGTGTATAGTGAAATTAAATGTGATGTTTCCCCAACGACAATGCCTATTGCGTCATATTGCTGCCTTAAATAAAACGCCAGAGGCTCCAAGGCCTGAATGTACAACATGGGGGACCTGGGGCATCCTTGTCTAGTCCCTCTCCCAAGTTGCCACCTTTCAGAGATCACAGATCCTGTCTTCACTCTCGCTAATGGCTCACAATATAGGAGTTCTACCCAGTGAAGATATCCTGGTCCCATACCGTAGTTGGCCAGGGCCGCCTTCAGCCAGGGCCATCTGACAGAGTCAAATGCCTTGGCCGCATCCAGCGACACTATCGCCATTTCGCTAGTGTCCTCTTCAGTATGTTCAATCACTCGATGGAGTCGCCTCAAATGATTTGAAATATTCCTATTTGGGACATATCCTGTTTGATCAGGATGAATCAGTTTGTTTATGACCTTCTTTAATCTGTTTGCTAGAACCGCTGTTAAAATCTTACTATCTTGGTTTAACATCGATAGGGGCCTATAGGAACCGCAGTCACTACCAGGCCTGTTAGGCTTGGGGAGTGGTATAATAACCGTTTCGCGCAGTGATTCCGGTAATCTCCCAACTTCATATGCTTTGTTAAGCATTTTCAGCAGTGGGGGGAGAATCTATGCTTTATATGCCTTATAAAATTCACTTGGGAGTCCGTCAGTTCCCGGGGTTTTACACGTGGGCAGCTGCCTCACCACTTCTCCTAGCTCTTCTAGAGTGATCGGGTGTCTAGCTCCTCCCTTTCTTCCACACTAATTTGGGGTAGCCCAATGTCTTCCAGTATGTCTCCTATCTCCCATCTTCTGCTTCCCGTCTCATCTCCGTACAAGCATCTATAATAGTATGCAAATTCTTGATTAACACCCTCTTGCGTATCCACTACGTCGCCTTTGTCTTTCACTATTGTTCTGATTGGGGGCCTTGGAGTCTCATTTTTGTAGAGCTGCAAGGAGTCTTCCTGGTTTGTCGCCTCCAGCATGTTGCCTTTCTATGTACTTTTTATAATTAAGATTACATAATCTCTCCCAGTATCCTGCATATTTCTGCTGCAGGCCCAGTGTCATTTCTGTATCTGCCTTAGTGTTGCTGCCCCGTTCCAATACCCTCTCCAATTCCTTTTCAGTGTCCTGTAATACGGTCAGAATCCCATCCTGCAGTCCTTTAGACTTGGCAATGGCAATTCCTCTCACTACCACTTTAAAGGCTTCCCAAAGTGTGCCCGCTGTCTCGACACTGCCAGTATTTATCTTGAAATTACGTATTATTTCCTCTCGCATATCCTCCTTGAATACGCTGTCTTTAAGCGCATCTGCACACAATCGCCATGTGGGTATCCTTCCCCTAGGGGGGCGGTATTGCCATGTTAGCAGCAGTGGCGAGTGTTCTGCGAGGACTCTAGCTTTGTACTCCGCCTGCGGAATTTCGGTCAGTAACTCCTGCGTGACAAATACATAGTTCAGTCTTGTGTATAGGCCCTGTGGGGCTGCATAGTGTGAATATTGTCTATCCTGCGGGTGACATGTTCTCCATGCATCTGTCAGCCCAAAATCCTCCAATAGTGCATGTAGTGCCTTTGCAGCCGGGGTGGGTCTAACTATTTTATCATCTGATCTATCTATGGTGGGGTTTAACACACAATTGAAGTCTCCCCCCCACAATATAGCTCCCCCCACGCTGCCACTGAGTGTACTATACAGGGTCCTAAAATACGCAGCTGTATCTTGGTTCGGGGCATAAGTATTTACGATGCAGATCTCTCTATTTTCCACCATCCCTCTCATGATCACCATCATGCCATCCGCCTCTACCTGCGAGCTCAGCAACTGAAACGGAACATGTGGGGCCATCCATGTGATTACCCCTCTTGCATAGGCAGAGTATGTTGCCCCCACCACTGTCCCTCTCCATTTCTTCCGTACCACTTCTAGTTTGTCTTTCATTAAATGAGTTTCTTGTAACAGGGCTATATCCACTTTCTGTCTGCGTAGGTACATCATTACCTTGTTCCGCTTCAGATAACTATTGAGCCCCCTAACGTTCCAAGTGACTATCTTAAGGTCTCCCATGGTTCATCTCATTTTCTGTGAGGTGTAGGCTCACCCCATAACTCTCCCCCAACTATAACAAACCACAGCACACAACCCCTTCCCTTCCTCCTTCCCACCCTACCCCAACCCCAACAGCTGCCCAGCTCCATCCCTGGATCTCAGGCTCCCCCGCTTTTGGGCTTACCCTGATACCCCGGGCAAGGCCCCAGCAGGGCGTCACCGCACTATCGGCGACCTAACTAAACTCTAAATGGGGGATGTAAAGGTTGGACCTGCAAGGCTCCTAGTCCAAATCTTGATCGCAATAGTAGCGGATCATGTGTTTCTTCCAGCTTGATCACACCCTTCAACAAGCTACTTCAATGACTATATTCCAGTCCCATAGACTTAAGTTCTGACACTCCCCGGTGCCCCTCTCGTTCATTACTTATCCGCATCGCCTCCTTCTCCTGTCCGAACGTATGACTCCTGGGGGCATCCCTGCATGTCGAGCCATCCCATTGCTTCTTCCGGAGTTTCAAAAAACAAAGTTCTGTGCTTGTGAAAAACCTTCAGTTTAGCCGGGTGAAGCAGCATGTACTTATGACCCACCTCTTGCAATCTCCTCTTGACTGCCCCAAAGTTCATTCTGCTCCGCTGCAACATCAGGGTATAGTCCGGGTAAGCCATTATGTTTGCCGACCCCCTTTGTATTGTCCCACCTTTGCAGAAGTGTTCCAGGATCCTTTTTCGATCCCTGTAGTTAAGTATCTTGGCGATTACCGGCCTTGGTGGGCCTCCTGGCGGTGGTTTCTTCGTTAGGGCCCTATGCGCCCTTTCCACCGCGAACCCCTGAGACAGCACTCCTCCAGTGATTCCTTGTAGCAACATTGTTTCAACTAATTCCATGGGGTTCTGGCCTTCTGCTCCCTCTGGTAGTCCAACAATACAGATATTATTTCTCCGGGCTTGTCCTTCGCCTCCTCCGCTCTGCTCTCCACTCGTTGTACCAAAGCGTGAAGCTCCGACCGGTGGGAAGCACAGTCCGCCGTGTTAGGGCCCATCTCCTTCTCGAGGTTCCCCGTGTGCTCCGCCAGAGACCGAACATCTTGCTGTAACAGATTCACATCCTCTTGCACTGCCCTAACCTGGAGCTCCAGCGCTGTTTTTAGTTCTGTCACCGCCAGTTCGAGCTTGGTCTCCCAAGCCGCCTTCAGATCGGCAATCGCCTCCAGGACCTCCTGATTCATGCCCATGGTGGCACTGCTCCCAACTTGGGCTTTGTCTTTGTTCCTGGCTCCTTCCGGGCCGGGCGGCGTCTTAGTGTATTCCTCTAATGTGGGTTGCTTACTTTTCAGTCTTGGGGGTTTATTAGACATAGTGCTGTGTCTATGAGTCGTGGGTCAGCCCCTTTACCCGTGGTCTTCAGTCGCAGCAAGAGTGGATTCTCGCTATACTCAGGGCCGACAGTATCTGCTGGTTCTTTCATTCGTCCACACTCCGCTCCGGGCACTCCTCCAGCATCTCTCCCTTTGCTTACCTTTCACTGCGGCCACCCGGACTGTGCAATGTGATGATTATTTCGTATCCCTAGTGATCCTCCTCGGCTGTTGTTGAACGGAGTCAGCTCCTCCGTCTCAGGGGTGCGCCCCTCGGGATCTCTTTGTTCTCGTCCGCGGCCATTTTGATGTCTCTTCTGCGATCGGCCTGTCAGTCCAAAGTAACAGTACGACTGTTCCTCCGCTGTAAATTTGCAGTCAACCTGCTCATGCTCTGCTCTGTGCCTTCCCACGCCTGCACATACTTTTTGGGCCGCCGCTAATAAAAAAAATGCGTTTCTTGGTCGGATCATGGAGCTCACAGGGTTTCCAGCCTATTCCATGGCTGCCAAGCCACGCCCCCCTTTTCCCACTCTTACATATGTTTTTGTCTATGTGTTGTACATTTTGTATGTGTTCATAGACTATGGAGTCTCACCTACTCCATAAGCATCATCTTTTTAATGTGTGTCACACAGCACCTTTAGTGTAGTGACACAGGGTTGTCTTTTTCAGACTTCCCACTCCGTTTTATGGGGCTGACTACTGTCCCCCAGAACATGTAAAGTTGCCATTGACTTTATTAGTCTTTTTAAAGTCACAGACCCAGTACAAACTATCTTACATAGAGTACTGGAAAGGGTTAATAGTTATCCCTTTTTGTCTGTCTCTCATGGAACATTATTTAATTCCCCTTTCTTTAAGATTTGGCTGGTGGCATTGGAATCTATAATTTTTTCCCTACCGCGGACTATGAAAATAGCCCTGGTACTGTTGTAGTAGCCTCACACTTTAAACACGCTGGACCCCTTTTATTTTATTTCGGTTCCGGCTGGGTTTATACGCCATTTCTTTTTGTAAAGGTCTTTCTCGTGTTTTACTCCGCGCACCAAACCAAGTTTGGTTCCTTTGTTCACCGGCCTTTGGCGGGCTTCTGCACAGAAGCCTAAGGAGAAGGCTTCTCCTTAGGCGCCTGAATGTCTGAGGGGGACAGGATGTGAGGGAGGGGTTTAAGACACCCTGGATAGGGACCCATGTCCCACTCTGTATGATTGGCTGAGGTGACTGTCTCGCCAGGACAGCCACCCTGCTGTGTGATTGACAACCAGACTGTGTGAATGGGGGAGAACTGCATAAAAAGCAGGTCTCTGGGACTTGGAAGGCAGAGTCACCACTGGATCGAGAGAACTGAAGAGAAGCTGACAGAAGAGGACCACTACCACGACTCAATCTCCCGGTGAAGCCCTGCTACGGGTCCGAATCTCCAAACTTCGGTGACAGGGAAGATCTGCAAGCAATCTTCTCCCCTTGAGCTGGTGGGACCAACCAGTTCGCTTCAGGAACCATGAGCCTGCAGGATCTGCCAGGTACGTCTGCCTCAGCTACAGCATTCTTCTGCTCTAAATGCACTGTGCTAACCCGGTTGTTTTTTCCGTCCGACGGCGGTGGAAGTGTTTAAAATATTTTGCCAATCCGAGGGCTTTTCCTTCTCTATCCTTTAAAGTAACTTTTCTTCCCACCAACTTGGTTTCCGACTCTTGGCAAAGACTTAACCACGAACTACGCTGAACTGTGTGATCCTCTGCAAAGACTCAGGTCCACTGACTTTGGCTCAGGCCTCTGGATTTGATTTCCTCACCGTAGTAGCCTTGTCTAGATTGCTCTGCCTACTTACTTGTTGGTGCTGCTTAGTTGTGAATAACCTTGTCTTTCCCTTCCCTTTTAAATTGCTGGAGTGCCATTTTGCTCACACTTCATTTCGAGCTTACCTTTTCCAGAATCTATTGGGTGGTGTGTAGTATATTAAGTGTGTGATTTTATACTGCTTACTTTAGTGAATTGTTTTACAAATGATGTGTAAATATATGTATATTCTTTTACTCAGAAACCTTGAGTCAGTTTTTGCTTGAAAAATAGTAAATTGCTTTTGTTTGTGTAACTACTGATACTGCTCACTTTACTCTTGAGATAAGTCTGGCTGCTCAGCCATTGCTACCACTTTACTGTGTAGTACAGGCCTGTACCAGAGGTGCATTTGTATTGTCAATTGTAGTCTTAATTGTGTGTGGTGGTCCCAAAGGGTACTGAAAATGATTCTGCCTAACAGGGTGCAGTGAAACGTTAAAGGGGACCCCACATGTGTCACCAGGGTGCTGGCTTGATTGCGGTGGACATCACACAGGATTGCTGGGGTGCATGTGTTTTCAGCAGGGGAGCACACACAGATAGGTATTGGAGGCTATATTTGCTTTGGGTAGGGGTGTGTTGGGAGCGTTCCGGCCACGATTTGGGTCTAGGGTTTCTTTGCTTAAGATTTTTGCTTAAGAGATTTCATGAATATGCAGAGCACGCACAAAAACCTGTGCATGCAGGGACTTGCAAAGTCTATCTGGCCGTGCAAACTTTGCAGGATCTATGTGCACTCTTCCATGAATTGGGCTCTAAATATGCAAAAAGTTATTTATGAGTAAGCAGCTATCATTGTCACTGCCTCAGGATCAATCAATAATTTCAGAAGCATAATTGTCACTTTAAAAGTAATTGTCGATGGCCCCCATGGGGCGCAGGCAAGACGGCTGCCTGAGCTGTGAGCTCAGTCCCCTGCCTTGGAGTTTTGGTGGAGATATGGTGAAAAGCAGCTCCTGCTTCCCTAAACGTCGTATCCCCTTCACTTGCGAGGTTGTGGGGATTTGGCAGAGCCTCGTGGGCCTGAGGAATTGAAGAGTTGATCCCCCCTGTGGAGGCGGACTGGAGAGGAGCTGGGCCTGCTGGTCCTGCGCAGCGCTGCAGAGGCCACTCGCAGGAAGAGGAGCTGGCTGAGAAGACTGAGGCTGGAGATAGAGGCGGACTGGGTCTCGTGGGTGATACTCCCCCATTGAAGCTGGAGGAGAGGACGTGGCTCGTCTGGGAGAAATGAGGGACGGGGTACATACAACCCATCTCCCCTGCCCAGAAGTTCAGGCCCTGCGGGGCTGTGTGTGAGGGTCAGCCGGGCCCTTCAGCTGTGTTCTGGGCCAGAGGGGTGGACCACAGGGAGGCCCATGAGACTCCCAGCCGGTGTGGGAGCCAGGCACCACCCCCACAGAAACAGAAGCCAAGCGGAGGAGGTGCCCGCCCACTGTGAGGACGTGGTGGGTAGGCAGCAACTGGTCCCTCACCGCCCGGGCCGCCTTCGTTGTGTGGGACTGAGTCAGTGGAACTGCTGGTGATGGCGCTAGTCTCAAAGTATACTCCAAGGGCCCAGGGAGGAGACAGCAATGGAGGAATCTGATGTGTATGAGGCCACCCTCAGCACAGTTAATAAACACACGGCAAGCACCCACACCACGTCAAGCAATTGTTTTATGAACTTAATAAGGTGTCGGGGATCCCCTGTATAGCACCACAAGGGCCATCAAACTGATGTCGGAAAGTTGAGGAGACCATAGAGAGCCCTGCTTCATTGGGGGAGTTGAGGAGGCATCACCTTCACGATTTGGAACTTTATTGAAGAGGAGGCAAAGAGCCCGTGGATACCAGGCTAGGGGGTGGTGTTGTGCTGTGATTGTATATTTAGGGCGGATCCACTGGTGGTTACCAGTGAGGGCACGGGCTGTGCGAGGTTAGGTCCGGGGAGGAGGGATGCCTTGGAGGCATTACCACGTGTGAGAGGCCACCCACCGTCAGCACAGTTAATAAACGCACCTCAAATACCCACGGCAGGTCAAGCACCTGTTTCATGAACTTGGTGATGTGTCGGGATCCCCTGTATTGGAACACAGGGGCCAGCAAACTGACATCGGAAAGTTGAGGAGGCCATAGAGACCCCCGCTTCATCTGGAGAGTTAAGGAAGCATCACCGTCACCATTTGTGGCAGGAAGGAGCGCCATCTGGGGAAGCGGTGTCCGGGGCTACCCTGGTGGAGGGCCCTACCCAGAGACTCTAGTTGTCCTGCCATGAGTGATTCGGAGTGTTTCCTCCAGGAGTGAGATCGTGCTGGGGTGTCTGAGCCTTGCTGACTGGCATAAACCCAGAGAGCACTCAAGTGGACTGGGGTGGTCACACCTGAGGTCGGATCCTCGGACCTTCCCGATAACCCCTCAAGGCACAGGAGGAGACGACTTGGGGATCCTATGAGCTGGAATTTGGCCCTGGCACGGTTCCAGTAACAAGTCAAAAACACCATGGGGGAGATTGGAGGGGTCGGGGTGCAGCCCCACCTTCAGCTGAACTTGGCTCGATCAGAAGTGACATGCAGACTATCTTGGAGGAGATCAGCGGTATGAGGATGGACATGGGGGTGAGGCTGGCAGACCTATCGGCCAAGGTGGTTACCCTTGAGGACAGAATGGATGGGGTTTAGGATAATCAAGCATCTACAGGGCTCCTGGAAAAGCAGATGGAAGCCTGCTTTATGAAGATGGAAGGGCACGAGGAGGAGCTTCGCTTCAAGGTAGATGACATTGAGAAAAGGGGGAGATGGAATAATCGTAGGATCTTCGAACTCAAGGAAGCTGAGGGGGAGATACTGGTAGGCATGCAGTGAAAGGTACAGGAAATAATACTGATGGTCCTGTGCTCAGGAGAAGGTGAAAAGGTTATAATAGACAGGGTGCATAGGGCCGGTGGGTGCCCACGTTCAGTCCTGGCATGTATGTATTACTACGGGGACAAGATGAGGGTCCTTGAACAAGCGAAGCGCCTGACAGAGGTGAACTATGGCGATTCTAGGGTGGCCATCTTCCAGGACCTCTCCACTCACACACTACTGAGGCGGAAGAAGTGTGGGGCCCTCACTAGACGGCTGCAAGAGAAGGGGGTGAGGTGCCGCTGGGGCTACACCTTCTTGTTGGTGTTTGAGAGGGAGGGCGAGCAACACCGTCTTGTGGCAGAGGAGGACATACAACAAGTCACAAAGGAATTGGTGGGCTCTTCAGAGGGGCCCGCTACAGGTAGGAGCGTCCATGGGGTGGATCCAGACCAGAGGCACTGAGGTCCGGAGTTGGCGCGTGGGAAACACAGGGTGAAAGGAGTCCGGAAATACTAGAAACTCAACATCCCCCTTACGCGGGACAATGATGCTTAAAAGGAGGCAACACCAATTTCGCATTGGTGTTTTGTAATTCCTGGGGATCACCCCGGAACCCTTTTAGAGACCTCAGGGGAGGATTACAGAGTTCAGGGGTGCTACTCGCTGGCCGCCGGAGGAATGACCAGTGATTTGAGTTATGGGGAACATAGTTGTCAAGAGTTGAGAAAGATGGTGCAGATGGTGTGCACACAGCTAATGAAAGGGGGGATCAGGAAGTTGGGGGAGTTAGCTTACGGTTCAATTTAAATGTCAGGGGGGTTACTGTTTCCCCCCGGCTGGTTTGGTAAAGGGGGTATGGAGGAGCTGTCCCTTTTAATTTATATATATATATATATATATATATATATATATATATATATATATATATATATATATATATATATATATATATATATATAAATACTGAGCTTTAGTGAAGATCAAATTAATGCCATCGTGGGAGGACCCACTTTCTTTAACGTGCAGGCCATGAATAAAATCACAGCAGCAACAGCATCCAGTGATGATTAATTAAAATTGAAAAATAATTGTTTTCGAACTGAGCTGCATGGTCATTTCCTGAGGGAAAACCTCAGGGTAAATCTGGTCCCACTAGGCTTGATCATCCGCAATGAACCAGCACTATTCCTTTATGATAAGGAATACATGCTTGGGTTCAGTCAGATCTCAACAAAGTGCTGTAGTGATCTGATGTTCCTGACTATCACGACAGCGCAAAGAATACATCTGAAGATCAAAAAGGATCTTGAAAAAGAAGAAGAGAAATTCCTGAGTAACACAGACTTAGAGAATGCTAGGGACAAACTCAAAGAAATCAACAAAAATATGGATCAATTCATGGCAGATGCTCTTGAAAAAAAGCATAAGAAATTAGCAAATGACAAAAGCAGTTTTAAGATTGAGAATGTCTATCCCTATCTTGCTGCAGACTACAACGAGAACAAAGAGAAGCAGAGGACACAAAACATTGGTTTGACAACTAGGCAAAAGAAAAAAATGGGTTTCATTTTTGGATACTTCAAACTCTGACTCCGGTCATAATTAAGCAATATGACCTGAGCGGCGGGGGCATTACAGACTCAGGTAATGCCCCGGGGCCCATAGTTGTACAGGGCTTTGCCAGAGTCGGTAATGCCCCCGCCGCGAGTGTCATATTGCTATTAGTACCCTGGCCCGCATTATATGCGTGACCGGGGCACTAAAAGCATTTTTTTTCTTTCCCGAAAAGCCGCAGCGTTTCGAGACAGAAAAAAAAAAAACGACCAAGAAATTGGCCGCCGGGAAAGGGAAAACGGGAGTCCGTTTTCTCTTTCCATGGCGGCCTTCGGGAGCGGACGCGGTGGGAACACAAGTGTTCTCAGCGCGTCTGCTCCCGAAAAAAAAAAGAAGCAGAAGGTAAGTGGGTTTGGGAGGGTGGGAGGGAGGGGAAGGAGGGGAGGGAGGGTGGGGGAAACGTACCATCGTCCCTGCCAGGGGACGATGGAAGCCTTCAGCTGTGTGGAGGCGCAGAGTCTCCACACTGCTGGAGACTACCATCGTCCCCCACCAGGGACGCAGGGGCAAGAAGGTAAGTGGGGTGGGGTAGGGAGGAGGGAGGGAAGGGCAAAAAAAATAGCTTACCCGAGTCCCAAGCGGGGGGCGGAGGCAGCCTGTCAGCCGTGGGGAGGCTCGGAGCGGGGATGGCCCCGCTTCGAGCCTCCTCATTGGCTGAGGGGCTGCCACACCCCCCCCGCCGAGGACAAGGCAGCTGGAGTCCCAGCCGAGAATCGAAGGATTCTCGGCCGGGTAAGGACCCGGCGACAGCCAATCAGAATGCGTGTTGCATTCTGCTTGACTCTCGCCAGGTACTAATAACCAATAGCCATTCTATGGGAACTTCTCGTACCCTGGACCATACCAGGTACAGCTGCCTTTTTTAGGATGTGGGGACCCCAGAAGTGCAAACTGGGGTCCCCCACCCATGCCGATGTTCGGTTTTCCCAACTGGAGACAACCGAGGGGGAGGAGGAGATCACAACGGAGACATTAGAACAGGACTCCAACATTATTCCAATTTTCAATATTTCCAGCATAAATCTGACCAAAGGGGAAATCAGTGTCCTCTCCAAAGGACTCTCATTTGGCCCCACCAACCCGACCACCTGGTATAACATTGATTGTGAATTAAGGAACTTCTTCTGTAAATTCAACTAAAATCCCTTTTCCAGGAAATAGGAGAAACGGACCAAGAAATTGACACTGGATTCCGTCCCACATCTACATTTTGTCCAGGAGAAGCTGAAGTGGCACCTGCTATTATCACTTTTGAAAAATGTGTACTACAAGAGGTTCAGAAAATTCAAGCCAAGACCAAGGAACATAGACATAACCTGACCGATAAAGAGCAGAAATAAGTTTTTTTACTGAATTTCATAGGTTTTTAGTAACGCAACTTAACCATAACGAACCTTTATCAAACTTTTTTTCCTGAATACACATATATTTAGTGTGAATCTGATAGATGTTTACTAGGATTCCCTTACTTTATATACATATAACATGCTGAACCCCCTGCTAGTGAAGTTAATGTCCGCAGACTGTGAGAATGTCTGCGGATGGACGCGGACAACATCAACACTACCCAAAAACACAGGGGGTATTTTAGATTGTTATATCATGCTATATAAACACTGGAAAAGTACAAAAAACAGCACATAAACACATTATATGTATTAATAAATAAGAAATGGAACCTATTTATGTGACACATCGACCATCCATTTAGATACCATATGTACTAAAAATGGAATATACCACAACAAAAAAGATATGCCCCCAACATAATTATCTGACAGAAAGTGCTCAGCTAAGAGCAACAGCAGACCTACACAACAGTAAGAACACAATTTACCAGAAACCAGCAAGTACACTTCATTTTTCTTATATATCTCTAAACTTTCTGTATTTGGTACACTAAAAGTAATATATTTTTTTTACACAGAAATGTCCAGTACTTTGGAATGGCTTGAGGAAATGAGTGAAGATAGTGATACTAATGGTAGACACTTCTCTTTCTCCTTATAAGCAAATTAATAACCGTTACTTTATGTGTACTTAACATATATATTTTCTTTTAACAGACCATACAAACATTGAAAATGATAACCCAAAAGAGACATTAGAAAATACTTTGCAGCGCATGGAACAAAAAATGGACATGCTTATGGAAAATGTCAATCTTCTGAGACATTTTATGGAGGACCACATAAAAGAAAAAATTAAATATCATTGTCCCAAATGCACCTGTTCCCCCTCTCCATGTCCCAGTCAACTATCCCCAAACCCTGGACGTCAAGAAAAACGTTTTGATGAGACATCCATCCCTTCATCCCCTCCCATCCATCCACTCCAAACCCCTAATTCTCCAGTGTTTGTGTCAGTTTCTGCTTCCCCATCTATTTCATAAATGTAATATCTGTATATAATTTTAAAAAATGTGTGTTTTAATGTAGTTCTTTGTGTCTTATTTTTTTTTAAAGGCAGTTAAGGTGTCCGCGGTCAACGCGGGTGTCCAGAATGTCCATAATTATCCAAAATGGAGGTGTCCTGAGGACACTATGGGCCTCGTCACGACTTGGGCGGTAACGGTAACGCTATTAGCGCGGGCAGTATTAGCCCTACTGCCAAACTCCCCGGTGCTAATAGCACCGGATCACGAGTTCGGCGGTAATGTAAGTCCCCATTCCCCACTGAGCCCATTCGGGAATGCCTCATTCCCCATTGGGCTCAATGGGGAATCTTTGCGCTAATACCGCCGGCGGATTTCCCGCCGGCGGTAATAGCGCAAATTTTCGGCGGATTTCCCCCCAGCTCAGAGCTGGGGCGAAATCCGCCGAAGCCCTGATTTGGCGGACCCTTAAATACGTCGGTAATAGCGCTACCGCCGGATTTAAGGGTTACCGCCAAAGTCGTGATGAGGCCCTATACCTGTCCGTACTGTCCGCTTGCAAGATAGAACTGTTCTTAGAACACTTTTGGTGTCCGGAATGTCCGCAATTGACTAAAATGGAGGTGTCCTAAGGACACTATACCTGTCCGTACTGTCCGCAAGCGAGATAGAACTGTTCTTAGAACACTTTCGGTGTCTGGAATGTTTGCAATTAACCAAAATGGAGGTGTCCTAAGGACGCTTTACCTGTCCATACTGTTCGCATGGAAGATAGAACTGTTCTTAGAACACTTTTGGTGTCCGGAATGTCCGTAATAAACCAAAATGGAGGTGTCCTAAGGACGCTATGCCTGTCCGTACTGTTTGCATGCAAGATAGAACTGTTCTTAGAACACTTTTGGTGTCTGGAATGTCCGTATTTAACCAAAATGGAGGTGTCCTAAGGACGCTATACCTGTCCGTACTGTTCGCATGCAAGATAGAACTGTTCTTAGAACACTTTCGGTGTCCGCAATGTCCGCAGGAAACCAAAATGGAGGTGTCCTAAGGACAGTATATCTGTCCGTACAGTCCGCAAGCAAAATTGAACTGTTCTTAGAACACATTGAGTGTCCGAAATGTTTGTAATTAACCCAAAATGGAGGTGTCCTAAGGGCACTATACCTGTCCGTACTGTCTATAGAACATCTACGCACATGCGCACCACACCCATAAGTCCTACGAACATCGCACCTGACCTGTCCGTAACTGTCCGTATTACTTGTGTAGCACTTTTAATTACTTTGAGGACCCTGACACTGTCCGCAGAACATCCGCGTGCATGTGCATGATCGTTCATATACATGTGGTGTCCAGCGGACACCGGTTCCTTTTGCAGACGTGTTCGCGACGTCTTCATGTGACCGCACCAACGCTGAGCATGTGTCCTGAATTGCGGACACTGTTCGGAACCGCAAACATTTTAAAAGTACTTTTTTTGGGCAATCCGAAGTATTTTACAGTAATATTCACCATACACATGTCCCAGACAATGACCCTGACTTTATACATACTTTTTAGAACTTTTTAAGCCTTTTTGGGGTGTTCAATCTGTCTGCGGACAACGTGGCTGTTTGCGCAGTGCGCACCTGCACCCCTATAAAGGGCCACGCCCCAGAGCTCATCCTCATTGTGCTTCTCGCTATCTGACAGAGCATTGTCTACTTTGGCTGGTAATCTTCCAGATTTTGCTGCTCTTGCTGCTTTCCATCAGACCTGAAGGCATCCATGCTTGCTGCTCCAGCTGGTGCTACATCTGCCTCAGCACCACCCCACCCCCTCCACCACCACCACCTCCCCAAGGGCCTGAAGAGGGGAACAGGCATGAAGATGTAGAGGAGGATGAAGAGGATGATGGGGATGAGGTAGTGGAAGTCCCTACTACCAGCACTCACTGTGAGTCTTGGGTGTGACGGTTGTTTACCATTCAGGGTGAAGTGCCAAAAGCGCGTGCGAACAAGGTCACCTGAAATCAGTGCCACATGGTGCTGAGTCGTGCGAGGCCTGGTTCGTACAGCTTTGGTATGACATCTATGAAGCGACACCTAAGGTTGTTCCACGGTGGGACCGTTCGCAAGGTTGTACCTTGTGATCAACATAGTAGGTTGAGTTCCTCTACCACATCCTCTGTTTCCGCTCCTGTCACCACAAGAGACACTGCTGTGGGACAGCACATCCCTCCAGCTGCCTCACAGGCCATTCACAATGCTGTTGACCCTTACCTTTCAATGGTCACAATATTGTGTATGTACTGCGATGCAGTACTCTGCAGGGGGAGTCTCTTCAGAGTGCTTTCGAGACTACGGTCAAGGAGCATGAGCTGCCCACTACCTAAATAAGGCCCACCCTACATCTTCCTCTCTCCACCTGCCCTTTCTCATCCCAGTGGTTGGTGTCCCTTCCTTACCCTCCTTTCCCCTACTTTTCTAGTGTGTCGTGTGTAAAAAAACAAAAAAAAATATAAAACAAAAAAAAAAAAAAAAAAAATAAGGCTCATTTCAGAGCCGCCTTTCACAGTCCAAAAATAAAAGTGACAAATAAATAGTACAGGGCCCTGTGCATTTTTAGAAGTCCGTGGACAGTTTGCGGACATCTAAAATTTTGGGGTACTGCCATATCATAACCATTACACTTTTCTCTGGGAGGAAGTGGTGGCTCTGAAAAGAGCCGTTTGGTGGAGTTTGTGTTTGAAAAACTTCAAATGGTCAATATCTACTGCTAAATGGATGGCTGTAATTCCAAGAAAGGTCGTAATGCATTTTGTAATGCATTTTGTACATTTCTCAGAAAAATCTGATTGCCAGCATAAGTAAGATGAACTCCATCTCTGCGAAAAATGTATGTGCTATGAAAAAAATTATTTTCATTATGAAAAGAGGACATGCCAACATCTCTTAGAAAGGCACAAACAGCCTTATTTCCATTGCGCCTCGCTTTCTCGATTTGTGGACCAAAGGAAGAAGAACGCAGCCACATTTGTCTCTGCACAATATGAGAAAAAATTACTTGAGAATTTGGAAACATGCCCATGACCTTCCCAAGTACTTCTTTCATTGCAAATTGCAAACAAATTCCAGACACATATCCAAAACTGTCCCCTCCACAATGAATGATAATTATGTCTGGATGATGATCTGTCTCCAAACTAGCACAGAGAGGTACCAAGTCCAGCCACGTCATTCCACGCACTTCCACATGAGGGAATCCAAGATCTGAAGCTATTCAACAGCGTTCTGCATGCACCTCCAACCAATGTATCCATGAGTCTCCCAAAATCCATATAATCTGTTTTCTGAAACACACAGCCACAGCTATCTGTTCTTCTCTCAGAAAAAAGACTTTCTGACAAACTCTCTTCTTACACAATACACCCAGTAAACTTTACTGACCAATCCCTTGCTTTTCTCATTCTCATTTGCAAGCCTCTCCACCCCAACATCCCCGTATGTAATATGCGATGTCTGCAGACTATCGTCATGTACGCGGACATAACATATCAAAAAATCTGAGCGCGGTGTATTTAAAGTTAAACAGGGCGCCCCATTTCCCCTTTGAGGTTTGTCTTACTTTACTCCTAAAAATCTTCATATTACCTTCTCCAAAGCAACCCTCACATTCCAGAACAGCATGGCATTTCCCATACAAGATAAAGAAATGCCATCTTCTTTCAAATAAACAGCATTACTGGAATCAATATTATCATTATTACAGAAAAAACATACCAGCTCTAAGCATGAAAGCACACATGCCTCGGTTGATTGCACACCTAGCAATATTTTGCTGAGGACAAAAAACAGAACTATTGTCCCATATTGTCGTTGATACTAATCCAGAAAAAATAAGTTTGGCATTTGGAAGGATGTTCATTACTGCTTGAACCAAGTGTTCCAAATCTGCCAACAAAGTAGGGGCACTGACATAGCCCAAATGGAAAGCACCACAGTGCAAAACTACCACATGGGGACTGTTCATCCTGCCCATATCTAAACAAACTTGTGCAATTCCCTGTACATTGCAATCAGGCACAGTGCTCCACAAGACCTCCACTCCTTTAACATCAAAATTGTTTGCCACATGCCTACATTGAGCATACTGCTGTAGACCATGCACAAACATATCCCCAAGCACCAACGCCCTGACTTTCTCCACCTCTGCCATCTTAACTACACACAATATATTTCAACACAAATCCACAACCTCAACAACAGATTGGCTGATCCCTATAGTCCCCTTTCCATGCTGGATTTGCAGGAAAACCCTGGATGCGTCACGCCCTGTCTGCGGACAGCCGTGGTGTCCGTGGACAGTGTAACTCTTGGACAGCCCTTCTACCCTTTCCACTTCACTCTCTGTGCCATTCCCTCATTGGCTACAGCTAAGCAGTCACACAGCCATCCACCAATCACATCCAAGACCTCTACATCTAACTACATCATCAGAGTTCAACACCTATATGTACTGTTGATCACTCTGAGTACAAGTCTCATATCATTGGAAAGCACCTACTACAAAAACTACTGTGCAAGTCTCCAAGATTTCTACATGCAACTACAGGCATATCCACATGCAAGAATACAAACTACAGGTATGCATATTTTCTGTACAATACATGAACAACTTTTATGAATGCATATAAACAGAGTAACTACCACTTAACCTGTATAACCTATAAAAAAAAACACTGTCATGTTTCCCATCTGCTATAATCAACTCTCACTTCCAAACCTATGTACTATCTATTTTTATTTTTTAGTTTTTACACACACAGCTATCTAAAACATTATAATGTTAAAATATGGGAGAAAGAACAGTATAATTAGAGAAAAACACTTAGTAGTGTATTATAAAATTACACACAATCAGGGTAATATTGAGCATCTTCATACACTCAAACTATAAATCACATTCTTCTACTTTTTTAACCATGCCTTCACAAATACATACATTCCATGCTTTTCTATATAATTTCTGCCATTTACCTTATAACAATTTCAAAATAAGTATATCATTATTTCTTCTATCTCGTAACATTCAATAACACAGCCTTAAAAAACCAAGTGAGTTTCATACACTGTATTCTACTCATTTGCAAAGCATATTGAACTAACATATTGTAAGTAAAATATAAAGCCTACACATAGTGAAAGGAAACTGCATTCACACAATATGTTCACCTATCAAACAAGAATACTACTACAAAAACATAAAAATAAATGTCTAAATTAACATCAGTGCTATAAACACACAAAAACACGAACTTTATTTTTACAATTGCAGTGAAGACCACTCTCCTGAAAAGCAGCAACATCTAAAGTACAAACAACAACTCAGAAGAAACCTGCTCATTCCAAACAAAAAACGTAAGTACAATACTACCATAATATTCTTACTGTTACTCAAACTCACTGTGCAGTTGATTCATGGAATTTGTGCGCCAAAAAACAGACATTTGTACACCATTCTGCCCACAATTCCCCATTTGTTAAAGAGGGATTAACAGGCAGAATAGCACACAAATCCTCGTTTTAGATGCACAAATGACATAACTCAGCCCCTAGAATGTTAGTATTACAGAACAAAGAACTGTGTGCAATTCTATACCATTAGATTTAGTATTAGTACTTCTCCTCACCACTAGCTTACTTTGTACGGTCATCTGACCCAAGTATATTAACACACAAATACTAGAATATTCTTCCCAACTAGTTGTAGCTTCCCAATGCAAAATCACACACCACCACATACATCCTTACCATCATAATCACACACTCATGCACACAGCACCCATACATTGCACAACAGCCCAACCCATACCTTCTTTTTTTCTGTAGACCCCAAAAAGTGCATACAAAGAACCAAGTCCGTAGAAAGCAACGCAGATGTAGAGCAAATGAAAATAAAACTGTCCAAAATAAGCATCCATCTCTAGCAGAATTTGTAAAAAAAGTTCAAACAAAAGATCTAATAGAGTCATCAAGCGCAAAAAAAAACGTCCAGTACAAAAACATTCCCTCGTCTTTCAAAATGTCAAATGAAACAAAAAGTGATTAACAACTATTCAGCTACCACTACTGCTAACACTGCTCCTATAAATCTTGATGTAGTGGCAAGTAACCATACCAAAAAAAGTATATTAGAAAAAATGTTCTGCCACAGAGTCCTTCAACATCTTATCAAAACAGGAGAGAAATCATGCACAACCCTTAAAACCTACCGTAGATAATTAATTTTAGAAGCTTTGATAGAGAGTGCAATCCTTTTGAAAAGGAAGTTTTTTATTTTAATGTTAAACAGAATGAAACCACTAACAAAACTAACTACTAAATTACAAAAAAGACTTCTAAATAAACGGAATGTCAACAAAAATAACTTCTTAAATATCTGTGGAGGTGAATTGAATCACACCACAAGCACAGAACCATATTTCAATGAAGAAGCATACAAACAAAAGCAAACAAACATAATTGCCATAGATAGCGGTGGAAGAGGCTATAAAAAACTTAATAATACCATTATGGAACAAGAAATACTGGTTACAAAAATGTCCCCAGAAAATTCAGTATCACCTCTCCATTCAACTGAACCAGAACGTTCAGTATACAAATGGCCATGCACGTCACTGTGTAACATTGCCAAACAATCTTTCAAATGCATACGCCAGTTCCTCAATCAGTATGTGAAAGGCAAAGACAAAATCAAAATTAAATCAAAATTAAAATACTACAAAATATGGATACCTGCCCAGTGCGCAAACACACAGGACTACAAGGACATTCCTTAGCCTGCATTTCAGGACCTATTTGCATAAGCACCTTCCATCATATCAAACGATATCAACACATCATTCAACTATAAGAATTATAGTATATACACTGTACTATGCTAAAAGTCCTGCATTAGCACTAGCCAAATTAAATAACAATGTTCTACATGGTACAGCCAAAGATCTACTTGAAGAAATAGAGCATGTCCAGAGAAAATATTTTGGAAGTGAAAGGCACTTACAAAATGCAATACATTTACAACAGACTAGCAACAATTGTACAGAGGGCTACACACATACAAAAAAGAAATACCAAAATTTAAAAGTACATCCACTGAAGTACCAAACCATGGGTGTGTGTTTTGCCGCAGAACTTTTTTATAAAAGTAACACAAAAACTGTGCAAGTATATGAGAGCATCATAATTCAAACAGTGCACCCATTTCAAGCAATAAATGCCTTCAACCAAAAACAGCAAAATTACCTCCCTCTGAATTAGTGAAAGGCTTTCATGGCAAAGTTGTTTATTTACCATTAGATCTGAAAGAAAATGTGAACACTCTGAACTACAACTTCCAATAGAGCAATCTTTAATTGTCTTAGTAAATGGTGTACCTACAAAAGACAAAAACATTTGGCAACAACTCGTAGACTTACATAAAGTTAGACAATCCTTGCAAAATCTAAAAGACAATAATGCATACTACAAAGAAATTAATATTGAAGACAACTTGAAGAAAACCACTAAAATAATTCAAGAGTCACCAGAAACTGGTCAATTTGAACTTCTAGATCCTGCTACACTATCCAATATTTTAAACCATTACTCAATTCATCCATTACACTCTACTGACACCATAAATGATGCACTAGAAACACACCAAATGCGACAAACCAAAGGATCACCAATCAGCATATGGAAAAAAAGTATAGAAGCACATGCTTTTCCTCCACTACTCTTTCCTACTGGAAAAGGAGGAAGGTACGATGATAGAACCATTCAGATAACAGCATCAGAATATCGTTTACAAATGTATTCTAAAGATCACAGATTTAGACAAAATGTGGAATACATATTCCACCTACTCTTTGAAAGTGAATTAGCAACTCTATGCTACGGAGTTGCACACACATTAAAATCAGGTACCCAATTTCAAAGTATGTCAGCTATGCAATTACTACAAAAAGTGCAAGAAGAAGATGAGTTTCTACAATCAAGCATAACAAATCTGTTAGCAAACATATGTGGTACTAAAGATTACTGGTTCAGACGTCACAGAGATGCACATTGTATGATAAGAAACCTTGGCCCGCCCACTTGGTTTGTTACATTAAGTTGTGCAGAACATGCATGGGAAGATTTACATGATTTCCTACACATACCAAACAAAAACAAAACAAACATAGATATATTAACACCTGGAGAAATTTGCTCTCTAGATCCTGTTAATGTTTCAAGATATTTCCATCATCGCTTCAATGCTATCCTACACTTTATTTGTAATAAAACTGTTGCTCCCCTAGGAGAAGTGCAACGCTTCCTTTGGAGAAAAGAATACCAAGCCAGAGGAGCACCACATATCAACATGCTTTTATGGATTAAAGATGCTTCTAAATTTGGTCAAGACAGTGGGGGTCATTCCGAGTTTGGAGGCAGCCATGGTGCTGTTAGCAGCTTAGGCATATAAATGCTCTCCCATAGAGAATGTGGCTGCTATGAAGCTGCAGATCGTTTAACCGGTACTGCTTTATATGGAAAATCTGAAAATATAGTATGGCTAAGTCTTGGTCCTGCTAAATCTAGAAAAAGAGTTCTCAAATCATACGACGACATAGAAACAATAGCCAAAAATGATCCCAACGGCCAAGACATTTTGAAAAATTATTTACTTGACACATACTACCCAAACAGAAGTACCACTTTGGAAACCATGTGTCTATACCACATAGCCCAAAACTTCACATACAAAAATAATATAAAACCCAATGAAAACAAAGGTAGATACAGAGTGACAAATTGTGAAGGCAGCTTAGTGAAACTTACCAAAAGAAACTTAATTAATCATATAACATTTTCATTAAAAACTCATCAACACAAAGAACTATATTACATGACCCTGCTACAACTTTTTAAACCATGGAGAAAAGAAGAAGAGATACTAGGTATTTATGACTCTTATGAAGACGCTTTCAAAGCAAATGAAAGCACTATCATCAATATAAACTATTAGAATACGCCAACAGGTATCTAACTGCCCCAAAATTCTATAACAACCAAACAGATAAATGAATACCACTAAATTATAACAAGAAATAAACAGTTAGAAAACCCCAACAGGTATCTAACTGCCCCAAGATTTTGCAACAACCAAACAGATAAATCAATACCACTATATTATAACAAAAAATAGACAGTTAGAATACGCCATCAGGTATTTAACTGCTCCAAAACTCTGCAACAAGCCAACAGATAGAACATTAGCCAGAAATAAGTGAACACTGAAAACAAACAAAAAATAGACTGTAGCATAACGAAAAAAAAAAAATGATCCGACATTTGTGATGTCATCTTTGATGTCCTGGGTGTTAGTCTTAGCAGTGCACAGTGGTGGCGCGAGTTATGGTTGTTCAACTTACCATTTCTGGTGAATTCAGGGTTTTTTTGGTTTTACTTGGAACCATAACGTCCCTTTAACAAAGTTTTTTTTACTGAATTTCATAGGTTTTTAGTAGTGCAACTTAACCATAACGTCCCTTTAACAAAGTTTTTTTTACTGAATATATATATATATATATATATATATACAGAGATGCTCCATGCCACCTGACCTCAAATATGGGAACTTAATTCTTGGACCTTTGTATAAAATGTCACAAACAGACATGTACACTCCCTTGTCATGATGTACCTGCACACACAACTTGGAAGAATTGATATGGGATAGAAACCCATTGGTAAATCAACAGTAGCAGGTTACTATGGCCACCACTGCATGTTTCTTGACTACTATTGCACATCTGGGCATGCTGAATTTCAGCTTAATTTGCACTACTGATGCGGTATGCTGTTACCTATTTTTACAATGAGCACACTATTGGCAAGACTACATGCACCTGGATCTAGTTAGAATCAATCAGGTGGGCAGGCATAGTTGTGACAGTACCAGCACAACAATCAGAACTATACACGCACACATCGTTAGGTCACGAGGACCTTGTTCACGGATTCAGGCCCATGGTGCACAAGCAGTACTGTAGGCTATGTTTTCCTACACACACTGCCTATGCTAGAGCTTGCAATTGGTTGCAAACACTTATATTCCAGCCCACCAATCCAGCAGCACTATCCTACAATTACAAGTAGGTGCAAGTCTTTCCCAGCTACAAGCAGACGCAGGACAACCCCAACGGGGCACATCTAGTGACACTTCTCATGCGTAAACCACCCCACTGCTATGTTTCTGTTTTGCGCATGCGCAAAAACACATTCACTGTGTGAATGGACTTGCTCCGCGTGTGCGCTGCAATCCAGCTACAGATTCATTTTGGCCCAGTCTCTACAGCAACCCAGATACAGCTCGGGACGCTGACCGGCTCGCCTGAAACGCCTCTTCTTGTACGGAGGTACTCAACTCATCAGCTTCCACCTGGTGAGTTTTATGCTTCTAAACCTTGAACATTTTTGCAAATTCTGGCCCAGCCCTGTCCAAGCACTATCAGCCCTGCATGATTTGGCTGGCTTTTTCAGGATGCGTGCACCCGTAGATGGCCAACGAGCAGTACATCAAGCACTATACAGGGCGTCGCGCTCTCTTTTTTGTAACATACAGCACCCAGCCCTGGGACATTTTTCACGTGTCTTGCCCCCGCTTCTGTCGATTTTCCAACCCTAGCATTCAGAACTGGGCCAGCCTTCACATGCATTTGCTTGCTCAACCCACAAGCTTCCCCTACTTATGGTATTTTTTTCGCTTCTTTCCACACAGGCTCCAGCACACTACTGGCACCTGCCTGGAATGCATCGACTTTCCCTGGGACTCTGCTCCACACAGAATGATCGCCTTGTATGCAACTTCATTAAATAAGTAAGTGCTATGTCACTCTGCAATTTGGGGGGGGGTGTTTCCTCCAACCTGGGCACCTTTAGGATGCGCAACCAGGTCATGTGGACCTACCAAACTACCAATCCTGACATTGTATTGCCTTACAACAATCTCAGGTTTTTGTACTCACAGAAACGTGAAGTAACCTAGGAATTATGTTGTCTTCTCCTTGTCTCCCTTCCAGATTATCTTCTAGTTGGAACCCACGGTCCACAATTGAAGCTCTATTTGGGAATCCGCGATCATCGCTAGCGCCTCCCGCAGCTCAGTTGATCTGCATTTTTGTCCAACATAAGAGGCAAATTCTCTTCAGTGACTACAGAAGCACCCCTTTTCAAGGTGGATGCGGCCAGCTCTGTTATCAATTTGCCTAAAAATGTTTTTAGCTATGTATAGATGAACCCTTTATGTTTAGTACATGACCCCCTTTAACTTGGGTGCAGCTTTGTTTCCCTTAACAAACGCCCATTTTTAATACTGTGCGCTCTTTTCTTGTTGTTTGTTTGTTGATTTGTTTGTTTGTTTATTTGTATTGCGCACCGGACCCGTAGGCATCAGGGCACATAGCATAAGATAATTCACAGCTTAGTTACACATCAAGATTAAACAGTACAACTAAGGCACACAGTATAGCAGAAAGGGGCCATGTGAGCAAAGGCAGGATGCAGGAAATACATTACAGGCAAAAGTAATTCTAATATCTAGAGTATTTACATGGAAGCGGCGTAGGTTCGATCTGGTAACAGGTACATATCTAATTGTCAGATTCTTTGAGCCATTTTATAGTATTCTGGCGGAAGTTTTGATAGGGTTGGTCAGCTCTGAGTGCGGCAGGTAGGGAGTTCCACAGTTGGGCTGCCTTGACTGGGTAACTATAGCCCCCAATTCTGGAGAGCTTAAATCTGGGGACGCCAGATAGTTGGTATTGGATAGTCAAGTAGTCCTTATTCAAGATTTTTTAGTGATTCTTTCTGTCAGATAGCAAGGTGCCACATTGTTCAAACATTTGTAGTTAAGTGAGGCGACTTTCAGTTTGATTTTGTCTGGTGCTGAAAGCCAATTATTAAGTCTTCTAATATTGGATATATGTTCTCTCATAGCAATTCCTAAGGCTGCTCTAAGGGCATTATTCTGCAGGATTTGGATTTTCTTGATGATTTGTTTGTTCGCACCTATGTAGAGTGCATTATAATAGTCCAGCTTGGACAAAATAAGTGCCCGGGCCAAGGTGGTGCAACTGTAGTTCGACAGGAAAGGTCTACCTGCTCTGATAAATTTGCATGTGTATGCCGTGGACGAGGCCATGGCATTGACCTGCCTATTGAAAGATAAGGTAGAGTCCAAGTAGAACCCCAAAGTCTTCACCCCCTGGCAACAGTGATGATAGTGTTGTCAATGTTAAAGGAGAAATATTTGAACTCAGTTTGTCGAGGGTTGAGGTAGTGCCCAGGATGATGATCTCAGTCTTATCATCATTCAGGCATAGCCCGTGGGTGGCCATCCATGCCTGGATGATTAGATAGACCCTATTTACCAAGGCCAAATCCTTGTCATAATCACCAGTAAGTGGTAGGGGGATCTGAGTATCATCTGCATAGTTGGTGTAGGTGATACCAAGATGATCCAGATAATCGAAAAGGGGCTTAGTGAAGATATTATATAAGGTAGGTGGGTAGGTGTAGAGTGGCATCCGTAGGTCCAGATGAAGGTAGCCTCCAATGCCTGCTGAAACGTCTTTACACACATAATTGAACTGCGGTCCACCTCAAAACACCAGGAATACACCTTCCGATGTTGACCTAGGACTGGTCTCTACACACCCACACCATTCATTAATTGACCTCTTAGTCCACCAGGAAACTATTTCCTTTGAACTGGTTAAAATTTAGAAATAGCTCACTCATATGCGACAAGATTGAGAACTTTTCATATACCAGATTTCAATAGGTTGGACTCTTTTGGGTGGTCAATTCACTTTTCTCCATATAACACACATGACTGTGGCAGAATTAGATTGTCTTGCTTTTCATGTTCACAGAACAAAGAATGCTGGTTTAGATTTGTGGTTTTTGGAAATTTGAAAAGAATTATGTTCACAAATACTTTCTTTACTCATGTTCAGGGTATTGCTTTTGATATTTGTTTTGTTTTCACCAATGACTGTATGAATTTATATGTATGTACACCATCTGTTGGTAAAATTCAGAAATTTAATATGTACACCATTTGTTGGTAAAAATCTGAAATGTAAACATTTTTACTTTTCAAATGAAATAGTGGCTACTAAGTCAAAACAGTAGTCAGTCAGAGTTATTGCTCGCTCTCTCTTGATTGGTGCTTCTGTCTCCAACTGGGTCAGCTGGGGATACAGATTTATTGATATATCCAGAGCAGCTCTTGGGTCCATCATTTACTGCTCTTGGAGGCAAACTTTATACGAGCCTCACCTCCAGTTAAAATAATCACACTACAATTAGAGGTGTATAAAATGGTTCCATGTAATTTCATCGCCTGCCTGTTCATCCCCAGGCTTTTTAACGTGCACATTCCATCGAATGTGCTCTAGTTTTTTTTCTATTTTCTTTTGGGTGGGAGGAGGGAGGAAGGAAGGGGGAGGATAAGGAACTTCATGCACAGAAATTCATATGCTAAGGAGGTCTTGCACCTCATAGGACACACCAGGAGTAACAGGCGAAGGGTAAAGATGGGGTATGGCTGAGGTCACAGTAGGTATGCTGAACATAAAGGGATTGAACTCTCAAAATAAAGATCTCTGACTAGTAATATGTTCTGTAAACAAAAACTGGCTGTTCGTGCAGGGTGCCGAATCATTGATAAAGGGCAAAGAGATTGCTAGGAACTTTTGGGCCTCTCACAAGACTTCTAAGAAGGAAGGGGTGGGTAAATTGCTTGGTAAATCTTTCCACTTGACCGAGATTCAGGTCAAAAGGGGATTAGGAGGATCATTCCTGGGCATAAAAGGTATGTACAGGGAAGTACGGCTTATGCTCGCTACACTATATGCACCCAATGTGGGACAAGTGGGGTTCTTGCACCAGGTGTTTAAGGTGATGGATATATGGGCAAAAGGTGCGAGGTTGCTAGCGGGAGACTTCAATTTGATACTAGAGCCTAAGCTGGACAGATGGTCAGCAAAAGGGACAGGCATGAAAGGGACGACTAAAGATAGCGTTGCCTTAGGGGATCTCCTGCAGGACCACTTTTGGGTGGATATTTGGCAGAAAAGCTGGCCAGGCCCTGGAGGTTATTCGCTCATCCCTCCCCCACACCAGACGTATACGAGAACTGACCTCCTCTTGATCCCAAGTGAGCGAGTGGATGAGGCAGGGACACCCAGGGTGGAGGCGATCATGTGGTCAGATCATGAGCTTCCGGTGGTGAGCTGGCGGCTCCCTGCCCATCTCGGAGCATCCAGTGGTGGTGGTGCAGAAACACTCTCCTGAGGGATTGGGTGTTTAGGGATTTTCTGGGAAGGGAGATACAGGCTTACTTTGAAATTAATGACAAACGGGAGACAAGCATGGCAATGGTGTGAGAGGCAGCCAAAGCCACCTTTCGGGGATTACTCATCGTGGATGGGGCTCATAGGAAGTGCGAAAGGGGACTGATTGAAAGTAGGCTCTGAGGGTAATTGAGTGCATTGTGCCCCCACCTGATTCAGCTAGACTTAGTCAGGGTGGCTTTATTGGGAGAGATGAGGGATAAGAGGCAGGAATCAGGGTCCTGATTGGGGAGGTTGTGAAGAAGATGCGGTATACCCAACAGGGGTATTATGAAAGGGGAGACAAGGTGGGGACCCTACTGGTGAATAGACTGAGGGGTTTCAGGGTAGAAAGGAAGGTAGAGGGAGTACGGGATGCAGGGGAACTGATATTGCGGCCTGCTTTGCTGACTTTTATAAGGAGTTATATGCTAGGCCGCCAGAGCAGTAGGTGGAAGAAATCTGGCAATACATGGCTGATCGGCATCTCCCTAGGCTTAGCAGGGAGGAGTAACCATGGAGGAGGTAGTGGGGGCCATTCAAAGATTGAAGACAGCAAAAGTGCCGGGGGACGACAGCCTCACGGCCGATTTTTTGTAAGCAATAACAAACCTCTTTAGCAGCGCCCCTGGCCAAGTTGTTTAATTTCATAGTGGGGCAGGATGCAATACCACCAAGGGCTTGATAGCAGCCATCCCGAAACCCAGGAAGGACTTAGCCAACTGTGCCTCATATAGGCCAATTTCACTCCTTAATGTGGATGCCAAGATTTTCGCCAGAATCATGGCGACACATTTGGAATCTCAACTCCCCTGCCTGATTCACCTGGATCAGGTGGACTTTGTGCTAGATAGACAGGGTGCGGACAGCATGCAGAAGACTCTCCATGTCTTGAACACGTCGAGTGTAAAGGAGGAGGGGGTGCTCCTGCTGTACCTTGATGCTGAGAAGGCATTTGATCGGTTGAGTTGGGCCTTCATGGGGGCCCCATATATACGGGTTGGATATCGGCTCTGTACTCGGAGCCTACAGCTAGGGTGGTGGTCAATAGCACCAAGTCATCGTCATTTCCATTGTGGCAAGGCACACATCAAGGGTGCCCTCTCTCTCTATCGATTTACGGGTTGGTAATGCAGCCAAGGGGTGCATCGATTAGGGACATTGAGGAGATTAGGTGTATCAGGGTAGGGGTGGTTGATTTTAAGGTTAATCTTTTTGCGAATGATGCCCTGCTCGACATTACAAGGCCCTCCCACCCGTCCATTCTTTGTTGGAGAACCTGGAATACTATGGGAAGCTATCCAGTTTTAAGGTCAATCTGGGAAAGTCAGTGGCATATGTGGTAGGAGGAATGCCAGATGAGGAAAGGGACTACATTGGGGGACTCCTGTTCAAGGTGCAAAACGAGACGTTCCGATACCTGGGGGTCCACGTGACACAGCGTTTTGGGGATCTGTTTTATAGTAACTTCCTTCCCCTTTGGTCTGCTATAAAATGGGACATGGAGAGAAGGTTGCGTGCGGGGTTGTCCTGAATGGCACGCTTAAATTCTTTGAAGATGGTTCCTCTTCCCAAATTCTTTTTTCTTTGTCAGGTGTTACCCATACTCATACCTGTACCTGTATGCCTGTATCATTATTTTTGGAGATGAAGAGAGCGATGCTGCGGTTCCTCTGGGCAGGGGCTAAACATAGGATTGCAGATGGGACATTAATGCAGGGAGTAGGGAGTAGTGGGTTTCCCTGACCTGGAGATGTACTACAAGGCAATCCAGCAACCACCAGGACCCGGCAACCCAGCTCCGGGTCCTGGTGGACCATGTTAACCCACAATCAGGGAAGCAATGGGTGGTGATGGATAACATAGTATTGGCCCTGGTTATTTTAGAGGAGTGGTTGTGGGTCCCTAGAACCAGTATCCCAAACAGAGTGCTTCATTATCTGATTCTGGAGGCCGTGTGGTCCATCTGTAGGGAAAAAGGGCATGACAGGTGGCTTACAACATGGCCATCGCCCCTGATTTGCATTTGGGCCCCTCCACTTAGAGACAGAATCGAAGAACCATTGACATTTTAACCTTGGTACGAGGCTGGGCTGAGCAGGGCCGGACAAATGTGGAAAGGGAAGAAATTCATCTCTCTGAATAGACTGGAGGAGGCCCTAGGTCTTAGTGAACTGTCACCTTTTCATTTTTTACAATTGAAGGGGGTCTTGTCGGAGGAAAGTTGGGGGGCTAACCTAAGAAGGGACCTGACGAGCTTCGAGAAGTTCTTGATCACACAGAAGGGATCCAGGGGGTTAATAGCTGAATTGTATAGGCAGCGTCTCCTGGTGAGCCTGCAGGGCCCTGCCCCTTCCAGATTTAAATAGGGACAGAGATGAAAGATACTTTGTGGGCTCAGATGTGTACGAGGGTCTCCCACTCCACTACATAACTCCAGTAAAGGCACCAAGCCTTGAAGTTACTTCATAGGTGGCACTACCCAACAATGAGAATCGCCCGAATGAGGAAAGGATACGACCCACACTGCTGGAAGTGCCACAGGGAAAAAGGGGATTACATACATAGGTTTGTTTGTTTGTTTGTTTTATTATTTATAATGCGCACCAGACCCAGGGGTATCATGGTGCAGAAGGCAAAAAGGATATTTTCAGCTTTGGTTACAGTGCTGTACAAGGATTTGCAGTAGATGAAGAGGTGACAATAGGTTAATTATATATTAATAGGCATAAATATGTCAAAATTATACAGGTATAGGTATGTCAGAATTGTATACAGGCATACATAAATCACAATTATATACAGTCAAGGATAGGCAAAGAACAGTCAAATGAAGAGGTTGAGAGGGGGTGGTGATGTATACATGGTGGCATAGTGGTGTTCTCCGGGTATTTAGTGATCGTTTTCTTTAAACCAGTTGAAGATATTGCGTCCGAAGTGGGGGTATGTTTGGTCTGCCCTTAGGGTGGGGGGTTGGGTGTTCCACAGTTTAGCGGCTTTAACTGGGAAGCTGCGACCACTGGTTTTAGACAGTTTGAATCTGGGGACAATCAAGGTGTTAGCGTTGGCCATTCTAGTAGGACGGCTCGATGGGGGTCTCTTACATTTTTCTATGAGATAGTGTGGGGCGGCATTGTTTAGGCACTTGTGAGTGAGTGAGGCTGTTTAAGCAAACTTTTATCATTGTTGGTAAGCCGATTGTGCAGTCTTCTTATTTCTGAGATGTGCACTTTTTTTGCTATGCCCAATGCAGCCCTAAGGGAATTTTTCTGAAGGATCTGGATTTTATTGGTGATGTATTTGTTGGTTCCTAGGTAGAGGGCGTTGCACTAATATAATTTTGATATAATTAGGGCTCTGGCCAGGGTGGTGCAGCTGTGCAAAGAGAGAAAGGGCTTAGCAGCTCTAATAAGCTTAGAGGTATAGACTGTGACAGATGCCATGGAGTTGACCTGTTTTGAGAAGGAGAGGGTGGTATCTAGGTAAAAACCTCTTGTTTTAACTTCTTTGGAAACATTGATGGTGTTGCCATCGATGTTAAAACTGGTGTAGATGTGACTGAGTTTGTTAAAGTTGGTGGAGGTGCCGAGGATTATGAGCTCAGTTTTATCATCATTCAGGCATAGACCGTGGGTGGCATTCTATGCCTGGGTGATGAGGTACACTCTATTCACCAAGGCCAAATACTTGTCATAATCTCCAGTCAGCGGTAGAAGGATCTGTGTATCATCTGCATAATTAGTGTAGGTGATACCAAGATCATTGAGATCATCGAAAATGGGCTTAGTGAAAATATTGCACAGGGTCGGGGAGACACAAGAGCCCTGAGGTACCCCGCAGGTGGTGGGAATAGGGTCGGCAGAGGCTGTGGATGAAAAGACACGCATGGTCCTATTATTCAAAAAGGATTGAATCCAACCTATTGCTTCTTGCAAGAAGTGCGTGGCCATGTCTAGGTGGTTGCAAAGGACTTTATGGTCTACCAGATCGAACGCCGCTGAGAGGTCAAGTAATAGTAGCAAGGCAGTTTTACCATTGTCTCTAAGTGCATCCATTTGGGCCTTGAGGTCTATTAGGGCTGTTTCAGTCCCGTGTTGGGGTCTGAAGCCGGACGGGTGAACTCCTAAGAGGTTTTGTTCTAGGTGCTGCTGTATTTGGAGGTAGGTGACCCTGAAGATAAACTCAGTGCAGTATTGGAGCATGATTACAGTGCTATGATGGGTCTAAACACAGTGCCGTGGTGGCATACCTAACTAAAATAGCAAGAAGAGCAATTTGAAGTACAAGTGTGCTTGGTAGCAGAGTCAAATTTCAGCATTGAACTAGAGTCATAAGAGGTTCAGAAGCATATTAGGTGAAAACGGCATTACGCTCTGTGATGATTGTCAGGGGATGATGCCAAAACAGTCTTACCACACTATGTGGGTATTGATGCCGGGTTCCGTGTTGGGATCTGCCGGCAGGATCAAATGGATAGAGGGGCGAGGGTCGTGGTCCAAATTGGTAGATGTTTTTGCTGTTGACGTTCAGACATTTTGGGACAGGCTAAGGACAGGAAGAGCCTTGGTAGGCAGGGCTTAGGAGGCAGGCCGGCTTCTCGCCTGCCTGCGAATAGGTCACCAGTAAAGTAGAGAGGCTCCAGCCAATCCGGGTAGCCTCCCAAGAGGTGGGATGATTGTATAGGTGTAATATGTGGTGGAGCTGCCTGAAGGTGCAGGCATACTGGAGGGAGGTCCTGTCCTGGATAAAGGGGGTTGATGGGATTCAGAGGGAGCCCTCACCCTGGCTTATTCTCTTTGGCGTATACACAGAGGAGGAGCCGGAAGTGGAGCAAGAGCATCTGTTTCAGATTATGTTGGTGGCAGCGAGATGCTGCCTGGTTTAATTGTGGAAAATCAACCGAATGCTGGGGAAATGGTGTGGGTCTCGAATATTCGAGCTATATATGATATGAAGTATCTCACTCAACTCATAGACAAGTCTAGGTCTGATATTGAAGGTTTATGGCTCCACTTCTTTTAAAAGTATGGCCGGTTAGACCAACAGGGATGAGGAATAGGTTGAGAGGGGTGGGAGAGGAGAGGAACATCCGCCATGAGGGGAGATTAAGGTGTTTAGAGCTCCTCATGGGAAGTTGCTGAGGAGGTTCTCCCATTGTGAAGCTTCACTGAATGGGAGGTATTGCCCTGTGTCCGAACTTTGCGGGGACAATTAAACTTCAAAGCATGGAGGGGGAAGGGGAATGGTTTGAAGGTTTTGGTTATATGGGAAATGCACAACTGCTGTGTTGTGTTTTTTAAATTAAAAATGCCAATAAAATTTGATTTAAAATGTAAAATAAAGTAATTGTCTACCTCCTCAGATCTTGCAATGCAACCTCATAGAATGATCTTCCCTCTCAACACGTCTCCTCTTTCCCAATGTGATATTAAAGATGGGTAAAACAATTCATACTCACTACTCCTTAGAAGTTAGGAGGTGGGAGCCGAGCACCCTGTTGAATAGGTGGTAAACTGGTTGCCAGAGGAGAAGGCCAACCTGACCATAAAGGCAAGCAAATGCCAGATTGGACAGAGTAAGGTGGTCTACCTTGGGCATGAGGTAGGAGGTGGAGAAATAAGGCCTTTGCTCAGTAAGATTGAAGCTGTGCAAAATTGGACAACACCTACTACTCAAACCCAGGTGAGAGCCTTCCTAGGCCTCACTGGGTATTACAGGAATTTCAGTGGGAACTATGGGACCATAGCTTCTCCACTGAATGTGATCTCCTCTCCAAAATTCCCTAAGAAGGCCAGATGGAATGAGGAGTGCAATCAGGCCTTTGAAAACCTGAAGAAAGCTCTTTGCCAAGCACCAGTACTGAGATCTCCTGACTACCACCAAACTTTCATTGTACAGACAGATGCTTCAAATGTAGGTATAGGTGCAGTCCTTAGCCAACTGGATGGGAAATGTAGGGATCACCCCATTTGCTTCATCAGTAGAAAGCTGAAGGATCCTGAGACAATGTGGGCAACAATTGAAAGAGAATGTTTTGCCATCGTGTGGGCTCTGAAGAAGTTTAGGCCATACTTGTATGGTTCTACTTTTGTCATTCAGACTGACTACCAACCCTTGAGATGGTTGATGCAAATGAAGGGGGAAACCCAAAACTATTGAGATGGTCAATCTGCCTGCAAGGGTTTGATTTCACCATTGAGCACAGGTCAGGGTGTGACCACCAAAATGCTGATGGTCTCTCTAGGATGTATGTCATCGACTAGAGGTATGAGATTCATCCAGGAGTGCATTAAATCCTCCTGTCCCTTAGTCTGGGGGGTGAGGGGTGAGTGTTAGGGAGAATTCTCCGTTAAGGCTAATTTCCCAAACCTAGTGAGTCCCCCAGCAGCTTTGCTGGATTTTTGGGGTTTATTTTTTTCTCCTCCTAAGAGTGAGACTATTTTTCTCCCACTCTTAGGCATGATTTGAGAAGGTCCTTTGACTATGTAATGTGTTTTATGGGCTATGGGGTATTTTACTCCATAGGGCTTCATGTGTTTTTGGTATGTGTGTTACACAGCACCCTCAGTGCAGTAACACAGGGGTGTCATAGTGACCCCCAAACATAAACTCAATACCCTGGGACTGACTACTGTCTCCCAGGGCATGTAAAGTCACCATTGTATTTACTAGTCTCAAATTGTGAACAGAACCAGTACAAACCATCATATTGTGCAAGTACTGGTAGGGGTAATTCGATTGCCCCTGGGTCTGTTTCCCAAGGGGGCAATGTCCAGTCCCCCCTTGTCGAGTTTCTGGCTGGTGGCAGTGGATACCACGCAAAATATTCCATCGGAATATTTCCTATGGGATTTTCCCATTCATTTTAAAAGCACCACTTTTTGGTGCAATGTTAAAGATACCGCCGGGTTATTTATTTAATATTATTCCCCGGTTGGGTCTTTTTGCCAGGACTCGGTTTTAAAATGGTGTTTGTGTTCGCCTCTGAAACTCTAACCCAAGTCGAGCCCTTTGTTCCACTTTTTGGCGGGCTTCTCCACAGAAGCCCTCCAAATGGTGCCACTCTAACTTGGGTTAACAGGATGTGTGGGAGGGGTATTAGGCACCCTCGACTGAGTTGCTTTGGCAACTCAAGTCGCACTCTTGTGTGATTGGCCCAGTGGTGAGTCGCCCGGCTCACCACTTAGCATGTTTGAGTGACAGCTAGGCTGATGAATGGGGGATTTGCTGCATAAAAGCAGGGCTTTGGGGACTGGAACTTCAAAAGTCGCCACATGACCTAAAGAATCCGAAGAGGGGAGAAGCTGAGCCATCTACAAGACGACTCCACCGGTGGAACCCTGCTGTAGGAACTCACCACTTCCCCGACGACAGAGGAGATCTTCTTCCAGGAGAGTCTTCTTCCCTTTGAGCTGGTGGGACCAACCAGTTCGCCTTTTTCGCCTTCCTGGATCGTCGCATGGTCGAATAGCCCGTGCCAAGCACCCCGGCGGCCGGATAGCCACGCTTCACCACTACTGCAAATAAAAGGATCGTACCTTTTAACCGGGAAACTCCGCGGCTGGTTTCTTCCCTGACAGTGCAACAACCTTCAGCTTTCCTCCACGTCGAGATCATCTCTTCCTCTGGAGGAAGCCCCAACTTGCACCCGCTGCCAGGGAAAACTACCCCCGCTGGAGCTTTCTCGCCATTTCAGGTACTGTGTCCCGCCTGGTTTCCCTTGCAACAGATTGTCCAAGGTGTCCCGTAAATCCTTGACTCTCTAGCCTGGGGTGACCTGGGACCTGCTAACTTTACCTTTCTGAACTGATACAACCTCTTTTGACTTTTCTGCAAAGTCTTTGAGTGCATTTCCACTGTGTGATCTTGGGCACATTCCACCTTGCTCTCTCCAAGAGTGGGCCTGGCCTATGAACTTTTTGCTATACAGTAGACCCTGCCTTTCTTGACTTGCTGTGGTTTTTTAAAAGTGTTGGTACTGGGTTATTTTCCTATTCTGCCTTTTCTCTCCCTTTTTAAACAAATTATTGGAGTGCCATCTACGGTTATGCGCTCAACTCTGTTTTGCTAAATAAGTGGTGTCTTAACCTAGACTTGTCGAATAATTAACTGGGGAGGTGTATATACTTATAGTGGCTGTGTTTGACTTGCTTGACATATTATTGCCAATGTATTTTTACAAGTGTGTTTTTAAATAAATAATTATATACTTTTATACCAAAGCTCTGGTCAGTGTTTGCTTTTGCTACTGTGTTTTAGCCCTATTGTGTATACTCTATATACTGCCTAACTCTTCTTGAGAGAGGTCTGACTGCTCTGCCACAGCTACCAGGTAAATCTGGGTGGTGCAGACTGCTACCAATTGGGTTTACTGCTTACTCCTGTGGTCTTAAACTTTTTGCAGTGGTCCCTGAGGGAACTGCGCAGGTTTCTGCCTAAAAGTTGGTATTGTACATTTTGTTTGACTATAAAAGTCTGACCCCACCAAAAAACCTAAAACAAACACCATGAAAAGTTCGGACTACCAAAAGTCGTGGTGTGTGTTTAGGTCTTTTGATGGGGTTGGACTTGGGCTGGGGGGATGTCCCCAGCAAATCCATGCTCACTATGCCCCCAGCCAAATTCAGAAAAAAAGCCATGGGGTGTACCCTGCAATACCCTGCTCACTATGCTATACAGTATAGTGAGCAGGGTGTTGCGGAGGACAACCCTGCAGCACACCCGTAAAAAAAAACAAGGGCTGTGGCGGTGTCCCCCGCAACACCCTGCACGCTATACTTTACAGTGGAGTGAGCAGGGGTTGTGGGGGAAACCCCTGATTCTCCCGAAAAAATAAAAAATAAAAGGACCCCGTGGCGCCCATTCCCAATCACAGAAGTGAAAGGGAACTGGTGCCGCAGGGACACAGCGTGAAGGAAAGGTAATTATGGTTTGGTTATGTTGGGGCTGTGGGTGGGGGTGTGTTGGGGGTATTTTATGTTTGTGGGTGGGGGTGTGGGTATGTAGGTCTTTTGAATGCGTGTTCGCATGGCAAATGTGCAAACCTTTTGTGGTTCGCACATTTCTCATGCAAACTTTTCCATTGCTGACTTTCCCGCGATGGATAACTCACACAGATCCGTTATGTTTGTGAATCTTCACACCAACGACAGGTCGGACATTAATACTAACTCGAAATAGATCAGAATGTCTTTGGTGAGGTCCTTATTTTGTGACACCATAAGTGAGTCCAAAGAAGGATTCTTTGGCGAAGGACTCTAATACTGTATTCTCTTGCAGTTTATATGTCCTTGATCAAAATTTGGCATAGCTTTTCTTATCAAGGCTTTAGTGTGCCTCAGTCTAAAGTTCAAAATCAACAAACTATTTTGTGGCTTATAAATGCAATTCTCTTCCTTCACCCTGCAACTAGGATGCACAGAGCATTTGTATTTTGTCTCCTTCTTCCATTGTTATGTTTAAAGGAAATGTCCAGTACTAAGCCACTATGTTGCACAAATGTTTCTTGCCCTTTGCTTGACTGGTCATGCATCCTTCTTCCTCGTCATGGATCTTGTCTGCACGTGCTGTGGTTTTTCCCTGTTGTCTGTGGTTTCTTTGCAGTGGGTCCGGGCAGAGGGATTTCTCCGATGCATGGCTTGACGTCACCCAGGAAGATCCAACCTCTTCTTCCCTGTATCTTGACTGCAGAGGGTGTAACATCCTCTTCTATGAACGGTCCGTGGAACCTCGGCTCATCCCACTTTTTTCTTGTGTGATTCCTTACTAAAACAGCGTCCCCAGGGAATAATTGAGGTACACGTAATTCTGAAACTTTATCTGTTGTAGCACCTCCTTCTGTGTTCTGTACTGCCTTGCACCCTTCTTGTCGTCGCTGCAGCTGTCCTAAAATTACAGAAAAACAAGCAGATATGCAATTCAAGTAATTTTACATATCCAATCCTAACACTTCTCCTGTTGGCTGAGTATCTTCGAGGTGTTAAGGGTTTTCGCATCCTTCTACCGTCACAATTTTGTGCGATGTGAGATGGTGATCAAAACCAGGTTGGTTTCTAAGTGCATACAATGCCAGTGGAAAACAGTGTATCCACCCCTTCTTCAGAGTAAGCTTCAACTTGGCTATCCTTTCCTTTAACAAGCCATTGAGCTTCTCGCAAATCCCATTCCCTTGAGGAGGATACGTCGATGAAAACTTGTGCTTTATGCAAAGCAACAAGCTGATCTGTTCAAGTACTGCATTAACAAAATGAGGACCATTGCACACTCCTCATCTGGGAAACACCTCCCTCACAAGGAATTTGGCCGCACAGGTAGAGTCTGGGTGTGTACATGGACCTGCTTCTATCCATCTAGAGAATGGACACACCACAACAATTAAATACCTGTACCCATTACATGCTTGAATCATATATAATCGATATGCAAGTGCTGAAAAGGCCCATCAGGCCTTCGGATGTCTCCTCCAAACACGCATAGTCTATGCCCAGCCATGAACTTGTGACAGATTATGCAGTTTATCATAAAAAATGCAACGTGTTCTGCCAAGTTGGGTATAAACCAGTCTTCAGCAATTGTTGCTGATAGATTCTCTTTTGTTATGTGCGCTGGATAGTGTAACTGTTCCAGTGCTATCTTCAATATGGCTACAGGCACCACTGGTTTACCAGTGCTGTCTTGTCATCACAAGCTCTCAGAAGGGTTTAAAGAACACCATCTTCACTTCCATAGGTTCTTTTCCTCCTGTGGTGTTCCTCCTTGGAGCTCCATTAACTGAGATTGGGCATATTCCTATAGCCTTCCAGCTCACTTCGTGCAACAATCATTTTCTCATGCATATCAGACATTTCCACATTCTTTATTATTTCATCTTCGGTTGCCACACGCTTTGGTTCAGTGTTTGCTACTTGATTTCCACGTGAGATACAATCTGTCCCTTTTGTGTGGGAGCCACATTTCATGACTGCTATGCCCAATGGGAGGTGCAGTGCCTTAATGAGCCTGTCCAATAAGGTGGGGTGCTGCACTGCCATGCTGTCTGCTCGGAGGTAGCCCCTCCTTTTTCAGTGCGCTAAACCTGCCTGCACCGTCGACGTCACATAGACAGAGACACTGTAAACCATCACTTCCTGGTCTGTGTGATTCTCAAGCAATAGTATCAATGCATATAATTCTGCAGCCTGTGCTGAATAATGTGAGGGTAATCGTGCACTAAGTACTCAGAATTCCCCATTTGCCGTGTGCTTCATCACAGCGGCACCTGTATACCTTAATCCATCATTTTGATCAATCCTGGAAGAACCATCAAGACGATTTCTCCTTCTGCCAATGCATTTTCTTTGACTCCGGTAATCTCATCATAAAATTCTTCATAGTTTGTGCAATCATGTATTGGCCCTCCTTCAGTGACCGATTCTGCTATAAACATAGATGGGTTCACTATTTTGCATCAAACTATTTTAATCGTTGGGTTCAATATGACTACCTCATAAGCAGATGCTCTTTGAGATGTTAATGGGCCTTTTGTTTTTTCTAAAATGGAAAATAATACATGCTTGACGAATAATGTCATTGGGCACCCCATCACAATTGTTGTAGCTTTCTCTATGGCGAACGCTGCAGCAGCCAAACTTCGTTCACATGGGAAGTGACCTCTCATTACTGGGTCCAAATTCCCACTGTAGTATGCCAGGGGCTTGTACCCCAACATGGTTTTCTGTGTAAGGACTGCTGTCATAACACTGCCATTCATGTGTGAAAACCGGTAGAATTCCACTGTATAATTGGGAATTCCTAAGACTGGTGCCGTGCAAATGGCTTTTTTTAGTTCATCAAACCCTTCCTCCATGGTCTTAGTCCACATGATTTTTTCTTTCATTGCCTGTGCTTTCTATAAGGTTTGTAATAAGGGCTTAGCATACGAACTGTAATCAAAGACCCATGCTCTGACGTAATTGCAAAACCCTAGAAAACTCTGCATATGTTTTATCGTGTGTGGCTTAGCTGTTTTTGAAATGGCTTTGGCTCTTTCAGGGGTAACCTTTTTCCCTTCATTTAAGATAAGCTGTCCTATGTACAGCACTTCTTGTTGACAATATTGTAACTTCTCTATGTCAACTTTATAATCTTTCTTAGCAAGTTTAGTCAATAGGTGAATGGAATCGCAGCTGCACTTTTCCTCTGTTGTGCTGCAAATCAGAATGTCATCCACATATTGCAACACTCTCTAATTCACTATTGCTTAAGTCCATTGGTAGGACTGTGTCGAAAATTGAAGGAGACTCACAATACTCTTGAGGCAGCCTTGTGCTTTTCAGATGAACTTGTCTGAACATAAATTACGTCAAATCCTGCAATTTTTTGTGCAATGAGATTGAGAAAAATGCCTTTTTTAAGTCACTCACCGTGAAATACCGTGCTTCCACGGGTATATTACATAGGATCGTGGACGGGTTTGGGACTAAATGGAACTCGACCTCGACTATCTGGTTTATTGGGCAAAGATCTTGTATTAAACGCCAAGACCCCCCCTTTGATTTTTTAATCGGATACACTGAAGTATTGCATGACGACTCTGACGTCACAAAGTGCCCTGCTCCATCATGGTGGAAATTGACTTGAAAATCCCTTCATCTGCCTCCCTAGACATGGGTTGCTGTGCTCTTGGTAAAATTGCTCCTGGTTTTAATTTAATCTTCTCTTCTCCAACTCCTTACGGTAAGCCTACGTCATAAGGGCCTGTAGTCCATAGTGAGACAGGCACCTTTGCCATGTCGTCATCAAAATATTCAGGACGTTTTTGTGCCAACATCATTTTCTGCTGCACCTCTATTTTAATCATTTCAACCCAATAAATGAGATTTACCGCAAATTGAATCTCATCTTCACCTATTTGCTTTTCAAATAGATTGTCATCAGTGACGTCAGTCAATCTGTAACCTTCACCAATGGCAATTATTGTGCACCATTGTCTGCCTTCATCATCACAACCATCAAGCAAAGCCATCTCTCCTCGCACTATGGCTGCTTGTGTTGTTAAGGGAAACACTCGTCCCTTTTCCTCATGCATAGGTATTCTTGGTCTGAACAGAAACTCATCTGAAGATCTCATTGTTTTGTCTACAAGGCCTGTCAGCCATGACATTAATATGCACACTCCATATGTGAATATCTCTGGTTCCAATGGAATAGCTCTCATAGTCATTTGTCCTGCGTATGCTCTAATCATGTCACACACGTTCAAATGATGCATTCCTGGAGTTGAACATACTATGCCCTTCTCCGTGAACAAGATTGTCATGTTTAGCTTTGTCATTAAGTCTCGTCCCAATATATTTACAGGAGTCTGCCTCGAATATAGCAGCGGCACTTTCATGTCACATTCTCCTATGGAAACTGGAAGTGCTTTTGTAAAAGGAATATGAATTGTTGCTCCTGTAAAGGCCTGAGTGTTTATGGCTTTGCCAGACAAGAAAACTTCCCTTCACATATACAGGAGCGCGTCGCACCTGTGTCAGCTAAGAAAGAATATTCCTTATCCCCTATAAAGACATCTACCCTTGGTTCCTCGTGAGGGTTCGGTGTCACTGATAGGATTGAACACATCAGGTCTCCCAGTGAGCCGCCCTAGTCCATATATAATCTTGTCCCACTCTGAGTGAATGGATTTCCTCCATCACCAGTGGCATCTCCTATTCCAGAATTCAGAACCTGTCCTGTACCTGTTGTTTGTGACAGTTGCATCGGAGACTGTTGAGACTGTCCCTGTGGAAAATGTGTCACATTCTGCTGTGGTTGCAAGCTTTGCTGTACTATTGGGGCTTGCTGCTGTACCGTGTGATTCTGCGCAAATCCATTTCCAGCTAGTTGCGAGAATGACGACGGATTCACCATACCTCCTCTTGTGAATTGGTCATTTTGCACCTTTCCTTGACTTCTGCACATATGTGCTAGATGCCCTGTCATCCCACACGTCCAACATGTTGGCGGTGGTCTGATTACTTGTGCATTTTGCATATCCTGGTTTCCGTTTTGCATATTTTGAAAACTGCCCTGATTACTCTGAAAACCTCCCTGATTACTCTGCCATCCTCTTCCTCAAAAGCCTCTTCCTCTTCGGTTAAACCTGTTATTGCTTTGATCAAACTGCCTTTGGTTAGTCACCTGCTGCATGTTTGATCCATCTGTATCAGTTATCATTTCCCCCTCAATGGCATATTTTAATAATTTTTTCTGCTCTAATTTAGCCTCTTCACCCTTTCGTGCAGCATCCTTTTTAAAAAATGTTCTTGCAGCAGCCTACAATAATGCACGATGGTCAGCTGTATTTCAGACCATGGCTTAGCCTCAATCCCTACCAATTTCTTGAGCTGCTTCTGTACCTGTTCTGGCAACCCTTGGCATAATATATGGTAAAACACGGGTATAGATTTCCCCAAGATTCCCGCATTTCCAATACCGATGCGTCTTGGAAATTCTGAATATAAAGCAACAGATCATCTCCCTCCTTTAGCTTACGTGTCATTATAGCTCCCATTTCAGAAGTGTCTGGGTATAGCAGTCGAAGCACTTCCTATACCACGGTTCTGCAATTGTTAAATGGCACTACGTCATGCGCAGTATTAACTGTAGTCACCCCAGGGTAACCTGCACGTTCCCACACATCATCAGCTCTATCACCAAGTATGGCGATTAAAAGACGCTTAATATCTCCTATAGCTAGAGTGTTCCCTCCCATAATTTTTTCTAACTCATGTATCCATTTTCTGGCTCGAGATGTCAACATTGGGAGCTTATTTTTCAGGTTTTCTCTATCGATCTGCGGCCAAGGTATATATGCCAATGTATATATTGTGGAGTCATTTCTCCTTTTTCTAATAAGGGGAACTGTGACACATTAAACTCCTTTTCCTCTTTCATCATTTTTCTGTCTACCGCAGGGGTGTTGTTCCTGCATCACTTTCTACCTGATAATGTCCTTAGCCTGCTCACATATGGTGGTGGACACACCCCCCTCTGACCGTGTGACACTCCTTCATGCCGATCTGATTGTTTGGCTAACTCCAGTGCTTTAGATGCAGACCCAGTAGAATGTGACCATCTTATTCCCTTTCCCCTAAAGAAGCATCTTTTGCAACTTCTCACATCTTCCTCATTTCTATTCAGTGTCAGTCTATCTAAGGAAAAGCCCTCTATGTCTGCTACTTTTGGAAGCGTCCTCAGTATCATACAACTGAGTGCTGTCAATACGCTCATCCTCTCCTTTCCCATAGGGTATCTTTTCTATACCCATTTCATCATATATTCTATCAATTGTCTCTCTGATGCTTCTGGTGTCAAAGTCATCTTCGAGATTTACTCTAGACATGTCTGGTACTGAATCGTACTCAGGAAAGAATTCTTCTATATCTTCCCAGTCTACTGCTGGATCAGGTTTTTTAACCTCTCTTTCCAGATATTCAAGATCCTGTACTCTCTATGTCATCATCAAATTCTCTACGCTTCCTCGCTTCCTCTCTGACCCTACCTTCTTCTTGTTTTCTTACATCTCTTCGTTCATGTGCCCTTCACATTTCCTCCTCTCTTTGTCTTTTTATTCTCTTCTCCCATATTTTCTGTTCTTCTTCTTCTATTCTCCTTTGTTCTATTCTATCCTGATCATCAGCTGTTCTCTGCTTATGATTACGTTTTCTTTGTTCTTCTGTTTTTTACTGTTTTCTGACCTACTTGTCATGACATAACTGCTCTCGTTTCTGCCTATCTTTTTTCCTAACCCCTTTGTCTCTTAATCTTTTTCCTTTTCCTTCTAATTCATCCTGTTCTCCCCGTTGTCTCATGTCCTCAATGCCTTTATCATCGAGTTTCAATAAAATCTGATCTCCCATCCATTCGTTCTGTGTGAATGCTATCTTATCAGTCCTATGCTCATCTCTTTTCCATCTTTTTACCTCTCTTCCCGTACCTAGAGACGTACTTGCTTGTGCTTGATCACCTTTTTCCTTTTCGCGTCTCTCCTTGTCCTTTGGGACTTTAAAGGTACTATCTCTTTCTCTGTCCTTTTCTGGGCTTTCGTCACTAGTTTGCGTAGGCGACTCATATGACGGGTTGCTATATCCCATGGCAGCTTTAAGTTCCCTCAACGGGTAAAATCCTTCATCTTTACTAGCTTTGCTTTTTGTTTCAGATGGGACGGGTGGCGCAGAAGGCTCTTCACCTCCCTCTGTGCATATATTCAGTATCCAATCTAACAGTGGCTCTCCTCTTTTTCTTCTTTGTATTTCTTCCAAAGTTCTAAACTAGACAGGCGTTTGTCTAACTTTTTTCCTGTGTATGTGGTATGTAAATATGTTGTCATATGCTGCAGGATCATTTTAGATAGCGATCTTCGTGGGACCATGGCATAAACATTATGTCTGCGGTCCCTTTAACCCATTCAGCACTGTACTTTTTACGCTTAGGTGCATGCTTCGGCAACTGTTTGCACAAGTGTATCAATGGGGTAATGTCTTCCATGCTTAACCTGTTTATCCTCTCTTTATATAACTCTATATTATACTTTATGTTTCAGAAACACAATCAACAATATGAGCGAGCACCAATCATTCCAACAATCATTTTACTTTTACTTTTGTTAACAACCATCAATTCATGCCATGCAAGATTTTTTATTTATAATCGTGCAATTTTCATGCTATTTCAAAATGTTTTTTTTTCCCTTATGACATCATAAACTAACTAAAACACATAAAACAGACAGACAGACTCTGGCCAGCCACAGAAATGTCATGCCATCTGCTTCCTCAGATGAATCCTGCCCCTATATGTATTGCGACATGGAATGTAATCCCATCTCTTTCAGATCGTCTTTAATCAATCTGGTCTCCTACATCATCCTATCAATCAGGACTTTAGACAAAGGCTTCTGCTAGTGCTCTTTAAAACCTAGGCACTGGGCGTGTACCCTTATCGTGGCCACACTCACGATATCTCTTTATATTGCTCGGCCACACTCAAGTCAATGTTTTCCCCTTATATATACACTTACGCTATACTCTTACTCTAATGTTATATTTGTCCCACCTCCCTCCATTACCTTCCCTTTACTTGTTTTTTAGGCCATGCACGCTTTTGGCAAAACATTCAGTCTTTTTCATTCACCGTTTGCATGTTTTTCCTCTACGGACGCTCTGGATCATCGCCTTCATTACCACCTTTCTGTGCCGCTTGTTCAATCAGATGCTTGTAGAAGTGGGAAGGAGTTGTTGGGAGAAAACAAAGGCTCCATTCACACCGAATTCTGCAGGGTTTTTTAAATAAACTAACCACTGTCTACAGGGAGCTTCTCATTCTATCATCCGTATAGCAAAGGACTCGTGATATTGCTGAGGACCCGAAGTTACTTATGTCAACGGCCAATGGGTATCTTATCTAATCGAACCATCAATCTCTGCTACCAAGTGAGCTGGATGGTCTCCAGCCAGCCCTCTGACTGGGGAATCTCCAAACAGCCCTTTAAGAGGAGTAGCAGTACCCTCGAGATGGATGGGGATGCAGATTTGTACTCATGCATCAAATAACTATGACAACTCAATAGTTTGGCAAAGGGAGTCAGTTTAATGACAAATACATAAAACGGGGATTACAATGAACATCAGCAACCGCTCGATCTTCTCTCTCTCTTCCAACTCCGCTTAATTTTAGAAAAAAAAACAGTATTTATGGCAAAAACTCATCATCACTGATGTGCAATCTTGAAAACGTAACATGCAACGTGATTGGTTATAGGAAGTTAGCTTTATCATAGGTACTACATCTGTATATGGTAATGGGGAGAGGGGATTGGATAATCAATGTCAGGTGGGGCAACTAAGCCCTTCCTTCAAAATGGCCACTATGATTGGGTTGGCATCAACCCCACTCATACCTTTCCACTTACGTCTAGCAGCATGCAGAACAACCAGCCAGGTGCAGGGAGTTCGTCTGCACCCCAACTTCCCTCCAATTATGTTACAATCAATCATCACCTCAGTGATCATGTGTCAATTACTGCTTTGTAGTTTGGCCTCAAGGCTGCTTCTTGGTAAGAGAACTTTTAAGGAGTATGGCTATGACAGAGATCCATGCATAGGTGTGAAAGTCTTACTCTTCCAGCCTGTCTTGTCACCGGACTAGGACACCGTGAAATCGGCCTCTTCTTCATGAATTTTTGTGTATTTGATTTAATTCTGCCAGTCTTCTACCATCTGTGGCTTATCTTGACCTTTCTGAACCCTTTTGTCCCTCAGACCGTCTAACCATTAACAGAACTCAAAGGTCGAGAGGCTTGGTTGCAAGTTAGAAACAGAGTATACCATTTTAGAACACAGAATCAAACGAACAGAAATCAAAATGTCGTATGATTCTAAAATGGCGGCGAAAGTCGATCAGGAATCGGAGCTTTGCAACACGGTTTTCTTCATAGAGCAACTAGGCTTAGGCCAATATAAATCAAAAGGATGCACTATATGATTTCCGTTTAGCAAACCCTCCTTTTGGCCTAAGCCAAGTGCTAAACTAAAAGATAGTCACTCTACGAGTAACTCCACGTCTCAATGTCCATACAACCTGAATCACATTCATCAGATATATCAATCGCCATAAGATCTGCGGCCGAAATTTCCTTCATCACAAATTTGTTGGTCATTCTTTCCGGTGTGTGTACATTTGGTCCTAACATTCCCACAGTCTGTGCACAACATCCCCTTAACATTGATCATATGGAAGGAAGACATTGTATACAGCAACAGCAAAACAACAGAATACCCAGAACATTCAATAAGACTGAGAGAAGCTTCCATCCCCAAGATCGTAAGAAGTCCCAAAACTCAGAACTGAGATCCCAATTTCCCTCGGGAATATGCACTTCTGAACTTAGCACGTGCAGATTTTGTATTGCCTTAAAGATGGTTGGGGAGGAATCTGATACGAAAACACAGCAAGGGGACCCCACTAATTTGCATACTTCACCACGCTCAGCGAAGATGACGTCTAATACCATCCGGTTTTGTAGCGCGACTAATCTGATTGCTTTCTGCTCTAGAGTCATGTTATAGAGTATGTCTGTGGTCCGGTTGATGGTTTTCTCCAGTACTCTCGCTAGTCTCCTAATATCCTCAGAATTCATAATTTGCCCCCAAAATGGTACAAATGATTTCGCTACATCACCCAGAATTTGTCGAGGAGTATCACCGCTCTCGTCCCACCTTGGAAGAGCCCTAGAGATTTCTGTGGTACTAGCTATAAATACCCCATGCAGCAGAATTCCCAAATAACAGGTTCCCTGCCAATCCCTAGGTAGCCATGGATGAGCTTCATTACCGCAAACGAAGTAGACAGGTTTGCCTACGTAGAAAGGTCTGTCCTGACTAGTCAAGTTCGCAACAGTAGTGGTGTTAGAACTCGCCTTTCAAACTCGTTCAAATTCATTCCATCAAAGTTCCCCAAGATGCTATCATTCCATCGGCCAAAGAATAGTGCCCGTAGAGAAGCATAACATGCAGTAGTTAGAGGTAAAGGATAACTATACCAGCCCAACACTTTTTCCCCATGTTGCGGTAAATGAGAGCCAACCTAACAGTCTGTCTTATTCAAAATGGCATAGGTTGCGTTCATTATTAACAGTAATGTATTATTATGATAGCTCTGTCTATGTTGAGAGTCTCTAGGAGATAGAGTGTGCAGGTGCAGGAAATGTGTACATACAGTTGGAACATTCTTAGTAGGCAAGAATGTTTGAAGTGGGCGTACTTCTTGCATATACCAAAATCGTAAGGCAACTAATACTACAAAACCAGTTAACATAATTACAAGGAAACAATACGTCTTGAAAGGGTAGGGGCGATAACAGGCATTGTTCCTTTGAAGCAAAAACTCCATAGTCCTTTTGCTGGTGATCTCCTGATCACGTGTTTTCTTAGTCTTTCCTTATCCCCAGCCACCTACTTTCCTTCAAATGCAAAAGATGGGGTGAAGGACAAGCCCTATGGTTATTCCCTTGTGGGCACAGCCAAACCGTGCAGTAAGTCTAGCTCCGTGGACGCAGATTGTACCTTGTGACTCCTGGTACAGTGTGATCTGCGAACAATGCATCGTTGCTTCCTGACGGAAGTGGTGAATTAGCAGCAGAACCAGACAAAGGTGCAAAAGGATCTGCCTGAGAGTGTGGAGATGAAGCAGCTGTTTCCCCATGCCCCGCGGGCTCAGGGAGTGTCTCCGAAGCACTCTCAGTACTGCTCAATGCTGGGTGATCATTGGGAACGGAGCAAGTAAGTTTCTCCTTATCTTGTTCGTCGTGTGGCAAAGGGAAAGGTATCCTCTTGACATGCGAAGCGTGGATCCAATGTTTCTTTCCAGCTACTCGTACAGCAATCTGTGTGGCCAGGAGGACCTGGTAGGGCCCTCTCCACATCGGTGCGAGACAGGATACTCTCTCAAATGCTTTGTTTAGCACCCACTCGCCAGGTCGGATGCTATGACCTGGCCCCTCGTATTTAGCTGGGAGGGCTTCTCGCACCTGTTGATGAATCAAATACAGATTTTTAGTCAACTGTCCACAGTATTCAGAAAGAAGTATATGCTCTATATCCCACAAAGCCCTTGGTTTAGGAAGATTCCAAATGTTAGCTGGCCTACACAATACAACTTCATATGGGGAGAGCCCAGTCCTAGTCTGTGGGGTCGTTCGCATCAAGAGTAACACTATCGGTAAGGCGTCCGGCCATTTCAAATTGGTGCCAGCACACGTTTTAGCGAGCTTGTTCTTCAAGATTCCATTGTGTCTCTCTACCAATCCAGCACTCTGTGCATGTCTGGTCGAATGGAACCGTTTATCAACCTGTAATCCCTCACATATCTGTAGAATTACAGCAGCGATTAAATGTCGGCCGTTGTCCGACCAGATGACCCTCGGCAAACCAAACCTAGGAAAATATTCCTTAACCATGGTTTTCTCCGTTGTCATTGCTGTGGCATCTTTTACAGGAAAGGCTTCAACTCATTCACTAAAAGTACAAATAACAACCAAAACAAATCTGAAATTATTACAACGCTCCATTTCAATAAAGTCAAAGTGGATCACCTCAAAAGGGACAGAAGGTGGACCAAAACTACCCCTTGGTGTTGATGTACCCTTCCCCATAATGTGCTGTAAACAGACCATACAACTCTGGACGAAATGCTGAGCAGTTTTCAGGATGTTAACATTTACCCAGACAGATTCTAACATTTTACAAATTTTCCTAGCGCATATGTGAGTGGGACCATGAGCCATTGAAACCATCATAGTGATGTATGTGTCTGGCAGCATCCATTTTCCCTCTAGGTTATCCACCCAACACCCATCATCATCCAACCCTGCCAAGCCCTCAGCCCATTGCTTAGTTTCTTCTAGAGTGGCATCAGCTTGGATATTCTATGTAGAATCAATGTCTTCGTCTATGGTAAAGACATTTGTGGCTTCCCTTGTAGTGTACATATCTGAATAGAGATCAGTAGCAGTGTGTTAAGCTATCTGGTCAGCGAAAGTGTTCCCTTTTCCTACATCGTTAATGATTTTCTGATGTGCCGCGCACTTCATAATTGCTACCTGAGTTTGGAAGTGCAAGTGCTGAGAGTAGCCGAACTATCAAAGTGCAATATTGGATCTTCGTTCCATGTGAGGTAACGAAACCTCGTTCTGCACAAAGTCTACCAAAGTTGTGAACTACCCCAAAAGCATACTGACTATCAGTATATATGTTTACTCTAAGCCCTTTGGAACAAGCTCGAGTCAATGCAATAATCTCTGCGGCCTGCGCGGAGTTATGCAAAATTCTTTTGCCCAAATTGTCCCATGTGTTCCCTAACCTTGGTACATTGTCTACTGTCCTAATCTGTTTCCACAAATCGGCAGGTAGGAGCACAGGAAATAACACGGGCTAAACAGATAGCTATCTGGCTCTCAACACCCCACAATGAGTACCAGCCCGTCAAAGAGAGGAGAGAGAGTGCTGGACAGCTGAACATTCGTGTTTTTATACATTTCTGAATAATATTGTCCAGCCCCTCGTGTTAATAATCTGTGGTCTAGAGTTTGTGGCGAGTTCACATACAGCTTATACAATAATATGCAGAAGGATTACATGAGTTTGCATTTCCATCAAGTTACAATGGCGATGTATATTCTTGGATCCCGCAGTAAGCCTTAGCCAACATCCCTTCACAATGTAGTTCAGCCTGTGTCCACGCTTGGCGTTTGCATTTCATTGTCGCCGATGTGTATTCGTGGATGAGGCTTGTTAGCGTAGACAATACTAAGACGACAGTTCATTCGTAGTACAAGGTCGCTTTACCTAGTCTAAACAGTCGGCCCTCGGACAGTCTAACCATTAACAGAACTCAAAGTTCAGGAGGCTTGGTTGCAAGTTAGAAACACACTCCACCATTTTAGAACAGAGAATCATTCGAACAGAAATCAAAATGGCGATGATTCTAAAATGGCGGTGAAGTCGATCAGGAATCTGAACTTTGCAATGCGGTTTTCTTCAGTAGAGCAACGAGGATTAGGCCAATATAAATCAAAAGGAGGCACTATATGATTTCCGTTTAACAAAGGGACCCTCGCTGCGCTCGGTCACTTAACTTGGGCAGCAAATGACACTGAAAGGGTTTTACCATTTCTCCTTTCTGGACTTCTGTAAGTGGAGTGGATATAATGTAATATTCTTGTTTCACTTCAAACTCATTACATCTTTTGCCTTTAACATTGCAATTTTTTTGTTCACCTACAGTATGCTTTTGGTCTCCACACAGAATGGGGACTATTGCTAAAGACAAGTGAAGAAAGCATGCTTTTACTGGTAGTGTATTACTTTAGCTGACTGGCAAAGATTTGGGAAAAAAGCCCTAAATATGACATGTGTTCCTTAATTGAAAAATAAATCCATTGTACCCGATGTAGAGACAGCCTCGACGGGTGCAATTCGTCGTTTTACATAAAAAGCTGAATGAACACGTCTGATGCACTTTCCAGCATATTGCAAGCGTGGTAACACTCATGAACATATTTCATAGATTAGAGGATGAACATCTAAAATAGGAATACCTAAATCGTTGCTTAGAAAATAATCACCGTTTGAAAAGCATTGATCGATAATTGAAACCTGAGAGCATTTATAACATGAAAAAAATGCTATAAAAACATGGTGTGTCCTTCCTGAAAGAGGTCCCTTAAAATATTACACTGTTAAACGATTGATTACACTTCAACCAGTGCAGGGTACTGAGGTCAGATGGAACCAAATTCGAAACTTGGACTCCTAAAATGAGGCGGCCTGGACCTGTTTATTTTGTCAATGGCTAAAGACTCCCGTGAGCGCTGGTGTGAGACTTTTTGCCACCTCATAGTAAATGCCATTTTCCACCCTTATGCCCTTGATGGGTTTAGGAATTAATGGTTTTAAGAACAATAAGGCGCGTTTAGCATCCTCATAGAACTGCCTCGTTGTAAAACGGTCCCATATTTCTTCAGGAGACGTTCTTCCTAACATGTTGGGGGCAAGGCGTTGCCTAGATAAGAAAGGTTACACAAGCAATGACACGCGCCCTTTTGTTGAGCATTAGCCCATTTGAGGAAATCTTCAATTTCAATTTCAATAAGACTTTTGTTCCATAAAGTGACTTCAATTGTATTGCAGTTTTCTCGCATCCGTTTGTCTTGGTACTATACTGTAGTATAGCGGGGTCTTGTAAAGCGCAAATTCTGCTAATTATGATGTCCACATGGTACACGTGGTGTTGACAGGAGTCTATGTCATTGGCACAGAACATGGACAAAGCCTCCTTCTCGTACTGATTGAGTTCATGAGGTGGACATGTCCTGCATCCTATGCGAAGACACAACATCTCAGTTACTGGACAACACAATCTGAGATTAGGTGGCAATGTCGTAAAATCACGATGAAGTCCAAGACGCACATGTAATTAAGTCCCTTTTCATTTACACTACTGCATATTATGTTGCAAGCAAACTGGGATAATGCCGCCCAACGGAAAAGGGTCAACGCCACCAAACTGGGTATGCAGGTGACAGAATATACGCCCCATCTCTGAATGAGGAACCTTGATCGATAATTGGATAGTATCTTTTCTCTGGTACAGCTCTCTTAAGCATCTCTTCCTTCGGTGAATAAATGAACGATTTTGAGAAAGGGGTACGCGAGGGTCATTTGGAACTAATTAGGAGCGACTTTGTGCCAATGTTTTACTAGATGTGGGGACATATTAAGAAGGCAGCCTGACCCTGTTCGAGTTCTACAAAAATGTGATGGAATTACCGAGGCATGAGAATGAGCGCTGCCCACATGGAGATTTAATAGAGTTTGCCATATATTTCTACTGAGTGTCTTGACAGGTGTCATTCAGGATAAGATGCTGATCATTGAAATCACAGCGTGGCCAATTTCCGAGCGCTGCGTAGCCCCACCGGCCTCCAAAGTCTGCTTTTAGAAGGCGGGTATTAGGGAAGCATGACTAATGCGGTTTCTCCTACTTTTTTGGCGGAAGGTCGTGGAGCGCTGGAGTGGGCGGATAATATACGAAAGACTTTCCGAAAATAAGTTTTATAAAAAAAAAAAGGCCAGTATATTTCTCTTCTGAGAAAATGCTACTGTGTAAAAGGAAAGGCACATGCAAAGGCAAATTAGATCGTCAGGTTCTACCCTTAATCCAAGAAGACTATAAAAAAATTACAGAAATTCCCACAATTAAAATGATGTTTCTCAATTGGAGCAACTGTCTTCCCAGTTAAGTAGGGAGAAGTGCAAAGAGATGTCAACCCCGAAGCCAACTACACACGGCAAGAAGGCTTGCAAAAATGCATTTTATATGTTATGTTACACTGCATCTTATAATTTATTTTACATTTTCAATTGGTTAAAAAAAAATGGTAACCTTTAACAATTTAAAAATAATCAACAACGCTAAAATATTCAAAGTCGTTCAAAAATATAAGAATTAACATCTGAGTCTACCTTGCATGTTATAATAGGTTCTACTTAATTTCACCCGCGTACATTTTTCTTTATTTTCTTTTATTAGCGAGGAATTCTAACCATGGCCCCTGTGGGACTACCCCATGTCAATCCCCTCCCCAGTCCTCTCGCACCCCTCCAGACCCTTACCCCTCTGCATATATCTATTTTCCCTCCCACGATGAAAGCTACCACAAACTAATTTACTGCTGTGCAATTTGTGGGTACAAAACCACAGTACGCGGTTACAATGTATGTAGCACCTTCTATTGGTTTTCACATTTGAATTAAAAAGCAACAATAACACACAAGTTGCTGCAATTATGATACCTTCATTATAAGACTAAGGGCCCAATCAGAGGATGACAGCAGGAAAAAAGTGGCTGTAATTTTGTTACCACCTCTTTATTTTGTGGTAACAGTATTACTGCTGTTTTTACTACTCTGCCAAATTCTGAGTTTGGCATTGAAAAGGAAGATTTACCTCCAGTCTCATGCATCGAGTATATCCTCTACTTAAAAGTAAAACATCAGGGGATTACTGCGGCAGAATTACCTCTTGTAGTAATTCCACCGAAAATCCATGGAGTCTTATGGACTCCGAAACTTGGACTAACACCACCCTACCATCACTTGCAATCCTGCGGTAAACCCACAGGACCATGTGGTGGAAAAGGTAATTGTATATAAAAAAATAATAATCAAACAATGGGGCAGCTGGGGGAGGGATTTTCTTTCTGTTTCTGCAATATTTGCTATGGACTATTTTCTGCTCCTCCCCTGTGATATCAGTCCCGGCCAATTCCATGGCATTAGTTATTTTTCTGCCTTGTTTAGCAAACTTTGACCAAGTGAAAGCGCTTTTCCCTGTTTGCGCTTAATATATATAGTCGTACGTAAACCGGACTGCACATGTGCACCAGAACTGTTGACTATAAGCCTTTCCGATCATCCTAGGTTTCTGGAGCAAGGTCGCTCGTCTAAGGCCAGTGCATCACACTGGCACAAGCTGGTTCAGACAATGAACCATTCAGTAAGAACGGAAATGGTCATTTGAGTGGAGGCCCTAGACCCCTTGACTGAGGTTGTGAGACCAGACATCTTATGGCAGCAGCCATATTGAACCCGGAACCACTACTGTCATAGGTTATTTGCCATCAATAGCTTAATGGACTATTCCCTTCATAAATAATTACTTTGTGTAAGCTTGGAGGAAGGAATAGCATGCCAAAATACCTAATCTACACCGTCTAGAAACGTCAATGGTCATGTAGGCATATCACTATAAAACTACATGTCAGGTGGGCAATGTTCCCTCTATTTTCGTCTATGTGCAGAACTGCTTAGCTGTTGAGCGCACATTATTTTCCATGTGCGCAACTGACTAATGAGGTAAGTCACTTTGTGAGCTACCATCGCAAATGAGAGCTTGGAAAGGAATGTTCCTTTCCCAGGCACTGCAATTCTCTACAAATCTTACAACACTTTTTCCAAACACATAGGCTAAAATAAAATATGTCATATGTGATTATACAGAAAACTCATTAGCCAGTCCAAGACATCAACATCTGCCACAGTACCTTGCAAACATACTTCTGTGCAGAGAAAAATGTCAGCCTCATTACTAGTTTGGCGATAAGTAGTAAAGTTGGCAGTAACGAGATTACAGTTTTGGGCCTGGAGTGTAGGATTTGCCTGCAGGAAAAACCCAGAGGTAAATCCTCCAACTCACTGCTGAAAACCTGGCAGAATCTGCGGAATTATCGCAGCGGAAATTCCGCTGCAGTCATTCTGGCAAAAAATCCCCATTGAGTGCAATGGACTCAATATGAATGGGGAATTACAATGCCACCACCACTTGTAATCCCGTGAAAATTCTACCAGACCAACTGGTGATAACGGTAATTCATTTAGGCAGTATTCCGGTGGATTTACCGCCGGGATACCACCTAAGTCGTAATGAGGCCCTGTATGCTTTATGCCTCTGGAAAATCACTCATGTCTATTACAAAACACAAATATCTCTTGTCATAACGGATGTGGCTGTCAAGAAATTCAGACAGGATACAGTTGCCAATGGATTCATGGCAATTAAAAGCAATGTGTCAAAAAACATGCTGATAGGAGTTCAAGTTTCACGGGCCAGGAGAACATACTTCTAATAATTTGTGTGAGGATGATAATTTAATCAGAATGACCCCACCTCAGAATAGGATGATCAAAGATTCCTGTGCCTCCGCTTACTATCCACATTACGTTATCCAGTAGGGTAGTGATAACACCAGCGTTACAGCTAAGAGACATGTGTACCATTCATTTTTACTCCCTAAAAAAGGAAAACGTGCCTAACAAAAATGGGAAACAATGAACATATTGCTTCAACCCACAAAGCTACAGTGACATTTTTTCGAATAAGGACCGGTAGAACAGTGGCTTAGGAAGGAACTCTAATAATATTAATGCCCGATCTCAAGAGGAATTTTAAGGGGAAAGAACATATTTTAATAAGCATAAAGTATGCCTATTGGCAAAGTTAATTACTTTTTTACTCCATTTGATGCCAATTATTGAGAAACATCTGATTAAAGCCCTGCTTGTACCTATGAAATAGCAAGTCAAATGACAGCGCACATAATAAAGTGTATAGTTTTGCCCACCCTACCACACCACACCCTAGAGAAAATTAAACAAGATCCTTAGTGAGGTTTATTATGGAGCCCTGTTGAAGAATATCACACATATATGCCTTTTAAAAGAATAGCATCAATTAATTCATCAGAGATACAACCGATTGAGTGCCTTTTCTATAACTATGGATCCCTCTTCTGTAATTCTTTATGATGAGTTAAATAAGATGCCAGGAAATGTTAGAGACTATACACACAGGACACATGGTTACATTGAGAAGCCCCCAGTAGCTGAGCACAGAAAGAAAAAGAAAGTGCTGTTGTCTAGATGGGTACTAGAATTTCCTATCCTTTAGCACACAAGCAACACATTTCCTTCAGTCTACTGCTGAAATGTCTGACTTGTTTTTTTTAAATGTGCTGCTTTGATCAACACCCGCAAGGATTGTTGACGTGTGCTTTTCCACCCATACCCTTCTCTGCCCCCTGTGCTACCCTCCAATACTAGCTGATAAAGCACTGTAAAAAGTGAAGGATTGTAGCAGTAAACAGTCAATCAAATATTTGCAGACCCACAATACTTTGCAAGCAAGGCATATTTAATGCCCCAGCATATGAAGTGCATTTTAAGAATCTCATGACTCTGCATGTACATAATTCTTTTGCAGTACATACACGATTGTTTGCAACCCATGCCACCCTTATATCATTGTGTAGGATTACACAAGTGCTCAGTGAAACAGTTTTTGTATAGAAGCGAGTTACCATGAATGTGTGAAGGTCTATGCCCAAGGGAACTCTGAACACTTGGAAATGATGCAGTTTGTGTGTAAATAACTCCCCTGTCTGAATATCTGGTGCCCCGATACTATGGATGAGTAATCCCAGACATAGTCCATACCCATTATCCTTTGTAGGCTAAGTAAATGATATTGCAATGTTGCTCTCCACTTATAGGGTTATGTTAGTAATGCTAAAGTAGGAGACTCTGAGCATCACATTTGTCTCCTCAAAATCTTTAGAGGACAAATTTATATTTGAGGTTCGTGTTCACTTTCAAGGGGGGGCGCATCAAAGCACTTGCGGGACATATGTACAAGAAGAGTAAGTATGGGATAAGGTTACACATCCAAGTAGCCTGCTTACTTCCAATATTTGAGCTTTTAGTTCAATGATATAGTGTGGGTGACGCTTTTGATAAGGCACAATGGCTAACAGACATTCTGGTGCGTGAACGTTATTCATGTTACAACAAACATAAAACAAAAGGGTTTAGGTACATGTCTGCTAACCTTTCGCAGAGCCAAGAGAGAAAGTGTCAAGGTTGTCCGGTAGTATCTTATTGTGTTTTGGGGCAGAAGTTAGAGTCATAAGGTAAAAGTGTGGTGGAGTCAGGTGTAGGAGTCATGGGTGGGGAGGGAACGTTATTTGGTTAATGTGTGCAGGCATGTCTTGGTTAGATTCTTCTGCTCATGGCGCTAGTTTTTCATATTAGTTTTTAACCTCTTGTGTGTGCATTTTGCTGTTAGGGATTTTAGGTGTATTTACAGTCACCCTTGCATAGTAGTGTAAAGGAAATGAGAAGAATAGCAAGACTACTTCATTTTAAGAGAAAGAACATTTCAGGTAATTGCTGTGTCTTGTGCCTTATTACATCTTTTTGAAAGGTGACAATTGTTTGTGTGCGCTGCTAAAAACCCTCTGAGCGGCACCCAGAAGGAAGCTGGGCAAGCGCACATGCGCACAGCTTAGAGAGAACATTGCTGGTGGGTGGGTCTGGTTAGTCAAGAGAGTGCGGGTTAATGGGTACGATGCTGTTAGTTTGTCTTGCAAGCAAACTAATACATTTCTTTTGTTTTTCACACAAAGAAAATGAGAAGACTTTGATTACTCCAAAAGATGAAACAGAGATTCAGACCTGTCATGCAATGTAGGTACATAACCATACTTGCGGAAGATCTCCTCTTGAATGCTCCACATGCATGACTGAGAGTGTTAAGGGATTCTGGTTAAACATTAAAGGACCCCACATGTGGTGTGTCTGCCCTAGCGCTCCAGAAAGATGAGAGTTTGTTAAGGTGGTGAAGCAACAGGAAGATTGTTCTGGGATACGCAAACATGGAATGGCATGTTTGGGTTGTGTATTTTGTGGTGGTTCTACTTGTTGAATGGTTTATTGATGTGGTATTGACTGTTGTGTTTTATTTTGATCCTTTAATAGATATGGCAAAATATTGGCAGTGTTAATTTTGATAGGCTGGTCTTGTAAGAGCTTGTGGGCTGGCCATTATATCTGAATTTGGTTTCAATGTATTCTGGATCTGTTTTATATTTGAATCTCATCTGGTTCAGAGCCTTTGATGTGGCTTCTTTATGTTGTGATATCTGTTGTAGTCAGGCAATAAAAAAGAGACAAAACAGTGGCAAAGGAAATGGGAAGAAATCACCCACAGCAAAATAAGGGAAAGGAGTGTGTGAACTGAGTAAGTGGCACATATCCCTTTTCAGGATCACTGTGCAGATTCTCTGTAAAACCCCCTCTCTTCTCAGGACTACAAAGCAGTGGAGTCAAAGAGTATGTGGTTCAGGGGCAGCTGTCAAAGGGCAACCATGAATGGGACACTTGTTAATAAAATGAGGGACAGCAATGGTCCAAAAATTATTGAAGCAGCTGGAAACACCTCTGAGGGGTGCCCTTGCTCATTTAATGTACAGCCATTTTTAACAATGTTACTTAAAATCTTCTCAAGTGACATCCGCTGACCTGGGGTAACAGGTATACTCAGTTCCCAGTAGAATGGGCATTTAATGTGGACTTAATGGGAGCTTTAAGACTGGCATCAGTGGGCATAAAGGAAAGGTGAGCCATAGACATTGGAGGGTATGCTTCACTTTAGGAAGAGAAATGAAGCAGAACACATTTAAGATAACTGGGCTGATGAACAAATGACAAATTACAGGGATATATTTAGTTGCTACAGACTATGGGAGTGGCAGAGCTGCCTATGCTTTTTGTCCCCCAAGTGATAAACAAGGCGCACCGGGGAGAGGATGACCAAGATAATGAGACTGCAAAGGACATTGTAGACTCCTTTTATAGTGTATGCACATTCATGCCTACATGGAGGCCCGCCGGTCAAGGGGCATGGCAGCGGGTTCTGGCTAAGTCCCCTGATGAAGCACAGCCTTAACTTCAAGAGTAGTATGTAAAGAAGGAAGAACCACAAAGACTCCACTTGTTGCGCTCCAAAGCAAAATTGTATTCAAAAAGAAAATTATACAGAATTACTTCATTCCATTTTTCCATTTTTTTCTTCCCAATTTTTCAATTTGATTCATTCCATTTGTTTTCATTATTTACCGATGTTTGAAAAATGCAGATTCATTTTCATTCACATTTGTTACTTTTTGAAGAAAAAAAGATTTTCCTTTGTTTACATTCAATATTGTGGTTAGTTGTTTAGGCTAACACCCTCTGGTTATTTGAGCTGACACCCTCTACACGTGTTTCACCATGCTATGTTTTGCATGGTTCTTCAGGAGGGATTTAGGTAGCTTTTATTTATGAAAACACTGTCTCTGTTGCCATTAATGCAGTTTTGTGATATGTTTGAAAATGTGATACGATTCCTAGGTGCATTCCTTTGTTGCCTGCATAGTCAAGAGTTGCAGGTTTGGCAGTTCACCACTCGTGCTCAAAATAGTCTTTAATTCAAGCATAAAGCTACCCAAATCTGAACTGTGCTGTAACCTCTGCTTTACTATTTGATGATATCCATGTAGTAATTTCTTCAACGGCCAGCTGCACTGTAGTTGGGCATTTTGAAGCTGAAAATATGAAGGCAACAGTATCCTTAAACGAAAGTCTTATCCTGCGCTGTGATGAAACCGTCATACACTCTCTTCTCTCGGTCTTTAGGGAGCAGCAGCCGCAGTGCCTTGCCATGGATACTATTGCCTTCAGATTTTCAGCTTCAAAATGCCCAACTACAGTGCCAGAAACGTTTAACTGTTAGACAATGGAAGAACACTTGCCTTCCATTTTGTATGAGCAGCAACTCCCTGAATCCTTTCGATCCCATTTTAATAGTGATGCTGGTGGTGACAGTAGTCTGTGAATAATGTGAATAGGCAGCTGAGTAATCACTGCAAAGTTGAATGTGTGGTGTGCTTTTGACCATACTGAATCCTATTTATCAACCTTAAAAGTGATCTCTCTCGATGGCAGTTTGTTGGACTACTACCAGCTGAACATGCTGCAGGAAAACCGTGATCAACCCACGGGGCTTGATAGCAACTGGAGGGTTGGAGACAGACAATTCCCTAGGTACCAACCAGTGCACACGATGGATATTCAGGGCCATTACAGATTTAATTTGAAGAATCTTTGGAATGAAGGTTGACAGGAATGCCACTGTGATCTCTTACAGTTCATACAGACACAGGTTGTTATGACGACTTTAGTTGCCAACATATTCTTGATGCTTTTTCAATCCTTGGATAATTTTTTTCCTGTGCTAGGCCTTAGATACACTAGATTAGATATCTTTATACTCCTCCCCAAGTATTTGCACAGGGTTGCCAACCATCTCTTCCATTGCCCTCAGGCTTTCATTTCTAGTCGCTGTAAAGGACTAGGCTTGTAAACTCTTGTTGATATTTTCTAAGACAGGGTTGGGTGTTTGGGCAGCATTCAATGGTGATCCCAGTCCCTGGGCTATATTCCCCATAGTGGAAGCTTATACATTCCTTTACATTAATTTGCACCTCAGTTAGCCGAGTCAGTGCTCTCTGTGACGCTGCATTCGTGTGAAAATTGCTCAGATTTCCAAGGCAAACTGCTGCCAGTGCTAGTTTATTATCTGTTTAGTTCACGATCAACACTGAAATCCGGAACCTGGTGACTGACATGTTAGCATGTGGGCTTCACCAGCAGCCCTCCACGTATCACCATTCAAATAGTGTGCTAGTACATTTTAGTGCAAGCAGCAATAGGAACTCATCACATTCCGCCCAGAGTGAGAAAATCAAACCCCTCCATGGTCATGACTTCACCGATGATAATCCATATGATATGGTCCTTACTCATAAAATGAATGCCAGTGCCCACATGTAATAGCCACTCTTCTGTCCCAACCAATCGCCCTGCCTCACTGTATGGTTTCACAGCTGCTGGTCTTCCGTGTATCCCTTCCCCCAGAGACTCGAGGAGGGCACAGGTGGCTGCCCAGGGAAGATCATGCATTGCCAATAGACTGTACCTCTCAGTGAACTAGCTTGAATCCCCTGTTCTTGGTTCTTGACTTCCTCTGCACGTTTCGCTCTGACAACTCACCCACTTCCCACCTTCCAGCAGCAGCTCCTATCTATTATGGAACCAATATGGGGCTCATAGTGGCAAACCCATTCATACTTTTTCCAGTCAATCACTGGGCTCAAAAGAGAATATCTATCTTGTTAGCACACTAGAGCCCCCATAAACCTGCACAGTGTTAATTGAATTTCAGTCTGGTGAATCAGTCCATATAGAAAGAGACCCTAACTCTCAATAAATTCTCCAGTCGATGATAGTTTTGGATTATTATCTTGTATTATGTTTAGGTTTCCGGTGTTCTTTGGACAAACCCTTTGTGAATATGTGCCCCACACCCTTCAGACTGTGTTCTCCTTAAAGAAGGCTGTGTCTGATATGCCCTCAAAGATGACTATTTGACTTCAGCTGTTAATTGAGATGTCCCCCCAGCCATGATCTTTTACTTGGCGCTATTGTGTAGTTTACTACAAAGATTACAAAGGTGATCTCTCTTTCAAAATGCCATCTCATTAAAGCACATAAGCATGGCTACAAAGACTTTACGTATTTCTTTCAATTGCTTTGCCTGCTTCTCCTTGTTCACATCACAAATCATATGTTGCAGCCTAGAATGTCACAGAGGCCCATGACTGCACTGTACACACAAACACACCGCATAACCACACTGTACAAAGTATAATACTATTTTTCCCCTACAGAATACAGCCCCACCAACCAAGACAAAATTGTGTTGCCGATGATATCATGGAAGTAAGGGTTATTTTTTCCCATTATAGAAATAAGGCGCAGTTTGATTTTTCCCCAATAAAAAAACAGGTCCTTTCTGTTTTTTCCCGTTACGAAACTTGGAATTCACATCCCAGAATACAAAGTAAAACAAGGACTGGAAAAGTACCTTTAGACTGCCATGCAAGGGAATATTTTGGTTAGTACTTAGCATGTATGCTGTAGAAAAACGGTTATCAATGCAGCACAATATGACTCCACCGCTCCATCGCTCCCCACCCCGGACCTGGGCAACTGTAAAAGGACCCACACATGGCAGTCAGCTGTTTCCAACAGAGCACTTTGCACGTGAGGTAGAAGACACATGCTAACATTGATCCTGTGAAGAGAGGACAGCAGGCATTTGAGCTTGATCAACTTTGTCTTATCATCTTTGTTAGGACAGTTTTTCTAAAGTCCAACTAAGGGCTTCAAAAAACCATATCTGAGGGAGTACCCAACTACACTCTTTGTATAAGGCTGCACCAACTGAGAACATTTGGTAGCCTAGACAGAGCAGCCAGGCTTATCTTCAGAGGGAGAGAGGGTTGTAGGATGGTACAATGAAATTGTAGCATACATAAGGTCCAAAGAAACACTGAAAAATCATGGGCCTCATTACGACCCGGGCGGTAACCATGGCGCTATTTACGCCATGGTTGCCACCGGTAAATTACCGATTCCACCATGGTGAATGGTGGAATTACCGCCCCATTACAAGGTTTACAGGGTGGAAATTTCCCATTCACCATGGCCCTTCCCCATTCCCATTTGAGCCCCCATAGGGCCAATGGGAATGGGGAAGGTGGTAATTACGGTACTGCAATTTGCGGTACCATAATTACCTCCAAAGTCCCTTTGCGGGTCCCATCCTTAACGGCTGGTAAAACCAGCCATTAAGGGAGGACCTGCAAAAAGGACCTTGGAATTGGGCGGTAAGGGATTACCGGTACCGGTGCCCTTACCGGTACCGGTAATCCCTTACCGCCCAGGTCGTAATGAGGTCCCATGTAAAGTAAAAAGAATGGTTTATTACGAATACATGGAGTTAAAGATATAAACAACCATAAAACCAACTCAATACTTATAGTATACAAACCAAAGTAAAGCATTATTTAGAGTAGCATTCAGCAATCAAGGTAAGTCAAACGTAAAGTTATACATTAAGGGCCTCATTACGACCCTGGCGCTAATGGTTTAACGGCGCCGTAAAGAGTGTCGGCGCCGTTAAACCATTAGCGCCTGATTACAAGGTCCCTTAGCGGGTTGGAGGCTTTAACGCCTGCTAAGGGACCTTTAACGCCCGCTAAGGGACCTTGGAGCTAATTACGGCAACCGTAATTTACGGTGCCGTAATTAGCACCTTCCCCATCCCCATTATGCCCTATGGGGCAAAATGGGAATGGGGAAGGGCAAATGGTGAATGGGGAATTACCGCCCCACCAACCTTGTGTGTGTGTGTGTAGGTTGTGATGCCAACCTAATAGCACCATGGTCCAGCGCCTGGGTCGTAATGAGGCCCTAAGAATGGCAATGTGCTATTCTTGAGGAATAAGACCAGGTTAGTTACTTTTAGATTACACTAAATAATCCCAGTGTAGTATGCTGTTTTTGTTATAACCTACAGTATTATTCACTTCTAGAATCACTTAGTTATACCAACACTTGTTACACGTATCTCTTGCAACACATGTAACTTTCTTCTATTCTGAATGGATACAGTTACACCACCAGTATTACTTTTAAGAACAAACTTCAAAGGGAGTCATTTAACTTGTATACATTCTAGAGGGGCAGCAAGCTACTCACTGACAAGTAAGAACCCAGAGAAACTGTTTTAGATGTGCACTAAAGTAATTCAGGGAAAGCACAACACAATGTTAAAATTGTAGAAGAGCAGTAGCTATTCAAGGTATGTATAACCTATTGCTAGATACCTTTTACAAATGCAGGAATACACAGTTGAACCAATGATGCATTTCAGAAGTGTAGGATACAGTTCTAAGTTAAGTCGGGACTTCATGACTATTTTAGAAGTGGTCTGAAGCAGTTCAGGGAAAGCATAACCCAAGTATAGTGTTTTGGAATGGCAAAGCTATTCAAGGTAAGCAAATTAAAAAACTGCATTAACTCCAAGACATTTTTAGAAATGTCTGAAGTAGATCAGGGAAAGCAAATCCCAATAGTACACTTTAAGAAGACAATCTGCTATTCAAAGTAGGTAGACCCTATTGAAAAGCTGTTACACTCATTCAGTTAAGAAATGATACAACAGTACAAACACATATTACTTTTTAGTAGAGTGAAACACAATTCAAAGCTAGTAAAATAATTTCTATACTTTTTAAAGACCTACACACAGCTTAAAGGTAAGTATAAACCTCAGGACACAGTATAACATATTCACTTGCAGAGATACATTTACCACTTCATTAACAAGTAAGTACCTTTTACATTTGCTATATTTTCAAGACATAAGCCTTATCATCAAAGTCCTTCTCTAGTCTAGAGCGTGAGATTTCTCAGAGGCAGAAGAGGGACACTAGTAGTCTAAGAGCCAGCTGTAGGCTGGGCGGGATAGGGTTCAGTTGCAGGAAAGTCAGAGTTCCAGAGGATATCTCTTCAGACATTTAAGTATTCACTTTAAAGTTAGTTGAAAGTGTTCAGGGATTTCACAGAAGACTCCCTATATGCGTTCAAGCATTAGGGCTTGGTGAATGGTATGGGAAATCTCCCAATCACTCGAATCACCCACTCACCCTTACAGAATTCAAACAAGACTTAAGGCAACTATTATTCAAGCCAACACAGTACCTCAGCAGAAAAGAAGAGCTTCTGAGTGGATGCCTTCAGGATGCAGCAGCACAGTATTCAGCCTTTGGGTTCTTGGTCTGGAGACTGAAGACATGGACACTGATGGAAAACTGGCAGCAGTCATCGATGGGGGAGGCTTCCAACAAAGGATTCCTACAGCTTCTAGCGGCTGAGTGAATTTGGCATCCTTTTACAGGAATCAGCTGAACTATGAATATTGCTGGTCGGATTCTCTTCACTTTCTCGGTCCTGCACTCTGGTAAGGGGACTTAAGGCATTAGAATCATGTGTCTAGAGGTCCAACATAATCCACCAAAGTTTCAGATGAAACTGGATCTCAGAAAACCATGCACTGCAGTCTGGCTCAAATTACCTGTGTATTAGTGGTTTGCAGTCCAGGAGGGTCGCAGTATGTTGCGGAATGGTTCAAAATGCAACACTTCTTGATACTAGTGGGTATCACCAGACTCCACGTAGGAGTCATTGTTTTCAAGACTCGCAGCTCACTTGAAAGGAAGGGTTACGTAAGGCTCCGGTTACATGAAGTCTCTCTGGTCACTGGAAATGGTTACAGCTGTTGTTTCTTCATCTTCCTCTTCAGATTCAGCTCCAGTGGTCAACTTGTTGGCATCTACCAGGATCAGAGTATTTATCAGGAACTACAACACAGCATCTGCAAACTCTCCTTGCAGTTTACAGAAAGGGGGGCTGGCTGTCCAATAAGGGCAGCCCCTACCAGTGGGAACTGGTTCTGAACCCTTAGACCTAGGGCTCTTTAAGATGAGGTAGCAATACTTTGCGATAGATGGGGATGCAGAATTTATTCAAACATCAATAATCAAACCGACTTACGAAGTTGGTAAACTTGGTCTGTTTTATTTTCAATTGTCTAAAACAGGGAGTTACACCGAACATCAACAGACTTTTGCTCGATTTCTCTCAGCACACATTATAAAGACACAACTTTTATAGTCAAATCTCATCATAAGTGACGTCACACTATGTGGCAAATTACAAAAACCTACTTGGGATGTGATAGGTTTACAAGGAACATATAAGTATACGTTGCATACTGACGGAGGAAGTGAGTGGGTCTTTACTGTCAGGTGGGCAACTAAATCCATTCCAAGTGCAAGTCATCTTCCATGTCATGCTAACACTCAACACTCTATTGGTTATACAAACTATAGGGCACTTTGTTACATGTCCCCCTACCATTGGTTTGGCATCTTTGTACCCTTATGCAATATTTCACACACTAGCAGCACGCAGGCTACCACTCAAGGTGCAGGGAAGTTCGGTATGATCATGCCTCCCTTCCCAATTGGCCCAACATCTATAATCACTCTTGCAGTCTGCCAGTCAATTAAGGCTTGGAACTCGGCCTTGTCGAAACTCTCTGTGCCTGAGAAATAAAGGGAGTATCTTCTTGGTTTCAGTGTAGCTTGACCCAATGTCTACTTTGATCCGACCATGTGACTGGAGACCACATTTCTGAGCTCTTTTCAGCATTTAATTCTATTAAATGATGAACTTTTGATGCCTTCAGTGTTTTTCTATTCCACAGCAAACAGAAGTTTGTTTCTTTCCCACATTCATGTAACTACTGGATGGACAACCAGGCTCACAGTGGCTTCGGCTTCTTGGTGCTGGGCCAGCCAAGCCTTTCTTGTGTTTCTCCATCACCTTTAGTTATTTCCCAACTGCACTACATTGAAATTCCTTTTTCCAATCACAGGGTTTCAAGCCTTTCTTAAAGTGCACTGTGGAATATCCAGGTTCTATACATTCCTATGTATTATACATTGGTGCATCACTGCAACTATTCACTATGTAGCCAGCCTTAAGATAACTTTGTCTACTTACGTTACTGTGTCTGGACAAGTGTAAACTGATTCGTATTTTCTTCAGCGTTTCTCTAGCAAGAGCATCTTTATGTCAAGCCTGAAATGATGCTCATGTTTACCACCTCCTCTGCAGAACCTCTAGAACGTCCATGTTCTTTTGCCTCGTGCATCTTTCCTAGGTGTGTCATCTCTTGCTCACTCCGCATGACATCCCCAGTCTTTTCTTTCACTCATTTTCACACTTCTTCTGGGACTTTGTCCAGAAGGCCATTACGCCCTCATGAATGCATATAGGGCTTTCTCAATAGATAACGTGTTTACCAGAATTTTCTGTGGTACAGGCATCCCCACTGGTACTGCATATGTTGTATTTTCCAGCTCACAACATATAGACAACATGGGGTGAACCTTTTGGTGGGGTACTTGACTCGACCTCTACACTCCCCCCTCTGGGCAATTCATCGACCACTCTCTCATCAATCTTCACATCAAGACATCCTCGTCTGAAGAAATGCTTCTTTAGGACCCATATCTTTACGACTCCTTTCAGGCATCCTGTTGATTTCACATGCTCATAAACACTCTAGGTCATAAACATACATTGTCCATTTTGGCTTCAGTTGATCCATCATTTCCTTGGGTAGAGGAACTTTGTTCCCTCAGGAGCATGGATGCTGGCCTTTACGTAGTCTCCAATTTCTTCATTTGTCAGCTCTTCAGGTTTGAATCCTGATTCAACATCAGCCACAATCTTCATTCCTACTGCTTTCTTTGCAGTCTTCTTGCATTGTGTGATTATTATCCTGATCACACAAAATGCAAACATGATCATCACCAACAGGGCTCCAAGTAACTTGAAAATGTTTGTCATCCATTGAGGAACCCATGAGAAAATTGCCCCAAACCAGCTGTCATCACCAATGTCTTCCACTTCGTCTTCCAGCTTGACGTGTAAGTTTATCAACAATGTTATGGACTCTGTCAAGGTGCCATTCTCGTTGTCATGAGAAGGTATGAATGTGCAACATGATTCTCCGATTTTGGCACAAACACCTCCATCCTTAGCTGTGATCATGTCCAGGACATATCTGTTCTCAAGAGTCATCAGTCTTATTGCTCTCAGCTCCTCCTTGATAGCATTGACACTTTTTATGGTGATGTTGATCATCTGCAAAAGCTCCCACCTGGTTATCTGTAACCATTTAGCATTTGCTGCCGTCTGGTTCCTGGGAATAAAAATTGTTGTGAATATTGATGTAGTCTGACTGAACAATCTGTGCTCATATGGGATGGCATTAAAAGCTTCTATCGACTTGGCTGAGAAATAATTCTGCCTCTTCATTCAATTCAGGAGTTCATTAGATCTCTTCTTCCACAGGTCAGCATCTGCTTTTGGAAATGTACCAATGTTCAGGTCACTCTTCAGGATTACCAATGCTGGAACATGGACAATGACTATAGAACACAGTCCTCCCCAATCTCTGGGCAGTTTCATGTAAGCTCTGGATCCACAGGCCCAATAGTGATCCATTAACACTGCTGTCCTGACCTTCATTACTGGCACATCAAAGATTGGTCCGCATTGCTGATTCTCCTCAACTTTACTTGTGTCATTATTTATGAAGCATAGTGCTGCCCTAGCCAAAGGCACTATCTGCAATGGACCTCCTTTGTCTTCGACCCATATCAGAAGCTTTGCAAGCCTCGGCTAGAGAGGTTTGCATCCATATTCCACTCATTCGATAACTGGTTTGTGATGACCAGTTGCTACTATTGCTCTGCATATGACTACAACTTCTTCCCATCAGTCTGGAGAAAGCACTGTTCCCCAGATCTGCATCTGGCATATTTCCTTGCAGCTTCAAACCCCTTCATCAGTTTTCCCTTTACAATTGAGTCTACTGTTGATTTCCCATCTGCTTCCTCCTCCTTTCATACCATGCATATCTTATCACTTGATTCTTGGTGTGTGGTCTCCCTCTTGTCTTCAAATCTTGGGCATAATCATATTCGTCTGGGGCAGACCATTCTGTCACCCATACCAAAGACACTGTTCGGCCCTGGTATTGAACTTCTGTCAGGCAGAGTGCATGGTGAGTAAGACAATGAGCCGTTTTAACATCAATTTCAATAGCTACGAATATCTTAGACTTCCCTATAGCATAAGGCAGGATTGCACATACATAGCAATTCTCCTCAGAGGTCCTATTTCCCACATCTTTCATGTGCTTGTATCACGTGTTCTTCCCTAAATGTGCTGTACTGTCCAAATAATTATTCAATTATTCACCCCTTCTCAAGAAACCCTCTGCTGACCCCTAACTATCGCCCAACCGCCAGCACTCCTTTCCTGGGCAAGCTCCTGGAGAAACTGGCCATCTCCCAGCTTAATCTCCACACTGAATCTTTTGGTTGCCTTCATGACCATCAGTCTGGCTTCAGAGCTACCAGAAGCATGGAAACTGCTCTCCTGAACATCCATAAAGTCCTGCTCTCCAACCTTGACTCTAACACCCCTTGCGTCCTCATCCTGCTTGATTTCTCTTCTGCCTTTGATACTGTCAACCATGCCACCCTGCTAAACTGCCTGCATGATAACCTGGTTATCACGAGTCAGGCTCTAGCATGGCTGACTTCTTTCCTTCCCGACCGTCCCAGGTCCAATTTGGGTCCTTCCTCTCCAATATCGTTTTCTCTACCTGTGGTGTCCCCCAAGTGTCTAACCTCTCTCACTGGCTTTTCAACTAATACCTGGCAATCATGGCCCACTGCATCGCCACGCTCTGCCCCAACTTCCAGTGCTATGTGGATAACACCCAGCTCATTTTCGGGTTACCCTCAGCCTCCTCCTCTACTTCCCTCAACTCTGACTGTCTGTCTGCTATACAGCAGTGGTGTGCCGCCAATGACCTCTGCCTTAATACCAGTAAAACTGAGTTTCTCCTCATTGGCACACCCGCTCTCTACTTTCCTGTAGCTCTCTGGCCGACCTCTCATGACCCTCTTCTGGATCCCACCTGCAAGGCTAAAAACCTCAGGGTCATCTTCGACTCTACACTCTCCTTCTCTCCCCACAACTCTGATGTCTCTAAGAAGTCACACTACCAGCTGCACCTCCCCAGGGGTATTATTCCTTTCCTCTCCTTCCCCCAGAAGCTCACTGTCTCCAGAGCTCTGGTTCTCTCCAGGCTGGACTATTGTGACTTCCTCTTTCTTAATCTGCCTGCTTCTACTCTTCACCCTCTGCAACTTATCCAGAACAGGACTGCGAGACTTGTCCTTGGCCTCAAGCCCAGGGATCGTATCTCTCCAGGACTGAAATCTCTGCACTAGCTCCCAGTGGCTGCGAGGATTAAGTTCAAAACCCTCTGCATCATCCACAAGGCCTTCTGGGGCCCGGGTCCTTAATACCTTGAACTCTCTTCCTAAATACCTTCCTTCTCGAGCTCTTCCCTCATCTACCTCAAACTCCCTCAGGATCAGTCGCTTCTCCAAGCAACGAGTTGGTGGTAGATCTCGTTCCTCAGCTGGGGCCTCCCTCTGGAACAGCCTCCCTGCCTCCCTAAAACTGAGGAGCATCAGCCTCAGTTCTGGAAGCACCTCAAAACCTTTCTCTTTGCTTCTGCTTTCTCTCCCTCTCTCCTTTGCTGACCTCAAGGCTGACACTGAAGCTGCACTGGTTACCTGGCCGCCCTCTGGTTTCGGGCTCAGGTCCCCTCCCCCACCAGTCACACTCCTGCAATGCTTTCCTGGCCACCCTCCGCACTTGGAGACTGTTTCTGTATCCCTACAGTCCCACTACTAGCACTTGACACTGGTTTTCTGCCTTTACCCTTTCATTTGCCACCTGCTGGCCTTACCTATACTCTTATTTATTTATGTATATCCCATGCACTGCACTATCCTCTCCCCTTTCCCCCCTTGCGCAATCTGAATGACACTTGGCCTATTAGGATTGTTGTTTGTCTTCCCTCTGTTATCCCTCCCTTGCCTCGTCGCACCTTGAAACACTTGTTTATAGGCACGTTATAAATGCCACATCATATCATATCATATCATATCAGATTAAATTTTCCCTTGTAATTCTAGTAGGTCTCTTTGTTTGTCTCTCTCTCTCTCTCTCTCTCTCTCTCTCTCTCTCAGAATCTGTATCTGACGTTCAGTAAGAATATCTGTAAGAGTCCTTCCTGCATAAGGATTTCTAGTGACTATTGCTATAGGACCAGGTATCTCCACATAAGCTACTGGATGGGGACAATCACATAAGGCCTTGTCTGTCTCACAATGTCTAGTTCTGCCAAGGTAACTGGAGTGAGAAGGATCAAAGCGATCACTGCTTTCTTGGGACCAATGCAATACACAGTGTGAATAGGCAGAATCAGAAAAACAATGATAAACATAGGACAGGCATATATTATACACCAATACATGAGACTTCAACATCAACGCCTCTACACTCGTCGTTGATTTTGCTCACTTTCTGCACCTGCAATATGCTCTATGGAAAACATGTTTGCCTGTGATTACTTTTTAAGGAAGGAGAAACTTGTTTTATTCAGGCAAACTCGTCAAATGCTCCGGTAGTTGTCAAATCTGCTCAACGATTTCCACATGTAACTGGCTGATTGCTGGATGGTTTATAGGATCTTGCAGGAACACAAAAGTGTTGGTGTCTCACCAAACAAGGTAAGGAGGAACTTGAAGCAAATAGTAAAAGATCATAACAAGTAGCTTGTGGGCATTGTCGTTAGGTAGAACCATCTGTACCTACAGTAAGATGCTCAGGTAATAGTCTGATCTGCTCCATTATTGCTGCCAATAGGCGTCTAATAGCCGGGCCATTCTTAGGATCCTGGAGAAAGGCACGTATGTTAGTGCTCCTGCCAACAAGAGCAGGGTAAGCTCTGAGCATAAATATGAAGACAGCAAGAAGTAGTCTGTGTATATCAGCATTGGTAAGTACCATAGGCACCTCCAAACAGAAATTCAGTGAGAAACGAATCAGGGAACTGCTCCCTCTTCCGATCGTCAAACACAAAATTCATATCTGGCATGCTCTGTGTAATTTCACACTCCACAGTTCAATGTCAGCAAAGCACCTGTTGCTCAATAACAAATAGCTTTTTCACTCCTTGCTTAGTAACTACAAAGAGTGTCTCAGGAAAGTCACAGTCCAAATGTACATTTATCTGTCTACTGGACAGTCTCTGTATCCTTCTTCCTCATCATCAATCGAGTCTGCACATGCTGAACATCTTCTCCTTTACTTTTTTCCAAATAGGTTGGAGGTGGTGCAGCCTCTCCAGTGTAGACTTTCACATCATCTTGGTGAATACAGGCTTGTCTTCCTAGGACTTTAACTGCTGACAGAGTAATGTCCTCCACTATGAAAGGGCTGGTGAAACAGGGCTTGTGCCACTTTCGTGTAAAGTTTCTAATTAATACTTGAGCTCCGGCAAATATTTTAGGTACAAATAGTTCTTGAATTTTGGTTGCTGTATGGTCTTCATCTGTGTTCTGAGACCCACACCCCAGACAAAGATACTAGCCATCAGTATGCATGTAGCTCATTTCCTATCAATTCTGCAGTTGTCCGGGCATCACTTCTAGTCCTCAATGGAGGAGTTAGAGGCATTCTCATGTGCCTCCCTGTAAGTAGCTCATGGGGTGTGAGGTGTAGGTCATTGTCGATCTGATTTCTTAATGCATATAATGCAAGGGGCAAGCAGTGTAGCCGCCCCTTTTTCAATGTCAGTTTCAATTTAGCTGTTTTCTCTTTGAGCAGACTGTTGAGTCTTTCACATATCCCATTCACTTTTGGGTGATAAGCAGAGGAATACTTGTGTTTTGTACCTAGCAATAAACTAATTTGCTCAAACACCTCATTCACAAAATGGGGGCCATTATCTGATCACAGCCCCACACAAATTCCCCATCTAGGAAATACTTCTCGTACTAAAAACTTTGCAGCGCAAGTGGCATCAAGGTGTGTGCATGGACCGGCCTCGATCCACCTAGAGAAGGGGCACACCACCACTATCATATACCTGGATCCATTACAGACCTGCAGCAGGTCAACATAGTCAATATGTAAATGCTTAAAAGGACTGTTTGGTCAAAGAATTACTCCTCTGGCTGTTGGCAGCATGTGCCTAGCAGTAAGCCTTTGACATACGATGCAATTTACTACATAAAAAGCAACGGGTTCTAGCAGGTTTGGTACAAATCAGTTCTCCACAATGGTTGCTGTGAGCCTCTCCCTAGTGACATGCGCAGGGTAGTGTAGCGGTTCTAAAGCCACCCTTAATAAGGGTACAAGCATTACCGGTTTGCCAGTGCTATCTTGTCACCACAGTGCCTCAGAAGAGGGCTAAAGAACACCCCATCCGTGTCCACAGGTCTTTCTCTTCCTGTGGGGCTTCACCCTGAACTTCCATCAATTCTGTTTTCGATAAGTGGTAAAAGCTTTCATTCACAACCATCATCACAACAATTTTCTCTTTCACATCAGGCATATCAAAACGCATTATGTCAGGTGAATATGCAACCCTTTTTTGCCTCTTCGCTTGGTTTCCGGGTGAGATAAAGTCTGTTCTCTTAGTGTGCGCTGCACACTTACGTATTGCAAAGGATACTGGGAGTTGTGCCTTAATAAGCCTATCCAATAAAGCAGCGTGTTGCACCAGAGTGCCGTCCGCTCTGAGGTAACCACTTCTTTTCCAACTTACTAATCCTGCATGCACAGTTGACATCACGTAGGCGGAGTCACTGTACACTGTCACTTCCTGGTCTTCGTGTTTCTCAAGCACAACAATCAGTGCCACTAATTCTTCAGCCTGTGCTGAAAAGTGAGATGTATTACTTCAAATTCCCCATTAGCGTTATGCTTCACTATACAGGCACCTCATCAATGTGATCGATCCTTGAAGAATCATGCATTAAGAGAATCTCTCCTGCTACGAGAGCATTTTTCTTTACTCTCGGGATCTCGTCATAGAACTCCAAAACAGCGAACAACGCATGCTTGACAAGTAACATCATGGAACAACCCATTACTATGGTTGCAGACTTCTCAATAGTGAACGCAGTGGCTGCCAATGATTGTTCACAAGGTAAGTGACCCCTCATTACTGGGTCCAGAATCCCACTGTAATATGCTAGGGGTTTGTACCCCAATGTAATTCTATGCGTTAGTACTGTTGTCATGACTGTTCCATTCATGTGCGAGAATAAAAAGGACTCCTCAGAATAATTGGGAATCCCCAAAACTGGCGCTGTGCATATTGCCTTTTTTAGTTCATCAAGCCCCTCCTCCATTTCCTCAGTCCATTCAATTTTTTTCCTGATTCACCTGTGCCTTTTTTAGGGCCTGCAGCAAGAGCCTTGTGTATGAACTATTATGGAATATCCATTCTCTGACATAATTACACAGTCCTAAAAACTGTTGCATTTGCTTTATTGTGTGTGGTTTTGATGTTTTCAAAATTGGCTCAGCTCTTTCAGGCATAACCTTCTTTCCTTCATGTGAGATTAACTGACCTATGTACAAAATCTTTTCTTGGCAATACTGCAATTTCTCTTTGTCCACTTTGTATTCTTTCTCTGCTAGAATAATCATTAACTGAATCGAATCTCGTCTGCACTCCTCTTCTGAAGTGCTGCCGACTAAAATATCATTTACGTATTGCAGCATGACACTTGGCAAATCAATATGCTTAGGTCCATCTGCAGGACCCTATTGAAAATGTATGGAGATTCACAATACCCCTGGGGAAAACGTCTACTTTTCAGCTTAGTCTGATGAAACGTAAATGATGTAAGATCTTGGGAGTGTATATTCAACGGGATTCAGAAAAACATATTTTTCAAGTCAATTACTGTGAAATAGCATACCTCAACCAGGATACTACATAGTATAGTCGCCGGGTTTGAAACTAAAGGATATTCTGACTCTACAATCTGGTTAATCGGCCTCATGTCCTGAATTAAATGTCACAACCCGCATTTTTATTTTTTGATAGGGCACACTGTGGTATTTCATGGTGACTCTAATGTCACTAAGATGCCTTGATCCATCATGGCTGATATAGTCTTAAATAATCCCTCATCTGTCTCTTGAGACATATGGTACTGTATTCCTTGAGGTAAAATTACTCCTGGTTTCAGCTTAATCTTGACTTCTCCCACCCCGTTTACCAGTTCTATGTCATAGGGGCCCGTAGTCCCTAAAGAAGTCAGCACTTTTTCCATATCCTCATCAAAAAATGCAGGGTGTTGCCGCATGATCATCATCTTCTGTGGGATCTCTCATCTCTCTGTCCTGATCTAATATGTAATGCTCATCTCAAACACTACTTCGTCATCTGACGGGTCGTTTGTAAACATATCCTTGTCAGAGACATCAGTCAATCTATATCCTTCCCCAATAGTAATCACTGTTCTCCATGGTCTGCCGTCATCATCAAATCCATAGTGAAAGACTTCTGATTCCAATGGTGCTACTCGCACGTCCTGTAAATACCATGATAGATTTGCCCATGTTTAAATAATGTATTCCTGGTGTTGAACACAATATGCCTTCATCAGTGAAAGAGATTGTCCTATTTAGCTTCATCATTAGAGCTCTGCCCATTATGTTAACTGCTGTTGTTTTGAATACAACAATGGGACAGATATATCACATTCTCCTATACAGACTGGTGATTTCTCAGTAAAAGGAACTCTACTTGTAGCTCCTGAGAACCCTTGAGCAGTCATGGCATTACCTGACAATGAAAATGTTCCCTCTCGTATACATGAGCGAGTTGCTCCAGTGTCTACTAAAAAAGAAAAGGATTTGCATCCTATTGGATGTCAACCCTTGGTTCTTCTTGAGGATTAGGCATCACAGATAGTACTGAACACATCAAGTCACCCAGTGAGTTGTCCTATTGTGGGTACATACTTATTACCATACCTGTTAAAGGATTCCCTCCCGTGACAGAAACACCCCCTACTCTAGGAGTCAATACATGTCCTGTATTTGTGCTCTGCTCTATCTGCATGGGTGTATGCTGTGACTGCCCTTGCGGCATATTCAATGGTGCTTGCTGTCATTGCAAAGCCTGCTGTGTTGGTGGTACGTGTGTTTGATACACTGTCTGATCTTGGGCGATCACTTCTCTGCTTTATGGGCTATATGCTGGAGGATAAGCTGCCCCCGACTTGAGAATTGCGCATTCTGCACATACCCTTGGCTCCCACATATTTGTGCAATGTGCCCTGTCATTCCACATGTCTAACATGGAGGAGGGAATCTTCTAACCTGCCCATCCTGCATGCCTTGATTACCAACTTGATTATTCTAAAATCTTCCTTGATTACTCTGAAAGTCTCCCTGATTATTCTGAAAGCCTCCTCTTCTGCAGAAGCCTCCGCTGCCTCTCGGCATAAATCCAGTTCTCCCCTTGATCCAAATGCTGTTGGCTATTCACCTGCGAAATACCAGTTGCCTGTTGTGATACTGGCCCTTCTCCACTACTCTGCATCGCCCCTTCTATAGGATAATTTGACAGCTTTTTCTGTACTAGCTTAGCTTCCTAGCATCCTCTCTATTTCGATTTTTCTCTTGCAGCAATCGGCAATGATGCGCAATGGTCCCCTATAGCTAACGTGTTTCCTCCTGTAATTTTTTCTAATTCATAGATCCATTTTCTGGTACCCGAAGTCAAACTGGTGCAAGGAAATTGATTTATGCCCTAGAGAAAGAGATGACAGGGATAACCTATGGCTGTGGGCGACATGAAGAGTTTGTTCGCCACCAAATGGGGGAACAAGATTATGACTTATGGCGTAAGGTGGGGTGTGAGAGGGTGACAATAAAAAGTGATGTTTACGATGGCACGCCATTCAATAACTTCCGGATCAATGTATTGAAAGCACTGAGGGAGTTGTATCAAGACTTGATCGGCATTCAATCCATTCTGGGTCACACGATGGGTCTGAATAAGGACCCTGCACACCACATTCAAGAAATTAAGAATTGGCATTTTGAGACGCAATAATCATGGGATACCAACATACCTGTTTCTACCACATCCTGCTGAGCAGTCTCCCAGCAGAGATACAAACAGAGTTATGGAAGGTTGTGAGGAGAGAAAATAGGGTGTGGTCAGAGATACAGGCAAACATCATCACTGAAAGGCAAAACAGGACAAGGATAAAAATAAGTTAGAGGATTCTCAGATGGCGGGGTGTTATTGGTGCAGAAGAAATTGTCTAAAATAAGTTTGGAAGGAGCTGTCCTAACTGCCCTTCTTCAGGGAGGGGGAGTGCTCAGGTCACAAGGGGGATTTGTGTGACAGTGTTTCCTGCATCAGGGGGAATTCCTCCCAAAGGACAGGGGGAATAGTTCAGCAGGAACGTTTCAAAGCACAGGGAGGTTTTGAACCCCATGGAGGGTTTGGCCCACAAGGCAGATTTTGCCCACAAGGGGGATATTTTCCAAGAGCATAAGGGGGTTCCAAAGAGGGAGGGGGGTTGGTTATGGTTGAGCAATGGTGCAATATGGAGGACAATGTTGGGCTTGTGGAGGAATAGTGTACTTAAAAATCATCCCAGGCAACAATACATATCAAAAACAAAATGATCAGAGTGATGCCAGATAAAGCTTGAACAACTCAATTTTTCTGACTACAAGTAGGTATGGTTTTAATCTGTTCAATTATAAATCATTCATACAAAACAATCAGCAAAGGAATTTTCCACAGGAGTGAAAACGCAGTACATTAAACGTACATTTAATTTGTAGTTCAAAATGTTGTACAGTCATAAAATAAATCCCCTATTGTAAAACTAGGGCTATCTAAGTCTAAGTATATCTGCCTTTCTAAATCAGCCAATTCTGCAGTGACGATACAACAGTGTTTTGGCTTCATGAGCTGCTAAATGGGGCTCTTGTTACAACGTCATTCATCAGGACAGAGGTGTTTGCTCTCATCTCTCTCATGAGAATTCCTTTGTTAAAATATCTATGGTACAGATATAAATACAAGATGTGGATCTAAAATAAAAAGGGGTCTTTTCCAGGTTTATATTTCTCTAGCACCTATACTAGAAAAATCCTTTTGTAACCCTTAACAGGACACATACTGTGCAATTTCCTTTGACCATGTGCATGTCAGGCTAGGTAGCAAGGGATTGTTGGCCGGTTTTGGCTGTGTTGTAGTTGCCAAAAATAACACAAAATGTCTGATCTCAGAAGGTCAGTGCCCTGCAACAATCTCATTGTTTGTCTCATGTAATAGTTTAGAATGGACGATTACCTTATTCAAATTTTTCGTTTCAGAGGATGCAGTGTGATTTTTACTCGGTGAGGTAATTAAGTGGGGTAATTATAAGCAATATGTTCCTATTAATGGTAGGAACATTATTATCAGCCACTCATTGTTCTAGGTGGGCATTGGTATCCAACAAAAGTGTAATGACCTTACCTCTAATTTACTGGTGTTTCTGTTCTAGCATGGAGTCTCCATGTGCTAGAAAAATATATATACACACAGATATTGTTTCTGTTTCCTAAACCTGCTTCACCCACATGGTGCACTATGTCACCAATGTGCCGTTACAAGATAGAATAAAATGCAGTTGTTGTGCATCCTGATTATTGTCCTTATCCAGTGCGTACTTAACTGCAGGACTGTGACGCTGGAGCCAAAGGAATGGACCCCAGCACATGCTTTGTGGTCCCATTAATACTTATTGCTATGGAAGGGCAGCTATTGTGAAAATTACTACATCATAGACCTACTTGGACTAGGGCAGCGGTTTTGCAATGGATGAGCCTTTGCAATATTAAATACTGTACACGTGGTGTGGATCTAGGTTTATTCTCTTAACTACTACATGAATATTCTCCGGACCACAGCACTGGAGCCAGGGAACTGTGCTAGAGCGTGTGTTGCGTGCCATGCATTCATGTTTATACTAGAGGAATCAAGTTTGGATGTGCGGTTAGCAGCCTTATTGGACTGATACTAATAACCAGAACTTTAATGGCTAAGGTGTTATTAGGTAAACTTAAACCTACACATAATGCCATGATGTAGGGATTATTAGGAGTATTGTACCACTGCCTAAACTCTCGCTGTGGGCCATTACAGCTCAACATGTAAATGTGTGAAAATGTAAAGCAACACTAGTAAAATGTACAATCTTTACCAACATAGGCAGGCATAGTGAGTAGATTCTCTCAACATATATCGCTGTAGAGGGGTACTGATCTTTTATGGAAGAGTACTAGCGGCCCATCAATTCCACCTGTTTTGTTTTACATACACATTTGTGTGGTACAGATGTTCAATTGCACCTTAGGTTGTGCAGAGTGTCATTTTGTTTTCCATAGTAGACCTTTTCACCAGATAGTAATGGTGAACATTTTCTCACAAATAGCATTTTTAGTAATTCCTTCAAGCACGTAATGCATAGTTGATTGTTCATGTACATGTATCAGTTTACGACTGGCAATCTTACACTTATGCAGGTAAAAAAGATGACATGCAGTCATTGTCTGAAGCAGTACATAGTCATAGCATAGTAAGTAGGCAGGTTATGACTAAATATATGTGTGTTACAGTTGCTCAATCACACTCAAACTTATCAATATCTTTTTATCGCAGAACAAAGCATTCCTAATCATTGCTTCAAGCACTTAACACATAGTGAATTGCTCGCATAGATATATAAATGTGCGGCTGTGTAGACTGAAAGATGAGACACAATCCCAGTTTTGAATGATACATAATCATAGTTTGCTAATTAATTACATTATTCCATTCATCGGATACATTCAGATCTGCATGAGCTGTATCTATGTGGTAAATTCAGTGCTGTTCTAGTTTGCATAGATGTTTATATATGTCTCCCCCCCTTTGATTGGGAGTGATCATTTGTAGCACATACCAATTTCGATCTCTGCCTTTGTGTTTCGTCTGGTAATGTTCTACTAGGGGTTTGGCATCTACTTTTTTTCATGGGCGCGACCTCTGTTTGGAAATGAGCTGTCTGATGGGGTGTATGTTTTTCCCAACATACATCAGTTTGCAGAGGCACTCTATGATGTAAATTACCCCCTTGCTGGTACAATTGCTGTCTACATTGAGGTGCCATTCAATTTTGCTGTGTTCAAAGTTGTTCCTCGTCTCTGTGAACTGGCAGGTGGGAGGGTTCAGAAATGTAGGGCGGACAACTTTGTGAAGGTTATTCGAAATGCTGCATAAATGCCTCACTATCCATACTCTGAAGAGGATTTCCCTGCCTAAAATAAACTAAATGAAAAACTCTAACAACAGATTTCTGTCCCTCACACTTGTACAAAGAACAGCTCAATAAGGTAATATATGACAGTTCAAAAGCAACACATATAACATTTAAGTTCACACTATGATAACTGTTTCTACTTATAATATGGGTGAATTTCCCTTCCTGAGATTCAAGCAGGATTCTGTTCAACAGTTCCAAAAGAATAAGGAAATCCTGTCTTGTGACAAAGGTACAATGCAATTCATGTTGATGTCAATTTGACGACAAAAGTTCCAACACATCAGAATTATTCAACAACGTTTCTTTCTATTCTACTTGTTATATTAAGAAATCAAGCATACTTATTCACATAAACCAAGAACACTTCCTTAGTTCATTAGGATTAATATTAAATGTATTTGTCAAGATTATTCTGCAACAAAGTACTTGTTCTGAAAATGTTAAACACTTCTGCAGCAGTGTACACAACACTTGCTTCAGCAATGAAAGTTTGTCAGGATGATTCTGTAATATTTCACCAAAACAAATCAGTGGTTCAACTATGTCTTCTTTGTGACTTGCTGCACTACTTCACAGGACTTCATCAACTTCCACCTAGTTTACCCCCATGCCAGACCTACTAATTCAAAGTTATCTGTTCTGGTGTACTCTCCTGCCAGAACATAACAAAATGTTACAACAACCTCCGACCTGGTGTACTCCCTTGTCGGGCCAGAGTAAACTACTACAGTGACTTCTGGCCTGGTGTACTCTCCTACCAGGCTAGAACACAACTTGGCAACCACAAGTACTTCTGCAGTAAAGATCAGCTTCCAATAATGTAGCAATGTCTCTTGCTTCACAACACATTGAGAATTTCTTCAGGGAAAACAGGATTCACATTGGTGATATTTATTAGACACTTGTGATTTCCAAACACTGCAAACTATGCTCCACTCCCTCTGAATATGCTTTACCAAAAAGGGCAGCCTTCTTTCCACTCTTGTTTTCCCCATGTCTCCATTAACCAATTGCTGACAATAATTATTTCTCCCACTGAAACTTCGTTGATTTTGGCAATGTAAGTTAAACCCAGTTCTTTTTATGAACTTCTTCAAACATGGGCAATATATTTTATAAACATGTGCATTCCCATTTGCCACCTCTTCACATTTACAGTACTTTTTGTTGTCAAATTGCCTTCTTATGACTTATTTTGGCTCTGGCAATGGTAATTTACATTAGGTTTTTGGAAGGATTGTCTCATCTTGTTGCTGGCTTTCAAAAATGCCCCACATGCATACACTCACACCTCTTTGATCTGATATTCAAACTCTAACCATTATATTTACTCACTTCAAAGAAAGTTTGTTTTTTAAAAAAATGCTGCTTTATCTGCTTTCTGTTATTTCAGTATTCAAAAGTACATTTCTTCTTGTTTCTGGGTTTAAAGCACATGGTATGAACAAGCATATTGTTACGGAGTGCTCTGGTGTCACAATATCTTAGTGAACTCACCGGGTCTGGCATGCGCATCCGGGTCCTCTGCCTCAGCTCCTTCTTGCGGTCTGGCCACCAGCTGCTTTCAATCTTCTGCCACCCACGCCACTCGCTCATGGTGCTTTCTCTGCTCCAAATGCTCTCTGTTGCTCTCCTGATACTGGAGACAGCCTCACTGTGCAGAAAAATGTCTAAACTTTCGCTTCCCACTGCACCACCTCTGCTATTATGGTCTCCAAGGGGGAATTTTCCTTCTCCTACACTTCCTACTGCTCAACCTCTGCAATTAAGGCTTCTGGAGGCAATGACCCTCTCAGAACCGGCAACTGCTTGACACTTGACAGTGGTCCCGCTGGCTTCATCACCCTCCAGATTCTGCTTCTGTTGCAACATGGAGAGTTCATAACTCTTCCTCCTATGACTACTGCTTTGCTCCTTCTACTTTCCTCTGGTCTGCACCTGAGGGAGCCTTTTAAGCTGCCCAGTATCCCTCAGCTGTGTGTCATTTTCATTATTAACCTGCACTTTGCAGTTTCGTGCATCTTCAGCCCTCTTCCTCATCCCAGTACTTTGGGGATTATGGGACTTGGAGTCCATAAGGTAAAAATCATCTTTCCTAACTTCTTGTATTTTACAATAAACCATTGTGAGGTCTTGGGGAAAGTTAAAACAGGGTGTTTCCCATTTTTCATGAACTGCTTCAAACTCATGGGATCCTCCCGCAGAACACCACCCCCAGGGGTCAGGATCAGAAAACTTCTGCCTTTCCTTGACCACATGAGAAGTGTCCCAGGCCAGTTTTTCTGAGGTAATCATGTATGATTCATCAAACATGCAACACATTGGCTGTACTTGTGGTGTCTTCTTTCTGGGAGAAATCTCCAGCTTCTTTCAATAGAAAACAGCCTTTTTCTAAGAGTTTTGTTTTTCTTAATGGCAAAAAACTGTTTTCTGGACAAGGTTTTCTTGGGATACCTCAAGAAAGCTGTAAGACAGACTAAGAAAAGAGCTAATAACACAACTAGAGAGGTATGCTTGACACGTGACACCCAAAATTAAAGAATCACTCAACAGACTAGTGTGTGTGACAACCTTCAGCCGAATAAGCAATAATGTCAAAAGTATCATCAACAAAAAATCAACATTTGGTAAAAAAAATGTATTTGTCCAGAAAAACTGCTCTTTGCCTTTAAAAAAAAGAAAAAAATCTTAGAGAAAGGCTGAAACACACGTACCAACAGCCAATTGTACAACAATCCATAAAAAGAAGCTGGGTCCTTCTGCCAGTAAGAGGATCCCACAAGTGTGGCCAACGTGTTGCCTGCCAGTATACAGAAATGAGATACATCTTTGAATACAGCAATATCAAAAGGCACCTCCATACACACACCAATTGGAACAGCAAGTAGCTAATTTACATTGTAGAGTGCCCCTGTAAACTGATGTATGTTGGGAAAACCATATGCCCTATAAGAGTAGAACAGAAGATCATTACCAACATGAGAAACACAAGGACAGAGATTAAAGTTGGTATGTGCTATAAATGATCACACCCAATAGAAGGGGGAGTCATAGATAAACATCTACTCAGACTAGAGCAATTCTGGATGTATGGCTTAGCAGTAGCTAATGTGGGTCTGAATGTATCAGTTGAATGGAATAATTTCATTACGTAGTACAAAGTGTTTGTGTGCCATCTTTCAGTCTACACAGCTGCACATTCATATATCTATTTGAACAATCAACTCTGTATTAAGTGCTTGAGGCTATAATTAGGAATTATTTGTTCTGCCATGCAAAAGATATTGATAAGTTTGAGTGTGATTGAACAACTGTACGACACACATGTGTAGGCATAACCTGTCTAATTACTATGCTATGACTATATACTGCTTCAGACGATGACTGCATGCCCTCTTTTCTACCTGTATACCTGTATAAATGTAAGATTGGCAGTCGTAGACTGATACATGTATGTGAGCAATCTACTATGCACTGAAGAAATTACTCGAAATGCTCTTCATGAGCAAATGTTCACCATTAATTTCTGGTGAAAAGGTCTACTATGGAAAACAAAATGACATACTGCAAAACCTAAAGTATAGCTGTACCACACATATGCGTATGTAAAATGAACTGGTGGGATTGATGGGCCCATTAGTATTCTTGCATGAACGATGAGTATCCCTCTGCATCGCTAAATGTTGAGAGAATATACTTACTATGCTTGCCTATGTGTACAAAGATTTTAAATTCTACCAGTATTGCTTTACCTTTCCTCACGTTTGCATTATCCGCTGTAATGGCTCACAGTGAGAGATTAGTCAGTGGCACAATACTTATAATCATCCCTACATAGCAGTATTGCGGGTAGATTTAAACATACCAAATAACACCTTAGCCATAAAAGTTCTGGTTATTAGTCCTAGACTAAAATTATCTCTGACCACACATCAAAAATTGATTCCTCTAGTTGTTATTGCAACTAGTATAAAAATGAATGCACAGCACATGCTCGCGTACAGTTCCCTGGCTCCAGCACTGCAGTTCAGAGATGATTCATATAGCAGGTAAGAGAATTAATCTAGATCTTCACTGCATGCACATTATTTAATTTTGCAATGGCTCGCCATTGAAAAACTGCAGCAATCATCATTTAAGTCTATGTTATAGTAATCTTCACAGTAGCCATGCTGCTATAGTAACCAAAATCGGTAGGATATTCAGGGGCAAGTAGCTTGCCTTGGAAGCAAGACGATGCAACGCAACACAAGTTTGATCCACAGGTCAATAGAAATAGAAACCTCTGGGTATTAAGTGTGTTATAAGTAAATAATTAGAATAATAGCAATAATTATAATATAAAGGGGAAATCACATTGAGTGCTGGGGTTCATTCCTATTTGCTCCAGCATCGTGGGCCCGCAGTTAACTGCACACTGGGTATGGACAAAAATTAGGATGCACATCTTCTACATTTTATTCTACCAGCCTGGTGAAATAGTCAAGTGCGTTGTGAAGCAGGTTTAAGATAAACAGAAACCTGCTCGCCACTATCATGATAGCATCATGTCATTAATTGATTTTAAATGTTCATACGACAATTGGAAATGGAGACAATATCTGTGTGTATATATATTTTCCAGCACATGGAGACTCTGTGATAGAACAGAAAAGCCAGTAAATTTCCGGTAAACTCAACACACTATTGTTGGATACTGATGCCCACCTAGAACAATAAATCGCAGATAACAATGTTGCTACCATAAATATGCACATACTCCTTATAATTACCCCGCTGTATTACTCCACATAGTAAAAGCCCCACTGGACCCTCTGAAACAAAAAATGAGAATAAGGTAACCGTCCATTTTAAACTATTACATGAGATGAAAAATGTGTTTGTTGCAGGGCACTGACCTTCTGAGTAAATAAAACGCCGGTACTATGGGCTCCAGCATTTTTTCCAGACAAGGTTATTCCGAGTCTGTAGGGCAGTGAACAAACAGCAGGCCTGACCTACTTGTAGTTCAGGCCCCTTTCGGCAGGATAATTCACAGAAGAGGCGGCACCAGTAGTAGCGGTGCTGATGCTTCAGTATTCCCATACTGGATTACATGGGAATGAGAACTTTCTGTTCCACCTCTGCCTTTAATATCCCAGTATTGCCGGGATATCGGATGGTGGGAGTGGTAAGCCTAGATTACTAGTAGGATGCTAGTACTACCGTTGGCCTACCAGCAATCTCATAATGAGCGCCAATGTGTTGTTTCTTGCAGTTACAACAGACCCAAACTCGGCCAACAATGCTCATGGCCAAATAAAATACACAGTATATGTCTCACTAAGGGTTGCAAAAGAAGTGATAGAGAAAAATAAATCTGGATACAACCTCTTTTTTTTACTTAATATGCACTTATTGTATTTATATTTGTACTGTAGATATTTAAACACAGGATTTCTCATGATAGAGATGAGAACAAACACCTCTGTCCTGATGAAGGCCATCGCAACAAGAGCACCATTCAGCAGATCATGAGGCCGAAACACTGTTGTATTCACAAGCTGATAACATAGCAGTGCAACATATAAACACTGCAGAATTAGCCCAATAATAAAGACTGATAGACTTGGATAGCCCTAGTTTAGCAAAAGGGGTGTCACACTCACCTGTGTCTCTGCAGGAGCGATGGACGAGCCTCCCTTGACCCTGAGTCTTCACTTCGCCTGTTTCACCCGGAGGATTAGCTGTCAAATACAAGGTGTACACTCAGACCTGAATTCACCCGATTCCCCTGGGCCCTTCCCTTCTCTTTACTGTGTGCTGTGATGTCCCCTTATGGGTTTACCTTGATCGTTAGTAGGGTGTGCACTCCATCTTGCATTTGCAGGGGAGCAATTCAATCTTGTGATTGGTGCCAATGTCTGTAGGCTGAGTTCAGGTGCCAAACACTGTTTTATGCCTTCACAGCGAGGCCGAGTGTTCAAGGTGCCCGTTTCTTCACTGGCTAGAAAGTCCTTCCCACAAGTGAACGTTGCGCAGAGAATGTTGAGTGTCCAAAATTGTCCGCATTGTCTTTGTTTGCTGGTATTTTTGTGGGTGAGTAGCGCTGCGTGTAGAAGCTAGCTGCTGGTAGGCTTCCACAGTGCCTTCAATTCGAGCGCGCCTGGTAATGTCTCTCCCTTTACCTTGCCGGAGAAATGATGTGGTATTAGCGCCTCGAGTCTGGGTTCAGCACTACTGGAGACTTTGTGGTTAGGTAAGTTTGCACGGAGACTTTTGGTAAATATGCACCGCGTAGAGAGAGAGAGAGCGCAGTGAAATAAGTGTCTGCGTTATTGGGGCGAACGCAATGAATAATGTCTCTTCTTTCTTTTACAGGGGTGTGTGCGCTCGTACAACTGACCTGGATTCCAGCATCACGGGAATATTCGGTGAGTATGCACAGCGTTACGGATGTGTGCGTGTTAATGCAGTTCTTCTTTGTTCTTACAGGTGCCGGTGTAGAAGTCCCCTCTTGACTGGAGATAGCTGTGGCGTGGAGTAAGAATGGAGGTTCTTCCGGAGAAGGTAAGCTGAAGCAGAATGATCAGGAGCGGATAAGCAGAAGCAGGATGTTCCGGAGCAGATAAGCAGAAGTAGGATGATCCAGAGCAGGTAAGCAAAAGCAGGATGATCCGGAGCTGGTGAGTAGAAGCACGATGATCCAGAGCAGGTAAGCAGAAGCAGGATGATCTGAGCAGGTAAGCAGATGCTGGCTGATCCAGGGCACGGCAAGTGTGTTGCTGATACAGCTCAGAGTAAGCAAAACGAAGCACTGGAAGAATCTTGGGTGTGGCTTATATAGCCAGCCACACCCAAACACTAGAGAGCTCATGAATTATCATGCACTTCCTGTTTGGCAACAGGAAGTGGTAACCAGGAAGTTACTACAAACACTAGGAAGGAATGAAAGGAGGGATTTGTTATGGGTTCTTTGTGTCCCTATGCCAGGCCTGCCAAGCCTCCACCCAGCTTCCCCCAACTACCTGCCTGATACCCATGACAAGGTGGCTGTATTTTGTGATTGTATAACATTTTCAACTACAAATTAAATATACATATAATATACTGCATTTTTACTCCTGTGCAACATTGTTTTGTTGAATGTCTTTTTATGAATGATTTTTAATTGCACAGATTAGCACCATAACTACTTTTATAGAGAAAAAGTTGGTTGAGCTTTATCCTTAATCACCTTGATCATTTTGTGTTTGATTTATGGAGGAATAGGCCACTTTACGAGGGGATATAGAACAGACACAAAATGCAATGTGGCCCTGATGGTACCCTGCTCTACCACAACATGCCTTACTACCCAAAGACACAACAGGAAGCACCACCCTTGCAATACATGGTCTCCAGAATATTCAGAGTCTGTCACATCAGCCCATACAGTACACGTTTCTCAAGAACGTTCAGAATGTGCCACAGCAGCTGCCCCTGTTTGCCCCAAATGCTCAGAATGCTAAAAAAATGCCACAGCAGCAGCACACAACAGTTCCAACTGCACCAGAAGTTTAACAGTTACAGTCACTATCCGCCCCACCCACTGGCAGTACCAAACAGCAATACCAACCACCTAATCCTCTCCAGGCGCAGGCACAGATCCAGGTACAGACAGAAGCACAGACTACAAATCATCAATGAGATGTCAACTTGTTACCTCAGGGCATGGTACAACAATATATGGGAAAGGCAGTGCTGGGGGCATCCCTTTCCTACCACTAGGCACATACATAAACACTGAATCGGAATATCAACAGAGGGCTCTGGCATGCCCAATCCTATCAGTAATTGTAGACCCAGAAGAGGAACCATAGGTGGCAGTGAGCATAGGTGGGAAGACATTCTAATTTTGGCCGACATGGGGACTAACAAATCTTGGATTAGAGAAGGATGATTCCCTTTGTCGGACACAATAATGGACATGCAGTGATTCTCTGGGGCTGTTGAAACGGCTCATTTTTCCAAAGACCTACCTGTTACCATTGACAGGAAATAGTTGCACCCCTATTGTACTCCAAAGATTCACCAATCAACAAGTTGAAAGCGATAGTATGAGAACTTTGAACGTGATCATGTTGTTCACTGACAAAGGCATAGTGTGTTCCAATCCTGGGCGATTATACCCAAGCATGTGGAGTGCTTCATACACTCTGTGCCCAAAGTACACTGCAAGGGGTCCCAATATAACACCAGTTGTTCATTTATGGGGTGCATGTGCTGTTAGGATAGGTACCTAGGATAAGAAACCACACCTTCTGATTACCCACAGAATGTCTGTTCAAATCAGCAGCACACACAAGGAGATAGCACTAGGAATCGGCATCACTATACAGTTACATGTGGTTATAACACAAAAGGTGTTAAATGGTGAACTGTCTGTGTGTTGACCCTACTCAGCATTTAATTGACTTGACTGATGAACAACTTGTTGATGATGATAAAGAGATGGGGGAGATGATGTCCAAGATCAGTATACCATACCACTTGCATATACAGCATAGGGAGGTTCCCCAATTGGCGCTCCTTATGAAGACAATGTCAGCACACTTGTAGGAAAATTTGCAGAGGGGGCCTATAGAGATATGGACCAGTATACCCCATGACTTGGGTCTCTTAAAAGAGATAGCAGAAGTCTCCATCGCATTAATGGAAGGGGCCATATTTCCCCACATCAAACAATACCTCCTGTCTAGGGAGGCAGATGAAGGAATATATGACACCGCTGCAGAATGATGGCAACAAGAAATAATACAGCACTCATGTAAGGCGGCAGTGAACCCTGTGAAAAAAGCAAAGGGGGGGTCTTGGAGGATGGCGGAGGATCTCTGCCCACTGAATAACATTGTGGAGATGTAGTTTCCGGTGGTGACCAATCCATCTACCATGTTGGGTAATGTTCCCATGGGGGCAACAGTGATTGATCTTAAGAATGCATTCTTTTCATTACCATTACACACAGATTCCAAGTACCTCACTATGTTTACCTACCATGTTCAGCGATTCCAGCACACCAGGCTCCCACAAGGGTACTCTGACTCCCTGAGTATATTTAACAGAGTAGTGCAGGCAGACTTGGGAAATTTACAGACACAGATCACAGTGATACAATACATGGATGACCTTCTAGTGTGAAGCACCACAGAGGAGAAGTGCATGGAGGATTCAGTAACACTATTATTGGCAGGCAAGGGGTACAAGGCAGACAGAGAGAAGCTTCAATATTGTCAGAAGGAGGTACTATACCTATGGTAGATACTATCATCAGAAGGGAGTAGATTCATACCTGATAGGGCAGCAGTGGTACAAAATACACCCCCACTGAATAAAGACAAATACATGCTGCAGTTCCAGGGCATATGCAATTACTGCCAGGTGTTGATCTGTACAGTAAGCCACTAGCTCAGGTGATCAAGACAGCACAGAAGGTAAAGGGTCCCATTACCTGGGCAACCACAATTATAGAATAATTTAAAGAGCTAACATGCACAAGTGCCAGCAATGCAAGATTGTAACAAATAATATATATGTTTTCCCTCTCCAACGGGATAGTGATGACGGCTGTGCTCACTCAGAAAATGTCACAAGGACACAGGGAGACACTCCCATGGATTTTTACATTGGTATTTATGTCCTGTGATGCTGGGACATTTTTCAAGTGAGCAAGCACTTGCAGCAGCAGCTTTTGTAATTGAAAAATCATCTTTCATACCAATAGGCTGCCAAGTGACGCTCTATGCAGAACATGAAGTGTTTGCTATTTTGGAAAAATTAAAGAGTACCCTCACTGCCCAATGAGTGTCAGGGTATGTGGTTATACTTTCAAAACCAGCAATTCTTATTGTGAAGTGCCACATTATCAATTCAGCGAACTTAATCGCCCAGACGGTACAGGCGGGTGATGAAGTTCATGAGTGCACCATATACCAACATGGACTAGAGGGCCTGTACAGTGAGAGAAGAAGCTTTGGAGGAGGGAGAGATCTTTTTCTTTGATGGTTCATCTATGATTGACCAGCAAATGAGATGTAGCCACAGTGGGTCAGCAGTAGTGTGCTTTGAAAGGGAGGACTTTGAGTTGGCAGTACATGACATGTGAGATGATGATAACATTATTTAGCATGAGCTGCTAGGCTAGTGGTATAAATATCAGCAAAATAGATGTGTCAAGGATGCTGTACCACTATCTATTCAGATTTTGGCCATGTGACCTTCACGGTACATTTAGGGTTGTCTAAATGGAAGGGGAAATGCTTCAGGAAAAGTGATTAGGCACCGGTGCAGCATGCACAGTTGCTATCAAGATTGATAGAGGTGTTATCCTTGCCTTCAGATCTAGCAGTGGTCAAGTGTGCTGCCCACCCAGGGGGTACAGACATTGCATTATGTGGCAACGAGGCAACAGAAATGGTGGTCAAACAAGCATCCTAACTGTCATATGTTACTAATTTTCCTCCCATGTTTACAAGCATGACACAGCAGCAGGTGCAGCTAGAAAACTGCTATAACACTCTACCGATAACATAGATAACAGAATTACAGGGCAAGGCCTCACAGCAGGAGCACAAATTAAGGAAACAGAGGGGGTGTTCCTTGTCCCCTCTCCCACCAATTTAATTTGGCATCAGAACATCTCAGGGAAGCCTATCATGCCTGAAGATTTACTTAAGGTGGCTCTTGAACACCGGCGTCACATAGCACATACATTAAAAGAAAACATTGCAGCTGATCAACAGGCAGAGTGGTACATCCCAAACGTGCATGAGAACGTGCCCAAAGTTGTTGCCAACTGTGTGACATGTCTGTGTTTTACAGCAAGACACACACTGAAAATGATTAAAGCAGCTTTACCTCAACCATCAAGTCCCTTCTGCCATTTGCATATTGATTACATTGATATGCAAAACAGATGAGCTAATTATCGCTATGCAATAGTTGTGGCTTTTCCATTCTCCCTTTGTCTTGAGACCGCACTGTGTATCCATTGTGATGCTTAATCTGCAATTAAGTTCCTCATGCACAAGGTGTTTCCACATTGGGGAGTGTTTAAGGTACTAAGATCAGATAATGGCCTGCACTTCTCCAACAACCTCTTTAAGGAAATGACTTCTCTTTTAGGCATCAAACACAAGCTTTGTTCCATATATCACACTCAATCCAACAGTCTATTGGCACACCTCCACAGCCTGCTCAAGGAGTGTTTTATGAAGCTGTGTGACACACTTTGCAGCCTAAGTCCAACCACCACCTCATGCGTCATGAGATTGTGACTGGCAGGCATATGCTAACACTGCATGCCTCTGCTCGAAATACTCACTCTGTCTCTGTTGCTCACAACTCTGCTGGTATTCCGGGGAGAGGAGTATAGGGGATATCTTTGGGAGATTAGGGGCTACATTAGGGAGCTTAATTAATCTCTCAGATTTATATTGTTGCAGACTGGGCTTTGACAACACCATTTGACTGCATCATTCACAGAGGCGCCAGCTGAGCAAGAGGAACAGTACTTACTACCCCCATTGTAACTGAACCCCAGTGACAAGGTATTGCTTCAGAATTTCACCAGAAAGAAGTGAAGTGAGCCTGGTGTTTGAGGCTGTACACCAAAATGTACACAACTCACACCATCATCAATTTAGATGGACATTGTCAATGGATACATTTGCCAGATATCCAGACAGGCAAAAGAAGCATCCCATGCAGGAGAAGGGGAGTCCGACAAAAGGGAGTGCCTGTCGGTTAAGTATTTATTTTTGGTCTTCCTTTTGCAGCTTCCAGAGTTTCGACTATCTTCCTGGGTGGTTGCAGCATAAAGGGGGTGCATTTTAAAGTATGTGACATACTGTTTTGGTTCTCTCTATCTTTTTTCTCTTCCCTTTCTTTCTTCACTTCTCCTCCTTTCAATTGAATGGACTGAGGGTTTTGTTTATAATCAGGGGAAGAGTTATTATGCACCCCCAATCATGTGAATAACTTGGCAAGAGCTAAGAGGGATGTTTCACTCTCTGATCTGTTTATGGGTCAAGCGGGGGGCTGACCTCACACTGCATTTGTTAATATGTGATACAACCAAATATCAGCACTAGGGAGAGAGAGAGCTAATGGAAAATGTTATGAGTGCTCCCTTATTCCGCATATGATGGGAGCACCCAGAACATTTATTCAAAGAGCGGTAGAGGCGCCTATGGGGAGAGAATATATGATGATAGCTATATAAAGATAAAAAGATGGCAGAGGATCACAACACAAGGGGCATAGTGCTGCTCTACTCGAGGGAGGGAACACAAAGTGGGAGGTAACATTTATAACACACCACACGCTTACATGCCTGAACAAATCAGGCCACTCTATACCCTGGTGTAGGACGAGGCCACAAATGCATGTAGAAGGGGTGGTTTCCTACAGAAATTAATGGGTGGAGAGGATCATTAATTTGGTGGGGTTTGTGTATGAAGTGGTGGCCTCCATTAATGCATCCTGCTTGAAGATTTGAGAGGGAAATATGCATACCCTCTCCTGTATAACTGACAAAAGAACATCTTTGAGGATAGAAACACTCACACATACTTCTTTGTGATTCAGATCACAAGGCACCGTTAAGATAGTAGAGAACGAGGACTGCACCAAAATGTTGTCGCTACCCAGCATGCGAGAAGGGCATGCCTGTGGACTTAATTCCTATCTACAATTACCACCACTTTGGGTGTCTCTTGCTCCCTCATAGCAGTACACACACCAGCCTTGGTTGCGCACCATTCAGATTTTGCCCCTCTTAATACCCATACTGTGGCCGAACTGTCCATTGATGCATGTTTTTTTGCCGAACATTCGAATAAGGGTAATTCGCCCTCCCAGGAGAATATCGGACATTCGCCTTCCATACTTTTGAAGGACTATTGAATGCTAGGGATGGACGCTCGCATCCCTGGCAATATGTCAATCACTTTTGGAATATAACTCTGCTGGTGCTACAATGGTAAAAGAAGAAGGATGTTTCCATAATGTGAGTTAAGGAGAAGGCAAGATAATTAGTATGCATATTAGAAATCATCAACATTGTTGCATTAGATTTCGATTGAGTTCTGCTTTTTTTCTTCAGCTGCTTAATGTTTTGCATTTCTTTTAACACCAGGATTTCAGGAAGCTGTGCATGCAAAACGGCTGCAGATTTGGGAGACTGGGAGCTTTTGCAGCCTGCTAATTCAACAGAGATGGGTTTAAACTCAATTTGAGGGAACCTTACAGTGATAAGATTGATGATCCTACACAACAGGTACACATTGGCTGCAGATTTGGGAGACTGGGAGCTTTTGCAGCTTGCTAATTCAACAGAGATGGGTTTAAACTCAATTTGAGGGAACCTTACAGTGATAAGATTGATGATCCTACACAACAGGTACACATTGGACCTGTTGACAGGCATGGAATGGGGAGTTTGTGCAAATATTGGCACAGGTTGAGGCACGCAAGCACCAGAACATATGACATCGCAAATGACATAATCAATGACATCATGACACCACATATCTTGGGAAGTTGTTTTTGTTCAATGTCAGTAAACATTGTATTTAAAGGACTTAATATGGTCATTGTGCATTGAAAACATGATAAACATGCTCTAAAAGTGTTCTATATGTAGACCTTAACATTGTGCTATATTCTTAAGGTACTTTCCTTAGGGTTTGTCCTGAGCTCATGGCGCACATACATGAAACAATAATCAAGCCCCAGACAAATAATACAATTTGTATCCATGATGATGGTCTGTAATCTTAGATTCATTTTCTGATTAGCATGTGTTTCCTCCTTACTAATGTTTTCCTGTGTGTGCCTCAGAATTGTATGTATGGATGCTCTAGATATACTCTCTATATTAACATGTGTATAGTAAATCTTATACGGTTAGCTGTTGATTTTCAAGTTTAATCTTAGTCAAGATTCTGATACTCTTCAACTAAATATTCTATTGGTCACACATACCAGATTAATAAAAATCTACTTCTATGGTCCATTCTGCACCCATTCTCTCTGTTTATGTATTATTAAATTGCTTTATTAAGAACATTTCAGTAGAATGTTTCTGTTTCAATAAGTACATTTTGTGATACATGGAGTAGTTCATGAGAGGCCTACTAATTGCCCTTCATATGTTTCTAGCAACACTCCATCAAGATTGTTACAGAGGAGTAGTGTCCTATGTGAAGTCATCAGTGATGTCATCGATGCCATTTGTAATGTTATCTGTGATGTCCTGGGTGTGAGTACTAGCAGTGCATGACAGTGGTGCGAGTCAAGGTTAGAAAGCTTACCGTAACTGGCGAATTAATTTGTTTTTTTGATTTGACCTTGCAACCATAACATCTCTTTAAAGGCACGTTTTAATTAGGCTCTTTGGAGGATGGCCGTCTTGTATCCTATCAAACATTTTCAGATCAATAACCTCCAAAGTTGAGGGGTGACTTGAATTGGCCTGCATTCAGGTGATCTAATGTGTGTAAGCATTTGTTTGCCCTGGCCTGTTCTAAGATTAAAGAAATGTGTAAAGCTGATGGCTCAACAGAGCCATCATTTCTCTTTCCTAACCCAATGACGACTTTCTTGTAATATGATGGATGTTGACCTACTAACTCTAGAAGACAAGCACGTGCAACGCATGAATTACATGCAACTACGTTTCTGTGTTTACCTAACATGAATATCTCTCCAATAATGCACAAATAAATTGAATGCAACAAACAATAATCAATATTTCTTCTACCATCTTTAACGAACGTTCATATTTAATTTGCATACTGTGAAATACAATCAGAATAAATGCAAAATATAGAATGTGATGTTTGCTTGTTTGCCAAACTCAAATGCACCTTTAAAACAGTGTAGTAGAATACATTCAACATTTTCAACATTTGCATTCCGTGTGAAATGTTTTGTTATCAGTATATCTGTATTTTCTCGATATGCCCTTATTCCCTTGTTTTTCAAAAGTCTGAGAAATGTCAGGCCCTGAAACTGCAACCTGCATCAAGGAGCTGTCCAAGTGACAGGTTACCTACCCCCCAGTTCCCTTTCTCTCCTGCTAGCATCACATCTTACTCGCTTCCCTTGCAGTGAGACCTGTGCACCGATGACAGTAGCCCACATATTACTGCGTTGCCTTGCTGTTCGTCGCGATGACAGGTACGAGTGTGAAGGGCCTTGCTCCATAAGCCACATTTTAGTTCACACGGTTATTTCAGGATGGCAGTACACTCCTGGGTGCCTCTTGTGTCACTTTTTGTGATGATCAAAGAGGCTATTCGACGGGAGTCAATGTATCCGGGTAAACCAGATGGATCCCTGATGTACAACTCTGGAAAGTATATATGTGTGCAGAATGCTGCTGGATGGGACATTTTTTTTTAGATACAAATGGCAGGAACATTGTGTACAGGAGCCAGGGTGAATTTCTTTCAAATATAACATGATCCGCTTTCAGCTGGAGAAATCACGCTTCGGAGTGTGCCAACAAAAGTGAACCAATGCAAGGCAATGGCACGTGATGTGCTGTAGGGCAAACGCGAGCTGCCCTCACAAGAGAGGTGCTGTCGGTCATTTGCTTTGATGAAAATTAACAGAGAAAATGTTGTATTGCAGAACAATTACTTTGGTAAGTATGCTTTTGAGTATGCTCCATCATCGCTCTGCCACAGGACTGAAAATGCACGCCTATGGCGTGACTCATTCTCATTGCAATGTTCTGTGCTGTCAGCACTAATATGCAGGGCGGCACGGGCACAGGAAGGAGCCAAGTATGGTTTTCATTTATTTTATTGAAATGAAATAATAAAGAAATGAGAGGGTTCATGTTGTAGTGTCATCATAAAAGTGTTTTGTGGGTTTTAATTAAGCTGGGAACAAACAACGAGACAATGGACCTAGCATTCAGCCGAAGCAGATGCAATTATGCATTGCTAATAAGGAGGATGGGTAAGCATGCTCCCAACGCTGTTTGGTTTGAGCACATCTAAAGATGATGAGGCCAACGCGAGAAAAGGTGTCACTCCAACCCAGCAAGAGTGTATGGGTGTGGAGGCTGAGTAAATGCTAAAGGCGACTCTGTGTGTCCTGAATTCACATAAGGGATGTGTATAGGCTCGACACACTTCTGCAGTTATTAAAAGAGGAAACGTTAATGCAAGACAAGTGGATGCAAATTCCATGGGCCATGTTCCCACACTCTGGGAGGGTCGCTGACTTGGCTACCTAATGCAAGGCTTCATCAGCCAGATAAAATACATAGTAATGCCACGTGATGCACGCAGAAGGGCTGCCATACTGAGGGCACACAATGAAATTGCAGTGATCCCCGGTGTGTGTGGAGCCACTGATTGTACCACCTGGACCTCACACCCTCGGTTGCCTCTGAACATATATTCACGTCTGGGCAGCCTTTTTGCGAGATTATTTGTGCTTTTTTTCATTTCCTTTTTCTAGATTTGCATGTTGCAGTTTAATGATCAATGGCGCATGCGCCTCTGTGTGCCATTGTGCCTTTCATTAAAATGCACCATATTTTAAAATCAGCCAGATTGTGTCTAACTTGATAACAAGTGAAATCAATGGCATGACAGCCTAAAAAATGATGGCCTTGGCGGTTGCCCAAAGAAATTGCCAGTGGTTACGATTATTCCATATTCACAGCGTCATCAACCTTCAGTTTTTGTCACTTCGAGTCAGACGGCATGTTGAGAGACCAAAGCTGCACCTCACTGTTGATGCCCAGTGAGTGTGAAACCTGTATGTGGTAGCTTGTGGTCTCATGCAGAAGAGATGCCATCTAGCAGTTAGGACTGGGCTGCCCCTTTTGGAGCTGAACAACAATGATCTGTTGGGTTGCCCAGGGTAATTGCCAGTGTTAAAGTTGAATTCATACATTTATAGCCATCAACCTTCAGTTTTGCAATTGTAGTCCAGAATGGGATACATATGCCCATATGTTGGTTCCCGAGCCTCCTCGCCCCAGACACCCAAGCTACATCTCATTTATGACAACCAATAAGGCAGAGTTATGGGTGTTGTAGCTTGATTGCTTTTCGGGCATACAGCTGGAATCAAGTTTAGTGTCTACTACCATGGGTGGCTGGCAGAACTGTGTCTATGGCAGCCATAGCTTTGAGCATAAGCCACCTATGTCTGGTAGGCCTGGTTTGTGAGAGCACCATTGTGGAAGGGGTGGTTCATACTTGTCTTGCTGAAGGAAAGGAAGGTGATCACCTATGTGTCTTCTACAGGTTTGAATTAGTGCTAGTCTGTCAAAACAGTGCGCGTGAGAGGAAGCCAGTGACAAAGAGCGACTGGCTTCTCTTTGTCCCTAAAGGCTAGTCCGCTACAGTTTTAGGGGCTACTGCCAAGGTAAGCATATGGGTCACTTTCTTTACTTTATTTATTTGTAAGGCACGGCTAAAGTGGCCCGGAGGCATACAGGCGCCAAAGAAGAGTACAATCTGAGATGTGGGATTGGCCAGTCATTGGAGGGAGACCCAGACATAGATTATCTAAAGAGATGTGTTTTACGTTGTTTCTTTAAGCAGCCTAAAGACAAGCAGCTTCTAAGTTCTAGGGATAAGCCATTCCACAAAGCAGGTGCAGCCACCCAAAAGGCGTTCTTTTTTTAACAATGCTAGGTTAGCTTTGGAGATTTGGAGACATGTTTGACTATTGGAATACAAAGTTCTAGTTTCTACTTTGCTTTTGAGTCTGCAGCCCTGCTAAGGATTTGTATGTGATAGCTGTTGGATTGTTTAGCGTGTTTTGGGAGCACAGAGCACAGCACCACTGTACAGGATCAATGTATAGCATGTTTCTTTTATACAGCACCACTGCATGGGTTTGGTGCAATGCTATGATGCAATTGTTTCAAGCTATGTGTTGCCAGTGCAACCTATGGACATGTAAATGAAAACAGGCTATGCAGTCAAAAACGATTTCTACATATAAAATGCAAATAATTTTTTTTCACAGTTAAAAGCATAGATTTTTTACCTGAAATTCCTCTGTTGTAGGAGACACATTTGAGGATTAATGAACTAACCTCATTAACAAAAAACTAACATGCTAACTCAATAATAAAATAATGTGTTCTCCAGTGCAAAATGGATGGAAAAGACAGGCTCTGAAAGTCATTTTAAACGCGCATCCAGATTATTTTTCTTTTTGCTGCTCTGTGCTGCTCTGTCCACAGTATTTGCAGGAAGCAAAGACTTGAATAGCAGGAAATCAGGTTTGGTACAGTTGCTTACTGTAAAAGATTTCTATTGTGTGCAGGAGGAGGATAGAACATGAGGGATTCTTATTGGACAAGCATCATAGTAGAGGCTGTAACCAAGTTTTCTTGTAGAATCTGGGGGAGGAGAGAGGCAGAATACATTTTACACAGGTCAGAGAAAGACCTGACCGGTAGCTGTGGAGTTCCTGGTTGAAAAAGCAGATCCCAGCTGCACTGCTGCAGAGACTGGGGATCCCAGACAATAATCCCCAGTTTGAGTAACGGCTGATGCCTCTTCTCACTAGGGGTGCTTGAAGAGAGAATTGCCACATCCAGAAGGCGACCAGCCGAAGAATTTCACATGCTGAACAGATTAGGTAATTATACATTGCAAAGTACGGGGGCAGTGTGCGTGAATGCGAAACTATTCAGTCAGTGTAGAAGAAAGAATTCCAGTGTCTTATGAACAGGTTTAATGTTGCGACTGCTCTCGTCGCCCTCTTCTCATTTTGTTAAAGATAATGTTGACTGTGCTATTTCATTTATTTCTGTAACAAGAGTAAGATCGTGTTTAAATGCAACTTTTATAATACACAAAAATATCTGAAAGCAGACGGGTAGTGTGTTTTATTTTCTCTTTCCTTTGTGCATTTACCATTACAGTGCTGACGATGTGGGGAGATGTTTAGACAGTGCAATTGTCATTTTTAAGGTAGCTAAAAATAAGACTTGGCTGCAGCTGTGTGCACGATTTCATTCAGTATGAGCAATTATAAATAACTGTGTGTGTGAAATAGCCTGCTGAAGGTAAATGAGTCTGCAGAAATAGAGACCCCGGACATAGTTCACTGTTGTATATAAAATAGTGAGTGTACCACATGTTAGATCGCTGTTGTAAATAATTCAGTGAGAATTGCCCATGGTGGCACACTAAACATGAAAATGTGGTATTTCTGAAATGTAGGCCTGAGGTCTCTCTAGTGATCACACGAACAATCTAAACAAAAATAAGGGGTTCTGGATATTGGGGCCACAAATAAAACAAAGGAATTATGCTCACCAAAAATACCACCAACCACGCATACCAACCACGCATACCAACCGCACATACCAACAAATGTATACCATCTAAGTATGTCTGTGTACTGAAATAATGCACATCCACTGTATTATTATTATACATAACCCAATCTGAATACAAGGAGTGATTGTTGCTAAATTATTTTTTTCGGCGGTAAGAAAATACCACCAGGCCCCAAATCTACACAAAATACCCAACATATTTATGGTGCGTTGCAGGCCGGGAAAGTGATCATAGAGCACCTACTGGGCGTGGCAAGCGTGTCTCACACTGCCATCTGTACATTAAAGGGAACCCATTTCATAATAGCAGTGTTCCACTAAAAACGAATTTCAGAATGTCTCAAATGGAAGCCACATTCCCAGAGCTAGTGCAATATTTAGAGGCAAAGTTATTTGCACATGGGACGTGGTCATCGAACAATGCCACAGAATGGCACGACCGCATTCATGGTGAAGTGCAGAAGGAAAAACTAGACAGTATTTTTGCAGCAGGCAGCATAATTCAGGTCTGCCTTCAGAGATTATTAAATGCAGCTGACAAACATGCAGAGAAAGATTGTCTGATTCGGCTATGTGCCAAAATATGGTTTATTTTGAATAGGTCCCTGCGAATGCAAGAAAATGATACCCAGCTAATTAACAGGTTAAAGACTGACTTAGATGGGGCAAGTAAAAAAGAGGAGATGTTAAGAACAGAATTTGAAGGATGTCAGAAAGACAAGCAATTAAAATGCACAGATTTTGATATTCAGTTGTCCAAAAACAAGAAACAGTTTGAAGACAGTGAGCAAGAATTGGTACACTTAAAAGCCTTAGTGGATCACATTAGACAGGATAAAAATGAGATTGTTTCAGAAATGCAGATTTTACAAAAAGAAAATTTTGAAAAAGGAAGTGATCTCCAAGATGCAGAGCAAGAAATGGTTGCCAAATGCAAATGTGTGACATGCAGGAGGTAATAAATAAAATGAGTGGTGAAAACAACTATCTGCAAAATGAAGCATGCAGGTTCCTTAAAAAGTGCAAAGACTTAGAACAACAAATGTGCATTTCCAGGTCCCAGGAGAGGCGGCAGGGTACTACTTTCAATGGAGTGGAGGTGAATTCTAGTTCTGCCCAAAGAGCTAGTGCTCCAGTGACTGGGCCGGTGACTGAACTTGGTTGCAGCGCCCTTGGGGGATTTGATACTCCCATTGAGGGCAGCCACCAATCCCATACACCTGGAACCAGGATTGAGTCACCAAGTAGTGCAATTCCATGCATTGCAACAAGTAGCCCCATAAAAATAATGAAATCTATTAAAGCTCTGATCAAACCATTTCAAAAAGGAGGGGAATGCTGCATTGAGGATCACTTAGAAGCGGTTCATGACATTTTTAAAGCGCTCCAGATACCTAAGGAACAGTACAGACAATATTTTCATTTAACTTTAGATGCTCCGACAGCCAGCATCATAAGGGGATTAAATGAACAGCAGAAAATGACATGGGTGGAGTTTGAAAAAGAAATTAGGCGTCATTTTTCTCCTTTTCAGTCATTGCAGGAGGCAAAGAAAGTCGCTTATACAATCACGGCTGGGCCTAACACATCCCCTCGCCAATTTCTACAAGACTTAAAAAGGGCATTTTCTCGCTTTGATGTATCTTTTACCCCAATTCCAATGAGTTTAAAACTGCCTACTTCTATGGGCTACAGAAAGACATCATATCACAATTGGGCGGTGAATTTGACCGTGACAAGTCCCTTGAATAGATTGTACATCAAAGCACAAAACTATATGAGGTACTCTATTGTCAGGGTAGAGAAAGTGATAAAATGAAAGATGCTAGACCTAAATCTAAAGAACCCTCAGCCACAGTGATGGAAATCAGGTCAGCCAAAATGTCCCTTGAGTCTGCTCAAAGTGCAGGTAAAAATAATTCAGAACCTGAACAAAGGGTTAATCAACAAAGGTCAGCACACTCTGCACCAATGTTCCAATCACATGATCCTAGTAATAGGGAGAGCTACATCAGCCCTAGGTATTTAGGGGATAGACCCCGGGCAGGATATCGGCCTGATATGTCAGGTATGAATAATAACCAAAGACAAAATCAAGATCAAAGAAATGATGGTCCCTACCAGACATGGGGGACACAGAGCAGATTTGATCCCAACACCATGATATATGGTAATCAGGATATGTGGATCAATTTGCTGATAATGGGAATCAACATAGGGGTCAGTACCCACAACATGAGAGACAGGACATGAGACAGAACATGAATTACACTCCACGTCAGTACAATGATTCCCCACCAGGGGACTATAATCAAACAAATTATTTTCAAATAAATTATAATCCACAAATGAATCAAGATTTCAGGAACCATCCCAATAGAAATCACTCACCTGAAAGGTGTCAGAATAGATCGAATCAGGGGGAAAACAACCAATATCGACCCAGGCCACAAAAAGAGGATTCTAGAGAGATGGAAAGGTTCCAGTGCCTCGAGGCCCAAGTGAAAATGTTAGCTGAGCAAATAGGGAAGCTTTATACAGCGCAAAAACAACTATCCAAGGAGGGGGCTGATGGCCATAGCAATGACCGGAGGGCTTCTTCTGAAAAGTGACTAAGTACTCATGATACCTACAGCGCCGAAAAGATTGCCCTAATGTAATTTTGCATAATGACTCTGAGATGCCTAATGATGTAAAAGTGAAAGCACCAATGAATGAACATGTAACAGAAACTGCAAATAATTCTATAAAAGAGGTACGGTTTAACCTAGAGCTAAATCAAACATTGAAGGTTTGTGCAAATGAAAAAGAAACACCTGAAATTCCAAAAGAACAAAGGGACAGATTTAAGAAAAATGACTCATGCATGGGGAATACCAGTGAACAGGGAGTAAGTGGGGATGCTATAGCTCCTTCCCTGGACAGTCAAAACGGTGAACAAACACAGACAGAAAAAGGAAATACTCAAAAGGAGGGTACACATCAATCACCTGAAGCATTCTTTGAGCCACATATTTTTGAAGAGGCTGAAAGGGCTGGTGCCACACTAAATGATCACAAATGCACAGAATTAAACAATGACAAATTACTAAATGATGTTGTTACACATGTTCAGTTGGAAGGTTGTAATGTGGTCCCTGATGATTACCAGATGGATGGGCGAACAGTGGCCACACTCCAAAAAACCTCTGAACATGGAGAAATGAATAAAGTCTCTCGCGCAGAAATGGGTAAAAAGGAGGGGAAAATGTCTTTCCATTTACCAATGTGCTTAGCCAAAAGTGAAAAAGGCCTGAGAAAGGTGAGCCCTGAAATCAGTAAGAATTCACACTTCTTATGTGTATTAGAGGAAGTTGAGGACAGGTATTATGCTCCCATCACTGTAGAAGAAAAATGCCAAACATTCGCAATGATTGACACTGGCGCACAGGTCACAATTATGTCCAATGAGCAGGTAAAGAGTATCAATGAAGGTAGACCCCCAAAGAATCAGATCACAGTGATGGAAAATCAAGGTCAAGTGCATAACTTTAATGGGGAGGAGGTGCCCATCATAGGTGTAACTGAGGTTGACATAAAAATAGGAAAGCACAGAATGAAACAAGAGGTATTGATCACATCTATTTGTGAAATTCCATTTCTGATGGGGACAGATTGCCTGAAAAGATTGTCTCCTCTCATAGATGGGGTGAATGGAGTGCTGTGGTCCTTAACCAAAAAACCATTGAGACCTAAGAAACTAAAATCACAAAACAGCAACATAAATGAATGTCACACCTTTGCCAAAACAAATGATGCTGTGGAGATATATCTCTAGAATAGTTGCATACCTAGTGTCACTGTTATATTAATGTGTCAAGACAAAATGCACAGCGGCAATGAAAGACTACCTGTACAAATATACTTGGACCCAAGGAAAAATTGGCAGACTGCCATAGATGAGCACACATTACGTTTTATTTAAAAGAGAAAACATTCAAACAGAATATTGCTCCTAAAACAGATTCAGAAAAACACATTACCACTCTTGCTGAAATACACATGGAAGATGAGCAACCATGGGTTCATGTTGGTATAAATGACTGTTTTAAAACAATAAAAGCCACTTTAGCGCTTGAACAGGAAAGGAGTTTCATTAATGAGGAATTGTTGCAAAAAATAATGGAGAGGGAGGAGATCCCGAAATTTAGAATTAAAAACCAATATGTTTCTGGGTTGGACAGTCCAGACTTTGAAAACCGAATTGCAGGCAGATGCATGCTTAAAATTAGCATTGGGCAGAAAACAATTCACCATAATGTATGGATAGTGAGTGGAGCACAAAATGATTTTTACATGGGCAATGACATCATGCACAGAATGTGTATGGTGTTAGATTTCCTCAATCAAAAAATATGGTCACGCCTAGGTGGGCCGGCACCTGAATTTGAAGACAAAAGAAGGGCTTATCATTGTGCACAACTGGTTCCTTATGCAATCGAGTTACAAATGAGGAAAGATACTATTATTCCTGCATTTACAAAACAGTTTGCAATCACACTGAAATTACTAAAATGGACAGCAGATGAAAGACTCTGATGCATTTGTATGCCTGCATGAAACCATAAAACAGCAAGGCCTGGATTATGAATACATTCCATTGGTAGATATTGGTGAAGGGCCTGTAAGAATTATGGTAAATAATAAGGGTTGTCAAGATATTCATTTAGAGGAAAACTCCCCATTAGGAATGGCCATACAAAAATAACATTATACTGCAGATCTAAATAACATGGTGATTGGAAATATCCCTGAAAAGTATGTAGATGCCAAGGGTGAGTTACCAGAATGCCTGGACTCTCAGCCCAAAGGAATATTTAAATAACATTCTGTGTACCCTTATGATTCAAATGAGACAGTGTGCTGCCATCAAGAGGATTGCATAACATTTACAGGGTAATTCATAGAATTCAGCGCACAGCGTGCGCGTGCGATAGTCTGCGCCAGCCGCGTGCGCCAAAACCGAATCCGGCGCACAGCGTATTCATGGATTTTAGCCTCCCCAGGCAGCCGTGGCGCACAGTGGCGCAGCGACTCGCTGCAGCGCCAGTTACGCCCCCAGGAACGCCCCTTGCGCTGGGAAATCTCATAAAAATCACAAACCAGCGCAAGGGGCTACGCTAACCCTGGACCATCACGGCAAGCGGCCCATGCGATTTTCAAGGGTGCGCGGGAAGTGTCACATGTCAAATCCCAGGCTACGTCCATTTCAGGGGTGCGCGGGAAGTTTCACACGCGAAAAGCTAGGCTACGGGAATAGCAGGGGTGCGCGGGAAGTCCCACACGCGAAAAGCCAGGCTACGTCCATTACAGGGTTGCGCGGGAAGTTTCACACGCGAAAAGCTAGGCTACGGGAATTGCAGGGGTGCGCGGGAAGTCCCACATGCGAAAAGCCAGGCTACGTCCATTACAGGGGTGCGCGGGAAGTTTCACACGCGAAAAGCTAGGCTACGGGAATACCAGGGGTGCGCGGGAAGTCCCACACGCGAAAAGGCAGGCTACGTCCATTACAGGGGTGCGCGGGAAGTTTCACACGCGAAAAGCTAGGCTACAGGAATTCCAGGGGTGCGCGGGAAGTCCCACACGCGAAAAGCCAGGCTACGTCCATTACAGGGGTGCGCGGGAAGTTTCACACGCGAAAAGCTAGGCTACGGGAATTGCAGGGGTGCGCGGGAAGTCCCACACGCGAAAAGCCAGGCTACGTCCATTACAGGGGTGCGCGGGAAGTTTCACACGCGAAAAGCTAGGCTACGGGAATACCAGGGGTGCGCGGGAAGTCCCACACGCGAAAAGGCAGGCTACGTCCATTACAGGGGTGCGCGGGAAGTTTCACACGCGAAAAGCTAGGCTACGGGAATTCCAGGGGTGCGCGGGAAGTCCCACACGCGAAAAGCCAGGGTACGTCCATTACAGGGGTGCGCGGGAAGTTTCACACGCGAAAAGCTAGGCTACGTCCATTTCAGGGGGGCCCATTTCAGGGGGGCGTGGATATTTGAACACGCTACTCCGATCGTTGGGTCTTCACAGGTCTTCCCTGTACAGCCTCCATGTCCCCTGCATGCAGTCCACACCACAGGTGATTACCCTGCACACCTGCTCATGACTCCCACCCCCCAGCAGTCATGGGGCACCTGCCAGCAGGCCCCCACTCATGTCCCACTCATGCCTCCCACCACACCCACCCCCCAGCACTGTGGGGCACCTGCCAGCAGGCCCCCACTCATGTCCCACTCATGCCTCCCACCACACCCACCCCCCAGCACTGTGGGGCACCTGCCAGCAGGCCCCCACTTATGTCCCACTCATGCCTCCCACCACACCCACCCCCCAGCACTGTGGGGCACCTGCCAGCAGGCCCCCACTTATGTCCCACTCATGCCTCCCACCACACCCACCCCCCAGCACTGTGGGGCACCTGCCAGCAGGCCCCCACTTATGTCCCACTCATGCCTCCCACCACACCCACCCCCCAGCACTGTGGGGCACCTGCCAGCAGGCCCCCACTTATGTCCCACTCATGCCTCCCACCACACCCACCCCCCAGCACTGTGGGGCACCTGCCAGCAGACCCCCACTTATGTCCCACTCATGCCTCCCACCACACCCACCCCCCAGCACTGTGGGGCACCTGCCAGCAGGCCCCCACTTATGTCCCACTCATGCCTCCCACCACACCCACCCCCCAGCACTGTGGGGCACCTGCCAGCAGGCCCCCACTCATGTCCCACTCATGCCTCCCACCACACCCACCCCCCAGCACTGTGGGGCACCTGCCAGCAGGCCCCCACTCATGTCCCACTCATGCCTCCCACCACACCCACCCCCCAGCACTGTGGGGCACCTGCCAGCAGGCCCCCACTCATGTCCCACTCATGCCTCCCACCACCCCCACCCCCCAGCACTGTGGGGCACCTGCCAGCAGGCCCCCACTCATGTCCCACTCATGCCTCCCACCACACCCACCCCCCAGCACTGTGGGGCACCTGCCAGCAGGCCCCCACTCATGTCCCACTCATGCCTCCCACCACACCCACCCCCCAGCAGTCATGGGGCACCCTCCACCAGGCCCCCACCCATGTCCCACTCATGCCTCCCACCACCCCCACGCCCCAGCACTGTGGGGCACCTGCCAGCAGGCCCCCACTTATGTCCCACTCATGCCTCCCACCACACCCACCCCCCAGCACTGTGGGGCACCCTCCACCAGGCCCACACAGATGTTCCCCTACCAATAGGAATCACAATACAGATCCCAGGATCCCATGGGCAACCACATCCCACCCCATGTCACCCCAGTCCATACACACATCCAAGGTACACATCCATTCAAAAATCAAATACCCATTACATGATACATAACCAATGAGCAGTATGCGCATGAGTCCAAGTCCGTCAGACTCACACAATGGCAACACATGACTGTGAAAACCCAGATTGTGACAGTCAACAAACCAATGAGAGAAGTCCACACAATAGAATCAAAAGAACAATGTATTAAAATGTAAGAAGGAAAAAAAAAGAAACACCTAAATGAATACACAAAGTAACAGGAAAAAAAAAAAAAATTCAAATGAAAGGTGAAATCCAAAAGAACGGGTGCAAAGTCAATCAAAATGGAAATCAAAAACAAACACATTGCCCCATGGTCCAAATAATAAAATCGAAAACATCCACAAACTATGTACAAAGATGATTGTCCGGGTCCAATATCCCTAAAAACCATAAAATGAAACCTACCCAAAACCTAACTAATGCGAACTATATACAAAAAACGTGGGCCATTGTCCAATCAACCCAAATAATAAAAAAAAATAAAGGAAACCTACTATCTACATAACTATATACAAAGGCGGCGGGCCAGTCCTGCGGCTCACTGAGAGATGTTATGGGCCAGGGCATCATCGAACTCCCTTTCTATCTCCCCGAGGCGTTCCTCCTCAATGGCCCCGAGGGCCCGCAGGGCTGACGCAGTGTCCACCTCCAAGCCCCTGCGGATCTCCTCGAGGCACTCGGCACGCCTCAGGGCCCTCTGCATGGAGTCGACTGCCCTGACCATAGCGAGCCGCCCCTCTTCTGCCCGCCGCCTCTCCGCATCTATTGCGTGGCCTAACCGCTGCCACACGGAAGACACATTCTGTCCAGGGTCCTCCTGCCCTCCAGCCGATGGCTGCCCCTCCGATGTTGATGGCCCCGAGCCATGACGCCTCCCACGTCGCTGCCGCTGCCTCTGCAGCCACTGCCTCTGCCAGCACGACGGCATCCAGGCTGATGGTATCCACCGACGCCGTCGTGCACGTGCCCTGCCTGATGATGCCGGCACATCCTCCACCTGCAGGGGTCCAGTTGCCATGGTGTCCACACCAGCTGGACCACCGACTCCCGACTGTGGCAGGGATGGGATCCCCACTGAGCCGGCTGCATTGGTCGGGGCAGGTCCACAGGGGGCCCTGGTGTCAACTGGGCCGGAAGACGGCAAGGAGAACGACCGGCGCATACTTTCCACAGAGGAGGAGATGCCCGACACATTGGCCATCACCTGCAGAAAACCCGCGCCAATGGCAGATCCCAACTGGGCCACGTCGGCACGGTGCTCTTCGTGATGATGTGCGTGCTCCTCCCGGGAAGCACGCACGTCATCACGAATGACCCCCGTGCGCAACGCGACCCCAATCAGGACCTTTTCCATGCGCCCACGGGTCCCCTCGTCCGCAGGTGGAGGGGAGTCAGATGACATAGACACCCCCTCCACCTGCGGACGGGCCTGGGACGGGGCATCCATGCTGGTGCATGGTGGTGCACTCACAGGGTCAGGGACAGCGACATGCACAGGCACCTCCACGGCGACCTGTGCTGCCTCCTGCCCCTGGCCCTGGACGGCACCACTTGCACCAGCAGGGATGCCCCCACCAGGCCTCAGGTGTGCCTCAGTCTCGGCCGCCTCCTCCTCTGTAGAAACCACCAACCTGGATGGCTCCTTGCCCTCTTCCGCTGTAGCTGGCCCCTGTGGGGGCTCACCCACCCCTTCCGCCGCAGCCGTGGGGGCATCCCCGCCGTCTACCTCCACAGCGCCGTCTCCGCCCTCTCCATCACTAGCCGCTGCATAGAGGGAGACATAGAACACAAGCATCAGGGCACTGTACAATGGTCCCCTACACAGGAAGCAATATCAGATGACTGGCAATGGTAAAGTACACTTCTATCATGTCCCTCCACAACACATGGGTCAGGCAATACACACACGCAACACCCATGGTCCATGGCATGCACATCAACATACATGTCCACTGCACTCTTCTAAAGTACGATCTCATGGAACACACATGCATCATTGGTCATGCAAATCACACGCACACACTTCACCTCTGTCACATCCATGTGGCCTCGTACATCACAAACACAGTGGATACAAGGATGATTAGGCAGCATCAGTGAATCTGTACAGTGTCACAGACATGTGTCATGCATCCATGCCATTCAAAAGTCACAGACATGCAGGTCAAGCACACCGACCTCGACACCATACATGTACCTGGCATCAGCATCCATCCCTCACCCACACCCATGTCCACGAACATACACTTGCATGCTCACATGTGTCCAATCTGCATAGGCCTCCTCAGGTTGCATAGCAACACATACAACAACCATGTGATCCACAAATTACTGGTCGCACATGCATTGCCATGACAACACTGCACACATACATGCCTACAAGGCCCATTCCACACATACAGCATCACACAACCAGCACACTGCAACATGCATTGTCTCACACATCAATGCCTGCACACTTACCGCTCAACTCCAGACGGGTCTCCCTCTCAAGGACCTGGGAGTGGAGCGCTGGGTGTATGCGTGCCAGGACCCTCATTTGGATCGAACTCATGTGGCCCCGGCCCCCCTCCACGAGGCGCCGGGCCTTTGAGAGGGTCCTGGACCTGCAGTCCTCCCAACGCTTCCTGACATGTCGGTTGTCGCGACTGCCACCCCCTCCGCGTTGATGGCAGTCACGATGTCGTCCCAGATCCGAGTCCGTCCTTCATAGTTGCCGCGGCTACTTCCGAAGAGGGCATCATACTGCCCCAGGACTCACTCCACCAGGACCCCAACCTCGGTGACACTGAAGCTGGGGCCCCTCTGCCTCTCTGGCTGGGGGTTGCCAGTGGTGCCAGATGTTTCAGTGCCCGACATGGCAACCCCAGAGGCAGGAGTGGGTGGGCAACTTGGTCCTGGGGCTGGGCTGTGGAGTGGTGTTCTTCCAGTCGGGAGTCTTCAGTTCCAGCAGGGGTGGACACAGCAACTGTACGCCTGCAGATGGCTGATGTGCAGGCACCAAATGGCAGGGCACGGTGGCAGCAGGCAGGCAGGCAGGCAGGCAGCAGCAGATGGCACGTGGGAGGCTGCTCGGGGCACTGGGGGGCAGTAACTCGGCCTTCTGGGCAGGAGCGTGGTCTTCCGTGTGTGAACGCGTGGCCAGCTTGATACGGAGTGAATTGGCACGTGAAAATCATGCACGTCTGCGTGGAATCCGAGGAAAGGCCCTCAGCGCGTAAGCACGTCAGCACGCGTACGCGATTTCATTGGTCCAAAGGGCCAGGCGCGTAAGCGCGCCTATGACGCACGGGTGTTTCCCAACCCACGTGAAAAATAAACACGTGCCGCGCGAGCGCGTCAGCACGCGTACGCGATTTCATTGGTCCAAAGGGCCAGGCGCGTAAGCGCGTCTATAACGCACGGCCGTTTCCCAACACGCGTGAAAGAAACACAAGCCAGTGTCAATGCGTGTGATTGGAGGCTGGCCCTTCAGCGCCTACACGCGGAAGTGACGCAGGACCTGTGGGCCTGCATAAAAGGTACATGTAGAACGCCATTTCCTTGTACGTGCTTTTCGTGGAGAGCGAGTTGGTGTATTCTGTACTTCTTGTCAGTTGACACGCGATTTACTTCACGGCGTTCAAAGGTCGTACTCCCTGTTACCTCTGACAGCTTTTTCTCTTTTGCTCTTTTTCCTGGGCCTGTTTCCTCACACAGCGTTCCCTTCTACTGTTGTCCTGTCTCCTCAGACAGCGTCCCATTCTTCTTTTTGACGCATTTCTCCCTGGCAGACGGTGAGTTGCGCACGCATCTATCATCTGTGCTTGCCCCGTGTGTCACGTACCTCTTCAGAGGTCAATCTAGGCTGCGTGTGACACGCATACGTTCATTAATGTGTTACTGGATGCCACAGCGTAGTGCAGGGTTTTTCATACGCACACGTGGTCTAGGAGGGGTATCGTGCACGTTCCTCAACTTTTTTGGGGTGCCTGTGCGTTGCGTGACCCGTCATCTTTCTCCAGGGGTGTCATATAGCCTTGCCACTGCACTAGGGTACGAATACCATCTGGTACCCAACCCCTTTGACACCCAATTGCCCAGGACAATTGTGCACACCCACTCCCATACGCACAATAACATCAGTGCCATGGTTGGGAGGCGTGCAAGCCGTAAGGGTGGCAAAGGTGGCCGAGCCACACGTGGTGGCCGTGGAGGATCCACTAGGGGACGTGGTTGTGACTTGCAGGGTGCCCCTGTCCCCCCCAGTCTGGAGGACCAGTCAGGGACACCCATGCCCTCCCCCCTCCCCCCCCCCAGGTTGAGGGTCATGTGGCTGATACCAACCCTGATCAGCCCTTGTTGGACCAGCCCATTGTGGCACCAGACCTGTCCGAGGGTGACTCCATCGCTGACATCCAGGTCAGCAGGTCCACTGCACGTGCACCGGTGCACATTGGTGTCATCAGGACACGCGCATCTATGCCAGATAGGTCATCTGCTGCCCCCCGTGGCCAGGGTGTGGCTCCATCCACCCCACCTCTCATACACCCTGCCAAGACTGTGTCGGTCCTAGTTCATGCACCTCAGATCAGGCCTGACCCTATCCCTCTACCCCCAATGCCTGCACCTGCTCCCATGCTGAGTGTGCAATCCCACACACCCAGTACTGAGTCCACCACGGCTCCTGCCCCTAGTGTCCACAGCGGCGTAGGACACTCTGGATCCCCACCCCCTTCCAAGCGGAAGAGGAAGAGTGCACGTCCGGCACAGGCTGATGCCCCAGGCACGGCTGCACAGTCCGGCCCATCAAGGAAGCCCAGCTTCACAGACGCCGAACTGAATGCACTTGTTCAGTATGTGTCAGACCATGATAGGGAAATGGTCATCGTTGCAGGGTCCAAGACCACACATGCCAGACACCAGGCACACTGGCAGACCATTGCTGACAAAATAAGTGCCCTTGGAGTAGTGAGGCGCACAGCTAGTGATTGCCAGAAGCGCTGGAATGACCTTAAGCGCAGGGCAAAGGATAAGCTGGCCTCAAGTCATGCCGCAACCTTGGTGACTGGAGGTGGGTCCCCAGCACAGGAAATAGAACTCACACCACACAAGTCCGTAGCTGGATCCTACGTCACCGAGGGACAACTCCAAGGTGTGGGAGATCTCCCTGATTACGAGGCATCATCCGGTGAGTGCACATGCATGTGTGTTATATCAATGTGCATGGTGTGTGTGCGAAGCCTTCATGTTGGGTGCCTGTCAAGGGGGTGTGTGGCAGAGTTGATAGCGTCACCCATGCGCCTCATCCAGTATGTTCAGTGCAACACCATGTGCCCACACCACTATCCCTACTGCCAACAGTGCACATATGGCCCTACACCATGGAAGTTCCCCTTGAATTGTCATTTTGTCACGACATTGTTGCTCATTCTCCCCTGTCTATTCATCTTATGTCTTACATACCATTCCTACACTTTCCCCCAGCCATTCAAGTTCCATCGTCACATGCCTGACATGCAATGATACCACATGCTAATGCGTCCTCTGTATATACATGGCACTGAACATGCTGTCATACTCTGGATTTTGCCTTGACACCCACCTCCTACCTGTGTGCTCTTGTTCCGTCTGGTTTCAAGCCCCATTCCCTCACACTCCATGCTGCTCTTCATGGTCTATCTTCCCTGACTTCTACTGTTCAGACCATCATGCCCTACTCACGACACCTGCTTGCAAACAGTCAAATGAGGGCACCCTGCCCTCCAATGCGACCCACCCTATTGCTGACAAGTACATCTGAGCCTACTCAAGGTTAACTCTCACTGACATCTGCTCATACATGCCTTTGCCTGTCCCATGGACCCTTCACATGGTCCCAGTCCTCTCTCCTTGCTCCTCTTCCACCATCAATGGTGTGACCCGTTGGGGTGTACTCTTGGCCTCCTTCCAATCCTCAGAGGCCACAATTGATGAGTATGGTAATGGGAGCATCTCAGTCCAAGGACCTCAGGCCAACCTTATTCTCCTTGACAAATGCTACCCACATCTCATCAACTTCCTTTCCTCTCCTGCTGTCCCCCCTCCTCTCTCCTCATCTATCCTGCACTGCCTCCCTGCACCCTCCCATGATCCTTCTCCGCCTCCCACTCCAACTCCTACACAAGCTGCACCTCTGATCTGTAGCACTCCCCGTAAGTCCTACAAGGCTGTCAACCTCCTCCACATTTACACTCCTTACTCTGCCGCTGCATCAGGCATTCCTCCAATATATGTCACTTACATGAGGTAATGCACCTTGACATCCTTGGTCTCATGGAAACATGTCTGACGGCCAGCTCTGTCTGCATCTTTGACACACTCCTACCTGACGTTCAGGAGATCCTCTCCTTGGCCCGGCACTACTGTGCAGGGGGGGTGTGCCCTTGCCTTCCCTGAGGGTATTCCTGCCACTGTCACTCCTACGTAGACCTACTCCCCTCTGGAATGGCTTGTGTGACGTCTCTCTCCATCTCACCTCGAATTCACAAACTGTGCGTACTGTGTATCGGAAAAATGGTCAAATGTACTACTTCCTTTCTGAGTGGCCTCACCTCTCCTCCTCACTCATGTCCCCAGACACTGAAATCCTCTTCCTTGGTGATGTACGCATCCACCTGCATGCTTGTTGTCCCCCCACGTGACTTTTCCGTGACCTCAGCAACTCCCTATCACCCTCTAAACTCCCGTCTGTCCCTACTCTTGATGCTCTGATCTCATCTGACCTTCCCCTCTCCATCCCTCTCTGCACTCCTCTCTCCTGGAGTGATCACTTTCTCCTCTCCTCCCACCTCACCCTCACCACCCCACAGGCAAAGCCACCCTCACCACTGTCACACACCTTCTTGGTATTCCAACCCATGAAGTGTGTGACAGTCGAGGCTTATGCAGCCAAAATCTCCCCCCCATCCAGCTCCCCCTTAGGCTCACTCCCATCCTGACAGGGCCCACTCCATGCTCCACTCTATGTCAGGTACACTGGATGTCTTTGCCACGGTCATGACAATCCGCCTGAAGCCCCATGCCAATGCTGACTCCTGGCATGACTCGCATCTTGTGAACCCAAAACACAGGTGCCGGGTGGCAGCGAGGAAATGGCCTGCATCATGCTCATCCTCTGGCAAAACTGGCCTGCCACCTGCTCCAAAGGCAATAGCGTCTCACCCTTCTCACCAAGATGAGAGCCCCAATCCAAGGGCACATATCTGCGGCATCTGACAACTCTGCAGGACACATTGAAATCTGCAAGGACCTTGCCAAGCCAGATGCAGTGTGTACCTCCCCTGTCCCCTCCGAGCCCACAGCACTGCATGACTGTCTCTGTACCCCTATAGGCCACCCCCCCAGCACTTGTCTGCGCCTACCACCATCTGCCCTCGACGTTAAGTCCTACTTACCTTGTACAGCACTACCAGCCGCAACTTCCCCTTGCACTTCATTGTGCCACCCACCTCTGCACTTGCGTTACATGAATGACACCAGCACCAGTAGGATTGTTGAATGGCATCCCCTTCTGCCCCACCACCCCTCAGTGCTCCGCTGTTCCTTCATACATTTCTGTACAGGTGCTTCACGAATGCTATATGAATCCATTACAGGTGATGGGGAGGCGGAATCTCATTGTTTACTGCATTTTGTTAATGTTGACAAGGCACTGTGCATCGTGGCCAATTGGGACTAGCAGATCCATGTCCAACATGTTAACTTCTTGATGTGATGAAGCAATGTCAGGACCAGAGTGGCCAAAATCCAAATTAGTTGCCCTCCTCTCCCTCTTCACTTGGTGGCTATGTCACATGCCATGTGTGTGATGGCATGTGCATTTGACATGGCAATCACCGGCCAATGTGTGATGCCAGTGCTAGGCAGCATGGGGAGCAGGCGTTGCTCTCCATTCTCTGTGTCATCATTGTGTGCCCTGAGCCTCCCCTCCAGACCCAGTGATGGTGAATGCATAGGAGGTTTCCCAGTCATGTGGGACATGTGTCATTGAACTACTGGCTCTGTTGTTCATCAGCCCTTGTTGTATGCCATGGTGCTAATGCCTGTTTCCATTTCTCTCTTTCATGTCTTTGCAGGGGACGACGCACTTGTTGATGCTGGGGATGTGGTGGTGGAGCCGTCCCAGGAGGGCAACCCGGGCCGACCTTCCACAAGTGAGGGACGTGGTGTGTTTGTGGGTGAAAACCCACAAGTGCTGCAGGTCGTGCTGTCGAGGGGTGTCTCTGGGGGTTCCTCCCCCGAGCAGTATTCAGGTGTAGACTCGGAGGATGACACCTATGTGCAGTCGCAGGTGAGTGTTCTTGGGAGAGAATCTCCTCTGTCCGACCCACCTGCAGCCGGGTTATTGCCCTCAATGGGGATGTCAGTGTCGGCAGCTCAGCCTCTGGTGGTTACGGATGCAGGGCCACACCACACAATCTCTGATCCTGTTCCTGGGGCTGCAGATCAGAGAGGGAATGCAGTCCTGCAGCCTGAGGCTTTGCCGGCACAGCAAGGCGCAGTCCGCCTTGCCCCAGGCAGGTGTGGTGCCCGCCAACGTGGTGGCCGTATGCCACCTGGCAATACCGCTTGGGAGCAATCCATCTACGGTATGGCCACCCAACAGGCAGCATCATCCGAGATGATTGCACAGGCCATGGATAGGGTGGCCACTTCCATTGTCCCCCCAGAAAGGCTGATGGAGCGACTGGAGCAGGCTACAGAGTCCATCTGCCAGGCACACAGGGAGGACATGTTGGCGTCCAACATGGACAGGCGGGCAGGACTGGCGACTCTGCGGGAATCACTTTCCATGGAGTCCCAGCGCCACAGGGAAGGCCTGAGGGAAGAATTCCATCACCTCAGGTCGACCCTGTCAGAGCTTGAGGCTTCATCCCATAGAAGGACAGAGGAGCAGCTGGAGCGTCTGACACGGACGCTCTCGGCCGAGATGCAGGCAACTCGTGCGGAGGTCAGGTCATCCCGGAAGTTACTGCATGGGGACCTCCGCATGATCATAATCCAGAACCAGACCTTCCAGACCCGCCTGCTTGCAGCCATGGAGGAGCAAACTCGGGCTTTGCGTGGGCTGCCTCCCATTGTCACACCATCTTCTGAGGCAGCTCCCCCACCTCCTGAGTCAGCTGCAGGGTCTGGCCAGAGCGATAGCGACTCATCTCCCACAACAGAGTAGCCGTGTGGGCCAGGAGCCTATGGGGTGTTTTTACTTCCCATGATCCACACAGGTGGATTGTGGCGTGCATCCTGTCCTCGGACCTCATAGGTGGCCCCCCCCTCCCCGCCGGCCCTTTCATGGCCATTTTTTCTTATCATATTTTTATTTTTCAAGTGTGTTGCCTTGTGTGGGTACCTGGGCATACACTGTATTGTGGCTGGGCACATGCAGGCTTGTCCTGAGTTTGGTTTCGATGCTTGGGTATCTGGCATCCACACCCCTCCTGCTTCGGTTTCCATGGGCTTGCAAAGGGTGTGCCCAAGTGACAGCAAATTACACGGTGACATTGGACTTCCATGAGCTGTTGGGCAGTCCATAGTCAATACTGTGTAGACATTCATGGTGTACATTGTTGTTGCACCTAACTATGCATGATGGTTTGATATGTGCCTCAACTTACATATGTTACTCATGTTTTGCAGGTATTTCACACAGTTCTTCACACGGGCATACTCTCTGGAGTCAGACTACATGTCGGTAGATGTGCAGTGACACTTTTGCGTGGCGCCATCACTGTACATCTGGACGGTGAGGACATACCAGCACAATCAGGTATTAAGACTACCATTGATTACATGCATTGTGTCTTGTTTTGGTGGGCTTCAGGGTGGGTTGGTGTGTAATTTGATTGAAATGACTCTTACACAGGTGTGTAGTAGTGCCTCCGTCACGGTTAGCTGTTCAAGTGCGGCTATGTTCCATTTGGGGCACTGCTATTTGTGACACCGGTGTCATGTTGTGAGGGTCAGTTTGTTTGCTCTCACATACCATGACATGGTGTCCTCTGTGGCGGGACTGTGAAGGGATTGGATGACATGGCAATGTTGTAATGTAGCAATTCGCCTGTGCCAATGCATTTTTGATGAATGGAGTTGTGTCTTTTCATAGTTATGCATTGCTGGTGTATGTGTAGGTAGGGGTGCACACATAGTGACACTTCCATGTTAACAATCTCAGGCTGATGTGTTTCTGACAGTTTATTGCCAAGAAATTTTGTGACATTGTCAGGTAGTGTCATCATTGATCGTCAGATGGTATGTGCCAGAGCAGTGTGCACTAGCCAGCACTGTGATTCCTAGGTGAAGAAGTTGGCCACCAGTTGCGTACGGGCTGCCTCCCCCCGTGCCCTTTCCCCTCCCATGCGCAGCGGCCGTGCATGTGGTTGTGGATGTGGGGGCACCACCATGTCCACGGGCAGGCCCCGGCGTGTTGCAACGTTGTGCAGGACACATGCTGCCACTATGATCCTGCACACTAGTGGGGGAGCATATAACAGCTGCCCGCCAGAACGGTCAAGGGAGCGAAAGCGTGACTTCAGCACTCCGAATGTGCGCTCCACTATGCCCCGTGTTGCAATGTGGGCTGTGTTGTACCTTACCTCGGGTGGCGTGGTGGGGTTCCGGATTGGGGTCATCATGTGGTGGCTGATAGGGTAGGCACTGTCCCCTGCGGAGGTGGTGATGGGTATCATTAGTGGTGTTGTGACATGACCCTGTATCTGACATGCATGCATGTGCAGTGGCATTCATGCTCACCAAGCAGCCATGTATCTCCATGCCGGCCAGCCTCTAGGTCCCGGCTTAGGGTAGACATTCTGTAGATGAAGCTGTCGTGGGTGGACCCGGGATAGTTGGCATATACTGATGTGATGATTCCCTTGGCATTGCATACAACTTGCACGTTGATGGAATGCCAGTGCTTGCGGTTTCTATAGATGTGCTCTGTTGCCCTGGGGGGACGTAGAGCCACATGGGTGCAGTCAATTGCACCAAGCACTTTGGGGAATTGCGCCACACCATAGAATTCCTGGATGCACGCCCGCCTTTCTGCAGGAGTCCTGGGGAGATATATGTGCCTGCGGACTGATGGCCGTGCAGTGATGATGTTCAAGACCTGGTGTAGACAGCGTGACTGCGTGGCCTGTGACACACCACCCACTATGGCACTTGTGCGCTGAAAAGATCCAGTGCCCAAGAAGTGCAGTACATTCAGGACCTTCTGCAGGGGGCTGAGTGCTTGGGAGCACAGGGTGGGTGATGTGAGGTCATCCTCCCACTCACTGACCAGGTCCAGTATGATGTGTGCTGGAAACCTGTACCTCCCATACACCTGGTCATCAGGCATCCCGAATAGGCTGGTTCTGGGTGAGAAAATTCTGGCCCTGACTCTCCTCCTCCTCCTCCTTTGGTAACCCACAGCCACTGCTGCTAGGAACGGTATGTTCATCTTTGCACTGAGCTTGTAGGATGTTTTCACGTGAATATTTGGACGTGCCGGGTCACGTACGCCTGCTTCCTGCAGGCGTACGTCTTTCCGTATTGCCTGTTGTAATTTTGCACGTGTCGTGGCCGAGCGTGTGTGACTACATGCTCGAGGTTTACCAGGTTAAATGTACGTTATTAATATTGTAATTGTATTCAGATGTAAATGGTGACCGGGCGTTTTTCACGTGCGCAGTTGAATATGCGATTACTCGCTGTGTGCCTTTGGACCAATGAAATCGGGTACGCGTGCTGACGCGCTCGCGCGGCACGTGTATTTTTTTCACGTGGGTTGGGAAACACCCGTGCGTCATAGGCGCGCTTACGCGCCTGGCCCTTTGGACCAATGAAATCGGGTACGCGTGCTGACGCGCTCGCGCGGCACGTGTATTTTTTTCACGTGGGTTGGGAAACACCCGTGCGTCATAGGCACGCTTACGCGCCTGGCCCTTTGGACCAATGAAATCGGGTACGCGTGCTGACGCGCTCGCGCGGGAGGTTTATTTTTTTCACGTGGGTTGGGAAACACCCGTGCGTCATAGGCGCGCTTACGCGCCTGGCCCTTTGGACCAATCATGCGGGTTGGGAAACGGCCGTGCGTCATAGGCGCGCTTACGCGCCTGGCCCTTTGGACCAATGAAATCGCGTACGCGTGCTGACGTGCTTACGCGCCCTTTCCTCGGATTCCACGCAGACGTGCATGATTTTCACGTGCCAATTCACTCCGTATCAAGCTGGCCACGCGTTCACACACGGAAGACCACGCTCCTGCCCCTAAGTCCGGAATCCTGCCCCCCAGAGCCCCGAGCACGCTCCCACCTGCCATCTGCTGCTGCCTGACTGCCTGCTGCCCACGTGCCCTGCTGTTTGCTGCCTGCACATCAGCCAGGGGTGCAGTTGCTGTGACCACCCCTGCTGGAACCAAAGACTCCCGACAGCCGTACCATCGGTCCACAGCCCAGCCCCAGGACCCAGTTGGCCACCCACTCCTGCCTCTGGGGTTGCCATATCAGGGAGCACAACATCTGGCACGACTGGCAACCCCCGGCCAGGGAGGCAGAGGGGCACCAGCTTCAGTGCCACCGAAGTTGGTGTCCTGGTGGAGCGAGTCCTGGGGCAGTATGATGCCCTCTACGGACGGATGCGCCTCGACAAGGAAGGACGGACCAGGATCTGGACGGACATTGTGACTGCCATCTACGCAGAGGGGGTGGCAGTCCGAGAATTCCATCAAGTCAAGAAGCGCTGGGAGGACTACAGGTCCAGGACCCTGAACAAGGCCCGGCGCCTCGTGAAGGCAGTGGATGCCAAGGGGCGGCGGGGCCACTTGTCGCAAGATGAACTTTGGGTCCTGGAACGCATATCCCCAGCGCTCCATGTCCAGGTCCTTGGGAGGCAGACCCGTCTGGAGTCGAGCGGTGAGTGTACATGCATACTGATTGTAAGCTGTGTGTGTGGTGGTGTGCCAGGAGTGTGCATGTTGCACATGTCTTTGTGTGGCCATGTATAAATGTGTGTGGGCAGGGCTGTGAGACAAGCACATGTGTGCCTGTGATGTGTGAGACAAGGATGGTGCATGTGTGTGTGTGTGTGCTTGCAGTGCAAATGCTTGTGTGTGGGCACATGTGTTTGACTGTGCATGTGAGTTGGCATGCTTGTGGTGTGACACATGGATGTTGATTCCATGTGCATTAGTCTGCAGCGTGTGCGTGTGTGTAGTTGTGAAGGGTGCAACAGTGTTGCTACATGGATGCAGGTGACACTGTCATGTTGGAGAGTGAATTGCAAATGTGACATGGATGTTCATCTCATGACTGACAGTTTGCGGAGTGGTACACATGCTTGGATGTGTGCTTTGCATGTGTGCATGTGTATTTGAGTCCGTGTGTATCATGTGATGTGTGGCTCACCTTTTTCTGCTCATGCTGCTGTATGTGAATGTATGTAGCGGCTGTAGCAATATGGCTGTTGAATGACTCATGTGTGTGCGTTGAGGAGACAAGTGTGTTGGGGATTGTGATGCCAGGTCTGGAGTATGACAATGCCACTCTTGTACAACTGTTATGTGTGTGAGTCAATTGTACAGTGTCCTGATGCCTGTCTCCTGTCTCTCCCTGCCTGCAGCGTCATCTGATGTGGAGGGCGGAGAAGGTGCTGTGGAGCACAGCAGCAGGGATGCCACCGCCAGCCGGAGACGCAAGGCCCGGCTCCCCTCCCCTGTTGTCATCTCGTCGGGGAGTGAGGAGTCCGGTGCTGTGTCCCAGGTCGCAGCTGCCGAGGGGAGGCCCAGGAGGCGCAGGAGGAAGTTGGACTCCTCGGCAGAAGGGGCAGCTGAGACCCCACAGGGTTCCGCGGCGGAAGATGGCATGGAGTCATCCAGGTTGGTGGTGGGTTTGGTGGAGGAGGAGGCCATGCAAGGGACTGAGATGGGGTCTGGAGGTGGGCATTCCACTGGTGCTAGTGGTGCAGCACAGGGGCAGGGACAGGAGGCAGCACAGGCCGCCGCGGAGGTGCCTGTGTGTAATCCTGTCCCCGGTCCTGTGTCTGCATCATCTTGCACCAGCAGGGTTGCCCACGTCCGGACCCATTCTCAGGGAGACCAGGCTGTGTTCCTCCATACACTGGGCCTTGTTCCGACCCCCTCCTCACCTGAACCCCCTATGCGCCAGTCGTCCTCCGTGCCATCTTCCTACCCACCTGTCACCTGGGTGCCCTGTGGAGCTGCCTCTGACGATGGGGCCAAGCTGGTGGAGGACACATCCCTGCCCCAGTCGGGAGTCGTGAGTCCAGCAGGGGTGGCCACCGCAACAACAGCACCCCAAACAATGGAGGATGTGCAGGCAGCAGGTGTCAGGGCACCGGCACCAGCACGTCAGCAGCAGGAGGAAGAAGGTGGGAGCCTTGATGGCTCGGGGCCATCGCCATCAGAGGGGCAGGCATCAGCCGGAGGGCAGGAGGACCCTGGACGTCAAGTGTCTTCCGTGTGGCAGCGGTTGGGCCATGCCATAGATGCGGAGCGGCGGCGGGCGGAAGAGGCGCGGCTCGCTATGGTCAGGGCGGAGAACTCCATGCTGAGGGCCCTGAGGCGGGCCGAGTGCCTCGAGGCCATCCGCAGGGAGTTGGAGGTGGGTACATCGGCGTCCCTGCGGACCCTCGGGACTGTGGAACGGGGCCGCCTCCGGGACATCGAGCGGGAGTTCGATGATGCCCTGGCCCGGAACAACGATCAGTGAGCCGCAGGACTTGCCCGCCGCCTTTGTATATAGTTCTGTAGTTTAGTTGTAGTTAGGTTTCCTTTGTTTTAATGTTATTATTTGGTTGCCAAAGGACAATGCACCACATTTTTGTATATAGACAATTTCTTACTTAGTGTAAATAGTTAGGTTTCATTTATTAGGGCTCATGGACCCGGATCATCATGTTGATAGTTTGAGGGATGTTAATATGTGTTTGATTTTTTCACATGAGGCAATGTGTTTCTTCTTTCATTTGTACTTGGATTTGATTTTGGACTTTGATTTTGGACCCCTATTTTACTTAATTTTTGTTAATTTGTGTTCCTGATTTTTTTGGTTGTGCTTTTTTATTATTTAGTTTGCATTGCATGTTTATTGTTATTTTTTATTTTTACCATCCTTGTTTATTTTTAATACATTTTCATTTGATCCTTCAATGTGTTGTATCATCTCATTGCTTTCATGCATGACATGTGGGTTGTTTGGACATTCACTTGCAACATCTGTGTGTGACAGACATGTGTTCATTCATATGATTTACATTGGGTGTGTCACATGTCATTGTGTTTGATATGTGGGTGGATGGGATAGTTGTTTGGGAATTCTTGCAGGGCAGACTGCCCATTACGGTCATGATTGTGTGGGGTTGTGACCCAGGTGAAGGTGGACATGGATGGTACATGGGTGGGGGCCTTCTGGTAGGTGCCCCCGACTGCGGGGGGGGGTGGTAGACATGGGTGGGGGCCTGCTGGAAGGTGCCCCTGACTACGGGGGGGTGGGGGTGGTAGACATGGGTGGGGGCCTTCTGGCAGGTGCCCCTGACTGCGGGGGGGGTGGGGGTGGTGAGAGGCATGAGCAGGTGTGCAGGGTAGTCCCCTGTGGTGTGGGTTGCATGCAGGGGACGTGGAGGGTGTGAATGGAACACCTGTGAGGACCCACCCAGCAGAGCCGCGTGTGAAACTTCCCGCGCACCCCTGTAAATGACGTACCCTAGTTTTTCGCGTGTAGGATTTCACGCGCACCCCTGGAATTCCCGTAGCCTAGCTTTTCGCGTGTGAAACTTCCCGCGCACCCCTGTAAATGACGTACCCTAGTTTTTCGCGTGTAGGATTTCACGCGCACACCTGGAATTCCCGTAGCCTAGCTTTTCGCGTGTGAAACTTCCCGCGCACCCCTGTAAATGACGTACCCTAGTTTTTCGCGTGTAGGATTTCACGCGCACACCTGGAATTCCCGTAGCCTAGCTTTTCGCGTGTGAAACTTCCCGCGCACCCCTGTAAATGACGTACCCTAGTTTTTCGCGTGTAGGATTTCACGCGCACACCTGGAATTCCCGTAGCCTAGCTTTTCGCGTGTGAAACTTCCCGCGCACCCCTGTAAATGACGTACCCTAGTTTTTCGCGTGTAGGATTTCACGCGCACACCTGGAATTCCCGTAGCCTAGCTTTTCGCGTGTGATACTTCCCGCGCACCCCTGTAAATGACGTACCCTAGTTTTTCGCGTGTAGGATTTCACGCGCACACCTGGAATTCCCGTAGCCTAGCTTTTCGCGTGTGATACTTCCCGCGCACCCCTGTAAATGACGTACCCTAGTTTTTCGCGTGTAGGATTTCACGCTCACCCCTGGAATTCCCGTAGCCTAGCTTTTCGCGTGTGAAACTTCCCGCGCACCCCTGTAAATGACGTACCCTAGTTTTTCGCGTGTAGGATTTCACGCGCACCCCTGGAATTCCCATAGCCTAGCTTTTGGCGTGTGAAACTTCCCGCGCACCCCTGTAAATGACGTACCCTAGTTTTTCGCGTGTAGGATTTCACGCGCACCCCTGGAATTCCCGTAGCCTAGCTTTTCGCGTGTGAAACTTCCCGCGCACCCCTGTAAATGACGTACCCTGGCTTTTCGCGTGTGGAACTTCACACGCACCCCTGATATCGACGTGGCCAGGGCAATCGCGTGTGGGACTTCCCCGCACCCCTGGATACACGTACCCAGGGCAATCGCGCGAGTGACTTCTCGCGCAACCCGTTGTACACACACGCGCGAATTTTTGAACAGTGGGTGTCCGTGTAAATGGCATACACCTTTGCACATCATTAGTCCTTTGGGGTCACGGTATGGCCCATTGCTGTATGTGGGTGGTATTTGTTGGCGCAGGTTTTGGCGCACTTTCGTTGAGTGCGTCGGGACGCTACCGCCTGCTTACTTGTGGCGTACGTTTTTGGGCCTGTGCGCTGGTTTGATCGAGCGCTGTTTTGCCCTGTTCGAATCCATGAATACGTGTTGCCGGAGAGCGTGTGGGCGTTCTGCGCACTTGCCTCCTGTACTTCCCCGTGCCGCCTACATTCTTCCCCATTCCGAGTGTTGTGCCCCATTTTATTCCCCATTCCGAGTGTCCCGCCCTGTGTTCCGCCTACTTTAGAGCTGTGCGCTGCGCTCGGAGTGATAGCGCAGTGGCCGTGGCGCATGCCGTTGGTTGACCTGTGCGCCGGCGTGCGCCGCGCACTTTTTCAGCGCACGTCCTATGCTTTTCTTACGCACGGACTTCCATGAATCGACGTGCGCTGGTTTCCCTGCGCTTTTCGCTATTTTTCGGCGCAGCGCACGTATAGGCCCCTCTGCGCCGGAATTTTCGGCGCACATTTATTCCATGAATCGGCCTGTTAATTTAAATGAAAATGAAACAGAAAATCAGCCCATTGAAGTGGAAGCTGATATGCCAAAATATTTAAAAGTGGCAGCTTTACAAAAAGACACAGCCACACAGTTAGAGGAAAGCGCCGAGATTCCCTTACCAGAAGATTTTCCAGAATTTTCCAAAATGGTAGAAGAGCAGATTTTATCAGCGGGTGCATGTGACAGCGATGAGGATAGAAACAATCTGAGGGAGATATTTATGGAGTTTAAGGATGCATTTGCAAAAGATGCTTATGATTGCGGTTTAACTGATTTACATGTGGCCACACTACCAGAAGGGTGTAGCAGAAGTCCAGTATTTGTACGCCAGTATAGACTACCGCTGGCATGTTTAGAATCATTAGCAGAGATTATAAAAAATGTGGAAGCTTGGGGAATCATCAGGCCCATTCATAGCACATCCAATACACCTATTTTAGGTGTGTTAAAGCCAAATGGTCAATGGCGGCTCTGTGCAGAATTGAGGGAGTTAAATAAAAGAGTACCAGTATCCAGATGGCCACTGCCATTCATTGATCAGGGCCTAGCTCAGGTACATGGTTCAAAAGTGTTTACCACATTAGATCTCACCTCTGGATATTGGTGCGTGCCATTGGCAGAGGAGATACAGAATCTATTTTCCTTTACATTTAACAGGACTCAATACGCATGGGTTAGAACTCTGTTCGGGTACATCAATAGTGGGAGTGAATTTGGCATATTTTTGAGAAAGGCCGTGCCAGATGCAGCAGAAAGAGGAACCATAGTTTATGTGGATGATGTCCTGATAAAAAATGAAAGCCTGAAAAGCCATTTTGATGAAATAAGACATGTGCTTGGCCAATTGCAGAAAGCAGGCGCCAAAGTATCTTTACAAAAAGCACAATGGTGCAAGAAAAAAGTAAACTTTCTAGGCCATGAAGTGACTGAACATGGGCTAAATCCACAAAAGAAGAAAATAGAGGCCATACAAAAACTAAAGGACCCTAAAAATGTGAAAGGGGTAAAAAGTTTATTAGGGATGACTGGCTATAACAGAAAGTTCATTGAAAATTATGCTGAAATCACTCAACCATTGACTAAACTGCTTAAACTGAATACACCCTGGATATGGGAAAAAGAGCAGTCTGAGGCAGTGGCTAAATTAAAGGAAAGTCTTGTAAAGGCACCATGTTTAGCATATCCCATAAAGGACAGGGATTTCTTTATAGAAATAGGTTTCTCTGAACATTGTATGTCAGCAGTGTTATCACAAAAACATGATGTGAATCACAAAACCATTGCCTATGCAAGTAAAGCATTTTACCAAGTTGAAATGAAATTCAATGAATGTGAAAAGGCCCTATTAACCACTGTGTGGGCGCTACAACATTTCCGCCCTATTGTTCAGGGAGAAAAGGTGATTATTGAAACAAATCATCAACCTTTGCAGTTTTTAGAGAGTAAAGGAATTAGGTCAGGTAATCTAGCGCAGTCCAGAATCACTTCATGGATGCTGGCATTACAAGGTTTTCCTGTAGAAGTGAGATATGGACAAAATAAAAAAAGCCCAATTGCTCAAGGGTTAGCTGACTTACATGACTGTGCAGCTGAACAAGTATCAAACGAAATGGAAGTGGAACCTAGTTTGCAGGAATTTGAACAATCACCACAGAAAGCTTTTGATGAAAAAACATGCAAGGAATTGCCAACTGTATATGTGGATGGTTGTGCTTTTCACATTGAAAATGACAGTAATAAACAATTAGTGTCAGGGATAGGAAATGTCTGGTTGAAATGTGAAGGCGTCCCCAGTATAGAGATGAGGATTGGAGCTAGGAGCAGTCAAGTGGCGGAATTGGCGGCCATTTATAAAGCAATTGCTACTGCAGTTGATAATAAATTCAATGAAGTTGTCCTGGTGACTGATTCTGACTATGCACGAAATAGCTTTGTGGAGTATTTACCTGGCTGGAAAGCGAGAGGCATGATTACATACAACAAAAAGCCACTTAAACATGGAAAAATGATACAAGCCATAGACAAATTGGTGTCAGAGAATGATTTAACAATATACTGGAGAAAAATGTGTGGGCATTTAAAAACACCCGGAGAGGATAAGGAGGGAAATGATAAGGCAGACCACCTGGCTAAAATTGGGGCTGTGATGGGAGAATTGCTACCTATTGATGATTTACTGGACGAAATACAAATTGCTGCAATAATACATTCTAAAGCACCAAAGGAGGTAGATCAACCAGTGGTACAGTGGGGTCATGATATGCTAGACCAAGATTTGATTGAGGCACAAAAGAATGATCAAATTTTGAGAAACTATTATAATCATTTGATAGATCCTGAACAAAACCCTTTAACAGAAAATGATTGTATGGGAAAAGAAGAGTTGAGGGTACTATTAAAGAATAAAAAAAGAATTAGACTGCAGGATGGACTCATGATTAGAGAGTCCATAACAGGACAAATACAGTGGGTGGTACCCCTTTCATTCAGAGGGCTAATGCTACACCATGCACATGATGCCATAACTGCAGGTAACAGAGGTTCACAAAAAACATTGGAAATACTAAAAGATTATGCTTACTGGCCACATATGTCCCAAGATGTGGAATTATATACTAGAGGATGTCTAGTATGCACCCAATTTAAACCTGCTTCACCAATGCATAGAGCCCCATTGATGTAAAGAGGCCTAACTCTTCCATGGTCAGATTTGCAAATAGACTATGTAGGCCCTTTAAAAAGGTCGAGCAGAGGAAACCGTTATATTTTAAGTGTGATATGTTTGATGTCGAAGTGGATTGAATGTATTCCTGCACCAGATTGTAGTGCGCAAACAGCAGCCACATTGCTGGTGAACCATGTGTTCTCAAGGTTTGGGTTGCCACAAAGAATTGAGTCAGACAGAGGAAGTCATTTCATAAGTGCTCTAATGAGTAAGGTATGGCAAACACTGGGTGTGAAAAGGAAACTACATATCGCATATCGGGCAGCGTCTTCAGGTGGAGTTGAATGGAGCAGTAGGTCTGTTGTGGAAATTTTAAAGAAATTTGTGGCAGAAGCAGGTTCCAGCTGGGATTTACGTTTACCGTTGGTTTTGATGGCAATCAGATCAACTCCTGCCAAAGCAACAGGTATTAGCCCACATGAGGTCTTAACAGGTAGGAAAATGGTGTTACCACAACACCTGCTATACAGAACACATGAGCAGACACTTGTGAGTGCATCCACAGTTCATGAGTACATTGATGAACTGAGGAAGCATTTGCAACATGCATTTGCTTTTGTGCAGAGAAATCTGGAAAGGGCTGCTGACAGCGCCAAGACATACTACGATAAAAGATCATCAGTGAGAGAATACAGTGTAGGGGATCAGGTGTATAAGTATCATTTTGGAAAAAGTAAACAGAAAAATTCTAAATTTCTAGCAGGCTGGCAGGGGCCATTTCGAATTATGGATAAGGTTTCTCCTGTAGTTTATAAAATTTTAAAGACTGAAGGTGAAATAACAATAGGGCAATTTGTCCATGTAAATCAGATTAAGCCATGCCATCCCAGACACGAGATCAGGCAGCTTGAGCATGTAGAAACAGATAAAGGCCCTTGAACATAAAAAGGTGGAGTGAATATGTCTAGTCAGGAGGCAGTGACAGAGAAGTTAAAAAAAAGATGGTTGAAATGGTACATAAACACTGTAATATATGTAAATATGTATAAAATATAGATAATATAAAAAATAATAAATAAATTCATAAAAAATAATGGAAGCTCATGGTTGGTGTGCAGAATGAAAATGCATTAAATATTGAATTTATGTGTGTTGTTCTCTGTAACCTGTGTTTAATTTCAGAAGGCGAAAGAAAAAGGGCGAAATGTTTTACAAAGCATGTTTTATTTTTGGCAAAAGGGCGAAGTTAGTATTGTACTATATACTTAATGTCTGATTCATGGAATTATTTGCGTGAAAAAAGCACATTTGCGCGCCTTTATGCCCGAAAATTCCTGTTTGAACTATAGGGATTTTCGGGCAGTAAGGCGCGCAAATCTGCGTTTTTCACGCAAATAATTCCATGAATCAGGCTATCAATCTGTTTCTTTTCTATTTGATTTAGAATATTAACATATTTGTACCAGAGGTCACGGGAAACGATGGAGTCCTGGAGTCCCCTGGATGAAGACCAAAAGATGCCTGCCTCCGGGTGGAGGTGAAGACAAAGTAACCGAAATGCCAAAGAAAAGATGACTTCTATAGAAAAGGATCCAAGAATGCCAAGATGAAAGAGTACCCGAATGAGCCAAAAGAGGCAGACAAGTGTCCTGGCATATGGAGTTCCAAGTATTTATTATTTTAATTAATTGTTTTAATCTGTTATGTTAATTATTTGTTTTAGTTAGTTGTTTTATTTTATTGTTTTCAATTGACTTCAAGTATAAAATTGAAACACTGAACGATGGACACTTCCATTGGGAAGGCAAATGTAGAACATTTTAAAAGAACTGATAGACTCAGATGAATTTTAATATATGTTGAGCAGTGGTATTCAACTTTTTCATTTATGCATGTGAATATTCATTGTATGGGATTGCTACACTTTGAAAAGGGGGGCAAATTGTTTTTTTTCCTATTGGCTTGGATCGTAGCCATGTAAAAAAAAAAAAAAGAGGGGATATGTAGGCTTGTTTAGCGTGTTTTGGGAGCACAGAGCACAGCACCACTGCACAGGATCAATGTATACCATGTTTTTTTATACAGCACCACTGCATGGGTTTGGTGCATTGCTATGATGCAATTGTTTCAAGCTATGTGTTGCCAGTGCAACCTATGGACATGTAAATGAAAACAGGCTATGCAGTCAAAAACGATTTCTACATATAAAATGCAAATATTTTTTTTCACAGTTAAAAGCATATATTTTTACCTGAAATTCCTCTGTTGCAGGGGACACATTTGAGGATTAATGAACTAACCTCATTAACAAAAAACTAACATGCTAAATCATTAATAAAATAATGTGTTCTCCAGTGCAAAATGGATGGAAAAGACAGGCTCTGAAAGTCATTTTAAACACGCATCCAGACTTTTTTTTCTTTTTGCTGCTCTGTGCAGCTCTGTCCACAGTATTTGTGGGAAGCAAAGACTCGAATAGCAGGAAATCAGTTTTGTTACAGTTGCTTACTGTAAAAGATTTCTATTGTGTGCAGGAGGAGGATAGAACATGAGGGATTCTTATTGGACAAGTATCATATTAGAGGCTGTAACCAAGTTTTCTTGTAGAATCTGGGGAAGGAGAGAGGCAGAATACATTTTAGACAGATCGGAGAAAGACCTGACCGGTAGCTGTGGAGTTCCTGATTGAAAAAGCAGATCCCAGCTGCACTGCTGTAGAGACTGGGGATCCCAGACAATAATCCCCGGTTTGAGTAACGGCTGATGCCTGTTCTCACTCGGGGTGCTTGAAGAGAGAATTGCCACATCCAGAAGGCGACCAGCTGAAGAATTTCACATGCTGAACAGATTAGGTAATTATACATTGCAAAGTATGGGGGCAGTGTGCGTGAATGCAAAACTATTCAGTCAGTGTAGAAGAAAGAATTCCAGTGTTTTATCAACAGGTTTAATGTTGCGACTGCTCTTGTCACCCTCTTCTCATTTTGTTACAGATAATGTTGACTGTGCTATTTCATTTATTTCTGTAAAAAGAGTAAGATTGTGTTTAAATGCAACTTTTATAATACACAAGATATCTGAAAGCAGACGGGTAGTGTGTTTTATTTTCTCTTTCCTTTGTGCATTTACCATTACAGTGCTGGTGATGTGGGGAGATGTTTAGACAGTGCAATTGTCATTTTTAAGGTAGCTAAAAATAAGACTTGGCTGCAGCTGTGTGCACGATTTCATTCAGTATGAGCAATTATACCTAACTGTGTGTGTGAAATAGCCTGCTGAAGGTAAATGAGTCAGCAGAAATAGAGACCCTGGACATAGTTCAGTGTTGTATATAAAATAGTGAGTGTACCACATGTTAGCTTGCTGTTGTAAATAATTCAGTGAGAATTGCCCATGGTGGCACACTAAAAATGAAAATGTGGTATTTCTGAAATGTAGGCCTGAGGTCTCTCTAGTGATCACACGAACAATCTAAACAAAAATAAGGGGTTCTGGATATTGGGGCCACAAATAAAACAAAGGAATTATGCTCACCAAAAATACCACCAACCACGCATACCAACCATGCATACCAACCACGCATACCAACCACGCATACCAACCACGCATACCAACCGCGCATACCAACAAATGTATACCATCTAAATATGTCTGTGTACTGAAATAATGCACATCCACTGTATTATTATTATACATAACCCAATCTGAATACAAGGAGTGATTGTTGCTAAATTATTTATTTCGGCGGTATGAAAATACCGCCAGGCCCCAAATCTACACAAAATACCCAACATAGCCAAGAACCTAAATTCTGTCCTGCCCTCTGTGGGAAGCCAATCAAGACTCCTCCGCAACTTTGACATATTCTCACATTTCTGCATCCCAATGATAGCTCCGATGGTACTATTATGAACTACTTGAACTTTGGATAGTTAACCTTTACCAATGCCCACCAGGATGCTACTACAATAGTCACATTTGGAGGAAATTACATCCCGAGCTACTGTTTTGCAGCTGTTTTGAGAAAGGAATGGGCGAATAGGAGAGAGTAATCTAAGGGAGTGCGCTGAAGACGAGACCAGACTATTCACCTGCGCTGTCATGCTTAACGTCTGGTCGAATAAGACTCCCAGTGTTTTTATCTTGTCTTTTATGTGAATATTGTGGTCTGCAATTCAAAATGTTTTATATTCTTCGATAAGCTTGTTTAGTCTAGGCCTAGAACCTACAATCATCAGTTCAGTTTTTTCGTGGTGCAGGTCCAGACCACTCAAATCCATCCAGTCTTGGACGAGGTCATAAGTTTCTTTCACCACTTTGGAATCGTCATCATAGGTGCCTGACAATGCGATAAGGCATTGTGTGTATTCAGCGTAGTTTGAAAAACATATCTTTTTATGCTCCAGTAGCTGAAACAGTGGTGTGATAAAAATGTGATATAGAACAGGTGAAAAGGACGCAACCTGTGGGATTCCAAATCTAAGCATAGCTGGTTGAGCCTCTGCTTGATTGCTGCATACCATATTGTTTGGTTTCCCAGAAAGCACTGCATCCAATCCACAGCTGGTCACTAAAGTTGGCAATGTTGTGCATTTCTTTCAGGGGCAATCAATGCTTCAACTATTTTGTTTTTTTCTGCATGTTTAGTTTCCATTTTTGTTTGTTTTTTTGTTATCCCTTGTCAGTTTGGTGGAAGAATGGATTCCATGGGAATGGGATGCGACATAGGAGATGTTGGATTTTCTGTTCACAAAAATTGAGTTTATAAAAGGTGATACGAAGGTTGTGAAGAGCTAATTGGATTTTAGCTCAATGGAGCTTTAGAACTCATCGAAAATTGGTAGAGAGGACAGATATTGTTTTATTACTTTGTCCATTGAAACTGCACGGGACATTAGTTTCTAGGGACTTAACAGTACATATATTAGCAGTGAGAGTGTGCCCAGGTACAAGAGCTAAAACAATGATTTATTTATTTATTTATTTATTGGTCATTTGTTAGGCGCTTATACAATTAGCAAAACTGTTTCAAAGCGCCCACAGGGCAACCAGGTGGGGACATGGGAAGGTAGAGAATGAATTACAACAATGATACATATTTGAATTAATTGTACAAATAAATAATGAGAATAACAGGGAAGGGAGACGTACCTACTATGTCCTGTGAGTGTTCAGAACGTCCAAGTGCAGAGCATCATTATAATGATGTTCAATGAGACAGTTTCTTAAATGATTTAAAGATATGATTAGATAGTCACTGCCCTACGGTATTGCTTGTGCAAAAGGTTAGGAATGCTGATTGCAGACAGACTGGTTCATAGAAAGCTTTTGTAAAATGAGGGCGGGCCCGAGGGTCAGAGCGGATTAAAGCATTAGTCACCTTCTTTTTGTCAGGAGTGAATGGAGGATTTGTATACTATAGTGGACAGCCAATGACATAATGGGTTAATGACAAGTTTCCAGTATCCTGCCAGTATTACTAGTGGGATTCACAGGAAAATGCCCTACTGTTACCGGCGCCTAATATCCTGGTATTTTCAGGATATTCCATGTGGCGATAACGGCAGGGAATCACCATGGAGGGGATTGCCAGAACTACCAGCGCCGTTAATTCTGGCATTTATTTGCCAGCGAGGGTTTGATTTACTTCCTGCTCTTGGCTGGGGGTAAATCATCTTGTGCTTTGACACTGCAGTGAAAGTTTTGGTACTGGAATAACTTGCAGCTTTACCAGCACTTTAACTGCACCCACAAAACTGTGATGACCCCCATAGAATTTGTGGTGAGAAAGGTCAGTTTAATGCAGATAGCAAGAACATAATTTGCCCGAACTGTAAAAAGTTGGGCCATCTAGCAAAAGAATGCCCAAAGCAGAAATGATTGTGGTGAGTTTGGTCATTTCTATTGGGATTATTCTCAAAAGATTTCAATACAGTAAATGGGGAAAAGACAGTCTCTGAAAGCATTTTCTTTAAATATATGGGTGAGCCTCAATTTCAAGCGATTGAAGGGCAGGACCCTAGTGGCACTAGCTGTACTCGTTGGTGGATCCTTTTTCAAAGGTTCATTTATTGGCTCTAGCTGATGACTACCCCCCTTCCCCGGGGAGGACCATCACGGGAACCCATGACAACGGGCCTATGCGGGTTAATACTGCAAGCCCTGATGTGATGGAACTACAAGAGGCCAGCATAGCCAATGAGGAGGAACCTCAGAAGTCACTGGAAATAAACAAGATCTCAGTGCCGTACCAAGAGGCTGAACATGTATTTAATAAGTCAATCCTGGAACCTCTGGAGAGATCAGTAGACAGAATATATAAAGAAAACTGTCTTAATAAACACAGACCGAGAAAGGAAAACATGCTCAGTAGTGGGAATATCAGAAGAGAAGAGCTCCCTCCTGGACAGCCCACCCCTTGTCAAATCCCATCATTTGAGGCAACAATCATAGATGAAATGAAAAATCTGGAATACAGAGGGTGAGACACAAGAGCTGCATGGGCTGCAGGATTATTCAACAAGACTGCTGATTCCAAAGGGACCTGTTGGAACCAGAAGAGGGTGTTGGGGTAGTGGAAATCCAGAAAAGAATCTAGATATCGTCCAACTTCTCCTGACTTTTCACTCCCATGTAGTGCCATGGATGAACCCCTGAGCGACAACCTGTGGTGATGTTTGAGCAGCCAGAAGTGACAGTTGCAGATCTTAGGCAGTGCATAGATTCGGTGAAAGACAAACTTATGGCAGACAATCAATGTTTAAAATCCTGGATGAAAATAGACAACCTGGTTTCCAGAGGACATAAGCTAAGAAAGGAACCCAGTCTAGGTAAGTGATCCTGTCGAGACATATTGTACAATTGTGAAACATTGAAGGAATGCTCCTCTCACTTCTTTTCTGATCAGTTTGAGCAGAAAGATAACCCGATTACAGATATATCTTGAAAGCCAGGATCAGAAAGACTTGCATCAAAAGAGATCATGCCCCACAAACCCGAGACATTGCAAGTAACACTACTGGCAAGAACAGACTACTTTGAAACATCAATGGAGGGAGACAAGAGTCCTTAAACACTGTGATGTTAACTTGAAATGCTTATGAAGAAAAAACTCCTATGGGAACTCTCCTTATATAAACAAGTGAAGGTTCAACCTTCCCACTAGATTAGAAAGTATGATGACTTGAGGGGGTATCTCTATGTCTGCCCCCTATCCTGTTAGGGTAGAAGCACACCAGCCGAGGTTCTCTATGTGGTAGCAATGGTCGAGCAACCACGGTTGAGACTCGAGGGAGGTGATGCAGGCCAGTTATTATGTACAGTGAATCCACAAGCCCCAATAAAGGAATCTCCACACACTATGTTCCGTGCTAACACAGTCCTTTTTTTACAATCAAGGTTTAGATAAATAAGGTTCAAGTAAATATACACATCAATAAATAACACACTTTGTACTCAGGCAGCACTATCCTCATAATTATACATATATGCACATCTATGTGGTACCACAATATACATTTGATTCAATGTAGAATACACAAACTGCTGGCAGTTGTTAAAAAACATAGGAATCATAAAGCTTTGGATAATGGCATAGCAATTACTGTAGAAAGGCAGGTTAGATTAGGAACATTTGTAGAATGCTTTATTTTAAGTAGATAAACAATACTGTGTCAGGATGCCTCCACCCGGGCAAGCTTTAAGGGCAAAGTCAATGTGTACTTTATCTTGCCTATTACAGCCTAGTCCAAATATGTTCAATAATGCTCTGATTCTTTTCTTACAGAGTCCACTAAAACAAAGTACCTGAAAGCCACAGGAGACCAGAAACCACTATGAAGCTGGGACCACTGGATGATTGTTGACTATGGAAGATGCTCTTCCTCATCACAGTACCTTGGGTGCCTTGGCAGGTGAAGTGGTGGAGTTTATTTGCTTTACTTATTAAGAGCCCTTGAGGATGCACCCCTTTCTAAAAAGAGGTCACTGGGATGTCAATGGAAAGAAAAAAAGAGAACCAAGCAGTGTCGGAAAGGCAGTACTTTCGGTCTTTGCAATGTTTTCCATTGGCGGGTCATTACTCTATTTTCTATTTCTATTTTCCATGAAGATGAAACTTGCTTTGGACCTCAACAAGGCCTAGCTGAAGGACATAGGGACTTGCTGCAGCCAAAGCCTAGACATCAGGATGGTTTCTGGTGACGTAGACACAACCACTGGACTGGACTGCAGACCCTAAGCAAGTCTGGACACTCAGGATGTCTCCTTCAGATTTTGGTGGGTTTCCCTGGCAGGCAGCGACCCTGGACCATCTCTGGCATCAACAAATGGACAGATGTCATGGCAGTGATGCCCCTTGAAGGATTATTTAGTGTTTTGGTACTTTCCCAGCTCTAGATGTCAAGCAGCACGATGCCAGTGTACCAACTCTTCCGAGCAATACTCAGAAACCTGGCTTCCAGCGGTCATGAACACTCTTCGAGGCCAGATTCAGGTCCTCCTCTTCTGGACCCACAAAGATCCCTTCTTTGGACAGCAGGTACAGGGCACTGGCTTTGAGGACGCTTCGGGTGAAGATTAGCAGTTGCATGATGTTCCCTCATAGCTCGGAAAGAGGTCACCTACGCAGGTCCTATCTGGTTCAGACCTTGAGTCAGCAAAGCAGTTCGTGGATTTGGTGGAGATATGTAGCCACAGACTTCTTCGTCCAAGTTTTAAGATGGCCCCAGCTTCAGCTTCAAGTTTCTTGTTACAGCTTCTGACAAGGAGGTGAGTGTGAGACCCCCTGTTATAATAAACACTACCCATACACTCATGCTGAGACAGGCTCAGCCAGCCAATCACACACAAGTGCATTCATGCAGGCAGCACCCAATTGGGCTCACAGTCATTTAGGCTATTCACCAGAAACTCGACACACACAACACAGAATGGGGTTTGGGGGCTACTCCCCATCCTTTCAGTGCACCACAATGCATTCATTCCAGTTTCAGAAGCCCCTGGGAATGCTCAAGCCATTCTGGCAGGAGGCAGCCCCAGAGCCATATATAGTCCTTCCAACCAACAAACATTCAGGGAAAAGGAACAGAGTGAGGTGTTCTCAGGACTTTGAGAAACAACTGGGTAAGGCAAAGGAAACCAAGAAGCCAACAGTGGCCCTCTTGCCTTTGCACAGTAATCCATTGATTCCTACGGCATGGCCTGGGTATCCCAAATAATGGAGGATACCTAGAGCCACTGTCACATCAGCATGTAGCTGCCACCAGTCCATAACCTGCTATGTGGACAAAAGACATGTGCCCAAAAACATACACTAAGGGTACAGGGTTGGTACCCCTACCCATGGGTGTCTGAGTGTATCCATTTGGTACAGTTCACCAAGCAAGAAATATAGAGCTGCACTGCCCGGATTCCATACTGGACTCCTGTGCATAACGTAAGCAGAAACCAAAGTATATGGAGGTATAGGACAAGGACAATGATGTCCTGTCCCTCCAATGCACTTCCAGGATCACAGAAAGGTTGTCATTAGGAAGTTAAGGTGGTGTGACCCCCCAGACGCAAGCCAGGAAAGATGACATTCGCAAAGACTGGTATAACCAAAATCTTATAATTAACTTTACAGTGTTTAAATGGGGGTGCAGCTTCCTAAATGTAACAGAAAATATAAGATTAGGGAGTGCTATTAACATGAATGTTGTTGCCATTGTTATTGAATTAAGCCCTGTTTATGCATCACTCTAGAGAGTACATGGACTGCCATGTATGTGGCAGAGTGAACTAGCAGCACAACTATTAACCATTATGACAACAGCTAGGCATCTGAGTGTTCTGCCAGGTTGTTATAGTGATTCTTCCATTTAGAATTAGATTCATTTTCTGCCGCATCCAAGACAGCCTTCGAGCTGCCGAGTATGTGACTGGATGGTCTGACAGCACACATATTACCTATTATTCTAAGAGTCAGGTCTCACTTACACTTTCTCATGAAATCTTTCCCAAAGAAGTTGAGCACACAATAAAATCATGGTTTCTGTCCTTGGCATATCCAGACAAGTATGCAATAGTAATGAGGACAGGCATTAGCATGGGAGAGCTACAGGTGTGAGAAGTAGCTCAGGTATCCAAGTTATTTGCTCTCACAGAATAAATTGGTCTTGTATTTTGTTTATTGCTACGGAGGGCAGATTTCATTCTTTGTACTGACTGCACATGATTAGGTCATTTGCAGGGGCATGAACATACAAATGTAACCTGTTATTGTTTGAACCAATCAGAATAGGGAAATATACTAACCAATTAGAACTGGCCAGTTTGTGCTGACATAGTTTTTATATAGGCAGGAGCCAGTAGGATGCTTAGAATGTAGTTAAAATAATGTTTGATTGTAAAGAAATGTATTATAATTTTGTGGTTTTTGTCCTTAAATACTACTGTCTGATGTGGACAGGTGAGTTCTACGCTTTTCGGTCTCACAAGACTGACTGACTCTCCCAGCCGTTATTTTCCATTTGAAAGAAAGTAGTTTTTTCTACAATTCAGGGCCTCTCATCATTGTTTGGATTTTCTTGAGGGTCTACAAAGTAGTGACACCAATGTGATCTTCAGCACCTCCCGAGGTTCCCAGGGGTCCCCTGCTCTATGACACGAGCTGCAGCACCTGCTTCCTGAAATCAGTTTGTGTGCACACCAAACAGAGAGGGGAGCAGACACTGTTTCTATAAAGGTCTGCCTGGTTGCTTGAGGGTGGCGGGCCAGTGACCGTGCAGGCTGTTTACAGGGATGTGGACTCAGAGGACACATATTATGTTGGACAAACATTGTGTACAACATTCTTTACAATTTTTCATTGCTTGTAAATTGATTTTCTTTTGAATGGATGAAGTATTGTGGGGGAAACTCCTCTTGCCTAGGATAAACAACATTGTATAATATTGCATGGGCATTCATGAATTATTGACCTGAAGCTCCCTTTTAAAGGGGAAAGAAGATGTTGTGTAGTGACCAAGTAGTGAAAGGAGTGTGGAAAACCTCCCCTTCAGAAGGGAAAGACGGCGTTATGTAGCAACTAATTATTGTGATGAAGCTCCTCCTCAGCGGGGAAAGATAGTGTTGTGTCGGATATTCCTGAGTTCCAGAGGAGGAAACATGAGGAGGTTTAAATACCCTTGTCTCGAGGTAAGGGGACAGAGGAAGGATCTACATCATAGCGTGAATAAATGAGTTTTCTAGCAGGTATTATTGACCTATGAGTAAATAAGGAGTTTTATCGTTAAATATTGATAAAAGTAGTATATGTAAGAGGTGTTTGCTGGTACGTACTGCTAGTAGCCGTGTAGAGTAAGGCGTTTGGTGTCAGATATGGTTTTTGAGTAATTGTGTTTATGACAGTGTTTTTTTTGTTAACTGTTGTTCGTTGTTGTGTGAAAAAGCATATCAACTATTAGGATTGTGTATGTTTGCTATTCTTTGTTAAAGGAGAGGCCAATTAGGCCAGTGGCAACAGACATTCTTTTGAGCTTGGTTGGAGCATTGTGACAGTATAGATAAGCCATTGCAGAATTTGTGTAAAGCGATTCTGCAATATATGGACACGACTTTGCAGTATCACAAGGAGTTGTTTCAGTGAACTGTGGGCAAATTGTTTAAACCATGGCCCAAAGAGGGCACACCTTACAAGACATATGCACATGCAATTATTGTCAACCTATCACATTCAACTACTGAAAAATAAGCAGATCATACCTGTTCTATGAAAAAATGTTTGTGGAAGAAGAGGGGGATTTTGATAATGGTGGGGAGGGGGTCCATGTTAGGGAGAACTCTCCAGATTGGCTAATTTCCCTTATCTACTGAGTCCCTCAGCTCCTTTGCTGGATTTCTAGGATTTTTTCACCTAGTAAGAGTATGAGCCTTTTTTTACACTCGTACATGTGTTTTGCTGTGTGTGTGTTTAACATGTTTGTGTTCATAGACAGTGGAGCTTCACCAACTCCATAGGCATCATCGTTTTACTGTGTGTCACACAGCACCTTTAGTGCAGTGACACATGGTTGTCTTTTTCAGTCTTCCAACTGCAAACTCTATTTTCTGGAACTGACTACTGTCTCCCAGAACATGTAAAGTTGCCATTGACTTTATTAGTCTTTTGAAAATCACAGACCCAGTACAAAACTATCTTACATAGAGTACTGGAAAGGGTTACTAGTTATCCCTTTTTGTCTGTCTCTCATGGAACATTATTCCGTTCCCCTTTCTTTAAGATTTGGCTGGTGGCAGTGGTATCTACCATATTTTTCCTACAGTGGTTTATTTAAATAGTGTTGGTACTGTTTTAGGCTACGTTAGTAGACTCAAACTTAAATCCGCTGTACCCCATTTACTTTTATTTGGTTCCGGCTAGGTTTATTCGCCATTTCTTTTTGTAAAGGTCTTTCTCGTGTTTTACTCTGTGCGCCAAACCAGGTTTGGTTCCTTTCTTCGCTGTCCTTTGGTGGGCTTCTGCACAGAAGTGCAACATGGGTCTCCAAGGAGACCCTTTGCAGGGAGTCTCAAACCCCTCCCTGCAAAGGGTCTCCTTGGAGACCCATGTTGCACTCTGTATGATTGGCTGTGGTGATTATCCCGCCAGGACAGCCACACTACTTTGTGGTTGACAGCCAGGCTGTGTGAATGGGGGAAAACTGCATAAAAAGCAGGTCTCTGGGAATAGGAATGCAGAGTTACCACTGGATCGAGAAAACCGAAGAGAAACTAAAAGAAGAGAACCACTACTACGACTCAACCTTCCAGTGAAGCCTTGCTGCAGGTACAAATATCAAATCTTTGACAACAGAGAAGATCTGCAAGGAATCTTCTTCCCTTGAGCTGGTGGGACCAACCAGTTTGCCAAACATCAAGCAGGGCCTCCCTCCCCTGGTCGAATTTGCTGTGCACAGCTGCAGTGAACCGGATAGCCAGGCGGTCCGGACCCTGTTTAGTTTTTAAGGAGCATACCTTTTATTAGTTGCTTTGCTCTGCTGCTGGTTTCTTCCCTGGGTAGTGCAGGACCCTCCAGTCTTCCTACTTCGTGTCAGTCTGACAGTTGCTTCAGGAACCGTGAGCCTGCAGGACCTGCGAGGAACTTCTGCCTCAGCTACAGCCTTCGTCTTCATTTAAGGTACTGTTCAAACCGAGTTGTATGTTCCGTCCGACCGCGGTGAAAGTCTTTGAAATCTTTAGCCAATCTGAGGGCTTGTCCTTCTCTACTCTTTTAAGTAACTTCTCTTCCGACCAACTTCATTTTTAACTCTTGGCAAAGACTTAACCGCAAACTACTCTGAACTGTGTGATCCTCTGCAATGACTCTGTACCATTAACATTGGCCGGGGCCTATTGATTTGAATCCTCATTGTAGCAAGCCTTTTCTAGATTGCCCTGCCTACTTACTTGTTGGTTTTTCTTAATTGTGTAGAACCTTATCTTTCCCTCCCTTTTAAATTGCTGGAGTGCCATTTTGCTCAAACTTCATTTTGAGCTTAACTTGTCCAGAATTCATCAGCTGTTGTGTAATATATTAAGCGTGTGATTTTTCTGCTTCTTTACTTAGTGAATTGTTTTACAACTGATGTGTAAAAAAATGTATATTCTTTTACTTAGACACCTTGAGTCAGTGTTTGTGTTTGAACCATAGTAATTGCTGTCCTTTGTGTAACTATTGATCGTGCTCACTTTACTCTTGAGATAAGTCTAGATGCTGAGCAATCGCTACCACTTTACTGTGTAGTGCAGGCTTTTACCAAAGGTGAATTTGTACTTGCACTTGTAGTCTTAATTGTGTGTGGTGTTCCCAAAGGGTACTGCATGTGATTCTGCCTAACAGTCCACCCAGGTGAGCAAACAGTCTATGGCCCCACCCCCCATATGGGTCCTACACTTTACTGCCTGCCATAGGATACACCAAGGCCCAGTTTTCTCCATCCCGAATGGAAGATGAGAAAGGGACATCAAGGAAGCACGATTTTAACAATTTAGAACAAGGCTCGCAGGCAGGTCGAGGGAGCATTTCAAAAAGCAGAACAGGAGGTGGTGCAATACTTGAAGGTCTAGAACAGACAGCAGATGCATTCAGAGACAGAGCGTGCCTACCTGTAGTAAGAATGCAGGGTGGGACTGATCCTCTTTAAGATTTATGGCAAAGTTGTTAACAAGCCCCAGATCTCAGTAGCTCAGACCACCACCCCCATCGAGATCATGACATGAGGAGCAAGTGATGAATCACAATTCATGGGCAAGGACAGGGGTATGACTGACAGGGAAATTTTAAGTGCAGAGGGAAGCCATGAGGAAGACAGTAACAAGTGGGAGTTAAAGGCCTCACGGGAGGCAACATCACGGAGCCGCAGACTTCGACCTCCATGCTAGGGGAGCAGGCCGACGAGATATGGAGTTAAGCGGGATACAATGTGGTAACGTAGAACAGTGTCATCCATGATGAAGCCCCATTTAATAACTGTCAAGCGCAGGCATGGAATGTTTTGAGCTACTTGTACACTGACAGACCCGGCATCAATTCTATCACGGCCTGCACAATGAGTGCAGATGAGAGCCACACGTTTTACATACAGCAGATTCAGGCGATTTGGCATTAAACCCAGGGATGGCTTGGGACAAATCCTTGATGTTTTTTATCATGTATTATGTAAGGGGCAGCTTTAAATAAGGTGGTCTAGATTTAAACAAAATCATGGCCTGAGATACAGGCACACATCACACACTATTGCCGGCACTTACAGGAGAAAAATAAGAAGTGACCAGAAAAAACACAGAGGGCAGATGCAATGTTGGTACAGAAGACGCATGGATGGTGCAGTAATAACTAACACCACAGATGGGCAGCCTGAACACAGCCCTGCACAGAGGTGGGTAGAAGGGCGTAGAGATGAGGGGAACAGGAGGTTTTCAGAGAGGTTTCCAGAGAGGAAGAGCATGTTTCTATAGGGGCACAGGTTGAGGCATAGGCATAGGAAACATGTGTCCCTGATCGGGACCACAAAGTTGGACTTGCAGGAAGAGGAGTCATTTTGCACAGTACTGCAGGCAGTGGCGGCTGGTGAATGTTTTCATTGGGAGGGCGTAAACATTTCCCATGAATCTGTGAGAGTGATTAGCATAGCGAGGGAGCCATAGCCAACCAAGATGGATTCGGGGTAGGGTCCCCGAGACGTTTTTTCAAATATGAGTTAAACTGGAGCATTTTGAAAGCACACTCGTTGGGGGAAAACATTGGGTCAAATGCCATATAAGTTACAGTCAGTTTGTAAAACCCAATAGATGCCGGATCACCAACAGTGCACAGAAGCATTTTAGTGATGCCTTTACCCACAATAAATGCCAGTGTAAGAAGAAATGTTTCTACTGGCTCTACCTAATGATTGCAGTAATGCCACTGTAAGAAAACAAGGCAATGCTGCACAAGAACACTCATGTTGGCTTTACAAATAATACACAAATGACACTGTAAGAAAACATGTCCATGCTGTCTGTTCCAACATATGCTAGTAGCCTCAGGCAATGTAAAGTGGTATTGTGGCCTGCTGCGCAAAACTCATGTTGGTTTTGTCTGTAATACCAGTAATGTGCTTCAAGAATGCATATCAATGCTGACTCAGCCCATACATGCCAGTATCCCCATGAAAAACATAATTTTGGATTTATCTCTAATGTAATAATGTCACTGTCAGGAATACTTGCCATCTAGCTGTGCCAGTGTATCCATGTAGCTCTTAATGCCATAGATGTCAAACAGTTAACAGCTATAGATATTGTTTCTTAAGTAATGGTGTCCTACAAGATAAATCACTTCTACTAGAGGTGTTTTGAGTTCAGAGGACAAATATGTGCTGCACAGAGCTTTCTTTGTTGTACTGCTTGATGCAACATTCTCTGAAAAACATTATGCTTCCAAACTCAGCATTGCGAGAGCAATGCCATTTCAATTACTGCCATCTGAATGGTGCTAAGAACAGGCTACATAGAAAGAAGACTTCTGTGGCCTATTGTTATAGTACCTGATACCAAAATGACATGGAAGGTAGCAAAAGGCAATGGCGCTTCCAACTATACAAATGCTCCTCCTGTGCTGGCCATGCTGTATGAATGATTATTTATATGGTGCATAGCTATCTGCGTATCAGTTTCTCCGTCTGGGCATTTTTCAACATGCAAGCATAGCCTGGAGTGTAATGAAAAGCTCAAAATGGCTGTGTGCATGAAGTGCTGTGCTGACCTGTGTATCAAAATGCAGTGCTGTGGTGAGTGGAAGGGAAGGGAAAGAAGCAATACTTAGGTTCAGGAATGTTTGGCAGCCTGCTAATTTCTTTAGAAAAAAACATGCACCGCTCCACTAGCTAGTTTAATATAGTTGGAGGCGTGCATGTTTTTTTTTGTAAGAAACGAGCATGCTGTCAAACATTCCCATTGGCATTCCACATAGCGGACTAATATCATTATAAAACATAGCAGTGCATTTAAAGTTTCACATGCATACTCAGTACTCAATCACACACTGCCAAGGACACTTTCTCCCAGCCACAGGGCCCTCCTGAGATAGCAACTGGCTGAAAAGACCTGTGTCACTTTTAAATGTCCCAATTTCAACACCCTGGTGCCCCATGGCAACTCCCGCTCCCCAATCTTTACCCTGGCCCCCCTGCCATCCCACCTTCCGGTCGATATGCTAGTGTGTTGGAGTGTGGTTTTCTTAAAACAAAGACACTGGGTGAACATTGTGCTCCTATGTGAGCAGACCTACGGCATCCAGCGGTTATAACTTTTTAAGCTAGGTCACGTTGTACGTTGCAAGGTAAAGAAGGAAGCTCCATTAGAATAATTAGTATTATTATCATACGTGAATATCCCCATATTTAACCAATATTTACCTGCATGAGTATACACACTAAATAATGTGGTTTTTTAAAAATCCACAAAATACTTAGCTGAAGCAAGAAATGGAGTGGCGACATAAGGGATTATAGGGAGCTGTAGTTTGTTGAGTTTTCTTGCTGATAAAAGAAAAGGGAAGTTCCTAATAGGAGCATATGTGCATGGAATGTTCTGGGTACCAGCTCGGGCATGAAAGATATGAGTATTGTTCACACTAGGCTAACATTCGCACACATTCAACCACTTTCACTCACAAATATAGACACAACCCTTTCCTAGCACACAATCACACATTTATTTTATACATTGCATAACTGCATAAAACGTTTTCCCCGCTTACCTGCTCACTAACGCTGCCTCTGCTACTGAACCCCAGGCTATATGACGACCCCGATGGCCTTCCTCTGACATGGGGCCTCAGCAGTTCACTGGCCTGTTTCTGCTGTCAATCAGTAGGTTGATTAAATTACAAAGTTTACGTAGTGAAATACAGCCAGCGGGGCCAGACCTCAGACGCCCCGCCGGCCTCCTCATTGACTGGACAAGTAATTTAACGTAGAGCCTTGAGCTCTCTGAGCCCAAAACAAATTGAAATGTGCTTGTAGCCAGACGCGCCCCAGGGAAGCATTGCTCCCTCACTGCTGTCACTAGCCAGTAGCCACCACATGATGGCGCTGTGCCTAACAAAAGTAGGTAGCAGCACTGCAAAGTCAAGAAAAGATGTTAATTTTTAAAAGCATCCTACGCATTACATTTTATCTCTGAGAAGCTCGCCATGCTGGCAACGGGGCTGCACCCCTGCGCCCTGCCATAGCAGCCGCCACTGACTGCAGGAGCTGGCCGGCCATGCCACTCAAGTATAATGTCCCAGCCTACCACACAGCCTATAACCACAGCCCCAATTTGGCTTGTGTGGCCCAGACCCAGGGCAACAACATCTTGCCTCATATGCCCCAGGTCCTGCAAAATGACAACAAATGTGGCCACAGGCATTACATGTTACTGAGTCGCATGCTCAACTGTAGGATAAGAATTCCCTGTGACAGGGCACTGTCAATCACTGCACAGGATCAAGCCTGTTATTGAGCAGTCCCTTCCCGCTCCCTGTAGGCTGTCCTTAATAGGACAGCCCACAGGGAGCTTTGGCATACTCAATACTATCAGTAACTACTGATCTGGAACAGGAACACAGAGTAGGCATGAAGATGGAGGATTGAACCTTTTCTATGGGAGCTACCAAATCCTTTATTAAGGAGGAAATGTTCTCCATGTCAGACAGGATACTGGACATTCAAGGATTTTCTGAGGCTGTTCCTTTTGTTCAAGACTTACCTATCACCATAGGGACACAAAAGTCATCAGCCCCTTTGTTGCATTCACGGGACACCCAAGTTCATCTCCTGGAATGGGATATCATGAGCAAGTTGAACATGACCATTTAATTCTCATGGGAAGGTATAGTGATTTCTACCCATAACACGTACCATTCTAGTGCTGTTGCTGCGGCCAAAGCGCCCTGTGAGGTGTACCATTCCATCTAGATGTGTTCCTCTATGGGGAGCAGTCGTGTTAGAGTGGGTGCCAGGAATTAAGGACAACATTTTGCATGTACTTGCAAAATTCCTCATATCAGGGAAGTACCATATGTTAGCAAAGGTGGTACTGCACTCACGCATAACTGTTTTTTAACTGTCTCAAGGGTGTCCCACTAACATTTACTTAGACTCAGTATACGTGGCATCTACAGTATATTCAGTATATTCAGACCTGTCCAGATGGCACAAGAGAGAGTATAAGAAATCATCAGAAGGTACAACCGTGCAGCATGCTATGTTAATTTGTACTTTGATAGATGCATTAGCACTACCTACAACAGTTGTGGTAGTGAAATGTGCTGCTCACACGAACAATCCAGACCCAGTTGCTTATGGTAACAGCTCAGCAAATTTGGTAGCCAAAGTACTACCATATTTAGAAAACTCAGATTACACAGTGGCATCTTAACTATCATTACAGCTGGTAGAAATTACAATGCACTTCAGCTGACCCAGATTGTTGAAATACAGGTACAAGATCCACAGCAGGAAAAATAACTATGGACAAAACTGAGTATCCTGCAGACCTCACATGGAGGCAAAACATTTCAATAAAAGCAGTCATGCCTCAAGAGCTACTCACTGTCGTCCTTGAACAGTTGCACTTTCCCTCACACTCGTCCAATGAATATGTTGCCGCCATTTTGCAGCAAAAGTGGTTTATTCCAAACCTTCACAAGCTCATTAGTGATTGCATATGAAATTGCATCACTTGACAATGGTACACTACTGGTCATACTCTTAGTACACTGAGAGAGACATTGTCACACCCCTCAGGGCCCCTTCAACACCTGCATATCCATTATTTGGCATGGTGCAGTAACTTTTGCTACCTAATTGTTGTGGTTTGCCTATTCTCCAGATTACTGGAAGCAAGTCCCTGTATCCATCCTGATGTTAAATCAGCAACCACATTTTTAGTGCAGGAATTGTTTCTCCAATGGGGAATATGTGATGTTATATCAGATAGCACACTCATCTTCAATGAGATGTTCAAAGAAATGTGTTCATTATTGGGCATAAAACACAAATTGTGCTCCATTTATTATCCACACCAATGGTTTAATAGAGAAACTCAATGGGTTGTTGAAACAAAGACTTGCAAAACTGTGTGACATGCTGCACAAAAACTGGCTGCACCACTTGCTCTTTTTCTGCTGCACAATTAGCCAGGGTCTCATAATCATCTCAGCCCACATGAAATAATCATAGGCAGGAGGATGCACACTCCTCTCACACATGCACACACAGCCTCCAAAGCACACACCGCTGCTGACATTCGTGTTGAAGAATTCCAGGGGTACCTAAGGGAACTAGCACAATCTGTCAAATGTATAGCTAGACAGGTTGGGCCCCATCACAATGGTCATGACACGCTGATAGATGATTAATTGCCAATACTGCAAGAGTCATCACAGTGTCAGCCACTACAGCTCTTTTCAGGAGATGGCATGTTTATTCACACCTTTGTGCACAAGTGCAAAAACCAAAATTCATTGGACCTTACACTGTGATCTATGCTACTCCTACAGCCATCAAAGTCTCTGGATGCAAACAATGGAAGATCAGGAGTTCCATCACCCCTCTCCAACAGCATATGGAAGAAGAGGTGGAATGACAAGTGGAGTAACATTTTAGCTTCCTTATGTCCATTTGTATGACTAGATATTTCACCCTGAGATCAGGGAAACAAACATGACTTTAAGCAGTACATGCCCTATTATGTTTGTAATGTTCACATCTTTTGTTTCCGCATGTTTTTTATAACAGGCTTTGCTCCTCGAAAACTGTGGCTCTTATAACGTTACTAATTGTGTAAAATGCATCAGCTAAAATGAATGTTTCTATGACAAGACTTAAGAGGAATATTTCTAACCCAAGTGTTATTGCAGATAAATCTAATGATGTGCATCACCACAAATAGGAGAACATTTAGTGTCATCACATGCAGGCAGTAGAGAGAGAGAAATCAAGTGACCTTTGTTGTGTTTGTTCATTAATTACTTACGCAGCAGCCACATCTTGGATCTTTTTGCCTTAAGAGATGCAACAAGATAGAGCAAGTTGCTTAGTTCATCTAGCTTTATTTAGGGGGCGAGAAACAATGCAGGGACACAAGGTCCAAGTATAGTGGGTGGAAGTTAATGCAACAATGTATGACAACAATTATGTAGAACTGACAACAAAGGACAAAGGTTTGAGTGATCTTATGCATGCGTTTCAAAGAAGGGCACCGTTGCAAATGGCTGGCTTTCAGGAGAAGCAATGCAAGGAAAAATGTGTTGATTTTCAAAGGATAGTCTGTATCACTTGTCTCAATGGTGCAGGACAAAGCTAGTCTTTTTGTGAGGGGAAATCTAGGTTCCATTTCAAAGGTGATGTCCTTTATAAACACAAATGGTTCAGAGGGCTGATTGGGCACAGAGTAGGAGGAATGTTCAGGCAACCCAAGGGTGTGATCCTAAAAATGAATGAGACATTTTCTAGCATATGGGTCAAGAACTTGAACAGCTTAACGTGGATTGATCAGAATGAACCCCCCTAATACGAATTATGAAACTCACACAGGTATCCTTGCGCATCAGAAGCAATGGCAGTACTTTTGTTGCAGCAAATATCAATTGCAACATGACTGTCCACCTCCCAGCCATTTGAGGCAGCACTAGAGCAGTCATTGACATTTATTGGGTTTGTGGGGGACTGGCCAATACACGATTGCCACCGTCCTGGGGAAGAACTGCTTGATGGCTATGTTGCAAGCTCCCATACTAATGGTACCTGATGTCAACCTATAAAACATCTGTAAGCATCCCATGACCAAGCCTATGATCCCACTGCACCAGAGAGTCCGCTGATCTCTGTGCCTGCATCATCAATGCCACAGTATTTATCTTTCTCAAGAGTCAAGTGACAAGCTAAATGTGATACCTAAAGAATACAGGCTGCTAAGATAAGCTGAAATGTCAATCCTCACTCATAGGGTATAAGCAGGAGATAACACCAAATGGCTGCAAATAACGAGGTAGGAACTCATACAACTGGACAATGACATAGATAATGGATGAAGTGAGGTTAATGATGAAGTTTGAGCTTTAAGAATAACTACTTTGCAGAACAGCTTTGTCCTAGATCTGTGTGAAAATAGGCACTTCATGCTGCACTTTCATTCCCTACCAGGACAAGGAAAATTGAAGTATCACGCAAGCAATAAATGCACACTCTGTGGACCAACTTGAAGAAAGAAGGTGAGGGGGCAGAACGATCATTGGTTCAAGGCTATATTGTCATGGGAGCCCTCATGGATGAGTAATCTCCTTGAAGTCTTACTTCCTTTCATCATCTTGCTGTTGATTCTTTTTTACACATGCCAATTGGTTTTGGTATGCTGGAAGCAAATGATGTCTAAGGCCATTGCAATGACATTTTGCACATTAAAACCTGTTGATTACACTCCTTTTCTGAAAGATGCACACACCCAGACTGAGAAATGGAGTTGCAAGGACAAACCTTGCATGATGGAATTATGTCACCAAATTAGTCCATCAGGATCATTGTTTGAGTGTCCTGATGACCCTGAGAAATATTTTGAAACGTATGTCGACCATACTGCGGAAAGTGGTGGTCATTTTCCTGCCTTGCAGCCCAGAGGAATATAACAGGGATTTTAGAACATGTATGAAAGTTTGAGTACCGAAGACTTCTTTTAATAAGAGGAAAGACAAAGATTGTGTACTTGTTAAATCAACTAGGGTGCAAGTTGATATGGGGTAGCAACGTCCTACATGTAAGTGAACATGCAAGCTTGGGAACTGCTTATCTTTAAATCAGTGCTTATATTTACAAGAACTGCTGTATTATCATGAGTGTTTTTGTAATTGTTATTGCATTCGGCCTTGTTTCTGTTTCCCAAGGGAGTTCATCAGACAATGAAGTTGTGTTTTTTGTCCTTGGCATAGCCAGCCAAGTATGTGTTCGTAATGAGAACTGGTATTCATGTGGGAGAGCCACAGGTGTGGGGAGCAGCACAGGATGCCAAGTTATCTTGTCTAACAGAGAATGGCCTTGCATTTAGTTTATTGCGGTGATGGTAGATTTCACTCTTCATACTGACCAATCAGAATCGGGAAGTATACTAACCAATTAGAACAGTGCCATTTTTCCTGACTGCAGTTTTAAATAGGCTGAGGCCAACAGCATGCTTAGAATGTAGTTACAATGTTTAGATTGTACACATTTGTATTCTAATGTTGTGTTTTTTGTCTTTAAGTACTACTGTCTGATGTGGGTGGAGCGAGTTCTCAGCTTTTCAGTCTCGCAAGACTGACTGACTCTCCCGGATGTTATTTTGCATTTTCAATACGGTTCTCTTTTCTACAATTCGGGCCCTCTGATCATTGCTTGGATTTTCTTGAGTGTCTGCAAAAGTGAGAACAAAAACTCATATAAGCGTACATTGATCTACGCCATTCAAGAAACGTTTGAATTCACAGATGTTTCCTTTAAAAAAAGGAAATCAGTCAGGATCCGTGTGTATGCACTGAAGAGGATGCCACGTCCCCTTGGTTTTAGCAACCCACATTTCTGGGCCTGTTTGATTCAATGTGGAGACGTTTTGGCAACAGAAGTGTTTGTGCTTTATTTAGAATCCAGGCAGTGCCACATACATGATTCATTGTATGAATATATGAATCCATTCTTATTATCAGCTTTCAGTAGAAGTGAAGGTATCCATCAAAGAGTGGTCCTTGCCCAAATCCATCTTTCCCATTATTAATGTAACAAGATTGGAGATGAACAAGACTTTGCAGGTGACATCAATCACTGAAGAGTTAACAGTATTCATACATGCATATGACAGAGCCTATCAAGTTATCAACATACACAAACTGAATTATCTGTAGGCATATAGAAATTGAAAAACCCAAAGAGTCCAACTCACAACCTTTAATGTATGGAAGGAAGATCATTTAATGGAATGTGGCTAGTGTAACAAGCAAATTATATGATGTAGACTGGATTGGATATTTAAGCACTTTTAATATAGTCTGTCTGAAAGAAGCATTGATGGTGGAACAATTCTATATACCAGGCTTTTGCATTTTAGAGCAAAAGCCGAGAAAAGACAGAAGGGGAGGAACAAAGGCAGATTGGCTGTTCTAATCAGTGGCTGTGATAGTAAAATAATGATTTCTTTGATGTTCTCTGCACTAGATTGTTCTATCAAACTTATAGTGATTAACATATGTATACTGCCAAAAGCTGGGATCATAAGATTGAATGATTTAAAGAAAGTTATACGTGATAGCACATGAAATGGTGCAAATTGGGTGAGCCACTCAAACCGTACGATGAAATAAGGCAACTGGACGAATCATGTGGCATTCCTCCTAAAAAAGTACTGCCAGCAAACATGAACAAGGCAGTAGGTGTTTATATTGCATTATGCTATGCCTAAAGTGTTCTCGGTGGAAATTAATGGCTGATATCAGAGGGATAAATCACCTGGGAGCACACAAGTAGGGGGCAATTCTATTCCATAATAGATTATTTTTGAAATTATTTTTATTATTGTATACGCTTTTAAAAAAAATACAATTAGAACAAGAAGAAAAAAGAATACACATTAATACATCAGAGCAATAAAAAAAATATCATCCAACAATAAGGTAAAACATTTGGCAATATATTTACATCTGTAATTTCAAATACATGAGAAAAGGACTAAATCAAATTCATACTCTTAATAAAAACCAATATCACAATGCCTGACCAAGTATTCTTGAAATTTAAACATCTCCAACAAAAAGTTTAATTATCTAACATAAAGTCAGAAATTTGGAAAGTAGCCATGATTTTCATTCTACGCTCAGATAGGGCTTGGCAGTAAAGCAGCCAGTGCTGAATAGTTTTTTCCGGTGCATTACATAAACCACTGTTGTTAGTGGAGATAAGCTTTCTCCTAAATTGATCTCCCTAGTTGGGAGCAAATTCCACCAGAATCTCATCAGTATATCCGTAAGGAGGAAAGGGACTCCAGTTTTTTGTGCTCATGAGGCAGACGTTTTATTGATGGATAGGAATGGAACAATTTGGTATTAACTATCCAATCATGATCCATCAATGTCCTCGTTACTTTAAGTGGGTTAGCCAAAAGTGTGCCTACATTCATAGATAATTCAGATAGACATGTTTCACATGTTTTACAAAAACCAGCCAAGAGGTGGGAGGAGGGTACACTTAATGCACTCCTAAGTGCCTTGCCCACCACTTCATATCCCATAACTGGGGATGGGGCAGTCAGCTTTGCAAACAGAGTAAACATACACCCTTTGACTCAGGCTTTTAAGGAGATTATACCCAGATCGCTACTGATGGCTGCTAATGCGATCGCATTAGGAATCCTTAATACGCTACGCCAAAACCTTGCCTCTATAAGGTCCCGAACTTAATTATGGGGGTCCCATAAAGTTCAAGATCATAAGTAAGCTGAGGAATGATCTTACCCTCATAAAATACCAGTAGAGATTTGAAAGAAAAGCTCACAAATTTACAGTTGAGCTTAATTGCCTGTTTCTGTAACAAGATGGCTTTTAGGCACAAGATCTCTTGAATGTTTGTTAGGCCCGGTTGGGTGCTAAAGTGGAAACCCAGATTGGTAAATCTTGAGCATGTCTTAATCAACACTTTATCAACCGACCATGTGGGAGTGCCCTTTTTTCCCACCTTTAGTGAAAGGCAGGATCTTTGTTTTGCTAGAGTTTATTAATAGCCCAATATCTCTAGCATAGTTTGAGAAAGCGTTCAATAAGCTCTGGAGGCCAACCTTAGATTTATCAAAAATGAGAAAATCGCCCGCATAGGGCATGCAGGATCTTTGATTGAGACCCACTTTAAGAGTAATTAGGCCGGTTTTCTTAAGCCGCTCTGACTGTTCTGACATTTACTGGTTAAACAACCAAGGGGATAATACATAGCCCTGTCTCAGCCCCACAAAGGTACTAATACTATTGGATAGATCCCTGCCATTGTTCAGTCAAATGCGAACCCCAGAATTCTTGTACATGTCCATTGCTAATCGCAGCAGGCCATTAGGCCCCCCCATTTTGCCAATTTGGACCACAGTTTATTCCGATCTACCTGGCCAAAAGCTGCCCATAAATCTATTGAAGCCACATAGGTATATCCATCAGGCTCTGACAATGCCGATTCTTGGAGGGTTTTCAATGTTATGTTATGTTATGTTATGTTATGTTATGTTATGTTATGTTATGTTATGTTACGTTATGTTATGTTGTGTTTTTTGGCATGTATTTAGGGCTCTATATATCATTGGTAGGACCTCAAAGTGCTTGTGGGTTAACGCCCTTGGGGACCATAGCTCAGGTCAGTCGAGAGAGTAGGGTATCATAGGATGGTTGGGTGCACTCAATATGTGTGCAGCCGATTACATTGGCTGATGGTAGCTGGATCCTAACATTAGGTGTGGTGGAATTGAGATCTGTCAAATGTGTGCAGTCTAGAGGTTGGTCTCCGGGACAGGATTCTGGCTGTGTTAGGCTTGTGTAGGATGCTTATTTTTGCAGCTACGCTGGTTTTTTGTGGGTATAGCTGTGTTCTAGTAAGATGTTGAGGTGTTCATGGAGTACTGTTCGTATGTGAGCAGCTATGCCAAAACTGATCGAGGGGTGTAGCTGCGCTCTGTTGTGTGTTGGTGTAGAGTAGAGATTGAGCATAGTGATAGGAGAGGTGAGTGTCTGGAGAGGAGGTTTTATTCTTACAAGCCCTTTGTTCCAGATTTCATTTACGCGTTTTGTGGTTGCAGTATTCACAATTATATCTAAGTGTGGCAATGGCTAATATTCACAATCCTCTCTAGATGTGACACAAACTAATATTCACAATTATATCTAAATGTGGCATTGGCTAACATTCACAATCCTGTCAAGAAGTGACGCAAGCTAATAATCACAATTTTATCTAAATGGGGCAGTGGCTAGTATTCACAAATCTAAATGTGGCAATGTTTACAATCCTGTAAAGATGTGATGCAAGCAAATATTCACAATTATATACAAATGTGGCACTGGGTAACATTCACAATTCTGTCTACAAGTGACGCGCGCTAATAATCACAATTATATCTAAATGTGGCACTGGCTAACATTCACAATCCGGTCTAGATGTGACACAAGCTAATTTTCACTATTATATCTAAATGTGGCACTTGCTAACATTCACAATCCTGTCTCAATGTGACGCGAGCTAATATTCACAATTATATGTAAATGTGGCACTGGCTAACATTCACAATCCTGTCTAGAAGTAACACAAGCTAATAATCACAATGATATCTAATAATCACAATTATATCTAAATGTGGCATTGGCTAACATTCACAATCCTGTCTAGGAGCTACGCAAGCCAACATTTACAACCCAGTCTAAAAGCAACATAATCCAACATTTACAATCCTGTCTGGATGTGACAAAAGCTAATCACAATTGTATATAAATGTGGCAGATGTGACACGAGCTAGTATTCCCAATTATATCTAAATGTGGCAGATTTGACTCAAGCTATTATTCACAATTATATATAAATGCGGCAGATGTGAAGCGAGCTAATATTCACAATAATCACAATTCATAATTCTATCTATGTGGCAATGGCTCATGGCAATGGCTAATATTCACAGTTAAATGTGACACAGGACAATGTTTACAATCCTGTCTAGATGTGAACTAGTATTCACATTTCTATCTAAATGTGGCAGATGTGATGGGAGCTAATATTCTCAATATTCACAATACACAATTCTATACTCAATACCTTGAGCAATAAAAACGCTGCCTTGTACATGCCTTTTGTTGATTTCTGTAGTGCATTTGACCAAATTAAGAGAGAGACCCTGTGGGACAAATTAAGGAACTTGAAGTGCCCTGGTTGGATACTTCATGCTCTGATGAGCTTACATAGTGACAACAGTGCCAGAGTCAGGCTCAACAATGAGGGAGAAGCCACTGACCCCATTAGTATCAACATGGGAGTAAAACAGGGTTGTCTGGGTGCACCTATGTGCTATAATATGTATATAGCCGACCTGTTACCACGGATGGCAGCTAAAGCAAATTGCCCCCCAAAATTGGGGGACACCCCTATAGTAGGAATGTTATATGCGGACGATTTAATATTGTTTGACCGAACACTGACTGGAGTAAGGAGCGTGCTGGAGGAGCTTTCTCCTTATTCTTTATTCAGCGGAATTGGGACTTACCATTAATCTAAGGAAAACTAAGATAATGGTAATCTGCAAAAGTGGCCGTTGTCGGTCAGAAATGATTACAAGCCTAGGGAGTATAAGCATTGATCAATCCTATCTATACTTGGGACTTGAATTTGACACTCAACCCAACTATAATTTGATCATCTCGCAAAAAAAGAGGCGGGCGAAACTCCTTACACTGCAAGCTTGTAAATTTGCCAAAGGACCAGCTGGGTTCAGTATTGCGGGGATTATTAGACTCTACCAACAATGCTTTGTCCCCGCTATCTTGTATGGCTTTGAGGATTTAGCTATACAAGACATGAACTGGCTTAATATACTTGAGGGCCAGTATCGGCATGCAGTCTTGGGTTTGGGCCCAGCTTGTTCTGTCCAATATCTTAGGTTGGAATTGGGCTTGACATCTTTGAAAGGCATGGCATTGAGAGCTCGTAGCGTGTTCTATTTGAAAGCTATTTCCTCCTCTTCCTGCAAATTGCTTAGTTTAGCCGGTACCAACTTTGATAACGAAAGGTCACCCCTAGGAATAAGCTATAAACAGTTAAATGAATCTCTCTTTACTGATATAGACTGGTCCCATGATAAGAAGCGGCTAATGACATTTATCCATCAAAAAAAATCTTTATACAAAAAATTAATAGATGGGACTGGATCCAAAACTACATACACCTGTCAACTTTGAAGGGGTACGAAGCTGCATCCTGTGTAATCCACAGATACAGAAAGCCCCAACAATACCTGTTACTTTGCCCAGATCCGGAGGTACGACAATTTATGTTAAGATTGCAGACGAACCAGTTACAGGTATTAGCGGTTATTGGGCCACGATTATGTATTCTACCGAAGGACAGGAGCTGTCGTGTCTGTGAGAAGGGAGAAAATTTAGAAACTACTAGGCATGTCCTGACTATGTGCCCTCGTTTGGGCTCACTGTATATGTGCATGCTAGGAAAGCTGGTAAACAACTCTGAGACCATTAAGGGAGACTCCTTTTGGGATTATTGTTTAAATTCCGATTCAATTCGGACTCAACTGGCACTATACAGAGTATGGGTTAAAGTCAAAAGTTTATTACCCAACCATTCGGTATCAGCAGAATTGTGCAGTGCTCCTTTGGAACCTTTGGAACCTTAGGAATTAGTCCATATGTTCAAACTCGGAAGTTTGAAGTTGGATTATTATTATTATGATTATTATGATTGATTCCTGGTACTAAGTTGTATGTACCCTTCTGTGCCAGGTATCCTGTGTGTAGAGTTCTATATGGTATGTTTGGGAATGTGTCATACTTACCTTTTATATTCTACCTTTGCATTGTATTGCATTAATTTAGTATTGTATTGTGTTTTATTATGTATATATGTATAATTTCTTTTAAAAATGTATTTAATGTATTGATTGTAATACGTTTGTATTAAGTCATTTTATGTACTTGTATATTTTGGGTAAAGTTCAAATTTGAACTATGTCACAATACATGTATTATTATTATTATTATTATTATTATTAATTCTATCTAAATGTGGCAAGGGCTAATGGCAATGGCTAATATTCACAGTTCTACCTAAATGTGACGCAGGCCAATATTTACAATCCTGCCTAGGTGTGATGCAAGCTAATATCCACAATTATATCTAAGTGTGGCACTGGCTCACATTTACGATCTTGTGTAGATGTGACGCAGGCCAACACTTAGAATCCTGTCCTTGGTATGATGCGAGCTAATATTCACAATTCTAATTAAATGGGGCAATGGCTGATATGCGCACGTCTATCTAGATGTTGTACTGGTTAGCATTCGCAATCCTGTCTAGAAGTGGCGCAGGCTAGCATTCAACAGTTATATCTAGTTGTTAAGGTGTTAGTATTAACATCCTGGTCTGCTATGTTCTGAGGGTAGGTTGAGTGGCATAGCTTCCGGAGTAGAGTGAATGCTCTACTCCCCACCCGGGCCACACCTACCTTGAGGGTTGCTGCTGGTTGACGGCTGGCTGCAGGCCTCCCCTTCTGACACCTGCAGACACAATTGGGAGGTGCCCCTGTAGAAGCCACCATTTGCCTGGGGGCCCTTAGCCCCAGGACTGCCGGGCAGGGGGCTGCCCAGGTCAGTTCCAGGATAAGGAGGGGTGGACCAATAAGTACCTGGGAGAGGGTGCGGGAGGTGGGACTGGGGAGGGGAAGCTTGAACAGGGAGGGGAAGCTCGAACAGGGGTTTGGGAGCCACTAGGATCACGCTGGGGGAAAGCAGCCCCCATGGTGGTTGAAAGAGGGGAAATGGGCACCAGAACATGCATGCTTACCTGTTTGCCAAGATGGAAATGCCACAGGAAGAGAGTGTGCAGAGGGTTAGGCCCTTGCCTGCACATATAGCAAATTGACAGATAAGGGCCTGGGAAAGGGTGCGGGAGGCGGGACTGGGGAGGGGAAGCTTGAACAGGAGTTTGGGAGTGGCAAGGGTTGCGCTGGGGGAAAGCAGCCCCCATGGTGATTGAAAGGGGGGCAGGGGCCATTTATGTCAGTTGCATGGCCTTTACGAAATCCAGTCTGGAATTTATTCAGGCCATGCATACTGGTAGCCCATTTCTTCAAGTGAACTGAATATCTTGCAATCGAAATGGGGCAATAATTTTTAGGATCTGACCTACATCCTCTTTTGAAAATCGGGACTATGTTGGCCGTGCTTCAAGAGTCTGGCTGCAATTCAGTGTTAAGGATGCTCCCAAAAAAGCAGGAATAGAATGTTGGCCCAATTGCAAGAATCGTTCCTAAAGGTATTATTAGTAAGGCTACTCTGCCCTGGGGCTATTGACCTCTGACATTTAGTTAATAGATTATAATGGTGGAGGGTTACCTCTTTGGTAGAATACAAGATTTCACTGTGATGGATTGTATGGAGAGCAATCACTTGACCTCCCTATTGACCTAGGGAAGCTGTATCACATCGGCGAGATCACGGGGGCCCAGTCCAACACGTACTCTGTTTAATCATAGAGGAGATAGAAAGAACAATCGACTCAGAAGAATGTATTGAAATTCACAAATCCTTTTTAGATAGTTAACAACAAAAGGCTGTTTGTGAAGCCATTTTCATAGGTTTAGTAATACATTTCTGTGCAGAAAGTATGAAAAGACGCAAGCATCAGCTCAAATAATCTACATAAATGAAAGAACATGCTATGGGGTTTCATGCCCATTACAAGGAAAGTAAGTGGAAACTGAATAATACCATTAGGGATAACGATTTAACAGATGGCGATATATTAAACAGGGAATATGACAAATTATTGATGGATAACAAATCTGAATATATCTCAAAGCTGTAAATGAAGCAGTACGCTCCAGCGATCCAGAGCTGTTTATGAAAATTGGAGGCAAAAGGTTGTGCTACTGAAGATGATGCACAGGAATGTTTAATATTTCAAGCAATGTGGCGGACGTTCAATTTCCAAGGCATTATTTATGATCTAAAGAAAGTAGGGAATATCTTAACCCTAGAGTCATTGATATATTATTCTCCCAAACAGTAATACGAACAGGTATCACCAAGCTCAAGCAAGGCACGGCTGTGGGCCCAGCCAACTTCAAATTAAAGATTTTCTTCTGGTTTACCAACTGTTGGTTGCTGATTTTTGACCAACTTTCTAAAGAAATTATTTTTGTCAATGGGATCCCTGACTCTTGGAGACACAGCTTAATATTTCCAATCTTCAAAATGGATTCTTCCAATGACACAACGTGTGTTCTAGCTAGACTGTACGAGTAGGCACAAGGTTGCAAAATTGTGAAGCATACCCATGGAGGGTTCGGATTAGGCTTTTGTAGAATAGACCACTGTTCTACCTTTAACACCACTGTCGATAAATATTGAAGAATTTGGGTGGAGACTCTGTAGCATGTCTGGACTTAGAGAAGGCAGTTGATTCAATTAACAGAGATATATTGCTTTGGAAGCTGCACAAGCAAGGATGCCTGCTCTCTCCTTTGCTATTCTGTTTATCAATGTCTAATTTTGATCGCCGTAAAGCCAATGCAACTGTATTTCTAACCTCTCTGAAGAATTTAGATTATAGTGCTCTCTTATATGCAGACAATATGGCCATTCTTTCTTTAATGCCAGGTGGCCTGGATCGGGGGAAAACCTATGCTAAAGTATATATGGCTAAGCGCAGGCTAAAAATAAACAAAGATACAACCAATATATTGGTCTTTGACAAACCAGAGAATCACCATAAGTGGTCCTAATATGGAGAAAGAATACAGCAAGCAGACGTCATACCTTTGCCTTTTAGTAAAAGGAATGGCTCATGGTCGAGTTGGCGAAGGCATCTCTCAGATTGATGGGAATAGTCAGGTTTTATTTTATGTATTGGGCACAGAGATTAGACAAGTGCTTAGAGATGTTTAAAACAAGTCTCATCGCTAAACCTTTAAGGGTCTGAAATGTGGGGTTTCAGCAATTAGACAATTCAGAATCCATTTTTACCACAACTATTAGGCCTCATTCTAAGTCCCCCGAGCTGTGTTTTCAGAAGAGAGCTAGTGTAACCGAGCAAACTATCAGTTGCTCACTTAGGATTTTTGACATTTTTTTCAAACTGAAATTGGGCCTTTCAACAAACCGTAACACCATTACTGCCCTTTCACCTAGGGGTGGTTTCCAACTCATACAGTATAAACCAGATCAAATTAACAGCGAAAACCGGACTAAAAGAAAGGCAAAAGAGACAGACATACTAACAACCCAGTCACTATTATGGATTAGAATATATGCAAAACTAAAAGTAGATTGTCGCAATATTGGGGCAGTTTGCAAGCTAAAGTCCGCTGAGGATAGATGTTTGCTGATAATGATGCAAACAAACCAACTAACTCTTAAGAAACGAACGAGCTGCCTGAAAGGATCATATAAATGTTCCTGTGATCTTGGGCAGGTAGAGGATGTGTCACCTTTTCTATTGCCCAGCCCTTTCTACAGGCATGGGTGGTAAAAGTAGCTAAAGCCTCTCTTTCAGAGAACTAGTATCACGTCCTCTTCTGAAGCTATGTCTTTGCTAATTAATATTGACTAGCCATCATATTTATATAGTATAGCTCAATACATTAAAATAGCACTTACAGTACGATCTGAATTACTGTAATGTTATAGGAGGACCGTAATGCATTTTTTTAATAGTGAGCATTTTATGATCACATTATATGAATCATTTGTTACCTCATACCAGTGTATTGCAGAGCTTCGGTATTAAGTTACCAAGTTAACATAATTGTATTAATGTAATGTTATATTAGAATACTGTAGTAATGTTCAAGTATATACACTGACCAACCATTTCAATCTTTCAAAGTTATCAGTAGCTATACATATGATGTTAATGAAGTTTACGTTATTCAATGTACAACAATTTGTATCTTCATAAGGAATTTGTATAAATATGATGTTAACGGATACATCCAAATAAAGATTATCAAAGAAAGAAAGTAAGGGAAATAGGGGAAAAGGCTCAGGATAGTGATTTGGACAAGCACAACAATTATGGGGTTAGATTTCAAAGGATGGGCGAGCATTAACATGCTTGACTTAAACGCTGAAGAAAAGGTTTGAATTTGCAGGAGCCATTAAAACCACCATAGAGATGGCTCAAGAGTCAAATCAAGAGTCAATTCAAGCCAAGTTGGTAAATGCCTGATTTGGTTTGCGCAATAGGAGACCAAGCTGCACCTCAAACAAGGCCGAAACATGACTAGGGTTGCTTGTGTTTCTGTGCAGAGGGGCCCTGGCATAGCAGTTTGGGCTAGGCTGCTTCCAATGGTAGCAGTACCTGACTGATTTGCAATTGGCCTGACCACTTTTGCAATAGTGCAGATGGGCTAAAAAACAAGGGTGTGGAAGGTTGCCCAGAGCAGTGCCAGAGGTTGCGATTTATTCAAAACCTTCCACCCATCCCTTTTTTTGGTTACAGTGTGTCTCCATATGTGAGGGAGGGGATACCCAGATGTGGCTCCTTGCTAGCTGAGCCATAGGATGCAATGGTGGACCTCACTAAGTAGGCCCAACAAGGCCAAAACATGTCTGGTGTTGCCTGTGTTTCCATGCAGAGGTTGACCTGGCATAGCGGCTTGAGCTGGGCTGCTACAATCAATTGGAGGCAGTACCTGTCTGATTTGCATATGTCTGGACGCCCTTTGCAATGGTGCTGATGTGCAAAAAAAGGTGGTGTGAAAGGTTGCCCTTGGTTGCAGTTTGTCTCCTTATGTGAGACAGGGTATGCCAAGATGTGGGTCCTTGCTTGCTGTGCCATAGGAAACCAAGCTACCCCTCACTAAGGTGGTCCAAAAAGACTGAAACGTGCCTGGGGTTGCTTGTGTTTCTGTGCAGGGGGGAGCTGGCATAGCAGTTTAGGCTGGGCTGCTACCATTGGTCGCAGTACCTGACAGATTTGCATATGGCTGCAGTCCTTTTGCAATGGCGCAGGCAGGCTAAAAGATAATGGTGTGGAATGTTGCCTAGAACAGTGCTAGTGGTTCAGATTTATTCAAAACCTTCCACTGATCACTATTTTGGATACAGTTTGTCTCCCTGTGTGAGAGAAGGTATGCCCAGGAGTGGGTCCCTTGCTAGCTGCACCATAGGAAGCCAAGCTGCACATCGCTGAGGAAGCCCAACAAGGCCGAAACATGTCTGTGGTTGATTGTGTTTCCATGCAGAGGGGACCTGGCATAGCAGTTTGGGCTGGGCTGCTACCATTAGTGGCAGTACCTGACTGATTTGCATATGGCTTGACCCCTTTTATAATGGTGCCGACGGGCTAAAAAACAATGATGTGGAACACTGTCCAGAGCAGTGCCAGTGATTCAGATGTATTCAAAACCTTCGACCCATCAATTTTTGGGTTACAGTATGATTTGGTTTGCATCCGCTTCAGCAACCTTTAGTAATAGGACACTATGGCCTCATCACAAGGTTGGCTGTATCCCAGCAGTAAGTGCGCTGGGATACCACCAACACAAATGTTGTTAGTGCTACTCGGTTGGCCTAATCAGCACCGGGTCCCAATTAACAGTATGACGGTTAAGCCCCACTCCCCATTAGGATTAGCACCGAAAACAGGCGGAAAGTGGAGATTTATACCTCCAACAAAACTCATAATTGTGACAACCCTTAAATGCTTTACCACCCCATTTAAGGGCTATCAACCAACTCGTGATAGGGGTTTCTTGAATTGAATTAAAAGACTTTAAAAATCAATGTGGATTTTAAGAAAGGGTGGGCTACATTCTCAAAACATTTTTGGGGCTCGAGCAATGAGATTTGCTCGAACATGTCATCTCTTGTACCCAAATAAATGTGCACCCTATTCTTCACAGATCTACACATTTACATGACCTTTTTTCAGTCCTTTTGGATATTTGTGCCAATAAGAATTGCTCTTTAAAATGCATAGAAAAGAGACACAATCCCCTGCATCTATTTTGAATAGACACAGACTAATGCATAATTTTAAATGTCCATAATTATGGAATTCACTCGCAGAACAATGTGGGAGCTGGGAGCCAGTCATATATTAAATGTTTGGAGCGCACATTAGAAAATTATGTATGGATAGTGGCTGGCCAGTGCATCATTGTTGCTGCCACACAACCCCCGCCCCTGAAATGTTATGGTCACTTTTAAGGTGATCTTGGTACATCACAGAAATGCACATTTAGATGCCCCTTTTCAAGCCAATTAAACAGATAAGGAAGGATTTCAGTGCATTTCATAGCAAATCCGCAATACACAATTGGAAAGCTCTGTGAAAAGAGCAGAACATTGCCAAAGTCCCCTTTGCCTACTTGGAATAGGTTCAATGGGGGAGGCACAAAGGATTACAAGGTCATTGGCGACACACTCTTTTTCTTTCAAATGGAAAAGCAGCGGTTTTGATTCAATTCAATGTGTGTCTCTTTCCCGCAAACAGGGACCAATTTAAAAAAAAAAAAACATAAAGAAATCACAATGTTGTCACCACATGGTTGGTGGGAGTCGCCACACATCAGTGTAAGGAGTGCTGCCATGGCACTTATATATGTAAGGGGACTGGCCGGCACATCATTTGTGCTGCCGAACAACCCCCAAGACATGCACAGGCCTACTTTCTGGATAAGGTGATCTCTACATTTCTAAGATAAACTCAAATGAAAAAACATATTTTCTTTTGCACTCATTTTTGCGTCTCTTTTGTATAATTTTTTCAGCCGCCAGCAATACTGAATTCTCAGATTCCAGTGCAGTATCTCAGAATTCAGAATGAGCAAAGACAAGAGCTGTTTTTGAGCCAGGTTGCACCATCAAATGATAATACCTTATATGAGGGGGTCACATTTCAGTTCAAAATGTTCAGACTATTTTGAGCATAAGCTCCAAATGGTTTGAACCTTTCAAACTGAGTCAAACTAACATCATTTTTATAGGCTCAAATCTGTTTTGGTTTTCCCATTTCTACATGCAAAGTAGACTAAAAGGGATGCTAGAACATTGACTTAAAAAAAAAATCAATGCAGGCAAGCATGATCTGCAATGATCTGCAACAGAATCAGAAGGAAAATATTGATATTGTCCATACAACTATATAACCTTTCATATGTTAATTAAATTAGAATAAAAATTAGGTTTTCGAAAACTTAGAAGAGGAGAGTGAGCCTTTTCATTTAGATAAATACATATTTAGTGAGTATTGAGACATGCAGTGTGAGTATGGAGTTGTTTCCTTTTTCTGACTTGTTCAGTTGATGGCAATTGGTGTTTTCAGATGAATGTGTATGCATTCCCAGATAAGGTTGGACGCTTTTTTAACCAGGAATTATTTAATTGTAAAGGGTAGGGAAGTAAAATTGGATAGGCCTTTACAGTTATTTTGTGACATAATTTCAGACTTTAAGTGCATAGATTGTGTTATAAAGATTAAAGGAAATTTGTAAATTTGTACCTGGAATTCAGCAACAGAGCATGAGAAAACATGGCATTGACTATATTTTTGTGGATAGGGACATATTATGTTCGAGCCTATGTTATTTTCAGACAATGGGCCTCATTATAAGTTTTCTGGTCTGGTAACAACTGTACCGGTAAGCTGCCGGTACTGTTATAAATGGACTGGCAAACTACGAGTTCTGCTAGCAAATGCCTTCAAGCCCGCCAGGACTGGCGGGCATACCGGCGCCCGAGAGCAGAGCACCTCGGATTCACCGGCACCATTGGGTAATGGTGCCGGTGCATCCGACCTCTGCATTCCCATTGAGCCCTATGGGACTGAAATGGGAATGGGAAGCATTTTTTTCCAGCACCCGCGAATGGGCAATTACTGGGTCCGGCGGTGCCGTAATGACCCAGTAATTGCTTTTTCGTGGGTGCGGGAACATATTGCAAGTTTGGCGACAGCCTGCCAGTTTTACCGGCAAGGCTACCTCCAAACTTGTAATGAGGCCCAATGTTTTGTGAAAGCATGACTTAAATTACTAATCGATATAGCAAGTAAGGAAGGTGTGTGGGAATGGAAGAGTGTTGAAATGTTGAAGGATGAAGGATGAGGATGAGGAGGGGCGTGAAGATTTTAAGGATGGTTTTAAATGATGAAGAACATGGCACGGCTTTAATGATTCTAATGATTGGTGGGTCGCAATGAAAAGAATAAACTTTGTTTCATGGATTTGGAAAAGGAAGGTGATGATATACCAAATAACTGCAAGCAATGAAAAAGAAAAACTGCAGAGCATATATGCGCTGAAAGATATAGGTTTTGTGGTATAAGAGGACATATATGTCATTAAAGATAAACTTAGAGATAAACTGCAGTACGTGTTTTGGAAAAATGTAAAATTAGTGAAGTTTAGCGGTAGAATTGAAACATTTGAGAAAGATGGGTGACGTTCGAACAATGTGTAGCAAAGTAATGACTAAAAGGGGAAGGTGGTTTGCGTAAGGAATTTTTTGTAGCATTTTGTAGAGTACTCCCAAATTAATTATGGCTTACAACTTGCTAGTATAAGCAAGGTGGTGAAATCAATTTGAGGAATCGACTGCATATAACTTTGCTGGATACAGATTTACACCAAGATGTTGTTGAAAAGGTTGAGCAAAGCAATGTCAAGTATTATATATCCAGAACATGACTTTGCACTTCTAGGAAGAAAACATATCAGAGAGTGTAATTTTAGCTATGGACACATTGGTTACATGGAAGAAAGAGATTTGCCATTGTGTATTTTAAATGTAGATCTTGTAAAGTCTTATGATAGGATTGCCTTTGTGTTTTTAAAGTTTTAGAATGCCAAGATATTTATAGAATGGGTAGAATGTATGCGTACGAATTTAGAAAATAGTTTCCTACTAAAGGATTGGTTATTGCAGTGGATCCTGACTAAAAGTGGTGTTTGTCAAGGTTGTCCATTATCCGGTAATCTGTTTTTTTCTGTTTTATGAAACTCTAAGGTGACAGCGTCAGAGACAAGGTAGATTTTGAAGGAGTCCCTATTTAGGAAAGTTCTAACAAGTGAAATGTGTTATGTATAGGTATTATTCTACTCTTGTATAAGATTACATATGGTACCAGAAAGCCAATGCCACACACATTCAGGTTCTGAGAGTTTTCTGGGTCAAAATTAAATAAGGAGAAATGGGTGAACAAACCAACTGAACATTTTACAATTGAAGTACATTGCATTTAGCTTTTAGGGATAATATTTGATAGCTTGGACTGTGGTTCTTTTTACTAGAATTACAAAATTCCAGTGGTTTCAAAGATGTTAGCACTTTGGTCATTTTGAGATTTGACATTGTAAGGTAGGGTGTTAATTGTCAAAGCAGTTTTAATTCTTCATTTAATGGATTTAACATGGGTATGTGGTAAGAGTACAAAGGTGACATTTAACCAGAGAAATATGACAGAAAAGGGTTGCCGCAAATTGCATTATGTTCAGGTTTTTTAGTTGTGATTCATGTAAGCCTGTTTTTAAATGACAGTAACCAAGCTTTCTGTTATGTAAGATATTATTTGGGTTATTTTCTTAGAACTTTGAAGATGTGTCTACTTACATTATTGAACCCAAATGTTTGAAATTCCAAAAGATTTGTCTTAGTGAAAACAGTGTTGAATTAATGGGATTTCTGTATTAACAATGTTTTATGCCTGGAATAAATGGTGAGACGTTTTTATCTTTTGTTCTTGATATTACCAACATGACCCCGGTGGGTAAATTGTTACCAGAGAAAGTTGAAAGATTGTGGGTAGCTGTGTCACATCCCAGTCTTTGACATCAGTCCCCAGACTTTTGAGCGCAAAATACTTCAACTCCTACCATTAAAAAGAACAGTATTTAGAAGATTCCATGCACAGCAATCCTTCTGTCCAAGGACGTGGTTAAGAGGAATCATCTGTCAACTGTGTGTTTTATTTTTATTTGTGTAGGCGCTCTGGACATTATTTTATTACAGAAACTCATATGGCCTGCATAAAGTGCCTTGGTCAAAAGGAAATTGATTGTGATAGGGATTATGCTCTCTTGCGTGGAAATCAGCATTTGGAAATTAAAATAACTTTCTGATATTTTCTAATGTGTTGTTGCCAATAGGAGAAGTGGGGGTAGTAGCTGAAATACAAGACCATTGTAATAAAAATGTGAAGGTACAAGCCTGCTCATGGTAAGATCTAACTGGAAAATGTACATTACATGACTGTGTATAAAGGTTGGTAAAGTACCCCGAAATACGGCCAGGAGAATCAAAAAGCTCTGTGGAACTCAACTGCCTGGGGCCTGGGACCTGGCTACATCTAGCTTTCTCTCCCTAAATACCTACCTGCTAAAGTCCCGTGGCCCTCTAGCTCTAACTCTGTGCAGGTCAGGCATTTCTCATAGGAAAGAGTGGGAGGTAGATCCCTCTCCTTGGCAGGAGCCTCCTTCTGAAATGTCCTCTCCGCCCCACTAAGATTTGAGCCAGATCTTCTTAAGTCCCAGAAACCTCTCAAGACTCTCCTTTCCTTTTCTGCTCCTCCTTCCCTCTCGCCCTCCCTTGCCTGGTCCCTTATGAGTCTTCAGGGGCCAGGTGCTCCTTTGACCAGTCTACCCGAGGATTCCTAACCACCACTTACCTTTGGTCACCCTTCCCGGACTAGCCTAAATCCGGTCCACAGGACTTGTTTTCCCTCTCCCACTTATCCTCTGGCACTTGCCCTCTGTAGCTCCACTCCACACTTGCTCAGCACCCTGAGCCCCAGACTCCTGAACTTCACCCCATTTCTCTTCCGAGCACTCTGCAGACCTCCAACTCTAAAATGCACTTCTTTGTATCTGTACTTACTCGGTAAGAATGTCACAAGGCTAGTACAACCATTACTGTTGTTTTATTTTCCTATATACCCTCCCCCCTTTTTGTCCTGTGGCGCCTGGAAACATGTGTGTCAGTGCCATACAAATCCAATAAATAACTAAATAAATAAATAAACTTCTAGACCACATTGCAATAGGGCTCCAAAGACAACTAAACCATCTGCAACAATATGCAAAGCCAAACAATTTGGAGATTAATATCAACAAAACTAAGATCATCACACTGAAAAAAGGCAGTATGGCTAGAAAATAATCACTTAGATGGTTCTTCAAACACCTAGACATTGATCAGATTCCGTGCTTCAAATATTTAGGGATTTGGATTAGAAGAAGTCCAATAGGTACCACCTCTTTTGTATGAAAAAAAAAGAAAGCAGACATGCTTGCTTGTCAAGCTCAGATACTGAAGAAAAAGTACTGTAAATTTACATTCAAGCCAATTATAGACTTCTATGTTGCAAAAGTTGCACCGGTTCTGAGGCTTTTTTTGATTTACCTGTAAAACTGTGGGTCCCCATGAAAGGGTCCTTTTGGAAGAAAGTGCTCGGGCTCCTCAGGTCAATCCCCACCCAGGTGGTGAGGAAAGAATTGGGGCTACGCTCCTTCAGAACTTCAGATGACTGGAAGTCACTAAGGTTGTTCTGAAAGTGTAATTGTCTTAATCCTCCATACGTGATAAAAGGGATCCATAATGAACCCCTGAAAGGCACCACAAATACCTAAGTGTATGGGGTAACAAATGCACAGAGCTACTTAAAGAAACAAGCTGTTCGATGGAACACCTTTCAATAAAACCAGGTAGGGTAAAAAAAAAACGATTTGAATTAGATTTAGATGAAGTCACCAAACTAAAATTGCACATGCAATTGTCTACATAATTGAGGGAACAAGGTGAGGTTCACACCTACCTACAGAAATGCACAAATCCATAAATACGGACAGCTTTCATGAGGATCCGATTAAATCTGTGTAGATCTAATGAAATCATTGTAGCTAGATCCCATGGAGATATAAGTATTCCTGCGTGCAGGTTTTGTAAAAGTGCAGAAATCAAAGAAATCCTTTGCCATCTATTTACTACCTGTCTGACTTTCGCTTTGAAATGTACTGAATACTTTGGTTGTTTCGTGGAGAAGTTTAGAACCCTATCAACAGAAGTCTATTAATAGGAGGAACTCAAATGATAATGATAATTGTAACGGTACAATTTTATTGGAACATATTAGAACGCTTGTTGTAAAAGAAGCCGATGTTTCAATCTAATATCATGCTTAATGTAAGGTTCAAATAAATAAAGATGTGAAGTTCATCTCAGAGAGAACTGGAAAGAGCATGTCTAAAGGTGTTAAGTTTGTTTTGCTAAAATGTTTAATGTAAACATAAACATGCAAATAAATAAATAAAAATAAATAAATAAACTGAACTAAAGACCATCTCAACACACCCACTGAAGGTGTATGGTATTTAAAGCAAGACAACGCGAAAATAACATGTTCTACAAATGCAACATCAATTCTAATTCTAACATTTACATTGGGCCTCATTAGGACTCCGGCGCTAAACCATGGTGCTATTAGCACCATGGTCCGTGCCGGAGTCCGCCATGGCGGAATGGGGAATTGCCACCCCATTCCGAGGTTGGTGGGGCGGTAATTCCCTATGCCACCATGGCCCTTCCCCATTCCCATTTTTCACCCATAGGGCTCAATGGGAATGGGGAAGGTGCTAATTACGGTACCGCAAATTGAGGTACCGTAATTAGCACCAAGGACCCTTTGTGAATCCCTACTTTAACAGCTGGTAAAACCAGCCGTGGTCGGGTTCCTCAAAGGGACCTCGTAATTAGGCGCTAGGTGTTTAACGGCTCTGCAGCCTTTTACGGTGCCGTTAAACACTTAGCGCCTGGGTCATAATGAGGCCCATTGACTATTTGTCATTGACCATCAAACTACTACCCCTTGAAAATGAAATCATTTCATATTCAGCACAAAATGAATACTTTTTATTGGTTGGCCCTCTTCATGGTATAACTGATTAAAACAAAAAAAGCTCTATCCTAATTTGGCAGCAGCGCCTGAGACAGCTCGGGCTGTAGCATCCCACTAAGGCAGTCCAATCATGTAGTGAGTGGAAAGCAGCAAGATCAAAACTTTGTTGCAACCCATGGAACACCACAATCCCGTTGCGATTATTGGGTTTCTTGGCCTCCCGTCCCATGCACCTGTTCACTCTGCAATTCCCATCCTAATACATTCTGCCAACTGTGGACACAACCTCCTAGTTATCTTTTCCCAATGAATAGCTGCATGAAAACACATGTCTGAGGCCATGCTTCTGGAAATGAATGTCTTCTATTCTTTTTACCAAGGCGTATTTACCACAGAACCCAGTGACCTGCTTTCAGTGTGGGCGCTGTGCTCATGACCTACTTCTTCATTCTGGTAATGCTGCTCTCTGGGCCTTCTCGTGTATCACAGTGTGTCCTTCACAGCCATATTCATTTGTCTATGGTCTGGGAAGGCACCTGCTGCCTTGAATCTCATTTCAAGACCCTGAGAACTTTCTCCCTTGCAGCAATTAGCTGAACACTGTTCTGCATCCCTTTCCACGCTGTCCTTGGCTGCTTGAAGCCTTCTGCCCAACAGCAGGAAAAAAATGCAATAAATCGACCATAACTCAGAAATGCAGCGTAGCACACTAAATGGCAAAACCAGCAGCCTTTAACAATGGCCTATTCTAACATGGAAGACCTCCTGTTCATTACAAAAACTAACAACTACTCTTACTAAAGCTCAATATACACAAACAAAATAAAACTAAATTGGTGAAAGGAATGTAATGAAAAAATCACTAAAAGTGTGCCAAAACTATGTCTACCCTAGATACAATGTCATACCACAAAAAGCATGTGATCACCACATCACTACCATGCGTACCATGTGCCTAATACCTTGCAAAAAGAGCTTTCTTAACGTAAATTTGCACACACTTTGAGGATTTTGGACTTGCATATTCATACCTGTGTATGCCACATATGGTAAATTGTTTGTGTAAGAGGAATTACCCATGTTGTAACCTTGGGCTATGCTAAGGAATTTCATAGAATTGATTACATGGATTGGTTTAGGATGTATTTTTTGATAGAATGGTGCCATGCCTCAAGTTACAGACAACAGGAATAGCATTAACGTTTTATGTATGGTTTTGCTGAGGATGTCTATGTGAAGATCTACTGGATCTTCTTTTATGGATATACAATATTTTCAGTTTAAACAGTGTTAACAGTTTTATTCAGTGTTTAAGCATGTTTTTATTTGTGGTAGTCTATCTTGTTTTAGCTTGTTTAGAGCATATGTATTGTTGTCAATGCCTTTGAACTTGTGGTGTCATATGTAACCATGTGGTTTTCATGTTTTGTAAATTCTTATAGGATTGTTGTATTTGTGTTTTGACAAGTGTTTATAATAATAAAAATGTCTAGGCATACTTGTTGTCTCATGTAGAAAGGATGCGACGTGGCAGTTTGCGCAGGACTATCCCATTTGGGGTGGGGACAATCCTAATTTGCAGATGGTCTTGTCTTTCCCCTACGGTAATGACCTGTAGGGTTGTCCAGAGCAATTGTGAGTGATTAAGATGAATTCAAATTTAAACTTTCAATATTGCATGTTTAACCTGTTCCTTTAAATGTCAAAATTGTCAGTTCTTTAGACTTGTCAGTCCTTAAGACCCATCAGCACCATCAGAAAGGCTACAATGCATAATGTACACTTTATGACAGAATTGCCTCTGATGCCATCCATTCAAGAGAACATTTCTGTATTTACAAAGTCCTTAAAGCACCTACCTAATCTCCCCACACTTTAGTAGACTTCCAAGCATTTGCTGTCTCCCTTTATTCTGTCTTTCAAGAAAGGAATGTGAATATCAATCAAACCATTAATAGACTGCCTAATGTTAAGCTGGATTTCTAAACTCTGCCCTGTTGGAAAGTGTTTACGAGGCCACCCTAGTTATAGTGAACGGAGGAATCTCTGGTAGCTGTAGCCAAACCAGTCAAGGAGGCATGGAGAGTGGTGAAGGCCAATCAAGGATTACACTTAGACAGTAAGTATACAAATACTATAGTCATTATTGGCCAGGGAAAACACTGAAAAAATGAACAGAGCGGGTAATGTTATCACACAATACTAACAATATAAAACATATATACAGTCACTGTTAGCCAATGCAAAGTATACAATTCACCCACGCACCCAATGCATGAGAAGGAAGATAAGTAATTAATAATTCCACCAACAGTCCACAGGAATAGAAACCCTATCCTGTAAAGTCCAACCCTAAATTTTGCGTTTGTGCCCATAAATTCACAAAAATCTCAAGTAGTTTTAGAGGTTGGGAAAACGTTAGGGAAATTATACAGTGGTTATGAAGCTCAGTCCAGAAGACTTTCCAAGGAGGTTAAAGGTGAGTAAATACTTTTCTATCTTTTAGAGGGCTTTTAGAACAAGTGATGCCAAAGCCAGGATGTATACAACAAACCAAACTTCTTCTGATCATCGTTTAAAGTTTGGAGTTAGAGGCACTGATAAGTATCATTACTACTCACCACAGATACTCACCTTTTTTCCTGAGCCTTTGCAGATCAAAGTGGGATCTCTGGCGGTGGGTTTTCCCACTTTTGGATCCAGTATCAGTTGCCCAGGAGCTTCAGGTGTAAGTAAAGTTCTGGTCAGGTCCAGGAGCAGAAAACAACACTTTCCTGTAGACCAATGCATCAGGAACCAATGCAGGACACTTCTGGACACTCTACCAGATTGGGGATGACTGGTTCCACAGATGATCACCATGCACAGTGACAGCAGGCATCCCAGTAGTCGCCTTCAAAGAAAGTCTTCCAGTTCCGGACCCCTTAATGCTGGGAAATTGAAACTTCACAGCAAAACGAGTTATGGGACTTGCTGGAATGCACTGAAACTCAGACTGAAAATGCGAGACAGCAATGTTTCTGTGCTGTAACCCAAAATGGAGTTGGTCAGTCCACTGGTTGGCCATGGGATACTTCTAAAGACTCCAAACTGCAAGGCCATGAGAAGATGTCGAGACTGGATGGTCCCACCAGCCCAAAGTGTTGAAGCACCAGCCAGGGTCTTCCGAGATCAGTAGTCAGACAGGGCTCCATGGGGACAGCAGCAAGAAATGGTCACCAGGCCTCTTCAGAATGGGTCCTTCGGTCTTCCTTCATCTGCACAACTACACAGGATACTTGGCTCTTCTTCAGATCTGTTAGAATGGCTGCATGACTCCTCTTTCTATCCTAAATTCAGGTGAGTGCAGAAACTCAAGCCCTCCAATAGAAGGATCTGCCATTCACACACATCCCAGCAGTGGTCCAATCAGGGACCACTTTGGGAAAACCCCTGCATACACTATACACAATCCAAAACCAGTATTTGGATTGGGTCAAGCAGTCCCAACCCACTTCCTGGCTCCCAACACACATGACCTGCATTAGCCCACGAAAAGCACTATTTTTCCAGTAAAATACATGACCATAAAAGGCAATTGCTGACCTGACAAGGCAGGAAGAAGGCTAAACAACACAATGGCAAAAGAAGAAACAAAACACCTTGAGACATGTCAATGTCAGGACAAAGTGGTAAATGCAAAATGGCTAACTAAAAACACAGTATAAAAGGTAAAAATGTAACTGCTGCCAGCAGCTAGTATTGAGGCACATTTAAAAGTAAGCAGCAATCCTTTGTCTGTGAGTCTAGGAGGATACAAAAGTATCCCCATTGCACTGCTTTAGAAGGTGCATTGTGCAATATGAAAATGTTACCCAAAACAGATAACATGTAAAATGTAAAAGGGAAACAAAGCTACGCAGAACTGACAGTCTGAAGGACTATTCATTTTCACAATAAAAAGTGAACAAAGGGCCAGTGGAGTGAAGCTAAAGTCTCCTCTTCCCTGTAAAATGTCAGGACAAGGTGTAAAAACAAAAGCTAAATGTTTGGGGATCCATAGAACATGGAGGAAAAGTTGCTCAAAGAACAAACTTCCATAACACCCAGGTCCTCAACACCCTGTCCAGAGACAGTGTTTTCTTCCCCTACATCTCTCTTTTTTCTCAGTCAGAGCTTCTGTATCTTGTAAAAAAACATGAATGCCCCCTCTGAGCAGGGTAAAACATGTCCAATCAAGACCATTAAGGACAACATTGTTACCCATGGATCTTTCTTAGCAAAAGACGGCAACTCTTCCCTTCAAAATGGCATCTTTCAGCAGATGCTAAAACAACGTTTACCTCTTATCCCCTATATAAAGATAATGCTGATCCCAACATGACACCTAATTACTGCATTATAGCCAACACACCCACAATTCTTGAAAAGGTAGCTGTAATTCAAATCAAGATGTTTGCTGAGACTCAACGCCTATTTCATGATTGATACTGTTACCCAGACTAAACTAATCCACATGATTTTCTCTCTCCCTTGTGAACATGTTATTCAGATCAGTTAAACTACAGACTTTTGCTGGGACTCACAGTCTATTAAATGACCACCAATCATGCTTTAGACCTGCCAGAAGCATTGAAACTGCCCACGGCTCTCGAAAGAACAAATGCTCTAAACACCAAACTAGCTCTCTAACATCCACCGGGCAACCCTCCCCCCCATACCTGCCAACCCACTGCCTGCGCCCACTATGCAACCAACGTTCGAATCCTTTAGTCCAATATCAGCAGATGAATTTCTCAAACTTTTACCTGCCCGCAAACCATCCGGCTCTCCGCTAGACCCTTGCCTTGCCACAACCCTCAAAGAAATGTTTGCTTCCACCTACGCAGGAGAACACGCAAGATACATCATAAATGACTCCCTTTCCTCAGGTATCTTTTCGGACGCATTCAAAACGGTTCATGTCAAACCTCTAATAAAAAAATCTTCCGTCGACCCTCTTGAGCCCAAAAACTACTATCCCATCTCAAACACCACGTTCCTTGCCAAACTCATTCACCGAACCACCTACTCCCCACTAAATGCTTTTGTCGAAGCCAACAATCTCCTAGACCCCACACAATCAGGTTTCAGAGCCCGTCACGGAACTGAAACCACCCTAACCTCAATATGGGATGACATTAAAATGACAGCAGACTCTGCGGGATGTGCCGCATTAATCCTTCTTTACATATCCGCCGCCTTCGACACAATCAATCACTCAATCCTCCTTGACCGCCTCCACTCCCTAGGAATTTGTGGAACCGCTCTTAAATGGATAGCTTCATTCCTCAAAGATAGGTACCAAATAACGATACTCTCCACCTATTCCTCCCAAACCCGACCAGTCGACACAGGAGTCCCACAAGGAGCATGCCTATCTGCCCTCCTGTTCAATCTCTACTTGATCACCCTCCCACCAATAATTTGTTCTCACAACATCCTGTGTTACAACTACGCTGATGACACTCAACTAATTCTAAAACTCCTGAACTCAAAACCCAACTGCCAACCTGACCTCACCTCCTGCCTCCTTGACATAGAGATCTGGATGACCCAAAGCCACCTCTTGTTAAACCCTTCCAAAACTGAAATCATGGTATGTGGCAACTCCAAACTTCTTCCACACCCACTACCCGGGCCATCTGCCATGGGCAACTCACCGACCCCCTCTAAATCAGTGAAAAACCTTGGATGCACTCTTGACTCTGACCTAACACTCTCGCGCCAAGTCAACAACATCTCAAAGTCCTTACACTACCACCTTAAAACCCTTAGGCGCATCTTTCCATATCTCTCCTTTCCCAACAGACTCTCCACGGTCCAATCAATTGTTATATCAAGACTTGACTATGCAAACCCCCTCTACCTCGGAGTCCACGCTTACCAACTGAATAACTTCAAAGGGCACAAAAACGCTGCAACCAAACTGCTACTTGCACTCGGCCCAAGAGACCACATCTCCCCAGCCCTTAAGACTCTGCACTGGCTTCCAGTGGCCTGAAGGGTGACTTTCAAAACCTTATGCACCTCCCATCGAGCATTGCATAAAACTGGACCTCAATATCTTCAAGACAAGCTAAAACCCTACCACCTTTCACGCACTCTAAGATCAAGCTCAGCCGGCCTCCAAGTCATACCTAAGACAAACTCAGTCAGGTTAGGCGGATCATCATTCTCAGCCTTGGCCCCCACGCTGTGGAACACACTCCCACCTCACATCTGCCTAACTGAAGATCTTATGTCTTTCCGCAAACTACTGAAAACCTGGCTCTTACCCTAAAACCAACCCGTACACAAACTAACCCAAACAGAATAACAGCATCTCAAATGACACCAATCCAACAAACTACTAGATGCGAGAAATTTACCTCTAATAACCACTAATATAAAATAAAAGGACAAACAAAATAGTACGAGTAAAGTAGATCAAAGCAGTGAAGTGGATAATAAGAATAAATCGTAAAAAAACAGTAACGAGATTTAAATTAATGAAATGGATGAAATGCATGATGAATGAACGAAGTGAATGGAGTGGATGAAATCGTTAGAATGGATGAAACGTGTGTAACGGATGAATGTGCTGAGCGGATGAATGCGTTGAGCAGATGAGTGTGTGGATCGGATGAGTGTGCAGATCGGATGAGTGTATAGAACGGATGAGTATGTTGAGCGGATGAATGTGTAGAGCGGTCGAGTGTGTAGAGCGGATGAGTGCGTAAGTACAGAGAAGTGTGTAGAACACAGGAGTGCGTAGAGCAAATGAATGTGCGGAACGGATGAGTGTAGAACAAATTAGTATGTAGAGCGTATGAGGGTGTAGAGTGGATGAGTTCGGAAGTGCGGAAGAATGTGTAGAACGCTGAAGCAGGTGAATGTGCAGACCGGATGAGTGTATAGAGCGGATGAGTGTATAGAGCGGATGAGTTTATAGAAAGGATGAGTGTACAAAGCGGATGACTGCGGATGACTGCGGATGAGCGAACGACTTTGTGGAGCAGATGAGTGGATATAGCAGATGAATGCGTGGAAAGAACGAGTGCATAGAGCGGATGAGTGTATTTATTTATTTATTTATTTTGCATTTTTAAAGCTCTCACACAGCCCGTGGGCATCGAGGCGCTGTTACAGGATTTATTTTTTTTTGTCTTAGTTGCATATTTACAATGCACTTAAATACCCAGAGGTTTCTAAGCGCGGACCCGCTGATCGAACCTGTGTTGCTTTGTGTCGTTTTGCTTCCAAAGCGAGCACGTTGCCACTGAGCTATCCTCCCGGGACTCCCACAAAGTGTGTGGAGTGGATGAGTGCGTGGAGCGGATTAGTGCGTGGAGCGGATGAGTGCGTGGAGCGAGTGGGTGAGCAGCGCATGATGGGTGAGCAGAGCGTGATGGGTGAGCAGAGCGGAAGAATGCATCGAGCGGAATAGTGTGCTGAGTGGAAGAGTGCACAGAGCAAAGGAGTGTGTAAGAATGGAGGAGTGTGTAGAGCGGATGATTGCGTAGAACAGACTAGTGGGTAGAGTCGACGAGTGTATGGAGCAGACAAGTGCGTATGAGCGAATGAGTGCGTAAGAAAGGAGGGGTGTGCAAGAGCGAGTGAGTGCGTAGAGCGAGTGAGTGCATAGAGTGGATGAGCGCACAGAGTGGGTGAGTGCATAGAGCGGGTGAGTGCATAGAGCGGGTGAGTGAGTAGAGCAGGTGAATGCGTAGAGCGTGCGAGGGCATAAAGCGGATGAATGCCTAGAGCGGACGAGTACCTAGAGCGGATGAGTGCCTAGAGCGGATGAGTTGCGTAGAGCGGATGAGTTGCGTAGAGCGGATGAGTTGCATAGAGCGGATGAGTTGCGTTGCGCGGATGAGTTGCGTAGAGTGGATGAGTTCTGTAGACCGGAAGAGTGCCTAGAACGGATGAGTGTGGAGTGCATGTATAGCGGATGAGTGTCTAGAGCAAAAGAATGCATAGAGCAGATGATTGCATAGAGCGGGTGAGTACGTAGAGCTGCCGAATGCATAGAGCAGATGGAACGGATGACATATGTGGATCGAACGGGTGACGTATGTGGATGAAACGGGCAATGTATGTGGATGGAACGGGCAACGTATGTGGATGGAACGGGCGACGTATATGGATGAAACGGGTGACCTATGTGGATGGAACTGCTGAATGCATAGAGTGGACGGAACGGATGACATATGTGGATCGAACGGGTGACGTATGTGGATGAAACGGGCGACGTATGTGGATGGAACGGGCAACGTATGTGGATGGAACGGGTAACATATATGGATGAAACGGGTGACCTATGTTGATGGAACGTGTGAAAAATATGGATGGAACGAATGAAGAGTGTTGATGGTACGGGTGAAATATGTGGATGAATTGCATAAAACAACTTAGAATACACGGAACGGATCGGAGTAAATAGAACAGATTTGAATGCTTGAAACGGATTGGAGTGCGTGGAACAGATTGGAGTGCGTGGAACGGATTGGAGTGCGTGGAACGGATTGGAGTGTGTGGAGCAGATTGGAATGTGTGGAGCAGATTGGAGTGTGTGGAGCGGACTGGAGTGCGTGGAGCGGACTGGAGTGAGTGGAGTGGACTGAGTGCCTGGAGCGGACTGAGTGCGCGGAGCGGACTGGAGTGCAAAGGGCAAAATGGAGTGCGTGGGGTGGGCTGGAGTGCGTGGGGTGCACTGGAGTGCGTGGGGCGCACTGGAGTGCCTGGGGCTGACTGGAGTGCGTGGGGCAGACTGGAGTGCATGGGGCAGTCTGGAGTGCGTGGGGTGGTCAGGAGTGCACGGGGCAGACTGGAGTGCACGGAGCGGACTGGAGTGCGGGGTGGTCTGTAGTGCGTGGGGTGGTCTGAAGTGCACGGAGCAGACTGGAGTGCACGTGGCAGACTGGAGTGCACGGAACAGACTGGAGTGAATGGAGCAGACTGGAGTGCATGGAGCGGACTAGAGTGCATGGAGCGGACTGGAGTGCATGGAGCAGACTGGAGTGCATAGAATTGCGTGACTTACATGGAATGTTTTGGAGTGCATAGAATGTTTGAAACAGCATGTAACCCATCATATCACAGTGTGTGACAACCCCTGAATGAAATAACGCACCCATCATATCACATCACCACGCTTACTCTCTTCTTTTCACCACCATTCAACTAGAACACAGAGATACTATGACACCATTCGGTATAACTGTTCTCATACTAATATCTACCGCATACTCCCCATCACTCCAAACACTACTGGTTACACACCCCCCAGCCAGGGGTTCTCCTCAGGCCTAACACAGCCACATTTGGTCTGGATAAATCCTGCCAGAACAAACACATACTCCTGATCTCTCAACCAACACACCTACCGCTAAGAAGCAGCTATTACACCAATGCCACACCAGCTGCACACATATCCGGTGCTCACACGCACCTTTGACTCTCTCTACTCTCTCTACTGACCTGAACTCCGGTTCCCAAAGGCGTTCAACCTACCAGCGCCTTCAGACCATACCAATGGTACATAAGGCGCTATATAAATGCAAAGTAACATAACATAACATGTATGAAATACTGACATCTTTAGAAAGTAATTGTCCTACTATTCTGATTCTCCTTACCCCTGAGCAGCATTTGACACTGTCACCCAAATTTAACATGTTTGCCACCAGAAATCTTATATGGAATAGCTAGCTCTGCCATCCACCTGATTTCCTCTTTCCAGTCTGAACATGTTATTGAGGTCAGATCAGGGCCTTTCCTCTCAGAGCCCGTCACTCAACTGAGTTGGGTACCGCAATGCTTTATATAAGCTCCAGGACTCTTTAATGCGGTTATTAGAACTTTGGTAGACCTCATCATACCATATGCTACCATTTACAAAAAATGTATGCACATGCCATCGCGAGTGCTTTCAATCTATAGATAATAGCCCATATCTATCTGTCTACCTAGAAAAGACCTAAGACTGGATGATAGATAACAACCACTAAAAGCTTTAAACGCTGGAAATAATCTATCTTGAAAGTTCCACCCCCTCCCTTATCTTCTTGTGGATACCTTCCCTGAACCTCCTTCCCACTCTGACACGCTCTGCCAAAAACTACAGTGTCATCTTTGATCATCTGTTGTCTTTTGTATCTCACATCCAGAAACTCACTAAAAAAATCTAATTTCCAATTGCACGATCTGAGGCACATTCGCCCAGAGAATTCATGAAATTCAGGTTTTTGCCTCAATGGTTTTATTGAATCTGGAATACTGTAATTGTCTCACACTTTCACTCCCCAGAGCCTTAAACAACAACTTAAAGTGATCTAGAACAATGCGGAAAGGGCCACTAATCAAGGGATCACACCACATTGGCTATGAATTCTCTTCACTGGCTTCATTTTAAGGCTTGCATCAATTTCAAATTCTTGTCCCTAGTCTGCAAAGGATATTGGAATAATGGTCCACTTTACCTAAAACACAAATTAAAATAATTCCTCCCACCAGTCACCTGAGATCCTCAGCCTCTAAAGCTCTTGCGACTTCCATTTTCAAGAAGAATGAATGAATGTAGAATTATTGTAGCAGCTGGGTCACGATTTTGGAACAGCATATTGATGTCCACCATCTGTATTTCTGCAATTAACTAACAACTCTCCTCTCCAAGAAAACTTAAAACATTGGTGGCTGAGGCTTATTTTGTCATAAAATGTCATTACGCTGGGCAACCCCTACACTGTTCTTTTACTGCAACTTGAGAGTGTTTACTGCTTTCCCCTAGCCTATGTGCTGACCACTTCTGCTTCACTACTAGCACTTGAAAATGTCTATCGATTCACCCCACAGATCTCCTTTTGTGCTTTACTGATCAGAATGTTCCCTCTCCCCTTGCCTTTGCTTGAGGGAGTGTTATATTTTAGCAATAAGCCCTGAGCCCCAGGGACATTACCTGACACCGTAATGCCCCCGCGGCCGAGGGGCTTATTGCTATGATTACCAAGGCCTGCAAGACCGAGGTACTAAAAGCATTGTTTTTCTGTTCCAAAATGCTCCAGCGTTTCAGAACAGAAAACAAAACAAAAAAATGTTTAAAAAAAACAGCCACTGAGGAAGGGAAATGGAGTCAGTTTTCCCTTTCATTGGTGTCTATTCATACTGAATGGAAAAAAGGTAAACAAATAAAATGGCCACCATGAAATGGGAGAAGGGTCTACAAGTAGTCTGTTTTCCCTTTCCATGACAGCCATTCAAAAAATAAGAAAAATGTAAATAAAGAAAATGGCCACCATGGAAAGGAGAGAAGGGACTACATGTAGTCCCTTCTTCCTTCCCATGACGGCTTGTTGCGGATCAGAAGCAGACGTGCTGGGGACAGAAGTGTTCCAAGTGCGTTCACTCCCAAAATGGACCAAAAAGCAGGAAAGTGGGGTTGGAAGGCCGGGGAGGGGATTGTTTGGAATGGGGGAACACTTACCTGAATCCTCTGCGGGGAAAGATGGCAGCCTTCATCCGCGTGGTGCTCGGAGCGGGGATTACCCCTTTCCAAGCCACCTCATTGGCTGAGGGGCTGCCACACACCAACCGCCAGGGATAAAGGAAAATAATGTCGTGAGAAGGATTCCCAGTTGGGTAAAGCCCTGGCGAGGCACAATCAGATTGATTGTTCCGATCTGATTGTTCCTTCCCAAGTACTAATGTACATTACTTGTTCTCTGCTTTGCTGTGTCACATCATGGAGGATGGATTCCACCAGGGTATCCTGGTGGAATTGTTGTGCGCTAGATGATTGAGGGTTCTGCAGTGGGAGACAGTTGGAGGAGGAAGACGGAGAGGTGAAGGAGGCTGGGGGCCCATTTACCCATCCCGAAGCTTAAAAATATGCCAATAAATAAGTGTGTGACTTACCTCCAAGACATCTGCCTTATAATTGTGGCGACCAGCTTGCCGTTTGGGCCCCCAGATCATCATCTTGCCTTCTGTCAGCAGTGGTGGGCGGCTGCTGTGTGGCGGTTATCAGCCCCGGCTCTTAGTAGGAGCTCAGATTGTGGCAGCCACTATTGCTGAGAGAGAGGACACCCGCTGAGACAGTGAGAAAGGCACCACCTCGGAACCAGCTGTGCTAAAGATCCAATGGTGCTGGAGTTGCTGGAGGGTAGAAGAGCCAACCTCTGAGGAGCTGCCAGTGCTGTGAGTGTTGGTTAGAATGAAGCACCAGCCAGAAAACCCAGCAACGTCTCACCAGATCACAGTAATGTAACTGTGCTCCTAGCAGTTGTGGGAGGGCTGGTTGGCCAGCCAATCATGTGAGCGCTGCCATGTGGCTGCCATATTGGTATAAGGCATGCACCAGGACATTGCCATTCCCTTCAATTGGTGGCCACCTTGACAACAGGGATGGCAGCCATTTTAAAGTCAGGTTGCTTGGTGGGGACGGAACTGCAAAGTCTATGAGATTGCCATTGAGACGTCAAACACCGCTGGAAATGTTATAATAAGATTATAGGTAGCGTCTATTCTGGTCAGTAATTGAGGGAATCGTATAATAAAAGGACATTTACATCCTTAATTCCTAGCAAATGCTTGAGAGCCAGTGGTGCGATGGGAAACCTGGAAGAGGACTTTAAAGATTATCTGCTAGCCATACCTGCACCATCTTTTAATTTAGACCGGAACGATGCTCTGCTAATGCACAGTCTATGGGATTACTTCATTCATGATGTAAGAGAGAATAAGATATGAGAGGAAATATGGACAAAAAGAGACCTGGGTCAAAGAATTAGAAATGAAAGGCGGTTCTAATTCAGAAAAGGTGTGTGCGGTATCGGACTGCAAAAATCAAAATAGGGCTGGAATGAAAAAAATGACTGGTTCCCAGAAAAATGTACCTCCAAAGAACATAAGACCTGCACACAAAAATAGCCACTTAAAAGATGTTTTATGTGCGGTAGCACCTTTCACTTTGCAAATTCAGAAAAATGTCCTGGTCTGGAAACTGAATGCCATACATTTGGTAAGAAGAGGCACTTTGCGCGCTGGGACTGTGCAAGAAATCAATGATGTTCCTGGTGAGGAGGAACATGATGATGGACGTTACTCATGTTCTGAAGGAGTTAGCTGGTTGCTCAGTCAAGTTGTTTCCAAACTCAGAAAAAGAGAGAAGTCACATGAGATGGTGAAAGTCAACGGGACTGACATATAAATGCTTGTGGAAACAGGGTTGGACTATACCATGATTGAAAGAGATGAAAGGACATTTGAGAAACAGTCCACACAGATTTGTTCAAAACCAAACTAAGATCCTACTTCCTTGCCTCTGAGTTATTATTTTAACCTATCTCATATCTTCCTGCTAGCTAACAGTTTTACCTTGCCTCTAACCTTCCTCTGTCCTTTACTTCCTCGGCCTCCACTGTAGCACTTCACCCATCATGGTCACATCCCGAGCATAGTTGGCCGTAAGGCCTACCTGCACTTAAAAATGTCCAATGTTCATTGTCCTTAATCTATGTATGTCTACTTATGTATTGTCCACAGTGACTGGTCCATTTACTTCACTGCACAACCTGGTTGGAATGTCCCTCAAACTCACCCCATTGTAAGAAGCTCACTGGTTCCCATCAAATCTAATTTTGTATCTATTGTACGTTCTTTTGTGATCAAAGAAAGATAATTAGAGCTAATGTGTAATTCTCTTAAAGGGGAGGAAACCTCCTAGGCTGGTATGAGCAACGTGAGATGGGGATTAGGGTGATCCCAGTGTGTCAGGTCATGTGGTGGTAGTGTGACAAGAAGAGAGTCCCAAGAAACAGAGTGGTGATGTTATCACCACAAGATAAAAAAAGATTATGTGCCCGTTGTCACACGAGTGAACAATATTCCCATTTCCTTGAGGGAAGAGGTACAAAAGGAAATTAATACATTAATGAAGGATGGTGTTAGTGTGGCAGCGGAAGCCTCAGAGTGGGTTTTACCTGTGTTGGTGGTCCGAAAGAGCAATGGGGTGGTACAACTATGTGTGGACCTCAGTGGACTCAATAAGTATGTGGTTGTTGACAACATTCCACTTCCAAACATTGGTGAGTTTAGCTGTATGGCAAAGGGTTTTAGCACACTTGAATTGGCCTTGACATATCACCAGGTTAAGTTACACCTGGATCGCGAAAGATTATACCACCTTTGTCACCCATTGGAGGACCTTTAGGTTTAAGAGAAGGCCCTTTGGTTTAGTCTCTGCTGCCTGCTTTTTTCAGAGGGTCATGCATGCACTGTTGAAAGATGTCATGGGGTGGTGTATTTCCAGGATGATGTGTTGGTTACAGGAAGGATGTGGCAGAACATGGTCAGTGACTTACGATGGTCTTGAAGATTTTGCTGGTGCAGGTCTGACCCTTAGGAAGGAAAAGTGTTGCTTCTGCTTGCAGTCAATTAATTATTTGGGGCATACCTTGCATGAGGGGAGAGTGGAGCCTAAAGAGGAGTTGGTTTCAGCCATTGTGAATGTAGAACCACCAAAAGACAAGAAAGTTGTTTTGTCATTTCTTGGTCTAGTGGAATATTACTCCAAATGTATCAGGCACTTCACAGACAGGTGCAAAACAATCAGAGAACTGTGTAAGAAGGTGTGTCTCTTTGAATGTGGTGATGCTTGCCAGAGAGAATTTGAGTATATGAAGACTGTCATTGCTATAGCGGCGGTGTTGGGGAGTTTTGACACTGCAGGCAAGAAATGTGTGATGACTTATGCAAGTGATTCCAGTTTAGGAGCTTTTCTGCCACAGAAGCATAATTGTGTTGAAAGGGTCCTAGCATTTGCCTCACGAGTGTTAAGAGGGGTGGAACTATAGGACTCAGTTATTGAGAAGGAGGCATTTAGTGTGATGTGGGTGATAAAAAAGGTTTCGGGCTTTTCTGTGGGGTACGACATTTAGAATCATTTCAGACTATAAGCCATTGGTAGGTGTGGTTTTGAATAAAGCTCTTGAAGCGGTCTTGAGGAGGATAAAGGGGTGGGTCACCTGCATACAAGGACCTACATTTTAAGTAAAATGTGTGCCAGCAAAGAAAATATTGTTGCAAGTTATCTGTCGAGGGGAGTCATCAGGTTTGGTGGGTTAAAGGAGTTGAGGTTAGTGAGGTGGTTGAAGAACATGTGTTCTTGGTGTGTGAGGGGACCGTCATGGAACGCGAATGGGCAGAGGCTGTGGTGCAGTATGTGGGCAAACAGCGAGTTGTGAATTTTGTCTGGATGAGTTGGAGGGATTGGTTACCCGATGATGGGTTTGTGGGATGTCACATGGCCAACGATGCATTGATTATAGAGGGTGAATATGTGTAAAGCTGGGCGGTTGGTACTAAGACCAAAGGGTTGTTGAGGGGAGATTATTGGTAGCCTGGACTGGATGCCGAGACTGAGGGGCTGTTAAATGATTGTGTGACATGCTGGGATGAAGATAAGAAGCTGATGAACTTTATTCACCCATTTAGACTCATTGAATTGCGTACGTTTTGGGATTTTTTAACATTTTCTTTTGCATTAGTCATCTTTGGCCCGATTGTTGAAGAAAGAGGAGTGAGAAAATATGTCATTGGGATGGTTGACTTGTTTTTCAAGTGTGTTGAGGCACAAATTGTTTGAGACACGGACTACAGGGCTCTGATTGAGTTTTTTAATAATGTATTCCAGAGGGAGGGTTTTCTCAGGAACCTTTTCACAGACAATGGAGTTCAATTCACTTCGGGCATTTCTTGAGACAATTGGAGTGAAACATCATCGCACCCCATTGTATCACCCTGAAATTGACGGTGCAGTTGAAAGGTTTAATTGCACACTTATGAAGGGGATCCGGATGGCTACCATTGCAGACCAGAGTTGAGAGGAGCTGGTGAAGAAGAGCGTTTGTGCGTACATTTTAGCAAAACATGTCAACATGGTTCTGATTCTGTTTGAGGTTTTGAGGAGGAGATGAAGCCACACACAGTGACTAATCCACCGTGGCTGGGTAGATCAAGATTTGTTGAGTCGAGTGATAGGGAATTGAGAGAGAGAGGGTGTGTGCCAGTGGATGGTGCATGCAAGAAATATGTGAGGTGTTGTGAGTGGGGAGCAGAGTTTGTGTGGAGCCCCATAAGGGTGCCAAAATGTGAGCACAGGTTTTTGGGCCAGGTAGAGTGAGAAGAGAATTTGATTGATGATGGAAGCAAATGGAACAAACAAAGGTTGGCTGGAAAAGAGAATGTGAGTTGTCAAAGAGGTGAACGGTCTTCAAGTGTTGGTACCTTGTCTTAGGGCCTAGTTCACAGAAGTGTTTTATAAATGGCAAACCCCCACTGGAAAACGCTCTGAAAATTAGGCCCTTAGTGTTTTTAGTGCATCTGTTCAATGGGGAATTTGGAAGTTGCATTTTATTTTACATGACTTGTTCTTTGCTCTGTTGCATTACTTCATGGGGGACGGATTCCACTGGGTTCAGAACCTGGAGGGTTCTGGAGTGAGCAGCAGTTGGAGGAGGAAGACAGAGAAGTGAAGGAGGCTGGGTGCCCGTTTGCCCATGTACCACATCTTACATATTTGCCAACAAATAAATTTGTGACTTTCCTCCAAGGTGTCCCTTTTTATTAGGGAGGCACTACAAAATGTCACTGTAAGTGGTTGCTTCCTTACAAATAAATACAATTAAAATTAATGAAGAGTGATTTAGTTAGTGATGAAATAAGTCTCACTCATGTCTTACCTGGCTGTAGTGTTGCTTCTTGTATAATGATAGTGACCACATGCTTGTCAATATCTCAAGCACTTGAAAACAATAGCCCTCTCATAATATCAGTATATTTTCAGACAATGAGTAGTAAAAATTACGCAATTTTTTGTTGGAAAAATTGAGGATTTACCTCCAGCATTAAGCTGGAGATTAATCCCCCACTTCACCTCTAAAAATCGGCAGAATTACTTCTCGAAAATACCACTGGTGGTAATTCTGCCAAAAATGATAATTTGGTGGTGTGGGAAAAGTGGCGGTAACAGAATTTCGGACATTTATTTCCTGCACTGTCAAACTTGTAATGAGGTTATTGTCCTATACTTATGGTAGAGCATAAATACTTTTCTCATGGTTCCCAATTATGTCCTTTGTCCAGGCTAGGGGACATATACCTTCCTTGTGGCGTTTAAACTCATAAATCAAAACGTAAACTCAGGTAAATGTACCTTCCTCGTGATATGTTTTTCATAGCTCTGTACCTATGCTGGTCTAAGTGTGCCTTTTTCATATGGTTACTGGTCCTAAATGCCCTGCTCCATTACTGCAGCCTGCATTCCTTCCTTGCCATTACAATTGGTAAAATATGTCCTGTACCTATGCTATTACGGAATTTCGTTAAAGCCTCTCCTGAAAACTGCTTGCTGATCGCTGGTTATATTAGTATCTGACTCCAAAAGTGTTTTTCGCAAAGCTAATTTTGTTTGTAATTATGTTTAACTCAAAAGGTGCAGAATCCACATTTTATGCAAGGAGTTGTTATTTTGGGAACTTTATTGTGGTTGGTAGAATACATGGGCCCTCATTCCGAGTTAGGACTACACCATGGAGTAAATAGCTCCATGGTTGGCAACCATGGAGCTATTTACTCCATGGAATACCGGCATGGTGAATGGAGTAATTTCCGGTCCATTCCAAGGTTGGATGGACCGGTAATTCCCCATTCACCATAGCCCTTCCCCATCCCCATTTCTGCCCCCCTAGGGCTCAATGGGAATGGGGAATGAGGTAATTACGGCACCGTAAATTACGGTGCCGTAATTTACTCCAAGGTCACTTTGCGGGTCCCGTAATTTACTCCTGCTAAAAGCAGGAGGTAAAGAGGGACCCGCAAAGGGAACTCGGAATACGGAGGTAAGGGATTACCGCAATCGGTGCCCTTACAGGCACCGGTAATCCCTTACCTCCAACCTCGGAATGACCCCCATGGTCTCTTTTTCTTAGATTCAGGTCTATTGGAATACATTGTAGGTTTTTAATCATAAGTGTGCATACTGAAATTGTAACATGAATCATAAAGTGTTTTTATTGTTTGGCTCTATGGATCCATTGTTATACAAAATGAACATTTAATGACGATGATGAAAACATCTATCAAACACACATTTGCAAAAAGCACAGCTTTTTTTCTGCACAATAACAAATCTGTTTCAAAAATGACATTGGGCCTCATTCCGAGGTTGGAGGTAAGGTACAAACCATGCCGGTAATGATTTACCGGCATGGATTTCCGCTCCATGCCATTCCGACCCTTCAGACCGTAAATTACGGCACCGTAAACAACAATGCCATAATTTACGGTCTTGGGTCGCGCACGCACACCACCATGGCGTAATCAACGGCATGGCGTAAACCGGAGCTGATCGCAAGTAAGGAGCACACGTAAATAACAGTCCCCTTAAGGCCGTAAAGTACCTTACCGGCATGGAGTACATACAGGCATCTCAGAGAAGGAGTTAAGAACACTGAGCAGTGGTTTCCACAGCCACAGGTGCACACAATCAGCACAGGTGTAGCCAATGGAGTCTGGCACAGCACAAAATGAGTATACCCACACACCACACCCTCTCCCACACCAAGATGATACCAATAGTAGTGGCACAACTGGAGCTGGAGGCCTTGCTTGCAAGGCAGTAACAACAACAACCACAGCCCCAACCACAGAGGACACACAGGAGGAGATGGAGGGTGAGACAGGCCCAGCATGCACCTCCAGTGCATCCACTGTTACCACGCCGGCAGCCCCCAATCCCTCGCATCTGAGCCACCTCCTTCAACCTAACACCACATCAGATCCACACCCTGTACCGGCTTGACCATGACACCATCACCACCATAGTGGACCTGATACATGACGACATAGTGAGTTTCATAGAATAAAGCTCTGCCATCCCCCTCCACTGAAGGTAGTGACTGTGCTCCACTTCCTTGCCACAGGCACCTACCGGCACACAGTGGGGCACATGCATGGTATATCACAACCCTTATTTACCCGGATACTGAACCAAGTGCTGGATGCCCTCCTCAAGCACACAAGGGACTACATATACCTACCACAGACTCCCCAGGATGCAAATGTTGCCTTCCATGCACTGTGAGACATCAAATGACACCTGCGCAATGATCAATGTCCACTCCGTTTTACATTATGAACAACCAGTGTATTGAATAATTGTCATGAAACGTGTACAACAAAACCTCCACCACCCTCCCCCTCCCCCAACTCCCAAACACACCCTCACTCCCCTCCACCTCACCCACAACAACCCCAGAATAGTGCCATAAGGCCAACATAGGCCACATGTGTGTGCCAGCATGTTCAAGGCGTGCCCCCAGAGCCAGGGGGATCCATGTTGGGCCGGCGCAATGTACGCAATGAGCGTCGGAGCGGGCTGGTCTGGGTGGAGGAGCACTGTGACTGTGTGTCCTCCCGCTGGGGCTGTCGTGTGGGAGGTGCAGCCTCCAGGGCATCCGCAATGCGTCCCAGGACCGCACACAACCTATTGCTGCTGTCAGTGACCGCCTGACGCATCTGCCTTAGCTCATCCACCCACTCCACCCTGGCCTGGCGGGTGTCCTCCATGAACACATTGATGAGGTCCGTCAGCTGATGTGCACGTGGTTCATCAATGTATGTAGGTACATTCCTGGCGGGTCTTGGGCCTACCTATCCTGGCATGGCCTCAACTGGTGGAATAGGTCCAGGATCTGCCGGAGCACTACGGCCAGGCGTTTCCTGCTCCACAGAGTCACTGCTTGATGGCAGGGGGACATTGGTGGGCTCCGGGGTGTGGACTGTGGGGTAAAAGTCCTCCTCAGTGGCACCACAGATCGATAAGGGGCTGTCCACATTCTCCTGGGTGGCCATAGCTGCCAACTCCCCAGCAATGCTTGATTCTGCCGACCTTGGGGTGTCTAATGTGGCAGGTGCCAAGGCAGGGAGGGATTGTGGTGGTGCATCCTCCACTGGCGTTTATGGTGCCTGGGTTGTTTTCTTATTCTGTGCTGGAATGCTCCGGGACCGGCCTCTGCACGTGGAGGTGGATGGATGGGTCGTCTGGGTATCCCCGCTGTCATGATCGGTGCCTGTGGGGGTAGAGGAGAGGGACAACATGAGTGATTGTATGATGCGCTAATTGCATAGATCGCTGCATTCACATTTCTGTAATTTGGGGTTTGTGGCCCTCTGGGCGTTGCAACAGTACTAGTACATATGAATGTGAATTGAATGTACGCATGTGTACGCATGTGTCGGAGTGACTCATCCTGCCATAGTAATGTGCAGTCTGGCTCACACACTGCCGAACCTGATGCACAATGTGCATGATGGAATGTGCAAGTTACTGCACTATGGCTGATGTGTGTTATGTACTTGCACTTGGCCCTTGATTGCGTTGCAGTTGACTCTGCATTAGTTGGATGGGGGGTGGCTACATGACAAGGTGCCTTTTATGGCCCTTGGGGGAGTCTACATCATGCAATTGCCATTGGCAGTGTTGACTTTGGACACTCACCTCCATCGGCAGACGACGTTGCCCCGCAGTGCATTTCACTGATGCCCTCTATGCATTCCGTGCCAATCATTGCGGCGCATGTCTCCTCCCATGGCTCTAGTCGCACAGGGGAACTTGGGCCCCCTCCAGTCTGCATGGCCTGACTCCTGTTGGCAGTGAGGAGACCCCGCACCCGCACCCTCAAGTCATCCCACCGCTTGCGGCAGTCCTTGGGGGTGCGAGGGGTGGAGCCTACAGCGCTCACCCTTTGGGCGGTTTCTGCCCAGATGTTCTTTTTGCGGATAGTGGACTCCCTCCGCATGTCGGGGCTGAACACCACGTCAGCGTGTTCTGCCAGGTAGTCCACCATGACCTGGAGCTCATCAGGGCAGAATCGCTTCTTGCGGAGCCGGTCCGCAGACTTCTTAGGTGCTTTAGGCATAGTTCCTGGGTTCCTGATGCTTTCCCCAACTTTGGATTGCTCCCAAGGGTGCAGCCTGATGAGGATGGCAATGGAATGTGTTTTTAAAGATGGCCGCCGCGCTCCTTCCCGTTCCTGTGCGATGATGTAATTTCCGGTTCCGTTGTTGTGGGGTGACCGTGATTTACGGGATCCGTAAATTACGGTCCCCGTTATTTACTGTCACTGCTGCTACCATGGCGGTGTTGTAATGTACGTGTCGCAGCAGGCCGGTAGGGGTTTTTCGGGGGGTTTTGCGGCATGCCGCTAGGTACTTTTCCGGCATGGCGAAAAGCGCGTGTCTGCGAGGTCGGAATGGGACGCAATTAGCGGTCTGTCACCTTGCCGGAGTCGTACTTTCCGCCATGCCGGAAACGACCAGTACTTACCTCCAACCTCGGAATGAGGCCCATATTCACTTCAGTGTAGGTACATCTTTTACTGACGTTTTTGCTGACACTCTCTGCCAGTTGTCTCTTTCCTACACCCACTCTCTTGTTCTCAGTGACTTTTTTGTTTAGGCCAATTACTCCACCCTCCTTCCTGTTAACTCCATCATTGACAATCTGTCTATCATTTTTCAATCACATCGTGTACCCCACCCCTCTCCAGTAGATATGCCCACAAATCTATATTTTGCCCTAAAGCTTTGGTTAAGACCAAAGCCTTGTTTTCCTCTCAAAATGTCTCATCACTTTGCTGTGTTTTACGCTCTGCTGCTTGTCCCTCATTGTCCCACCCTCTCCTTAAAAAAATGTATGGCTTTGATGAAATGTCTCTACTCAACTCTTCTGCTCCAATCTTTCTTGTCGGCCCCTCATTCTGCTTCCAGCTGAACTACCTCTGCTTTGCTTTTATGGGCCAAATCCCAATCAAGTTCACAACTTTCCCTTCGAAGCCTAAAAAATGTTTCTTATTCATACTTGTTCTGAACCTCGATAGATCGTGCATCAAAACAGCTGAAAACCTTTATCACACTTTCTATGATGATTCTGACTCATGGCAACGCTGATCTGCAAATCTCAGTGGTTTTCTGTATGCTTCATCAGAGCAAGGTCTGCAGAAACAGATCTTCATGCTGCTGTAAACAAATGTCTTCCTTCTTCTTTGACAAAAAAAGTCCTTGAATATAGGCCAAATAGGCCTCTTATTTCTGTTGCAATATACTGTGCTGTGCAATTCTCACCACTAAGCTTCTTCTTAGTAGTGACTAAGGAGTCTATGGGACTTTGTGGAATGGGAAGTTACCAATGTCTCACCGGTAACACTGGGATATCAGGTGGCGGAGACGGTACAGTAGTTCCTTGTTACACCGCCAGAATTACCGTCAGGATTCCAGGGAACTCGTAATAAGCCCCATACATCTAATTTAAATAAATGTAAAAATTCACTGAAAAACTTCAGCTGGAGGGATATTATCATTACAGTGAAACATATCGAAAAAACCTTGAAATGTTTCTGTTATGTTTCATAAATTAAACATAACAGATGTCTCAGCTGTCACCAACAATTTGCAAATGATGCAAAATTTGATGTTCATTGTCATTGACCAAAGCATCTTGAAAAATACATGTATAGACCATTTGGGCTTTGTTATAGGTTGACACTCAATTGAAAAGTAAAACTGAACAATCTCAGTTACTACTCTTTTTTCATCAGCTTTGATCCTTGTCTACTGGAATGAAACATAGGTATGAGCATTCCAACTGTGAATGTCATAATGAGAAGGGGCTTGAAGGAGATCTATGGTTACTTGGTGAAGCATAACTGGGATATTTGTGTGGCTTTGATGTTTTGTGCTACAATCAAACTGCCCATTCAACTAAAGTTATGTCCATCTCAAGTGTAGACTTTGAATGGGTCATGGCCGAGCCTAGGTCATGGCATTTGCCCATGCTCCTTGCATACCCAAACAACTTGTGTCCCCTGGCCAGGATATGAGGACATTTCCAGTCAACACTGTACCTGTGGAATGTTATTTGGTCATGCCCTGGGCTCATACAAGAACCCCAATGTGAGCATTGTCCACGGCCTGTGGCCATAACTAGTGGCCGCTTTGCAGAGGGTATAGCCCTTAGATAAGCCCATAGTACCCATTGTGTCTGAGTCATGGCCAAAGGCCATGTCCCAGGCAGAACAATCAGATCCCATGTGGTCTGCACATCCCATACCTGGCTAAGAGACATATTCAGCTGTGAAGACATGATTGAGGGTCCCCTGGCGTGACTCTATGGGCATCACTGGTTTTACTGGCTTTAGCTGTGCCAGTAAAACCGGCAGGCTGCCGTCCGACTCTTGATCAATTATTGCCACCTGACTTGCCAAAATAACTGAGGCATTACAGCCCCGGTGGTCCGGTAAGTCAGGCGGTGGCAATTGTTGCTCCCCATTCCCACTCAAGTCCCATAGGACTCAATGGGAATGGGGAGGATGGAAGCACCAGCACTGTGTCCAACAGTGCTGGTGCTTCCGTCAAAGTCTACTGGCGAGTGCTGTTCCGCCCTCCAGGGTTAGACCTGGTGGGCGAAACGGCACCTGCCAGCAGACTCGTAGTTTGCCGGTCCAGAAACAACGATGCTGGTAAGCTTACTGGCAATGTTGTTTCTGGACCAGCAAACTTGTAATGAGCCCCAATGTCTGCAAACCAGGCACTAGGAATATGGATCCTGTTCTAGGAATGCAGACCAAGGTCAGATGCAGATCTGTTTCTGAAGACATGGCTCAGATGAAGCTCAGCGACTGTAAACCATCCTATGGGCTTATTAACACATCTCTATGACCTTTGTCCCATTATAGGCCTGTCTTCAAGTCCATAGGTGTAGCCCTGGTTGTGTAGGTCTGGCTCAGACCCACATCAGAAAAGGCTTTGGGACAATAGACCACTCTCTGGGTCTTAAGGCCTGACAGAAACTCAAAGTCAGATCCACACATCTAGCTCAGTCCTGACCTGGGGAAACAAACCAGCACCTCATTTGTAAGCCTCAAACAGACCCAGCTCCATGTCTGCACACACAGTGCAATGCATGCAAACTCTGCAGGTTACAAGTGCAGAGTCTCTTTGTTGCCCATTGGATGTCACTCTGAAAAAAAGACTGCTTTTATTGACGCCCCTCCTTGTCCCAGAACGGCATTTAACATGGAGTGGGTAGAGAAAGAATCATTTTCATCAAGGGATTCCCACCCCAAACTAAATGTTGGATTTATTAAAATAATAACAACCCTTTTCAGACATTCCTATATTTTTGATACTGTTGAAAAATGAATTGGAAGGCAGGGCCCTTAATTCCTCAGTGCCCTTTCAAAAGGAAACTGTATAATATAAAGTTACTTCCAAAGTCAGAATGCTCCTAATTCACACCAAAAATATACTTATCTGTGCATATTGTCTTTATTGTTAAAAGCATGGACCTAGCTCAAGAGCAGTGGATCGCTGTGCAGGGCGTGGGAAGCCAGCGTTTGGGCGGGCATCTTTTAACAGTCGGACAGTACTGTGAATGTTGTTCTGTGTGTCAGTCTGTCCATCAATGGGATTCGTTTTGGACTAATGTGAATAGAGGAACATATTGTTTGATTACTATTACAAGTAAACTGGTTTAGATGAAACATCTTCTCTTTTACTTATGCCAGAATTTCTATCCTGTAGCTTGCGCAAACATATCCATGAAGCAGCTCTCAGTAAAGAAATAATTTCGAGAACTTTATTCACATACTGCTTAAATCAATGTATGAACGATAAGCAGAACATCAGTGTTTATTTAAGGCAGTAGGCCTTGATTTCAAACTACAGACATATGCTAAAATAAACATATTTTGTCAGAAAATCAAATTCACTGATGGTCTTGTATTTCTAAGCCTAATTCTCCCAAAAATAGTGTGTTGGCAGATTACCTTTTTCATGACAAGCTCACTTTCAGAAACAGATGTCTAGAGAGGTCCATTAACCCATAAGCTTGGAAACCAAAAGATTCAACAACAAATGTGCACCTGCTTCATTAGACTTTAATTAATGGAGACTAGAAATACATTATGCTTGATTCAGTTTAAGTACACTTTTTTTTTTTTTATTGTAAAACTTCAACTTGATATAATATATCATGTTTTTGTTACATTTCGTTAAGGCAGAAAAAAGGATAAAATGCTCATCTCTTTCGCACATTTCATCTTTTCATTAGACTTTACCAGGGCTATGGTTAATAATTCCACTTTATTATCATACAGTTATCCGATTGCCTGAGCCATCTGATATGTGGGCGCTGAGTTTAAGATTTCATCGAAGAAATTAATTAAATTACAGGACAACTTGATGTTGTGTCCTGCCACAGCATAGTCCCACCAGTCGTCTTCCTCGTTAGTTAGTGATTTGAAATCCTTTAGATGTATTTCGCGTAAGTTGGTTAGCGAGGGACATACTACTGCTAAATGTTTTAAGGACTCGGTTGCTGATGTATTACAGAAGCGGCATTTATTATCGATTGAATCTTTGTTCCTACGCATCCAAAGCATCTCGTTGGTATTTAGAGCATTCAGACGTAGCTTCAGAAATTGTGCCCTATGATGACGCGAAGGGCAGTGCGTGAGAAATTTTGGTTGACAATGAAGCTTGACTATGCTTCTCGAAGGAGGTAGCGTGGATTTAAGAGCTGAACGGTTATTGCAGGTTGTAATCCAATCCCAAATTGCTAGTTTCTTTTTGGCATGTTGGGGACATTGGATTAGCTCTTCCTCGGATGTGCCTACTTCAATTATGATCCGATTTAACTTGCTCCTCCATGCATTAATCAGCACATTGTCTGTCGCATCTTTGCTTGGTTGAAGTATATTATAAGCAGAAGTAGAAGAGCCAAGATGTATCTTACGCAAAAGTGATAGGGATTTCCAAACTATTGACATATAGATAGAGTTTAAGGCTAGCTCATATCTTAATGCTGATATTGGAATGTAGTTTGGAAGATTCAGTGCCCGTCTCCAAAACTTTCCTTCGAGTCGACTCCAAACATCATAGTTAATATTCAGCGCAGCTTCACTCCCGAAGGTGATTGTTGGGACGACTTTTTGTAAATAAAACATTATGACCGGGATGATGGAGAATTTCCCGTAGTCGGAATTGATTTTGGCCGCTTGAAGGCTTAAGATCTTTGTTTTGGCTGTCAGGTCTTCAATCCAAGCAGTCTCTGAGAGTGAGTCATTGACCATGACGCCTAAGTAACGGATCGACTGAACGACCTCAAGTACTTTTTCCTCTATGTACCATCGGAATGCTTTATCTTTTTTTGACATGGATCGACCAATACACAAGATCTTTGTTTTCTCAGTGTTTATAGTCAGCTCATTTGCAGATAGAAACTCTTTCAGACGAGAAAGAAGATGTTGAAGGCCAATTTGTGTCTGGTCTACCAGCACTATATCGTCAGAATACACCAGATGGTTTATGACCTGGCCATTGAGTTTCGGAGGAAAGCAATGGGCAGATTTTAACCAATCTGGAAGATCAGCAATAAAGAGTTTAAAGAGGTCTGCTGCAAGTGGGCATCCTTGCTTGACGCCTCTAAATGTTCTTATTGGGTCTGTGAGGTCCCCTTGTAAATTGATTCTGATTTGAATTGAAGTGTTCGAATGCAGGGCGATGATAGGTTCAAGCAGATGGTGCGGGCACTCCCACAGATGTAATTTTGCCCACAATTTAGCCCGATTGATAACATCAAAGGCTTGACGGAGATCGATAAATGCGAAAAAGATTTTTTTTTTTGCCTCCATTGCTGACAGTTTCAAGAACGACAGAAGTGTGAGATTTGCGTCAGTTCCCACGTTTTTCGTGAAACCTGTTTGACGAAGGTCAAATTTTCCAGATGAGATAGCCCAATTTACCAGTTGTTGACGCAAAAAAGATCCAAAAATCTTGCCAATTGTATCCAGAAGGGCGATCGGGCGATAGTTCACAGGATCAGCCCGACAGCCCTTCTTGTAAATTGGGACCACTATGGCCTTGGACCATGAGGAAGGGATCTTCTTACAGAGTGCAATCTGAGAGAAGAGTTCATGAATGAATACGGCCCAGTGTATTCTATGCTTTTTAAGCGTCAAGTTTGAAATTTGATCGGGGCCAGCAGCTCTGGAGTTGTTGAGCTTAGAAATTGCGAGCTCAATCTCGTCGCATGAAGGTATAATACTCTAACTGGAGTTTGATGTAGTAGAAGGCATAGAGAGTTCTGATACAGAGTCTACATATATTGAAGTAAAATGGTCTTGCCATTTTTTGCTTGATATTTCATTGAAAATTGATGAATTAGATTTCGAGCGACCTTTATTTAAGATAGCCCAGATGTCACGGATATTTCTCTGAGCCAGTAGTTTTAACATGGTTTCTGCTCGTCCTTGATCGATTATTATAAGGTGTGATCTTAGCCAGTTGCGGTAGACTTGCCGACACCTCTTTACCTCCATAACCTTGGAGTTTTGATCACATTGTGTTCTTTTAATCAACTTGACGTCTCTTCTCAGTAATTTTTTTGCCTCTGCTATTTCTGGACTATATAGATGTTTCGGGGTTGTTCCAACAACTCTTGAGTTAAGATTTATCTGGGTGAAGTCTGTCAAGAGTGGAGTATATTCTACTGTCTGAAGTGTATGCAAGCTCATGCTTAAGTGGGTGATCTTTGGACCACTTACTCTCAATCTATTTCCTGCAGCGTTTGATTGGAGTGGAACTGAATGTTTTTCTGGAAAGTTACCAAGGTCCTCACACCAGACTAGTCGCAACAAGTCGTGATCACTCAATGTCGTTGGCAGCACATTTAAAAAGTTTGCTTTTTCAAGTACATCAGACGAGGCCCAGATGTAATCCAACGTGTTTTTCCGATTCATACTGTGCCATGTGGGATTTGCAGGAGAGTCGCCCCGAATTGTTCCATTTAGCATGTAACAATTACGATCTAGAAGATCTTTCGCCCAGAGTTGTCCCCTCGAAATAACATCATAATCTGGCAGCCGAACATTTAATTTAGAAGATGGATCAAATTTAAACCAGCTGCAGTTTAGATCCCCACATATTATTACTGAAACATTTTCGTACTTTAAAAAAGTATGATCGATTCCGTTCAGTACAGACTGGATGAAAGCTGTCGATGAAATCAAAGCGGGATTCCAATATCCATTTATGATCAAGAGATTAGAGACCGTGGTTTTTGATGGGAATTTGATTAAGGTGCTTTGCACAAACGGATTAGGGTTCGTGGATTTGACCAGTGTCCACTGATTCCCGATTTTCAGAAGAGTTATTAGACCTGCAAATGGTCTTCCTTTAGAATTCTTTTCAGCTGGATTTATTAGGATGACAAAGCCATCGCAGGTAGGTGGGTCGCGTAGCCACGTTTCTTGTAAACATATGATAAAAACCTTTTCCAGGGATTCCTGGAATGTATTAAATAGATGTTAGAATCCTCTGGTATTCCATGACAGTAAGATTAGCTCCTGCTTGGTAGTTTGTTGTCGTTGTTATTTACGTGGGCCTTGTGGATATCTTTTGGAGTTGTTGGCTCTTCTTTCAAAAGACTGATGCATGGCAGCGTCTAAAATGTCAGGAGAGGAGACTAAAGACTGACGTAGGGCTGCACGCGCAGCAGCTCCGCGTTTTGCCTCATAGGCCATCTTAGTGGCAGATGACGAAATTGTTCCCAGAGCAGATGGTTCAGAAGTGAGGTCAAAGCCGTACACCAAAAGATCTTCATTTGCTTGAAGTAGCATATTTTTTACTGCTGCAGAAGCAATGTGCAGTAGAACATGATCAGAAGCTGTTTCAGATACATATTCCACAATTTTGATGTCGTCAGATGAAATGGCTTGCAACGGTGGAATGCATGCGAGCAATTTTAAAATGTTTCTTCGGTTTAAATTGACTTCATTTCCATCTGAATGAACATTTTGGAGACGAAGTTTCCACTTATATTTTCCGGATTCAGGATTTCCAGGGCCTGAAATTCGTTTAGTTGGTGGTAAGTGCAATTTTAATTGATTTGATGTTTGTTTGGGATTTAGCCTTGCACTTAGCGATTGTTGCTGGGCCTTTTTTGGAGCAGAGGTAAGATGATTAACAGCTGAATTTACTTGTGGTGGCTTTGGGCATTTGTCTGCCTCTTTAATTCTCCTTAAGGGTCATCAGGTGGTTTGACAATTTGGGCTTCTACAGAAGTAAATGTGGAATTTCCAGGGTCATCCGAATAAGTTGATAGGTTACATAGGTCAATTGAGGAGGCTGAGGAGCCGTGTTCAGAGGACGAGGGACTCGAATCAATCCGCCTACGTTTTGCCGCGAACTTTGGCTGGCTCAGTTTAGTACGTGATGAAGTTTGTTGCTTGTTGTCACCAGTGCTTTTGGCAGGTACAGTAAAAGATGGTCTTGAGAACAGGCTTAACTTCTTTGGGGTAGTAAGATTTCTTACAAACTTATTCGTCTTTTGTTGTGATTGTTTCGATAGAATACTTTTTGTTTTATTTGGTAGCTGTGCTTGTTTTCTGCATGGCTTTTTCAGTTTGCTTTCTGTCGTAGTGGTAATAGTTTTTGTTGAACCCTTGAAAATGTTAAATGAATTTACTGCGATAGCAGTTTGTGTTGAGTCTGTTTTGCCTGTTAAAATTGCTTGTGGTGCGAGGTTATTCACATGCAGACCTGGGCCCTGAATAGTCGGAGTTGTAATTAGAGCATCATGAGTGGAAGATGGCAAGCTCGATGCAGGGCCAGATTGTGTGGGTTCAATTGAAGCTGTCACTGAAGCTCTGGTTGGGATAGAATAAACAGTTTTAGGTGACATGTCTCGAGTCACCGAGGGATCAGGAACTTGGGTGGGTGCAATCTTCCGCATCCACTTCACTGAATCTAAAAGGCCCTCCATTAGAGCGTCATTTTGGATGCCTAGTAGCAAGGTCGCTCAGCCTATCCTGCCATCTCGTGGCAGTTTCGGCATTAATTATCATTTGGTCTTGAAGAAAACTCGAGAAGTGTTCTAGCTTGTCAATTTTAGACATAAGGTTAGATATTGCAGTACCTTGATCGCAAATTGTTCCAATGAGTGATTCGAAAATTTTTGTGAATGGAGCTAGGGCAATGGCTGAAGCAGCCAGTACATTGTTATGAATCTGAGTGAGGGCTTCAGATGAAATCCCAGATGCTTGTGGTTCGAATTCATGAAAAGACGAAGAACAGTTTGAGTTGTCTAGATTGTATTGTGGTTTAGTTGTTCCACATTTCTTCACAGGGTTCAAAGAGTGAGCTTCCTCGCAAGGATGAATGTTCATAGAATGCGGAGTACTTACATTCTGAGTGGAATGTCCCGGTAGAGGAAGTTTGATGTAAGTACTTTTCCTCTTTAGTTCAGCTACTCTTTGTAAGCGACTGGCACGCGCAACTGCACTCCGCTCTAAATGTGTAGACAGTGGGTTGAGGGGCAGTACTGAAAAATGAAAGGTATTTTCAATGTTTTTTCCATGTTGTTGATCGTTAGTGATTAACGTGGAAGAGAGGCTTGCCTCCGGCGCTTGGCAGGCTAGACCACTGTTGTTCTCAAAGTCTGGACAATCAAGAGTGATTCCTGAAGGCTGAGGACAAATTGACTTGACTTTCAGACCGCTAAGGATATTTTCCTGATGTGTAGGAGTTGCGACAAATACATTTAAAGTTTGTGCCTTTATGGGTGTTTGTGGTGGTTTATTGCTCACGGCATAATTAGGAAGCGAGATATATGTCAATGGATGTTCCAAGTCTGAATTAGAGATTTTTAGCAATTCCTCATCGGACACAAGATTTGAGAGGGGTCCTTTATCTTTCCAAGGATCAGCGTCGTTCATTGATTTGCCAGACTTGAGAGATGAAAGAGTCGCCGGAATCCATGTCGTCGGTTGAGAAGAAGGTGTAGAACTTGTGTCTGACAAAGAGGCCGGAGTAGCAGATACAGTATGAGCTGATTGTGACTGATCAGCTTTTGTTATTTTAGGTGGAAAAGAGGCAAGGGTGCTGACATGCTCACAGTCACATGAAACATCAATAGGGAATGGATTACCAATGGGTTTAGAAGCATAGGAGCAAGTTAACACTTGATTAACTTGTGAGGATTGAAGGGCATCTGATTGAATATTAGACTGCCCTAACAAATTTGGCACGTCTTCAGATGTGATTGGCTCATCAGAGCACGAAAATGTAGAAGATAATAATGATTTACTGGCCCCAGTCATTATTGGACTTGCTAATGTTTGTGATTTGTTTACAGCCAGTAACACACGTCCTGTTGATTTGCTTACCTTGGCCCCAGCAGCACCTTTCATCATCGACCAAGGATTTGTCGAACGGCGTTGTAGTGTGGTTTTCTTTCGAGTTTGCGGGCCTTCCGCACGTAGAGTCATTGTTTGTGTCACTCCAACAGGAACAGCAGTAAAGCAGCAAACAGCCAAACAGCAGAGTTTTAGCAGTCGCCCTTTACGCGGCCGGGCTTCACGCCGCAAGGGTTGCTGGGATTCTCTTTTCAATCCTTACTTCCTGGAATGGGCGGCACCGAAAAGTGGGCGGGGCTTCAGCCCGCGTCACAGCGTTGCAGCGGTTCTCTCACACACTCGCAATCAGCCTCTCACCTCTCACAAGGCGGGGGGTCGAGGGGGGAACTCACTGAGGTAGGTTCAAGTCTAATGAAGTGAAATGAAGAACAAAGTTGCTTAACGCAGCACAGCCAAACAGCAGAGTTTTAGCAGTCGCCCTTTACGCGGCCGGGCTTCACAGTACACTTATAAGCAACACATACTGATAATTATAGACATCAGCATGCACAGATGATACTTAGCTAATTGTATAGTCAAAAGTAGATATTAAATGTTCTCAGGATGATAACATTGTAAAATAGATTTTCAATTGTACATTTAGAAACATTTGACCTATTTAAGAACAAAATGCAGGCCTGGATGAAGCTGAAAATGGAGAATCAAATGCATATAGGAGTGATGTATTGAAATACATATTGTATGTACAGTTTGCATTAATTATTAACTCTGAAATGCATAAAGTGAAAGAAACATGTATTGTATCTCTGGTTCAGAATATTCTTATAAATGTAACACAAGTATGTTCTTTTATCCATTACCACATTGGCATGTACAGATGTATTAGAAAAATGTGTATTTAAAGTCAATTTCATTCATCACTCCTGAGTCCCCCAGGGCTCTTGTGTCTCCCCTACGTGCTACAATATCTTTAAAAAGCACCATTTTGATCTACTTGACACCCTGGGTATCTCCTATACTAATTATGCATATGATACCCTCCTCCCCATCTCTGGATCATATGACACTGACTCCAAACCCCTAGGCAAAGTCTATCAAACAATCCAAGTCTGGATGGCTCTACGCTCTCTGTGTCTGAACACTGACAGCACTGAGCTATTCCTTGTAGGAACACAAACTCTTCTAAAGAAACTGAACACTAAATATAAATCATTCATCATTGACGGTATACCTATCCAAATCTCCAAAGAAATTAAAACACTGGGGGTTTATCTAGACTCATTACTCTCACTGACTAGACAAGTTAACACAATTGCATAGTCCTGTAAGGATATTTGGCGGGTTACAGTACAGAGTACAGCAATACTGCACAAGTAGCAACATTTTTTTTTTGCAGCACCACCACCACAAGGGTGCGGTGCATTGCTATATGGGTTAGCAGATTAACAAGGAAAGACAGACTATTCAGTCAAAAACGATTTTAACATATAAGATGCAAATCTATTTTTACAGTTAAAAGCACACGTGTTCATTTAAAAATGCACACTATTTTTCACCTGAAATGCCTATATTGCTAGAGACACATTTGAAAATTAACAGCTAACCTATTAACCATTAACCTGACTAATAAAACCTTATTTTAATATAACCCACTAATAAAATGTGTTCTCCACTGCAGAATTAGGCATACTCTGAAAACCATTTAAATGTGTGTGCAGATTTTTTTTTTCTCTTCTCTTCTCTGCCTGATTCTCCGTGTTTGTGTGCACAGTAACTGCAGGAAGGAGGAAGTCAGATTTGCAACAATTGCAAATGTATAAGCGAAGCTATTGTTGAAGAGTAGGAGGATGAGAGATGATGGATTTCATTGGGACACGTCATACAGAGGGCTGAGAGGAAAGTTTTAGTGGGCAGTATCAGGGAAAAAGACAGGCAGAGATCTTTCTGCACTACTGGGGAGAAGACCTGGCTGTGGGGTCCTGACTGAATGCAGATTCCGGTGTCCTGCTGCAGTCGAGACTGGGGAGAGCTGAAAGAAAAACCTTTCCACTGGCTGAGGCATTCCTATCTGAAAAAGCTGAGAATTCCCGGCCAACGCACCATAAATATGTAGGGTATTTTGTGGAGATTTGGGGCCTGACGGTATTTTATTACCGCCGAAAAATAACTTAGCAATAATTACTCTTTGTATTCAGATTTGGCCATGTGCAACAATAATACAATGGACATGCATTATTTCAGCACCCAGACCTGCATATTTGGTATACGTGGTTGGTGGTATTTTGGTGAGCATACTTCCCTTGTTTTATTTGTGGCCCCAATGTCCAGAATCCCTTATCTTTGCTTAGATTTTTCGTGTGATCACTAGAGAGACCTCAGACCTGCATTCTAGGAATACCACATTTCCAGTGATAGTGTTGGTGTGCCACCATGGGCGAACTCACTGACTTATTTACGACAGAGAGCTATATGTGGTAGTCTTGTGGTAATTTCCACTACCTTATATACGGTAGGGAGCTATGTTCAGAGAGTCTCTCTTCCCGTTGGCTCATGTACCTCCAACAAGTTATGCTACAGTTACTCACAATTATTCATACTGATTCTGACATGCACACATCTGTCTTAAAATGACCATTGCACTGTTTAAAAATCTCCCCACATCATTGGCATTGTAATGGTAAATAGAAAATAAACCACCCGTCTGTTTTCAAATATTTTCTGTATTATAAAAGTTGCATTTAGACATGATCTCATTCTTTACAGAAATAAATAAAATGGTACAGTAAAAGCATTTTCTATGTCACACTGCAAAGAGCGTGGCGGAGAACAGAACTCAAATTGCAACATTGGTATTTGATTAAGACACGCACAGGAATCCTACACTGACTGCATATTTTCGTGCACACACCCGGCTCCCACGCTTAGGTAATTACCTTATCTGAGTGTTCTTCAGTTGTTCTCTTTGTGAATGTGGCTCTCTTGGATTAACTCCAGCAAAAAGGAACGCTTGCCTTCTCAAGCCGGGGTCATTGCCTGGAATTCTCAGCTTTTTCAGATAGGAATGCCTCAGCCAGTGGAAAGGTTTTTCTTTCAGCTCTCCCCAGTCTCGACTGCAGCAGGACACCGGAATCTGCATTCAGTCAGGACCCCACAGCCAGGTCTTCTCCCCAGTAGTGCAGAAAGATCTCTGCCTGTCTTTTTCCCTGATACTGCCCACTAAAACTTTCCTCTCAGCCCTCTGTATGACGTGTCCCAATGAAATCCATCATCTCTCATCCTCCTACTCTTCAACAATAGCTTCGCTTATACATTTGCAATTGTTGCAAATCTGACTTCCTCCTTCCTGCAGTTACTGTGCACACAAACACGGAGAATCAGGCAGAGAAGAGAAGAGAAAAAAAAAATCTGCACACACATTTAAATGGTTTTCAGAGTATGCCTAATTCTGCAGTGGAGAACACATTTTATTAGTGGGTTATATTAAAATAAGGTTTTATTAGTCAGGTTAATGGTTAATAGGTTAGCTGTTAATTTTCAAATGTGTCTCTAGCAATATAGGCATTTCAGGTGAAAAATAGTGTGCATTTTTAAATGAACACGTGTGCTTTTAACTGTAAAAATAGATTTGCATCTTATATGTTAAAATCGTTTTTGACTGAATAGTCTGTCTTTCCTTGTTAATCTGCTAACCCATATAGCAATGCACCGCACCCTTGTGGTGGTGGTGCTGCAAAAAAAAAATGTTGCTACTTGTGCAGTATTGCTGTACTCTGTACTGTAACACGCCAAATATCCTTACATATACCCTCCTTTTGTTTTTAGAACTTGGCTATAATCCAAGCCAATTCCTAAAAACAACTTGTTCTATTTTTTTTTTTTTTTTTTTTTTTTTTTTCAAATATTATGTAAGGATATTTGGCGTGTTACAGTACAGAGTACAGCAATACTGCACAAGTAGCAACATTTTTTTTTTGCAGCACCACCACCACAAGGGTGCGGTGCATTGCTATATGGGTTAGCAGATTAACAAGGAAAGACAGACTATTCAGTCAAAAACGATTTTAACATATAAGATGCAAATCTATTTTTACAGTTAAAAGCACACGTGTTCATTTAAAAATGCACACTATTTTTCACCTGAAATGCCTATATTGCTAGAGACACATTTGAAAATTAACAGCTAACCGAGAGCTGAAAGAAAAACCTTTCCACTGGCTGAGGCATTCCTATCTGAAAAAGCTGAGAATTCCAGGCAATGACCCCGGCTTGAGAAGGCAAGCGTTCCTTTTTGCTGGAGTTAATCCAAGAGAGCCACATTCACAAAGAGAACAACTGAAGAACACTCAGATAAGGTAATTACCTAAGCGTGGGAGCCGGGTGTGTGCACGAAAATATGCAGTCAGTGTAGGATTCCTGTGCGTGTCTTAATCAAATACCAATGTTGCAATTTGAGTTCTGTTCTCCGCCACGCTCTTTGCAGTGTGACATAGAAAATGCTTTTACTGTACCATTTTATTTATTTCTGTAAAGAATGAGATCATGTCTAAATGCAACTTTTATAATACAGAAAATATTTGAAAACAGACGGGTGGTTTATTTTCTATTTACCATTACAATGCCAATGATGTGGGGAGATTTTTAAACAGTGCAATGGTCATTTTAAGACAGATGTGTGCATGTCAGAATCAGTATGAATAATTGTGAGTAACTGTAGCATAACTTGTTGGAGGTACATGAGCCAACGGGAAGAGAGACTCTCTGAACATAGCTCCCTACCGTATATAAGGTAGTGGAAATTACCACAAGACTACCACATATAGCTCTCTGTCGTAAATAAGTCAGTGAGTTCGCCCATGGTGGCACACCAACACTATCACTGGAAATGTGGTATTCCTAGAATGCAGGTCTGAGGTCTCTCTAGTGATCACACGAAAAATCTAAGCAAAGATAAGGGATTTTGGCCATGTGCAACAATAATACAATGGACATGCATTATTTCAGCACCCAGACCTGCATATTTGGTATACGTGGTTGGTGGTATTTTGGTGAGCATACTTCCCTTGTTTTATTTGTGGCCCCAATGTCCAGAATCCCTTATCTTTGCTTAGATTTTTCGTGTGATCACTAGAGAGACCTCAGACCTGCATTCTAGGAATACCACATTTCCAGTGATAGTGTTGGTGTGCCACCATGGGCGAACTCACTGACTTATTTACGACAGAGAGCTATATGTGGTAGTCTTGTGGTAATTTCCACTACCTTATATACGGTAGGGAGCTATGTTCAGAGAGTATCTCTTCCCGTTGGCTCATGTACCTCCAACAAGTTATGCTACAGTTACTCACAATTATTCATACTGATTCTGACATGCACACATCTGTCTTAAAATGACCATTGCACTGTTTAAAAATCTCCCCACATCATTGGCATTGTAATGGTAAATAGAAAATAAACCACCCGTCTGTTTTCAAATATTTTCTGTATTATAAAAGTTGCATTTAGACATGATCTCATTCTTTACAGAAATAAATAAAATGGTACAGTAAAAGCATTTTCTATGTCACACTGCAAAGAGCGTGGCGGAGAACAGAACTCAAATTGCAACATTGGTATTTGATTAAGACACGCACAGGAATCCTACACTGACTGCATATTTTCGTGCACACACCCGGCTCCCACGCTTAGGTAATTACCTTATCTGAGTGTTCTTCAGTTGTTCTCTTTGTGAATGTGGCTCTCTTGGATTAACTCCAGCAAAAAGGAACGCTTGCCTTCTCAAGCCGGGGTCATTGCCTGGAATTCTCAGCTTTTTCAGATAGGAATGCCTCAGCCAGTGGAAAGGTTTTTCTTTCAGCTCTCCCCAGTCTCGACTGCAGCAGGACACCGGAATCTGCATTCAGTCAGGACCCCACAGCCAGGTCTTCTCCCCAGTAGTGCAGAAAGATCTCTGCCTGTCTTTTTCCCTGATACTGCCCACTAAAACTTTCCTCTCAGCCCTCTGTATGACGTGTCCCAATGAAATCCATCATCTCTCATCCTCCTACTCTTCAACAATAGCTTCGCTTATACATTTGCAATTGTTGCAAATCTGACTTCCTCCTTCCTGCAGTTACTGTGCACACAAACACGGAGAATCAGGCAGAGAAGAGAAGAGAAAAAAAAAATCTGCACACACATTTAAATGGTTTTCAGAGTATGCCTAATTCTGCAGTGGAGAACACATTTTATTAGTGGGTTATATTAAAATAAGGTTTTATTAGTCAGGTTAATGGTTAATAGGTTAGCTGTTAATTTTCAAATGTGTCTCTAGCAATATAGGCATTTCAGGTGAAAAATAGTGTGCATTTTTAAATGAACACGTGTGCTTTTAACTGTAAAAATAGATTTGCATCTTATATGTTAAAATCGTTTTTGACTGAATAGTCTGTCTTTCCTTGTTAATCTGCTAACCCATATAGCAATGCACCGCACCCTTGTGGTGGTGGTGCTGCAAAAAAAAAATGTTGCTACTTGTGCAGTATTGCTGTACTCTGTACTGTAACACGCCAAATATCCTTACAGTCCGCAACCTACATGATCAAACTCATTAATGCTTGCAGACCCTTTATCACCAATGACAACTGTGTTGTTAGTCTAGAAAATACCCTACCATAGCATATACGATATATTATTTTGGCCGAAAACCAACTGCATCGTATGACTAGCATCGTCAGTACAGAATTGTCAGTATAACCATAGAGCATCCATTTTGTAACACTAGAATTCGCATTTTTGCAATTTTGCTTTTTCTCGCTTCTGTTCAAATGCTTTGCTAAAAGTGAATTCTATTCCGTTCTGCTCATGGACAGAGCAAGGCCATGAGTTACATGTTGAGAGACTAGCCCAGACAGCGATGCACTGGTCCCTTCTTCCCTCCCTCACAAGTCCTTGGAAGTAAGCAGAAAGGCATTTAATCACTAAGCAGGTGCCAGCTAGTCTTGCTGGAAAGGCAGAAACTGTAGAAGTAGGAAGTTAAAGGCTTGAATTATACTGTCTTTTGCGGCCCCCCTTTTTTGGGCCCTGCTAGACCGAGCCGATCTCTAACTCATAAATAGAAACCAAGAGATAGTAAGACTCGGAATGTGTCCCTCCTACAAACACAGCTTGCTTGCAGAACAAGCGCACTATGTTCCTGGTAACAAAGAATAGTGTCTGCACTTTCAGAGATTGCGAATGTTGTTGAATAAATGTCTTTGAGGGTGTCACATTCGTCATAATTGTCAATCATCGAACCATTGCAAAGAAAGATACATTATGAGCGGTTTTGGATGTGTCACAACTGATAATATGATGGTCATTTTGGATATATGTAACTGATGAAAATTGCTCGCTCTCTTGCGTCTGGGTGGCACACGTTGCGGGACGTGAGACCCAGTCGGCCTACTGAGCCTATTTGCTTTGCAATAAACCCTAGATTTTGGGAATTGAACCTCGTGTCTAGCGTATCAGTTTGTGTGTGGTGATTGTGCCTTGTTTCCATGCACGAGGGTCCCGTAGGGGCCACATCAGTGTGACAGTTTCAGGAGCCTTGATTATTTCCAGACTAGACTACTGTAACACCATTTTTGCAGGCACCACTGCTGCACACATCAAACAACTGCAAGTGATTCAAAATAATGCACCAAGAGTAGCCTTCAACTTTCTGAAGAAAGACCACATATCTCTAGCTAGCATTCGCTAACACATCCTGTTCAAAACCCTGACACTAACATATAAATGCTTTGCAAGGACAGCACCTAGATAGCTTTTCAGAACATTTAACAAAGCCCAATATTACAGACCTACAAGGGCTGCACATGCTCAGCTTCTTACTATCCCTAGATTTAAACTACAAAGGGCAGGAGGCTGTAGTTTCCCACTAATGGCCGCAAAACAATGGAATGCCTTACCACTTCATCTAAGGATGGAGCCTTCCTTCTGGTTATTCCGCAAAGGCTTCAAAACCTGGCTCTTTTCACACGATGCATAAACACCATTCATTGTTTCTAATATAGACTTCACTGATGTTATAACTATTGTTCAAGGCAGAAAATACATATACCACCTTGTTATGCTGCATTCAGCATGCTCTTCTGTAACCAGCGTCTAATGATCCTGCTTTTGCCTTACAGTATAGCTATGTGCTGGAACTGGAACCAAGACCTGTGATCTTTTTACCTCCATGTAGAATAAAGTTTGCTGTAACCAGTGCCCTGATGCCCTAGGGTTTGGCGTGCTATACAAATGAAAAAATAAATAAATAAATAGATATGTTGCCGATTCAACACTTCTGGTTAAGTCACATTTCCATAAAAACAAGGAACTGTTTTTTGTTCTCACACACATAAATAGCGTGGTGCAAGCCCTTGACTTAGACAACACTATTTTACCTTGTTTACTTCTTTTATTTAAAGATGCTTATTTTGCACATACAATCTCACATGGTGTGATTGCTGTTGAGCCTTCATCTTCCTGTTCTATATTCAGACACAGGGAGGGCAGAGTGGGAAGATGGACTAGGGCAGTCACTGAGCCTGTCGTGTGCTCCTCACTGCTTCCCAATAACAACAATAATCATCTAAAACTATTGAGGTGATATTAACTGTGGCAGCGGGCTGACCCTGCCGATAATGGCCTTCAACCTGAGTTAAGGGCCCAACGCTAAGGTTAATATTGCCATTAGCACCTGTGTAGTTTCCTACATGTGTGCTAATGGTGTTTATTTTTTTTTTTTAAAGGATCAAACTTACCTTTGTGGTGCATCACGGCTCCGGCAATGCTGTCAGCGTATCCATTTTTCATGTTGATGACGGTGACGTCATCAATAAGGACAGTTGACTTCCTGAAGAGCAGCCTTGCTGGAGTAGAGTTGCACCACCAAGGTAAGTTTCTTTTTTCCCCTTTGTAAAAAGGACACCATTAGCACCCATGTAGAAAACTACATGTGTGGTAAATGGGGACAGGCGAAGGGAAGCGCCTGTCACCAATGAGAATGCTCAGAACGTGGGCTTTCCTTAGTGAATAAAACCTGCGTTACAAGCATTCGTATTTGTGGATGGTGCCTCCCAGGGTGCTAATACGATGTGTGGATTGAATCTCAAATGAAAATGTCCAAAAATAAAGTCATGCCTCATCTCCCTCCTGCTAATAGCTCCAAATGATTATCTTCCTCCTGCTAACAGCGTCAAAGGAGTATTCTGCTTGATAGCACCAATAATGGTGGTCAACAAATTAATGAGATTGAGTAACTCTTAGACAATACTGACAAATCAGATGGGTTTATTACAAAAGAACCCACCAAACTGGATTATCATTTGGCTATGATAGCCGTGGCTAAATCGAAAAAGCATGTGAAAACCCAGCAAATGGTCTTTTACCAGTACAGCACAAAGCAAAATTACTATATTAATGAGGCAATTTATTTTTATTATAACTCCACTGTGACACCAACGTTGCCAAATCAAGTAGGGGGTGCAATTATGGGGTTTATTACAAGGTTGACGGTGAAGGAAAAAAGTGGTGGTAATTCTGTTACCACCACTTTTCTCACACCGACAAATTATCAGTTTGACAGTGGAGTGGCCTGATTTACCTCCAGCCAAGAGCTGGAGGCAAGTCCAGCAACCCAATGGTAAAGAACAACTGGTATTACCAGCACCGGTATTACCATTGCCGGTAATACCAGTGATCCCTCCATGGTGTCCTATGGACTAGATGGAATGTGGAATGACCTATGGTATTACTGTTACCAGTATCCAGGCAGTATTACCGCCAGGATACTGGCAAACTGATATTGATGGCGTATGGCCTTTTGGTGGTGATGCATAATATTAAGAAAGGTCAAAATGAACAGTATAGGAAACAAGACAAATGCAACAAGAAACCCCTTGGCAATCTGAAGATTCATCATCACTACCCTATGCAGCACATAAGTAATTAAAATTACTTATCGATTTCAACTTTTGGATGAGATGGAAAAATAATTACCTAATCCAAATGAGCCTTCCGCCAGTATATCCGATGCCATCAATAAGAATGTGGTCATTACCCCTGAAAAGAAATCTGGCTGCAGGGGAGGAAATCAGGATCTTATTGTTTCAACTATTCCACAGACAGTTGTGACTTGCACCCCTTGTCTTTCCCGTAAAGGGCAAATTGCTTGACTTCACCAGTTAATTATATGTTTGAGAGATGAAAGTTGCATTTTAAAAAGGACCTTAAAGAGTTATCTAAGATTTAAAATCCAAATGAATCTGCGCAACCGATTGTGGGTCTACAACCATCACAACTATTAATCAATTAATCAAGAAATTGATAAACATATTAAAACATCTGTATCCAAATAGGGAGATCCTATGATCAAAAGTGATGTGTTAAGGTGTTCCAAACACTCATTTATAGCACACAATACAATTGCTGCTGTTGGTGGAAGGGGGTAAGGAGAGAAAATATTCCAAGAATCAAGAAGCCAAATTTCACTGCACCTATTCTTGACCATAACAATAAGGTCCTATATATGATTAATGTCCCAAGGCAGACACCTCGGAAGAAAGAGGAGGAAAATAGCTTAACCAAAACATGTATTGGATACAGCACAAAAACATTTCCAGTAGACAGGAAAGATACTGAAGAAGTGTGATGCTATCATGTACCTGGTGATGAAGGCAAGGACTATGTTAAAATAACTTTTGACAATAAATATGTAATACCCGGCTTCTTATCCATTAATGTTGTATTCTTCCCGCAGCAGGATGACATATCGAGCTGAGAAGCAGGCCACAGGATGACAGTATTATTAGGGTTGCTGAAAAAAACAAATGTGTCAATGCAGATTAGTTTCTTTCAACTAATTCAAATACTTCATCTGACTTGAGTAAATTACATTTTCTACTGTGTTTTTCCACCTCTCTATTGGTAGTTACAAGTCGTCTGTAGTGTGGTGTCATCAAAAGGAGTTAAATCTGGTATCATGGAACATTGCTAGTTTGCCCAAACATCTAGATGATCAAGAATTGGTGAATGTTATTAGAAAACTTGACTTAATGCATTGTCATGGAAACCTGGCCATGTAAATCTTTGACTATGAATGGCTAAACTAATTGTATTGTACCTGCAGTGCATCTAATACATAAGAGAGGCTGGCCAAGGTGGGTGTTGTGCATATGGGTAAATGTGAATTTGAACAACCGCATAGTTTGTCTGAAAACAGATTGCTCAGACTGGCATGGTCTATATATCGAACTAAGACATTTATAATAGACTTATTGTGCCAAAGGTATACATATTGTTAATACATTGGACTGTTTGTTTGGAAAACAGGGGACACATAAGTCAGTTAATCCATCCTTAATTATTATAGGAAATCTGGACATGCAATTTGAGCCCCTTTGAAATGTTGCATCTTAATGAAGGGGAACACCTTATTTGGGACATTGCTTCCTTAAAACCACTAGGACACAGACATTCGAGTTCTATAAATATGTACAAAAGACAGCACAGCTTTTTTTATAGACTGTGTGTCCAGGCTTGTAATGGGGAAATACATGGTGATATTCCTCATGCTCAGACTTATGAAAATAGCTGTAAATGTAGCCATATTGACTACATCATAATTAACCTTTAAGATAGGATGTGTGCTATGACTGAAAATTGTCCCAAGAAGTGAAGGTTATCAAGGAGCAGTGACCTAGGTCTTAGATGTTAAGTGGAAGCTTAACATGATCACTGGTTTTGTGCAAATCGAACAATGTGAGATGCTTCAGTGGGCAAGATTTTGACTTAAAGAATATTGCCCCTATTTAAAATCATCATTAAGCAAGACACAGACAACAGATTCACTTTTCTTAACAAAAGTACTTTACTTTATATGTCAGGATGGAGTAAGGCCTATGCTAAGGTGGGATTTCCTACCTAAAGAAGCTAAGGACAATCTGTTTCAGTAATTTCAACTTAAATGTCTGTCTCTGTCCAAAGCCTTGACTTGCCCTCACAACTAAAGATATACAATGTGTAGGGCTGTCAGCACAAAAAGAAACAGTGTTTGAATTAGAGTTCTGATATTCTTCCAGCTCAGATTGTTTCAACTGCCTGTTCCTCAAGTTCAAATAGTTCTGAAAAAGGCTCAGTGTTCCCTTATTCAAGTACAACACTGTTGTCACAGTTCCAGAATAGCTCAGGGTCTCCTTCCCCACGTTCAAGACAGTTCAAGTCTATTGACATTCCACAATGTTTTCAGCTTCCCATTATAATCCTTTTGATTCTGTATCAGCTAGCACAGATGCTTGCTTTAACTTCAGCACTCATACCACACGGCATGTGTCTTGTGGCTTCTCTTGGGTGTTTCCAAGTTGGCCTACTCAGTCTGGGCGCCTTTGTCAGGAACATATGGCCCACCCATCACAGGTCACACAACCGATAACCCTGGGAACTTTGTGATGCCCTTGGTTTTCTTTGGATCATTCCAAAATTTGAGGGAAGGTCACTCGGTCTAACCACAGTTGTTGAACCACACGGTTCAGCCATTACAGGTCACGCAACCGATGATCCAGCATACTTGGTCATTAACTTGGGTCTCTTCTCTGACAACCTGTATCATGTGTCTTAATGTCACTTTTCTTTATCAGTCTCCTTGTGTGGCCTTGATATATTTTGTATTTCAGACCATCTGGCAGGCTGTTGTCCAGCACAGGCACCTCCCTTTGAACCTGTGTCAGTCATCAATGTTAGTGGTATTATCCTCCTTGGCAGTCTTTTGGCTTTGCCACAACTTGGCCACTACTTGTATTCACTTTATTCTGTGGTTATTTTATCCTTTCAAGTTCAGCAACATGGCATTTATACTTCCTTTTCACTTAGTTCATAAGTATTCATTGTAAGTGTTCACTTTGTTCCTCAATTAAGTATTCATTACAGGCTTTCACTTTGAGTTGAGCAGATTTCACTACTTTCACCATAGCACATCATTCGCTTTCCACTCTTCCACTTGTGCTGTAATTTCACAATATTTCCATATCTGCTCTTTAGTTTGGTATTCAAATAGTGCTGCAGTATTTCCCAAATGACTTGACCACTTCTTCATTATTCAATGTTCTTTCTTTCAGGTTACAAACCCCATTCTCATAATTTTATGTTTAATAGTTAACTTTAAATGTCCAATTACTGCCCCTGGAGCGCCCCTGTATGAGTGTTCCCTTTCTCGCACTCAATGGGGCTTGTCTGCTCATCTGGGCATCTTCTGTCAGCTCCCTGTCTTCCTCTTTCCTCCCGGGTATGTGTTGGTATTTCCAGCGAGCAGCGCTCGCACATGGGAAACCTTCTTGCCACGTCCCACACCAGTTAAGATTGTTCCATGTTCCCCACCTGCAGCTGTGAACATGCAGCTCAGCAAATTGCTGGGGCTATGGTCCGTTCACAGACCGCTCGGGTTGCAGGCACCCGTCCTTCCCCTTGGCAACACATTGTGTCCTCTCTACCGGCCCCGCTCCAGCCTGCTCCCCACCTTACTGCTGTTGCTTTTTTCTCCAGGCAGTTTCTCCTCCCCACGTTGCAGGGCCCTCCTTTTAAGCACCTTTGGCCTGATGAAAGGTTGCAGGTGCAAGTATGTTGCCTGACTCCACTTGCACAAATTAAACTGGACAACCTGACCCTCCATAGGCATTTGCCTCATTTCAGTACCACAGTGGTGAAATTGACTAGAAGTGTGTATTTCTCCTAGTTGCCTCGTCCTCGTCCCAGTCTTAAAGGCATATGATTGTGGCCCAGTGTGTGAGTGTGTGTGTGGAAGGGAAAATGACTTACAATAACCTACGAATGCAGAGTGAGGGTAGATACTATGTCTCACCTGAAGACATCCTCCGTCCCATTCCTGAGGTCCCTCCACCTAGGTGTTCATGCCTTGCATATCCACCACAGGATTACAATCCAAAAGTGATGCCCTTTCCCTGGACATCTGTGAGGAAGATCCAAAATTAGAAGATGGGAGGATGCCCTCAGATTCCTCACACCTATGATGTATTATACATTAGCTCCTGTCTTTTCAATTGATTTAGGTACTCATCCGTCTTGCACAACTATTTACATAACCAGACAAAACAGTTTCCACAATATAATTAGCAAGGGAGAATAGGTTTGACAATGAATGCAGGAGGAAACAACTCATCAAGTTAAAGCCTTACAATCCACAATTTGAGGAGAGATTGTAAGACCCTGATTAAGCAAACCAAGATGTCCTTATCAGAAGAAAACTAGGAAGCTTGGATGTTGGCTGCAAAGAGTCACAGGTTTTTTTTTAAAAAACAAATGTAGCAAGGTACACAGTCTGAAGGGAATCCATTACAAATGGCAATAATTGAGAGTACTTGGTTCAGTCATTTCTCATCAATCTATAATGATGATAGAATTCTGATGGTTTATTAAGCTTTACTACTACTCAAATAAACTATGCTGACTTTAATGTTCACTTCCAGAACTGCATAATGTATTAAAAAGTCATTGCCAGGGAAAGGCCCCAGTTCCATACAGAATCCCAGTGGATCATTCTAAGGAAAAGTCCTCAGTCTAGATCCCATCTTTTCTGTTGCTCTTTAATGCTATATTTAAAGTAGGAAAATTGCTGACTGTGTTTTGAACTACAAAAAGGGGCACTGATAATATGGACATCTACTGATCAATGTATCTCCTAGGTGCGAGCAGTATAATCTATGGTAAACCCCTCTTATCTATATTAGAGGGGTGGATCAACTATACAAATGTCGTAAGCCATCTACAAGCTGGCTTTTCCAAAGTTTAGAGCACAATAGATCCAGTCTTCAGGCTCAATTTAATCATGATTACACATATTTCAATCAAAGGGGGTGCTTCATATTGGATGTATTTTGATTTGATCTAAAAACTGCATTTAATGAGGTCCTGAGATCACAGAACTGTGGAGAGCTATGATCAAGAAAAAAAAAAACTTCTTGATAAAAGCCCTTTAAAAGCAATCATTGAATTGTATAATAACAATATGGCATCTGTACAATGGAGTGTGCGAGGGGCATGCACAAAAGAGTTAGTCAAGGATATATCCTGCCCCCCACCCTGTATAATCTGTTTTTTGATGGGATGAAGGATGAATTCCTGCTTCATACATCTGGTCCCCCTGTATTGTAGGACTGAAGAGTTTGTCGTTTAAAGTTTAAAAAATATTTAATTATTTCTTCTGCATCCCTTACGGTTTGACCAAACTCAAGAAGCACTTTGTTGGCTATTGAGCTTTGAAGAACTAACAATAAATAGAGATGAAACCACATTTCTGATGTGTGGGAAAAGTTGTAGTTGCCCTTCTCGATTACATCTATCTATATGGGAAATTAGAATGGAGGATGTTCCCTTTTTTGACTACCTGGGAATTAGGGTGGATTGTAATGGGGAAACGGAAATACCCTACTGAAAATGATGATCCTAGGAAGAAGGAATAACAATATTTTGAGCTTTTCTAAATCCTTTGCAAATAATATGTTACCTCTGGACTTGGAAATATATAGAGCACAGGCATTTGTAGCAGCCTTGTATGGAGAAGAGCTATTTATTTTACTTATTTATTTATGGTGCATTTGTTAGGCGCTTATACAGCAAGTAAATTGTGTTTCAAAGCGCCCACAGGGCAACAGGGAGGGAACATGGGACTGACAAGCATTAAAACACTGAAGGATAAAGATGGCCCTACTAGGCCTTGTGATCATTCACAATGTGCATGTGCAGAGAGAGGGGAGGGGAAGAGGGAGAACGGGGTAAGTGCTAGAAGTGCCTGTGCTTGTGGGTGAGCAGCAGATGTAAGTGCCCAGTGGAGCAAGTGCCAGGCTGAGGTCAGCTGCCAATAAATAGGTAAGCGCAGGCCTACAGTGGCATAGACCAATGGGTGTCAAGGCAAGTGCTGGGCGTGGGCTGAGGCTGAAGGTGATTGGGTGTGGGAGGCCAGGGCCCAGAAGGACACATACGGACCCTAGTTACCAATCGCAGCAACTGTGGGATTAGCAGAGGAGGGAGGATGGGAAAGAGGAGGTGAAAAGGAAAGTCTTGCGGATCTTCTGAAATTTAAGGAGATCCTGTTCAAGACAAGGAAGTGGGAGGCTGTTCCATAAGAGGGAGCAAGCTGAGGAAAGAGATTCTCCACCAGCCCTTTGGTTCGCTGGGAAAGAGAAACTCCTGAGCATAAATATCTAGAGGGAGAGTATTTAGTAAGAGTAAGTTTTAGATAGCGTGGTCCCTGGCCCCAGACTGCTCTATGGATGATTCAGAGGGATTTGAATTTGATCCTTGCAGCAACTTGGACCCAGAGGAGTGTTTTAAGGCTGGATAGATGTGGTCCCTAGGCTTGCAGCCAAGGATACGTCTTGCTGCCCTGTTCTAGATTAGCTGGAGACCTTGTAGAGAAGAAGAGGGTAGATTCAGGAAAAGGCTATTGCAGTACTATAGCCTAGAGAGATCTCGAGCTCCTGAGACATTAAGCTTCTGGGGAAAGTGAGAAAAGGGAAAAATTCCTTTGAGAAGGAAGAGTTTAAAGTGGGACTTCTTGGCCAGGTCCTGAATGTGAGGGAGAAAGGAAATAGAGGAGTCGAAGATGACTCCAAGGTTTCTGGCTAACAATGAAGGAGATAGGGGAGAGCATAGGGGAGAGCATATAGAGGAAAGGCAGGGTGAGGGGAAGAAAGAGAAAGAGCAGGAGTACCAATAGGAAGGAAGGATATCAGTCTTGCTGGCATTGAGGCAGAGATTTTTGGAAGTGCACCAGGACTGGATGGCAGATAGTCATTCCGGGATGATGGAAGAAGTAAGGAAAGGGGCAAAGGGAAGTTTGAAGGAGAGTTGTGTATCATCTGTGTAACACTGGAAGTTGGGGAGAAGGTGGAAATGAGGTGTGCCAGTGGAGCAAGGTAGGTGTTAAAGAGCCATTGAGAGAGGTTGAAGCCCTAGGGAACACCACAGGTGGAGAACGAGGTAGGGGAGGAGAAAGTGGCCAGAATAACCTGGGATGGACGGTCATTGAGGAAGGAGGTTAGCCAGTCCAGTGGCTGCTCCAAGATACGGAAGATATCATGGAGCTGTTTTATGAGGATGGAGTGGATGACCATGTCAAAAGCAGAGGAGTGATGAAATAGAATGAGGATAGCTGGAGAGTCAGAATCCAGTGATGCAAACAGTTCTTCATGGCTGTTCAGAAGAGCATTTTCAGTACCTCTGGATGCTTGCAATCCAGATTGATGGTTGTGGAGGCAACCAGCATGTTCAGTGTGTGAGTGTCATGACCACTGTGAGGGGGCACCAGTTGTGCCACACGCAGGCTCCCACCAGAACCCTGAGGGCCTTAAAACAACTGCAAAAGGGCTCCTGGAGCCAGTCCTGGCACCTTTGACACCAGACTCATATGTAAGAAGGAAGGGCTGTTCAAACTATGTCCCAATTATGTACATGGGCCTTTAAATCCAACATGGAAACACCCATACAGTCTAGTTCTAAGAACCAAGTCATGCAGTGTAGTGTTTTGGGTGTGGCATGCCTGGAACTACTTTCCCTGGTACTACTTTACCTGGGCTATATAAACCACACACTGCCTGCAGAACATGCTTCATGTTATTCTGCAACCAGCAGCGTGACGCTCACCGTGTCCAGCTCCTGGTCCTCAGCATCTTCCTGTAATCCTGTAAGAACAAGAACAAGAACAAGAACAAGATTATTCTGTCTTACCTAAGAAAACACCATCCAGCACTCAGCATCTCAACTGGGCTGCAATCTGTGGAAACGGAAAGAAGAAGAAACATCACTCAGCTGTTAGTACTAGCTTAAGGAATCCTGGTGAACCGCTACCACAACTGCTGTTCGAACATTGCAACCTGCAATAACGAGAAAGGAAAAAAACCTCATTAGAACGCGCTCTTCCAAAACATCGAATTCCATCAGTCTTACCTGAATCCCATCGAGTTACACCACGCTTCCATCCGGAGCACCACAGCAACATTTGCAAAGGAAAAGAGACATATTCATGTTTGCTTTAAATATTAAACAACCGTACAGCGCTGTACTACCTTAATGGATTCCGGGAGCCTGTTTTTCATCGCGCTCTCATTGTCAAGGGTTTTAACCCATGTTGAATTAATAGACTGGGTAGATGTGGGGATGAGCTGTCACCGCCCATTATTCTATCCCAGAACAAACTAAATCAATAGACTGGGTGGATGTGGGGATGAGCTGTCGCCGCCCACATTCACGCCAGAATCCAGGAGAACTGCGCAGTTGGCACAAGACCACTCCAAAGATACAACCTTCTTGTGGGGGGTTCCACATAAGCACTCTAATGTCAGGATGCCTATCAGAACAATAGCAAACATCTCCTGTCAAATTCAAGTGGGGGCTCGAAGCCGGGAATTCTGAATTAGATTTATCACTTGTGCAGCTTATTACAGTGTGCTAACTGACGGATACATACATCCGGTCGGATCACCACGCTGTGGTACGCTGTAAAGCACTCCTCAAAGGGACGCCCTAAGGAGACGGTCTGTCTTGCAAAATAAAATACAAACTTAAGGTGCCAGGAGGGAGATCAATCTCTAGAATGATGACCGTGGTAGACATGAAAATAGCGAGGGAGCACCTCTTACATAAGCTATTTGTGAGAGGTGAGTGGACTCATCAGGACCAAACGGTCTGGTTGCAGGCAATCGTGCAACAGGTCACTGAAACAGGGTCAGATATATGGAGAGATCAGGGTCCCCTACATGTGGCCCTGAGTGAACTATATATGGCCCCTAAAGCCAAAGATGAACATAATAAGATTGCCAGGATAGCGGCATATTTGTACCTATATATGGGAGCCATGCAGGACAAATGTGCTGAAGGCCAAGATCTGGCAAATAGGCAACAGATGGCATTAGAGAAGGCCCAATCTGATCTGGACTCTTCTGAACAGAGGCTGCTCAGGAGCCAGGAGTCAGAAAAGGACAGCAGACAGTACATCACTAAAATAAAGGAGGATATGGATGTGCTGCAACAGGAAAAGGCGGACCAGGATACCAGATTTCTGGCCTTGCAGAAGGAGTACCAAGAAGGTTTGGACTCCCTACTGCAGAGCCATAAAAAGCTGGAGCAACAGTTAGACTTCAATAGGGCATGAGCTGAGCAGGTAGTCACCCTGCAAAGCCACCTAGATAGGGAGAAGGCAGAGAGCAATAAACTGATTTTGAAAGACCTGGATACCCAGGCAGAGTTTGACCAGGAGCGCCAGAAAGCTGGTGCCTTCCAAAGGTACAGGGACGACCTGGCGGCACAGATGCCGGCTCTTAGTCAGGAAAGGGATACCTTAGGCCAGGAAGTCTGCCACTTAAAAACGACAATGGAAGAAAATCACCTGGCCCTCCAGGGACTGGGTGACCTCCAAAAAGAACACCAGAACTTGTTAGAGCACACCAGGAGGGTGGAGGATGCTCTGGCAAGAAAGGAGCAGGCCAATAGGGACACAGCTCAGGAGGTAACCCTCCTGCAGCAAAGACTGGCCCAGTACTCCAGGACCAATCAGGAGGCACAGGGAGAGAATGAGGCTCTCTGCCAGCACAATGAAAGGCTCCAGCAACAGGTAGTGATGCAGGAGAGACTGATAGAGTCTAGTAAGGCCTTAACTGAGGAACTGAAAGCGCAGGCTCTTGCATTGCAACAGGGAGCAGGGGCGGATAGAGATGAGGTTCGCTGGGAAAGAGAAACTCCTGAGCATAACCTCAGGAGCCCTAGTACCAGAGGCCTTCATCTCTCCCAGTCCCTGGACTCTGCCACCCCCATGTCCCCTCGCGCACATGAGCCCAGGGCCACGGGGATGGCAGATTACTATCCAGCTAGAAGTATGGGGTTCATAGGCCAGTACCTCCCAGGAATGGATGGGTGGGCATGCGGGTATGGGCACCCAAGCACAGTGCAATTTAGTGGGGAACCCCAGGAGAGTAGGCCCATTAAGAGCATCCTGAAAACATCTGCCCAGTTAGGTCAGTGGGGGGTACCCATCAAATCCTTGCAGCAAGGAGGGATCTGAAAACTCCTCTGAGCATTACAGGACACAGGAGACCAGGTCCCCACATTCTGCCAGCCATTCCCAGGCTCGCAGAATCCGGGAAAACCTGGAAGATCAGACGGGCATCTCTGGGAGCAGTGCTTCGGAGTCAGAGGATGAATGGACCAGGGTGACCCGAACCAAAAAGGCCAATAAGGCAAAAAGGACCTTGCGTAAGGACCCATTGAAACAAATAAAGGCAATAAGGAGTGTCATCACGCCTTATCATAAGAACGCCAAGTATTCTGTTTGGGAACACTTGGAGCTTTATGAGCAAATGATGGACACTTTCCATTTGAAGGACAGCAGTAGCTGCATCCAGTACGTCAAATGGACATTCTCCCCTGAATACTCCAGTTTCTTTGCGGGGCTGGAGGACCAAAACCATTCAAGATGGTCCACATATAGGGCAGCCATCTTGAAACATTTTTCTGTTCATAGAAATCCTCAAGAGACTTGCAAGGCAGCCTACAATTTGCAATGTGGGGAGGATCAGGCCCCACAAGAATTAGTGCAAGAATTGAAGTGTGCCTTTGCGCAGACCACCAGAAGGGTGCGCACGGACAGCAGAGAATTTGTCAATACTTTTTTCCATGCCTTGCCCAAATACATCATGACCCAGCTAGTGAGAGATTTTCATGAGAAGAGGTCACTAAACTGGGTCATTGAACAGGCTACCCGGATCTATGAGGTGCAGAACCCGATAGAAAATAAAAGTAATGCGCAGAAAAACCCCAAAACCAACAGCACCCCTGCTGCTGCCAAGGTGGCGGAGGTAAAGGTTGCCCCCGTTTTAGATTTGGAGATGGGGGGGCCTAAAAACCTGCCTGCACCAAATAATTCACAGCCCAGAAGGCCCTCGGGCCAGTCACAGACAGGGAGTCGAGGAGGTAGTCCCACAAATGGGGTCCCCCGCTCGCCTGATTTTGTAAGTCCCCGCTACAAGGGAAACCGACCCAGGGAACTTCCCTCCTAACTTCCCCCAGGAGGGCAGAAATTCACCAAATCCTGGGCAGAACTTTTTTCCCAGGTATCCACCCAATTTCCAACCCCAAAACCATCCATCCATCTTTCCCCAATTCCCTGAGCCCAGACCACCTAATCCGGGAGAGGGGAGGCCAAGGGTGGAGGGGTACCCAAATCTTCCCAACCCAGGGTATTACCAGAGAAGGGATAGCTACCCTTCCCGGGATCAGCCAGGGAGAAAAGAGAACCCTGTATTAACCTGAGCGGGTTTCCCAACTTGAGCGCCAGGTCCAAAATATGGCACGGGATCTGGGTCACATACTGAGGGCTCAACAGAACCCTCAGATGAGCATGCCACCGCAGAATGCTCCAAACTCTGGGCCTGGTGCTCCAGAACAATGATGGGGGCAGCACCCCGATAACCCACCGGTTCCCAGGGAGGAGGCACAAGGGGAAGAGGGGTGTAAAGCCTTGGAGGAAGCTTCCTTCCCAACTTGTAAACAGCCCCTGGAAAACCAGGAACCGGAAACAAAATCTCCTGCCCCTGAAAGTCTGCCACCCAAGGAGCAGAGAGGAGATAGGAGAAACAAAAGACCCAAACAGACCCACTTTGTGGAGGAGGTACAGGTCTTCCAATTTGAGGGAGAGGGATCCTCAGAGGACGCTAGGAAAAGGATCTTCTCCTTCAGGGATGGGGGAACTCCTCCCAAGGAAAAATGGGTCCCAAGAGATTCCAATCCAGACTGGGTGGATGTGGGGATTGAGCTGTCGCCGCCTATCATCCTATCCCAGAACCAACAAAACCAAAAACCCCTGGTTCAAACCCATCCTGGTGACTGCCTCCCAAAAGGCAGGGGCGGCCCAGAACCGGAACCAGGGGAACCTAAAATCGAATCAGCAGACTGGGTAGATGTGGGGGTTGAGCTGTCACCGCCCATCATTCTATCCCAGAACCAACAATACCAAAATCCCATGGGTCAAACCCATCCTGATGACTGCCTCCAAAAAGGAGGGGGAGGGGGGCAGCCCAGAACCCGAAACCATTTCCAGTTGCCAACTTTTTCTTTCAGATTCCCCAGGCTCTTCACAGAATTCTGTCCAAATCTCTTCTCTCGCCATGTCAAAAACCAGAAAGTTAGCCCACCAGTTGTCCAAAAATGTGCATTATCTGTGCCCCCTTGAGGAGAAGGAGGGAAGATACTATGCCCCGGTACAAGTACATGTGCCGTAATTAGCGCCTTCCCCATTCCCATAGAGCGCTATGGGGCAGAAATGGGAATGGGGAAGGGCAATGGCGGAAGGGGGATTTACCACCCCACCAACCTTGGAATGGGGCGGTAAATCCCCTTTCCGCCAAGGCGGTGCCGGTAATTTACCGGCATGGTCCAGGGTGCTAATAGCACCCTGGATCACCGCCTTCCGTGTAATGAGGCCCTTAGACTTCCAAGCTAAACAGAGACTACAGAACTTTGAACCAAGAAGGCCCACTGCAAGCAAAAGTATTTGTCAGCAGGCCTCAAAATCTTTTGCAAACTATTTCACAGCCGGGCGAGCTGTCTGAATTCTTTGCCAAGAACTTTTGCCAGTACCCAGAAAGCAGTGTTACATCCAGAATCCACTTGATCCGGACTAGAAAGCAGAGCAGTATCCAGAACCAGAGGCCGCTGTATCCAGAGAGGCTAGACCAGCAGAGCAGAGCTGACCCAGACGCTGTGAGCATCCGCCAGAACTGTGCAGAACCCAATCTCTTAGTTAAAATAATCTAATCCAAACTATTTTAACCAAATTAGAACAGCCTCCTAGAAATCGTGTCATCTGTCATTTTTAAAGCCGCACAACTGTCACCTGTCAATTCTGCAGCTGCAAGCTGTCACCTGTCATTTTGAGTTTACTTTAAATCCGAAAAACTACCTTCACAAAATCGTCTGTATCTCTGCAACCGTTTGTCCTAGGAACGAGATTTAACTTTCCTCTGAAAGCTTAGAACCGACTTCCTACTCCTTATACTTTTACCGCAATCGCGATTTACGCACTCGCAAAATTTACCGTGATTTGCGATTTGGCCTGATTTCGTCATCTGTAAAAAGAAAGCCGCTTTTGCCTGAACTGCTAAAATTCGTTTGCAAACTAATACCCATCCCTGAACCATTGTTAGGGCTGACCTGAACTGATTTAAAGTGTCTACCACTCACCCTGAACCTCCTATAGGGAATTAAAAGCAATTTTAGCATTTTTCACTTCCTTGCCACCACATTACAAAGCACTCTTGCCCGTGTTTTAAAAAGCATACTTGGTGTCTAAGCTTGCTGGGGGGGGAACTGAATTCTGTATTGTATTTGATTGTATTCCTGTGTGTGTTACTTCCATCTCCTTGCATTGCATATGGGGGGGGGGGGTGAATTGCCACCAGGGGAAAAGTGAACATATTATCTCTTGTGAAACCATATCAATTTATTTTCTGTACTGCATTTATTCCACCTTGCATTTCCTTGAAACCATAAAGCATTTCAGCTACCTCATCCTCTATACTACTTCTAAGTAACCAAATCAGTTTACCAGTAGAACATTATCCATTGTTGATCACTGTCATATTTTAAGTTTGATATCCAATATTAATTTATTATAAAAGTGTGATAGATATATATTGTTATATTTCTCAAATAAACCTTTTAAATTTGCAAAACAGACCTACTTCTTGGCTCAGTGGGGTCAGGGGGATTCTAAGAGAGGGGTTTTATATAAGGGTTGTCATCCAGAGTACATGAACTGGACCTAAAAAGATATCAATAAGGGTTTCCCTCAGCATCCCAGACTAGGCATTGACTTAGCTGTAGTGTTGAAGTGAAGCCGCTTAACATCATCCACTCGCAGCACCACAGCAGCCAGTGAGGAGAAGAAGAAGGAAACACAGGTTAGCTTCAAAAGACAATAAAGGCGCTGCGATGAAATAGAAATGGTTTATTTTTGAAGTCACTCTGCCTTCATAAAGAAATTATTTCCGTTATGGTTTGGTCCTTAATGGAAATAATGTCTTTATGAAGTCAGAGTGACTTCAAAAAGAAACAATTTCTTTTTGAAGTCATAGGGCTCCCCTGACCTCATGACATGGAGGCCACCATCCTGGGGTCTTCCATTTCATGGGGTCAGGGGAGCCATCGGACTTAAAAAAAAGTTTCTTTTTGTAGTCACTCTGCCTTCATAAAGAAATGTATGTGTTACAGAAATCATGTATTCCTGAATGCAGAGTGAATTCAAAAAGAAACATTTGAAAAAAGAAGTGTAAAAAAAAATGTTTTCATTTTTTTTTCTCCAAGTGGGGCCGCCTCCCAGGACATGTGCTAGCGGGGCTCCCTGCACCACAGGGGTTGCAAGGGCCCCCATTACGCCAGTGAACCTGCATCGCATCTAGATAGGATTGTGAAGGTTGGTAAGTGTCACACATGGATAGAATCATTAATGCTAGCAAGAGCCACACCTGAATAGAATTGTGAACATTCGCCTGCATCACATCCAGACAGGATTATGAATGTCGGCCAGTGCCACATATAGATAGAATAGCGAATTTTAGCCATTGCCACATCTAGACTGCATTGGGAATAATATCAATGCCATATTTAGATAGAATTTTGAATGCCTGCTTGATTTGCATCTTGACAGGTTAAAGGTAGGTCAATGCCACACCTGGATATAATAGTGAATACTGGCATGCGTCATATGTAGACAGGATTGTGAATTTTAACTAGGGCCGGATCGACACAGAAATGCAGAGATATCCATGAGCCACACCTAGATAGAACTAGGAATTTTATCACATATCACCTCTAGATAGCGAGGCCAATAACCAACCAACTAACAATCTCACCCCTCTGCATACAATGCTCAAATTCTAACCAAACACAACCATAACCCTAAAGCACAACAAACCACACAAACTTCACTACACCACAACAACAAAACAAACCACACATAGCTTTGCACAACAGCACAAGATGGCTACCGACCGGTAGAGCACCCCCATGCTCAACGAACAGTGTTAACCGAACTGAAGCTGCCAACAGCACATCACTGCTCTCCTTCCCCCATCCCGCTCATTCCCACTAACTTCACCCCCACCCCCTTTTTCTTTTTAAATCCGCCAGAGCGCCAGGGGACCACTGCGGTGGTGATAGTGCATGGTACAAATATCCTTTAACATTAACATTAACATTAGGCACTGATAGATTTGCAGAGAGTGTAGAGGTGCAAGGCCCACGTGTGTGGGGGGAGCAGGCTCTACACCAGGAGGCTGCTTCATAGTTTTAGGAGGGAAATGCTAGGGGCCCTCCAAGACCTCCTCGGCCCAGACAGACACAGACAGGAGCCTCACTGGGAGGGCCTTGTTGGTGTGGGCCGACTTCTGCCTGGCGGTGCCTCCGATTGGATGAAGAAGCCAGGGGCTGCCCAATAAGCAAGTATGCAGACTCACAGTGAAGTATTTCCTCTGCACGAAGAGGCGGTGGTCATTTTGGAGTGTATTTTCATAATATTACAACCAATGGCTCTTTTCATAATTTAAAGGCAGCATCTTTTTAGAGGACTCCCCAGTTATGTGCAGCACTCAGGCATCAATTCGGCAAAAAAAAAGAAAAAAAAACAGATGCAGGAGCGCAAGCCTCGTGCTTACAACATTTACAAATTCCTTTATTTTCAGGTAATAAGCTTCACAAATGCCCATCAGGGCTTACCTTTGGTGCGGACAAGGAGCATGATGTTGCTGTCTTGGCTTTCTGTGCTATGGGAGCATTGTAACACCTCAACAATACTCATAACAGAAAACAACATTTTTAAAAGGTTACCCCCATTCCCCTCAAGCACACCTAATATTCATCTTCATTTGGAGCATGGCCTCACATCAATTATTGATGGGATAGCACTGAAACCAAATGGATACCAGAAGATAGGTTCACTTCCCTGGTTCAAATATATTAGATATCAATGAAATATGTTTACCCTAGAGGAGCTTTGGTTAAATCCTATTTGAATTACTAATATAATTAGGCAGAATATTATTGATGGCCATGCCGCTTGGTCCCTGGAGAAGTATATTAATAGGTGCCTGGATCTTTTTACTGGGTATGCTTATTTATCCAACAAACAGGAAACCTCTGTGGAAGAGTACATTTGGCTGATTAATAATTTATTTCCAAGTTCTTTATATTTGAAAATGCTCCTGGGTACATTGTCAATTGCTTCAATTAGGTCCTGCTGGAATACATCCAAACTGGGCTGTTGTCCACTTTTCCCAGAGGTTGTGGTAAGATAACAACACTCACTTTACGATGTCCAGTGTATAATAACTTAAGCAGCAGAAATGTACAATCATTCATATCAAATATAGGCATTTGTTCTTTCAACATGGCTAAAGACCTTTGCAAAGAAATCAAAAGCAATGTCTCCCCCGCCAGGGTACTATCATCTTATATGCTCATTATTTATTGAATATGTTACATTCACTTTTATGGTTTATACAACCAAAATAAAGATTTCCAGATGATGATGAAAATGTCCCATATATATTATTTTAAATATAATGAACATATTTTAATTAAAATAGCCTGTTTCTTTTCCCAGATTGTGTGGTGAAATTATTTTTGTGAGGGGTATTAGATAGATGCCATTTATTCATAAGATATGAACCATTATAAAAATACATATGCATTTCTAATCCAATTCATTACCGCCTCATACCACACCCCATTATCCTTGCCAAGCGCCCATGCCCATTCTGGACACACCCATCCGGTTCTTCCACCTGCAGAGCTCTTCATTTTTCTGCTTTCCCGTTTCTATCTCACAGTCCACTGCCCACATGGCCTTCAGAACCCTTCTGATTTTCAAGCTGCCCCAGCTCTTTGCTTACTTTACTTATCAACCAAGTCCACCTCTTCCTTCTGAGTGGTGTTCTGTGCTTGGCATTTCCTATGCACCCTCTTTTGTGGGCATCACAGGAAATCCGGTCCAAAGACCCCATACATTGGGACTGTGGGCCATGCTCTGTGTCTGCAGACACTGAAAAAACATGGAACCATGTATGTAGACCTGACTTAGGGTTTGCGGGCCACCTCCATGTCTGCAAATCCCCTATAGATGTAGTCATCATGTGGAGATTAGCTCAGGCCCAACATGGTGTTAAGTTTGCAGAAAGGAGTCTACAGGTTTTTCAAACAAAGAGCTGGTTTTATTGTTGTCATTTGGGGCATATTACTCTATTCTGAGGTTTTTGTAATAGGTTAAGCATAATGCCCCTTCAAGAACAGCTTTTTCACTGAATTGAAGTGTTTTTTTTTAAACAGAGGGTTAACCATAATTTAGCTACAGATTTTCCACTGTCATTACTTACATATATTAATAATATCTATTGTTCAATACAAATACAGTGACCATTGGACAAAGCAGATCATGCCCTGGGGCACTGCAGATATTCTCACTATGCCCACTGCACAGCTGAAGGTCATGCACTGTACTATCAAGCAGGTATTATCATTTGTGTGCTTACAGATAACATTACAAATACACCTTTAGCATAAATGGTGCCTCATCCATGACCTTAACCTATATCGTTGAAATGAACAATTTTAAAAACAAGCACAATACAAAAAGATAGACATTGAAACAAAGGTGCATGTGAACCTATTAACCAATATGTTTCTTTCGTTCTGGTAAAATACCCAGGATACTGTTTTGTTTGTTTAGTTTGTTTATTTATTTGTATGGTGCACCCTACCCAAAGGTATCTGGGTGCCTTTAACACATAGGTTACAAGTAAACTTTCAGCTTGGTTACAGTAGATGTCAGTATACAGTATTTAATGGTATATATGGAAGATGAACAATTGTACAGAATTAACAATTTACAGATGTGCAAAACAAAGAATTCTACACAATTTACAATATACAGTGGGTGATACAATGGATACCTATATACAAATGGGGTTGGTGTAGTAGGTCTGGTAGGTGATGAATATTGGTGTGATAGCAGGAATCGGACGAGTGGGGTCACAGGGGCTGAGCAGGGCTCTGATTATCCAGAGATGTCATTGGATACCAGCCAGGATATGTTTATTGTGCCTGAACACGGAGAAGTGTTGGTTGGTTCTCAGATAAGGGGGTAGGGAATTCCAGGCTTGTGCTGTCTTGACAGGGAGACTACTCCCTCCTGATTTTTTTAAATTTAAATCTAGGCACGACAAGGCAGTTAGAGTTGAAGGTCCGTGTTGGACGTGAACTAGATTTTTTCTTGATTCTCTCGGTAAGGTAGATAGGGGCAGCATGATTGAGGGTTTTTGTGCGTTAGTGAAACGGTTTTGAGCAAAATGTTGTCCTTGGTAGAGAGCCATTTGACCTGTCTTCTCGGATGGGATATATGTTCTCTCTTTAGTATACCATGGTCTGCTCTAAGGGCATTGTTCTGCAGGATTTGGATTTTGTTGGTGATATAATTGCTTGCACCCAGGTACAAAAAGTTACAATAATCCAGTTTGGAGAGGATAAGTGCTCTGGCCAGGGTTGTAAAGCTATCTTTAGACAGGAAAGGTTTGCATGCCCTGATCAATTTACAAGTGTAGGCTGTGGTGTATGCCATGGCATTGACTTGTTTGTGGAATGAGAAAGTGGAGTCGAGGTAAAAGCCTAGAGTTTATACTTCTTTTACCACTTTGAGCGTATTGCCGTCAATATTGAAGGCAGCGTAGTTTGGGCTCAATTTGTTAAGGTTAGCTGCAGTTCCAAGTATTAGTAGTTGGGTCTTGTCATCATTCAGGCATAGGCCGTGTGCGGCCGTCCAGGCCTGAATGATGAGGTATATTCTATTCACCAAGCCCAGGCTCTTGTCATAATCTCCTATGAGAGGTAGGAGGATCTGTTTGTCATCTGCATAGTTAGTGTAGGTGACACCCAAGTGGTCCAGATCATAGAACAGAGGCTTGATGAATATATTATACATTGTCAGGGATGCGCATGAACCTTGTGCAGATTTTGTTAATAATTAAAGTAGCAAAGCACTTAAAAATACAATCAGAAGATAATTATGAGAAAAGATAAAGACCAAATAAATTAAAACAATGCTGAAGATCATTTATTTATACAAAACACACAATTACTCAGTATTAAGATATTAGTTATAGATATGTACTAATTAAAGCGATTAATTCAAATCATTGAGCATTGCAAGGCATCTCCAGTTTCATAAGAATCATTTCAAAATGGCCATGGTTTGATGGTCTCATGTATCCTTCTCCTACAGACCAGGAAAGAGATAATACATTATTTATTTATGTATTTTCCTCCCTGGTAAAATGTTTTTTTTTATAAAATCAAAGAGAACTAGATCACTGCGAGGCATTAATGATTTTACGGTGGGTAAAAAGAGCAACCCATTGAGAGTCACATGATTTTTAGGTTGGCAGAACACAAAGATACTGCGAGACAGATGTGCATTTTAAATGGGACAGAGCAATAAATGACTGAATGGTTTACATGACTTTAAAGCGAGGAGAACATCAAATCTCTGAGAGACAAAAGTGATTTGTAGGTGGGGAAAAATAATAAAACTAAGATTTGCACATACATTTTAGGCTGGGAAGGAGTACACAAAGCCACATGGCACATATTATTCTTACAACCGCAGAGGGGCCCACGTGATGTTTAATCTTAGGAGAAAACAAAACTACTGCTTGATTCTTTTTTTTCAGGGAAAACAGCAAGTCACTGGGAGAAACACAATGTTTTGAGTTTGGAAAACAACAAACCAATCAGAGGCATGTGTCATTTTTTATGAAGAGAATACAAAACTACTGAGAGGCACAAGTGAATTTTAGGCGGTTTAGAACACCATATCATTGACATACATGTTTCCTTTTTTGGTGTGGGACAACATCGATCCACTGAGTGACATAAATGATTTGTATGTATCGGAATACATCAAACATCTGAAAAGAAAATATATATTTTTGGTTCAGGGAAAAATGTAGAGACACGTGCCTTTTTCAGTTACAGGTGAACACCAAATCACTTAGTGTTACCCAATTTTTGGTAGGTTATAGAACAGGCCACTGAGAGCACACCTAATTCTTAGTAGGTGTAACATCAAAAAATTAAGAGGCTTGCAGGTTTTTTTGTTGTTGTATTTTTGTGATCCTGGATGTATTAATACAACCTTACACAACATTAAATGTACTTTCATTATGAGACTAAAAACCTTTCAAAACATCACATCATTATAAGAAATTATCAACAATAAAATAGAAAGTTATCTAAAGTACTTATAGCACCATCACAATTAGATTAACAATATCTGAAATGTATCAAATGTGCTTCATCTAAGATTTTCAGCACAGCGATCATAGATCGGATTTCCTGCCCGCTAGAAATTCTGGTAACTAAAAAAAGAGTTATGAATACAAAGACTCAAATATTGGGTTCTCACTCCTTTCAATGCCGTACAACAGTATAGTATTATATGCTTGCTATTTGGATTGCTGTTATATACTTACAAAGAGTGCATCAGACATCATATTCATTTTCATGCCCTCTGACTTGACAGATCTCTCTAGTCGGGAGAACATTGAGTCTATTTCATAGGAATTGGGCTGCACAGTATGAGTTTGGGAACTTCATCAAGTAATTTGGTAATCTCCCCAGGCTCTTATCCAATGGTGACAAAGTGTAGTAAAAAGTGCATTGCCTCATTGTTGTCATCATGGCTATCCAATCTGATTTTATCATGGCCTTCTTGACTTCATGCGGATATCTTATAAGGCCCTCAGTTGTTAAATCCACAGCGGATAGGATCATGTTGACTCTTAGCCTTAGCTTAGCAGCAATTTATCTCACTGATTTCAAGATATGTGCCAAATTGGCATACAGAGAGTCATCCAAGGGGACCAAACATTTTCTGTATAATGCTACAATTCTTAGATCCACCAAGGAGCTCAGTGAGGTTAACCCTAGCTCGAACTTTAATGAGGTTATGTGTACACAATCAGGTAGGCCCAGTGCTCGTTTCCATACTCGGGACTCAAACTTAACAGAAGGAAGTCAATGTAGGTTGTCATTATGCTTGATTCCACATAAAAGGCTAAGTATAACCTTCATTTATAAAAGAATATCAAAGGCTGCAGAGAAAATGTACAGTATTTTTGTTTGATTTTTTTCATCTGGGCGCCTACTTGTACAACCTTCATCAGCAGATTCTACATCAACTTCTGTCTATTATCTTCTGAACTTAGAGTAAAACCAAATATGTCATGGACATGGAGGGTGTTAAATCTTGGTCTCCCATATACCATTTAAAGCCCATTGGGGGTCATTACGACCCTGGCGGTAAGGGGTTAACAGTGCCGTAAAAGGCTGCAGCGCTGTTAACCCCTTAGCGCCTAATTACGAGGTCCCTTTGCGGGACCCTACCTGAACGGCTGGTCTGGACCAGCTGTTAAAGTAGGGACCCGCAAAGGGACCTTCGAGGTAATTACGGTCCTGCAATTTGCGGGACCGTAATTACCGCCTTCCCCAGTCCCAATGAACCCTATGGGTCAAAAATGGGAATGGGGAAGGGCCAATGTTCAATGGGGAATTACCACCTCGCCAACCTTGGAATGGGGTGGTAATTCCCCATTGAACATTGGCGGACTCGTCACAACACCGGCAGCAACCATGGTGCTAATAGCGCCATGGGTTACCGCCAGTGTTGTAATGAGAGCCATTGTCTTATTCTTATTATAGGTAAATCTCATGATCTTAGTTTTTGTTTATTAATACATATATAATTTACCCAAGCATACTCCAAAATAGCATTTCGTTGTTCCTGTACTCCAATTTGAGTCATATCCATTAATGCCACATCATCTGCATATGCTAAATACAGTATTGTCAGGTTTAAATTGTTTGGAGGAGCAAATGGGAAACTTGCCAAAAAGGTACCTAACTCAGATAAATACAAATTAAATAGAAAGCCTGCCTGCACAAAGCCCTGCCAAAGGCCCCTAGGAGCCAAGATAGCCTTTGTCGTTTCACCCAGCCCATTCAACCTCACTCATTGGGTAGTGTGATCCTGAAGATGTATCAGAATTATTAATAAGTGATTCAGTGTTTTCCACTCCTTTAACTAATGCTTGTGTAAAATCAACTGTAGCAAAATACAGGAGCATATTTTCCTGGGGTGAGAGCATCTTCTCTCAACCAACCTACTATTAGGCCATTCAAATCAGTGTCATTCCGCAGCGGAAGCCTGTTTGATATTTCTGCAGATGCCCCGAGTCGGCAGCCCATTGCTTTAAATCTTTTAGGACCAACACCACAAATAGCTTACAATCACTAGCAATGAGTGAGATTGTTTGATATTGTGAGGACATGTTCTATCACCCCTCTTATAGATTGGTATGATGATTGCAGTAAGCCATGAAGGTTGTATCTTCCTAGCCAGTAATACAGATTTAAACAATTAGCCCAGATCACTGGGGCTAATTTAATATGTGCATTTCATAAGCCATTTGGTCTTGCTGCTCTGGAATTGGAGGATTTCTTAATCAGGCTCTCAATGTTGTCCACTGTCATAGTGAGATTCCACTCATGATTCTCCCTAACACTATGTGGGCCTCATTACACGGAAGGCAGTAAGGGTTAACGGTCACCGGTAATGGTACCGGTGACCGTTAACCCTTACTGCCTTCTACGAGGTCGCTTTGCGGGTTGGTACTTTAACGCCTGCTTTTTAGCGGTTTTGCGGTACCGTAATTAGCACCTTCCCCATTCCCATTATGCCCTACGGGGCAAAAATGGGAATGGGGAAGGGCAATGGGGGAAGGGGGAATTACTGCCCCGCAAACCTTGGAATAGGGTGGTAATTCCCCTTTCCTCCAAGGCGGTGCCGGTATTTTACCGGCATGGACCAAGGTGCTAATAGCCTACCGTGTAATGAGGCCCTGTGTATCAGTCTCTGGTTGCTTATATACTTCTTTAAAGTGATTAATCCATTCACTTTCAGAAATCGAGTTATACTGCAGGCAACTCTGCACCTTTTGCATTAAATTTATCAGTTCCCAAACATTTCCATAGTTTTTTTGGTTAATACTTCAAGGTTCAGCCAGCCCTCTTTCTGAGCTATGTGTGCTGTACACCATCTTGGCTAGTTTTTAAAGCTTTGCCTGAGGTGTTTCTTACTGGCTAAATAGAGATGCACATTCTCGCCTCTCCTTTTTAAATCACAGATTTCTTTTCTTAATGACTTATTTTTTAATTGTTTCACCAATTCAAAGGGCTGTGTGCTTCTGCAAACACTGAACTTGTTAGTACTGCTCACCCTCTTGCACTTATCAAGGAAGGCATCAAGGGTACACAGAGACAAGTAGGCTGCTCTTTCACTTTCTGGTAGATCATCAAGGAACTGATACGCTTGATCATAAAAACCGTTCGAGTTGCCTAAACATTTAGTTGCAAAGACTTTGGTCCATTGACTTTGGCCCAGGCCTCTTGATTTGATTTCCTCACTGTAGTTACTTTTTCTAGATTGCCCTGCTTACTTACTTACTGCTCAACTTTTGTCTAACTTTGTCTTTCCCTCCCTTTTAAATTACTTGAGTGCCATTTTGCTCACACTTCATTTTGAACTTAACTATTGGGTGTGGTGTAGTGTATTAAGATTGTGATTTTTCAACTGCTTGATAATAGTGAAATGTTTTACAACTGATGTGTAAATAAATGTATATTCTTTTACTCAGAAACCTTGAGTCAGTGTTTGTTTGAACCATAGTAGTTGCTGTCCTTGTGAAATTATTGATACTGCTCACGTTACTCTTGAGATAAGTCTGGCTGCTCAGCCATTGCTGCCACTTTACTGTGTAGTACAGGCTTGTACAAAAGGTGAATTTGTACTGTCACTTGTATTCTCAATTGTGTGTGGTGTTCCCAAAGGCAACTGCATATGATTCTCCCTAACAAATGTCATCATGCTGCCACAGAGGACAGCAAGCACACTTAGAGTGCAGTGTACTGGAAACATGTTTGTGTTCCACCGTGTTCTTGTAGGACTCCATAGTGCAGATGCTGAAAAGGGCATAGGTCCATCTCGCCATGCGGGCAGGATGGTTGAGGCTCCCTTCCCCAAGCCTCTCTTGCACCAGCAGCTTCTGTCTGACATCTGGATGGAGAACATGTGTCTGTGACTCTTATTAGTGGATCACTCAGCTCACACATCAATGAAGAATGCAAATAGTTGTAATTTTAGTGTGATTTGTAGGACACATTGATCATCGTCACTTCAATTTCACCTTCCAGCTCTGATTTCCTCCTGAGGCTATGCCCATTACATTTGTCCCTGTAACCTCAGACCCTGATCAGCACCATCACTGGATCCAAGGACCTGGTGCAGTTACTTGGTTCCGGGGCCTCCTGCCCTACCAGTTTCACACACCATGGGTTAGGTGAGGCACGACTCACAGCATGCACCTTCTTGTGGTGGGCAGAACACCACAACACACATTCCCCTACCTAATGGCAGCTGGCTGTGCCACATAGGCTGTCTTTGGTGTTCCACAACTGTCAGCATGGGATGGGTGTGGGGCGCAGGGCTCATAACTATGTCCTTCCGGCAAGCACTCCCCAGGTGGTGTTTTGTTGCAGATCATGAAAGCACCCACTTGACAACAAAAGAGGTACCATGCTGGGGCAACAGGGCCAGGCTCAGTCCCAGCCACCCATGTTCTGTTCACCCAGCATGGCCTCAAAATATATGTGGGGTGACGCTGAATGTAACTATCTCACTAGACAGGGACGAAGTAACTGAAAAGGATTCCCTCAGTAAAAGCACATGGGGGGAAAGGGTCCAGTACTGCAGACACATAAAGCGGTGGGTGCAGGAAATGTGTACAGTAGGCCGACTCTCCAGCATAACTCAGGGTACTCAAGTCCTTCTGTTCAGGGTACACCACATGGATGGTGTTAGACTAGGAGCATCCACTGGCATGGTTTTATTGGGCAAACTCTGAGTCGGGAACTTGGGAATGCAACACAAAGCGGGTGGTTGACTCCATGCAACAAAGAGTATCATTGTGAATCCAATATTCAAGAAGTACAGTGATTGACAGATAAAGCGTACTTTGAAGAGTGAGTTGAGGAGGACATGATTCCTTCTAGAGATTAGCATGTGAGGAGTTCTCACAGTAGGCAGTCTGGTCAACCGACACAGTGGATTCACTTGCAGGACCAAAACCAGGGTACATCCAGTCAGCATAGGGCAAATTACCTCTGCTGTGGTGCAATGCGACTGACTCTAGGTTGGCTGAGAAAGGTGCGGGGGCAGGGGCTATTCACCCTGATAAAGGGTGTTACTTAGCTCTGGCTCCAGTTTTGACATTTCCACATGGCCAAGGGTGATTGACCACCACCACACACTCCACTGGCAACCATCCCAGCATCCTTCAGGGAACACCAGGGCAGATACAGGGGAAAAATGCCCCAGTGCCCAGTGCGGCTGCTAACTGGGGTGAACTGTTCTGTCTGTACCCCAACACATAGCACCGCCAAGCGGGGAGACCCACAAAGGGTGTGAGGAGTCTGCAGTGATGTTGGTTATGCACCCTACTCATTTTGTGACACATACCAATGTGTGCAAGTTGGTGAGTTAAACCAAAGGATGTGGCACTATGTATGTGAGGGCCAGCATACACCAGCTGGAGTGTGATCCTGTTGCACTGTGAATTTATTCATGTATTGTTTGCTTCTTAGGTGCTTATACAGAAAGTAAAATACAACTGTGTTGTTGAGGTTTTGCATGAGCGTGTGTAACAGGTCCCGAGATGTGGTGCACTAGCCTGGCCAGGATGATGGCAGAGGCTACAGTGGTGGTTGTCCATAGCATTCCTGACATGCTAATCATTTGCCCAACATGTATATGGGTCTAGATGAATATACAGACCATCCGGTGTCTGGTTTCCTCTAACATTTCATTCAGGATAGCTTGTGTGCAGATTTTCCTGTTTAAATTGATGAGGCAAATGATTACAGTTGTTGCATGGCACTGGGGGGGCACACAGTGGTGGTGTTGTGGGCAGGTAGGCTGTCATTTTGTGGGGTGTTTCAGATGGAGACATGGAGATGGGAGGCTTTTGAATCATTGCTTACAGTTGTTGAATGGTACTCAGGGGGACACATGGTGATGGTGTTGTGGACGGGGAAACTGTCCCTGTGTTGGATGTTTTTCAGTGCAGTGGTCTGAGTTGAAAAGTGCCAGCTGCATGAGTGCAGAGGAAGACATGTAGATGGGAGGCTTGTGAGTCTTTGCTTGTAGTTGTTGCATGGCACTCAGGGAGGCACACAGTGGTGGTGGTGTTGTTGGCAGGGATGCTGTCACTGTTTGGGGTTTTTTTCAGATCTTGGCCTGAGGTGAGCAGGTCCAGCTGCGTGGGTGCAGAGGGTGACATGTAGCTGGCAAGTCATTGCTTGCAGTTGTTGTATGGCACTCATGGGTGGCACAGCGTGGTTCTGTTGTGGGTGGATAGGCTGTCACTTTGTGGGGTGTTTTTCAGCGTGTTGACCCTGAGGTGAGCAGATCCAGCTGCATGGGTGCGGAGGGAGACATGGAAATGGGAGGCTGGCGAGTCATTGCTTGCAGCTGTTAAATAACACTGAGGGGGACACGTGATGGTTTTGTGGGTGGGGAAGATGTCACTGTGTGGGGTGTTAGTGAGTTGTTCTAAAAGGAGCAGGTACAGCTGATTGGGTATGGAGGGAGACATGGAGATGGAAGGCTGGCGAGTCATTCCTTGCAGCTGTTAAATAACACTGAGGGGGACACATGGTGATGGTTTTGTGGGTGGGGAAGCTGTCACTGTGTGGGGTGTTAGTGAGTTGGCCTGACAGGAGCAGGTACAGCTGATTGGGTATGGAGGGAGACATGGAGATGGGAGGCTGGTGAGTCACTGCTTGCATTTGGTGCAATTTCACTCAGAGGGGCACAGGGTACAGTGTCATTGAGTGCCTGGATGTGTTAACTGCTCTGACGTCTTTTTCTTTCTTCTGAGTCATTCTGCTATGAGAGAGGGTTGATGCAATACAAGAACACAGGGCTTTGAAATCTCTTCATGCTGCACCTCGGCAGTCTAGGCTGGATTCAGCACCTACAGAGAAGTACATTGCTACATGACTGAGGACAGCTGAAGCATACTCTCAAGGCAAAAAGCTCAGGTGAGCTGAGCATCTGCCATGAATTGAACTCGCACTTTTCTCAGTCTGTATGACTATTTATATGTAGGTGTGTTTTATGAGCTGTATTGTTGGCAGGGAATGGAGTAGTCACTCTACCTATATATTAGGGTGAGGCACACATAGGGAGGCCAGAGCAGTGGCTAAGGGAGCGGAAGCATGAATTGAGCACCCTGAATGTGCGCTACACCGTGCCCCGAGTGGCTATGTGTGCTTTGTTATACTTTACCTCAGCTGGCGTGGCAGGATTACTGAATGGTGTGAGCAGTATTAGTGAGAGCGGGTAGGCACTGTCACCTGCAAATGTGTAAATGGTTTTTGTTAGCATTTATTCTCATGGGCTGATATTCTGCATGTCAGGTGACTACTTGCATGTGCATGATAGTTGATACTCACCGATGAGCCAGGTTTTGGCAAAGGTTCCCGATGCAAAGGCCTGGTATAGTGGAGAATGGCAGTAAATGAAGCTACCATATGTGCTTCCAGGAAAATGTGCATTCACAAGCATGATAACTCATATCGCAGATGGCTTGTGCATTGATTGAATGCCACTGCTTCTGGTTCTGTTACATATGCTTGGTCTCTCGGGGTCTGTAGCGCAACATGCGTACAAACAATGGCTCCCAGTATCATGTGAACTGTGCTATGGCATAAATCTCCTGGCACACACTCTGTCTTGCCTGCAGTGTGCGTGGCATGTATATGTCCCTATGCACATATGATGTTATGCAGCACAAGACCTGGTGTAGGCACTGGGATTGCGTGGCTTGTGATATGCCCCCAATGATGGCAGTGGTGTGCTGGAACGTGGTGGCTTTAAGCACCTTCTCCAAGGGTGTGATTACATGGGAGCAGATGATGTTTGATGCAAGGTCTTCCTCCCGCTCCCTGACCATGTCTAGGATGACATGGGGAGGGAATCTGTACCTTGCATACACCTCGTCATCTAGGTGTGCCTTTTTGCTCAGGGAAGTTGCAGTTAGTAATTCATTATTTGGATTATGTATGTGCTTGACTGGGCGTGTTGGTTTTTTACATGACGCATCCTCATTTCGTCCAGGTAATTCCTCGTTCTTCCTCATTTTGCACAAAGAATGGGGAATATGTATGTTCCTCCCCCAATCTGTTTCTTTGCACTGGCCTTTCCACACTTTGCACAGTGTGCTCAACACCACACAAAGTAGGTAAGGACCAGCGCAAAGTGCATGCAGACCCACACAAAGACCCATCCATGAATCAGCAACATGAGCTTTGCGTGCTGCAAAGTGCACTTTTTCCTGTAAAGTGCCTTTCCGACGCACAAAACGTTCTATAAATCGGGCCTTAAATGTATATAGGTGTGGTGTAATTGCGTAGGACATACTTGTTAGCCTTAGGGATGTTTTGAGGCTCTGTGGTGAATCCCTATGGGGGAGATTTAGGGATGGTAATGATACTGGATTTGTGTTCATGTGTTGTTAAGGCAGTTTTAGGTGTTTTAATTAATTGATTTTAGAGATTTCACAGAATTGTTTATGAATGAGTATATGATATAAGTGATAAAAAGACATGTTTGTCTATGACTAGTACAGAATAAAATACTCCTTTCCTTACTTAAGTAAGAAATGCTATATTTTTTTCTATATTCAAAATAATTCATACGGATTTACAGATACACTGCATGCAGTATTTCTGTAAATCCACATCAGTATTTCTGTAAATCCAAATCTATAACAGCACGTATGGCATAGATAAGTTGAATGTACGCAAGCAGTAACTGTTATCACTGCATGCCTATAAAAAATGTTCCAAATTCTAATGAGGCCCAAAATGTAAACTAATTTGGGCTGTCTGAAAAACCATAATACTGCATTCTATGGCGCTCTTGCTATGCCGACAGCGCCCGCTTAAAAAGTGTAGGACGCGGCTACCATCTGTATTAGAATACAGTAACAAGTTCGATTCTCAGCACGGCTGGTTCTTCCCTTTGTCCTTCTAAAGTCTGCAAATTGAGAGCCATTCATGTCGATGAATATGTCACTGTAAGGTATAGTCATTGCCAGCTCAATAGCCGAACCTGTGCAGGCGCCCCAAGTGCTGCTGAACTCGTGTCATTGTGCAGGACGAATGCATTCAAACGCTTCCTTTCATGGTATTAAACAATAGGCTAAAGGTGTACAGTAATTCCACTGCTGGGGATTGCCCTGGCAGTTTGCTTTGGACGCCATCTGTCAGTATCACAGATGAGTGGTATTCGGCAAAGCTGAAAACAAATTTTCAAACACTGCTAGGATGTTAAAATAAAACAGCAACTGTACACTACTGCCACACAATAATGGAAGCCACATTAAAATAAAATCAGGGATCCGGTTCATTCTTTACACCATTTAGGCTTGTTTTGATATCTGTGGTTCACATAGCTGCTCTGTGGAGACAATCATTCTCATCATGAGTTCATTACTATATGTGAGAATTAGCACACATGAAATACTGCCACAAAAAATGCAGAGATTGGAAAAAAAACACATGGGCAGTGCTATAGAAACCGTCCAACGGTCGCAAACACAGTTAGTACTACGGCAAGAATTGGCCATTGTGTGAAAACAGTTGCGTAACACAAAATTTGGATGCCCCCCCCCTGCGAGCCATTGTTAGGGAGAATTCTCTTATAAGGCTAATTTCCCAAAAGTAGTGAGTCCCCCAGCAGCTTTGCTGGATTTTTGGGGTTTGTTTTTTTCTCCTGCTAAGAGTGAGACTCTTTTCCTCCTAGTCTTAGGCATGATTTGAGGTATGTCTCTGACTTTTTGTGCGCTTATGGGCTATGGGGTCTTTTACTCCATAGTGTATCATCTGTTTTTTTTGTGTATGTGTTACACAGCACCCTCAGTGCATTAACACAGGGGTGTCATAGTGACCCCCAAACATAGACTCCATACCTTGGGACTGACTACTGTCTCTCAGGGCATGTAAAGTCACCATTGACTTTACTAGTCCAAAATTGTGAACAGAACCAGTACAAACCATCATATAGTGGAAGTACTGGAAGCGGTTAATTCGATTGCCCCTTGGTCTGTTTCCAAGGGGGCACTGTCCAGTCCCTCCTTGTCGAGTTTCTGGCTGGTGGCAGTGGTTACCACTCAAAATATTCCACCGGAATATTTCCTATGGGATTTTCCCATTGGTTTTAAACGCACCACTTTTTGGTGCAATGTTAAAGATCCCGCCGGTTTATTTATTTAATATTAAATCAACGGTTGGGTCTTTTTGCCAGAACTCTTTTCTAAAATGGCATTCGTGTCCGTTTCTGTAACTTCAACCAAGGTCGGGCCATTTGTTCCACTATTTTGGCGGGCTTCTCCACAGAAGCCCTCCAAATGGTGCACTCTGTCTGGGCTCCACAGGATGTGTGGGGAGGGGAATTGGCATCCTGGACTGCGTTGCCTTAGCAACTCAAGTCCCACTCTGTTCTGATTGGCCCAGTGGTGAGCCGCCCAGCTCACCACTTAGCATGTTTGAGTGACAGCTAGGCTGTTGAATGGGGTTTTTTCTGCATAAAAGCAGGGCTTTTGGGACTGGAACTTCAGAAGTCGCCACAGGACCTCTTCTTCCTTTGAGCTGGTGGGATCAACCAGTTCGCCCCTTTCACCTTCCAAAGACGTCTCTTGGTAGAATCGCCCGTGCCAAGCACCCCGGCGGCCGGATAGCCAAGCTTCACCACTTTGACCGCGAATAACAGGAACGCACCTTTTAACCGACGAACTCCGCGGCTGGTTTCATCCCTGTGCAGTGCATCGACTCCAAGTTTCCTCCGCGACGAGATCCTCTCTTCCCCTGGTCGAAACAATGAACTGCAATCACTGCCAGGAACAACTGCCACCGCTGGAGCTTCCTCTCCCTTTAAGATACTGTGTTCTGCCTGGCCTCCCTTTCCACAGATTGCTAAAGATGACCCTTAAATCCTTGGCTTTCCAACTGGGTTGGCCCCAGACCTTCTAAATTTACTTCTTGAATCACCCCAACCTCTTTTGAACATTCTGCAAAGACCTTCAGTGCATTTTAAACTGTGTGATCTTGGGCACATTTCGCTTTGCTCCATTTAAAGTGGGCCTGGCCTATGAAGTTTGGCTCTACAGTGTATACTGCCTTTACTCCCTTGCTTCGAACTTCTAACAGTGTTGGGAACTGTTTTATTTTTATGCTCTGCCTTTTTCGCTCCCTTTAACTTAACTATTGGAGTGCCATTTAGGTTACGCGCTCACATCTGTTTTAACAAATAGTGGTGTTTTAACTCTGACTTGTCTAATAATTATCAACGGAGGTGTCTATACTTTACTTGACTGTGTTTGAACTTGCTTTTTATTCAGAGTGCTAGTGTATTTCCTAAAGTGTGTTTTAAATAAATAATTATATACTTTTTATACAAAGCTCTGGTCAGTGTTTGTTTGCTGTACTGTGTTTTTAGCCCTATTGTGTATACTCTATATACTGCCCTACTCTTCTTGAGAGAAGTCTGACTGTTCAGCCACAGCTAGCAGGTAAATCTGGGTGGTGCAGACTGCTACCAATTGGGTTTACTGCTTACTCCTGTAGTCTTAATCTTTTTGCAGTGTTCACTAAGGGAACTGCACAGGATTCTGCCTAACAGCCATGAAGATGCCCTCTACCCCAACGCGGCAACAAATCACGGCTCAAGCCACACTTTGGGTGGGCCAAGATTACCACATTTGCGCAATACGCACAAATGTGCTGCTGCAGGGGCACGCCGCACCCTGCACTAGGAGAAAGATATAAATATGTGTTTTAATACATTACAAGGCACACATTCTGAAAAAAAATTGGCTAAAAGGCCAGAGCGTTTGCAATTGTTTTGTATGGTAACATCATTCCGCAAATCCAATACATGCAAGTCATCAACAGTGCACAGGAACATTAATGGTTTAATTGATATAATGCTTTGCTATTAAAAATGCCATGCCACAGTGAAATCATGTCCAACTGGCTGCACAATGTAGACCAGTCTAGACACATAATACCATATTACAGCAAAGCATGTCAGGCCACATTTAGACATACCTAGATTGGTTGCACCAAAATGCAAGTCGAAGCAATAACACTTATCATGGTTATTGTATCACAGATGCCCAGATAAATATACAGTACCATTGTCAGAGCTTGCTTCTTCCTGGCGCAGAGGCAGCACAAACGCCTCCCTCCCCGTTAGGTCTTGGCACCTGGGAACTGACAAACAGGCCACCTCGACCCTTTGGGGAAAGAGGGTTACAGTCCGTCGGCTGGATAGGCAGGGGAAGTTAGGAACACCGGAAGGTGGCATAGGTAGAAGTTTTGGATAGGGAAGGGGGAAGTAGGGTCACATGCTCCTCGGCTTCTGCTCTCCAAGAGTACTCCGCCCTTGCACTCCTGCTCACTTCACACACTTACTCTCACAGCATGTCTGCGACTAACTTGGGCCTTTGTGCTGGAGCCCTCATCAGGACTTTTGCATATATCCTGGAAACACATGTGATCACCATTACATTAACTCATGCACGGCTTTAGGCTAGCCCCCCACATTGCAGCATGCGGGATGACAACTCTGCATTCACTTCATGCAGTACCAGTGGCAATCCCCCCAAAGTAAACCTGAAATGCACTTAGCTTCGGTTTCTGCCTGAGTCCATTGGCTTATCTGGCCTTTTCGTGTTGGTTGGCCTCTGTGCTGTCACCAGTTTCTCATGCCTCTGCAAGGAGCAAGAATAGCGGCAATACGGGTGCGCATACAATGCATGACAGAGCGTAAGAGTTATGGTTCTGAGTATCGGTTACTCCACGCGGCAAAATTGCCGCTCCGGATTCATGCGATGTTAGGCAGAATCCTGTGCAGTTCCCTCAGGGACCATTACCCAGGATTAGTACTACAGGTGAGAGCAATAAATCCCCTTTGGTATCAGTCTGTACCACAAAAATTTAGTTGGTAGCTGTGGCTAAGCAGTCAGACTTATCTCAAGAGGGAGATGAGCAGTATTCAGGGTTTACACAATAGGTATCACAGTACTATGGAACAAGGAAACACTGACCAAAGCTTTGTATCAAAAAGAGAATATATATATTCATGTTATACACATCTAGTTCAACACATGAATCACAGTTGATAAAGTAAGTTCAGTTCAGTCAAGGAAAAGTATATACAACTCCCTATTCAATAGTAGACAAGCTTGCCGTAGAGTGAAAACTGAGTAAAACGGCACAGTGAAAACCAACTACAAATGGCACTCTATCGATTTTCGAAAGGGAGGGAAAGCACAAGTTAAACCGAAATATCTTCAGACACACCCTAGCAACACTTCCCTGAAGTTTTGTGAACAAGTAATGCACAGTAACATTTTAGCAGAAAGATAAGTGAATGAAAACTGAGCAAAATGGCACTCCACAAGTTAAAACAGTAGGAAGGAAGAAGGGTTTCGAAGATTTAGGTGCATCAACACATTTCTCATTGAAAATCAATCTAGTGAGAGCAGATCTAACAAATCAGCCAGAGTCAATAGGCCTGAGCCAGAGTCAGTGGTACAGGACCAAGAGTTTAGGAGCAAAAATGTTCTTGTAGCTGCAGTCAAGTCCAACCCAACAAGTAGATAAAGGATTTAAAACATGTATAGGGCTACCATGGGGAAAGGGAGGCCTGGCGGAACAATGTACCTTAAACGTGTGAAGAAGTGGCTCCTGCGGTGGTGGTTGTTCCTGGTAGTTCCTGCAGTTCGAGGGGTCCAGCAGAGGAAGAGAGGCTCTCGTTGTGGAGGAAGGTTTGAGTCACTGCAAACAGGGATGAAACAGCCGCGGTGCTGCCAAACGAAGTTTAAAAGGTACGCTCCTTTTAATCGTGGTCCAGGTCGATAGCTGCCTGGCTATCCGGTCTCCAAGTGCTGGGCACTGTCGATTCGACCAAGGCAGGTCCGGGGAAACTGGTTGGTCCCACCAGCTCAAGGGAAGAAGGCTCTTTCGATGAAGATCTCCTCTCGTCGTTTGGAAGAAAAGTGATGAGATGGTCCGGCAGGGCTTCACCAGTGGTGTAGATGCTGAAGATGTCTGTGGCTTCTCTCCCCTTCGGTTCCGTAGTTCCAGTGGCGACGTCTTGCTCTTCCAGTCCTCAGGACCCTGCTTTTATGCAGAAAAAGACTGATTCATACAGCCTAGCTGTCACTTACACAGTGAAGTGGTCTTCTTGGCGGGAGACCCTCCAGCCTATCAGGTTAGAGTGCGACCTGAGTTGCTGTGGCAACTCTGTCCAGGGGTTCTACTCCCCCTCCCAAACAACAGACCCACCCCAGACTCATAGGTGCCGAAAGGAGGGCTTCTTGGCCAAAAGGACAAACAAAGGATCCCCGACCTGGGTTAGGAGTTTAGAGTAAGACACGAGAAAGAATTTATATTAAAGTTCTGGCAAATAAAACCTACCGGAGTAAAGTTAATAAACCAGCGGTATGTTAGAGGCTGTCAGTAAAAGTATTAGCCTCGAACAATGGGAAAATCCCATAGGAAAATATTCGCGGTTGAATATTTATGGTAGTAACCACTGCCACCAGCCAGAAACTTAATTAAAAAAGAAACTATTTATTTTTTAAGTCATAGGGCTCCCTCCACCCCATGACATGGAGGCCTCAGCCTGGAGGCTTCCATGTCATGGGGTAGGGGCCGCCCTCAGACTTAAAAAAGAAATTGTTTATTTTTGTAGTCACTCTGTCTTAATAAAGAAATAAGTTATTTATGAAGGCAGAGTGACTAACAAATGGAAAAAAAATATATTTTTTTAACGTCCAAGGGGGCACCCTCCCAGGACATGTGGTGGTGGGGCTCCCTGCACCGCAGGGGCTGTGGGGCCCCCGTTATGCCATTGTGCGAAAAACATATTCTTTCATGTTGAATTATTTTGTGCAGCAAGAAAATGTTTGACCAAATTCTGGCCCTTTGCCCTGGTGAAAAATTGCTTTAAACGAATATGGGCCTGATTCACAAGTAATGGCACAAAACAACGCTAAGAGTGCTCTGTGCAATCAAAATGTGTATCAAAAAGATTCAAAAATAAATGTTAGTGCACAACCTACCACACAGAGCATCATGTGGCATGCCAAGAACACTCACACTGGGCAGCTACACACTGCTCCTTACATCCGAATAACAATGCAGGGAATGCATTCCACTGCAGTGCCTGTAGCCATGATTTTCTTTTTTAAGCTTATAAGATTGTATTATATTGAAAACACAATTTACATAGCAATACTCTCAATGACAATAACAGCCAAATACATATTGTGTCTAGAAGGTATGAGTCATATCATTCAGTAACCGTCAAATGCTGAAAGTATAAGTCAATTGAGAATGATAGTAAAAAGAAGAAGAGAGAAAAAGAAAGGAAAAAAAGCAGATCTTCATAAAGTGAAGCAATAAGGAAAAACAAAATCACAGCCATTAAAATGGATAACATTACTGATGAAATATATAACTGAGATAAACATTTATATCTCCAAAATAGCCAACAAAGTATTGCATTTCCTATCATGTTTAAGAGAGAGCGAGGGTGAGTTGGCATTACATTTCTCATTTCTATGAACATCACATATATAATTCCTCGATCATTTGATAGAGATCTTTGTAAAATTTGTCTAATTAGATGAGATTAAGTGGATAACAAGGAGTATGAATAGACCAAAAATAATAAAAGTTGTTTTCATTTTCCCAGCATTGACTGCTAAACTTCCCAAAAGAATATTAGTTAACTTAGAGGAATAGAGATCTTAAAAATACATTGCAGACAGCTCCAAACTTGGTTCCAAAAGGAATTTACAAGAGAACAATCAAAAAGCATATGACTAAAGGATTCAGTGCTTGATGGAAAGGACCAGCATGAATCATCATTAGATATCTTGGATATAATATGTTTTTTGGTGTAAGAAAGTTAATGAGCGTCCCTCCCCTGCCATGTGCAGATTTCTTCGCCTTTTGAGGATAAATAAACTCCCCTTGTTGTCTATCACTGGACCTGAACTTGCCTTGGCTAAAGCAGCAAGAACATGTCGGCTAGGTTGTATGTTCGGCTTTGAGGAAACACTTTGTCATCGGGAGCATGGGCCTCTTTATATAAAACTGCATGAATTGGCTGCATTCTGCTGTTCTCCTGTTCTCTTCCGTACTTTTATGAATTTGTATAACCTATGAATTATGCAATATGCACTTTAATTGTTTGAATACGTATTGGATTTCATGAATTGCTAGCATTTTGTTCTTCTCTCCTTTTTTCCTTTTTTATATAGAGTTCTGTTTTAGAATGTTATTTTTAGATGGGGACACCGTATTTTATAAACAAGAAGGAATGGCAATTTTGTCATGTTTGTTTTTGTATCTTGTATCTGTTTGACGGATTAATTGATCCGAATAAACATATTGACTGACTGACTGAAACTGCTGGGCCCTTTTGTGGCCCTACTTAAAAGCATAAACAGTGTCTAGTTTTGGTGCTTTTGCCTAAACACTGACAATACATCTGTACATATATCACTATAAAATGTATGGCTTAGCCTGAAGGCGATGGTGAAGCTTGAGAGGTTATATTTTCCCACTGGAACATAAGATTGGTAAATACTCAGGGCTGTTGTGGCATCACTCGATTTGTACTATACTTTCATCTTACTTTTGTGATTTAGATGTTGTCATGTTGGTTTGCTTTTGTACAATGGTATCTTTCTACAAATAGTTTTTATTTGAGCCTAATGAAAAGATTTTTTTAGAAAGATCTTTTCAGTTAAAGTCCACTCTGTGACTGCACGGAGTGGTCTTTCTTAATCCAACTGTCGCCCCTGCAGCACACAGTGCGTGCAGGGGCTGACAGGCTTTGCTGGACCAGAAAGCGGAGGGCAAGGAGAAAGGGTAAGTGTGTGGGTGTATGTGTGTTGGTGTGTGTGTTGTGTGTATTTGTTTTGGTTTGCGGGAGTGGGGGCTAGGGGATGCTATGGGTGGGGAGGAACCCCCCGATTATTTAAAAAAGGAAACCACATTTTGAAGGTTGCAAGAGAAGAATGACCTTTACAATAGGTTTTCTGATCAAAACTTTTATTTTTGTATCTGAATTTTATGAGTAGCAGTTTGGACAAAAGAAGCCTACATGTTATATTTTATCTATTTTTAATATGTTCATCTTTTGTAATGTGAACGTTTGTAAGAACTAAAAACATTAAATACAAAAACATTTATTTTTAAATGATTTAAAAAGCGGCTGGGAATATGGGACATTTTGCAAATTATGAAGAATCACAGGGTAGAGCATCATACTGATAGCTTTGAATCTTCCTGACCATGTTAAATATAAAGGGGGGGAGCATGTGGTAACTAAATTATTTAATTTGAATTGTAGATTTTAAGCAAGTAAAGGGGCAATTGAAATGCCCAGATATTTAATATATTTGGGTTAAAACTGACACCAAAGTGTGAAAAGTATTCTTTCATACAGTAACCATTAAGCAGAAGCATTTCAGATGTATCTTTATTTAACTTATATCCCGTGAAATGAGAGAATAATTCAATAGTGTCTAGTAAATGAGGAAGAGTTGTATTTAGATTTTCAAGGAAGATTCATATGTCATCAACATATGCTGCTAGTTTGAATTTGGAACTAACACAGCTAATCCCTACAATATCTGTATTCCAGAGTATTCATTTAATAGGGGATCAAGAGCTAAAACAAAAAAAATAGGGGAGATTAGACAACCTTGCCTTGTACCTCTATGAAGGGAGAAACGTGGGTAGAATTGAATATAGTTATCGCCAATTTCCTGCCATTTCAAGGAGTGGAAAAGAATGTCCCACTCAAAGCGATCAATGCATTTTTCAGCTTTAAGTGCAACTGCCATATAGGAGTTTGTTGGATTGTTCTATTTTATTTATGCAATTGATGCATTTCATAAAAAGTCTAGTGTTATCTGAGATAAATCTTCCTTTAAAAAATCCTATCTGATCTATCTTGACTAACTTGAACATAAAGGATTCTATTCTATTAGCTAAAATGTTTGCAAAGAATTTACAATCAGAGTTAATCAACGCAATTGGCCAATAGTTCTTGGGTTGTTCGTTATCAGTGTTTAGTTTAGGAGAAAGGACTAAGAGTGCTTCAGTAGAGCAATCTTAGACACAACATTATATAATTATTCTAGTTTTGGAGAGAGAGAGTAGGAGAAAAATGCAAAAAGAAATCCATAGAAAAACCATCAGGTTCAGGAGCTTTACCTTTCTTAAGGTTTTTAATAGCGCTGGTAATTTCATTAATATGGATGGGTGAATTAAGAATACTTAGAAGAATATTTGTTGGTTGTTTTTTAAACTGTTACAAAAATCATTACATTCAATATTAGAGTGTATGTGGTCTGAGGAGTAGAGTTATTCATAAAATATGGTAAATACATTCAAAATATATGTAACAGAAGTCACTTGCCTGCTGTATTAAATGATTTTTACATCTTGGATTTGAATTGTAAAACAACCCCAGAGGCTAGTTCTGTTTTCAGCAATAGAGAAATGAAGATCAAGAATTTGTCAAAATAAAGTATCATTAGCCGTAGAGTTATGTTTCTCCAAATCCTGAAATTGCCTGTGAAGGATATCTAGATCCTTTTTCGCTTCATTCTTTCTTTTGGCTACAAATGGTATTGTAAGTCTGCAAAGAGCTGCTTTATAGGTTTCCCAGTTTTTGGCCAGGGAAGTGTCATCATCTTTATTAATTTGAAAGAAAAAAATGATGAACATCAAGGAAAGATTTTTCAAAGTTAGTGTCCTAGAGTAATGAGTTATTGAATCGCCATCTCTTAGTAGCATTTCTAAAGTCTTTAGCGACTTGGCAACACAAACATAATCAATACAGAAAAATGTATTTTTCGGGAGGGAATGAAAGGTAAAATCAATATTTGCGGGATGTGAACATCTCCATGAGTCATTAACACCAATTTCTGTTAAATAGCTTGAAAAATCAAAGTGTGATTTATTATTTTTAAATGGATAGGGGGGGTCTTTGATCCAGAATAGATCAATATTATTATTAACATATCTACCTAGTACCAGATTAGGGAGGCCAGTTTGTAGTATCATGCATTTCAGATCTCGCCAGAATTTGGGATCAGGATTGGTAGGTCCGTAAAAATAAAGAATCAAAAAGATCTCTGAGCCAATTCATAATTTAGCTAAGACCCATCTGTCCATATTATCTGCATCTTTATGGAGGATTTTATAATGAGTGCCTTTTTTGATTACAATTGCCACACCAGTAGATTTGCCCTCCGTTCGACTAGCTAATATCTCACTTACCCAATACTTTTTCAATTTCCTGGACTCTTATAGTGATACATGGGTTTCCTGTAAGCATGCAATGCTTAGTTTGAATCTATGGATGAGAGCTAAGACCTTTCGTTACTTAAGTGGATTATTAGGACACCTTATACATCTTAAGGTCATATTTTAAATACACACAACACAAATTATACTAACAGTGAATATATAAGACTTGTTTCAAACCAAGAAACGGCATATAAAAAACCACTGAATAATGTATAACCAAGCAAAGATCATGCTGTTTAAACTGCTGATAAAGAAAGAATCAAAAAGTGGACGAAACATAATAAAAAAAGAACAAATAAAGCAAGAATTGCAAAAACTGATCACAGTGTGTTGTGAAATGAAAGCATTAAAAGATTATATTGTTCCAAATTAATCCACCCATCAGGTAAGAAAAAAAATCTGGTATAAGAAAAACAAACTGTATATAGGAAATGGGGGAACACACAGTGTAGTTTGAAGGGTGTCAATTAAAGGTAGTTACGCCTCTTAACCATAGTTCAAAAGTGCTGGGGAGACAAATCCAACTTTCACACTAGAAGTCGACAATATGATATCACAAAAAAGTATAGTGTCCACAATTAGTGGACACTCCCATACACGCACACCTCAAATATTGACAAAAAAGTCAGTAAACAATGAATAATTGTTAACTTACTCTTTTCTCAGTATTTGAGGTGTGCAGGAGATGGGAATGTGCACCAATTGCGGACACTATACTTTTGTGTGATGATAACAAACAAAAGCAGGGTGTGGGAAATGCGTGTTTAAGTGCATTCAAAAGTGGGCAAAATGGCAAGTCAAATCAGGAGCAGTTGCCCACTCTAAAATAGTTATTTAACTTGACTGTACCAGAGGAAAACTGTTTTAGAGTAATTTCTTAGTGATATAATAGGATAGGATAAAAACTGGAAGGAAAATGTAGCACATCAGGTGTGACTAGTGGTACTGATATCCATAGCTTATTTTTTGAAGTCTTATGAAGTTCTTTAGTTCAATTGGATCTTGGAATGAAGAGGTTTTGGCATTGTTCATGACTTTAAAAGTACAGGGGTGGATCAGCCCAGATTGTACATTTAATTGCTTGAGCCACGGGTGATAGGAAAGTCATTCCTTTCTCCTTTGAACAGTAGTTTTAGATACATTATGTGAGAAGACAATCCTGTGCCCCTTACATGTCAGATGGTCAATTCCTTTAGTCTTTTGTAAGATCAACTGAAGTTGCGGATACTCAAGAACCAAACAAATTATTGTTCTAGGCACATTTTCTTTGTGTGGATCTGTTTTCCTGGGCCCAATTCTGTGTGCCCTTTGTATATTGAGGACAATGGATGAATGCAAATTCAGGATGTTAGGCAGGGTTTTCTTAAGAAAAAGGGCAACATCTTCTCCCTCCACTCCGTCTGGAAAACCATAAACACTGAAGTTATTTCTGCAATTTATGTTCTCCATATCTTCATTTTGTTTTTGCAGCATATGAATCGATTCTGTCATATGGGCGACTCGAGTGACAATATCTGCCGCCACACTAGTTCCCCACTAGTTCTTCTTTCAACCTCTTCTATTATTGAAGTTTGCCCAGTGTTTATCCATTTGTTGGAGTTTTAAGATTGATGGTTTACATAAAAGGGCTTGAGTGCTCTTATTTCTAACAAGATAGTTTCCATATCATAATCTAATAATGTTTGAGCAGGAGTAGGGGAGTCACTCTTTGTCCTTTTTAAGGTGGCTGCCACTTGTTCCGATGCTTCCTTGTTAGTGGAGGCTTCAGCCTGAGCTTTTAGTGAGGTCATAATAAGAGAAACAGTTACACAGCCGAGATATATTTGAAATGTGCTGAGAACTCCTCACAAATACCCTCTATTGCTGTAGTTATATGACACAGTTTAACACCGTACGTAAGTGGCGATGCTCGAGCCATGATGTATGCAGCGGCGAGCTCATGAATGGAATAGGGGAAGAGACAGTTACAGTATGTCTTCTATAAACACTTTGAGGAAGACTGGCAAAATAGTTGTGTGATATTGTATTGAGGCCACACCTCCTGATGTTGTTGATAAATTGCTGAAATGCAGAGTTGTTCTTGACAGAAGGTTAATTCATTCAAATATGGCATTAATGAATAAGGAACAATAAAAATAATGATATCACGTCAAGAAATCATGTGCCAAAACATATTATGTATTTATTGCCTTTTTGAAAATATCCTTAAAAGTGAAAAAGGACTTCAAAAATCAGTATTCTATGCAGATACAAGCTTTATATAGTGCTGCTGGTGTTGTGGAAGGAAGCAGTACCTCGATAAAAGTGAGCTGCGTCAAACGTCTGACACAACCCGATGTCTCTGACAGGAAAAACAGCGTACTTGCAAATCCAAGACACTCCTTGTGGTGCAACGGAACGTTGTGAGCTGTAGGTCGAGAAACACTTGTACGGTCCTTCAGAGATTAAGTTATAAGTAAGTAGGCATCAGCTTAAAGATAAATTATAAATTATTGCCCCTACAGAACATACTAAATGAGAATGGCGGGGCACCTCTGTTTTATGCCGCCATTCCACAGAGCACATAGCCACGCCCCTGTAGCTGGGATTTCTTATGGGCCATTGGATGGTAGCATTTCACATTTCTGACAACTCCTCTCAAGTTGACCTGAGCTATTCTGGGTTGCCCTTGCCTCCTGCATAATGGCCAGTCTGTCATCCTCTACCTTCCTTGATAGGCAATGGAGCCCCCACTCATAGTGCTTTGAATAGAGTAGAGACACATGCAGACCATTAGCTGGTGCTGGCACACATCTTCCTAGTATGAGGTAAACAGAGTTGTGCAATGCCGGCTTGTTTAGCCACTCTTTGTGCATTTCAACATGTGTTGGCCTTTAGTGGCATCGTGGTGGGTGGGGCTTATTGTGTGAACAAGTTCTGGTGCTCCTGTCCATAGGATTGTCTATCTGTCTCCATGATCTTGATCCCTCTTCCCACCCTGGGTTTTCAATGGTAGCACTTCCTCTTCCTGGCGGTCCTCATCTCCCTGCAGAGGCGTCATAGTAGGGCCGCCCACCTAGATAGTCTCTTCATGCTGACCTGCAAATTTACAGAAAATGGAATGCATATTCTTTAGAGTTTTTCTTGTGATGCTTTTGATGTCATCAGGTACATATCACAACTATTGGCTCCTGGAATGGGCATCTTTTGGAATCCCCATAAATGGTTGTTCACCCACATTTTCACTTCCATTCCAGTAACAGATACATGTAGGTGAAGCATCTCTACTCCATTGATCTACAAGAGTTGATGTCAATAAGCCATTACATACATTTCACCTGATATATCACCAGACATGATGTGCATGTAATCATGTCATCAGAAGCATCTGCGGCTTCACTTGTGTGCGTGTAGTGTGAGGTTTGGACACTCTAAGGAAGGCATGGTATCAACAGTAAGTCAGACACAAGTGACCACAGTTCAAGGGTGTCTATTGAACTTTCACAAGGGTGAGATAAACACCTTTCTAAACCTAAACCTAAATCTACAGATTGCAACAACAAGCAACAACCATCAAACAATAATAGAAATGTAGTCTGAGTGGAGTCTTTTCTAAATAAAAAAGGACTATACTAAAAAAATCTATTGCCAATCCTTACTACTAATTTACAAATAATGTGAAGTGAAGTTCATGAAAAAGAAAGAAGTGGTCACAAAATGATCAGTCGGGATGATTGGGACATTGGTCTCCCTTCCCCATATTGTCAGCACAAGGCAAGATGGTTCACTCGAACAAGCACGCACTGTGGCTTCTATGGCATGAGGGTACATCTCTATTTTCACAGTTCAGGACCTCCTCTGTCCAAGCCTCTTTGCTTCTTGCAGGTCTCTTCACTCAGAGGACCTGGTGTACACAAAACAACAGGTAAACATTATTTTTGCTGGATCCCCCTCAGCCAGGTTCAGATCCCTTTCAATGCGAAAGCTCAATGCTGGATCCCCCTCTTCCGGGCTCAGATCCCTTTCAAACAATAGTTGAAAATGTTCTTTCTTCAGGATTCATGGTTCACCCTGGTTCCCGCTGAGCTGGGCTCAGATCCTTTTTTAACGCAAAAGTTCCATGTTGGATCCCCCTCTTCTGGGCTCAGATCCTGTCCCGTTGGTCAATTAGTCTCCCTCATTGGCCAATGCGCTTTGAACAAACAAACAAAAGGAGATGGTGAGGCACGCACTCCAGCTCCCAGTCAAATTAGACCTGATACAAAAAGTAACTAGGTTAGACCCCCAAAACAATTGAATTAGTATTAACAGGGTTGAATCCCAAAACATTGAAAACATATTAACAGGGTTGGATCCCATTTGCTGTTCTGTTGCTATGTGTTTGTTCTCCTCCTAGTGCTTTCCTGTCACAAACATTCATCAGGGAGGCTGTGCTGGTATGCAGGTGATTCCAATTAGTTGCTATAATAGTCTCCAGGAATTCTGGTAGCTGTAGTTTTCACATGTTATCAATCAGGTGACAAGGAACCGACACCCCTCCTAGTGCACAAGTCTTTCCCAAATTAGCGGGAGGGGAGAAAACCATCAGTGTGGTTCTCAAAAGTGGGGCACAGTAACGTCTGTGCTGCTGCCTCTTCAGCCCGGGACTCCAAAATGGTAAGATACAAACAAAAGGAGATGGTGAGGCGGGCACTCCAGTTCCCAGTCAAATTAGACATGATACAAAAAGTAACTGGGTTAGATCCCAAAAACAATCAAATTAGTATTAATAGGGTTGAATCCCAAACATTGAAAAAATATTAACAGGGTTGGATTCCATCTGCTGTTCTGTTGCTCTGTTTTTGTTCTCCTCCTAGAGCTTTCCTGTCACAAACATTCATCAGGGAGGCTGTGCTGGTATGCAGGTGATTCCAATGAGTAGCTCTAATAGTCTCTAGGGAATCTGGTAGCTGTAGTTTTCACATGTTACCAATCAGGTGACAAGGAACCGACACCCCTCCTAGTGCACAAGTCTTTCCCAGATTAACGGGAGGGGAGAAAACCATCAGTGTGGTTCTCAAAAGTGGGGCACAGTAACCCCGGAGCTGCTCCCTCTGGAGCCTGGGACTCAAACATTGTTAGATATAAACAAAAGGAGATGGCAAGGCGCACACTCCAGTTCCAAATCAAATTAGACCTGATACAAAAAGTAACTGAGTTAGATCACAAAAACAATCAAATTAGTATTAACACGTTTGAATCACAAAACACTGAAAAAATATTAACAGGGTTGGATCCCATCTGCTGTTCTGTTGCTCTGTTTTTGTTCTCCTCCTAGCGCTTTCCTGTCACAAACATTCATCAGGGAGGCTGTGCTGGTATGCAGGTGATTGCAATTTGTAGCTCTAATAGTCTCTAGGGATTCTGGTAGCTGTAGTTTTCACATGTTACCAATCAAGTGACAAGGAACCAACACCCCTCCTTGTGCACAAGTCTTTCCCAAATTAGGGGGAGGAGAGGAAACTATCAGTGTGGTTCTCAAAAGTGGGGCACAGTAACTTGACCCACTAAATGTGTACCTTTATATACACCCCATGTTGCAAATGCAGTATTAACTCCACTCCACATAATATCCAGTACTTTCCTTTTCTGTCCCTCCTATTTTTTCTAACTGCTTCTCTATCGACTATCCTGCTCTGATATGAAGAATTTTAAAAAGGACATCCAGGTCTCCAACCCAGGCCGCCCTATCACTGACACCAATACCAGTGCCTCATCCAGGCAAACTTTCACTGACATCCTTTTTGCCGTTCCCTCACCAGACCGGACTCTAGATGTAGTCTCTATGCTCTATCCCTTCTCTTACACTCCCATTATTGGTGGCATCTGATGGGAGGCCTTCCTGGCATCCTTCCACTTCTCTAAGGTCATCATTAATGTTTACTGGAATGGAGCCAACCTTCTCCTCTTTGATAGCCGCTTCCCATACCTCATCAATTTCCTTTCTTTCCCTGCTGTCCCCTCTCTCCCCTCTCTCCCCTCCACTCATTCCTCTGCTTCCCCTGCTGTCTCCTCCTTGGCTACCTTGCTCCCTCTTCCTTCCTCTTCTGCCCCCCTCTGGCTTCTTCTATACCTCTGAAAGGTGTATCACAGATTTGTACCCCTCCCCAGAAGTCTTTCAAGGTCGGCAACCTTCTCCATATTAGCACTCTAAACTCTCGCTCAGCTGCCAAACACTCCTCTGACATCTGCCGCCTCCTGGATGAACTTGACATCAATGTCCTTGGTCTCACCGAGACATGGTTCACAGCCAGCTCTGTCACAAGACTTGACACTCTCCTCACTGATGGCTACAAGATCCTCTCCACGCCCAGATCTAACCGTACCGGAGTGGGTGTAGCCCTGATCATCCCTAAGAGGATTCTGCCTCTGTCATTCCTACACAGGCTTACACTCTTTTGAATGTCTCATCTTCAGACTCTCTCTCTCTCCTGGCCATTCCCTTGCTGTGGCTACCATCTATCGGCCACCTGGTCAGATCTCCTCCTTCCTTTCTAAGTGGGGGGACCTCTCTTCTTCCCTCCTGGTCTCAACCACTCAACTCCTCCATCTTGGAGACTTCAAAGTCCACCTGGATGCTTCCTATCCTTCTACAGGACTCTTCCGTTGGTGACCTCTGCGTCCTCTCTCTCTCTCTCTCTGTATTCTTCAGTCTGGCCTGACGCACTTTGAAGGACACACTCTGGATGTTCTGATATCCTTAGACCTCCCCCTCTCGTTCCCTCTCACTACTCCTCTCTCCTGGAGTGATCACTTTCTCCTTTCCTCCCATCTCACCCTCTCTACCCATCAGGCCAAGCCAACTCCAGCACTGCCACCTACCTTCTCGGTAATCCGGCGCACAAAGCGTTTGTCAGTTGAGCCCTCTTCTTGCTAAAAACCTCAGGGTCATCTTCAACTCCACGCTTTCCTTCTCTCCTCTCATTTCTGACATCTCTAAGAAGTCACGCTACCAGCTACACCTCCTCAGAGGTAATCTTCCATTCCTCTCCTTCCACCAGAAGCTCACTATCTACAGAGCTCTGGTTCTCTCTAGGCTGGACTACTGCAGCAGCCTTTTTCTAAATCTGCCTGCCTCTACTCTTCTCCCTCTGCAACTCAACCAGAAAAGGACTGTGAGACTTGTCCTTGGCCTCAAGCCCAGGGATCGTATCTCTCCAGGACTGAAATCTCTGCACTGGCTCCCAGTTGCAGCGAGGATTAAGTTCAAAACTATCTACATTGTCCACAAGGCCTTCTGGGGCCTGGGACCTCAATACCTCCAACTCTCTCTTCCTAAATATCTTCAGTCTCAAGCTCTTCGCTCCTCCACCTCCAACTCTCTCAGCATCAGTCGCTTCTCCAAGCAGCGAGTTGGTGGTAGATCTGCTGGGGCCTCCCTCTGGAACAGCCTCCCTGCCTCTCCGAAACTTGAAGAGAACCATCTCTGGTTCCGGAAGCACCTCAAGACATTCCTTTTTGCTTCTGCTTTCTCTCCTCCTCCCCCCTGTTGATCTCCTGGCTGTATCTAAACTGCACTGGTTACCTGGCTGCCCTCTGATATCAGGCCGAGGTCCCCTGCCCACCAGTTGCACACCTACACTGCCCCCCTGGCAACCCTTGCACTCAGGACTGTTTCTGTATCCCTACAGCCCCTACTACCACTTGAACCCTGATGCAGGCTCGGTCTGGCGGCATCGGCCCATCGGCCACTGGCCAATGACCTTTGAGGACCTGGGGGGGCTGGTTTTCATGAGGCAATCCCAGGGACCATTTTGTCAGTAAAATGTTTAAGAAAATCTGCAAATATCTGCAGCGACTCACATGTCTCGACTCTCGCGCAGCCAAGCTGCCTGAGGCTCGGGGAAGCGCCGCCGGGCACCCCGGGCACCGGAAAGGAAAACTGACACTCTCTCTGAGGGGGGGGGGTTGGGTTCCACACACTTCCAGCCAGCCCATGTGCCCCAGGGGCTGGAGGCTGGAGCCTGGACGAGCTGATGGTGCTGCTGTGCTGAGTGGGCTGGAGGCCGGGAGCATAATATTCATCAAAGCAAGGTAACAACAAGTTGTTACCTTGCTTTGATGATTTTCAAATTGCAATTGCACAAATTTGCAGCAGATGCATATGCATGAGCATTTATGATGCAGCAAGGGCCGGCTGCCGCCAGGCCGGCACCGGTGCAGCGGGCCGCCGACGTGGCCTGGTGGCCCTGGGTGGCCGTCACCTCACCATGCTCCTTTGAACTGACTGTTATCTTATGTTAATAAAATGAACACTAGTCAGACTGTGAGTGCCCGGGGTCCGGGCCCGGTGGCCCAGACCTACTGCAGCAGCCTGTAGGGCTGGGCTGGGGGCGGGGCTGCACAACAAGTTCCTTTCAATTTTCCAGGAACTAATAACAATAAATTTGTTGCCCAGCATAGTTGAAACCAAATTGCGCCTGGGGCTGGGGAGCCGACACAGATGCTGTGCTGCCACTATTGGTGGAAACGTGACTCTCTCTCTCTCTCTGACTGAGTCTGAGAGTCTCTCTGAGAGGATATAGTGGGCCTCCCCTCCTCACCTGGGCATTATTTTTTGTTTGGCTGGGCCACCCTGACCCACCCCACAATGAGGCAGCGCGGCAGGCACGCCAGCAGCAGCAGCAGAAGAAGACAGTCCGTGATGATGACGAGGACACTCAGCGGTCTGCACTCCGACTAGTGCACTCACTCAGCCTGAGCCACCACAGCCGCCGGCAGCCAGCACTGGCATCAGCAGAGAGACTCACCCACCACCCGGCCCGAAGAGTAGACTTTGTCGACGACGACGAGTGTGAGTCGTGACAAAGATCAGGTAAGAAGAAGATTGATCCACAGGACAGGGCCCAGGGCCAGGCAGGGCAAATTTTGCTTGAGCATCAGCGTGTGCTGCACGGTGCACCTTGGCTTTTTAAGCTTTCATTTGGAAGTGATACCACACTTCGGTTCGGTAGTCAAGTCATGGATGGATGGTATTTGTGTGTTTTAACAGCTAGCCAGCTGCCAGCCCAGTTCCCGTTCAGGGGCAGTCACTGTGACTCACTGACTGTCAGACAGTGCCTTGCATGGCGGCCCGAAGCGCTTCTGTATCATCATGATCAATGCACGCACTATTGGCACAGTCAGAACCTTCCCTTAAACTCTTAAGTTACCCCTGATTCATGGCCGGACAGTGCAAAGTCATTACGCGTGGTCATGTTTGCACTGTACAATATGACTTTGCAGTTTGCAGTTGATTTTGCACTGAAAAAAATACACTTTAGCACAGTTCCATGAATCAGGGTTTGTGAAATTGTGATGGTAGTAGGGCAAACTAAAGTCAGTGTCACTTGTTGAACCATGCAAAGATTCCATGAAACGGGCCTTAATGTGAATGTATTGAGTGAGTTGATGTTTCATATTCAAAATGAGAAGAGTAGCACGTGGGTGACTGGCTGCTTACAAGGTTATGGTATTATGTATGCCTCTAGGCACTGAGCGAGCCTGTATTGTGGAACCTTAGTCATCCAGCGGGCTGCGGGCTAGCATATGATATGAAATTTAAGAATGTTGTGAACTTGAAAGCGGGTGGCAGGTTGCACGCTGGCCAGCGTGTGCTCTGATGAGCTATCGTGCCATTTGGTATTATTGTGTTGGCACCTCAGCCAGCCCAGTTCAGTTCCAGGGCCCGCCGGGCCCCCCAGGGCAGTGGTGCAGAACCTTGCATTGGTGGCCTGATTCCGAAGCAGGTTTAGCGCTGCGCCTATTTGGCACAGCAGTTCTGGGAGCACTGCAGCTATTCAGGGCTCAGTCGCTCAGAAGTTCAGAACCTTCCCTTTCATGGTCGGACAGTGCAAAGTGTATTTTCAGGACAAGTGGTCATGTTTGCACTGTACGATATGACTTTGCACTGAAAAAATACACTTTAGTTTGCACAGTTCCATGAATCAGGGTTTGTTGTGTGATTGTGAAATTGTGATGGCAGCAGTGCAAAATCACTTTGTTGAACCATGCTAAAATTCCATGAAATGGGCCTTAATGTGAATGTATTAAGTGAAATGATGTTTCATATTCAAAATGAGAAAAGTAGCACGTGGGTGACTGGGCTGCTTACGGCTTATTAAGAGCAAGGTCACGGTATTATGTATGCCTCTAGGCGCTGAGCGAACCTGTATTGGGGAACCATCCAGCGGGCTTTGGGCATGATACGAAGTTTAAGTTAAAAACATGAACTTGAAGGTGACAGGTTGTACTTTCGCCAGCGCATGCTCTGCAAGCTATCATTGCCATTTGGTATTATTGTGTTGTGTATAACAGTCGTTGGCCTGAGGCCTCGCCGCCTCAGCCAACCCACTTCAGTTCCCGTTAGGGCCCGTCTCCGCTGCCAGCCCCGCCCCCAGCCAGCCAGGACAGTGCCCTGTTGCATGGCGGCCCGATTCCGATTTCCGAAGCAGGTAGCACTGCGCCGCCGCGCATATACTAATTGGCGCAGGTTCTGGGAGCAGCTATTCAGGGCTCAGCCGCTCAGAACCTTCCCTTAAACTCCCTCCCTGATTCATGGTCGGACAGCGCAAACTAAGTGTGTTTTTGTAGTGCAAAGTCAGTACAAGTGGTCATGTTTGCACTGTACGATATGACTTGATTTTCACTGAGAAAATACACTTTAGCATAGTTCCATGAATCAGGGTTTGTGAAATTGTGATGCTAGTAGCACAAACTAAAGTGAGTGTCACTTTGTTGAACCACGCAGAAATTCCATGAAACGGGCCTTAATGTGAATGTATTGAGTTGATTTTTCATATTCAAAATGAGAAAAGTAGCACGTGGGTGGTGGGGCTTATTATAAAGAGCAACAACAACTATGCATCTAGGCGCTGTTTTGGGGAATCTTCTTAGACCTTAGTCATCCAGCGGGCATACGAAGGTTAAGAATGGAACTTGAAAGGTGACAGGTCCTGAGACAATGATACCTTGGCCAGCTCGTGCTCCAGGCTATATGTAGATGTAGCGCCTCCGGCCTGTAGGTGATCTCTCCTGGCGCCGTGTGCACGTGCGCAGTACCAGTGCACCGCGCTTGGTAAAATATTTTGATGGCTGGGACACACATTTGTAGGTTGCACTGTTACACATGGCGTCAGACAGTTGCAGATGAGTCATGTACCACAGTGCCACTGCCAGCAGCAGCCAGCTTGCCCATTGCCAAGGTCGACGTCACCCAGGTGTGTGGGCACCGCAGCCCACTTAAGTGACCCCCCAGACAGATACAGCTGCGCTGCGCACCCCCAGTGCGTGTGGTGCACCTGTCCCTATTATGCCAATGCCAGGGTGCCAGGACAGGCGCCACCACAGTGGCTCTCAGAAGTCACCAGTGCTCCATGCATGAGGACTACTTGGTCCGTGGTGTTTAGAAACCTGTGGGTATCAAGCGCGTTATAAATAGCCAATCATATTATTTACCGCAATAATGCACGAGACACCGGCTACTGGATTTAGAAGCCTCTGGCATGCAGTGTATGTATGCTCCTGGGGCCAGCTTTCCTTCTGCATAGTTGTGCTATGCTACTGTGGCTTCCTAATGCTCTACCTTGCCGTGTGAAACGCTATTCTTTCTTAGGTTTGGTATTGTAGACTATGTTATATTTGTATGCTAATGCTATACATATTAAGCTACTGGGACATGTAAAGCAATGTTGGCCTGTTAGGGTCCATGTCGTTTAATGTTAAAACAAAATTGTCCCTTTTAATATACGCCTTCCCTTTATTTGGGGGTGGGGGGCCCTCCACAGACCCTTGTTGGGATTCCACCCATACACATAGGTGTGTTGCGTCCTTGAGTTGTGTTTTCCTTTCCAATTCCAATTCCAATTTCCCTTTCCCTTTACAACCACCAGTGTGTGCACAGTGCACCTCTCTGCCAGGTGACTGTTCTGGACATCATACACACACAGAAAAGCTTACATGTATTAACAAGAGCATGCATTTCCCTCCACATTAAGCATCATTTGCTACAGCTACTGCATATAATGGTTTCACAACAGATGTGAATGTGTACATTACAAATGCTCACATTATCATCTCTGCTGTGAATGTCCTGTAATGCTTTCTTCCTGGCGCAAGTTATGAGGGTGTGCAAGGGTCTCCTGTCACTTTTACCTGGAAAGGTTTATGTCTGTAGCTCCAAGTGCCCCAAATGTTGGTTTACTACTGAATGCATTCATAACAGACTCTGAATGCCGCCCCATATCTAGAAAAAAAGAAAGGCTTTATGATGCAACCATTATTAAGCATTGAGAATTCCGCTCACGTGGAAATATTTATTGGATAAACATGCCCTTTGCTGCATTCACAGCTCACCCCATCACAATTTCCCAGATAATAGCCATTACAACTGCTATGAACAAGGAATACATCAACACATCACAAATCATCATCTGTTGTTTTTTAGCTCAATTTGACAATTTGTAAACAGCCTTTATGGACCTGGATGCTCTACTCCTTTTTTGTGACAGACTATCTATGGTTTAGCCCCTAGCAACTAGGGGATGCTTCTTCGGGACACATCATATCTTTGTTACAATTTAGCCATGCACTGTTTTTATATGATATATACTGTGTTTATTGGGTTTTCGTCAACTTTACCTTGTTTCTTTTTGCAGGCAGGTCGGTGTTCAAGTATCCATTCTAATTTCTAGTCAGGCCTTAGCGCAGAGCTACTGGCAGCAGCCAACCAGGCGAGCCCATCACTGTGGTTAGGTAACCACTAGTGACTGTATATCTTCAATGCAGTGCAATGTACAGTGGTCCTGTATAGCACACTCAAATCACTTTGGCATCCTTTATTATGCACACCTGTTGTCTCCCCCAGAAGCGCGTCCATCCTAGGCTCCAGTCCAGCCTAAAAGCAGCACAGTGACCAGGCATAACTCTTATCCTATTCCTCCTCTTTCAATCTGGCCAAGTTTTGTTATTGTGAATTTGCATTGCATCCAGACCTAATGTGTGCTAGGGCAAAAGGAAAACCTGGATTATACCTCTCTCAAACACTGGGGTGGAGGGTAGGATGATTACACAAACGTGTGCATTTGTGTGCCTGCAGCAGGAAATCGCTTGCTATATGTATGTTGCTGCATGCTTGTTTTTCATAACGTAATTACAATGCAGCTTTCCTTTTTGGCAACTAATTATTTCTGAGACTTCATACCATAATACAATGTCCAGGCCACTGCTGGCCTTGATAAATAACATGCATGCATCCAATGCATTTACCATGCCATGGGACTGGATTACTGTTAGACTCAGCATTGTATAGACCCAGCGGATATTATTCTCTTTTTTGGGAGCAAGGTTATGGTGAGGCTGGGGAACAGTCAAATCTGAAAATCCTGACAAGCACTTGTTTCCTCTTAATGAAATGTTATTTTGGATGTTGGCAGCCAGGTTACTTAGGCCTACTATGATAAAGGTAGGAATCAGATGCACAATTAAGCTAATTTTATTTTTTAGGAAAGAAATGGATTAACAAAAAAGAAAGGGAGGAGCAGACAAACTAAGAGAAAAGAAGAAAAAGCTAATTGAAGAGGAAATCCGGCAAAACAAAAAAATTGAAGATCTGTTTACAGGTCAGACCACCAAAATGTCACGTCGTGGAATTGCTGAGCGAAAAGAGGATGAGGGTGACCAGCCATCTTCTTCAGGTACACGTGTTAAACCTGGTTCTTCACTTGACCCATCAACAAGAGCTCAAGATATGAGAAGACTAAAAGCCATAGTCTCTGCAGTTATTGGAGACATCTCAACAGAGGCAGATGCTGCAGCAACTACAATGTCCGCAATCATTGAAGGTGCCCCCCTAGAGGAAGTATCGGAATCAAGTCTGCCAGAAATAGTTGAGGCTGTCCATCTCGAGGAAGAGGCAGCCGGTGGTGGTACCAGTCTGCCACAAACAATTGAAGATTCCCCCAAGGAAGAAGTGTCGGAATCAAGTCTGCCAGAAATAATTGGAGACATCATCCCCCCAGAGGAAGTGCCATGTACTAGTCATTCAGAAGAATCTTTATCTGCTTTACAACATACTGTAGACTCAGGGAATGGGTGTGTGAAGCACAGAGCACGGAAAGATGATCTACAGGTGGCAGAATATTTGTTTCAACGTCCAAAACCAGATCAACTTTCCTATTTCTTTCAGCACCATCCAATTCAACCTCCCAAACATAGACACATTAAAGCAAGCTTAGCCTATTGGAGGAAAGATGGGGGGAAACAGTATTGGTTAAGTTACTCTGAAATACAAAAGGCCCTTTTTTGCACAGTTTGTTTAGCGTTTACTAAACGTGGAGAGAGGGGTCTTTTCATCAACGGGATGAAAAACTGGAGGCGTATGGAACAGCGCATTGCAGAACATGAGGCAGGCCAAGGTCACCGAAGGTGTACAGATTCATATATGTTGAACTTTTCTGGGGTTGACATAGGCGGTTTACTCTTTCACCGGCAGAAATTAGCTTGAAGTAAGCAAATCAGAAAAAGGAGAGACATATTGGAGTGCATTATTGATGTTGTAAAAGTGATTGGGAAAAGGGGGCTCAGTTTTCGTGGGAAATCAGAGTCCATGTCCGAGCTGGATAATGAAGAGCAATAGTAAATATGACAGACCTCTAAAGAAACATATTGAGGCCATTCAAACCAAATCCAGAAAGAAAACTGGCCAAGGACGGGGTGCTTCTGTGACCTTCATGTCAAAGACTAGAGTTGGGTATGTGATTGAAGCCATTTCCAAACTGGTCAAAATGGTAATCTGTCAAGAAATAAAGGAAGCAGGGATATTTTCCATTCAGATAGACTCAACCCAAGATGTGAGTGTTACTGATCAGTGCTCTATAATTATCAGATATGTTACTGACACTGTACATGAATGCCTACTAGCAGTAACCAACTGCACTTTGTCTACTGGAAAGGGGCTGTTTGAGTTGGTGCAGAGTGTTATTAAAGATAATCGCTTGGGCCTACGCAAGTGCAGTGGGAATTCAACCGATGGTGCATCCAATATGCAGGGGCAGTACAATGGTCTCACATCCTGCATCAGTAAGGAATCCCCTGGTAAAATACATGTCTGGTGCTATGCACATGTATTAAATCGTGTGCTTGTAGAAGGGACACAAGTATCAAATTAATCCACGTCTTTGTTTGGCCTGTTAAACTCCTGTGCCGTTTTCTTCAGGGAGTGGCGTGAGCTGTCTGTGGAAGGCTGCACAATCCAAATAATAGGAGAAACAAGGTGGTGGGCAAAGGATGCAGCACTACGGAAAGGTTTTAGCTCCTTTAATAACCCAAACAAAGCAATGTTCATTGATGTGGTTGTTGCACTCAATATTATTGGCTCAAATACAGACAAATTCGATGCAAATGTCCGTTACCCAACTTTAAACTTTTCTGAGGCTCTGTGCAAATTCCAAACAGTGCTCACGGCCCAGTTATATCTCAGTGTATTTAATTCGACAACCCCATTATCCAAGTACCTCCAGACAAGTGAAATGGACATCCTACAGGCACAAAGAATGGTCTTGGACACTACAAAAGCGATTTCTGCACAGTCAAGAAATTTTGATTCTGTGTATTCTGCCGCTGAAAAATTTGCAGAATGGGCCAACGTGGGCTTGGAAGAGAGAGGCTATGATAACGGTGTGGAAACTTCATTTCCATAGGGGAGAGTGTCCCACAAAAAGAGGATGCCTGAAATGAATGCAAGGGATGAGCCAGTCACCTTGGCTAAAGACACCGGTTTAGAGTTACTGTACATAATGCCATTATGGACAACATTCTTCAAAGCCTAACTAGCCGTTTTAAAACCCACTCATCTCTTGCTGCAGATATAGCATGCCTGGATCCCAAAAAATTCAATGAAAGTCTACCCAACAATGCTCTTACAAATACGTGCTCCTTGTTTGAAAGACCGGATGACTCCATAAGGCTACAGGGGTTAAGGGAAGAACTCTCAGACTTTGCAAGCAAGTGGACTAAACTGAGGATGACACTACCAGAAGAGTATGCCTTTGAAGCCCTACATAGTGAAGATCCAGCACTACAAGATTTTGGAGAGCTACCTTTAGTACAGAAATGCAATACATGCCGTAACTGTGCAATATGTTGCTATGCATAACGGTATGAACTTTTTAGTAGTGCTTGCCGGCAATTGTATTTGGCATACACGTTCATCTTGACCTTATCTTGCACACAGGTAGCATGTGAAAGAAGTATTTCAAAATTGAAGAATATTAAAACCTGCCTAAGAAACCACCTCTGCCAGGACAACCTCAAAGCCTTTATGCTCATGTCTGTGGAGCGTAATGTGCTTGTCCAATTGCAAAATACAGACATAATCGAACTGGTTGCACATAAAAGTGCATTGTTGCAGGAACTCTTGATTGAGCGATTTAATGGATTGCCATGAAGCTGGAAGCATGATTTCCAGGAGCTGTGCACCCTGTCGCAGAACTGTATGCAAAGTTATGTTATTTTATGAGTTGTGCTGTTATTGTGTCATCATTTGGCTGTACTGCTTATTAAATGCAACCCTATTTTCATTACTGGTGTCAACAAGTAGACATGCTTTGAGTCTGGTTCCACAAAATAAGTATTTTACTATGTGATGATGTTGTTTTTTTAAAAAAAAGAACAAAAGGAATGTTCTCACTTTCTCAAGCGTTTACACAAAACATCACAACATGCAAGACACATGAACCCTCCATAAGTAGAATTTTCTGTTAAGTCGTGAATTGACGTGATTCACGGATGATGGTTTGAAGGCCACTTTTATTGAGGTGAGGGGTGGGCCACTTTTTGAGGTGAGGGGTGGGCCACTTTTTTTTGGGTGCCCGGGCCTATTTCTTGTCCCAGTCCGACCCTACCCTGATGTCTGCACTTAACCTTGAACTTGCCACAAGCTGGCTGCACTTTTACTCATTGGGCCTCATTATGACCCTGGCGCTAAGGGGTTAACGGCGCCATAAAAGGCTGCGGCGCCGTTAACCCCTTAGTGCCTAATTACGAGGTCCCTTTGCGGCTCTTGACCTTAATGGCTGTACTGGACCAGCCGTTAAAGTAGGGACCCGCAAAGGGACCTTGAAGGTAATTACGGTACCGCAATTTGTGGTACCGTAATTACCGCCTTCCCCATTCCCATTGAGCCCTATGGGGCAAAAATGGGAATGGGGAAGGGCCCATGGTGCATGGGGAATTACCGCCCTGCCAACCTTGGAATGGGGTGGTGATTCTCCATTGAACCATGGCGGACTTGTTACAATACCGGCAGCAACCATGGTGCTAATAGCGCCAGTGGTTACCGCCGGTGTTGTAATGAGGGCCATTGTCGTATTTATTGTCTTTATTTATTTTACTCTTATCCTATGCATTCCACTGAGCCCCTCCCTTTCCCCCCATACTTTTCCCCTCCCCACCTCCCCTGCACTTACGCAATTTCATTGTCACCTGGACTAATAGGATTGCTGTCTCTGTCTTCCCTCTGTTTCCACTCCCTTGCCTCGTCATGCCTTGAAACACTTGTTTATAGGCGCGTTATGAATGCCATTCCATATCCTATCATAATCATTGATTATACAGTTGAGTATTCTTCATGAGCTCTTCTATGTCCATCTCTGGGGACTGTAAATGCTGAATCATCGTACACGTTCGATTATCTAAACTTTGTAATATTTTTTCCGTCACTATTTTTAGCAAATAACACTCCAAATGTACTGGGCGCTTCTTCTCTTTACAACAGAACTGAGATCCTCCAATTCACAATACCCTTGCACCATTACTCAGTGCATAGTCATGGGCAAGTTCACCAAATCTGGAGCTGCCACCAAGGATGTTTTGCACTGTCCCCACCATTTGTCCTGTCCGGTCACATCTTGCACCCATCTGTAGATTTAGGTTTAGGTAGGCGTTTATCCCACCCAATAGATGAGTTTAGAAATAATGTTGCCTCTCTCCTAGTAAAAAGAACGGAGTGACAGTAGTATATTAGATCAGAAACATGTGAAGAGTCATGATACAATACTGTTGGCTCTTCAGTTACAGTAGTAGGTATGTTAGTAGTTGGACTTGTTTCTCTAAGATTAGGCTGGGGCATCACTGTTGGCTCTTCCAACTCACAGTTCAAAACATTAAACAAATCTTCATCACTCATTCAATTCAGTAGAGCCTCACTGGGAAATGGTATTACCCCCACAGAACATTTGGATGATCATGGTATAAATCCCAGATAAACATGCACCCCACATTCCCAGGGTCTATTTAGATAATATGTTGCCCTCCCAAAGCACAATCCATCGTTTTTACACCATGGCCATGCCCTGACATCAGCCGATGCCAAAACATTAGTCACGATTTTCATAGCTAATATAGTTTTCACAATAGACTTATATTCTCCTATAACTATATCAGTGCAAGCCAGCAAAGATAGACAGATCAGCAATAAACCAGGAACTACACTGCAGGGGGCTACTGCCCATTTGCAGTGACTTACATGCATCCATGTTGGGTACCCCTGAACCTTTACAGATGAGTTTGATGTGAGCAGCTTCAGGTATAGCCCCTTCCTCCTTGGTACTAGAGCTGTCTTTCTTTGGTGGACCTTTATCAAGACAACATCACCAGGCTGTAAGGGATGACCTGGAGAGTCTGGTTCCTGTGGCAGAGCAGGTTAAGCCTCATTGTGAATTGGACTGACAGAAGACATTCATGTCTTGACATATTCCAGCAATCTATCATCCGACAATTGTACAATTGTACATTATCTGGTACAGTTTTCACTGGTGGTGCTACAGGCAATCTGATAGGTCTTCCATAGAGAATTTCATTTGGACTTAAAACAGTTTTCCTATTTGGTGTTCTTCTCATAATTAATAGAACGAATGGGAGGGCTTCTGGCCTCTTCAGCCCTGTCTCCTGATACAGTTTGTTCTATTTAATCTTCAAGACCCCATTTCATCTCTCTGCTGCCCCTCCTGACTTGGGGTGGTGAGGGCAATGCAAGTTACGCTGAATCTTCAATGTGGATAGGAGTGTTTTAATGATGTCAACATAGTGTGTTCCCTGATCACTGTTAATACATACAGGTATTTCAAACCTGGTTACAATTTCCTGAATCAATATTTTTGCAACAATCACTGCACCTGCCTTCTTATAGGTGTAGGCCTCCACCCACCCCGAAAACACATCCACTATCACCCGTAGGCATTGCCACTGATTGTACTTTGGCAGTTGTAGAGAATAAATGGGCCATAAGGGTGAATATCTGCCCCATGTCTGATCTGCACACTTTTCCCACGTGATTCTGCCGACAAGTTTCACTTCTTTGACAGTATTCTTGGGCTATGATGGTGTACTATGGTGCAAATATTGAACGTCACACTAGCATTCCATCCCTACCAACATGTGCCTGCCCATGGTACATCCTGACAAGGTGTGACACTAGTATTTTTGGAGCCACTAATCAACTTTGCTCATCTCGCCATAAAGAGTCCTCATGTAACCGGCAAACCTTTTTGATCCTTCTCATTAGACAGTGCAATCACTTGCATATGCACAATGTCCTGTAATGTTTTGTACAGAGTCACCTACTGCACTGTTTGAACTGGTAAAACATGCACATCACTGTCCTCTAATATAGTAGCCAATTTGGCAGTTTGATCAGCAAAATCATTCCCACAGCTAATACGATCATTCAGTGAATGGTTGGCAGCACACTAAACAAAAGCAATTTGCCCTGGTAGCATTATTGCATCTAAAAGGGCCAATATGTTTATGGATGTACTGGTTTAAGTCAGGAAAAGTCTCTGCTTTCAGAACTGACCAAAGTCGTGGGCGACGTCAAATGCATATTGTGAATCATGAATCAGTATAAACTGTAACAGATTGCTGGACCGCCAATTGGCAGACTCGTGTAAGGCCACTAATTCTGCCACCTGAGCTGACAACACTTGGGGCAGTTTGCCACTCTCCACCACCTCCTCAGGGTCACAGACTGCATACATTGCGACCACCTGCCCACTGTCACTTCTAAAAAATGATCCATTCATGAAAAACTCAAGATCTGGGCTGGGCAGAGGTACATCACAGAGGCCTGTAATCTTTCTTTAGCTGTTGTGAAAAGAGGGTTGGTGACTCTGTATACCTCTGGGGCAAATGGGTCCACATGTATTGGACTCCACTGTGCGAAAATGCACTCACCTACTGACTATCCTTATGTATAGGAAAAAAGAAAAAGCTGTACACAAGCTGACCGCCATAAAATATGTGGCCTCTGGTGGAATGCAGGACAATCTGGTATCTGGGTTTGGCACCTCTGGAAAGGATGGTATCACAACAGCATTGGTAGCTCACAAGTCTAGAACAATATGATAAACCTCTTTTCCCTTCTTCACAGGAGAAATATGAGTATTGCATGGGTTAGTGGTCAGAACACTAATTACCTGACTAAGCAAAGATTCAATGACTGGGGTGATTTCTGCCTCTGCTTCGGACTTCAAGGAGGACTGTGGTGTGTGTGGCAACCTTTTACACAGATCTACCTTTATCTTTACCAGTTCAGCAATGTGTATATATCCCATCTTGTTATCATGGGTAGCCCACAAACACTCTGGTATATAAATAACCAACTCACGCATGTCTTCCGACCATTGCTCATCTTTCTCCACTACTCTTTCTCCTGTTTCTTTCCTTAATGTAGCCATCACTGTTACTGTGTTATCTGAGGGCACACTAAAAAACACCCAATTGGGAGTACAATAGGTAGTGCACCTCATTTTGCACAACCAATCTCTCCCCATCAAATTTACAGGTGAAGAGGGACTTAGAAGAAAAGCATGTTGATCTCTATTGAGCCCTAGAGTGACAGTAAGGGACTCTGTCACTGGGTGTACAACAGTGGAATTCAATATGCCTACCACTCTCATTGTCTCTCCTGATATAGGGACATGCAGAAATATATTTATCCACAAAGCAGATCTATTCACCCCCTTTTGGTCCTGACTCCCGCGTAATGTGCTGTTCCAGGGAGCTGCCCCTGCACCTGTCCCTGAAAACTCTGCATCTCAAACATCATGAGTTTGTTTTCAACATTTCCTTCTTCGGTGCCTGGCAAGTAACACAATGATTTGCCACCACCACCAACTCTGCCAATGGCTTGGGCTGCCAGCCTATACACACACAATGTTAATCTGTCCCTGTTTCTTTGGAAGCAGCCCAGAGCCCAGCAGCCCAGAACAAACAAGTTTACTTTGGCCTTGTGAACTTTCTCCTCTGGCTTTGTAATACCAGAGTGGTGAGTGAACACTGCCTTCAGCCTGTCCAAGTGGAAGATTTGCACTTGTTCAGTTCACAGTTTGATATGTTTTGACCAATCACTGTTTCAAGGGCACACTTCTGTAACAGCCTTCACTATTCTTTTGCTTGCCCTCAACAGGGCATCTCCTGTGCCTCGATTGGTGGGTGGCAAGGCCACCTGCTCCACTAATTGTTGTCTCACCTCTGGTGGCATCACTAGCCTCATACATTGATTCATATCTGCCCATGATGGTTTATAACACTGCATTACTTTCTATAGTTCCTCAACACATCATTGGGGCTCTTTCCTTCTAGGGGGAACTCCTTTGTCAACGTTCTAAGATACCTGGTTACCAAGGGTACATGGACAATAACAAAACCTTGATGTTGCTCTCCATCCTCATGACCAGATAGTACGTGCCCGAGGAGAGCATGAAAAAGTTGTGAATCCCTTTCATATATCATACCTCCCATCATCATAGAGAAGGCCTACAAGGAAGTTACCCCATGGATGCCCGTGCTCCTGCTGAAAACAACCTATGTGGACTCGGCACCTTGGGGTAGAGGGTAGCAAAAGGGACATTTCCACCACAAGTGCCTTTTGATGTGCCTCCTCTGGTCTAGGCCCCGTAAGTGGTCTCATACTAGTGAAAGTTCACATATATCTTTGTGTGTCTCACTATCCTGATCCTCTCGATCCTCCTCTGCCTTGTCTGTATCCATCGCCCCCTCCTGAATTATGTGGGGCACATTTAAGCCCCTTCCTTTCCTCTTCTGCTCTCAGAAACTGTGTATGTCCACTCAGTTGATCATTAATCTCCCTCAGTCCTCTAATTTTCCTATTTTTTTCTCCTAGCGGTTGCCTCTTCCAGGCACGTGGCAAATGCTCCCCACTGTACTGCTGGTTTCTTAGTACCTACCATCTCCAAAGCCCTTCTCAAGACTACCAGTTTGTCCAAGTTAAGCATCCCCTCAATCAGGAATTGAGTCTATTACATCAAGTCAATTAGTGCCATCACAAGGCGAACTGCTAAATGGCCTAAACATATAGGTTGTCCCCTTTGAGGATTCCACCACCTGTTTTGATTGCCACTTGTCCATGTTTGTGTTCCTATTTAAATCTGCACTTCCACCATATCCTGATTCGGAAACCCGCCTACTACCTTATCTTCTTGAGTGCTCGTGGGGGTGTCCAGATGGAGGCCCTTGGGATTCGGTGGTCTGCAGCATTGCATGATGGGTCTGAGTGACAGTTACCATCCATCAACGCAAATCAAAACAAAAGAACTAAGGATTCGTGTTGGAAATAGAAAAGGCAAGATTCCCTTAATTATTGGTTTGAAAACCAAATAAAAGAACAGAACCTCATTAACCAACCACCCAACCTAGCCCAAACTGCCTCCAATTAGCTTTCCCTTATATCCTCCCATGGTGTAGCCCATTACAATACATGTCACTTCTATTTGACTTATCCCACCCCAAGACATAACATTAGTACTCCTTCTATATTTTCATAGTCTGTCTTTGTTTTCCATCCCCTCACTCGTCATCACATAATCCTCTGCTTAGAGGTTGGTAGTTCTTGCTCTGACGTTATCCGGCAACCCCTTCCTCAGAGGAGGGGCGTAGGGCAACTGCCCTTGACGCACTTCCCACAAAGAATAAGTCTCCATTGTCTGAATTGTTTTGAGCCCGCACAATCAAAAAATGCCAGCAAGGTGTCCTTCACCCAATCCCCCCCGCAGTACTACAGTGCATGCCCCACTTGAGAGCCCTCGGGGCAAGTGTTGTCTCATGCCAACAAATGTTGATTTCCCTATCCAATATCCGCTAGGATTTAAAAGTAAAATAACAAACACTTTGCGTATATAAAAGGAGAGAAATGTTAGGCATTGATATACATTCCAAGACTCCTCCCATATCATTGTTTACTGACATTTGGGATCAGTCATCATCTCATGCCTCAATGGCATCATCATTACCTACATCTCCTTCCCACCTCCCCCGGCGGTCATCAAGGTTCACACCATGACACAAGTACAGACAGCCAACCAAAGCAAGCTTTCTCTCCATACATTATGATGCACATCTTTTGGGTGGTGATACATCTCCCCTTGGCTTTCTGCATCAATACCAAGTTCACAAAGTACCATAGCTTTTCCTTCAATCTTTTTAACCTGAATAGAGGAATCTGCCTTGGTGGTGCAGTTTAGTCATTGTTCTTCTCCCCCACTATTCCAGGGAACATCATTGAACCATTCCATGGTTTTTGCATGCTCTTAAGCCACCTACCGGTACTGCGAGTACTATATATAATTAGAACATTAAAAATTAGGACTTTTATTGCAGACGGATATACTCTTCTGTGGCATTCTGATGATCATACCTTATGTATACTGTGTATTGTGCATAGATACAGGCTTATACGTAATTCACATAAAAAACATCTGCTGAAGTAGTAACGAAACATATGAAACACTGACATTTGCAAATTATGGTTAGCAACACAACCACATGTCTTTCACTGTCTTTCACTGTCATGCCATGCTCATTTTCTTGCACAAGAGATCACATGATATCAGCAGTGGCATAGCTTATGTCAATAAATATGACATCACCAGTGACATTTTTGAAGACACCAACAAGTGTTTACTTAATTGGTTTTGCTCCAAGGGCATTCCCGGTGACCTTACCAAATAACTAAATACCCAACTGACTTTGGCAGACTGTATTTGCAAAGCCTACACACATGGCCTGATTTATTTACCCAGCCCACAGTACCAACAGGCCTGGCCTAAGCTTTTCAACAGTGGGTAACACATATTAGGCATTCATTTGGCATAGTTTGCCTCATTCTAGACCCATGAAGAACATCCCTAGATGCAAATATTACACCCCTAAAATAGTGTTATCACTAATAGACACAGCTCATATTCCTCTCCTAAACCAGTGATTCCTGCAGTGCAGGATACCCCGGTGACAATTATGCCTTTAGCTGTGTCACCTCTGCACCAGCTCCTGACCTCACTGCACCCAGAGTCCCTGTGCCTCCTGCTCCTGAATTGTCAGACAGTACAATCCTGATTCAGCAAGTGCCCATTCTTGTGCTGCTGACTCCAGTGCCTCCTCCTATGCTGACTACTCCTATTATATCAGGTTTCTTTATACCTATGTTCACTGACTCTTGCCTCAAGCATGTCCGGGAAATGTGGGAAAAGATTGTGAAAACAATTCTGGGTGAAAGAGATGCACTATAAAAGGAACCCTTAAATAAGAATAGAATTGTAATGGAGGAGATAGTAAAAGACCCAGAGGAGATAGCAAGGATGTATATAAAATAGAAAGACCCATGTTGAAGTTCTGAATATATCTGAACAAAAACCACAGGTTTGATGATGAGCCACCATCCTCATTAGATGACTGCTGGGTGGGCCAGCTACAAACTCAAGTCGCCTGGCTGCTAGAATTAAACCACAGTGTTTACAGATGTCATAGTGAAAGAATTGAAGGTTCCAGAGAGCATGGGATTTCTATGCTTCTCACCAGTATATACCTAATCCAGAGATTTGAGTAGGAATAACCTGCGGTTTGGAATATTTATTCCTGGCTTCTGTTTTTTGTTTTGTTTTACCAAATCTTTGGCGCTTTTAGAGGATCCGTTCTGTCAGATCCAGGAGATTTCATGGTAAAAGGCACTTTTTTAAGAGCTGAAGCATCTTGCAATTGTATCTGTGTTGGCAGCCTCATATTCAACCGACATGACCATGTAATTCTTGTAGGACTTTGAGGTTCTCTGGGCAGCTATATAAAATGGGACTGAGTGCTCATCGACGCTGAAAATGATGCACGACCAAGTCCAATTCCTGTCCAACATTGTTTGTTACAACCTCAAATGAGCAGCTGTAGCACCTTCATCTACAGTCAGCAAAAGAAGGTGACACTGGTTGAACTTCCTTATTGTGGAAATGGCAACAAAATCCGCCCTAATTCATCTACTGTTTCTAGGCCAAACATTAGTCGGGGTCAACTCAGTCTGTGAAACTGACAGTAGAGGATAGAAGGCTCTACATTTGGGTCTGTCCCAGTATATCCTCTTATGTTTAGAGGTCCCAAGAGCTGAAATCCAGTATTAAATAGTATTCCTTGCACTGCCTCCTTTCAGTCTTCCAAGCCAACACCGATTTGTAGAGGAAGAATCCTAAGAAGGGCCTCTCTAAATATAAAACCTGTTGCCCCACAAAAGCCCCTTCATCTGTCCTAGGGGGAGTCTACCTGCCTTGATGGAAATGTGACTGTTGAAGGAAGCCTACCCAGGTTCTTTACTTCTTTGGAACAGTTAATTGAAGATGAGTAAGACCTGTCCATAATTTAAAGTGGCTACTCCATGCAGTTTATCAAAATTCCTTCCAATCTATATGCTTATCATGATGCTGATCATGTGATCAAAGTTAAACGCACAGACATTATTCCCATGAGAATAATACCTATTGAGCAAAAATGCCATTCCCCTGGTCCAGACATGGGCCAAAAGAATACCAACTAATTTATCAGACATAGGGCCTCATGAGAAATTTGGCGGTAGCCTTGCCGCTAAAACTGGCAGGCTGCTGCCAAACTTCTGAAGATGTTGGGCGTCCGCGATTGGGCAATTACCGGGTCGTTTCGGCCCTGCCGGTCCCGGTAATTGCCCACTTGCGGGCACCGGAAAAAAAATGCTCCCCATTCGGCCCCATAGGGCTGAATGAGAATGGGGAGCTCGGATGCACCGGCACCGTTTCTAACAGTGCCTGTGCATCTGAAATGCTGTTCTCGCGGGTGCCTTTATGCCCGCCAGGTTCGACCTGGAGGGTAGAAAGGCACCCGCGATCACAACTCATAGTTTGCCGGTCCGGGAACTATGGCACCAGCATGCTTACCGGTATCGTAGTTCCCAGACCGGCAAACATATAATGAGAGCCATAGTCTTTCAGAATGGTGTTGAGCTTATAGATTGAGACAGTCATTTCCATGGAAGAGTGCATGATGGCAGTGAATCTGCAGAATGCCTATTTACACATACCAATTGCCATTGCAGATCTGAGTTTTCTGTGAAAGCAAATTATTGGTCTACACTACCCGTTCCAAGTACTACCAATTGGCTTCAAGATGGCTCACTACATCTTCATCAATTGGTTGGTCCCGCTTGTGGGTATCATTCACATCTGCCCCCTTACCTCGATGATCAGCTAATACATGCCTTGATTCATCATCTCATGACTCTCCATGCAGACAATACAGCATGCTGAATTCCCATGGTTCATATATCAATCTCAAGAAATTATACTGACAAAAGGCCCATATATGGGAGTTTATCAGAGCTCTCTTTGACACTTATCAGGACAGGATATGTCTTCCTCTTCAGGGAATGCAGAAACATAATTCTCATTTTCGACTCTCAGCTGAAGCCCCTCATGAGATACTTGCGCTGATTATAAATTGGCTTTTGCGGAATTAACAGGCCTGTATTAACATATAACAGCATTTTTCCGCACCGGAAAACTACAAGTTTGCTGGTGAGGTGGCGGAATGACCTTCAGCTAGAAGTTTGAGGTCATTCTCCCACCTTACTAGCAGAAATGGCTGGTATTATAGGCCCTGGTAATACCGGGACCTGTAATACCGGCAAACTCACCAATGGAGTCATAATCCAGTGGACATTCCATATTTACCATCAGGATACCAGCAAACATATAATGAGCCCTACTGTCTCTGTCAATGGTCCTGGACTCCCTGAATTATGAAGCTCTCATCCCAGTAACCCAGGATCTGGAAATATGATTATGGTGGTGGCTGGGGGACAACCAACTACAGAGGGGCATTCTACTCTCCATGCTTCAACATCTAGTGCTGACTATGGATTCCAACGAAGAGGGTTGCAGAACTGCCATGCATGAACATTCAATTCAAGTTCATTGGTTTCCTCAGGAAGACATGAGGTCTTCAAATTGGAGGGAGTTAATCACAATGTTGCAGGCTCTCCTTCGAATTGAACCCCATTGCTTGTTTTGTTACTTGGATCATTGTCTGGGTGCTGAATAAATAATTACTACTAAAGGACTGAGACAAGAAAGAGGGATGAGGTGGTCATTCTTATATTACTTACAAGTAATCCCCTTTAATCTGAGTCCTATTCTTCCTCATCCCACAACTCAGTCTCTCCCTACCACCCTGTGTGGAACCAGATATTGGGCCTCATTACGAGGTAGGTGGTAAGGGATTACCGGCACCGGTAAGGTCACTGGTGCCGGTAATCCCTTACCACCCTATTCCGAGGTCCCTTAGCAGGTCCCTTCCTGAACGCTTGGTTTTACCAGGCGTTATGGATGGGACCCGTTAAGGGACTACAGAGCTAATAACGGTACGCGGTACCGTTATCAGCTCCATCCCCATTCCCATTGAGCCCTATGGGGGCTCGAATGGGAATGAGGAATGGTTCCCGGAATGGGGACTTACCGGGTCCTCCAAGGTTGGAATGACCCGGAAAGTCCCTATTTCGGGAACCCGGACCCGGAATGCGGTAAGGGGGTACCCATGGTGCTAATTGCACCATGGCTACCTCCTACCGCGTAATGAGGCCCATTGTGTCTGTGAACTAATACAGGACGTGAGATGATGGGGTGGAGGGCAAATATATTCCAAGCGTTTAAGCAAAGGGACAAGTAGAGAGGGAATTTTAAAGGACATTGATAAAATATAGGGAAACAGAATATTAGGGCTCAAAGTATTCTAGCCTTCCAAACTGTTTTCTTTTCTTTCTTTCTCGAGCCAGAACCCCTACTTTTGTAAAGATCCAATGCTCTTTTCGTGCAAGCCAATATGGAAAATGCTTTCCAGTCCAACAAAGTTTTTCCCTACCATACATTTTTTAGGCAAAAATAACATAACATCAGAGGTTCTATCTCAAATCATACTTGCCGTTACGGATGTCATCACACATGGCATCACCAATGACATGTTCAATTACATCTTAAAAGTATTGTGAATTGAGCGATGGATATTATATGTATCATGTGAAGTGAGGTATGCTAGGTCCATTAGTTCTGAGTTCCTGTTTGTGGTGCCATGGGTTCTAGTTACTTGCATTTGAAAAGGAAGTTTACGTGTGTACAGCCCACATAGCATTGTGTTTCTCCAAAGCTAGTGGGTACTCATTGTAAGGGTACTCTACATGGATTATGCTTGTAGTCTATGCCTCAGCCAAAATAATCAAATGAATTGACGAGAGAAAGTGACCTATGTTATGGGGTATAACTGATTCACATGCATCGGCCGTAGGTATCTCACACCCCAAACACAATACCACAATCCAGTTAACTCACAGTGCATTGCCTGCAGTCATGCCCAGTAGGTGTGTCGCTCTGAGCTTGCTCTGCCTATGTTCCCTGCACAATAATGTATACATATTACCCAAATACACCACCACAATTTTCCTGAATAATACTGCTGCTGATGTCATACGTGATGCAATCAGTGATGTCACTGATTGTGAAAGGGGCCGTAGGTGTCCCTCGCGATATGGAAACAAGGCAATAACCATACACGAAAGGATGCGCCAGACACAAGGTTCAAATTCCCAATGCTAGGGTTTATTGAAAGCATAAATAGTCCCAATTGGCCAACTGTGGTCTCACGCCCCGTGACGCGAGTTTTCTAGACCTCGAGGGATGCAAGAGAGCGAATTACGTACATCAGTTACATATATACAAAATGCATATCATACAATCAGCTATGTCATGTTTAACACCCCCCTTTATTAAGTTTCTTTGAACTCGGGATGACGATGGACATTTCCGACGGGTATGACAATTATGACACTTTTGATGTCTATTCTAGTAACAATGTGCAATTAGAAAGTGTGGAGGCATCTTCTAGTTGTTGAACAGAACATGGTGGTTCTGTTCTTGGAAGCAAGCTGCACACGGGGGAAGAGCCACATTCCAAGCTTTGCTATCTATGAGGTACTATTCGTGTCCTGGGAGCCGACACACTCTAAAGGGTTTTGCGAAGGGGGGCCGTAAGAAGAGCATAATTCAAGCCTTTAGCTGCTTTATTCTAACATATTCTACCACAGTACGAGACTGGCTGGCAGCTGTGAAATGATTACATGCCCTGCAGCTCTCCCTCAAGGCTGCAGAGAGGGAGCATGGGCATTCCTTTCCGGGCTTCTCATGAGGAGTTTCAACAAACTCCTCAGTCCCGCAACCTTGTCCTTTCATATTCAGACAACAATGTTAACAGTTGAGCAGAGTAAGCAGAATTCGCAAGAATTGCAAGCTGCAAAGCAGTTTAGACAGAAAGCAATGAGCAATGGTTACCAAGCAAAATGGCGATTCTTGCTACGTTTAAAATGGCCGCTTGTTGGTCAAGCATAGCAGTCTGTATTTCTACAATTCGGTGCATAAGATGGTTGGCCTTCGGCCATCAAGTTACGTCTGTCATTCAAATGAAGGGTATTCACTTTTCCAGATTGGCAAACCCTCCTTTTGGCCGTATGCCAAACGTCTTATTCATTCATTGTATCCTCCTCTGATGAGGATAAGTCTGGGGTATCTATGTCTGAACCTTTCATACTATCATAAGCATCATCTTGATCATTAATGTCTATAGCCATGAATTGTTTTACTGTTTTTGTTTCATCAGTGTCTCTGTTATTTCGGCCATGCGTTTGTTTTCCTCTCGACACCATGTGCATACATCCCTTAGTACATCCCTCAGTTATCTCAGTGCAAACTATTGGTAGGCATTGTATGCAACAGCAACATATTATGAATATACCAAGTACCACCATTAGTATCGAAATTAACTTCCATCCCCAGGACCGCAATAGTCCCCACAACCAGGATCATATCCCCCAACCCCCTTCTTCAGTAGAGAATGTGGAACTTAGGACATGTAATTTCCGGATTGCTTTAAATATCGTAGGGGAGTAATCATCTATGTACACATAGCATGCAGTTTTTACGAGTTTGCAAACTCCCCCACGATCAACTAATATTATATCGAGAGCCATCCTGTTTTGTAGTGCCATTAGTCTTGTTCCTTTTTCTTCTAACGTCATATTCAATAAAATATCTGTTGTTGAATCTATTGTATTTTTTAATATTCTAGACAGTTTTCTTATATCATAGGAATTTTCTATTTGGGCCAAGAATGGTATAAATGATTTGGCTATATCTATTGCTATCATTCCATCCTAGCTACTCCTTTGAGTTCTACCTTTTGTTCGTCTAGCTACTTCTGCTGTTTCCAAGAGGAACACTGCTGGAAACAGTAGACCTAGGTAGCATGTACCTCCCCAGTTCCTAGGTAACCATGGATATGCTTTTTCCCCACATATAAAGTAAACAGGGTCCCCTACATACATGGGTTCTATTTCGTGCTTTAAAACCACTGTGTTTATAGGAACCTTTTTTCTGTAAACATAGGGGAGCAGTTTCAGGGCTGTGATCCACTGTATAGGCAGGGGGCACAGCATCTTTATTCCATTCATCCCTCATTCGAAATGTCATTACTGATGTTTCTTCTGCTGGCGGGGTCGGTCTATTCTGCCTATGTAATCTATCTAGTCTTGTTGTCTTTAGTGTATTCTTCCTCATGGGATCTGGTGAAAACACACAAGCTTTGTGGAATATGGAACAACCCACAGGTCTCATGATCACTTCCTCAAATTCATTCATATTGGTCTCATCTAGCTGACCTGTATTACTCTTGTTCCATTTCCCAAAGAACATTGCACTCAACGATACTTCACATGAATAAACCAATGATAACGGTTGTACATACCAGCCTATCCCTTCCCACCGTGCTGTGGTAAATGGGCACAAACCCAGCAATCTTTTTTCTTTAAAAACGCATGGGTCCTGTTCATGATGAGCAACAATGTATTGTTGCCATATCCTTCTCTATGTCTTTCTTCCATTGGGGACAAAGTACCAGTGATTACATAAACCGGGCTTTCAGTAGCTGCTTTTGGCAAAAGTGTTTCTAATGGGTGCGCGGACTCCAGGAACCATAGTGTAATAGCTGTTATTGTTGGTACTACCATACTTAAGAAACACAGGACCAATGTCCAAATCAGTACCTTTTTCCTTTTACCATGCTTTTTCCCTAAATTTATAATCTCTAAAATGATCATCTTTTCAGCAGGGGTGCAGGAGGAGGCTGAAACCGGTCTTGATTTGTTCTCATCGTCCTTCTTCTTGCTGGCAAAGTTCGTCGCAAATGTCTCTCATTCTTGATGCCAGAAAAGTTCAACGAAAATGTCACAGTTCAATTCTGCCAGCCCTTTCACAGCCTAGATCACTTATCCCCTCCGAGCAAGATTAGTTGTTCTTTCTCCCAGTGCTCAGACGATTTCTGAACAGTTCTTTATTGATAGAGTAATATGTGCATCCAGCTTGTCCCGCTCTGGCTTAGGACACATGTACTCTATCAGCCTTAGTACCTATGTGCGTCCAGCTTGTCCTGCTCTGGCTCCTGAAACAATGATGGGTAGCGATGAGCGCCGTGGCAATGATGTAGTTTCTTTCTTTGGCTTTGGTGCGTTTGCAGAAACTGGTGGGCGCCAAAGGGGTACACGCCTTGTTTCTGCTCGTGTTTGAAATGCAGAGTTTGTGTCTCTCGGCAGTGATGTTGTTTCTGCTGAGCAACGTTGGGGCACTTTTCACCCTCTCCCCTTACTGGCAGCCTCCTCAGGCTCTGTTTCGAGTTTCACTTCTCGCTTGGGCTTTGTTTCAACTTTCACTTCTCGCTCAGGCTGATGCTGTGGCAGTGGACTGGCAACAGTTTCTTTCGTTTCCGAGACCGTTTCCTTTCTCTGGTCGTCGGAAGTTGTCAGCAGTCCTGGGAATCTTTTGGCATGTGTCGCATGGATCCATGCCTTCCGACCGTCCACTCAAATAGCCGTTTGCGTCGACAAAAGTACTTGGTAGGGGCCGCGCCACCTGGGTGCTAATGCTGTTTTCCGCTCAAAGTTCTTAATCAGGACCCAGCTTCCAGGCTCCAGCGAGTGCCCCGGTCCGGTGTATCTCACTGGTAACACCTCCTGCACCTGCTGATGAATCAAACACAACTTCTGCATTAAAAGGTCACAGTACGTGCTTAACACAGGATGCTCGACCTAACATAATCTTTTGGGCTGCGGTGCACACCATACATTTGCTGGTCTCCCCATTATAATTTCATAGGGGGAGAGCCCAGTTTTAGCCTGCACAGACGTGCGCATGCACAATAGCGCTAGGGGTAATGCATCCACCCAACTCAACTTGCTCCCAGCACAGATATTATCTATCTTTGACTTTAAGATACCGCTATGTCTCTCAACAAGTCCGGCAGAACTGGGATGCCTGGAACTGTGGAATCGTTTCTCTATCTGTAGACCTGCACAGATCTGTAGTACTACTGCGCCCACAAAGTGTGGGCGGTTATCTGACCACAGGACACGGGGCAGCCCGAACCGGGAGAAATACTCTTTCAACATTACTTTTGCCGTTGACATGGCAGTACAGTCTTTTAAACGATATGCCTCCACCCACTTGCTAAATGCACAAATCACCACTAACACATATTTGTAGTTCTGGCACCTTTCCATTTCTATGAAATCAAAATGGATCATCTCAAATGGCATAGTGGGTGGGCCAAAACTACCTACTGGAGTCACGGTTCCCTTCCCTACATTTTGTTGCAGGCACGTAATACAATTCTGCACTAGCCTTCCTGCATTCTTTTTTATGTGCTCATTTTTCCATACTGTGGATAAATGCTGTACCATCTTCTTTGCGCAAATGTGGGTAAGGCTATGTGCCATTGTAACCATTGCGGTTACGTAACAATTTGGCAACATCCAGTTCTTGGTCTCTTTGTCCACCCAACATCCTTCCAAATCTAACTCAGCAGAGCCCTCAGCCCACCCATGAATCTCTTTGGTCGTGGCCTCAGCCTGCATTTCTTTGACTGTGGCAACTCCATTCTCTATCATACAAGGTACTTCCTCAGTCTGTACTGTCATCATTTTATTTCCCAAATCTATGGCTGTTTGTTTCGCAATCCTGTCTGCAAATGCGTTTCCCTCTCCCACTTTAAATGTTACTTTTTTGTGCGCCTCGCATTTCACTATAGCTAAGCGCTTTGGAAACGTGAGTGCAGACAATAATCGCACAATCAAAGGCCCATGCTGAATCCTGCCCCCATGTGATGTCAAGAAACCCCTCTCAGCCCAGAGTCGGCCAAAGTTATGAACTACGCCAAAGGCGTACTGGCTGTCAGTATAAATATTCACGTTCAAATTCTCAGAGAGTTCACAGGCTCAGGTCAGTGCTATTATTTCTGCGGCTTGAGCCGAATTGTAGGGGATTCTTCTGCTTTCTACAACACTCTCTAGGGTAGTAATTGCATATGCGGCCGTTGATGTGCCATCAGGTAATTTAAAACAAGAGCCGTCACAAAATAACTCCCCATCTGGCTCTTTCTGTGGGATGTCACTCAAGTTAACCCTTCCCTTTGTTTCTTCTTCAGTGACCATTAAACAATCATGGGGTGGTGATTCGTTGTCACCAATTTCTGCTATGGGCAGTGGCATTAATTCTGCAGGATTCAATGCCCTACACCTCATAATTTGGATGTGGGGTGCAAACAAGATGAGCTCATATCTTGTTAGTCCAGCAGAGGTGAGGTGTTGCGTCTGTGTTCTGTTTAATAGAACGTCTATGGCATGTGGCACCATCAGAATTAAAGTATGCCCCAATACCATTCCTTCCGTTTGTTTCACTGACGCAGCCGCCGCTGCAACAGATCGTAAACATTGTGGTAGTGCGTGCGCTACAGGGTCCAGCACGGAAGAATAATAGCCGCACGGCCTATTTCTTCCACCTTGTTCCTGTGTCAAAATCGCCAATGCACATCCTTCACTCTCGCTCACAAATAGTCTAAAGATCTTCTTATAGTTAGGAGTGCCTAAAACTGGCGCAGCACACAATGCAGCTTTCAATTGCTCAAACGCTTTCTGACATTCCTCATCCCACTGTAAAGGCATCACTGCATCCTTTTTAGTTAATTTTATCATCGGCTTCACAATCAACGCAAAATTACTGATCCACTGCCAACAATAAGAGGCCATGCCTATTACAGCTCTCACTCCTTTTTGAGTTCTTGGAATAGGCATACTAGAAAAACGTTCTATGCGTTCTGGTGTTAAACTTCTCCCTTCTTTCGAAAGTAGGTAACCCAAATAAGACACCTGCTTTTGATTATACTGGAATTTCTTCAAACTTGCCTTGTGACCATGGGTCGCTAGATGTGTCAATAGTAATATAGTACTTTCTTTGCAGATCTCTTTTGTGTCAGCAGCTAGTTATAAGTCATCTATGTACTGCAAGAGTACGCAACCTTCGGGTAATTCTAGCATGTCTAGCTGCTCTTTTAGCGCTCTGCTGTAAATGCTCAGGCTTTCTGTGTATCCTTGTGGAATGCGTGCAAATGTGAATGATCGACCTCCTAGAGTGAACGTGAACAGATATCTACTGCTTTTATCCACTGGAATGCTAAAGAACGCGTTCTTCAAATCAACTACACTAAAGTATTCTGCAGTGGCCGGTATCATTGTCAGTATTGTTGTGACGTCTGGGATCAAAGGGAATTGTGGGTCTACCACTTTGTTCAATGCGCGCAGATCAATTATGAAACAATATGGTACTTCATTGCCTCCTTTCTTGGAAACTGGAAGAATCGGGCTGTTGCACTTGCTACCTGCAATTTCTTCAACCACCCCCAATCTCACCAGGTCAGTAACAATACTTTTTAATCCCTTCTCACCTTCAACAGAAATTTTATACTGGGGAATTCGTGGTAATGTAACACCTTCTTTCAAAGTAATTTTTGCTGGCTCTATTTTCAAGCATCCTACATCGTTATCATGCATTGCCCACAGACAGGTTGGTACTCTACTTAGCTCTTCTGGTAACGTTTTTGACATACATTCTGTCACCGGTGCATCATGAGGCCACATCGTGAGGAACACCCCATCTGCCGTACAATGTATAACTGCCCCCAATTTTCTCAACAAATTTAATCCTAGCAAGTTCTCCCCACAATTTTCTGTCAGAAGAAATGGACATTGTTCCGTAAATGGTCCTATTGTAATTGGGACAGCTTCGGACATGGGGTTAATTACTGGCATACCTGCAAACCCTACAGAAACATTCTTTTACCCCAACTGTGGGATCTCCGGAACCAAGTGGTGGTCTATCGAACACTTCTGTGCCCCTGTATCTACAAGGAAACGGTGCTCCTTATTCCCGACTCTCATTTCTACGTAGGGTCCTCTCTGATTCACGGGAATAGACACTGGTTCCGACCCCTGCCGTGGGCTGTCCTATTGCAAAAATAACACATCGTCCGACATGTAGCCACTGCTGCTGCTATAAAACGTGTTTGGCTGTGTATCAAAAATATTCCCATTTCCCCCTCGGTGTCCTCCACTCTGATCATTTCTCTGTTGGCCCTGCCCGCCCTGATTTTGGTTCGGAACACTTTGGTTCAATGCCTGGTTCTGTTGAGCTTGGTTTTGACCATAGGATTGGTTTTGAGTACCTCCATTGGTATATCCCTGCTGCTGCTGCATGCTATTTCTGCTTGGGCCATTTGACCCCTGATGTCCTCTATGAGGCCTTCTCTGGCCAAACCCACCTCTATTCTGTAGGTGCGGGCTTTGCCCTCGCCAGTGTCCTTCCTCCTTACAGTACGCACATTGATTTAATCCCAATGACACCCCGTGCATATTATTCAAATGTCCTCTGCCTTGCGCGTTCCCTCTACCTCTATTGTATCCAATTACCTGCTGCAGTAACACTACTACTATCGTTCGCATCGCTTCTTTTCTCATCTCCAATGGGTACCCATTACATATCTCATTTACTTCCTTCACTGACGTTCTTTTGTTCGACATCCATCGCATTGTTTCCCCCACCCATGCCTGCAATCTTTGTTTATCACCTACTTGTCCTGGTACCGGAAATTCTTTGCACCACCTGAAAAAACTGTTGGCCACGATTTTTGCATATACAACCTCGACGCCTCCTTCCTACCTTTCTTAATACACTCCTCACTATATTCAGGTGTAGCAAATATTTCAGCACATCTATCTTCCATTTCATTTTTCAGTTCAATGAGTTTGTACACATGTTTTCTTACATCCTCATCTCTTTGCTCACTGCGTGCTAACTTATTCAAATCTAACAATCGTAGTGGTGGTAAATTCCCAAGTATCTTTTTCCATTCTCCCACCAAAATTTCCCCCATGCATTCCAACACTACCTGTCTCTCGTTGCTTCTTTGGTACCCATACAATGAGGCCAATGCTGCCGTCCCATCATTTCCTTCTATGTACATTTCTGCCTCTTGCTGTAATTCAATCTTTCTTTCTTTGCTGATCGCGCTTCGAGTTACCCGTACGAATCCTGTTCCTTCAGCCCCGCCTCTCGCCTCCCCGGTCTCAATTTCGAATTCGGGAGGGGCAGATGGTGCTGAATCTGTCTCTGGAGCGGGAGGTGCGGAGGGGACAAGAGACACAGGTGGCATCTGTGAAGGGCCTTGCTGGGTGCTGGGAAATTGCGCGTCTGCGGTCTGCGCTTGTGTGAGGGCTCGAGCTGTGGGTGGGGCTTGGGTTAATGCTTGCGTGAGGGGAAGTGCTTGGGCTATGGGAGGGGGTATGAGAGCTACTGGTTGGGCCTGCGCAGTCACTACTGGCGTGTTTTTTTTATCCTGGTTTTGGGCCTCGACCCGTATTAGTTAACAAATGTTCCATTAATTCGTCTGCTATGTGTAGTTCCCGCTGCGGGTATATTCCTTCTATGTTCATTTGCTCACGTCTCCCTTCTCGTCTTAGACTTGCCGCCCACTCCTCCTCCTCCTTTTCTTCCGCTACCTCAAGCTTCGATCAATCTTTGACAGTCTCAAAAGCTGCGGGTCGCGCTTTTTTCCTAATCAGCACCCTTTCTAGGTTACCTATCCTCGCAATCTCAAAGCTACCATTAATTGGCCACTGATGGTCCTGTTGCTTTCTAGTTTGCCTATGCCAAATTTCACAAAATATTATCGCACCCACACCATATTTTGCATACATGTCATAAGCCGGCGTTCCCCCAGGCGGTGCACTTTGGCCATTTTCCAAGGACTGTCTACCGCAGCGGAAATGCCCCGCTAAAGTGGACAGTACTCCAGGCATGTTTTTAACCTTCCCCTTTGGTTAACTAACCTTTACATGGACGTTTGAATTTGCAAAACCAACACTCTGCCAAAAATCAGGTTTGTGTTTGAATCGGGGAATGACTCACCTGATAAAACAAGTTGCCTGTCCTGACGCAACCTCTCCCAACGTCATGTCTGCGCCTCTCTGGCTTCTGCCTCGTCTCGGGACCCTCGCCTCCTTTGCCCTCTTGCCCGATACGTCGATCAGGGATCAGATGTGTGCAGATCTGCGGAAGGAATCTCTCCTCACTTCTACAGGGCGCCCCGTACACCTCTTGATCCCAGCTCGATCGTCCCATCCTCGCAGTTCTTCCGCCTTTACTCCATTACAACGTATACGATGGGGCAAGTGGGGGAGGGTCCCTGTTCGGGCGCCATCTTCGGGGTCCCTCGCGATATGGAAACAAGGCAATAACCATACACGAAAAGATGCGCCAGACACGAGGTTCAAATTCCCAATGCTAGGGTTTATTGCAAGCATTTCTAGACCTCGAGGGACGCAAGAGAGTGAATTATGTACATCAGTTACATATATACAAAATGCATATCATACAATCAGCTATGTCATGTTTAACACCCCCCTTTATTAAGTTTCTCTGAACTCGGGATGACAATGGACATTTCCGACAGGTATGACAATTATGACACTTTCGATGTCTATTCTAGTAACAATGTGCAATTAGAAAGTGCGGAGGCCTCTTCTAGTTGTTGAACAGAACACGGTGGTTCTGTTCTTGGAAGCAAGCTGCACACGGGGGAAGAGAGCCACATTCCAAGCTTTGCTATCTATGAGGTACTATTTGTGTCCTGGGAGCCGACACGCTCTAAAGGATTTTGCCAAGGGGGGCCGTAAGAAGAGCATAATTCAAGCCTTTAGCTGCTTTATTCTAACATATTCTACCACAGTACGAGACTGGCTGGCAGCTGTGAAATGATTAAATGCCCTGCAGCTCTCCCTCAAGGATACAGAGAGGGAGCGTGGGCATTCCTTTCTGGGCTACTCATGAGGAGTTTCAACAAACTCCTCAGTCCCGCGACCTTGCCCTTTCATATTCAGACAACAATGTTAACAGTTGAGCAGAGTAAGCAGAATTCGCAAGAATTGCAAGCTGCAAAGCAGTTTAGACAGAAAGTAATGAGCAATGGTTCACAAGCAAAATGGCGATTCTTGCTACGTTTAAAATGGCCGCTTGTTGGTCAAGCATAGCAGTCTGTATTTCTACAATTCGGTGCATAAAACGGTTGGCCTTCGGCCATCAAGTTACGTCTGTCATTCAAATGAAGGGTATTCACTTTTCCAGATTGACAATTGTGTCATTTATAATGTCATTGTAATGTCATGTTTTACACCGTGAGCAATGCATGTCAGGTGAAGTATTATGATTTCATTGGTCACTTATCAAATTGGAGAAGTGTTTTTAGGATTTGCATTATCCTCAAAATATCACTTCAGCCGAAGTGTTTTGTGTGAATTGTTATTAGGGAAGTTGATCATATAACAAACCATAGAACCAAAACTCATTTTAGCAAAGTGTTTCCAGAGACGTATTCCAATTATGAACTTCATTAAAATATCAATAGCTGCAGTGCAACAGGCCTGTGCCAAGTTCTTAGATATTTACTTCACACATAACCTAACAATTAACCCTGCAATTTGTACAAGCAGTGCATGGTCTATGGCAATTGTGTGAGTGGTATGGGTTTCAAACTTTCCCCAGGCACTCTGTCTCTACCTCTTTTGCCCGTAGAGCATGTCACACTGTTTTTGTTATTTGCAGATATGAAATTGGTAGAGGGCACTTTAAATGAACTCAATATACGCAATGATTGAACTGACTTCATTATTAACATGCATACCATGTATAATATTGTATCACTTGACACTCTAAACACATAAATCAAACATTCATATTTACATAAGCATGTGCATTATCTATGTGTGCATTGACATGTCCATTATATCCACTATTACATTTAAAAATTCATCAACTTTTTAGCACATATGTCAAAGTGCATCATGTGCTCAGAAAGGAAATACAATAAGAACATATAGGTAAATACATATGTATGTGCATATCTTTGGAAATGACTTTGAGCTGTACAGAACACATAAGGCCACATTACCAGTTTGTCAGTGAATTCACTGAATTGCTGCCAAACCAGATTACTGTTATTGCCACTTTGTCACCTGGGGTTGTCCCGGGATTACATGTGGTGGTAGGGCAGTGTTAATCCACAGTTTTTGAGAACATTTCCCATAAAATGTGTCTTAAAGTGGTAGGTTTACCTCCAGAATGATGCTGGAGAAAAATCCTCCACTTCAAGGCCAAACCTATAGTTTGGTGGTTCAGTAAAAATGACCGTAATTCTATTATCCCCAACAAAGTAGTGGTAACAGAATTATTACCTGTTTTTTGCCACACCTCCAAACTTGTAATGAGGCCCAAAGTAGGGTAATTCATACAGCTTTTTTTAAGTGTGTGCTAACAATTTTAATATATGAAACAAAATAATGAAAATTGTGCAATTAGCATCTATGATAGCATATGTCATCACTTGCCCTCCAAATTATATTGGTTTTCAAATTTAAAAATGAAGTTCATTTTGCATATTTTAAACTGAATCATGCATTCAGATTGACAATACAGTTTACAGTAGAGGCAAATTATGTCATTGCTTTGGCCATCTTTGGGACTGCTTTAGTGCTAAAGAGAAGAGATGGAAGGTTTGTTTCTAACCTTGGCATTTTTGGGTGGTCTGTACTACTAGTCCAAATAAATGTAAAACATGAAAGCACAAGACCTTTTGAAAGCACTAGCACTTATGATTTTACATGCACTTGATTAACCTTTTTGCATGTAAAGACATTGTTAAATGAAGAAAACAGTTTTTTTACGAGATTCGTTTTCACTAAAGTAAAATGTACACTTCCAGTCTATTGTCCATTTTGAAAGGCAACTATTTTACTGTTTCTGATGTTTGATAACACAAATTCAAAACCACAAGTTGATGACTAGAAGGTTTTAAATAAGGCCGGGAGGATAACTCAGGGGCAACGTGTTTGTCTTGGAAGCAAAACAGCATAGAACAACACTGGTTTGAATCCCGGACTAGTGCCTAGAAACTGATCCCAGAAACTGACCCCTAGTATTAAGCGTGTTATAAAAGAACACTTACAATTATAAAAAAAAAAAAAAAAAACAGGCACAGCTCTGGGCAACCCTCCAGACCATTGTTTTTCTGCCTGCCAAGTCATTAACATTAACACCCTTTGCATTGAGCACAAGGCCTTTTGGAGCCTGGGACCAAAATACCTCCAGGTTTCTCTTCTGAAGTATCTCCCTGCTCAAGCTCTTTGCTCTTCGACCTCCAACTCCTTGAGGGTCAACAGTTTTTTTTTTTCAGGAAAAGAGCTGGAGGCAGATCCCTCTCTTCGGCTGGCACCTCCCTCTGGAACATCCTACCTGCCTCTCTGAAACTTGAGCAGAACCATCTCTGGTTCTGGAAGCTGCTCAAGACATTCCTCTCTGCTTCTGCCTTCTTGCTTCCTCTTCCCTGCTGATCTCCTGTCAGTCACTGCACTGAACTGGTTACCTGGCCACCCTCTGAACATTGGGCCCAGATCCCTGCCCTCCCCAGCTGCACCCTGGCACTGCTGTCTGGCAAACCTGCACTTGAGGCTGTATCTGTAACCCTACAGTCCCCACACCTGCACTTCCCAATCACCTGCTCCCAATCACCTGCACTTAACCCTTGCACTGCCACCTGCTGGCCTCACATCCTTTGTTTTGTTTTTGTTTTGTGCTTTTATTGACCGATGCCCTGCACTTCTCCCCCTCCCCTTCCCCTGGCCCTTTACCCATTTCCTCTCCCTGCACTGGCACAATCTCAATGTCACTGGGCCTAGTAAGATTGTTGTCTTGTTCCCCCTTGTTCCCTTCCCATGCCTCGTTGCACCTTGAAACACTTGTGTATAGGCACACTATAAATACAATTTCATATCATATCTTAACATATCATTACAGAACGGGAAAGACCATATGCAAATCTGATATGTCCCCACTCCAAAAGGGACAGTCCAGCCCAAACTGCTAGGTTATATCCCTTCTGCATGAGACCACATGCATTCACAGACAGGTTTCGGCCGTGTTGGGCGTCAAAATAATGGCTTGGCAGGGGAAGAATGATGGTCTGGAGGATTGCCCAGAACAATGCCAGAGGTTATGACTAATTCTAAATCTTCCAGCCAACACCTCTTTTGTTTTGCTGATAACATAACTTGGTCATTGTTACACATTCTATGGTGTTTTTTTCTTTGATGTTGATGGTTACTGATGTTGGATAGGTAAAGCTGTTAACATTTGGAAAGACAGTGTGCGACTGAGCAGGGTCTGATTCACAGCACAAATGTTCTCTCGAAGGTCAAAGATGAATCTCGAATTGTTAAGTCGAGGTGTGAATGTTAAAACATGTCATCTTTCGATTTGTGAATGCTATTGTGGCAGTTTGTGGAAATCAGAGAACTATGGATATATGTACTAATCAATGGATGCATGACAATTGTTTGTCACTTGTGCAATGTCTGTGGACATGCAAAGTTGTTTGCAGACATCACACATGGAGCTCTTCCATGACCTTTCAACACCCTGCAATGCAAAAGGTCTCTTATGTTGTCCAAGGACACCTACTGCTGTACACAGACAGATGGATCTTGTTGGAAGTTTGATGCTTTTGAAGGAAATGAGGTGAGAACTCTGAGACATTAACCAATTAAGTGTTTTGTTTTTTGAGGGAGGGTTGCTCTTAGTAGAAATAAAGAATATGCAATGGCGTGCTTTCATTATCTTCATTGGTGAAGAAAAGAAGGTCAACAAGAAGAGTGTGGGTAATTGGAGATTCATGGGTTAATTCATTGGAGGTATTTGCAAAGAAGATTGGTATTTATGTTGACTTTGGCTTGCACATGTTTGGTATATTGTGCCACTGGGTTTCAGTGATGAATTAGAGTACATACCACACATCAAGAGAGCCACAGCTGGAGGTCAAGGCTTCTCCTATATTGCACCAAAACTTTGTAACTCACTCCCTGCCACCCTTAAAGCTGAAACTTCCATCTCTGTCTTCCGCAACAACCCCAACACCACTTTCCTAAATTAGCACTCCTTCTTCCTCCTGTATTCCTGTCAGATATACTGTAATATAAACACAAATGTGATATAACTATATTGTAACCTTGAATATACTTTGTATCCTCGCTCAAACTTCTCATTATGTAACAAATACATGCCCCATGACTCTGTAACTAAGCATTGTACTGTAACAAGTGCCACAATGTCCTCGGGCTGTTGTGCGCTATATAAATATGAATAAAACAAACAAATTAGAGTCAGGCGTTACCAACGTGTCAGCCTATTGTGAATTGAAAACATCAACACATGATTATTCCTCATTGTAGAGGTAATAGTTAAGGATATATTACTGAGATATTGTTGCCATTTGCCATGAATGATACATTTTGAAATCTGATTTCTCTTTCCCACAAAAAGCATTTATCTTTTCCTAAATGCTCAAAGGCACATGTGGAAATATTGAAAAGACTTCTGTCCCCAAACTGGGAAAAAACAGGCATTATATCAATAAAGCTGTCTCTGCATTTCTTCTGGACCACTGTACTCTATCTGATATGAAAGCTAGAGTCACATGATGCAATTGATGTTTTTTAAAACAATGCAGACCATCTCATGTAATATTCAGCATGCAGTAGTTCTCTTTTTTTGAACATAGATATTCAAAATTCATTTTCAAGAGCCACCATTATTGGTTTAATAAATAAAGTGTTGGCTATTCCTTCTTTGGTATTTGACCATCTAGTCTGCTGACATCCGGTCATGTCCGAAGACACCTGCAGAAGAAACCAGGCTCACACATCAATTCCGGGTGAGCTAAACAGAAGCAATGTATTCATTGGCAGACACGTCATGGAAACACAGTGCCCCGCCTCTAACCAGGGCCACCTTACTAACCCGACCCACCTTCCACAACCGTTGTTATTATAAATTATTGGTCACCTGACTGGGACATTTTGAGAGACCTACTACTAAGCCTTTTGGCACACTTATCCAACCACCGGTCGAAACAATGATCCAATTAACAGACCCCATATGTCTGTTCTTAATGTTCACAAATGGAAGTGACGAATGGTGACGTTGTTCCAGTCAATCGTGACCTCATATGGGGCAGGGACCTCTTCTTGCAAAAGTGGACTGGCCCCCTCATCCGAGTGGTGTAGGTCCTCCAACCACATGACGACTTCCGCTTTCCATAAATGATCCATTGTTTTAACCAGTTCATGATACATTGTTCCACAGGGCTCTCGCCTGTAGCCTTACTCCAGTAACCACAGTTCGGTAGGCAACTGCAGTCCTTAATGCGGATATGCATGCACCTTTTATTGCATTGAAAAACGTGTACTGACTTCAGCAAACACAAGCGGTTGCCTAACGATGTCATCTAAAATAAAAGAAAACTAAGGGGTAAATGGTGACACGATATCATAGGGACAAGACGGATGTTGTCTCAGTTCATATAGGTTTTATCCAACGGTCTCCTGCAAAAGGAACCCCCTCTTTATTGTGTCTACCAATATTTATTTTATTTGTTAAAGCTGCAGGCTTCAACAGTCCCCCTTTTTGTCTTTAGAGCAAAAAACCCACTGAGTTTTCTTTTCAGAATACAGATTCTCCTTTGAGCAGCACATTGTATGGGAGCAAGGCCAACACAGAGAGACCGTTTATAGTACCCAAAAATACAATCAAAGTCAAGTTAAGCATTTATCCAATATGGATGTTCATTAACATTTACAACTCTTGCTGCTACTGGTCGGATTAGTAATATTTCTTCTGAAGCACCATGGATGGATACACATCTTCATAGTATAAATTTGCAACGTGTCTGAGGGTGGGGGGGCAGTATTTAAAACCACCTTACTCTTGCTACATCCGCATCTTGGACAGCAAAGAATAATACCTATAAAGAAAAGAGTATTACACACAGTAGAGGGAAGGTAAAGCTGTATATAGATGTAATTGCCAAATGAACAGATGACATCACAGGGGGTACATAAGGTGGCTGTATGATGGGCTACTTCAAAAGATCTTTTTCCTTAGTAAACACAACTTTCAACATCTGCAAACTTGTCTTTATATAAGTTATCGTCTTTACTTCCTGTAACACTCCTAATACATTGTCCAACCTTCTGAGGACAACTTTAGGCCACCCTTGCTAAAACACTATGTGTTAAGCTTACTAACATTATTACCTCAGTGTGCCTGAAGACATCAAATCCCTGTGTTCACAAATGTAAAAAAAAGAAAATGCATATCTATGGTACAGACAACATATCCATAAGTGAAAATATTGTAAACCTTTTTTATGTTTTTATTTTTATTGTGTTTTAATTTCCACAAAACAAGTATGTAGAAACCTTTCATAGATAATCATTTAAAACAAGACATCACAAATTGTTAACATTTTAAAAACACAACAGTAAAATGAATAAATCAGAAAAGGAAGATATAAAGGAGCACAGCCCTTACAGAGTAGAAAAAGAAAAAAAAAAGAAAAACGAAGTACAAAGAAAATGCACAGAAAAGGTCCCCTTTCCCTTATCCTTCCATTAGTCTCCTCCTATCCTCCCTCCTCTACACCCAGTTGCAGGTCTTCCATTTTTCCCAACCTTTTAGAGAGCTGAACGCATTGGGCCCAAATCAGGCTCTGGTGGTCCCCTCTCATAAGGCTGCACCATAAGGCTTCATTCCCTACCTCAATTTTGAGGTATTTTATTCTGGCTTCTCTCAAAGCCAGGGTATCCACGTACTGGACCTAAAGAGTGGTCTAGCACCCAAATCTTCCCTTAGATATGTTTGTTCCACATTGTGATTCAGGTGATTTTATTCTTCAATGATTTGTTGAAAACCCAATATTTGGTAAAGTATTATTGCCTTTTCGTCATAAAAGAATGGCCTCTAAGAGAAATACTTTGTAACTTTATTCGGTTTCTATAGAGGGCAGATTTCCTTTAAAAACCCACGGTTCCACGGTTGGTATCGTAATGTTCATACCATGCGACCATGGTGTCTATAGGTGGGTGTAGATAATAGGTGATGGACCAGAGTTCTAATGAAGTTTCTTTTCTATCCTCATGCATGAAGTGTCATTTATTTTGTCCCTTGAACTTCAATGCAAACAGAATTCCTAAAACTTGATCTATCCTATATTCTGTGGAAAGATCAAACTGTAGTCTGGCATGGAATTTTTAGTCCAATTTTGTCGCACAGATACAGTGTAGAGATGAGCCGACCGGTTTCAGTGGTATGGAGACCACTTTCATCAGGGCTTCGACAGCTGGTAGTAAGTAGTACACTGTTGTTGGTATTTTGATTTGCAGTTTGATCTGGCTGTGTATTTTTAAGAGGATCTGCCTGTAGAGGATACAAAGTGGGTGGGGAGGAGAACCTCTTCTCAAAGTTGCACAAACTATATCTACCATCAGCCTCTGGCGTGTTTTAGATGTGTTGTACATAGTGCCATGTGATCTATCACGTCAAAATCCTGTGTCACATGAAGTGGCACAGTTGTTTAGAAAAATATGTTTGAAGCAATATTTCAGCATGATACCACATAGGTAGGACATCATATTGGCCACCAATCTAAGAAACAAATCAACCTTCTATCCACCACCAAATGAGATCTCTCCGGAATCTATCACCTTCGAAAAGGCCCTCATAAGAAAGATCGAGGAAATTGAATATTAAACAACTTCTCTAGAAAAGACTGTATAGACCTACGGACCCTCACTGAAAATAGTAATATTACAATAAAACCTGCGGACAAAGGAGGGGCTACAGTTGTCCAAGATACGAAGGACTACAACGAGATGGTTTTAAGACTCCTAAATGACCGTACCAGCTGGAGACAACTGGGTAAAGACCCCACTGAGGACATTTGCAATCTAATTCTGCCTATCCTAGAGGAAGCTGCAACAGAAGGCCATATCAGCCCCAAGGAATATGATTTACTTAGTCCCAAAACGGCCAGAAAACTGGCTTTTTATGCACTTCCAAAAGTGCATAAAGGTAAAACACCGGTACCCGGCAGACCGATTGTATCCGGTATAGGATCCATCCTGGAGCATTTGTCTGAGTTTGTTGATTTCTTCTTAAGACCCATGATATGTGAGATGAAGTCACACTTAAAAGACACCACCGCAGTACTTAAACTTTTGAAGGACCGTCCATTCAATCCTGAACAAAACATACTAGTAACAATGGACATTGAGGCATTGTATACAAACATTCCCCAGATGGCCAACCTTCAGATTGTGGAAAAGGTACTGCGAAATGCGCACCCCTCCTTTACACTGCAGTCAACTTAATTATGCAACTGGCGGAGATAGCCTTCACAAAGAACTACTTCCTCTATGAGAAAACGTTCTATGAAGAAATCACGGGCACCGCTAGGTGGGACACATTTGCCCCAAGCCTGGCTAACTTGTATGTGGCTGAATTTGAAGAACAGAGGATTTACCCACTCACATACCCATGGCTAGGACAAATAGACCTATGGGCAAGATATATTGATGATATATTGATGATATTCGGAGGAATCGATGACGATCTAACAGCCTTCCTCAACTGGCTGAATCAACAGAATCCCTGACTTTTACAGAGACACACAGCTCTACAGATTTACATTTTCTGGATCTCACACTAGAGATAAGGAACAATGCAAGCACCACCCTTGTATTCAATAAAACTACAGATAGAAACTCCTTGTTGAACTTTTCTAGCTTTCATCCAGCCAATCTAAGACAAAATCTGCCCTTCGGACAATTTCTTAGATTCTGAAGAAACTGCACCAACGTGGCAGACTATGAAAGACAAGCAGACCAACTAAGTCAGAAATTACGAAATAGGGGTTACCCTAGACGGATCATCAAACAGGCAAAGAAAAGGGCAAGAAACATCCCAAGGGACTCTACTTTGGAACAACATACGAAACAAAAGAGTCCCAATGACAACATCACACCTGTTTTCACCTACTCTCCTCTGACAAATAAAATAAAAAAGGAACTACTCAGACTCTGGCCCATTCAGAACGTAGGCAAGTCCAATTTACCTATACTGAGGTTTGCTATCAAAAGAGGGAAGAATCTAAAATACTCCTTAATTCATACATACGAAGAACCTGTGAACCAGACACAAGATACTCTATGGAACCAAGAAAAACCAAAAGGAACATGCAGCTCCTGTGAAAGCACTATGAAAACAAAGGCGATCGATATAGGTTTGAAATATCCTTGGACACAACGGGATCTAACAAACTGCAACATGAAGAATGTGATCTACGTAATAACCTGCCCGTGTGGCCTACGGTACATAGGAATGACTACACACCCTATACGAACCAGACTGGCAGAGCATTGATCATGTATCCGGACAAACTAACAAAAAAGTATCACCACCAATGGTTGAACATTTCATCAAAAAGAACCATGGCCCACAGGATTTTATGTGATTCGTCATCAAACAAGTCAATATCCCAACAAGAGGAGGGAAACTTTATGATCTATTATACAGGCAAAAACAACAATGGATATTTAGATTGAAAACGGACACCAGTGGTCTCAATGAACCAACATCCTGCCAGACCCTGGCAACCCTATGAAAAGATCTTTGTGCAAGCATCACTGTGAGAACCAGCTGTGCCCTTCATTGCTCCCTTTCTTCCTCCATCTTTCCTTCTTCTTCCACTCCCATCCCTCTCCCCCTCTCCTTGTCCCTCCATCCTATCCTTTCCCGCCCCAGTTTTTCTCTCTTCTCCCCCTGGACTTCTATGTCTACTGTGTGTTGACCTCACCTCTCGGACATCTAGATGTGCCACATGTTATCTGATGTCCCGCAACCGCCACAGTTCTATCAAAACTGTGCCCATGGATGAAGTAGCACAGAAGCAAAGTCGACCCCCAGTGAGTATAACTGGGTACATGCCCATAAGATATAATGGGGATCATTCCGAGGTTGGAGGTAAGGGAAAAACGATGCCGATAAAGGATTACAGCACAAAAGGAGCACACCCAAACACCATACCCCCTCCCACACCAAGATGATACCAATAGTAGTAACATTACTGGAGCTGGAGGCCCTGCTTGCAAGGCAGCAACAACAAAAACAACAGCAACAGCAACAACCACAGCCCCCACCACAGAGGATACATAGGAGGAGAAGGAGGGTGAGACAGGCCCAGCAAGCCCCACCAGTGCAGCCACCGTTACCACACCGGCAGCCCCCAATCCCTCGCATCACAGCCACCCCCTTCAACCTAACACCAGAGCAGATCCACACCCTGTACCGGCATGACCGTGACACCATCACCACCATAGTGGACCTGATACATGATCACATAGTGAGCCTCATAGACATACACACCGCCATCCCCCCTCGACTGAAGGTAGTGTCTGTGCTCCACTTCCTTGCCACAGGCACCTACCAGCACACAGTGGGGCACATGCATGGCATATCGCAACCCTTATTTTCCCGGATACTGAACCAAGTGCTGGATGCCCTCCTGAAGCACACAAGGGACTACATATCCCTATCACGGACTCCCCAGGAGATATTCGATACAAAAGTTACCTTCCATGCACTGGTAGGCATGCCAAATTGCATTTGTGCCCTCGACTGCACCCACGTGGAGTTGGTGTTCCCGCATGCCATGGAAGTGGCGTATCGCAACTGCAGGCAATACCACTCCATCAACGTGCAGATGGTATGCAACGCAAGCAAGATCATCACACATTCCTGTGCCCGTTATCCAGGATCAACTCATGACTCTTTGGTCCTGCGGAACACCATGCTACCACGCTACATGGAGCGACATGCTGGACGACGTGCCTGGCTGCTTGGTGAGTTGCCTTACTGGCAAATGGCAGTGCATTGGGGTTATGAGGTGGGTGCCTGCATACTACAACTAGGTGGGAAGGGGGGGTGCATACTCCACCTGGGTGGAAATTATGACACCAGTGCATGATGAGCACCTCACCGAACACTGGGCCCCAGAGCCAGTGAAACGGCACATGACTACGAAATCCCACAGTGATGAAGTAAGGCTGACACCTAACACTACATGACCAACAGGTGACCAGGCCACATCCCACAACACATGCACCACTCATCGGCATCCTCACACACCATAAGGGCATCTAGCAATATGCACTACATATGCACTATGTCACTGCCTCCAGCATATCACCACACCGGAGAGTCATCCCTGGGAGTGCATTGAACTGAGCCAAACAGGGATACCACAGCGTGGTACGAATGTGCTACTGACAACAACCAACACTCCCTTATACCAAATCTCACAGAACACAACACAGCAATGATCACACTCCAACACTGCTGCATGCATATACGATGCACGTGCAACAAGATGTTGGTGCACACCATAAACCATCCTGAGGATGCTACCCACTCCATCATCCCATTGCACAGGACACATAGCGGGGTCAGAAATGGGGCCAATGCATCCAGGGACATGTGCGTATGGGCAGAAATTACCTGCTGCTATGTAAGACTAGTAGAGTTGTCCACCATGAATGTACAAAAACTTACCTTCATTCCCCTCTCATGCAGGTGATGGTGGCTATCCCTTGAAGGCATGGCTCATGACCCCTGTCCAAAACCCACAGAACAGGCACAAGGAGGACTACAATCGTTCCCATACCTGTACACATGTGGTGATTGAGCAGACCTTTGGCCTGTTGAAGGCACGTTTTCGTTGCCTCAGCCGGTCGGGTGGGGCACTTATCTGCAGCCATGAGAAGGTGGCCAAGATCACCATGGCATGTGTAATGCTGCACAATGGGGGTCATTCCGAATGTGCATCCGTCGGAACATACCCCTGCCCCCTGACATGGAGCTGCAACCACCTGATGATGATGAAGGGGAGTAAGAGGAAGAAGTGGCAGGACAGCATCACGGTGCCGATGCACAGGAGGGATGTGCCATATGGCAATAATTGATTGGACAATATTACTGACACACAAGTCAACAGCAGGGTGTGAGGATGTCAGGACATCGGGCACTGGGTTTGGGGATACATGTACACTATGCACTGTGAAACATTAAATGACACATGCGCAATGATGAATGTCCACTCTGTTGTTTTTTTGATGAACAACCGGTGTATTGAATTAGTAGGTTCAAACGTGAAAAACAAACCCTCCACCACCCTCACCCTCCTCCCACTCCCCTCACAACTCCCAAACACACCCTCATCCCTCTCCCCCCACAACTCCCAAACACACCCTCACCCCCTACCCCTACCCCCACAATTCCCAGACACACCCTTACCCCCACCCCCACCCCCCGCAACAACCCTACACTAGTCCCATAAGGACAAGATAGGCCACACGTGTATGCCAGCATTGTCAATGTGCGCTCCCAGAGCCAGGGGGATCCATGTCATGACGGTGCAATGTACGCTGTGAGCGACACAGCGGGCTGGTCTGGGTGGAGGAGCTTTGAGAAAGTGTGTCCTCCTGCTGGGGCTGTCGTGCAGGCGGTGCAGCCTCCAGGGCGTCTGCAATCCGGCCAAGGACCTCGCAGAGCCGGTTCGTGCTGACTGTGATGACCTCACCCAGTGCCCTGAGTTCATTAAGCCACTCCTCCCTGGACTCCCGATTGTCTCGGATGAACTCATTAATGAGGCCTGTGAGCTGCTCAGAATGCTCTGCATCCATAGCTAATGTGGCAGATGTGGTTGGCCAGCTGGGAATTGGGCTTGCATGGATTTCCGTTGCTTCAGTAAGGGAAGGGGATACAGGACTGGCATGCTCCAGTGTGGCTCCTTGCTCCCTATGCCCTGGTATATCGCTCTCACCGGAGTTGCTGTATGACACCTGGGGATTGGATTGAGCATCAGGGGTGTGGACATTCACATAAGTGTCCTCCTCAGAAGCTACGCATACAGATGAGGGGCTGTCAGGGACATCGAGGGGGCCCGTGGCTGCATCCTCCCCAGCCACACTGGTCTCCTCAGTATGCGGCGTGGGGCATGTGTTCTGCGCCACTGCTGGGTGGGGTAGGGGTGGGGGTTGTGCACCCTCCATGGGCCCTGTAGGAGCCAGTGGTGTGGCTTGCGTTCTCTTCCTGCTTGCAGGTAGACGGCGGGCACTGGCTTGGCCCCTGGAGGTACCAGGCTGGTTGGCTGCCTGGTCCTCACTGTCATGCTCGCTGCCTGTGGGGGAGGAAGAGAGAGACAGCATGAGCAATGATTTTAGATTATGCATTTGGACATACGTACAATATCAAAACAGGATTCTAGTGGGTTGTCTTCATTTGGGTGGTGAGCGGCACATTGATCCATGCTTGGATGGTAACTGCATGCATATGTCTCGGTCACTCATGTTGGCTGGCTACTGTGCTGGCTCACATGCACAATGTTTACATCACCTGTCCTGTGTGCCTCATGGAATAGTCCTCTTCGTGTGATATGTGTCATATGGGTTACAGCCCTGCACCTGGCATTATCCTGGGTCCCACTTGTTTTGGCATTATTGAAAGGAGGGGGGGGGGTTGGCCAACCATGACGTGCCACATTGGTCAGCCCTTGGCAGTAGAGACTTTCATTGCAAATGCGTTGTCAGTATTGACTTTGGACACTCACCTCCATCGACGGATGACATTGCCCCGCACTCCATGTCGCCAACCCCTTCAATGGCTTCTGGGCCAATCATGGCCACACACGTCTCCTCCCACAGCATCAATTTGATGGGGGAAGATGGCCCTCCTCCTGTCTCCAGGGCCTGGCGTCTGTTGGCCGAGAGGATGCTCCGCACCCTCAGCCATAGGTCGTCCCACCATTTTTGGCAGTCCTTGGTGGTGCGGGGGGTGTTGCCCACGGCGCTCACCTTCTATGCTACCATGGCCCAGATCTCCTTCTTTTTTACAATGTCTCCCTCTGCATGTCAGAGCTAAAAACGCTGTCTGAATACTCGTGGAGAGCATCCACCATCATCTGGAGCTCATCCGGGCTAAAGCGCTCCTTCCTGAGGTGGGTAGCTCCCTTTTTTGGTGCTTTCGGCATGATACTGGTGATGATGGTAGATGTCTGTATTCACTGGATGGCTGCGCGTCCAGTGCGGTGAGCATGGCAATGGATTGTGTTTTTAAAGATGGCTGCCATGCTCCTTCCAGTTCCTGTGCGATGACGCTGTTTCCGGTTCCGCTATTTAACGGTGACCGTAAATAGCGTTGACCGCTGATCACAGTCACTGCTATTTACGGTCACCGCTATTGCAGCTTTGATCTATGGCAGTAGTGTTATGTACGGTGCGCTTGATGCCAGTAAGGACTTTTTGGGGTGCATTTCATAGGTTTTTATTAGTCCAATTTAACCATAACGTCCCTTTAACAAAGTTTTTTCGGATAATTATATATATTACATGGACGCGGTAGCGTCCATGTAGTTATGGTTAAGTTGGTGTTTCCATAGGAAGAGAATTTTTTGGGTGGCTTTTAACTTCTTATAACTTCACTCCCTCTGGACGACAAACTTTGCAAAAAAAGTATATGGCCCACTCTGAATTTATTTGCAAAGTTTGGAGATGTTTGGTCCAGGGGGGCAAAGTTATAGGGGGGACCCAAAACTTTGTTTTTTTCCCATAGACATAATGGGAAAAAACTTTGTGCACGCCTACAGCCCAAACCGCTGGACGGATTTACACCAAATTTGCGGCAGGAGCGGGGGCTTGGTCCCGAAAGCGTGCTTTTGCAAATTTGGTGTAAATCCGTCCTGTAGTTTTTTTAAAATGACCAAAATGTAAGGCAAAAAAATTAGTGATATCTCGGTTCGCTTCGCGCACAGACTTACCGGTACACTCCGTGGACAGTGCCCTGATTGGCCGAGCAGCTTGCGCGATGTCCGCGGACATCCGACATGTTCGCTGATTGGACAGCGTGGTGCGTGAAGCGCGTCAGATTTGCATTCGCGGACGACCGCGGACAGCGCAGTGAAACTTGGATTAATAATTGTATTTAGTGGAGTGTGTTGGTGTGTAAGAGTGTTTGGGGAGGGTGGAGGAGTATGAGATAGGTTCAATGTTCTGTTTTTTTTATGTGCTAGACACTTTTGTTGTGTTCGATTTTTCTGCGGACAACACGGCTGTTCTGAAATGTTCGTAAATAAACAGAATGGATTCGGTGTCAAGTTGAAAGTGTTCTATGAAGACTTGTGGGGTCCTGGAATGTTCGCAGGGGGTGTCCTCAAGACGTTGTCTGTATTGTTCGTTGTCAAGCTGAAAGTGTTCTAAGAACACTCGCAGTATCCTGAAATGTTCGTACATAAAGAAAATGGGGTGTTCTGAGGATGTTGTCCGTATTGTTCGCTGGCAAGTTGAATGTGTTCTAAGAACACTTGCGGTGTCCTGAAATGTTCGAAAATAAACAAAATGGGGGTGTTCTGAGGACGTTCTCCATATTGTGTGTCTGCTTAGCTGTATCCAATGAGGGAATGGCACAGAGAATGAAGGGGAAATGGTAGAAGGGCTGTCTAAGAGTTATGCGGTCTGCGGACAGGGCGTGCTACATTTTCCAGCAAATCCAGCATGGAAAGAAGACTGTAGGGATCAGCCAATTGGATGTTGAGGTTGTGGATTTGTGTTCAAAGAGACTGTGTGTAGTGAAGATGGCAGAAGTGGAGAAAGTCAGGTTGTTGGTGCTCGGAGATATGTTTGTGCATGGTTTACAACAGTACGCTCAATGCAGGCATGTTGCAAAGAATTTTGATGTTAAAGGAGTGGAGGTCGTGTGGAGCACTGTGCCTGATTGCAATGTACAGGGAATTGTACAGGTTTGTGAAGATATGGGCAGGATCAACAGTCCCCATGTGGTAGTTTTGCACTATGGTGCTTTCCGTTTGGGCTATGTCAGTGCCCCTACTTTGTTGGCAGATTTGGAACACTTGGTTCAAGCAGTAATGAACATCCTTCCAAATGCCAAAGTCATTTTTTTCTGGATTAGTACATAGGGCAATATTGGGCAATAGTTCAGTTTTTTGTCCTCAGCAAAACAATGCTAGGTGTGTAATCAACCGAGGCATCTGTGCCTTCATGCTTAGAGCTGGTATGTTCTTCTGTAATAATGAGAATATTGATTCCAGTAATGCTGTTTATTTTAAAGAAGATGCATTTCCTTATCTTTTATGGGAAATGCCATTCTGTTTTGGAATGTAAGGGTTGCTTTGGAGAAGGTTATGGGAAGGTTTTAGCAGTAAAGTAAGAAAAAAATAAAAACATACAAAATAAAAGGTGTCTGTCAAGCATCTGCAAACCCCCCCCAAAAAACGGCTCTTTTCAGAGCCAACCTCAAAGGGGAAATGGGGCACACTATTTAAATTTACATTCACCACGCTCAGATTTTCGATATGTCCGCGGACATGCTGGTAGTTCGCGGACATCGAAATCACTAGCTAGGGGTTCAGTATGTTCTATGTTACATGTATATAAAGTCAGGGATATCATGGTTAAGTTGTGCTACTAAAGACATATGAAATTCAGTGAAAATCTTTGTTAAAAGGGACGTTATGGTTAAGTTGCGCTACTAAAAACATGAAATTCAGTGAAAAAACGTTGTTAAAAGGGACGTTATGGTTAAGTTGCGCTACTAAAAACCTATCAAATTCAGTAAAAAAACTTTGTTAAAGGGACGTTATGGTTCAATGTAAAACCGAAAAACCCCTGAAATTCAGCACTTATGGTAAGATAAGCAACCATAACTCGCACCACTATGCACTGCTAACACTAACACCCAGGACATCAAAGATGACATCACAAATGTCATTGATGACATTCTTATCATGGAAGTTATAATGGACATTATTGGCTGTATCCATTGTACACATCTGTCATGCTCTGTTGTTTCTCATGTCGATGACTGCATATTTATATACAGTTCTTTGCCTGATATTAACCTGGGTTAAGATGATTAATTATGTTGTTCCCTGTTCCATGCCTGTTTGGGGCTCTAGTCTTACTGTTCTCATTGGTGTAGAGAGGCCAAGGAGTTTTCTTTCTGAATTACTCAGACAAAAAATCATTTTTTGATTACCCCCCGCCCTGTTTTTTTAGACTATGGGCCTCATTACATGGATGGCGGAGAACCATAAAATACCGGCACCGCCTTGGCGGAAAGGGGAATTACCGCCCCATTCCAAGGTTGGGGGGGTGGTAATTCCCCCTTCCACCATTGCCCTTCCCCATTCCCATTTTTGGCCCATAGGGCTCAATGGGAATGGGGAAGGCGCTAATTACGGTACCGCAAATTACGGTACCGTAATTAGCTCCCTGGGTCCCTTTGCGGGTTGGTTTTTAACGAATGCAAAAAGCAGGCGTTCAATCCCCCAACCCGCAAAGGGACCTAGTAGTAAGGCAGTAAGGATTTACCGGTAACAGTATTTTACCGGTACCAGTAAATCCTTACCGCCATCCGTGTAATGAGGCCCTAAGTGTGGTATTTCTCCATTCCCTTTGTTGTGGGTGATTGCCTTGACAGAGTATTTTCCATTAGTGGTTGTTTTCTTCCTTGTCCAAGTTATTTTCAGTTAGTTTGGTCAGTTTGTAGGCTGGCATGAATTTTCAAAATGTAGAAGTGCTAAGTGCCTTTTTCACAGTTCATTTTCTACTTCATGAGTCCCTTTTTAGTGTTGTTTTACCGTGCCATTTGCATTATGGGTAAAAGCTACTTGTAGACAGCTCTCCTGGCGATGAGACCCTTTTTAGTGTTGTTTTACCTTGCCATTTGCATTATGGCTAAAAGCTACTTGTAGACAGTCTTTCCTGGTGTTTTTTTTTTTGTGTGTTTACAACAATGGCGTTGAGAGGATTGTATGGTGGCACCTGAACCACGGCAATCGGCGGTTGAAAAAGAAGTTTGGGCTTTTGTTGGTCCATTACGGGTAAGTTTACCGTTATGAGGTGTTGTAACTTGTGCTTTGTTTTGGGGATGCATGCAGTAGTTCTTAGGTAACGTGGTTACATGCATGCAGGCTCTTTTTTGAAACTGAGTAGAAACTGGACAGTGGATGCAGCACTGATTTTAAGAATTCTTGCGATGCAGTATGGAGATGAGTCTTTGAGTTAAACAGTTTTCAGAGGCTCACGAGTGTGGAGCATAACGTGCATGTGTTGTTTTCAAACGGAGTGATATTGCACTTTGGAGGCGGCACAAAGTTTAACAACATTTGACAGGCGGCATGTAAACCGTTTTTTTGGGATAAACACTATACGGACGGAGGCTCAGCAGTGTCTAGCATTTTATTATGCTAGGCTAAATGGAGATGCGTTTTTGTTGGGCTAAATAACATATTGAGCTCGGGCTTAGGATGTGTATATTGAGGCTCACTATTGGCGTTTATGCCTTTATTTGGGGACACACTTTGTAGATCATTTATGTGCCTTTTTTTGTGGCCTTGGAACTGCAGGAAAATTGTTTGTTTAAATAATACCCTAGTGAACACTAGTGAACACAGCGGTTGATTACTTCTTATTGTGTTTAATCTCCACAGATTGTGTTTGAAGAGTTAGAACTTGACACAGTAGCCATTTCACGTTAAAGACTGATCATTCTCCTCAAAGGTTTATTCTCTTTTGGGAAAACATTTGGCTACCACATTTTGCAAGGTATGTGCAAGCATGTTCCTTAGGGGGTGTTTTGACTTTTTATACTCCGGTATGATTATAGTGTGAAACAGTGTGTCGTTATGTTTTCTTCTCTAGTGTGTTCTTACTCAAATCCATTGAATATAAGCGGCTGATATCCGGCTGGATGTGACTGTATTATTGGCGACATTGGATCCTCAGAATACACAGATCCCAGGGTATATATGTTTACAGCAGATTTCTGGTGCTAAGGGTTCCCGAATGGGGACTAGGCACGGGTGGCTTTATTAATTCAGGCTTCTGTGTTTGTGTAATGTTGACATATGACATTAAAAGTAGGTAAATCTTGGGAAATGTTGGTGCACACATCATTTTTTAATATGGTTGTATGTTTTTATAGATTGCATTAAGGATCAAGTTCAGATCCATGCCCACCAGGACTGGAGGGGACGATCACTGTAGAATTTTAAAAAGAGCTACCCCTGATGAATGTCAGACATCTAAGAGTCAACAGACAGAAACATGTTGGGTTATATATAGATTGCAACAAATTAATTTTTCACTGATATTTGTATGGTAAATGTTGTTTTTTTAGTTAATGTGGTATGGTTGTTTTTTTATTTTTACATTGATGTTGTGTATGTAATCGTCCTGTTTTTTGATAACCTGGTTTTAGGGTTGTTCCTTAATCTGTGTATTATTTAACACAGTTTTAATGAGAATTATGTCTTTTTTCTATAATAAAATATTTTTCTTAATGATATAGCTTTTGTGTGTTACACCTTTCCTTCCCATTAAAATGTGAATTTGAACTGTTTTCTTCTATACTATAAAATGAACATTACGATACCAACCAGGGAACAGTGGTTTTTTAAAGAAAAACTGCCCGCTATAGAAACCGAATAAAGTTATGAAGTATTTCACTTAGAGGACAGTCTTTTATGACAAAAAGTCAATAATACATGACCAAAATTGGGTTCTCTCAAAGCCACACAGCCCATCACCTGGTGTTTTATCATTTCTGCCATATCACTCCTCCCACAGAGCCTGCATCCTTTAATTTCCCCCATCTCAGTCAAACCTCTCATTCTCTCCAGAGTCAGCAGTTGGTTTATTCAATAACGGAGATACATGCTCTGCAATTTTGGCTAAGGAGAAATAAGCAAGATTTTGGAAGTTGTTCCCTTTCATTATTAAGTTTTGTATATTCCTTGCAGAGTTTGTATTTTACCAACTCTTCTTTGTTTTTTGTCCAGTCGTGTTGGAATATTTTATTTTTTTACTTTAGAAGGGTTTATCATCAGGTCTGCTTTGGAGGAGCCTATGTCAACCAAAAGGTCATGCATATATTGTTTCAATTTGGTGATTGTAGCCCCAGAATCACAATTTTGTTCTCCGCTCCACCCTTCATACAGAGATTGTGCAGGTGGATTCAGTAATTTAGCGTAGTTCAAAAGCCTCCTCCAAGTTGCTCTGGTGAAAAGAGATGCAAGCAGAAACTCATGTCTTACCACTGCAATAGGTAATGAGGTTGCCAAGCCCAAGGTCTTTTTCCATAACATGCCTTGTGTAGTATTTAGCTTATCACCTAAATCAATTCAAATTAATGTCAAGGCTACATAATATAGTGGGTTCCACCTGTAAGAGGTAGAACTGTAACAATGGCTTCAAGTTAAAGTGACATAGCTTAGCATGTATGCATTTCATTTTGGTTAGGAGTGGGCTATATTTAGCCTCAATATATTGTAACTCTGATTGAATGGAAGTAGTATTTGCAACCTCATACCCCAGCAAAGTCAATGAGTTTACCCTATCTAATTGTTCATCCCCGACCCGCCAGCTCATAGTTTTTAGGTTACGCTTTGTTGAGAGGATCAATACTTGGCCGATCGATTTTTGGCCGTTTATTTTTTAGGTCATTTTCTACCGTGTGTGTGTGTGGAACATGGTCAGCTTCCGCTGCAGACCGATCGGTGTCAGATCAAATAGACTTACATTGTCAGCGAAAGCTAACCAGTACAAAGTTACTGCGCCCAACCTTACTGGAATAGTAAGACCCCCTTCCATAGTCCACTTAGGTCTGATGTATACAGATTGTATAGAGTGGGGGCTGCCACACATCCCTGTCTCAACCCAACTGATGTAATTACAGGGGCCGTCACTGGCCCCTCCCTATTCAATCCCACTCTCACTGTGGTATCAGTGTGAAGAAGAGCGAGCAGCCGGACTAAGTGAGGAGAAATACCCATCGCCACGAGTTTTGCCCAGAGCCGTTCTATACTGATCACGTCAAACACATTTGACAGGTCAATAGAGGCCATGTATACAGTCCCCAGTGTTTTTTTTTCTTCACGGCTGCCTGCAAATCAGCCATAGTAAGGGCATTTAGGGGTGTGCCTATCACTGTCCAAAAGCCCACTTGATGTTCTGTTAATAGTTTGAGTGTATTGATCTGGGTTTTAAGTTCTTTCAACAACAGGGTGCCAAAGATTTTGTTGGAAGAATCAAGTAAGGCAATTGGTCTAAAGTTCTTTTGGTTTTGGCTATCCCCTTTCTTATAAATAGGAATAATAAGGGATTGTTTCCAGGTGTCTGGAACCCTGTAAGAGAGTGAAATATTTTTGGAAAGGTTCCAGAGGAGAGACGCCCAGAGTTCCACATGTTTTTAATAATTGGGGAGGGATGTTATCAGGCCCTGCTGCTCGAGAGGGTTTGGCTTTCCCGATGGCCCAACAAACATCCTCAAGATCCCAATTGAGTACTTTGTCTGTTGAAACAACTTTCCTCCAAAATCACAAGCCCCTTCATTCAATGGGATACAGTACTTTTCACTCAAATATTGTTCCCAGACCTGGGCCTTTATCGGCAATCCCCGGCTATTTTTTTTTTCTTCGTGGCATCCCCCATAATTGATCAAATGTTTTGCGCATCATTCCCAACCAGAGATTCTACAATCTCCTGATTTCTTTTGATGTGTGTTTCACGTCTAATGAGTTCCAGAGATATCTTATATTCTAGCATGCATAGTCAACCTTTCAGAGTTCTACTTGTTGTGTCTCTATCCCAGCATATCATGTTTCCAATCAGTACCAAAAATCACGTAGCTAACTTACTTGGCTGTGGTGATGTGGGGACTGAAAGAGCCATAATATCCAACCGGAACCAATTCCTGACCATAAATCAGAGGTTGTCCATGGGGCAGAAATCAGGTTTTGGAAAGGACTTCCACGAGGTCAGACCACATGTCTCCATAAGTGATCCAATCCCAGTTGCATCCACCCCAGGGACCTGGAATGATCTTACTGGTTTCTACACATACTCCTTATAATGAGATTTTGGTCTTGACGGTACATGCTCTGTTTTCACCTCTCCTTTGCTGTACTTCCACAAGTCTCTGCAGGGCCACCCTTCTTCCAGAATTCCAGAATCATTGTCGAGGAGTCTTAGCCAGCTGCTGTGTAGTATATTTTCTTTGATGCTTAAGAATTCATTGTTCAGGAAGTTTTGAACCTCTGCACATGCAGTGTCCAACTGCAACTTGTTCCTGGTGACACCACTCCTTTGATCAGTTAAATTTAACAACATCTTGAGTTATTGTGCTAAGAGTGCCAACCACATGAAGCCAGCCAATGTAAGTATCTGTATTGGTAAACTATACCCCAGGGATAAACCATGCTGCTAGCTTTAATTTACCTAATAGGTCAATCATTTGTGGTGCCTAGTAAATTCCCCAAGCTTCAAGGACTGTATTTACATCATCCCAAACCTGGTCAACCACTGCCCTCTTACTATCTATTATATCATTGTTTCACCCTTGCTGCAACCTTTTTCCCACTCCCATGGAACAATTGCAAAACTGTGTTGGGACCTGAAATGCAGACAGAAGATTTGAGAAAACCTTAGTACCTAAGGAAGCCTTACCAATAATATACCGAAACCCAGACTTATGTATATTGCTAACAGTATCATACTATAGAGATTGTTACTCTGTCTTAGTAATGTTGAAGAACTCTGTCGCTTCAAAGGCATGTGAAACCATATACTCTACTAAAGATCGGGGGGTGTGGCTTAACAGCCATGTTGTGAGGAAGCTCCCTCAAAAAGCTCCTGATGATCCTGACTGATACTGGCCTCTAACGGTGTCCATAGCATGTGCAAATAACCTAGTAATCTCCAGCATCTGCATGAAGGTAGTGGGCATGCAGTGGATATAATCTAGGTGTCAGAGGTTTGCTGCTTGAAGAGTTAACTATAACAGAAGAAGGTGCCCGGGACAGCAAGGCGAATGAAGATGGCGGCAACTGGGACCTTGCCAGGACACCGCCGAACAAAGCACATTGTGGGCAGTGTATAAAGGCTGGTGCCCAGTGGGCCGCTGCGGAGGACCGGGTCTGCGGTGTGACCACCAGTCCTGAGAAGCACTGAATGTGAGATGTAACAGAGGCTGGTGGAGTTACACGTAATAGGCTGCACTGTAAGCGTGATCTGAAGAGGGACAGCAGAGAGAAGCAGCCAGCGAGGCTAAAGGTGCAGCTGATGGTGGCGCGGCAGTGATACAGAAATGGAAAGCGCTGGAGGTGTGCTGTGGGGAGGAGGAACGAGAGCAGGCATAAGGAGGGTTACAATGGTCCGGCACAGGACACACTGGGGCAGCGAGGATGCAAAGCGGTCTGGCCCTCCCCCCTTCTTGCTCAGGCAGCACTGAGAACACTGCTGAGATGTAGCTAGGAGCGTTCCTCTGAACCAAAACGCACGGTCTACAATGTAGCAAAACATAACCCCAAGGTGCGATATGCACCAAATGCATGCACCCCTGGGCATGAACAAACACTGTTAGCGGATTGTTTTTCATGCAATTAGAGAGCATGCAGTGAGGAATAATGCCCAAGCAACGGAGCCCTGACACAATGTATCAACCCTGACTAACACTCGCAATGCCCTATAGAATGGTTCACAGAGCTGCTAGCTTTGTAAAGCTGGTAACGCAGCAGCTAAGAATACCTTCTCATGGCAGGCCTAGCTGCATTTTTTTTCCTGTAAATTAATTTGATATAGCATTGGTGATTAACTATCTTCTAATTTTAATGAATTTTAATGAAAGTAGAAAATGTATTATCACAATTCTTATAGAGTTCTTATCCATGTTATAGAGGAGTCTTTCTGCCGTAAGCAACTTGTATTCTTCAAAACACTCTTAAAGTGCTTGATTCTAATTTCCAAAAGATTTGGGCATTTGGTTATAAGATGTACTAAAGTTTCAGGTTCTTCAGAGTTGTTGTCGAAGCAGCATACATTTGTATCTGTTGGAATCAATTTACATTTGGCTAGAACTTCTCTTGATGCCAGATGTTTAATCTGAATCTAATAAATAGATCTTTGTATTTGGCCACCGGGAATTTAATTTCATAAGATTCTGGTTGTTGGGGTTTTTTATTTAAAGAGAATGATACACCTAGATGTTTACATTTCAAACACTCAGCTCGGGTGTTGATCCAATCCCATGTCACAATTTTTCTTTTTGCCTTGTCTGGATTTTGTATAGGTATCTCATTAGATACATCCGCTGCTGTCAAAAATTCCTGAACCTTTTACCACCACATGTTCATATCTTTATGATTCGTGAACCTTCCTATGCTAACTGCATAGCTTCCACATGTACATGGTATAGAGCGATGTTAGCCCCAATCCAAATCGTAAAATACACATGATATAGTTTTTGGCATTCTTAAAAGTTTTTTTCCAAAAGGAGCCTTCCACAATAACCCAAAAAGCATGTCCCCACCAGCTTTGCGATTCTGCACCATGGATGGTTGATGGGACAGCTTTTTGACAGTAAAATGTTAACATTGGTGAAAGAGGGAATCTACCATATTTGCTATTTAGTATTGTCGCCTGAGCAGAGGCTGTTTTCATCTTTCTACGAAGTTCCAGGTAAAATGGAGCATGCAATATAAAGTGATTAATATTGGGTCCCAGATAGTTATATTCGGATACCATCTCAAGTGCTTTTTGTTTTAATGTCCATATATAATGGTTTTTGTTAATTACATTTACAGTTGCCATTATCATAATCTTGGGTTTACCCAAATTAATGATTAAGTTATTATTGAGTGTAAGTGTCTAGTTGATTTATTTAGGCCTGCAATCCCCTGGCCATCTTTGCTAACAAAACCCAATAATCAGCAGTGAAAAGCCAGGGGATCGCATGCTCACCTAAACGCAGAGAATCAGATATTACATTACCAAATCCTCTCGTGATATCTGAGATAAAAAAGTAAACAATGTTGATGCCAAGAGACATCCTTTTATAAGACCCCTGTATGTATTTATTTTGTCAATCTTCCATCTAAAGAGAGTCTTACTTGGATTGAGGTTTTTGAATGAAATTCATCTATCCAATGTTGTAGATGAGAGGGGAAATTAGTGTTAGAGAGTTTATAAAACAGAGGTTCTCTAGACACTGAATCAAATGCAGTTTTGAAGTCAATAAATGCAGCATATACCGTTTGCTTCATCTGCCATTCATGCTGCTTGATAGAATGAAGAACATGAAGAATGATGGATGTCCCAAGACCAGGCATACAACCAGATTGAAAGGGATCATGAGTATCGGATTTTTAGAACAATTATTAAATTCTTCTAGAACAAGGTGAGCAAACAACTTTCCTGGGACATCCAGCAATGCTACAGGTCTATAGTTTTTGTGGCAGTGCCGGTCTTCCTTTTAATAAATTCGAACAATAATTGATTTCTGACCAGGTGTTTGGAATGCGTTGAAATGAATCACTTGGCAGAATATCACCATCAGAATTCTAGCCCAAGATTCATGATGCAATTTGAGCATACTATTAGACAACCCGTCTGGTCCCAGGGCTCTCGAGGAGCTCAGTCTGGTAATAAGCAGATTATGGGCCTAATTCCGAGTTGGGTGGTAAGGGTTAACGGTCACTGGTAAGGAACCTGGTGCTGGTAAACCCTCACCGCCCAATTCCGAGTTCACCACAGGCACCCCCACATCTAGTTCCTTTTCTGCTTCTCTGTTTAAAAGCCAGGCATAAGATAAATAGATTTATTTGCCTTTAACCACTCCAGGCACCTCACGTTAAGATGCACCCTCCGCTTCCATTAGCCAGCCTATTGTATCCAAGCACCACCCACGTGTACTTACCACTCTAGGTTTCTCTTTGGCTCGTTTGGCTCTCTGCCACTAGTAGTAAGTCTATTAAATACTTGCCTGCAATATATTTCACCCCTTTCAGTGACCATGAACAGTCAACCACCAACCTATTCTGGTCCCTGTTACCACAGCAATTAACCTGTGAACCCGTGAAAACCTTCAGTATCTACACTTGATCCTGACATACCGTGCCCGTAAGGTATGCCTCTTTTTGCAACTACTCTAAGTTCTTATGATTTACCATACTACCAAGGTAACTTACTGTTACCCCTTTCTTGTAGACTGTAGCTACAGAAGCCCTGGCAGTAACTGGCGCAGGCACCCATAATCTCAAGTTCAACCGCTGACACTACCAAGGTAGGCTTCTAGCACGCAGTCTCTATACACATTTTTTTGTTTGTCTGTTAGGTCACCCCCACTCACATGGCATCTATCCCTTTAGGTGCTCACCCTTTTTGAACTACTTCCTGATGACAGTTTGGACCCTTCACCTGAAAACAGCTCAACACATGTGAAGGCTGAATTTATCCCAAACCAGAAACATAACCATGTGTCGACAAGAACAATATACTACTAGCCCATAAGTAGTATTGATTTTTGCACCATATACCTGTACTACTAACCCTCACTCAATGAACTGTGATGTTTAAAGCAGTTTGCTTTTTCTTCTGTGAGCCCAATCTGGGCTTAAATGTGAGTTTTTAAAAGGTTCAACTATTGTCTTCCTTTCTGTACGAACCTACAGTTTTTTATATATGTGTCTAAATCTATGATTAAACTGAATCACCATAACATCATTGTGTAATCAATGTGTGACCTACATCAGCTAGTATTTGTATAAACTAGCTACCTGCCTCCTTCTAGTCTACCACTATTGCACGGTTGTAAAAGGGGTAGCTGTTGACTCTTCTCCTTCCTACTACGTAATAGTGTCTTCTTGAGTCAAGCCCCCTCAAACAAAAAAGAAAGCCTCACTTTGCCCCCACCCCTTTCTCTTGCTCTAGTAGATATATCCACCTGATGTGCATAATAGTCAGCAATATTTACATTAGCGTATTTCGGCCATGACCATGTCAGTTCCAGAATATTGTGATCACTCACAGTCTGTTCTAGAACTTTGAAACTTTTCATTGAGGCAAAACGATTCTTATCTATATAAATTGAGTCAATCAGAGCAGTTTGTTTTGCCCTTTGCCATGTGTGCTTCGGTAGGTTGTCCTCCTTGCTAATGCCATTTGTCATCAAAAGATTCCTTTCTTGCATAACAAGGTTGCACTGTTTAGCTATATTTTTCATTTTTGATCTCTTAGTTGGCAAACATTTAATATTGAGATCTCCTGCCAAAATCGTGTGGTCAATTGTTCAATCATTAATAATAAGATCTAACATGTTGTCTAAATCATGAAAAAACTGCACATCATTAATAGCTAGATGGTTCCAATAAACATTCAGAAAAGTAATAACAAGACATTTAATATGAATCTTAACTAATTGCATATGACTTTTAGGAGCAGCCAATGGTGTTATTCAAAAGCCGGTGGAGGTCTTGACAGCCACCATTAGTCCAGCCATGGGTCTACCTCTTATTAGTGTACAGGCAGGTAATAAAGAAATAGTGTGATTGTCTTATACAGGTGGCAAAGATAACCAAACTTCTTGTAACAGTACTATATCACAGTCATGCAATATATCATGGGCGGATGAAGTCAAATGTTTATGGCCTCATGTATTCGAGGATTTCAATTTATACACAAAGATATCACAATCCTTGAGTTGTTACTGAGAAATAATGTGGGAAGTTGCACTGGTCATTGATATAATTTGAGTATTTGTTTGGCCGACTTGAGGATATGAATTTGTTAAAGGAGCAGTCAGCCAAGGTTTATTTTGCAAAGGCGTCAGATTAGGGTTCATCTTTGGGTAATATGAGTCCAGTCTCTCTACTTGCATGGATATCTGATCATGAGTCATCTTCAGATAATTTAAATCCATTGTCTGTTGGATATAGTGCAAGGAAGCCTAATTGGTATAGTTCCTGTCTGGATTGCCAAATGAGATTTCTAACTACTCCAGACAGCATCCATAGCTTTACTACGGAAGTATCATAGTGATATATAAACTCTATCTGGGCCAAATTACTGGAAGTTATATCTTGTAAATTCAGAATTTCTTCCATGATATTGAGTACAGAAATTCTATTGATCTCGAATATGGGAAAATCCTCATCTCGGCATTGTAAGATCAAACTATGATGCGTACATGTATCACAATTGTGATTGATTTTTTTTCTTGTTTCTGATTGATGACTCATTAGCAGATATCATTGGGGCAGGTTGCGGCATATTGCGCTGTTGTTGTCTCATAGATTCAATGGGACCTTGTGGTCTACACGATTCCATCATAGGTTTAGAATCTTTATGAGTTTGTTCTCTGGGTATGTTCAATTCCTCTTCTATCTTCGCCTTCACAGAATTTTGCACCGCTAGCGGCTGAGACATTAATATACTGATGGATCTCTGTATCTCTTCTCGTCTGTCCTCTAGCGTGCAAAAATGTTTAGTTACAATCGGTACCGGGTGATCAAGCAAGGGATTTGCAGAATGCACCGGTGCTTGGCTCGCAGGACCAATTTTCTGCAGAGTTTCCGCATCCACTGCCTTTTGCACCTCCTGAATCAGATTGTCTAGCGGCTGATAAGACAAATCTCTTGTCTGCCTCCAAACCGGGTTCCTTTACCGGGTTACTGCAATGGGTACTTACCGGGTCATTCCGACATAGAAGGACCCGGTAAGTCCTCCTTGCAGGAACCATTCCCCATTCCCATTTGAGTCCCCATAGGGCTCAATGGGAATGGGTTTGGAGGTAACAACGGGCACATCATTGGTGTCCCGTTGTTACCTCCCTCTTCCCCTCGCGGGACCTGGAAAAGAGATCTGGTTTTACCAGACATCTGATCCAGGTCCCGCGAAGGGAACCTCGTAATACGCGCTCCCAGCCCCCTTCATTCCAGGAGCGCAATGGTCGTAATGAGGCCCAATATGTCCTTACTATGTGAAGCTTCAATTTCAATTACATCAAAGTTATCTTCCGCACCAGCATTTGGTGCATGAGAACATGAACAATTGCACTAGTCTCCACTGATCACTTCATGTTATCTTCAGATAGTTGTTCAATTGTTGCTACTTCGGCCATGCACATCAATGGGTTTTGGTTTCTAGTAATTCTTTTAACAAAATGGTCTGATTACCAAGTCTGTTATCCAGACTTTCATATAATTTTGCCAGGGAAAACAAAGCTGTATTCATAGTTTGCAACTATATTTCCGCAAATGGTAGTGCTGCAGACAAAGTGGAATCATGATTCTGCTGCAACTGCACTTTCTGTTTTTTTGGAGTGGGTTGTGCATAAGATAGAGATAACACTGATGAGTCATGAGGTGATTGTGTAAACATTACAGTTTATTGTGAGAGTGGATGAGGTGTATTGGTGCTTTCTAGTTCGACAGATCAATTCTGTTGTCACAAAGGCATCATCCCTGCCGCCATTCTTGCGGCTAGATTCGTCTGAACATCAGTGGAATCATCAGCCATTGCTTGAGCAGACTCAGGGGCATTAGCAGGTGTCAACAAGGTTGGATGTAGACTATCTAAAGCCTGATGTTCAGCCACTACAATAGGGGTCTGCTTTTGAGTGGGTTGAGCATATATTCCCAGCAAATCAGAGTCCGTAAACGCAGCCAGCAATGAATCGGATGGCGTGCATAAATCAATTGGCACTTCGCTATGCACCTTGTCATTAGGGTGAACTGTATTTGGTGCTGTGCTAAGTAGTATTGCTGTCAATGCTGCTGTTTCAGTTGCAGTAATCACAGTAGTGTGTTTAGGATAAGATTTCCTTATATCAGAATCTAATGATACCACCTTAGCACGTGTGTATGATTGCGCACTTCAAATTAAGTTAACAGAATGCGTAGAACATTTTGGCGTTTTGTGAGCTTGTGCAATAGCAGCTGCTATCTTTTTCAGCGAAGGCATTGCTGTGGTTAACGTGTAAAATGTTATGATACAAAGAACACAAATCACAGGCAACAATAAATGAACACGGGTAACTTGCAAAAAGACAAAATTGTTTTTTCAATGTCAAACCACCCTAAAATTGCAATCTCTACCTTCACCTCCTATCCCTCCAGCCCTATCAGCCGTATTAGCCCTTTGGAAGCCCTTCGTGGTGTTCCCATGAAGTGAATGGTTGTTTCTCTTAAGGTAGGGGCAGGGGTAGTAATGGTTGTTTCTTTGAAGGGGCGTCCAGTGCTCTGTGTGTGCCACTGTGCTGGCCTAAGCTGTTATCTACTGCACCGGGCTCTGGCTCTGTAGCATTTTGCACTGCTGGTGGTTGTGGCTCTCATGGCGAGATGTTGTGTTTTCATAAGAGTTTGGGGGAGGGTGTGGGGTGTTAAGCGATTGCATTTGTGGGGGAGGGGTGGAGGTGTGCGTGCGTAGTATGCTTTGGAGCATTAATGAAATGCAATGTTCGTTCTCTCTCTGGCTCTGGCTGCTGCCAAACCCATGGCCAGCCAGCCAGGGCAAAAGGTGAGGGGGCGGCGACCTCGCCTCCGAGGCTCTGCCTCTGCCGGTGGGTGGGCAGGCTCCCTTTTACCTTCTTTGGTCTCTTTGGGTCTGTGGTCTTGCAGGCTGCTGCCAAGTGGGAACCTTACTTCAAAATGCGTATAGTCCATCACGGTTAGTAACTTTGTCACTTACTGTTGTGGTGATTTAGAACTTTCCACATGGTCACTGAAAATGAATGCATCTGGCCATCGGGCTGTTCCAGAGTCACCCAGCACCCTATGCCTGAGATACACAAAAAGAAACGTACCTGAAGCACCGATTGATTATACCCGAGAAACTGAGGACCCCTAGGAACTGTGCTTGAGACACCCAGTGTGGGGGTAGGTGGGGTCAGGTACGGAGGAGGGGAGAGAGGGGCACCTGGAATGTGCCCTATGGCACCTAGGTGGCAGTGCCTGTGACACCCAGTGGAGTTTGCCTGAGACGTACATGGGACTGTGTCAGTGATGGTGACTGTACCCAGACTACACTGCAGCATATGATATGCCCCTAAAAACACAGAGAATAGTAGCCAGGCCACCCCGAAGTGCACCAGCAACACAGGGGGCTGTGTCGCAGCAGGGAGATCCGATCACTGAGGAGGAAACCTTCACGCATGCAGCAGAAAATCAAACAATGATACGTTTTATTCCTCATAAAACGTTTACTTTTTAGAAGTAAGTAACAGTGCACTTGAATGCAGAATGCATCATTCCGGTGGATAAACTGGAGGGGACAGCTAAAGCCGCTATAAAATGTGATATAAGTAAAGAGCCATATGCCAGTGTCTCAGTATTCCGGAGTGTTTGACTGCTGAACAGCCCTGAAAAGTGTGACCCCGGGGTCACTGCCGCTTACCTGCCAACACGTGTGACTAGCACCCCAACCCTCAATGAAATGCTTCAGATAGAGGGAGCTCCAGTTCTGTTTTTAAAATCCCAGGAGGACCCCTCGGGTACTTACATGTGGACGTGGTTGAAGGAAGGCATTGCGTTGAGTTTGTCCAGGGCGAGGTTTAATATTAACCTGCAGTCTGCAGATCACTTAATGCAGACGCCATCAGCGGATACCACCCACAGACTGCTAGCACCCCTGCCATGCGCCGAGGAGGAGGCAAAGAAAAGACCTGCGCCCTACGAGAGCTTCTAGCTGCCCTTTACCCCCGAAATCACCACCTGCTCCATGACAAAGTCACCACTTGCACCAAAACCTACCACCTGTCCCTCAGGGCTATTATCTTGGAAACAAAGCTTTCATGTGCCCCCTCCATAGCCAGATGTACCACCTATTCACCAAATACCCCTCAGAAACATCATCTGCCCTCAGAGCTGCTTTCAAGGCTCAGACTAGCCAAATGGCAATGCCCGAATTGCAGGTCCAACATACTATTGGTCAAAATGGGACAGTATTTTAGCCATAGTGGGCCACTTTGATTAGTTAGTTCAGTATTCTGCTAGTAGTTTTGAATAGTGTTACTGAAAGCATATCCTTTAAAATGCAGAATTTGCAACATATTTTATCAAAAAATTAGTTATTGCTAAACAGTGCATCACAAAAGTAATGCATTGCTATTTGCAACTGTGGACGACTTATTCAATGGTGCCCGGGTCAGTGTTATGCCGTAGATCCAGCTGCTGTCTGACACCTACTCCCAAACTTGCCACCTGTAGCAGCTACTAATGACCTTCCTAGAGAATAGTTGGACTCTCTGCACCACCACTTTACCTATACCTCCAGGGCCTTCATTAACCATCCAAGCCACCACCTGTCCCTCGGAGGCCTGCTGCCCCCCAGAGAAACCATAGCCCTTCCCTTCCCAAGTTACACCTGACAGTTTCCGTGCCCATCCCAGATACAACCAACATTCGGTCCACAATCTAGCAGCCCAAAACCACCACCTACCAACAACAACCCCAGAGTCACTCCCTTCCTCCTTTGAGTCAGTGATTGCCTTCCAAAATTGCTGTAAAACTCCAAGAGGCACAGCTACCCTCCGCACCTGGAAGTCACTTCCAGCCCACGGGCACCACTAACTACTCCCCTCAAAGTTTTTCATCCAAGTCAGCTTCACTAACGAGGCACTCCATCTGATACCCCCAGAAGAGGCATGGCAGTTCAGGCAAAATTCCTTGCACCGGCCCTGAGCCTGCAAGATGGGTGCAAGTGCCTGACCTGCCTGATTTGTTGGAACACCGGTTCAAATGAGAACCTTCTGCAAGCAAGCCTTGAAGTCAAACAGGACTGTCTGCCTAGAGGCGATATTGAAGAGGCAGAACCAAACTGGAGGCTGCAACAATAATAAAAAGGGAAGTGAAACAGTAATAGAGAGCCCACCGAGGTGCAACACCCCGCAAGAGGGAGAATATAGACATACAGGGGTTGACACCAGCAGGCAGAGGACAGTGACCAGAGAAGGTTCCAAGGTGGAACAGGTACAACTGCTGGCAGACTATAGCCGGACACCTGGAGGAAGGCCAGACCACAAGCAGACCCCAATGTGGCCTTATATCGCATAGGGCGCATGCAAAGAAGAAAGTACGCAAACACAGTCATTTCGGGAGGGGGCTGATCTAAATGGGCGTCACTGCTGGGCACACACACAGTAGGTCTGCCTGACACCAGGAAGACACGTGGTGGCGAGTACTGTGGAAGTACGAGGATGTTGCTCAGTAACAGAATTGTTTGAGCATCCGGAGGGCATCCATCCACCCCGGAGCTGTACGGCCTCCCTCAGGTAGCAACACCTGGCCCCATGGAGCAGGAGCAAGTACGCAAGTAGTTTTCAGGAGCCAAGTTGCGGCCAAGTACGCTTCAATGAGGGTGTCCAAGTCACAAAAGAACACGTCTCAGCAGCCGACATTGGACACCTTCACTAAATCCACCACCATGATGGAGAGTGCTGCATTAGAAGACCTGTCAACATAAGGAGACCTAAAAGGTAACACGGGAGATCACCAGGTCCTGGATTGCTTTAGAATCTAAAATGGACGCCATTAGCCTGGATGCGAACCTGCAGAGTCAAGATGTGCGGGTGCTCTCAGAGCGCACAGGGACACTGGAAAAGGAGGTAGCGGCGCATGCAGCCAACCGGAAAGACACCTCCAAAGATATATATATTTTGCAACCGCAGGTACAAATTCTTGAAGGAAGAGTTGAAGATGCTGTGCTGGTTGTAATAATGTGGAAATAATCAGACTGCCCGGGGGGGAAGAGGGGGTGAACCCCACTAACTACATCAAGAAAATGTTTCTGCAAGAAATCGGCACAGGCACCCTCACCCAGGGCTCATGGTAGAAAGAGCTCACTGGTCCCTGTCCAGGAGACCACCTCCAGGTGCCCCACAACAGCTGATAATAGCTAGGATACTAAATTATAAGGACAGTGAACAGATACTTGAACATTTCTGGGAAGGTGGCAGAATTCAACAAAGCCATCTAACATATTTGCATACCCGGATTACACCCTGCAGGTGCAAAAACAAAGGATGACCTTTACCTACGTCAAGAGAAGGATGTGAGGAGGGAACCTCAAGTACATGTTATTGTACCCAGCAAGACTGAAGGTGTTCAACAAGGGCAAAGCCATCTTTTTCGACAACCCGGAGGATGCTCTCACGTGGATGGACACAGAGAACTTGCCATCTGAAGAGGTCCAGCAAATGACAGACGAAGGGACACACGCTGAATAACCTGAGTATCTCCGCATGGAAGGAGCCGGCATGACCGTCAGGCTGCAATAGACAAGGACCTTGTACACAAAACACAGGCATCAATACTTATGCATAATAGGAATCAGCAGTGCAAGCACCACCAGAAGCATACTGTGGAGGAGCGACCTTCCCCAAAGAGTGGATTTGTTTCTTTTTCGGATACTAGTTGAAGTGTATCCCTCTGCCGCACCCCAGCACCCCAGACAAGCAACAGGTGTAGAGGGGAGATGCAGGGATGCCTGAGCGCAAGATATTGAGCTGGGCAATATTGGGGAGGGGGTGGGTAAAGGAGTTGGCGTAGTTTAGCATGGGGTAGCCTATAGATCCATGCTTTTGACATGTGATAGCTGATTCAGACTGTTGCAAGATACGTAATTGCTTAAATGGGATGGGGGAGCTTAAAATAGTTACATGGAACATTAGAGGGCTCAACAGTTATATTAAGCATAAAAGAATAATGTCACATTTGAGACGTAAGAGGATAGACATAGCACTCCTGCAAGAGACACACTTAACTAAGGATAGGTAAACAGTACTTGCTATGAAATGGAGCGACACAACCGTGGGCTCGCCGTACTCAGCGTTTGCTAGAGGGGTTTTGGTATGATTAGCACCGAGAGTGCATTTAAAGTCCAGAAGACTTATGGTGACAAAGGCAGATTGATTCAAGGGCTAGAGGAACACAGAGAAGTTTGTATTATTAATACTTTTGTTTTTTAAACAATTTGTATTATTTTAAACAACATACCAAACATTACAACTTTTAGGACATACCATAATCAATGTCTCACCCGCACATTATACAACTTCCGTCCCCCCCCTTGCCTCCCCACAATTTCGAGCCGTTACATCAGTGTCATCTTCATGAGCAGTTTCGGGAATCTCGGTACTTGTCGACTCATCTGAGTCTTCAGATTCATGATTGGCTTGGTGAGGGGTTGCCATTGAGGTCACTAGCTGCTCCCAGGCTATAAGGGGGCCCACTTTTTCTTCTCCCCCCTGGTGGTGGCTTCAAACCAAACCGCAGTTTCTGCTTCTGCCCATCTCAGGAGGTCTGCCCACCATGTCTCCACTCTAGGCCTATGGGACGTCTTCCAACACATTGCAATCCTGCGCTTGGCCAGGATGTAGGCCAGATCTTTCATTTTATTGATATGCTTTAAATTATGTGGCCTGGGGAAATTCCCAAGCATGCATGCCCCAGCTGACCCCACATCCAGCACCACACCCCCCCCCCAGCCATTTTCATCTTTATTTCCTCCCAGAATCTATGCACCTCTGGGCAAGCCCAGAACATGTGCAGCAACCCTGCCTCCTCCTCACCACACCTGGGGCACTTCTGTATGACTGAGCCTCCAAACCTGGGTATTCTTCCAGGAGTCAGATATGCCCTGTGGTTGACGTATAGTTGGATCTGCTGGAGTCTAGCATTCCGGGACACCTTTTTGTGGTACCGTTGGGCTCTTTCCCACTGTCCATCTGTCATGGGTACCCCTATCTCCTCCTCCTAATCATGCCTCAACTGAGGCAATTCCCTCTCCGCCTTCGCTCAAAGGAGCTCATATATCCTGGATATTTCATGCCCACCCTCCGAGACATCATACATCATTTCCAGGGCGGCATCGGGTTCTTCCGCTAGCACCGTCTCAGGCCACCTTCCTCTTACCCGTTTCATGAGCCTAATATATGTAATGTATTGGCCTCAATGTACCTCTGTCTCCTCCTGCAACCTTTGAAACTCCAATACCTCCCCTTCCTGCCATATATCTCCCAGGGTGGCCAGGCCCACTGGCTCCCAGTATCTGCGGACCGCATCGAACAATTGGGGGTCATGCCCACACAGCGCCACCAGCGGGACCTGCTGAGAAAGCGGGTCTGGGTCGCCCACCGTTTTCCATGCCCTGCGCCAAACTTCCCAGCCCAGCACCAGAAGTCTTCCCCTCCCCACCATCTCAGTCTTATGCATCCACACCATCTCTCTTAAAGAGTATGGGGCTGAGTCACCCTGCAAAAGCCTAGCTTCCGCCGAGTCCTCCACGGACAACCACCTGGCCACATACAGCAGCTGTCCTGCCAAGTAATACAATTCAGAATTTGGCAGGTTTATGCCCCCCCTTTCACAAGTGTTCTGAAGCTTCCACAGGGCCACCCTGTTCCTGGAGTTGCGCCATATGAAGCCCCTGCACATACCATGAAGTCTCACAAAAAAGCGTCTGGGGATCAGGTATGGGACATTCACAAAAAAGTGCAAGAATCTGGGCAAAACAACCATTTTAAGCAGAGCTGCTCTACCCATCATGGCTAGGGGTAATCTAGACCAGAACGCCATGCTATTCCTAATTCCCTCAATCGCTTTCTCTGTATTATGTTTGTGCTCTGTTTCTATCTTATGGTAAATATTCACGCCCAGATACCTGAATGTCACGGTCTGCCAGGGTATCTGCAGGACGGGTAGCTTCTCTGATGGGGTGCTCCTATACCTCCCCAAGGGGAACAGATAAGACTTCCCGAGGTTCACTGATATACCCGAGGGGGTGGCGTAACGATCCATTACCTCCAACACATATTGCAGGTTTTCCTCCGGAAAGCGCATGTAGAGGAGCATATCATCGGCATACAATGATATCAGGTGTGTGCCCCCTGTCGTGCGAATCCCCACCTCCCCGTATTGTTGCCACAGGCATATTGCCAGCGGTTCTAATGCCAGGATATATATCATGGGTGACCAGGGGCAACCCTGTCTGGTCCCCCTGCTAAATTGCCATTTATCTGAAATTGTGGGTCCGGTTTTAACTCTCGCCATCGGAGAGCTGTAGAACAACTGGACCCATCTGATATATCCTGGGCCCATTCGATAACCCTTCAGGGTCGCTTTCATCCATGGCCACCGCACTGAATCAAAGGCTTTTATCGCGTCCAGAGACACTATAGCCATCTCGCCCGTGTCTTCCTTGGTTTGATCAATGATATGGTGCAGCCTCCTTTGGTTATCTGTAATATTTCTGCCAGGGACATAACCCGTTTGGTCTGGGTGTATCAACTTACTGATTACCCTCTTTAACCTGTTAGCTAGTGCTGCCGTGAGTATTTTGCTATCCTGATTAAGCATGGACAGGGGCCTATAGCACCCACATTCTACCTCCGGCTTACCTGGTTTCAGGAGCGGGACGATCACTGCCTCGCAGAGAGACGCCGGCAGTTCCCCCCGCTCATAAGCTTCATTAAACATAGCCAGCAGCGGCTGGAGGAGCTCCTGCTTATATGTCTTATAGAATTCGCTGGGTAGCCCATCCGACCCGGGCGCTTTACATGTAGGGAGGTGTTGAATCACCGCCTCCAGGTCGTCCGGGGTAATGGGGGCGTCCAAATCCACTCGTTCTAAGTTATCCAAAGTGGGCAACCCCATATCCTCAATTGTTTCCAATATTTCCTGGCTCATATCCTCCCCTGTGTCCTCATATAATCGTCTATAGTACTTGTGGAACTCCCCGTTTACTCCATTCTGGGTGTCACAGATTTGACCTTCCGCATCCCTGACCTCTCTCATCACCGAACGGGGGGTCTCATTTTTGTAAAGCCAGGCCAGTAATCTACCCGGTTTATATCCCCCTGCATGCAACCTCTCTGTATATTTCTTATAGTTTAATTTACATAATCTATCCCAGAGTTCGCCACAAGCTATCTGCAAGTCCCTTATCTTGGCGCTGTTCTCATGGGCAGTCCCCTCACAATGAGTAAGGCCCTCTAGTTCTCTTTCTTTTTCTTGCAGTTCCCGTACAATGCCCCCCTGGATCCCCTTAGATTTTGATATGGCAACCCCACGCACCACTACCTTGAATGCCTCCCATACTGTTCCCACAGAGCGTACACTGCCCGTGTTAATTTCAAAGTATTCTTTGATGGCATCCCTCAAATCCTCTCAAAATTCCACATCCAGAAGCGCCTCAGTTCTGAGCCTCCATGTCGGGATAAGCGCCCTGGGGGGATGATATGGCCACTCTACGACCAAAGGCGAATGGTCGGATAAAACCCTGGCCTTATGTTCTGCCCCCACCATTTACCCGGCTATCTCTGCAGCTACGAACACGTAGTACAACCTCGTGTGCAGGTAATGTGGCACCGCATAGTGAAAATACTGCCTATCCGTTGGATGCAGCCTTCTCCACATATCCTCCAGACCGAGGTCTGAAAATAGTGTCCTCAATGCTTTAGCCGCTGGCGCCGGCTTTACTGATTTATCATCTGACCTATCCATCCTAGGGTTCAGGGTGCAATTAAAGTCCCCACCTCACACCACCGCGCCACCCGCCAGGGGGCTAATATTATTGTATAGGGACCTAAAATATGCCGCTGTATCATGGTTAGGGCCATACAGATTTATAATATTCACCTCCCTATTTTCCAGGAGTCCCGCCACCACCACCATTCTGCCCTCTGGGTCTATTGTGGAGCTGAGCAACTGGAACGGCACATGTGGTGCCACCCAGGTGATCACTCCCCTTGCATATGCTGAATATGCGCTGCCTATAACATTACCCTTCCATTTTCTACTGACCACCTCCAACTTCTCCTTGGTGAGGTGGGTCTCTTGTAGCAAGGCAACGTCAATGTGCATCCTCCTTAAGGACATCATCACTTTGTTGCATTTTAAATAACTATTAAGGCCCCGCACATTCCAGGTCACCACTCTGAGATTACCCGATGCCATCTACTCGGTGTACTCCCTCTCCCCCTTTCCCTCCGATGTCTTCCCTGATAGCCCTTTGTCTGACTCTTAACTCTCGCCCCATCCACAACTCCCCCCCTTCCCAAAACTCCACCCCACTGCTCACAACCCTTCCTCTCCCCCCACCCTACCCAACCCCAACAAATGCCCAGCTCCATCCCTAGATCTCAGGCCCACCCGCGTCTGGTCCTGTCTCGATTCCGAATACTAGGACCCTGCGGGGTGTCACCAAACTAACAGTGACCTAACTAAGTATACTACTAAGGGGTTCAAGGATTGCCTCCCCGGAGCTCCCACTTATGGAATAGTGGCATCGACCGGGACCCGCCAGCACTTATTTGCCACTGCACATGCCCCACAAGCTTTATTTAACACTATATTCAAGTCCCAATGTCTTGTCTATGTCCCCAAAGGTGACTCAGCTGCATGCTACTTATCTTCTGCAACTCCCGTCTGGACATCCGATTCCTGAGGGCGACCCTGCAAATCCAACCATTCCATAGCGTCCTTCGGCGTCTCGAAAAACAGAGTTTTGCTCTTGTAGAAAACTTTCAATTTGGCTGGGTAGAGCAAAATGTAGCGGAGGCCGGCATCTCTCAACCTTCTTTTCATCGCCCCGTAGTTCATCCTGCTGCGCTGAACGTGCAGAGTATAATCCGGGTACACCGTGAATTTCACCAGCCCCCTTTCGATCGTTCCCCCCCTCTGGAAAAATTCAAGTATCTTTGCTCGATCTCGGTAATTCAGAATCACTGCGATCAGCGGCCGCGGGGGGCTTTTGGGGGCAGTCTTCTCGTCAAGGCCCTGTGCGCCCTCGCAACTGCAAACCCCTGGGTCAGTGCTCCACCTGTTATCTCCTGCAGGAGCATGGTTTCCACATATTCTGTCGGATTCAATCCCTCCATTCCTTCTGGCAGGCCAACAATACGAATGTTATTGCGTCGGGCATGCCCTTCTGCCTCCTCCGCCTTGTATTCCAGGTTGCCCACCCGCTGCACAAGGGCATGGATCTCCGATCCGTGGGCGGCACATGCTGCCGTGTTCCTTTTCCAAGTTTCCAGTGCGCTCAGCAATCGTACGCACGTCCTGTCTCAGCAAATTAACTTCCTCCTGGACCGCATCAATTTTAAGGTCCAGGCCCACTTGCCATTCGTTCATTGCCAAGCCCAGTTTAGTCTCCCAGGCAACTTTCAGATCTGCTATCGATGCCAGCACTTCCCGGATCGTGCCTGGTGTCTCCGCTACCGCCGTACTAATGTCTTTACTTTTGCCCCCCTCTGTGCCCAGGGGCGACTTAGCATAGATCTCCAACGTGGACTGCTTGTTCTTGGGCCTGACAATTTTGGAAGACATCCTGCTGTGCAGTCCGGGCAAAAGCTAGCAGCACAGGAAGTCCACGCGGCGGCAGGCCACTCTTGACAGTGCAGGGGCCGACACAGCTGTGTCCAAATGTGTCCTTATTGCTTGCACCTCACCTCACATGGGCTGTGTCCTCCTGCGCACCTTCACCCGCGCAGTACAGCACCGCCGGTCTCCGCTACAATCCCTCAGTGGCCAGTAGTAATGTGCCCCCGTTGGCCTATCGCTCTCCCACCACGGCTCCCTGTCAGCCCTCGGGCAATCCAAGCCGCAGCCCAACCCAAGGTGTTATCCCCCCGCTCCTTAGCTGAATAGGCCGCCTCACAATGTATCTGAGGGCCAGCAAGTGTCCCGGATCAGCCTCTGCTGTCAACCGACTGTGGCTCACAATGAAGTCCCACCATCTCCGGAGTTCACAGGCCAGGACACATGTACTATGTCTCTTCCTGATTCCACCACTCGCCGCCGCTAGCACGTGTGCTGCGGGTGTCACCTCAACACCCCCCTACCTCTCCCAGGGCCTTATATATGCATCAATACGCCTCCAGGCCCCTCGGTGTTGTGATCTTCGCAGCGTCCGATGCTCCTTGGAGGCAGCCCCCAGGAGCGTGTCTTGTCCCCTAGGTGCTGGCTCACCCCACAGCACCGGCCACCGCACCATCCACGGGCAGCCCAAGTTACAGTGTTTGTTGTCGTGTGGGACGTGAATTTGGGGTGCTGGCAGCCTCTTTAGTCCATCTCATTCACCACTCCTGTGCAAGGTCCTATCCCAGCCGTTGTGTGTGCTGCTCCTGCTGCTCTCTCCTTATCTCCAGGCAAAGGGGCCACTGCTATTACATTGCAGCCAGCCCCGTGCCCAGCGTAGCGCTCGTTCACTTTTCATGCAGCGCCCAGATACAATATATCTACTGCAGCTCCCCCAGCGTTTGGTCTGTATGCCCAGCGGGCTCGGCGCCCACCGCCGGTTCACTCGTGCTACGAAGATCCTTACAGCCGCTGGCCGTGGACCCGCACGCACTGGAAGCGCATCTCCAAAGGTGCCTTGCTGACGCCGACGCTCCCCCCAGCACAAAGGGCTGATGCGCGGCCAATGCAGCAAGCCTCGCGCACTCCGCTCCACAGCGCTTAGGCCCCCTAAAGTCCATGTATCTGGGCAGGGCACGTCCGGCGATCACAGATCTCGGCTGGGCTCACGGCAGCGCCCCGAGCATCTCGGAGATTCCTTTGTTCTCGCTGCCATTTTGTTTCACGTCTCCTTAACAGCACTTGTAGCATAAAAACAGTTGTAACTTTGCAACCGTGCATCGCCCGTGCACCAAAGCTTCAATCAGTATGCTCCCTGCATTCAGAAGCATGGATATTATTTTCCAGCGCTGGCAGGCATCCGCAGTCGCAACCACTTCAAGGATCAATCCAGGATCACAGGAGCTCCACTGGAGTGCATCCTCTCACATGGCCATCCTAGCCACGCCCCGTATTATTAATACTTAGGCACCAAACCATGATACCGCAGCCTACTTCGGAACACTATACCCCCAGATCGATAAACTCAGGGACAGCACAGTGATATGGGGTGGGGACTTTAATGGTACATTAAACCCTGATGTAGACAGATCGGATGACAAAATAATGCACCCGAGCCCCCAGCCAGAACCTTAAACATATTACTGCAAGAGTATCAATTGTCGGATGTTTGAGAGCCCTGCATCCGCATGACCTGGGATATTCACATTACATGGCCCCTTAAAACCTAAATACTAGACTAGACTACAAGGCGAGGGTGCTGTCGGATCATGCCCCTTTGGTGGTAGTTTGGCAAACCTGCCCCCCCAGGGCATTATACTGACCAGGAAGCTGAGGAGCGAGTCCCTCAAAGATGGAGCCTTTCAGGAACAGTGAGGGAGGGGGTGAAGGATTACTTTAGGCACAACACTGGAAGTGTCGACTCCGGTGGCACATTGTGGGTGGCCTTCAAGGCAGTGATCAGAGGGACAGCGATCGCCAAGGCTAAAGGCATACAAGCCATGATAGAAACTGATTTAAGTAAAGCATAGGCTAAAATGGAGGTTATAGACCGCTCCATGGACCTGCACACTGTACGGGCACAAGAAGTAGTCCGACTACAGCAAGAATGTCTAGTACATTGGGAAAGACTAGGAAAGCTGAATTTCAGGAAATACATAGAGAGACAGCATGCAGAGGGTGACAAACCGGGGCGCTTGTTGGCTTGCCTCTACAGAAGTGAGTCTAAATGAGAATTGATAAAAGAGATAGTGGGAAGGGACAGGGAGGGGTGCCTAATGCAAAGAAGTATTAACAAGTGTTTTTATGATTATTACAAGGAATTATACACAGAGATGACAGAGACAGAAACGGCAAAGATAGAAGAAGCCCTGTCACAGACAGATCTCCCCAAGCAAGACACAGAGACATCCGATAGACTCAGGGCCCGCATAACCAATGAGGAGCTGGCAGCCACCATAAGAGAGTTGCTGACGGGTAAAGCCTCTGGGGCGGACGGGTTACCTAGTAAATTCTACAATGAATTTTTGGAGGATGTGGCACCCCCGTTGCTTGCTATGTTTTATGAGGCACATTGTCACCGTCGCACTACCGGAGTTGCTGAGAGAGTCTATTATAGTACCACTATTAAAGCCCAATAAGCCAGAAACCGACTGCGGTTCTTATAGACCACTTCCCTGCTGAATCGGGACGGCAAAATTCTCTCGCCCTTAATGGCTATCTGGCTTAAGCCAGTAATATCACAGCTTATACACCCAGACTGGACGGGTTATGTGCCAGGCAGGAATATTACACACAATTTAAGGAGACTACACCACGTCATAGATAGTACCCACGGAAGCACACATCAATATGAGGTTGCCTCGTTGGACGCAGTTAAAGTGTTCGACTCGGTCAGATGGCCATGGCTGACAGCAGTAGTGTACAGCTTTGGCATCTGGCCTATGTACATAAAATGGGTATGAGTGCTATATAGCAGCCCAGTGGCGAGAGTCAAGACAGGAGCCCATATTTCAGATCAATGGCAGTTGGATAAAGGCACCGGGCAGGGTTGCCCGTGGTCTCCTATACTGTTTATACTGGCCCTGGAACCACTGGCGGTGTACTTGAGGAAGGAATATCATGCAACAGGCATAGTTACACAGGGCCACGTTAATTTAATCTCTCTATATGCAGACACTACTGTACTTAGAACACCCAAGAACCTTTTTGCAGGTTATTGTAGATATGTTAGAGTGATGTGTGGCGCTATCCGGTATTACTATTAATGCACATAAATCATGCTTTATATGTAGGGATATTTGGGAGCTAATTCATGCAAATAACAGCATATGTACACAGATTCTAAGGGAAGCAAAATGGTTGTTTTATTGGAGTGTTTAAAAGCAGCCATTTCAAAATGGGTGCAAATGGCAGCTGTTCTCAGATGCAGCCAGTAAAATGGATGTTCATTTTTAAAACACTCAGCAAGATTTTTTTGTGTAGCAGTCAGTAAAATGGATGTTCATTTTTAGAAATACTAAATTAAACAGGCAGTCATTTTAACGTGGGTGCAAATTAAGCGTACAGTTCGGCATGGTAATATGATTAGTCTGAAGGTAGAAGAGATGTGAAATCACATTGGGCCTGCAGTGACAAAGCAGGGCGTTGGCCAATCCGTGTAAATTGCACTGTAAATGAAACTATATAATGAAACTAATTCCCATTAACAAAATCCCCACTAATTAAAATCCCATATTAACCTGGCAATGCAATTAAAGCAGAATTGAATAGACTGTGCTCATAGAGAAAAAACATGCACAGAAAAAAAAAGATGAATAGCTGACTTTTGTACAACGAAAGCTTCCATTGTTCTGGCAGGAAATAAGTTGTTACATGAAGGCTCTTGTAATGTGATTGGTAGAAGTCTGGGGGTGTCAGAACCACGTCAGGGAAGGCTGAGCTAATTTGTGATGGACATGCAGGGGACATCTAAACGGCTGAGCTGGGGGGTGTAGTCAGTGCTTTCTGAGATTCGGAGTGACTGGAATTCCAAGGGATGTGCCCGTGGGCTGTGTGATGCTCGCACAGATAAGATCCGGCAGTAAGAGATCCAGACTTCAAAAGTTCTTGTAAGTTAAGTCATAACTGAGGAGTGTGTTAGAATGTATGGAATGCATTGAATTTACTGGCAGACAGTGTAGTGAGTTAGGTTTGAAAACAAAAGTGTCATATTTCTCTTTCTGCATTTCTGCACTGGGTAAAAGGGCTGCAAACCATGTTCAAAATATCTCCCATTTCGCAATTTGTTTTTTTTTTATCTCTTGGAGGCTCGAAGCTGTATTCACTGTCGGTAAGAGCATATAATTGTAATATCATGTAATGTAACATTTTCTTATGGTTGTGCAATACAGAGTGTAAGGCAAACAATAACAGCATCTGAAATTACCGAAATTAGACTAGTGCTTGGTTTTTGTGTTTCATTTCATGCGTCTGTTGGTCACTGTTTCAAGGGGGTGAAGGAGTCTAGAGGGTTTTGATGCTTACACTACGGTGGTAAAACATTTAGCACTTTTTTATCGCCAAAGGTAAAGTTAGGAAACACGGAAGAATATACAAATGCAAGATAAAAATGTGTGTGTGTGTGAATGGGCTTTCTCTGCATGCTGAAGAGAAAGCAGTGCCCTCCAATGCACATAGGTTACTGATGTAAATAAATCAGTAATATGAGCTACATGCAATAATTTGCTTTCTGTATAATCTCACTGGGTTCCCGGAAAGTGTACCAAGTCCAAAGGTTATCTACCGTCAGCCAAAGGTGGGTCATAATTATAAAGAGGGAAGGTTTGTCTTATCACAGGGCTGTATGATGGAAGGTATGCTCACCAAAAAATTACGACTATACCGCAAAAAATAAGATACCACTAAAAATTACCACCAAAGTAAGTTAATACTAAATTACCACCAGAATAAGATAGTTATGAGCTATTACCAAAATAAGGTAATACTGAACTACCACCAACGGTAAGGCCAATTTACCACCAAAATACCACAATACTAAAATACTGCCAAATAAGGAATTAGCCCCAAAGAGAAAATCTCCAACAGTTCCCTTTGGCAGCATAAGTGGGGACTCCCCTTAATGCATTGCCAACACTGCCTGTAAAATGGGAGATAAACTCATTTAAAGATCTGGGTGTGAATATATTTCAATACCCCAGGACAGAATATTTGCAGAAGACACTTAAGGCGGTAGACAGAGTTGAAAAGTACATGGCTTTATGAGTCAGATTGGCGCTTTCACTGATGGGGAGAGCAGCATTACTAAAAATGGTAGTTCTCCCAAGGATTCTTCATTTTTTACTAACATACATTATAATATTCCCAAAAACTTCTTTAATAAGCTTGACAGTATTTGGCTGGGCTTCTTATGGCACGGCACAAGATGCAGAGTGGCACGAGTCAAGTTGCAAAGACCACATGGCATAAGGGTGCCCACCTTTGAGACATATTTTGTGTTGAGCCTGCTGCAATTAATCACACATTGGTAATCAGATGAACAAACCCAAGATGCCGGGATGTTGTAGACCTTATGCGCCCCATTCAACCTGAAGAAGGTGTTATGGATAGCACCACTGAATACCCTTGAGTCCTCGCTGTTGGTGAAGCTAGGTAGAATGATATGGCTTAAGACCTGCTACTTAGGGAAGCCAGAGCGATATTCCCCCCAGATCCCATTGGTGTCACTCAGGGCTGAAGATCCACAACTTAGACTGAATGTACGGAAGTACTGGGAACCCATGGGAGCGGCGACGTTGGGAGAACTATTGCACAACAGCATACCAAGGGACTTTAGGGTACTAATCTCAGAAATAGGTATACATGAAGGACAATATATGATATATGCTTCACTCCTTACTTGATTTAAGCAGAGGTGGCCAGGTGCGTATGGGGTATGGCAAGAGGACGATACTAGAAGCCCTTTTTGAGATCTCAGAAGGTGGGCATGCAGTGTCTAGGATATGAGTTACTCATGTCACGGAAGGGGGATATGCTGCTGCAGACCAGGCACAGCTGGGAGGTAGATTTATAAGAACAATTAACAAACGCAGTCTGGGGTAGAGAACTGGCCTAACATAAAATATAATTAAAAGGTGTCTAGAAATACATAGCCCCAACTGATTCAGCTATATATAACCCATAGGGCACACCTGACCCCAAAGAGGATTGCTAACATCAATAAAGCAACTGACCAAACTTGGCTGAAATCCGGATTTGTTGATGTGGATCTGGTGCATATGTTTTGGGCTTGTGCAGAGATTCAGCGATACTGGGAAGAAATAGCGCAGGCCTTGGGCAAGGCAAGTATAACGCTGGGCATTAGCACTCTGGCAGCCTGTACGCTTGGCATGTTCGTGCGACCAAAACAGACATGTTAGTAAGCTGCAGGACCTGGCATACATCCTAGCAAAACGGAGAATAGCAATGGGGTGGAAGGCGATCTCCAGAAATGGATGCTGGCAGAAACCTCAGTTTGGCAGGAAGTGGTCCGCCAGGGCCAGGGTGAGCTCAGTGGCAACCTTGACTTGTGGAGACTTCTAGTGTGGGAGCTGATGGCTCTGCAACATAGCAATACTTCAATAATCATATGATTTGTACCGCTGATATTAAGGATGTATGTGCATATCAACAATCAATGTAAGATGTTAGTATAATGTTAGTGGGATAGGCTTGGATGAGGCTGGAGGGGTTTTGGGGGGTGTGGGTTACTCAGACAGGACGGTCTGGAACATGTGATATGCTATATGTGACTGTCTGTGAGTTATGTTGTTGGTTAATCAAAAATGTAAAATAAAAATGTAATACTCTAATAAAGAGCAAGTCCTGTTCTTTTTGCATATATTGCACTGGCAAATTAGTTGAGACACATTCGGAAACACTTGCGTTGGATCTGTGTTGTTCCTGAAACTCAAAGGGCCTCATTACACAGATGGCGGTGAACCATGGCGCTATTAGCGCCATGGTTCATGCCGGTAAAATACCGGCACCGCCTTGGTGGAAAGGGGAATTACCGCCCTATTCCAAGGTTGGCGGGGCAGTAATTCCCCCTTCCACCATTGCCCTTCTCCATTCCCATTTTTGCCCCATAGGGCTCTATGGGAATGGGGAAGGCGCTAATAACGGTACCGCAAATTGCGGTACCATAATTAGCTTCCTGGTGCCTTTGCAGGTTGGTTTTTAACACCTGCAAAAAGCAGGCGTTAAATTCCCCAACCCGCAAAGGGACCTCGTAGCAAGGCGGTAAGGATTTACCGGTACCGGTAAAATACCGGTACCGGTAAACCCTTACCGCCATCCGTGTAATGAGGCCCAAAGTCATTATTAGAAAGCCAAACAATTCAGTAATGCCAGTGAAATCAGATCTTAGCTCAAGCTCCTGTTCCTCTATACTAAACCTGCGCCGTGTACAACCAAAGAGTGGAAACCCAAGGTAATATCTACTGTTTCTAAGTCTCATTCTCTGTTAGCTCTTCATCATAACGTATTGAGCTGGCTTCAACACATGGCAGGATTCATTTGGTGTCTTCGGAAGGGACTCCTTCACTTGCTCATTTACAGAACTCATGGTGAGCTCAAGGTAGCTGAGCAGATAATCAGTTGATAAATTAATTGCATTGACGTTCTGTATAGGGGAAGATGAGGGCAGTCTCATTGGATGTCCATACAGTATCTTGTGCGGCCCCAATGCTGCCCTCCATCTGTGCATGCTACGCATGCATTGAAAATCCAAATGGAGGGTGTCTGGTCACTTCAACACTTGGCAGAGCATGGACAACTTATTTATTATTACAAAATAGGTACCCTGATTGCTGTTTGTAGTGATAGGTATTGCACATCATAGCACAACATTTCTTATGAGAACGTTAGCAACAGTCAGAATGTCTATTCTTCTGCTCATCTATGCTTCCACCCAACCAGAGAAGAAATCTAATATTACCAAGACATGCTGAACATTATTGCAGTGTGGCAGTTGCAGGAAGCATGCCTGAATGTTAACAAATGCACCATAGGGGGTTCTGGGTGCTGCTTGTGTGGCTGAGATTGCCTTTGCAACATTGTTGTGGAGTCAGACATCATAGTTCTAATCGTATGCCCTCACAGCAAACTCAAGTGCAAAACAATAATTGCGTAACATGTAAATCATCCCACCGTTTCCCACAAGAGCGTGTCCATTATATAATCTAACTAAATGAGTCAGCAATATTTTTGAGTTACCAAACAACCCTGACCATCTCTCTATTGGGAGTTTTCATGTAGTCTGCACCCTTTGCATGCCCAGAGGTCCTTCACATTTGATGGAGCATTTTCCTGAATGTGTGCATTTACTCAAGAGTCTTAAAGGGAAATGGTTACTGGAAGAATGTAGTCATTGTAGCGTTCTGCAGGAAATTCCCACAACTTATCTCACTGTCCAATGGCTAGTGTTCTGCATTCTTAATTATTGCTACATGTCTGGGAAGCATGATTGCTTTCACAAAGTGGTGGTTCTTAATAGGAGGCACTGAGTCAGTCAGTCAGAAACCCTTGTTGATGTCAAAATTGTCCATTATGATGGGCAACTCCAAAGGCATATCATGAGCCAATGTATTTATTAAGAGATTTGTGTTCTGCCAACATGCATGCTCCTGTGAGTGCCACAAGCTCAACAACCTGCTCCTAGATAGCATGTGAAAATGTTTTAATTTTCAAAACCTTCCATGTGGCACATACCACACAACCAATTTACTGTTTGGACCACAATAGCAAGAATAACCATACACATATATCAGATCTGAATTATGTAGGGGAGTGTCAGTTACATTGCTTCATGGTGTTCAGAAAAAGTCAGTGATTGTGACACAGACACAAGGCTCTGTTTCCTGAGGTTCACCATCCTGGGGAATGGTGCGTAGAGAGTCTGGGATCAATACTGGTCCTCTAGTCAGTGTAATGTTGAATATGCAATAAGAGAATCTTATACTTATTAGCATGTGAAACAGATGTGTGTTTTGCTTTTGTTTTCATTGACAGTGTCATTAGTGAGTGAAAGACATCCACTTGCAGAGGAGACCCAATAACCAATGTTCACACTGCTGTACAGTTATAGCAACTGCTGCTACAGACTGCAAGCAAGGCTGCATCCCTACTGCTACAGAGTCTATTTTCTATAGTATGTTATAGGCCTCTGATGGAACCCCTTTTTATGTGGTTATAGAATTGTGGGCGCCACTCTCTTCTGAGGAGGCTATGATGATGTGACCCATCATATTATCATTCCCGAAATAGTGTACCTTTTCTTTACATGGTTGCAATTTATGTTTTGACGCTTTACGATCTTTGTTAGCTAGTGCAGTCAGTATATTACAGGCAATGTATGAAGGAGATGATAGCAAATTATCATCAATTTTCCCAGAAAATTGATACCGTCCAAATATTACTTTCGCTGCTGTTCAATCCAGGTAGGAAATCCAGTTTATCTTTGGGGCAGCCTAGTCCAGGTGTACTGGATTTCTCTGTGGGAAAATACAAATAGGGATTGACTATCTTTGTGTATAGGGACAGTGAGGAACCAGGAATGATACGCGGACACAGAGGACTCATGGTTTTTGGTTATAAAACGTTATTGAAACAAATGGGGGATGGAAATGCCTCACTGTCCCTATTTCCTACCTTAACCAAAAAATAAAATGGGCCTGTCCTTTGTCAAGATGTCCAAAGCAATATCTGTCCTGTGTTTGTAATCCTATTGTGGTCCTCACACTCTAAAAACTAACTCTAAGGTAGGGTATTGCCTCTGATTTTCAGAAGTGCACAAATGTTTCAATTCAACACACACATCCAAATCCAGTGGAATGTTTTCAAATAGACAATGTTCACATTTCCAGGGAATGACTCCCTTCCCCGGCTTCCTTGTACTAGTAAAGTTCAAAATATAGAAAATTGTAAGTTCCTCAAAACCCAAGAGGAGCACTGGATTCTGTTTGGGATCTTGGGAACCTGTAAGTTTTGGGTTCCCCTGGTTCTGATTCTGGGCTGGCTCCCCCACCCCCTTTTTGGAGGCAGTCACCAGGAGGGGTTTGAACCAGGGGATTTTCGTGCTGGTCATTCTGGGTACTGATGATGGGCGGTTTTAACTTGGTCCCCACATCTAGCCAGTCTGGATTTGGATTCTTTGGGACCCATTTTTCTTTGGGAGGAGTTTTCCCATCCCTGAAGGAGAATATCCTTTTCCCAGGATCCTCTGAGGATCCCTCTGCTTCAAACTGGAAGATTTGCACCTCACCCACAAAATGGGACTTTTTAGGCTCTTTATTTCTCCTACCCCCCTCTGTTCCTTAGGTTGCAGACTTTCGGGGGCAGAAGATTTTGGTTCCGGATCCTGGGTTTCCAGGGGCTTTCCACAAGTGGGGAAGGAAGCTTCCTCTAAGACTTTACACCCCGCTTCCCCTTGTGCTTCCTCCCTGGGAACCGGTGGCTTGTCGGGGTTCTTCCCCTGTCATTGCTCTGGAGCACCAGACCCTGGATTCGAGGAGCTCTGAGCTGCCATGCTCATCTGAGGATTCTGTTGAGCCCTCAGCATGCGACCCGTATACTGTGCCAAGTTCTGGACTTGGCGCTCTAGTTGGAACACCCGCTCTGGCTGGTACGGGGTCCTCAGGTCTATCGTGGGTTGATCCCGGGAAGGGTAACTATACCTTCTCGCATAATACCCCTGGTTAGGATAGTTCGGGTACCCCTCCACCCTTGGCCTCCCCTCTCCCGTATTGGGCTGTCTGGGCTCTTGCAAGTGGGGAAAGAAAGAAAGGTTGTTTTGGGGGTTGAAGTTTGGCGGGTACCGGGGAAAGAAATTTGGTCTGGCATTTGGGGGATCGCTGCCCTCCTGGGGAAAGTGAGGAGGGAAGTTTCCTTAGTTGCCTGCTGTCAGGTTGGACCCCCCACCTTGGGCTGGAGGAGTCCACACATAGCCCAGGATGGGTCTATTTCCCTTGTAGCGTAGGCTGATGTAGCCAGGGTAGTTAGGGGTCCCATTTGTGGGGTTTCCTCCCTGGCTCCATGTTTGGGATTGGGCCGAGGGCCTTCTGGGTTTGGGGCTGGTCGGATTCTGCACGGGAAGGTTTTTAGACCCCCCATTTCCAGATCTAAAATGGGGGCAACCTTCACCTCCGCCACCTTAGCAGCAGCAGGGGTGTTGGTCGATGTGGGGCTTTCCCACAGATTTTTAATTTTCAACTGCTTCTGTACTTCATAGATGCACGTTGCTTGTTCAATGACCCAGTCTAGTGATCTTTTCTCATGAAAGTCCCTCACTAGCTGGGTCATAATATACTTAGGGAGAGCATGAAAGAAGGTGTTCACTAATTCCTTACTGTCAGTGCGCACCCTTCTAGTGGACTGCACAACGGCGTGTTTCAATTCCTGAACAAATTATTGCGGGGCCTGATCTTCCCCACATTGTAAGTTGTAGGCTGCCTTGCGAGCCTCTTGAGGGTTCCTATGAATGGTAAAATGTTTCAGGATAGCCGCCCTATAGGTGGACCATCTGGAATGGTTCTGATCCTCCAGCCCTGCAAAGAAGCTGGAGTACTCAGGAGAAAATGTCCACTTTACATACTGAATACAGCTTTGGCTGTCCTTCAGATGGAATGTCTCCATCATCTGCTCAAATAATTAAAGGTGCTCCCAAACCAAATATTTGGCATTTTTGTGGTAGGGCGTGATGACGCTCCTAATAGCTTTTATTTGTTTCAGGGGATCCCTGAGTAAAGCCCTCTTTACTTTGTTAGACTTTTTAGTTCTTGTCACCCTGATCCACTCATCTTCTGACTCAGAGGTACTGCTACCAGAGGTGGCTGTCTGGTCTTCTAGACACTCCCGGATTCTGCGAGCTTGGGAATGGCTGGCAGAATGTGGGGGCCTAGTCTCTAGGGACCTGTGGCACTAAGAAGAGTCTTCTGACTCTTCCTTGCTCCCAGGATTAGTTGAGTACCCCCCCACTGTCCTATCCGGGAAGAGGTTTTTAGTATGCTCTTAGTGGGCCTAGTCTCATGGAATTCTCCACCAAATTTCATTGCCTGCTCTCTCGATGAATTATATTTCTGAGGATCCATTTCTCTGATTCTCCCCTCACTGGGGTCTCCCTGATCAGAGAAGATAGCCCTAGCACTTGGGAACCTATACATAGATGCTGGCCCACCCATTTCTGGGAGGCGCGGACCTATTAGCCGCATATTCCCCATTGGGTTGAAGTCTACCATCCCCAAGGACCTTGGTTCATGTGGGCCAGTGGACATGGGGGTGGCAGAGTCCATGGAATTGAAAGGATTAAAGTCTCTGGTGCCAGGGTTCCTGAAGTTATGCTCATGGGTTTCCCTCTCACATCTGACCTCATCTCTCTCAGCCCCCACACCCTGATGACATGCAAGAATCTGACCCTTTTGTTCTTCTATTAAGGCCTTACTGGTCTCTATGAGTTGTTCCTGCATGGCTATCTGTCTATGGAGCCTGTCATTTTTCTCACAGAGAGCCTCATTATCTATCTGTGCTTCCTGCCAGCTTTGGGAGTATTGGGCCAATTTTTGCTGCAGGAGACTCACCTCCTGACCTGGTCATTCTTTGCCAGAGCATCTTCCACCCTCCTGGTGTGCTCTAACAGCTTTTCATAGTCCATGTTGAGTTCACCCAGTCCCTGAAGGGCCACATGATTTTCTTCCACCTTGGTTTTTAAGTGGCTGACTTCCTGGCCTAAGGCGTCCCTTTCCTGAATTAGAGTGCCCCTCTGTGCAGCCAGGTCGTCCCTCTGTTTTTTGAATGCCTCAGCTTTCTGGCGCTCTTCATCGAACTCTGTTTTGGATTCAAGGTCTTTAAGAATTAATTTATTATTTTCTTCTTTTAATTGGTCTATCTGGTCTTGTAAGACGACCATCTGTTCTGCGCAAACTCTATTAAAAGTTAATTGTTGCACCAGTTTTGTTGGCTCTGTTTTAAACCTTTCCAACTTTTCTTGACACTCTTTTTACAGTGTCAATAATTCGGTGTCTTGCTCTACCCTCTCTTGCTGCAGGAGATCCATATCTTCTTGTACTTTTGTCAGGTACTGTCTGGTTTCACTCTCTGATTCTTGGCTCTTTTGTAGCCTTTGCTCTGCAGAGTCCAGATCAGTTTGGGTCTTCTCTAGGGATTATACTTGCCTTTTTGCCAGGTCTAGCTTTTCGGCATATTTTTCCTGTATTACTCCAATGTGGAGGCACAGGTACGCCGCTATTTTGGCAATTTTCCATTGCTCTTCTTTTACCCTTGGGGCCATATACAGTTCACTAAGTGCCTGGTGTAATGGACCCAGGTCCTGCCATATATCTAATTCTGTGGCAGTGGCTTGTTGTCTGATTTCCTGCAGCCAAACATTCTCATCCTGCTCAACCCATTCACCCCTGACAATTTGTGGAGTAGGTGTTCTTTTGCCATATTAATTTCCACTGGGGTCGCCATTCCAGAAATATTAATTTCCTTCGGACTTATATCAGGGTTATTTTACTTTTGCAAAACAGGTCCAACTCCTTTGAGTATTTCTATTGAATGGTGTTTTTACAGTGTAGCACAGTATGGTAGCCCAACAAGGTGTATGTACCCCCCCAGTTAGCACGCTGTGTTAGACTGTCACAAGTGGTATGTCTTATTCAGGATCTCGTGACGAGCCCCCAAGCTGTAAGTGATTTCAATCCGGCGCACACCCAAGTCAACACCTAGCGTGTAATGCACAACTGAAATCCTTATTTATGTTTTTCTAAAAGTTATTTTATTCTGAACGATATACCACTCATATCAGGTCCCTATCCTGGAATCCCCCTGGTCACACTGAACCAGAAATCAGGCTGATTTGCAAAGTTAAAATATTTATTTATGTATTTACAATTTAATCACACTATATTTTAATGGGTATACAATAATCACCAATGGGGTGATGTAACACAGAATACTCTCTTTAATACACAAGGAGTAATAGTGAGCAAAAGATTCAGCACAGAAAGAATACCTTTGTGTGTGTGTGTGTGTGCAGATCAGATCACACTGTGGTTAACGTTTCCCCCTGCACACCCCTCAACCCCCAACAGGCAATGTAAAGAGATAGGAGGAGAGAGCAGGTATTCAGGAATGGCAGAATTCACACACAAATATCAATCCCACTTTCCCCCAGCAAACACAAGAGAAAAACGGAATTGACTGTCAAGCTGTCAAAATGGCTTTTAGAGTTATCGTAGAATGAACTGGGTAAAACACTAAATATGGTCAAAAATGCTGAAATTACTATAAATTCTTATGGGAGCTGCTTTGGATAGTTGCACACAAACACAAGCAATGATTTAATACCCAGAAACAATTTGAAATCTTAAAATTCAAGTCAAAAGCAATCAAAAGCTGTTTTCCACGTGTCAGAATTTCCCTAAAACGAAATTCGCTGCAAACTTTTCACTGCGCGATAATTGCGATAACGGGAAAACTGGATGGATTTGGGATGTAAAGCTGTGGATGTTAGCTACAAGCAGAAGTTAAAAGCACAAAAACTGACCAAGTTATGGATGTTTTAGTGGAGGTCGTTTTTCGAGATAGGCCCAAGAATGGAAAGCGGGAATGCGCTTTTAAAATGACAAATGGGATTTCTAACACTAGAGGATGACTATGAACAAAATGAATCCCCACAAGAACAAAGCCACTTGATCAGAATGACTGCTTGCCTGGGACTCGCCTTCTTCAGATGAGAAAAGATCAGCGCAAAGATAGTTTTAGCAATACTAATACAGGAGGAAGATAGGAGGGATTGGATGGAGAGTTCAGACAAGTCAAAAATACTCCTAACATTGCAGGTTCTGAAGACAAGATGGCATGGATTTCAGATAGCGATTAACTAGACGAGGTACATATTCTAGTGACACAGTTCTAACAATAGATACTCACTAGATATGTTTTTAAACTGAACTGTCAGAATTCTGGTCCATCAAGATCTGGTCAGGGAAGGGAATATGGTTCTGGGACGGACAGCTGGGCACATCGGATTGGATCTGCAAGGCACTCTGGTCACAGCACGGCACAGGACTGGATCTGATCTGCCCTTTTTGTTTCTGATGAAAATGATTTCAGTAGGCAAGCACTACAGCACAGCCCGGCTGTATTTTGATGCTTCTCCTTAGGTTTGCGGGGTTGCTTCTGGTTCTGGAAATCGAGGCCTAGCTGAAAATGGTTCAGCTATGCAATGGGCCTTTCTGCTTTGCCAAGTTTATGGAGTCTGGAGCAAGGAAGATGGAAAGTTCTGCAGCAGGGTGCTCCATCAGCATCAGGATAGTGGGTGAATCTGTCTGTCTTTATCTGCCCTCTGCTGTCTCTATTTATGCTATGATAAAGGGGGTGGTGTTCTGGTTTAGCCTAAGCTCGCCCCTTTGACAGGGATTGGTCAGAATCTCCTCTCTGCCTTGATAGGATGAGAAACACAGTGTGTCACCTTTATGGTGTGGGTTTATGAGGCTTGGAGTCCACCCCTAGCCTCTTGAACACAAAATCTACTTTTGACACACAATACATATTTCCACATGTGCAACCTCTATAAGAACCACATATACAGGTTACATATTTTGTACAGCAGCTACTCAACCAAACCCTGTAGCTGTTGGATCTTGTGTCTGCCTTTCACAGAATTTTACCCTTTTCATCTGGAACACAATGTCCAATATTTCAGCAAATTTCCACAATAGTACATGTATAACCTGGGCATGAGTGTACAAAGTTTCATATTTCTAGCAGAAATACATTTGGTGTAAAATCACATTTTCTGATGTTTCCTTCCAAATTATGTCACACGATTTTGCCGCCTCTTGAAATGTGCAGCCAAAATTTAGATTTACAATTCTGTTATTTTTGTGTTTTTGACAATTTTTAATGGCAAGTTATATATCTTTAAACAAAACTTTTTTTGTGAATGTTCAGCCACAGATGGCTGTTTGGGTCCGCCTCTTTTTCTTTCCCTTCAATCCAGAAGCATCTTCTCCCTGTTGGCTCGTGGCAGAGTCTATTTGCGACGGTCCTCACACCTAGCCTTTCCTGCTTTGCAGCTGTTCATTGTTTCCTTCCCTCCTACAGAGCAGGTTCTTCCCCTATAATTATCACTTTGGTGTGATTTCGTGCTGGAGCGAGCTGGATGGGAGGCCTTGCCTCTGTGAGGAAAGCTGTTATTCCAGTTTGGTTGCTTTAGCCAGGCTTAATTTTAAATGTTAATTCTGTTGCATTTTACCTTAGCTTAAAACAAACTTGTGGGATCACATCACAGCTAAATACTTATTCAAGATTTTAAACCATGGAACCAAAACAATTACAAGATGGGTTACTCTCAATAACAGGCCTCTTAGATTGCAAACATTTAATTTTAGTTTATACATGTTTAAAGTTTAATCCTGCAGGCTCATGACAGCTGTCATTCAGGCGGCCGTGGGTACTGTGCCCAGATTTTGACAGATCCACAGATAAGCCACTTTTGCTGTGGAAATCCCTTGATGCTTTCAGCTTTTCGGGACATTGTAAGTTCACAATGGTTTCTTGCACTAAGTGAATTGTAGCACCCAGTAAGAATTTTGGATGTTTGAGGGGGTTTTGTACCGGCATTCTGTAGTTTCAGCAACAAAGAAAAAGGATTTAAAGCAAGATTTTGGTGTTTCCTTTAGAAAAGTGCTGCTTTTCCTTCTGTACTCCATCTTCACATGTTCTGGAGCCCAGTGACATGTTTCAGGAGTGAGATCTCTGTTCCACCACTGACAACATGCATGGCACATTGGGCAGCCTTCTTTTTGTGCTTTGCAAAGTGCGATTTTCCGAGGTTTTGGCACGCACAGGGTTTTGCAGCCATTTTGATGTTTCTGGCACCATCAGAACACAGTGATACTGCATGGCAGAGCAAAAAGTGGCTTAAATCATCCCACAAGATGAATCACAGAAATGGCTACCGTCAAGGTGATTGACAATGCCCTTAAAAGCCTTGAAGATGGACATCCCTACCACCATATAATCCTTGACCTTTCAGCAGCATTCAAAACTGTAGACCATCAGACACTCACCGACAATCTACATTTCTGCATGGGGATCAGTGAGATCATCATCAGCTTGTTCAAATCCTACCTTGCTAATCACTACCAGTTTTTACAAATGGATTGCTAGGATCCACCCTCTCCTCTGTGATCTTCAATCTTTACATAGAACCGCTCATGACCCTCCTCGCTCCACACCATATCCACATCCACCAATACACAGATGCAACACAGTTGTATTTCAGGATATCCTCCATCAAAGACATCCACAGGATCAAGGTTTGCCTCACTTTGATCCAATTGTGCATGTCCAGCACTTCGGATTCGAAACTCAATCCCTCCTAGACTGATTTCCTGTTGCCGACCAACTACACTGAAAACCCTGACTTGAAGACCTGGCTCTCTGCTATGAACCTCAAGGGCTTCACACTTAGTGTGGCCACTGCTACCAAGTCCCTTGGGTTCATTATAGACAGACACCTTTCCTTCAAACAGCCCATAGCACAGAATACACAAACAGCTTGGCACCACCTTTCTCTGCTGCAATAAATCAGGCCGTTATCCCAGAAAACAACTTGAGATCTGCTGCCCAAGCCCTGGTCCTCCCTCACCTTGATGGTGGTAATGCCCTTTTGGAAGTGCTTCCAGTGACTACCCTGGCACCACAGAGATATATCCTGCATGCTGCCATACAATCCATCAAAGCACTCTGCAAGTTCAACCACATCACCCCAACCTTTATTGAACTGCACTGGCTGCCACTGCAAACCTGTATCATCTTCAAATCATGATGCATCACTTAGAAGGCTGCCACCATGAAGTATCAAAGCTACCTCATTGAGAACATCCTCTTATCCGAAAGGCTATGATACACCAGAACTAAGGCCATGTGCAGACGTGAACCCCACCGGTGCAGGAAGGAAAGAACGAGAAAACAGGTTGTATCTGCCTCTGCCCCCAGACTGTGTATCCTCCACTCATCAACATCAGACTTGCTCCCTTGGCATTACAGTTCAGGAAGGAGCTCAAGATCCTCATTTTCAAGGAATGGCTCCTCCCTTGCACCTGATCTGTTTCCCTCTCTTTCCTCCCCTGGTCGCTCCCAGTTTCTCTGCTTCTCTCACTATGTTCTTCCCCCTATGATTGTAAATCACACCATTGCTTCCCAATGCAAGGTCAGTGCTCAATAAATACCCTAAAATTAATAATAATAATATTTTTAAAAGGAGCAGTTCGCAATGTTAGTAAAAATAAATTATTTCATTTATTTAATAGCCTCATTTCCCATGAACATAGACCATTTTGTTTCTCAAAATGATGTTCCTTCTTGGAAAGGATCACGCTGAGATTAAAACCAATGATCTGTTTCTTCTGTGAGCACTAATACAATGTTAATTTTGTGTGCTAACCATTGAAACCTCAAAACATTATTAACAACAAATGGAAAAAAACAGCTGTTGACCCTTCATACGGATCATTTGGTTACTTACAGGGCCTGTCATAATCCCAGAGACAGAGATAAGAGACAGAAAGAGAAGGAGAGATAGAGAGAGAGAGAGAGAGAGAAAGCGAGAGAGAGAGAGAGGGACAGAGAGGGAGAGAAAGAGCGAAAGAGAGAGAGAGAGAGAGAGAGAGAGAGAGAGGAGAGAGAGAGAGAGAGAGAGAGAGAGAGGGGAGAGGGAATGCTAGATCAGAGTATGATATACTGAGTACATTTAGTAGATTATTATTACTTTTTTTTCTGAAAAGCCAAGCAGCATTAAGTTTAATCATGTCTAATTTTACTCTGATTGGTGGATTTGTATAGAACAAGCCTATGCTGAATGTTTTTTTGTTTGTTTTGTGCAACATAATATGTAATAAAAAAATATGCTTCTGTACGCCTATAATAATATCAATTGTGCGATTTAATCTGTAACTTTGAAATCAGAGCTTCTAACTAAAATATGCAGCATTCTCATTTCTTTTTTAAAGATAAGTCTGTACACTGTTTGAAACAAAGACAATTTGCAAATTGCTTTTTGTTAATGATAATGATGTATTATTTATAGAGCACATAAGCTTAAAAGCTTTACATACAACATATTTAAATACACTTTCACCCCACCGAAGTTGGTACGCATTTATCAACCCCGGAAGGATGAAAGGGTGAGTTGGCGTGCCGGGATTCAAACCTGCGACCTGCAGATTACGGGCAGATCTCAGCAGAAAGCACTCAACCTGCTAAGCTATTTTACCAGCATTTTCTTTTTATATATTACAAAAAGTGAAATTGTTGCAAGGTTACTCCACAGTTGGCAAGTTACAATATGACTTGTATGAAGACTGCTTCAAAATTGTGTCTATTTTTACCTTTTGTAATAATACACAGATATCCTCCGGATTATTTGCAACTGCTGAGGCCACCTTCAAAAAATTAATCAGCCTGCTGTTTGTTATGATTGATATTTGTAGGAACTCTTGCGAATTCATTAAGCGAAGTCAGGGTAAGCGTGGCAAGAATACTTACATTTGTTATGATGAATTCTAAATGAATTCATGCATCAGGTAAAAATGTGGATAAAAATAAATAAATGATGAATTTGGAGCTTGCTGGATGCGAGCATTGAACATTGTGTACTGTGCTTCCAGAGCTTCCAACCTTCATAGCTGAGCTACTTTTGCCTGGAGTTTGCAGAATTTGCTGGGAGTTACATGTTTTAAACTTTAAGCAAATGAAACAGCTGTTCTATGGCATATAGGGTCAAAAAACCGAACACACAGATAGTACATCAAATGTTGAATAGCAAAGTCTTTGGGGTAATGCTTGTCTCCACTATTATAACATAACTGACTGTGTTATTCTCACCTCGGAAAATAATATATTGGGAGTATTACCAAAAACAGGGCCTTTATCGGTTTAGCTCATGTGTGCATGGATTAGACTGAGTAATGATGTACACAGTATGACCATCAAGAGCTCAGGTGCACACTGTACCAATTTAGCCCTCACCTGCATACACCCATTCCACCCACATAGAGTGGTGGGAGGCCTCATTGATCTATGGGGTGCTTCCTCGGGTCTGTGTTTCGACTAGCCCTAGTATCCCCAGAAATGTTGGTGCTTCTCGGCCGGATTCATTGGCAGGGTTCAGGGTTACCTGTTGCAGAGGCAAGTGGATTATTTGTGTGTTGTATATTAGCCAACATCTAATAAAGAAGTATTGAAATGTTGAGAACCGCATACCAGTTTTGATGCAGATTCACTGAATAAGTGCATAAGGTGTAGAAAGAGAGTACCCTTTAGAATAGGGACTGTCTTTGGTATCTATTGGGAGTGTTTATCACTTTATAGGGTCTTCTTATTTTTTACAAACAACTGGTCATTTATGATAATAGTTTGTGATATTAGGTTTTTAGAGTTTATGATTTACGGTTTAATTGCACTTTGTAATTTATATAATTGAAATTAAATTAAATATGTGTTTTTAGCAGTTCATTTTATCACTGTATTTTATAACTATATGAATATGTTCATACAAATGTCAATTTAATAAAATATTAACAGTATGTGTATGTGTATTACCCAAAGGCATAATTCGTTTGTTTGCTAAGGTGGTCATAATTCTGGTGAATTTCATGTTTAAGGAGGGCCCACATGGGAGCCAAAAGATTCTCTAGTTCGGAAACATTTGTAAACCTTGCTAAGGGGATGAATCTCGGGGCCATTTAAATTCGCCAGGGTCTTTCATGAGTTATATACTATTATAACATAACTGACTGTGTTATTCTCACCTCGGAAAATAATATATTGGGCAGTATTACCAAAAACAGGGCCTATACCGGATTAGCTCATGTGTGCATGGATTGGACTGAGTAATGATGTACACAGTATGACCATCAAGAGCTCAGGTGCACACTGTACCAATTTAGGCCTCAACTGCATACAACCATTGCACCCACATATAGTGGAGGGAGGCCTCATTAATCTATGGGGTGCTTCCTCGGGCCTGTGTTTCGACTAACCCTAGTATCCCCAGAAATGTTGGTGCTTCTGGGCCAGATTCATTGGCAGGGTTCAGGGTTACCTGTTGCAGAGGCAAGTGGATTATTCCTGGCTGCTCTGACTGGCCCTGCCCTTGGGAAGACCCATTCTGACTGTTGGTGCATCAAGTTTCCTGCCTGCCTTATCATGAGTGGGTAGCTATGGGAACATATTGAGTTACTGTGGTTTCTTATTTGAGAACTACCCCATACAAACTGCAGAAGTCTTAAGGTGCTGTAGATCCCCACTTTGGAGAGAGCTTGCACTATTTTTGTCTGCTGTGGAGTCAATCCCGTCTTCCAATCCAGGAATTTGTTAAGAAGGTGGAGCGCGCGCATTCACGCATGTGCATTCGGCGAGTGCTGGCAGAGTGCAGATTTAGCAGATTAGCAGTGAGCAGGAGGGGAGGGACCATTACCACCTTATTCGACCTTGAGGGACTATAACGCAGATGCACTCAGGTATGCAACTGTGACCCCCCTCCCCCTTGTCGAATCTACAATTGCTGTGTGTAGCATGATCTGCTTTCCAACTTGGTTACCTGTTTCTTACTTCCTGTAATGATTTCTGCAAACCGCAAGAAAGACTTCCTTTGTTAAAAAAAAGAAAAAAGGGGAAAAATGCTAAATTAGTGGGGGGGAGTGGGTGTCAGCCTTCTATTCTGTGTTTTTTTGGCAGCTTGGACTAGGCTGGGGGAGGAGAGGGTCCTAGGGCTCTGGCGCCCACCGTCGCAGATGAAAACACGCAAACCGTTGTCAATAGTCCCATTATTAACATTACTTCTCCAGGCAACTCGTTTGATACTGATAGCAATTGTTTGCTTCTGAATCATTGCATGAACCTAAAACAGATTTCTCTGGGCCTGTGAATTCCAGCAGTGAAAACCTCATTGATACAAACTTATCTGCATCACCCGATCTTGCAAAATGTGCTTCTCTTTCTGAAACCTCTTTGAGTGGTAGTGAAATAGAGGAGGAGGTTTTGGAATACAGTAATATCAATGCCATTAGCACTGCAAAAACAACGCAAAAAATTATGACAGAAATTTGACTTGATTGAATCCAAACAGGAAGCACTATTTCTCCTTTGTACAAATCTGGCCACCAAACAAAAGGAGTTTAAGAATATATTTGTTAAAGTTGTGGATGTTGTACTAGCAAATTGCCAAAGGAATGAGACAACAGAGTGTGAACCATTGCCTTCAAACAAGGGTGTAATTAGCCCCCAGTTACTACAATATATCCCCTACCAAAACAGCAATACCAAACCACAGAGTGTGCCACAGGAGGAGTTGTGGGTATATAAACGTACCTCGATTTTATAAGCCACTCTGGGGCCGTTTTTATGAGCCACATTAATATCCATGAAGCTGGGCTGGATTTTTGTAACTTAAGTTGTACTTGTTACGTTGCCTCACACAGCCTGCCGCCAGCTCGATGTATTTATGATTAGAATGCACACTGTGTCAGTCGGAGAACATAACCAAAGAAAAGTTAACACTTATTAAGTGTTAACATTGCTTTGATGATGCACCAATAGCATGAGTCGGGGGGCTGCCGGTGCCCCAGCCATCCACTGGCTTAGCGCGAGACAGACAGCTTCACATTCTCTTCGAGAACACCAACAATTCCTGTCATGGGGGGTGGGCTCTATATCAAGTTTGCTTTTGCCTAGCTTGGGAAGGGGCAGGGCGGGGCTGAACTGGGGATGATTGTTGAGACTTGCCCTTTCAGGGCAGGGTCAGGGGGCCTGTTGATATGAAGCTGGCTGGCAGTGGCAGCCAATCATGCTCAAGACGCGTGGGCCGTCATGCGCATTGTTGTGTTGCTAAGTGCCACACCTAGCACAATTACGCAGATATTCGAAAGGAAGTGTTGATGACAGAGGAGGGAGCAGGCCTCTAGCAAAGCACACCGGACAACGACAAGAGGCCTATTCGAGCTGCCTGGACCAACCGTAAACTACAATGGAGTGTCTCTGGAGATAGAATTTGCACCAGTTGGTTACACACAGTAAGTAATACAAACATAAAATTGAATGGGCCAGTGGGGGTCGGGAGTCGGAGAAGAGGCAGTCACTCTGAACAAGAACAGTCAAGTGAAGTGTTTGTAATTAATTGTTTCTATCTCTGTTAGTCGATAAAGGGCCAGAGCACTGCCACTCAGTCAGCGTGTGTCACGGCCGTGCAATCATTGTGTTAGCATGACTAATAGCACATGCAACTCAAACCACAAGCGGATGTTTGAGCACAAAACAAACAACAAAAAACATATGAAAAAAAATCACATTTCCAGGTCGTTTGAATGAAGATTAGGTTTTCTCAAACACCTGTTGCAGCCAGCAGCATTCCTCCCATCCATAGCATATGGTGGTGGGAGCATGAGATGACTTAAACACAATGCTGTTCCTGGTGCTGTATCCGGAGCTGGTGCGGAAGGGAGTTGTGTCGTGGTCTGCGTCGGTCATTGCTTGCAACACCTGACTAAGTGTGGGCTAGATAGCGGTGGAGGGCCGGCCTTTTTAGTAGTCCTAGTTCTTACAAAAGTGCACCATGGGAGAGGGAAACACTGAATCCTAAAATTACCCATTTGTGTGTACAGAAATGTGCACGTGCAAGATTTGAATGAATGCCACAACAACACGCTTAAAGTAGTGTGGGCTCGGTCCACATGGAAGAGCTTCCCTGGACAGACCGGGTGCAGGCAAGGGTGAAAGGTCCTGTCCTGGTGGCGCATGTGTGGCCTAGGTGTCCTGGTTGATGGGAAGTTTTCAGAAATAGTATCATTGTGCAATCTTTCATTCTACTAATTGAAGTGTCGACCTGCACCAAATTCATAATCCCCTTTTAACTTTATCTTCCGGTTTACACCCTCCTATTCTATCAAGCATGGCTCCAAGTATTAAATTGAATCCAATTTCTCATAATGTGGGCTCAGGGGGTGTTAGGGACCTGGCTGTCCATGTTGCTTGTCTGTGCACAAGGCATTTATGATGAAGCTCAGTATTTTTGTTGGAGGCAGCCACAGTGATGCTCGCTAGTGGGGGGCACTGGGTTTCTGGTCCCAAGTCTGAGACAATATGCGCTACACTATCCATTTTAAGATAGCCCAGGCTGGGCCGTACTTCTTTGGGTTGCACTCGTTGAGAGGGCTCCACAAATAGACGAGGTGCGATTACAGTTTAGGCGAATCAGGCAGGACTGGTTCTGAAGTGGTTATCTGCTGCAGCAAAGTCAAGACAGAATTACCAAATTTGCAGCCTAATGTATAAAACATTAATGCTGCTCTGTGATGGTACTCAGCGAAAGAGATTTTTACGCTTCTGTCAAATGTGCTACACTCCTGTCAGTTTTGCTTTGTGTTAAAGGCATGTGAAATTGATTGTGTTCTGTGGTGAAAACACTCATTGCTACCAGTGGTAAAGGCATTTGATGCTACTTAATGTGTCAGTGTTAAAAAGCATGGTGAAGGCGGTTAATTGTAAAGGTTTAAATTGGTTGGACCGGGGAGGTCATGGGGCCGATTCAGTATTTAAGTGGCTCCAGTGTCACAATAAATATGTGCAGGAAGCTTTATGTTTCGGCCTGGGATGCCCTGGGTCTATGTTATCATACCTGCTGGCTTCTTCATGCAGTGAGATTGTATGTATGTATGTCACACTTATCAGGTCATGATCGAGCCTCTCTGAAAGCTCTCTAAGACTGAAAACGAACTGCATCCATGCCACTTTTCGCTTTTGAACCCATGAGCGAAAGCTCTTATCATCTTCTAAAAATGTCTGAAATTCGACATGGAAAAATGGCTGCAGGCCAGGACAAAGCTTCATAATGTTAGTTTACAGAAATTGACATTTCCTGAAACTGTAGTAAATATTGCTGCATGTATGTGTATTTTGTGCATGCCGATTGACGAGGAGTGTCCAATGCACAGGTCTTCTTGTAAGAGCTGATTTCCTACGTTCCAGTGTACAATTATGGGACACAGAGAGTCAACTGTACTTCTGCATTAGGCAAGCACAAGTGTGCACTATAATTTGTCCTAATGTGGTCCTTTGGCTCCGAGTCCAAACTGTTGGATTTGGAGCCTAGTGGTTGACCTTGCTCCAAACTTTGCAGCATATGGCTGTCGTGTTCTGTAAGCCCTAAGATTGTATTTCAGAATGTACTATATATCCAGAATATGGGGATTAAGGCAATCGGCAAAACTAATTTAAATTAAAAAAAACTATTTCCCAGAATGCCTTGCAAACTGCTTCCTCCTTATCTTTGCAGGTCAAGGGTGGGTGAAATAAGAAGAACATTTGTGCTGGCAGACTGTTGCATTTGCTGAAACCTGAGGCGTACGATCATTACTCTCTCCTTAAAGCTCAGTTTTGTTTATTCCAACGCTAGTCACGGTCTCTGGCATCTGAACGCTGGCCCTTATTCCAAACAGCCTGCTTTAAAGGAATAGTGCGCTCAAAAATGTTATTGTCCCGATCATTCTGGCAAGTCGTTATAAGCATACAGTGATCGATCGTAAACATTTTTCCTATGCATCTTACCTTAGTTTTCCTCACTTTTACACATGCGAAAACAACGTGTTGGGCGCGGCCATCCTGTGCTAATCTTATCCATGGATCAAGCGCCCTAAATCTCATTTCAACGTTCTCTGTTCGCAAGTTAATGACGTGTCTCAATAGAAATGGCAGGACATCGCTGTGATGCTGGAAATGCATCGGAGGGACAGGGCCTCCGTATCCTTGTCCTTAACTGCCTTTTTATTGTGTGTTCTGTCGTGTTTTCTGCACAGGAGTTCATGTGGGACTCCTGGCGGTGCAGCTCTCTCTCTTTTGATTTGGCGAACAGACCCATGGGATACCCTTACGGCACCCATGTGTGGGGTTACAACCCTGTGCCCCTAGTGTATGTTTTTGGGCACCTGAGGGTGGCCCGCAGAGCAGGGTATGGGCTGGTGGCAGCTCCATGCTGAATTGACGGGTGCGTTGAGTATCCTCCATTTTGGGATACCCAGGCCCTGCCATTGGAATCAGTTGATTCTTGATGGAAAACAAGATGGCCCCTGTGGCCTCTTGCTTTCTATTGCCTGTTACCTTGTTTTCCCAAAGTCCCGGAAAGCTCTGACTCTGTCCCTTCCCCCTGACTAGCTGTTGGTTGGAAGTTCCATATATGGTGTTGTTGTGAAGTCCAGTCCAGACTGGCTGGAGCCTTCCCAGTGACTGTATGTTGTGGGTACACCCTGTGGGTGGGACCTGGGTGAATGGAGTATGTGACCAATATGAACTTCTTTTTGTGGCTGTCTGGTTTCTGGTATGAGAGACAAAGACTGAGCCAGCCCTGCCCGAAACTGGCCTGAATGCAGTGTGTAGTGTTCAATGGCTGGGTACTTGTCCCAATCCACATTCCTTGTTTTGAGTGTCTGAAAGGGAGGAGGATGGCCTGAATGCACTGTATGCCTGATTAGCTGATTGACTGCATGAATGCCCTTCTGTATGATTGGCTGAGGAGAGTGACCCAGCAGTGCGGATGAGAGACAGGATAGTATATCTGGGGACCTCTCACCACTGGAAATTGTTCAGAAGCTGTGTCTACACTTGAAGAGTAACTGGAACTGCTGATCCTCGACTCCCAGCTGGAAGAAGAAGACTTGCTGTTGCATTTGCTTCGACCTGATCTGAAAGCTGCCAAATTCGTCAAAGACTGATCCGAGAGAGGACCTGGTAAGGCGCCCTCTTATCGTGCTCTGAGGGACCATCAAGCACCGCTAAACTTCGCCGAAGCTCCCTCGAAGCCAGACCCTCGAAAGGCTGCCGACCCGAGACGGGCCCGCTGAGGAGATCGAAGTGAAGCACCCCTACTTCGCCGCCATCGAAGTCCATTGCCGTCGACCAGGGTTTGCAGGTTTGTGTAACCGCTGGAGGCCCGTCGAAGTGGTGTTGCCCAGACGCAGGGACCACTTGACACCATGCCGCCGACGACCGGAGCCGCCCGCTCCTTTTCCTAAGAACATTTGAATCGAAGGACTCCCTTGTCCGCAACGTCGACTGCTTTGTCCTGCCGGATAAAGTGAAGGCCGCCGATGCACCGAGGAGAATCCGCCGGTGGGTTTCCCGCCACCTGAAGGCCACAAAGACTTCGACGACTCAACGCCCTTGCTGGGCCACAGTTCTTCAGAAACTCTTTGCGGTCCTGAACAATCAATCGACGAGGTGCCCCGCACACCTCATCCTCGCAGGACATCACCAACGAGCACCGCCTGGATCGACGCCATGGTCTAGGCACCCTCAAACTTCTCATTGACGCCAAGTTCACCTTCTTCGATGCCTCTCCACGATCTGTGACTCCTGCTTGAAAGGGGGTCACTCAAGAAGGATCCGTTGATGCTTCCTCAAATAACTCTACTCCATCAAGTAGATTTAGGGTGGTAAAAACATTATAGGAGAGAATAAGACTATTGATCAATATATGGACTGGGCTTGTGCTATATCTTTATTTTACAGGTTTCCCAGGTGGGGGGATCTCCACACAGAACTGTGTCTTGGTAGCTCTGCCAATTGTGTCAACCATCTGGCTTTCCTTCCTATCTCTATTGCTGGTTTCCTCGTTATTGATATGTGTGACATTCTAAGAGTATAGTTGATGCACCTTAATGAGATCTGATAATATTGGTGGTACCACTTTAGAATTGTATATATTTATCATTGTTGATTTCTGAGTAAAATGTGTGTTATTGTGATAGAGTACATACCTTTGAATATTAATTATATAAAGACTGTGTTTTCAGTAATACAGTGGGTGGACATTCTTTTATGGGGGTTCGGGGACTACACTGTACTTAAGAACCAGCCTGCATCACCTCTTGAGAAGCTAGGCCTTGATTGCTTGTCCATTGCTACCTTATTGAGAATCTTGGCTGGGGTCATCTGTGCATCTCCTCTACCATATAGAGAGCAGAAGTACAGGCACCCCCGGTATCTTTACAATCGCTTTAATCAAGAAGTATAAACAGACCCTCTCAGATCAGGCAACGCTCTAGTTTCTTAGTCAACAGTTTCACTGTATTTACTTTAGATCCCCCGTGGCTCGGTTCTGCTCGGTGGAGCTATTTTACTAGTACGAAGCCCCTGCAAACTGTTACTTAAGTAGCAGGACCAATTTTACTTGTTACTTGCGTTTTGGATAAATCTCTGTCGTACAATGTCAACAATACAGCCCAACAAGTACAAGCCTGAGTATTCAGAGGAAGAGCTAATGGAAAGAGAAGGCTGATGAAACGCTGGGGAATTAGACAATAGTTTGCAAGATCAATCACCCGAGCATGAGCGCAGCTGAGTCACATGGAAGACGTTTCAACCTGATGTACCTGCAATCATTGCGAGGTCATGCCAACCAATGTGGAGAACTCCTGCTGCCGAGAAAACTATGCATGCTCGGCCTACATAGCTGAAGAAAACACACCACCGCTTTGCGTTACCAAGCTGCATGACTTCAGGGCAGACTGCCTCACAAGGTCGGTGTTGTGGATTATGATGGTGCTTATGTATGAACTTCGTGGAAGAGTTCGGCTGCGCAATCCAAGTAATGAGTAAGTATACTCTAGATCTGATGTAATTTTCACAACCAAGATCATTTGAATATCATGTTTTTCTCCTACTTTCTCCAAATTGTGACCCATATCTGTGTAGAAATGCAGCTGTACCTTCAGCAGAGCCTTGCACAGCAAGCCCACACACACCATCACCTCCCACTGTCAGCTCAGTGCGAGGCCTATTCTCACAAAAGTCCTACCATGCCGTTGTTACAATTCTGTAGTATCATTACCGAAAGAATGTACTCTGCGGAGAGCGTGAGACTGTGACAAGCCATAAGTGTACATTCATCTCGACTAAACTGCCTGTGCCCTTTCATTGCCAACCCTTCCAGTCCAGAGTCCCAATAGCCCCGACCCCCCTGTTGCTTTCATGCTGATACTCATCTGACCCCCCTTCCACTGACCATTTCAGAACCCCCACCATAGCCCTAATGCCGTGCATCAGCATCTTCTCCCAAAAGCAGCACACATCCTCCTATATCACTAGGATCCAAGCAAGGCAGATGGTGGATCAAACCTCTGTGGTTGTTACAATTATTTTTTTAGCACATAGTGGGGACTGGTGCTGTAAGGGTTCCTGCCTTCATTTTTCAACTATGCCATCGGAATTCGGATGCAAATTAACAAGGGGGTCCTGGGAGTCCCTCTGTCAGACATTAGTCCTGGTTACGAGCGACTTACCCAGAGTCTTTTGCTCACTATCTTTCACAGAGAAGAAATATCCCAAACATATCAGTCTTTGTCCTGCCCTGGGGCAGTCCAGCACCGAAATGCTAAGCAATTCTCCTCTGAACAAGAGTACCAACAGAAACCCCAGACGTGTTTCGGTTTGGTTGGACCTCATCAGTAGGGTGGCTCTGTGCCTCTCTAAGAATAGTGAGCAAGGGGTCCACGTCTGGATTCCCCTAGTAATTTAGGGTGAGACCCAAAGTTACTTAAATATGCAAATTAACAAGGGGGGGTCCTGGGAGTCCCTCTGCCAGACATTAGTCCTGGTTACGAGAGACTTACCCAGAGTCTTTAGCTCACTATCTTTCACAGAAAATAAATATCCCAAACATATCAGTCTTTGTCCTGCCCAGGGGCAGTCCAGCACCGAAATGCTAGGCAATTCTCCTCTGAACAAGAGTACCAACAGAAACCCCAGACACGTGTTTCGGTCTGGTTGGACCTCATCAGTAGGGTGGATCTGTGCCTCTCTAAGAATAGTGAGCAAGGGGTCCACGTCTGGATTCCCCTAGTAACTTAGGGTAAGACCCAAAGTTACTTAAATATGCAAATTAACAAGGGGGTCCTGCGAGTCCCTCTGCCAGACATTAGTCCTGGTTACGAGAGACTTACCCAGAGTCTTTAGCTCACTATCTTTCACAGAGAAGAAATATCCCAAACATATCAGTCTTTCGGATGCACTTTGTGAAGTTGGCTGCTACACTTATCTGACTCATTCAATTTTAATAGGCATGTTTCTCTTTCTCAGGTGGTACAGGCTGGTGGCCTATCGTTCGTTTACATGGTGGATTTATGGGAGGCTTGGATACCACAATTGACGAGAAATACCCACCTCTGTCGTTCAAGCCATTCGTCACAAATTCCCCAGTGACAGAGGACAGTACTCGGGATTTGCTCATACTGTACTTCAATCTCAAGTACACAATTTATAGTTTGTTGATGCCAACACCACCCAATTAAATAAAATACAACCGAGTAAATAAGGATATTTTTTGAGTTTTTCAGTGAGTCAAGAAGACGCGCAATCGTCTATGAGTGTCATGCTAGAATGGTTGTCGCCCGGGTGGACTGTGAACGAATTGAGGCACTGTAATAATTTGCAAAGTCGTCCCATATTTCGCATTTTGAGCTAGATCCACACTTTTCCTATGATATAATGTGAAAATAAAATACAAACTAGGCACAGAGGCATGCCTGGAAATCTCCACAGTACCAAGTAACCCAGTCCAGTCCTGGTTGGTGCATTTTTGCGCTCACCTTGTCCCAATCCATCCCCCTTCCAGTACCAATGGCATTTCACACCTATGACCGTGGCCTCCCAAGGGGGATGGGTAGGTGTAACCACTCAAGTTGTCAAACACCATATACAATTCAAAGGGATCTTCCGCACGTTTCTCATTGCCCACATTGCCTCCCCAGACCTTTTGTCTCCAGATCCCCTATTCAAAGCCCAGGCCCTGCAATCAACAAACGTTTGTGTACCCTCAGCATTGTTCCGGCCTTTTTGCGCTCGCCTCATGCCCATCCACCCAACATTCCAGTATCAATGGCATTTTGCACCTATGACCGTACCCGCCCAAGGGGGCTGGGTGGGTGTGACTGCTCAAGTTTTCAAACAACATGCACACTTCAAGGGCATCTTCTGCACGGTGACAATTACTACTACCTACATATTGGACTAACTCATCAAACTGGCATTCACAAGCTAAAAAAGTATGCGACTTTCAAAGAAATCAAAGACCCACGCAACCATGTTTGCGTTTGTGCTACAAACGAGGCCCTATTGTCCTATATTATGTACGAGTAGGCCTATGCCTGTGCACTGGAAAGGCGGCAGGGTGGTTTCATATGGCAGATGGGAACCATTGGGATGGAGGCAGAGTGGGTGTCTATGAAAATGTCATCCATTAACACACACACCCACTTGTGTAAGCTTTTATAAACACCCTGAGATTTACCTTGAGAACATCTGGGAGATCTACTAGGTATATCATCATCAGCTGAATCTGCTCATCTGTTCGCCAAAGTAAGGGTAAGTCAACTAATTACTTCCCTATGTTCATCGAATGTTACTATGAACGTTTATGTTGATTTCAACCAAAAGACCTATGCATTACCGATTAGTTCAGGTATTTTCTTCTCGATAACTACCACAATTCATCACTGTGCATTGTAGTAGATTGTGCAGTATAACAATTATATAATAAAGTTGTTGCAGAGTTCACTGGGCTAGGTCAAACAGCTTTTCTGTCTTTATTCTAATTAAACTTTAAAAACAAATCTTTGGTGCAAATTTCTTTATTCACATTCGTTCTGTGTTATTTGTGCTACTAGTTCATATTTCTTTACACAGATCTCATGCACTTTTCAAAAATGCCATCATGTGTGATTGTCAGTTGCACTTCTGCATGCCACGCCAAAGATACGGGTACTATCCTGCATGCATTCCCAAAGGGTATTGATTTTATAGGAAGATGGCTTAGAAATTGCGGTTGTAAAGTGGACGAGATTGAAATTGGGGCCCAGGAAATCTTGGGCGAAGTGAGGGCCAATCGATTCCGCGTCTGCAGCCTGCACTTCACCCAGGATCTGTACGACCAGTCAAAGTACACAAAGAAACATTGGGCCTCATTACGACTTTGAAGGTAGCCATGCCCTTAACAAGGGCATGGCTGCCTCTGAAATCGCGTCCGGGTTCCCTGAATGGGGAAGTACCGGCCCATTCCAAGTATGGAGGGCCTGGTATTTCCTCCTTCAGGGAACCCGGGCCCAATTCTTCCCCATTCCCATTCGAGCCCTCATAGGGCTCAATGGGAATGGGGAGGGAGCTAACAACTGGCCCATTACGAACGGGCCTGTTGTTAGCTCCCTGGTCCCCTCGCGGGACCCGCTATGGACGTCTGGAAAAACCAGATGTCCAGAGCAGGTCCCATGAGGGGACCTCGTAATAGTGCGGAGTGGGTTTAATGGCGCCGGCACCATTACCGGCGCCGTTAAACCCATTCCGCACAAGTTGTAATGAGGCCTGTTGACTGCAAGTTCTTCCTAAATTGCTTCGAAATGCCATACCAACTCAATTTCCGCATGCGGCTGGTGAGTAATGAATGTTCAGTTTGTTATGTTTGTTGGTATGTACGACGTAGGTTTGCATTAATAAGTATTATCTTCGATCTGTTTATCTACATCACTGTGCTATTACTCCATTTTCCATAGTCACCAGATTCAACATGAGTGTCAAATATTTCATCTTAGTATACTTCATCTTTCCCCGATTTCTTTAGCCTCTAACCAGTAAATGTGATCCTTAATGAAAACTTCCACAGTGAGCCTTAGAAATTATGTTTGGGAAATGTGTTGGTTGACATATCCTTCTTCACTTACAGCACATTGATGGAAAAACAGACCCTCGCAAGCGACAAAACCACCAACACACCTTCTATCCCAATGGTGAGCCCTACTGACCTGCATAAAGTGAAATTTTATCTCGTTGCATAAGTCCACTTTTCAAGTACTAATTTTCCTTTTCCATTGTACTATTTTCAGACATTGGACTGAAAATGAAGGAGCAAGATTCTGCATCTATTTCTTTTCCGGAGTCAACATCAACCTCATACACATACCACACAATTATATTACACTACTCTTTGCATGCGATTGAACTGCTTGCATGTGGTATGCTTTCAATGTAAACATATCAAAATGTATTATGTGCAGTATTGGCTATTTGTACAAAGTGGCTGGTATGGGTTTGTGTACGTGTGTAACATTGTCTGCATTTCAGTTCAGTATGTACCTTCTTCTGCATTGCATTTTTTTCAGTTCCATTTCGCTTTTTAATCCTCATTAAAACAAGTGCTGTATTATAGGAGGATGGTGGAACTTCGACTGCTATCTTGTCCTCCTTTGGAACAGGTCCACAGCTTGAGGTATTTCTATTCACATTTAACTTTCAAGAATCACAGTAAATCTGACATTGGATATACTTTGAGACATACATGTATGTAAACGTGCACTGTTTAAAACGTTTCTGATATTGGTAGTAACGTTGCACTTCCCCCCTAATGAAGAACAGTTACCAAGGACACATTACAAAGCAAAATACTTTGCAGGGCAACATTGTAATCACTATGTTTTACAATCTGACCTCAAATCAAGTCCATGTTTGAACTTGGATGGATATCAGGTGAAATATGAACTGAATGTTGTGATCAAGTCACGTACACTCGTTTCGAGGTGTTATCCATACTAATGTTCTGTTTGTGTTGCGACAGCAACCCTAACAGTATATGGTTCAAAGTCTATGTAAAATACGTAGCTTGGAGGTGCGCTGTCAAATGCAAACTTTTATTGTGTGCTTTGGCTGAGATTGTATTTTTTGGTATATTACTCTATTCAAGAATATGCTCCAGATGGGGACTTAGAAGAGGCGCATGGAACTGTGGTATACATATATGAAGTAAAATTGGGCATCACATTGCATTATGAATACATTTTAATTATGTCACAATATTTTCAAGTCTGTCTAGTTGATTTTGATTTGTAGATATGTACTTAGGTTTGTTTGCTTTGAAATAAAATGTGCTGTATTAAAACCATATACAACCTTGCAGCTTGATGTCGCAAAGCGAAGGCCACTGTTTCGAAGCAAATCAAGAAACCAAGGGTAAAGAATGTACCAGTTTGTTTTTCACAAGCTTTTGAGCAGATGTTTTTGTCTTTCTAGTTTTTTAGTTGCAACATCATATGTTCTTTTGTGCAATACATTCAGCATCTTATTTTATTTATTCTTTTAGAAGTCCAGAAGTAAGAGGAGTTTAAAGTCACAGACATTGCTTGAAACCAAAGATGTTGCTTGCCAAACAGATTTAACATTGGAGCAACTAATATCTCAGGCACAGCGTGGCACAGTCAACACGCAGACTAGTGATGCATTTGTCCAGGTGCCGGAAAATGAATGGAATTTCACATGCAACCCTTACAAAGTCAGCCTGGACCATTGCTATTTTGTGCCAGGTCGAACACATGCAAATGAAGAAAGTGATGATGCATTGCAACTGCTTGCCAACCCCTTCTAACAAAAAAACATTCAAAGTTAGCTGTTTCTCCAATACATGTTGAATTATCACATCATGAATTGACAGAGGTTGAAGCATCAACGAAATTGACAGATGATCTTGCACAATACCTCAATCTCAGTTTGCAAAGTCTTGAGGATTTTTCCACCACCATTGACTCACATAAATCAGTACTGCAAGACGATTGGTTACTAAAGGAGCAAAAGTGCATTGTGTTCGACAGCTGTCTGATAGAGATTGTACAAATGCGAACATAAAATCGTGGCCAAGATATGCAGGGAGCCATTGGTGAATGTGTCTCGCATATTACAAGGCACCAACTTGAAAATCCAAGCAACCTGTGTCCACCTCCATAATACATTTACATGGTCTGCTCAACCGATGCTCGGCAAAGTGCCAGCTGGGAATTTACTTCGTTCAGCAGCTTTACTGTTCAGCAGATCGACTTTCAGCAAGATTTCCAATTTTTGTCAGTTTGTGGGTTTTGAGTTCCTTGATAAAACTCAATACTACAAATACCAAAGGGAACGCTTATTCCCTGCCAGTAGTGATGCTTGGATTGTTGAACAGATGTCAATGCACAGTACATACTCTGGCAAACGTTTCTGGCTTGCTGGCGACGAACAGTGTGACAGTCCAGGATTTTCTGCAAAGTACTGCACTTACCACTTTCAAAACATGGAAAGTAAAAAAAATGGTGAGTTCTGTCATGGTGCAGGTGTCTGAATGTTTATCGTCTGTTGCCATGGAGAAACATGGCTTCATCAAATCCATTCAACTTCTACAATCCAGGGGAATGAAAATAGTCGTGATAGCCAAGGCCATGCAAGAGCAGTTTCCACACATTCGACATCATTTGGATGTATGGCACGTTGCTAAATCTATCAATAAAAAAAATACAGCTGCTGGGAAAAAGAAGGGTTTGGAAAACCTTGTAAAATGATGTCAGTCCATCAGCAACCATCTTTGGTGGAGCTCCAAAACTTGTGATGGATCTGTTGAAAACATTGGACACAATGAGAAAGAAAAAATGATTATGAGCACTGGGTAGTTAAAAAAAAAGGATTAATGAGGTTAATCAAGTTTACAACAGAGGATATGGGATAACAAGCTTAGAACTAGGTGACACCGTAAGGGACAAAAAGGGGCTGTGGGGAAAACCTGGCCATCATCCCTTAAAGCTTCATTTATCAATGTTCAGAAAGCACAACAAACAGGGTCCAGCAAGACATTTTCCACACCGCATAATCAATACAGTGATCTCATCACCTTACAGTTATCTTAATCACCCATCATCATTCTGACCCCTAGCTAAATAAGTTTGAAACTCACTACATATGCCTCTCGGTCGGGCAGTGGCTGGCTGAAGTTTGACATAAGTATCTATGCAGTCATTAATCCGTATCAATTCTTTCAGCCAGCTCTGTACCGTGCGGGAAGCCGTATCTTTCCAGTTACACAGTATACACCGCTTGGCTATCATAGAGCCTGTGTTCAGGAAGGCACATAGCCGCCTCTGAGGGATCCAGCTTCAGACCCCAAACAGCATCCTCCCCGGTGTCATTTCCAGTCTCCTGTCTACAACTGTGGATAATACCATGTACACATCTTCCCAAAACCACCCCAGTTCCAGACAGGCCACATCATGTGCAGATATCTTACCTTTAAGGATGAAATACCCCAATTACATGAATGTATTTCAATCATATACTAGCACACAGAACACACACCTTCTATGACAACTCAGAGGTTAGCATACCCTTGAGAGCCTATGTGAAGAGCAGTTAATGATGAGATATACCCATTCACATGTGATTTGGTTTATGAGTAAAAGATTCTATAATTCTGTTCTCATATGGATATGATACCCCAATTGCATGGTTTTATGTCAATGATAAAAAGACTGAAAATTGTTGTATTGATATGTAAATAACATGATGTAACACCCATAAGCCTGGTCAATCAACTTAGTGAAAGGGCTAGTGTACCTACTTATTTATTAATCCTAGTCATTCTGATTTTTCACAAACATAACATATCTTCTTTATAGGCATCTTCCGTTTATTTGCTTCTCGCGATGAAATTGCTGGCAATAACAAGTCAGGTTGTATTACACACATTACGGCATTGCTATGTAACGCCAATTAGATTCAATGTTTACTGTCTCCATGGTAACACATAATACGATGATCGGTGAATCAACGTGAAGAGCCTAATACATACGTCTCAAGTAAACGAGATCAAGGAAAGCATACACTCGTGAGCATTATTCGCCAGCTCTTGTCAGCTACAGAACATGGACACAACTTTTTATCATTACCATTACATGACTTTGATAAAACGCTAGCCATGTCATGATATAGTCACGCTAGGCGAGATTAGCATAGTTGCTAAGGGCGCTGACAATGCTGCCCACAGTCCACATACCAGCACAGGTCCCTCGTGGATCACACTACGAAAGGTGAGTGACCCTCCCTATTTACTGCAATAATGCGCACACCATTTCCCATAGGGGGCAGCTTGATAATTGCCAATATATTTCGCAGATTGCCAGCATGTAGATCTGCATACCCAAGAAAGTACATTACGATATGCGCTGCTTGCTTTTGAAGACAGACCACCTACTCTGTGATGAGTAACACTTAGCCTCTCATTTAAGTAGTTCCCTTTACTTAAGCTGGTAATAGACTATAACTGAGTCATTCTTTGCACGCGACAGAATGGAAGACTGGTGGGTACTAGGAGGATGAGCTGGATACTTCAGCACTTTTTTTTATTGATAGGACAGTCACACACTCGATAAGAGATGACAGAGTATGGTGTTTGCAGGTTGTGTGGGTCGTTTTTTCTTTACTACAGGTGAGCATTGACTAATTGGAAATCGGCTAAATGTTTACAGTCACAAAGACCAATGATAGAACACACATATGAGGATATTACCCCAGGACAACTCACTAAAGCCATTGGCTGAAAGTCTGCCAAGAGAAAAGGTGATTTAACAGGCATTGGATCCCTGTTTTCATGTATAGTATTATGGAATAATTGTATAAGCCTAAAGCACATTGAAATTATTTTTCCATTCTTTTTGAAACACAGTTTTGAATTCTGTACATAAAGAACCCGTGATGAAGAGCGGCTTCGCTAGAAACGCGTTGGGTACCACATTAAAAGAAAAAACCTTTTTTGCAATTAAAGTTGTTTGACGGTTTGAGTTTTCTAATGAAGTACAATCATGAGATTTGTGAATTTTAAATGTTAAATTGTTATCTAAAAAATGACATCTTAGTCACAACATGGTATGAATTATCTTTGGAAGCTAGACATAATAGTTTGGCTGGATTTCTGCCAGAGACAGTGTGCAGGGGATGGGAGTTCCCACACATTGGGAACTTGCCACGTTTTGCTTCAGATATCCTGCATCACCAGTGCCACCTTGGACACCACCCACTATGATCAACCGAGCCATCATCTCTGCCCATAGATCAACATAAAATGTTCATATCCATAAGAAAAAAAGCACATTAGTAGGCTATCGATAGCAACCAACTTATGCTGACAGTCAAGAGATCAGCAATGGAAGTTTAGGAGGTAGAGATGTATCCTTGTTTTCTCACTTTAGTGACCTAATAACTTAACAAAAGATTTAAGGTGTGCTGGTTCAACAAATATTGAAGTTCTGCCATTAATAGTGAATTTAAACGAGAAGGATGGTTGAGGCCATATCTAACTTTAAGTTGCTTCTACACCGGGGGATAGGAAAGAAATGACTTCCTACGCTGTCCCATTTCCTTAGCCACATCTTGAAAAAGGTAGATTCTGGTGCCTCTACACATAAGAGTACTATTTTCATTCTCTTTAGTGACAATAAGTTGTGATTGAGTGTACTCCAACATTAGAAAAATCAACGTGCATGGCACTGTTCATGAACCATGAGGTCTATCTTTTTGTCCAATTCTGTGTTCGCTTTGAATATTTAGGACAACTTCTGGTGGAATATGAAGAAGAGCAGGCAGCATTTATTGTAGACATAGTATGGCATCATTCCCCTCACTACCCTCCGGCGGGCACAATAAATGGAGTTTGTTACGTCTACACCTAATTTCTAACTCTTCCTTATGGTTTTGTAGGTCTTTGATGGCCATTTCCAACTGCAATACTCTGGGTGATATGTCTTCCACAATGCTTATTCTATTCTCAATTTCACCCATCCTGGTTTCAAATGCGGGCCCATCTATCATCAAGTTGTTGCACGTTATGTTTTGTGACTTCCATGAATAGTTTGAGTGACCTTATTTCCTGCAAAATCACATACATTCCAGGATCAGACAACACCAGTGGAGGAGGGGAATCACTTTTGGGCCTTTTATGAGTAGCTGAAGAAGGCATAGCTTGGGCCTCTTTAACTTCAGAACCCTTCTGTCCCCCTTTCTCAGAGGCCATAATTATCAGCAAATGATGATGTTATCTGGAGTAAACAAAAGCAGGGCTGAGGGAAAAGTATAACTGACAATAATATCCAGTAAAACCAGCCGCTTAAATGGGTACTTGAGAAATTATAAAAGTACAATGATGCCGAGACCTTTTCTAGATCCTGTACAATATAGTATAGGCAACAACTAAAAAACTCAAAAATAAAATAGCATTACCTACTGTGTAAACTTATTTGTTCATGAGATGGCACCGGCCGCAGCAACCCATAGGCCAAGCTCGACGTGTGACGTGGCCTCACTTGATAGTCTGCTCTTCCCCTTAGGAACAACTGACGCAGGGGAACAAAAGATATCTCCACCCTTGTCACAGCATGTCACAGCACGCCTGCATCCTTGGCATAACAGAGAGCCCGCACTGATAGGATTATACAGTAAATAATGGTCATTCCAATATAAATATAGGGGGAAAAGGTGTTATGGAACACAGTTATTGAAAATAAGGGCAGGAGAGTAATGCTTAGGCGACCATCATCCACGGCACAAAGCCACACCCCAAAGGAGACCATTTTATGTATCGCACTCATCAAATTGATGTTGCTTATTTGTTTTTGGGGACTGTGATGCTATTTCATTTTAGCATTAGATAATTTTTCATGCAGATAATGAATTTAGATGGATGCTGATAGATCAGGTTGTGACATTCTAGCGTAAGCATAATCTTAGAATATAGTGAAAATGATAGAACAAATATTGGATTGTGCTCCTTAATGTCAGGAGGCTGTGAATAAGTTGCTGGATCTGTCCAAATCTGTTTAAGGGCAAAGTTACATCCTGCCCGAGTGCTGAATTCCTAGTGTAGTAAATATATACTCAAAATAGCTTTGTGTCGTAGATTCGAGACAAAGAGAATAATCTGCATGATGTTACTACCAAGAGATGACATACTACTCCATGTCACAGAGAAATGTAGGCTATGCAATATAGTTCATGTCTAACCTCATGGACCACAGTACTAGAATGTCCAGCATTAGAGTGAAAGCATCTAACAAAAGGAGCTCAAAAGATGAAATTGGCCCCTTAGTCAGTCATGCCCTATTTAAACAACATGTCCCGTATAATTAACTTGAATATTGTTCCAAGAGTTTGGAGGTTTCCGGGGGCCACAGTTGATAAACTCAATGTTTTAAGCTAAAGAGGAAATTGGAATTAGATTTTTTTTTCTCCCCTCCTCACAACTTTTTTTGATGGAAACAGAGAGGAAGTACAAATAGATTGTTTGAAATTGTGTTGATGTGATGGATTGAACTACTCCTTATTTTCAAATAAGTTGATGGGGATATTGCCAAAAGCAAAATATTACAGTGAGTCTGTGAGCTTAAATTATGAGCAAGGAATGTATGTTGCTGAAATATATGTTTGGGGTTTATTCCCATTACAGAATGTCAGACAATGTTAGTGCTAACATGTATCGCTGCATGGAGTTTCCTACTATACACCTTTGTGCTTGCTCATTGGATCAATGTCTTAAAAGAGCATTTTAGCATGAAATGGATGAGTGTTGAATCCTGACACTGGAGAACAGTGGGTTGGGTCAAGGTGTTGCTCTGAAGAAAGTTGGTGGATGGGCACCCTGGTGTGTCTACATGTGTCGAAGTGGAATATTTACAACCCAGTTTCTGTTTAATGTTTGTTTTATAGTTGAATATGATATAAATGCCTAGCAGTAAAAGGCTACAACTAGGTGAAAACTCACTGTTTTAGGGATCTAACTAAATTCGTTTTGTTTTAATAAAGTGTTGAGCTGATATATTGAATTAGGCACTGACATGTTAAAAAAACAAATTTGATATTGAATGATTGATTGCTGAAAGATTCATGCTTTGTCTTTTATGTTAACGATCACAATCATTGTCTGACATTGTTATATTAGTCCTGAAGAATGATACAAGTGGCAATTCATGCTCTTTTTCTGCATTATTTTCCACAAGATGTGCACACCCATCTACGTACACTGTTGGTAAATCCCTACACGCATCCTCATTAAAAGCTTTGTGTGGGGATTCTACAAATTCATTCAAATTAGATTATATTTCTGCTTCACCAGGTGTACATTCAGCTGCACAATCATGCAGATCTGCCAGCCCTTGGGCATGGGGCTCTTTTTATTCTGTCCATATTTTACTTCCACAGGGAACCCATGTAATGCCAATGTCCAGGAAGTAATTCTGGACTGTGCCAAATTACCCCACCTAATTCTTTTGCTTTGCAGAAACTGTAGTGGTTGGTGATTTGTTTCAATAATTACTTTTTCCCCATGAAAGATGGGATGGAAATGCTGCAATGCACAAACAGTGGTTAGGAGTACTTTCTCACATTCACTGAACTTAGTCTAAACCGGAGATAACGCCTTGCTTGCATAAGCAATAGTTGTGTTATTTAAATCATGCCTCTGAGATAATACAGCTGGCATGCATTGATCAGTGAACCTATTTCTATAAAGAAATCTTGGCTCTTTATAGGATATGCCAAATATGGTGCCTTCATGAGGCATTCTTTCAGCCTAACTACCGCTTTACACTGCTCTTTTTCCCACTTCCAGGTTACACCCTGCTTCAGTAATTTGGTTAAGGGTTGAGTAATCTCTGCAGAATTCTCAATATATGTTTGGTTATATCCTGTCATCCCTAATAAGCTCTTCAATCCTTTCAAGTTTGTAGGATCTGTATTGCCGCCACCTTTTTCTTTTGTGAAATCAACCCATTCTCAGTCACTTCGTGGCTTAAAAAGGTCACTTACTTTTTACACCATTGTGCTTTCTGCAAAGATACTCTGGCTCCTGCCTTCTGTAACTGGCCAAGCACATGTTTAATCTCATTAAAATGACTCTTCAGATTCTCATTTTTAATTAGCACATCATCTACATAAACTATTGTCCCCCTTTCTGCTGCATCAGGGAGCACCTTCCTCAAAAATATTCCAAATTCACTCCCACTATTGACATACCCAAAAGGTGTTCGGGCCCATGCATATTGGGATTTGTCAAACGACAATGCAAACGAATTTTGTATGTCCTCAGCCAGTGGCATACACCAGTACCCAGCTGTAAGTTCTAATGTGTTAAGCACCTTTGACCCGTGGACCTGAGTGAGATCTTGATCAATAAATGGGAACGGACACCTGGAAACAGGTACTCTTTTGTTTAATTCTCGCACACAAATGCCATTGACAATTAGGTTTCAGCATGCCCAAGATGGGAGTATTTGAGGTGCTATGAATGGGCCTAATAATCCCCATAGCCTCTAGATTTTTAATTATCTCAGCTAATGATTCCGAACATGCCAGTGGCAACCGATATTGATGTACAAATACTGGTTCCCTACCATGTCGCTCTGGCAATGTGGCTACATGCAGATCAGTTAGGCCGCAATCACATGCGTCTTTGGCAAAAACCTCCTTAAACTCCATAAATATTTTGCTCAACTGTTCCCTCTCCACTTTATTTGTGCATGCATCTGCAGCCTGAACCTGTTCCTCTACCATTTTTGAAAATTCTGGGAAATCCTCCAATGGAGGAACCTCTGTACTCTCCTCTAACCATGTTGCTGTATCTCTTTGGAGAGTAGACACATTTTAATAATTTGGAATCTTGACTTCCATTTCAACATGCTGCTTTTCTGGCTTATTTTCATTTAAATCAAATAATATGCAATTATCTTGGTGACGGCACACTGTCTCCCTTGAATCATAAGGCTCTGAAACACTCGTGTACAAGCGTGATAGACATACAATATCAATATCAATAAGGATATACAGACTGAATTTTGAATATTCCTTTAAGTTGGGAGTCCAAAGATTCTGGCAACTCACCGTGCGCATTCACATATCTTTCAGGGATATACCCAATCACTGTGTTACTGAAATCTGCAGTATTATGAGATTTTTGTATTGCCATTCCTAATGCTGAATTCTTTTCTAAATGAATATCCTGGCAGCCTCTATTGTCCACCAGGATATTAATGGATCCATCCCCATTCTCTACCAGTGGCGTACATTCACATTCTAGCCCTTGCTGCCTCATGGATTCATTTAGGCACACAAATGCACCAGAATCCCTCATCTGTGGTCCCTTTCTGTATTTCAGCGTTATTGTAACTCACCTGGTGAATGCAGGAATAGTAATATCCTTTTTCACCTGTAATTCAATCGCATATGGTACCATCTGTGCACAATGATAAGCTTGTCTCTTGTCCTCAAACTCAGGTGCAGTTCCCCCTAACCTGGACCAAACCTTGCGATTAAGGAAGTCTAACACCATGCACATTCTGTGCATAATGTAATTTCCCAAATAAAAGTTTTTCTGCGTCGCACTCACTATCCACACATTGTGACAGATCGTTTTTGGGCCAGTGGTAATGTTTAGCATGCATCTTCCTACGACTCTATTCCCTGAGTCCGGATTATCCAAACCAAAAATGTGCTGGTTTTTTATTCTGAATTTTGGTGGGATCTCCTCTCTGTCAATTATTCGCTGGAGTATTTTCTCATTAATGAAGCTTCTTTCCTGCTCAAGTGCTAAAGTGGCTTCTATTATTTCAGAATGACCATTTATACGGCTAGGGATCCATGGCTGCTCATCTCCCATTTGTATTTCAGAAAGGGTCGAAATGTGTGTGTCTCGATTTTCATCTCTGGCATCGCAGGTGGCTTGCATTTTTCTTCTTTTAAGAAAAAGTGTAATGTGTTTTCATCTATTTGTGTTTGCCATTTTTTCTTGGGGTCCAAATACATCTCTAGAGACTACTTCTCTTTTTCACCCCGCATTCCACTCTGACACATTAGAATGACAGTGACAATAGGCAAGCAGCCATTCTGAAGATATACTTCAACTGCATCATCTTATTTAGCCACTGTGTGGCATTCTTTACACTGTTGTTTTGTGACCTCACCTTCTTAGTCCTCAATGGCTTTTTGGCTAGGGACCACAAGATCCTGTTTACCCCATCAATGAGGGGAGACAACCTCATCAGGCAATCTGTTCCCATCAGAAACAAGATTTCACAACACCTCCTGTCTCATCCTGTGTTTTCCTATCTTTATGTCAACCTGAGTGACACCATCAGTAGGTATATCCTCACCATTAAAATTGTGCACCAGGCCTTCATTTTGTATCACTTTGATATGATTTTGTTGGGATCTACCTTCATTGTTACTTTTCACTAGCTCTTCAGACATGACCGTGGCTTTTGCACCTGTGCCAATCATTGCAAATGCATTGCATTTGTCTTCCACAGTGATAGGAGTATAACACCGGTCCTCAACTTCTTCAAACACACACAAAAAGTGTGAATTTTTGCTAATTTCAGGACTCACCTTTCTCAATCCCTTTTCACTTTTACCAAATACATGGGCAAGTGAAACGATATCTTTCCCTCCTTTTTGACCATTTCATTTTGGGAATCTTTGTCTATGTTTCCATGTTCAGAACTAATTTGGAGTGCAGCCACTATCCGCCCCTCTGACCTGGGACCATCGGTGTTTACACTGCAGTTTTTTGACTGAACATTCTCATGAAAATCCTGTCCTTTTCTGTCCCAGAACACCTATTTACATTTTCCATGGTGCCTGTCTTTTCGGTCTCTTGAAATAGGTGTGGCTCAAAGTACTCTTCGGATGATCTGCCTGTGCCCTCCTTTTGAGCAACCATTTTTCCTGTCTGGACCTCATCGGTATTCTGACTATCAAGGGAGGGTATTCTGATCACTAACCTTACCTCTTTATCAGATGTTTTATCGTTGCATAATATGTCTCCTTTAAATCTGTCTCTCTGTTCTTTAGGTTTTAGTTAATTTTCTCCCTTTTGTCTTTCATCTGCACACACTTCAATAGTTTGGTTCAATTCTAAATTGAACCAAACCTCCTTTTTATGGGTGTGCGCATCCCCTGTCTCACTCTCATTTGTGGGAACTTTGATGTTTGAATCAGCAAGCAATTCAGGACCGTTACACAAAAATAGTTCAAGGTATTCTGTACATTTATCATCAGAGGGGCTATTACATAGTCACTTGTTGTCAGAACGCACAAGATCACTCCTGTGACCTTCTACGCCCTCACTTGGTGGGTGTTTCTAGACTGCACAGAGTTTTCCTATTTCCTCAGACAATATTTAAACTTGGGACTCCAGGCATTGAAATCTGTCAATTTTCCTGGATTCCACTCTTTGCGGCATAGGCCGATATGAGTTAAATTAACCCAGGTTGGACCTGTTTTGGCATGTCTCTGGAGATTGATTCCTATTGGAGTTATTGTTGAACTCTTGATTCATAGGAGGTAGAGAACGCGGAGTGACCATTCTTTGGCTGCGATCGACTGGTGGTAGTGACTGATTATAATGGCGTGGTACATAGTTCATATTTTGTCTTTCATTTGATGGGAACTGTCCCTGTGCTGATTTTCATTTTCGGTAAATCTATCTACATACTGTGGTCTGTCTAGATTGCCATACACCATAGTGCTGGGGTCATATCTATGCTGTGCCCATAGCGTCTGGTATGGGCCATTGTTCCTTTGATTTATATTTGGATTGTTACTCATGCCTGACATCTCGGGTTGGTACCCTACTCTAGGTCCTAAATATCTAGGACTAATGTCATTTTCTCTATTGCTTGGGTAGTGTGATTGGAGCATAGGTGTTTGGGGTGGTGTCCTCTGTTGTGGCGCACCCTTCTGGTCAGGTGTAATATTGTTCCTTGCTTGATTTTGGGCTTTTTGCTTCCTTATTTCTAGACCCCTCCTCACCTGAACGATAGATTACCTCATACAGTTTAGTCCCCTGTTCTGTCAGTCTAGAAAAATAGATACCTCTCACGACCAATGGCAATGTATCATATTGGTCGACGACCAACCGTCTCATGCACTAAACGTCAGATATCCAGACTCATAAGTTTGACCAATGTGTGGCCATTTTGATGTAGCTAGAGTCGCCATTTTGTTCACTAACGTTTGCTCATTGCTTTTTGTTCAAAACTGCTTAGCCGAAAGCTTATTCTGCTTATTCTGCTTCACTGAATACTTTGTTGTTCAAAGCGAAAGAGCAAGGCCGCAAGGCCGGGAGTTATTCGTTGAAACATAAGGTAGGCAGCCCCAGAGAGGAATGCCCAATCCCCTCCCGCATATAGCCTTGGAGGAGAGCAACACAGCATTTAATCATTTCACTGATGCCAGCCAGTCTCGTTAATATGGTAGAAATGCTAGGAAGAAACAGCTAAAGGCTTGAATTATGCTTTTCTTACGGCCCCCCTTTCCTAAGCCCAGCAGAGCGAGATGACTCCCAGGACACAAATAGCAAATAGGAGATAGCAAGGCCTGGAATGCGACTCTTCCCCCGTACGCAGCTTGCCTGCAAGAACAGAAGCACTGTGTTCTGTTCAACAAAGAAATATGTCTCTAGAGTCACAATGTTGCATATTGTTGCTAAAATAGATGTTTGAAGGTGTCATATTTGTCGAAATTGTCAATCATCAGACCCAGTTCAAAGAAACTGAACAATGGGCGTAATAAACATGTCATGACTGATTGCAGGATGTCCATTTTGTATATGTGTAACTGATGTACGTTATTTGCTCTCTTGTGTCCCTCTTGCGTCGCCAGGCGTGAGACCGAGTTGGCCAACTGAGACTTTTTGCTTTGCAATACACCCTAGCTTTTGGGAATACAGTGTCTGGCGTGTCAGTTCGTGTGTGCTGATTTGCCTTGTTTCCACTACGCGAGGGTCCCCTAAGGGCCCCTTCAGTTCTACAATCCACTCTAGCGATTTCTCCCTGTCAAATTCACAAATGAACTGTGATATAATGGCCCTCATTACGACCCTGGCGGAAATTGACTGACCGGACCGCAACAGCGTAAATAGCGTTTCCGCCATAGCACGAAGGAGCAAAGTGCGGCCAATCACGACCCATCGGGCACGAGCATTACGCCATGGCGGAATCCGAAAGGCTGCGATGGCGGAAATGACCCCAAAACGGCCCTTACCGCCGCCGTACGCTGCACCAGGTGCAATACCGCCACCCATCTTATCGGTCACCGTAATGAGCGGTCACCGTAACGAGCGTGCACCGCAAATTACGGCCACCGTAAATATACGGAAACGGAAGTAAAAGCATGTGGCCGGAACGGGAAACAGCACGCCGCACAACTATAAAATCCGAATCCCAACACAACCATAAAAAATCCGACCCTGACACACATCCCAACCCGTTAGCAACCCCAGTTAAAAAAATAAATATGGGAAAGGTAGCCAAGAAAGCGTGTGACCGCAAGCGGCAGGTACACTTCTCCCGAGAGGAACTGACCGTGCTCACCGAGACCCTACAGGAAAATTCCGCCGTCGTCTTCTCCAGTCAAATGACCAGGACGGCCCTTGCCAACAAGAAGGCCATATGGGTCCTGGTGGCACAGCGCGTAAGTGCGGTGGGGACAACACCCCGCACGCCACAGCAATGTCGCAAGCGGTGGGACGACCTGCGGATCCGCGTACGCAGCATACTTTCTGCGAACAGGAACATCGCCACAGCTACCGGGGGGGGTTCAGAGTCGCCCATCAAGTTGACCCCCTGGGAGGAAATCTGCGCCTCCACCATAGGAATGGAGAGCATAGAGGGAGTCGGAGGGATGGAGAAAGGAGTGCCGACATCCGGAGAATCAGGTAGGTTGGCCAAGAGAAACAATGCGAAATCCACAAACCACGAACATGTGCAGTACCATGTGACCCCATAGTGCAATACATACTTAGCCCTGACAGCGCCCTCTAAAAGTCAGAATGAACAAACAAATCAATCAAGAAGCCATAAACAACCCCTACATGTGCAGCATGCACCCCCTAACTGCAGGCAGCCAAATGAATGCATCCCCAATCCACACGAAAATGAGACCACCTCCAAGGCCCAGTCCCAAATCAGCCTCATGTACCACCCCAATGCATTTGATACGTTGCCATTCCAAATCCGACAGACCCATAACTAACGCTCGCCCCTCTTTACTCCACCACAGGGTCCGATACCAACGACGAGCTGCAGGACACCCCTACCAGCACGCCTGCAAAGAGGGCCAGGACCAACGTCCCAAGAGCCTCCACCTCAGGTGCAAGGATCAAGACACGGCAGCAGCAGGAATCAAGTGGCAGCACACTGGAGGGGACTGCAACAGGCACCCCAGCAGCCAGCAAGTCCACAACCCCAGCACCACAGGTCCCCCCAAAGAACGTATCTGATGGCACTGCCTCTGGTGGTAGCAGCACCATAGGTGACACAGCTGTCATGCCAGCATGCTCCGACACGGAAAACAGTGCTGGCGACGTAGGTACCATCCATGACCTTTCCCAATCCCCCTGCATGTTCCATCCCCTACACCATGACGAAACCACGCAGGGGCACCCTGAAGACGACGACTGGCCAACCCCCACAAGTCCTGTGCCAAGGCAACATGTGTTGAGCAGCCCCCCTGTCACTCCACCGCAAATGTCCATGGCCCAGCAGAGGCAACAGTCCCTCGACCTGCTGATCGAGCAACAGCAGGAAGCGTCCACGCTACTCAAGGACCATGCAAATGAATGCGGGGGTTCCAGGGCAGCCATGGAAACATCCACCGAGACACTCAGGGCACAAATAGAGAAAAGTAGTGAGAGCCTCAGGGGAGAAATGGAGAGAAGCACCGAGAGCCTGAGAGCACAAATGGAGAAAAGCACCGAGAGCCTGAGGGGGGAACTGCATGCGACGTCCAAAGACGTCTGTGCTGAACTTGCTGCTGTGCGCCGTGTGCTCTCGGAGCTCTCACAAACCCTCAGAGACATGCATGGACGCGAGCAGGCAGAGACCTCATCCGTGGCAAGTTCCGTCCAGGGCAGCCCCCAACGCAGATCTGGCAGGAACCTGCGCTCCACGGGCAGGGGTGCCCCTGATACCCGTAGAGGGGGCTTGCAATAGCGTCTACCCACGGACAGCATGCATATTTGGACACTGGTGTTGGGGGGGGAGGTAGTAGGGTGGAGGGGGTGTGTTGGGCTTCACTGGGTGGCGGGTCCATAGGGTGTATAAATCAAATCACATCAACAATACAGCACCTCATTATCATCCAATGACATGTGTGGACATTGATATTTGCGTACGAGGCCTTCATAGGCGTACAGTCCACAATGTGCCTGTACTACACACACACAGTGCCACAGGTCCCCTTTCCGTGTAATAGGCACCATGCGTGGTTGCTAGAAGCATGCATCTATGATGCTCTGTCGGATTGCACGTGCATCCTGTGCCTCATGGACTCCTTGAGGTGCCTCCACATCCCCACCCTCATCATCATCATCATCTTCAGGTGCATGCAGTACAGCGTCAGGGGGCATGGGCACATTCCTACGTATGCACATGTTGTGCAGCATGACACATGCCATGACCATCTTAGAAACCTTCTCATGGCTGTATATGAGTGCCCCGCCAGACCTGCTGAGGCTGCGGAAACGAGCCTTCAGTAGGCCGAATGCCTGTTCAATGACCACACGGGTACGTGAGTGGGCATGGTTGTAGTCCTCCTCATGCTCGTTCTGTGGGTTCCGGATTGGTGTAAGGAGCCATCTCTTCAGTGGATACCCGGCATCACCTGTATGAGACGAATAAAGGGTGTCAGTGGAATGATAGTGCTTAGTAGCCCCCCCCCCCCTGCAAGGTCATTGACGCATCAAATGGGCCACGATGTCATGCATGGAATGAGACTCACCGAGTAGCCAGGATCTGTGCCCTGCGTGTCGCTCCATGTAGCGTGGTATTCTTGTGTTCCTCAGGACCATAGAATCATGGGTAGATCCTGGAAATCTGGCACAACAATGCGTAAATATCTTGTTGGAGTCACACACCATTTGCACATTGATTGAATGAAATTGTTTCCGGTTGCGGTACTGGACCTCCATGGCATGTGGGACAACCAATTCAACATGGGTGCAGTCGATGGCACCAATGCAACCCGGGATGCCGCCAAGTGCATGGAATCCCACTTTAGCGTTGGTAATCTCCTGGTACGTGCGTGGTAGTGTGATGTGGTCGTCGGCGTGCTTCAGGAGGGCATCGTGCACTTGGAAGAGTGTCCGTGAGAACAGTGGCTGTGAAATGCCATGCAACTGTCCCACTGTGTGCTGGTAGGTGCCTGTGGCCAGGAAGTGGAGTGCAGACACCACCTTCAGTAGGGGTGGGATGGCGGTTGGGCTATCTATCATGCTCACGAGGTCAGCATGTGTCATGTCCACAATGGCGATTATGGTGTCCCGGTCCAAACGGTAGAGGGTGTGGATCTGCTCAGCAGTGAGGTTGAACGGATCGGCTCGGAGGCGTGGGATTGCGGGCCGCCTGCGTGGTGGTAGTGGCAGTGCTTGTGGGCCTTGCTGACCCTGCCTTGCCCTCCTCCTCCTCCTCCTCCTCCGTCTCCCCTGTGCGCCCGGTTGTTGTACCTGTTGTTGTTCGTCGTCTTCTTGTAGTTGTAGCACTTGCAGTGCTATCTGGTACCCCAGGCCCAACATCGCTAGTCCTGCCGGTAGCATTTTGGAGTGGGAGTGGTTGTGGGAGGGGTTTGGGTCTGCAATATATGTGCTGTCGGCCTGTATGGCCTCCACCTGTGCTGATTGAATGAATCTGTGGCAGATGCAATCCCTTCTGGTCGAGCACGGCCCGCACGTAAGGCTGCATTTGGCCGCATGGCATCTTGGGATTTGAATCATGTATCAAATCCCGATGGCAGTGTGATGTACTTTGACTGATTTTCATGCAATGCTCCCATTGTTACACATGCTATGATTGCAGCCGCTTACATACCTGTGAAGAGTCAGTGGTATGTAGGGCTCGATCGATGGCCGACCCTCATGCAGCACAGTAACGTACTTCACCGACGGGCGTGGCGTCCCATTTGTGATTGCAGCCAGTTAGCATCATGACACACAGCCGCACTACATTGATGTAATTGTGAATGCAAGCGTTCACAGAAGCCTTTTCGACGTAATGTTGCAAGTGAGGAATTCGAAGGCCAGCATTTTGGGTTTTGAAGTAGCGGCGAGGATACGCCCACAGGTCTGGCTGGAAATGTAACGTTCTATTGTAGAATGTCCTTGGGACATGGCCCATAACGAGCAGGCAATGAATGATATGAATTGAAGGGGATGCGCAATAGCGTAGTGGACGATGAGGCAGGACGTTCCCAAATCCATCTTGCTTCACAACACTACAGATCCGGCCAGGGGCACAGTGGTTTTTGCGGACTGCATTACGCACAGACGCGATGGAAGTTTCACATGTTATGTGAATGAATATTCATGCGTTTTCATTGCGGGATGAGGGAATGATGTGTGGATGCATGGACTGATGAATCCGTTTAGGGTCTGCCATGTACATGGGTTTTTTGGTTCACTCCCCTTCCCCTGCGTTATGTGATGCAAGGCTGCCATAGTGGGACATACGTCTCTCTGCCCTTGTCGGATCCTCCCTGTCTCGACGCGCCTTCATACACTTGTGTCTAGGCACGTTACTAATCCCATGTCATGGGTTCTATCTTGACGGACGCATGCACAGTAACCGACGTTGCCAATGGTGTATTTAGCTCGATTGGTTTCGTTGTGATTCGATACTGGATTAGGGGTGTGTATATTCCTTTGGAGTGGGCTAGCATGCATATGGGTGTGGATTTGGTGTGTTGAATGAAGATTGTAATGCATCATGAGACCCGTAATGCAATCGGTTGATTTGTGTTTCTTTTGGGTGACAGGTATCTCCTGCCCTATTGCAGATGCCATCTCTACGCCACTCCTCCAGATGGTTTTTACTATCGACTCCTGCAGCTTCGGGTGAATCAGTGGAGCACCATTTCGATCATATGGGACGATCGCCAATGGGCCACATGCCCTTACGCTGTACTGGTGGCTAGGTGCAACATTTCGGCCTTTCAGCTCGACTAGTGCCTGCCTCATGGGACGGACCTGCGGTTCTTGCCGCTTCCATGTTGCCTTTTGGAACGTTGATGTAAGCCCTGTGTGCCATGATGGTACAGGGCGTCACACAAGTGGAAGCCGGTCAATTATTGCAGATGCAGCCCTCGGTGATGATGGTTGTTTTGGTGGGATTTTGCAAATTGATGTGGGGCCTTTGTCATTTGGATGTGCATTTAAATTGTATTCCGATATTTGTCGTGTTGCGTTGTTCTTTGCAGGTGATGTGGCGATTTTCGCTTTGTGGCGGTATGTATTGCGTGATGATCTGCTTTGTGTTCCGCCTTCTGAGTTGAGTTGTGTGGTACAGTACTGGCCGCGTTTGCCTACGTAGCACAGTATGGTCACGGATAGAGGCTGCCATTGTGTCTGTTTACATGATGTGCTGTTCAGGGGCGGGGGATTGGCTTTTGGCCGACTGGTGCCTGTCAGCCAGGTCGATTGGTGGAATGATGGGTTGTTCAGAATGTGGCTGGTCACAGGTGACTGTGTTTGCGTGCGTTTGTTGGAGGGGGACTGGGGTCATGTCCATTGGAATAGCTTCTGTATTGATGCCATCTGTGCCCTGCAGCTCCCATCGGCCCCTCTTGGGATGAGCCTGGCTGCTCAGTCACTCTGCCAACTTGTGTGGTACATGCTTCTGCTGATGGTTGGTTTGTTTACTGGCATGAGTACAGGGCTGGTGCAATCCCCCTCAGGATGCTGTTGTGGATGTTGCCTTGCGCTGGTGGCAAGCGATGGGGGACTACTGTTGTTTTGTGTCATGTGTTCTTGATTTTCATTTTGATGTGTTGTACCTTCACATGCCTGTGCTGCGTCAGTACGGCTATGGTGACATGCCGTACATGGATGCCCACTCACGGGGCGCTTTGAGCCCCTGCATGCTTTTCTACGTTGGCATGCATGGGTGAATAGTGGATTTCACTGGTTGCATAGTGTGAGTACATTGCGCCTGCCAGGAGTTGTGCAATGAGGCCAGGGAGTGGAGTACAGGCACTCAGTGGGCCATTTACGGTTGGTTCGCGTTGCCGTATTTCTCGCCATGGCGGAATGGTACTTTACGACGTGCTTGATGGCGTTCAGTACATGTCCGCTAGGGTCAGAATTCGCGTACCGTTGCGCCATGGCGGTGATTCCGGTTTTGCAAGGCGCGCGTGCGCGTACTTGGTGCAGTTAGCGTTGCCGTTCACTGCGGTGTCGCTAATGGCATCGTACTTTACGGTGACGGGTCATGATCGCAACGAGCGGTGTTCGATGGCGGTATTGCATTTCCGCCATCATTTTTCCATTTCCGCAAGGGTCGTAATGAGGCCCAATGTCTTTTTTTAGGCCATAAAAGTATGCAGTCTTAAATTCTGCAGAATTAGGGCTAAAAGATACATCAAAACGGGAGAATGCTCTTTTTAAATCCTGGAGGAACTGGTGAGGCGACACATTTGGCTTTGCTGTCATTGTATATGCTGCTTTCTTGGCATCTTGCATTGACTGGTAAGGTGAGAAATAATGTCTAACCTCTTTTTCAATGTCTGTCCATGACAGGTTTTCCTGTTCATTAAGGCCTCTAATGATACTAGCAGTTGCAGAATTAAGTGTTAGCTGAAAGTATTGTCTATACTGCTCCCTAGGTATTTGAAGAGCTTTAAATATATCATGGACTGATTGATATTGATATTTTATTTCTATTGCGCTCGTACACAAGTGTTTCAGAGCTCAACAAGGCAAGGGAGGGGGCAAGGGGAGAAAAAAACAACAATCTTACTAGGCCCAGTGACATTGAGAAAACGCAAGATTCTAAGTGATCGTCTATGCAATAATCACCTTCATTTTAAAATGGTTTAATCAAAGTTTTGATGGATTTCATCATTTTGTTGGGGCTACTTGGTGCAATATTCGGGAGTTCATTATTCTGTCGCTCATTCCTTTTCTCAGGTGGACAGGTTTGATGGTAACCATTGGCGGGTGAATGAAACCCCTCAAATGGGCTACAGTCAGGCCTGGCCACAGGTATAGCCATTGGTACATTGTTCCCTCATACAGGGTTGGTGCTAATCTCAGTCCCGTTAAACGTGGTGCTATGTTGTTTTTCTTGGGATTTGAAACTAGATATTTGCTGTTCCAAATCTTTGCACCTTTTATGAAGTTGGTCTGCCTCCTGACAAAGGTGAGAGTTCTCATTACTAATCCAATTAATCATGCTTTACATTTCATTTATTTGCATTTGGCATTTGTTAAACTCTCTATCCTTCTTGTCATTCTCCTCTAGTATTTTACTCATTTGTATCTCTACAGCACAAAATTCATTCTCTCTCTCCACATTATTCTTTTTAAGCGTCTGCATCTCCACAATGGTGTCATCTTTGTCTTGTCTGATTGTGTCTATGACTCCTTTTAACAGTACCAGTTCCTGCTCACTCCCCTCAAACTGTATTTTTTCGGAGATAGTTCTTTATAAAACTCACTGCTTTTAGATTGCATCTCCATGTTACATGACTCTAATTCCAAATTTAAATTCTTTACCTGTTCACCTGCCTCCTCCAAATTGATTTGTAGTTTACCAATCACTTCAGAATAATTCTCCTGCAGTCTTAAAGAACAATTCCATGAGAACCAAAATGTTGCACATAACCTTATTAAGCTATCTTTATCAGCATTTTTGGCTGACGCTCTGACAAGTCTCAATAGGCAGACTTGGCCAATATCGCCTTCTTCAAAAATGTCATGTAATGTCTCCTTTTGCACCTCCCCAAATATGCGATATTGCCATAAGGTGGCATTTTCTGATGACCACACCCCATGGGCAAATAGCTTTGCCTTCAGGTAGTTCACCAGCTCAGAAAAAGTTGCTTCAATTTGGGACATAGTGCCACACTATCACCTCACAGAATGAGTTCCCCTTTAAGTGCACCAAATGATCTGTGCTGCAAACACTTGCCACGCTGAGTAACTACTTTACAGTTCCCATAGGCCAACACACCAAAATATGTTAGGGGTTTTGTCAGAAATCTATTACCTAATTTAGTGGTATTTTAGTATTGTGGTAACTTTGTGGTAAAATAGTGGTCCAACATGGTTATAGTGATGCCCTCTATGATGTGACAAGACTCTGCACTAATATCTGTATTCTATTTAGGGTCAACTCTAAGTGCAGTGTAGCAGGCTTTGTACAGGAGGGAAATTCGACAGTACTAACTGTCATTCCACTCACTTATCTACGAGACTGGACAACTGTCTTGGACAGATTTGCACATAAACATTTTTTGTTATGAGTAATTCAGCATACACACATACACCATAAGTTTTGGAACTGGCTTGCTACACCCTTAAACTTTATCTCCTGTTTTACCACCTGTGGTAAAATGACTTTTAGACACATAAAACACAACCCCAGCAATTTAGTTTCAAAATGCTTTTCTTTTTATATGCACTTTTGCTTGAAAACAGATTATGCGGTGTGCACATTAATACAGCATAGCACCTCTGCATAAGATGCATAACCAGCCCCTGTTCATAATGAAACATTCACTTTTCATTTCTTACCCAGACCTTGAACCCCGAGACAGTTGGCAGAATGTACCATCTAAAAGAAGAGACACAAGCAAATAGCACAGCAGACTGCCAATTTTTTTTTCCCATTATACTTCAGTGTTTATCATTTTTAAATGCTAATACAAGAATTGTTCATAAAATGATTACTTAATCCTGACTGTCTGAATGTAGAGAAAACACAGTCATTCACACATGCTCCTCAACTTTTACCAATACTCACATCTAGTGTATCAAACTTCTTCATTGTTATCACAGAAAGCCCTCTCTGAAGTGACTTATCAGCACAGGGGAGTGTGACCATTCCGCACAGCTTCACCACCCACGAAGGACAGCCCAATGCCCCAGCTTCATGGAAAGACTTCAACTACCCAGATCTGCTCTCTGGCTGCTGACAGCTGCACTCCTGTTCTCCTCTGGACTGCAACTAACCTCTACCTCTTCTCTCTCCTAAATGTATAGTTTAGCTGTGTCACTCAAACTAAATCCTGGCCTTTCTCCTGAAGTCTACATATCATTCGAGCTGATTTCTCTAGAAGCACAGCCTCATAAAAACATTTGCAACAACACTTCCTCTGAAACAATGGGACTGTTCAGAGCACATCTCTACTTTCATAGTTTGTGCACTGAATCACAGCCAGCAAATCGTTTGCACGTTAAAGCAGCACAATTTTTTGACATTTCATCTGCCACATTTTGCACTGCTTTCTATACAGTGCAAGCTGGACAGATGACCTATTCACCCTGAAGTGAATCATTTTTAACATGCTTAATGTGCAGTTCCATTTACTGTCTGTAGTTTGCATTCATTTCACTGCCTACACTGAAAGTAATTATCATGTCCCACTTATTGCCTTTCATACACAGTGTCACTACATCTCCCTTATCTCTCCCTACACATCTCCAGTATCTCTTTCTTACATACCATGCCTTAGACCCCATTAAGCGACACAACACGGTAACTTGACCGGACGTATGGCCAGCCCAGTGTCAAAATGTGCCACTAATGTAGATTAGTTGAACTCTGTGCTTGGGACATGGCTTTTTTGGCTAAGCTCCAGCAGCCAAAAGCAAACACAAGTGGTAACCAGCATTTATGGCCTTTGGAAATGTCTGTCTGTTGTCTTTGGGGAGTCCATAAGGTCTGTATAGCCTCTTAAATTGACCCTGGGCCATTTCAGGTCAGTGTGGCCTGTATACGATGAGTTATGTTTTGGGTTTTAAGCCAGTCCAAGATCCAGTTTGCACCGGTGGCCCAAGGACCCAGCTAGTAGCCCATGGAACCTGAGGTCAAAATTGCAAAATGTGCATTTCCTATTTTGAACAAATGGAACCCCTATGGAGCCCCCTCATACCTGTTTTGTGTGTGGGTGTCCCCAAAGTTCTTACAATTTAATCCAGACTCGTGACCAATGTTGGCAATTGTCACACATTGTTTTAGCTGTGCACATGGCCCCGCTGAGAAAGTCTGCCAGCCAACCACTATGGTTGTATAGCCTCTTAAATTAGCCCTGGGCATTTCAGGTGTGTGTCCTTCATACAACTAGTCTAGTTTTTGGGTTTTAAGCCAGTTCAAGACCAGTTTGCACAGGTGGCCCAAGGATCCAGCTAGTAGCCCATGGAACTAGTGGTCAAAACGACTATCGTGGCATTTCAGAAATTACTTCCCATGTAGGAGCAGGACTGTATTTTTTGTGTATAGCCAATCATTTTGTATTTGTATCTGTACTGATTTAACAGGAAGTATATTTGTTTTCAAATACATCATGCAAAGAGGATATAAAATAGATGTCAGCTGCACTCCGTGGCAAGGGTGCCTTTAAACTAGTCTGTGGTTGTCTGGATGATAAGTTGCTTGGTAGACTAAGGTGGTTAAATAGGACACAGACTGCAGACAGTAACTAAGGTAGAGACATAAATAAGGTAAACCATCAGGACCCAATCCAGACAAGCATAGATACAATTCACACATTTAAATTTGTGATGGACATTTTTGGGAGAGGTAGGCTGCGGGGCACATTGCAAATGGGCAGTGTGGCTCTGTGAGAAGACTGTTCAATAGAGTTTGAACAGGGTGTTCAAGATTTCCTATGATGGCCTGAATTTGATAGCTGATGTTAGAGCATTTCAAAGCTGGAAAAATAGCACAACAAAGCAGAAGCAGTATGAGGCAAATCAGGTCTGTCTGACAGATGTGCCTCATAAGAGGGACAGTAAAGAGTGATACAGTCAACGAGGTAATGTGGAGCAAGACCATGAATAGATTTGAAGATGTGGAATAGTAACTTAAAGAGAGAGTCATTCTGCAAGGACAGACATTGAGCATGATGTTGTTATTTGCAGGTAGGGGTGAATCTGGGTAGGTTGTAGGATGTGGATGTATTGAAGTCGAGAACTTTGCTTAGTTGAAAATAAAAGTAATTTGGAAGACTAAAGAAGAAGCTTGAGCAGGAGTCCAGTTTCTGAGCATGAGAGTAGAGCTCAGTGTTTTTAGTTAAGCAAAATTTGAGGTGATAGTGGATCTTCCTATTTTTTAGTAGGAATCTCCTAACAGCAGTGGTAGTTGCCATAATAAACTGTTGGACTTGATAGTTGCGGTCAAAGAGAACATCAATGTTGCAAGCCTTGTTTATTGGTGAGGAGGCAAGGAGGGATGGAGATGAGAGAGTGAGAGGTAGGGAGAAAAAGGACTTCACTAATTGACAAGTATAGCATCAGGGTAGCATAGGGTCATCTAGTGGTGTATAGCAGTGAGATTGCTGTTTTTCCCCTCAAAGATAGCAGGGATAGCAGGGACGAAAGAGTGAAAGGAGAAACATAGCTCTGTGTCATTAGCAAAGTGGTGGTAGTGAAAGCCAAAACATAGAGGAGTTAAAGATGATTGGTTTACATTTTCAAATACAGGTAGAATGAGGATGGAGGAAAGGTGAGAGTGGTGAGCAGTGGTTAGAAAGTTTGAGACTTGGATGAGAGCAAAGGAAGGAGAGCTAAAGGTGGAGAGCAGTGGTTGGAAAGTTGGAGGCATGGGTAAAAGCAGTGTCCATAAGGCAGCATCCTAATTGCAAAGGATTGCATAGTGCACGAACATCAGTGTAAATGTTATTATGGTTAAAGACACAATAATCTTAACAGTTTTGCAGTGGTGGGGAAGGAAAGAGGCTGGTCTGTACAAATATACATTATTGGGTTCTGCAGTGTTTTTTGGTTATGGGTATAACTGGGACTTTTCTTGCAGCCAAGAAAGAGGGCTGTTGGGAACAAGAGATTGAATAAGGAGGAGTAGAAGGAAAAAGTGAAAGGTGCAAGATCTTTTCCCATTTTTGTTGCAGAGATCAATGGGTGTACCCAATGGTTCAGGTGAGCTGAGAAAGTGTATGAGTTAATACAGCAGCTAGAATACAAGTTGAATGGTTAGTCAAGGGTAGCTGGGATATGGAGCGAAGAAAGGAGGAGGTTACAGAGATAATAAGGCAGACAGTATTTTTCAGTGACTTTGGAAAAGTAGGAGCGATAGTCATAAACAAGTTCATATGAGGATAGGGATTAGTTTTAGGTATGGAAGCTTGGCTTTGAGGATTATGAATAGTTTTCCGCATACACACTGTGAAAGACCAATAGGATTGTGACAAATTGACTTCTGACCTGCTGGAGTACAAAGATGAGTAGAGGCTAAAGTGCCTTCTCAGCATTCACAGTTCTACAAAACAAGATCGAACACAATCATAAAGGTAAAACCGGCACAGTAAAGAGATATACTGCCTTCACTTTAAGTGGTAATGTGACCCGAAAGAAGGCTATGCTCTCAGGAGGGATGTGACTGTGATTCAGTAGTGACCCAAACAGCAAAGTAAAACAGTCCAAAATAAAGGAATGTCAAGACAAATTTCTATAAAAATATAGGGCCTCATTACACGGAAGGCGGTGAATTAGCGCCATGGTTCATGCTGGTAAAATACCGGCACCGCCTTGGTGGAAAGGGGAATTACCACCCCATTCCAAGGTTGGCAGGGTGGTAATTCCCCCTTCCACCATTGCCCTTCCCCATTCCCATTTTTGCCCCATAGGGCTCTATGGGAATGGGGAAGGCGCTAATTACGGTACCGCAAATTGCGGTACCGTAATTAGCTCCAATGGTCCCGTTGCAGGCGTTAAATTCCCCAACCCGCAAAGGGACCTCGTAGTAAGGTGGTATGGATTTACCGGTACCGGTAAAATACCGGTACCGGTAAACCCTTACCGCCTACCGTGTAATGAGGCCCATAGACTTTAATCAGACACAACATATGCCATAATAGCTAAATCGAAAACACTACACAAAATCCACCCCTGATTAAAAACACAGTGGGCCTCATTAGGACCCAGGCGGATTTCGCGGTGCTAAATGCACCGCGAAGCACGGCGGAAAGCCGTCGATAGCGCCATGGGGGTTGGCGGATTTACCGCCCCATTCCGACCTCGGCGGAGCGGTAAATCCCCAATCCCCATTCTGCCCTTCCCCATTCCCATTCTTGCCCCATAGGGTATAATGGGAGTGGGGAAGGAGTTAATTACGCCACCGTAAAATACGGTGGCGTAATTAACAACGAGGTCCCGTAGCGCCATGGTTTTCTCCGCCTGGTAAAACCAGGCGGAAAAGGCCACCATGGCGCTACGGGAACTCGTAGTACGGCGGACGGGTCCGCCGCGATTAGCGCTGGCGGAAACCCACTCCGCCTGGGTCCTAATGAGGCCCAGTATCAGCAAAGATAGAAAGATGCAGGACTTTGGGTAATACATCAGGGTGAAAGGCACCAAAAAACCACACTGTTCTGTAAAAGGATATGTTCATGGGTGCAAAAGAGATCCAAGTGTCCAACACATTCTCTAATGTCCGATAATGGACCAAGAGGGCATTTAGCAGTAAATAGTACCTTTTTGTGGTTTTTGGTGGTTCAACGGCATCTAACCAGGCTTCAATTGGTAGTGTGAGTCGTTTGAGCCAAGTTCATGTGCAGCGAGTCATGTTGATCCAAGCAGTGAGCTGGCAGCGCCCTGGGGCGAATACGGTGTCTCACTGTGGTTCGAAGGCAGAGTTGGACCAAAGCAGTTTGGAGCCATCACCAGAACTGATTTGGGGTTGAGCTGGTTCAAGTCGGGGTTGTAACCTCTGGGCAGGAATGGCAAGTGATGATCCCATGGTTCGAGTTGAGGGTTGGTAATGGTTTAAAGTGGTGATCCTGATGCTTTATTGTGTGGTTCTCCAAAGCAGTAGTTTGATGTTGAACCGGCTTTAATTGTTTGTATAACAGTTAGTGTGAGTCGATTGATGGCTCTCCAGTGGTTAAAGTTGGGGTCCGGCGATAAGCAGTTTATTTTGAGCTGAGCAGGTGATGGGCTCTGTGAGACAAGGTGGTTCTAGATGAAAATACAATGGTTCACAGAGTATGGTTAAGTGCCAATGGCAGCACCAGCAGGCACTGTGTTTAGAGCAGTTTGAGCAGTTTGATGCAATGAAATCCTGTCTGTCTTGCCTCTCAGGGTGCTGTGAATCTCAAACCAGGAATTCAAGAAGCGGATTGGTCCTCTTTCTTGTGCTCCAATCATGGGGGAGGCTGGCACACAACTGCAGGGGCCCTTCAACATGGTCAGGTTCTGGGTACCATTGCAGCTGGCTGAGCGGCAGGCCTTGTCCAAACACCTTTTCACCCAGACTTGTCCCAGGGTATGGTTAGGGGACAGAGTTGACCTCTGCCATGTGCACTCCATCCACACCTCACCAGCAGAGGACTTTTAAAGCTCAACTCTCCCAACAGACATCGAAATGAATTCTTTCTTAAGTTTTTGACCAATAGAGAATCAAAGAAGGAGTGGGAGGCCCCTTCTTTTAAAGGGGCACATTCACACCCGATTGTGCTAAAGCTAACCTGCTTTAGAGGTCCAATCCCTGTTCTGAGAACAGGTCAAATTTGCCGCCTGACATCAAACCCAAAGTGCTTTTTGCTAAAGGAAGCAGAGAGGAAAGGAAGGAAAGACAGAGGCAGAGAGGAACAAGATGGCAGAACCTTCCTGGAGCTGTAAAGAATTCCCTCTACGCTAACCCAGCCCCCTTCCCTTCTCAATAGAATCAAAGTCCCTTAGATATACAGCACTCTTGTTGAAGCCACTCTTGCTGTGGATGGGTGTGCAGTTTAATTCCTGTTCACAGGACAGCTTCCTGTTCAGTGGCTGTCTCTCTGGAGAGGATGTTAATTTCCCTCACAGAAATAAGCAATCCTAAACTGTACAGTTCAGCAAGCAGTGGCAAGGGCAGTCTGGGTGGGGAGAATACACATAATTCCTTTGCAGCTTAGCTGGGCTCACACGGCTGACACATGTTTGATATCAAATGTGCTTGCAGTCTGTGTGTCATTACACCGGAGGCCCAGGTCACAAAAGGTTGTGCACAAAAGTGTGCTGTGCTGTTTTCCCCCGAGCGATGGGCGGCATGGCACACAGAAATCGTACAGAAGAGACAAGCAGGCAACTGGAGGCCATAGCCCACATGAAGTAAGTGGGGGAGTGTGTGGCAGGGGTTGCAGGGTGCGGCATGGTAACTCAGGGTTCGGGGGAACCCCCTAACATGAACCTGGGAGGTGGCCTTGCATTAAAAGTCGCACCTGCAGATTTGCAAACGTTGTGCTGGATTTTCAGGTGCAACATTTTGTGCGTGACCCAGAGACATAGAACCATAAAACTGCTGTAGCTGTAATATTTATGAGAAGTACCATCCACCATATCATAACTCAAGTTATTGCTTAAAATGTATATGCCACCAAGACAGTATATTCATAATCGTAGGATTTAGTTACAGGGGTCTATGCCTTAAATGCAGTCCCTGCACCACAGAGACTTGGCTGTTACCTGAGCTGTCAAATCATGACTTGTGTCCTCTGAACCTGGTCTGTGCCACTGATAGCGAAGGTGCAGCAGAACAGGATACTGATGTAGTGGGGCGCAGATACTGTAATGCTGGTAATGTTTTAGAGAGACAGGGCCTCCTCGTCCTTGTCCCACTACTTCTCTATGTATGCTTTCTGTGTGTTTTCTGCACAAGAGTCCAGTTTGGACCCTTGGCGGAGCAGCCCTTATCTTTATTTTTTGGTGATAAATACCCATGGTTTACCCCTATGGCACCCACGGGTAGGGGTACACCCTGGTACCCATAGTGTGTGTTTTTGGGCACCTGTGTGTTGCAGGGCATGTACTGATGGAAGCTACATGCTGATTTCACAGGAGCTCTGGGTTTCTCCCATTTTGGGACACCCAGGCTCTGCCATAGGTATCTATGGATTCCTAAACAAAGGCAAGATGGCCATGGTGCGCCACATGCTTTTATACCGTTCCCTCTTGTTTCTCAAAGTCCTGAGAAACCCTGGCTCCATTTCTGCTTTTACCAGATTGGATGTTGGGAGGAAGGACCATATATGGCTCTGGGGTTGTCCCTGCGAGACTAGTAGGTGCCTTCCCAGGGACTGTTTGTTTTGAGTACACCCTAGGGGTGGGACCTGAAGGAATGCAAAGGGGAATCAATTCACATTCTGTGTTGTCTGTGGTCTGCCTGAGCCAGCTAGGTCTGAAACTGGAGTGAATGTACTATGTGCTCTGAAAGGCTCGGAGTTGACCCCAATACACATCCATTGTTTGGGTGTCTGGTTTTAGGTGAATTACCTGAATGCCTGTGAGCCCTATAGGGTGCTGCATGATGAATGCACTACTGTGTGATTGGCTGATGGAGCTTAGTTCAGCCTGAGTGAATGGGTAGATTTGTGTATAACTGAAGACCCCTCACTTACCTCTGTGTCAGAATCCTGAAGTCAGAAGTCCACAGTCAGGAGCTTGGGGTATTCCTGGAGGTGTATCCTGAATCCAGCTGGAGGAAGACATTCTCCTGTTGCAACTCTTCACAAGATCCAAAGGCTGCTGTTCTGATTCAAGGACTGGTCAAGAGAGGACCTGGACGGGCAACCTCTTCCCTTAGCTATAAGGGGAACTCATCCAACTGCTGTTCTTTACCTGAAGTGTCCTGGAAGCTAGTCCTGAGGGCCTGTTATCCTGAAGAAATATATTTGTGGATCTAGAAGAAGAGTGCAGGCTTCAAGCATTGTCCTGTGTCTGGAGGCTGCCTGTGACTGTGAGGATGTCAGATTCTGATTTTAGAGTGTTGTCCAGAAGAGGGGGTACTCTGGCATAATTCTGCTTGACACCCATAGCTTTCTAACTTTCAACCAACTGAAGAAATCTTCAAGTGTCACTACAGACCCAATATCTGTCCAATTGTCCACGACTGAAGAAGTCCAGTGTCGCCGCCTGCAGAGAAGTGCTTGAAGGTGGTTTTCACACCACTCTGCATCATGGAACGAATCCTGGAGGTCCAAACTTGGTGGTGGTCTACAGTGAAGTCCAGTGCTCGAGTCCAATTCACAAGAAGCCATCCTGTCATCTGTCCTGTGACTGCAGCACCAAAGAATGTAATGCCGGAAAACCACAAACCAATGAAACCGCACCTAATTCTGTCACTGCACCCGTCGCCATTGAAGGTCATCAAGGGGAAACCCATGGACCCACCTGCACCTCCTCAGCCTTGTCTAGGTCCACAGTGAGTTTAAGCTTCTTGAGACATCCACAGCCGGCATAGCAACCCGACCAATGAGACCACCGTTACAGGCCTTCGCAGTTGCATTTTTGACACTGCTTGGCCGTCTTCTCCTGCTCGACAGCAATGACCTAGTGACAACTTCTTCCAGAGTGGTTTCATCCTCATGAGGCATCATTAAGTAAAGCTGAGAGACTTCACCACTTCACCTTCCAAGGCACCCTAGTTACTGTGATGACGAAGAGGGACTTCCTCCTTCAAAGTCCACCCAAGGTTCTCAGATTTGTCTTGGGCCCAGCTCCCCTGTTGCTTCCCAGGTACTTTGGGGTGGTGGTGGGACCTGAAAAGAGAGAAGCAGCCCATTACTGAACATTAATATAAAAGTAAAGTATAACTTACCCTTTTATTTCAGGTTGCTCAGGTAGGGATCTCCACACAGAATAGAATGTTACCCTGAAAAGTATTCTGCCCGTGTTCTACGATAAAATGCTTGCATTTCTATATTTGTGGTTTTGAAGTTAAACAGTTTAATTTTAGTGCATGTTGGTGCATTATTACTAAAGCTAAGAATAACTGGTAGCACATAGAACTGTATATATTATATTAACTGTTGAAGTAGAGTTTCTTGAGCGCAAATTAAGTCTTATTCATTTGTGTCTAGTCACCTAAACCTAATTGTATCTAACAAAAGAACTGTGTTAGATTATAACATAGCGTATTGAAATTCCATTGTGGGGGTCTTGGGGATTCACTGTACCTAAGAACCAGCCTGCATCACCTCCCTTGAGTCTTGGTCTTGGTTGCTCGTCCATTGCTAACCTTTGAGAGACTTGGCTGTGGTGCCCCTGTGCCTCTACCCCAACCACCTAGTGGGTACTACCACAGACACCCACTCCAGTCTTTACAGTGGTGAGAGAATGGTGTTATCACTGGTTTAAGGACACAATATTTAACCTTGCTACTTACAAAAAATCTACATTCGAAAAAGGTTTAATGGTATATACTGAAAAGCCATCACTACAAACAATGGTACCTATTGCTAATTGTAAACTAACCAGAATGAGCTTGGAAACTCTACAAGATGCTTGCAAATTGAGAAATGTAGAATTTTGTGTTTGTTTTCTAATCCTAGGGCCCATATTCTCATCTTGGCACAGTGAAGGTGCTAAACAGCACGGTTCACTGCACCAAAAGAGGGCGCCCAGGCTCCACTGCTATTCTCAAGTGGGTCTGGGTGTCCTCGGAGAGCACGACAGTGATTTATGTGGATTGCGCCTGTTTGATGGGGTTACGGGTGCAATGATATGATATGGCATTTATAACGCGCCTATACACAAGTGTTTCAATCCAATCTCGGCAGCATTTTTCTAAAATAATGACAGATTTGTTATTTTACGAAAATGCGGCCGAGAAATCACACGTGCCACTGTTTACAAATAGAAGTGAAAGCTTCCATTTGTAAATGCATGGCAGATGGGGAAAAAAAACAGAAGGCCATAAAGCAGCAACCTATTTTGCCCACACATGTTCCCCAAAGCATAACTTTTGGCCTGTGCTGCCATTTTTGCTTTAATATTGGGACACCATTACAAGTGTTTAAAGTCCTCCGTCCACCCATGCAAACCCACGTTTAGGAATCCCATTGCATGAAGCAGGTGCAGAAATGTCTCTATTAGGATACGTTTCAATATTGAAATGTATCCTAATAGAGACATCTGCAAATCCTTCACATAGCTTTGCATGGGTGGACAGCACTGCAGTTTCCCTGCCTTCCTCAAGCTGCTCACCTGCACTGGCTCTAACTTATTTGTGGCACTCCTCCAGTTTAACGGCACCCAAAGGGTACCGTATTTGTGCGCATGTTTAGCGCACATATTAAACTGATGGAGTGCCACAAAAATAGGCTTCCAAAAAGGCAGTTTCCGAATGTGGTGGTTGCTAGGTTGGTTTCCAACCCATCCCAGCAACCGCCACATATATTCCGAAATTGGCGCATTCCTTCTGACTTCGGAGGAATGCGCCAACTTCAGAATAGGTCTTAAGTACCGAAAAGGTCGTTAAGCCTTTAACATCCTTTTCGGTACTTAACACCTGTTTGAGAATAGGGCCCTAGGTGTGTACCCTCTAGCACTGTGTTCAAGTTCTATGCGCCCCCGCTGGGTTTCGGTTATGGTCTCTCTCTTTCCCATTACAGCTCTGCTCTGAGTCAAAGTGCTCCAGAACTAGGTCTCTCACCAGTATGAGGCCCAATTTTTTAAGTGCTCCACCACCATTGCTGTACTTGGAATCAACGTGTTTCTTGGGGAATCCAGCAGAAAAGTATAAAGGTAGCTGTAAATTTCCAGTGGACTAATAGTATGAGGAGGGAAGACTTTGCAGTCAGCCCAAAGGGTAAGAACACTTCCTAGCCCTGCCCAATTAGTACATTTTCCCTCAAACCACTCTGCAACCAACAGACCCCGACTGGATCATGCTCACCCCCGACTATAACTACAGACAACAGAAACCACCAAGAAAACCACAGCTAAAAGGGGACCCTAAAATTAAATAAACAAAAAAGACACCAACAAGCCAAACCAAAACATCTGAAAAAGTGGTAGAGGTGGGCTAGAGCCCCTGCAACCCAAACACAATAACATAATCTTAAACTAACTAGAAGACTTAAAGAGAACATAATATGCCACACCACTGAACAGGACGACGCAAGAGAAAACTAGGAGGAAGGATAAACGAAATGGAAGCACACCAGATCACCAGGCCACCAAATACCAAGACAGCAATTTTTCCTCTGCTGAAGTCTGCCCTGTTGGGTCCACCTTCTGCCAGTAAAGACTGCAGCTCAGGATGGTCAACAGGATCCAGATCTCCAACTAAATGTATGTCTTCTTCCAGATCTGACTCTTCAGAAGCTGGATAAACCACACAGGGTTGTACCTCACACTCAGCTTCAGCAGGTGGAGGAATTATAGGTGTGAGTTTGGATAATCTTGGGGATGTCCTTGTAGGTAGCACAGGGGTGCTATCTGCTTTCTTCCTGGAGGTCTTGGGTTTCCCCTTTCCCTCTTTCTTTCCTTAAATAGCAGTGAGCAACTCCTGTGGTGTAGGGGTGATAGTTTATGTTGGCAACTGTTGTGAGTAGCCCTGTTGGCAACCCACAAGTCAGCAGCCTTAGCTAACTTCTTCCGATCTATCTCCTTAGAATCAGCCAATGCTGTATGAGCTCAGGAGAGCAGGCAACATAAATTGACTCCAACATAACAAGATTTCTCATACCTTCATAAGTGTTTACTCTGTAACCCTTAACCCAACCATCTACGTTTTTCAAATATTCACATACCCAGGTAGGCCAAGAAGTACCATCATGCTTTTTGAGGGTCCTAAACCTCTTAAGGTACTGGGAAGGGCTATTCCCAAATCTAGAAATTAAAGCTAGCTTCACACACTCATAATCCATCCTATCCACCTCCCCCAACTCCATCACAACATCAGATGCAACAGTGGGTAGCCTAGAGAAGAGCCAAGGAAGCAACTGATTCCCTGTAATCTCTTGAATCCCATTTCCTCTATCTCTTCCCCTGGAGAGCCTCTCAAGGTCCTCTCCCTTGCAGGCCTAGTGAGCTCCTGTTTCCTTTTACTGACAGGCCTGGGGGTACTAGAAACAACTCCAAGAGTTTTTAGGTCATTACTCAACAGGACTCTCCCAGGCTCTTCACTCTGCACACTAACAGGCATTTTGACAGTCATATCATTACACTGGATGAGAGCTGGTAACTGGGGAAGCATTTGCACAGGGCCTCCAGCTAACTTGGTTAGGCATTTGGGTGCCTTAGCAACATCCTCCACCTTGAAAAATGTTTTATCAACCACAGTTATGCTGGCTCCAGTGTCTCTGATGGCAGGGGTCTCCTGTCCAATCATTAGAACACTATCTTTATAATACTCTTTAATATTTTCTGGGATGGAATTATAGACATCTAAATTCTGTTGTTCCCACAACCCGACGGACACTAAAGAAACACTGGCTGAGACTCTCATGGGTTCATTAGCCAGTAGGTGAATGGTTCCACTTGCCATAGGTGCTTCTTCTTCTGGGTGAAGGCTAAGGAGACAGTGTGGACCCCTGAAGGTTTACCCTTACATCTGGGATCCCCTTTCACATGGTCAGTTGACCCACAAACATAACATTTCCCAAATGTTTTGATGTATGGGGGCTTGTTCTGACCTCTATCTGGTTTGGGTCCAGATGGTAACTAGCCTGATTCGGTTTCCCTTTTAGTTTACCCTTATGTTGCTGTTTGGGGCCCTCTTTTGGATTGGAGGTATTGGAATTCTCCTTGTTATCTTTCTTTGGCTGCTTTCCCTCATCCTTCATCTGAGTTGCCCCAGAATCTTTTTGAGTAGCCCTCTTGGCAACCCACAAGTCAGCAGCCTTAGCTAACTTCATCCGATCTATCTCCTTAGAATCAGCCAAGTGCTGTATGAGCTCAGGAGAGCAGGCAACATAAATTGACTCCAACATAACAAGACTTCTCATACCTTCATAAGTGTTTACTCTGTAACCCTTAACCCAACCATCTAAGTTTTTCAAACATTCACATACCCAGGTAGGCCAAGGGGTACCATCATGCTTTTTGAGGGTCCTAAACCTCTTAAGGTACTGGGAAGGGCTCTTCCCGAATCTAGCAATTAAAGCTAGCTTCACACACTCATAATCCATCCTATCCACCTCCCCCAACTCCATCACAACATCAGATGTAACAGTGGGTAGCATAGAGAAGAGCCAAGGAAGCAACTGATTCCCTGTAATCTCTTTAATCCCATGGTTATATTCAAACATTGCCAACCAATACAAAATATCAAGCTTAGCCTCATACATACCAACAATTTCTTTAGGCATATGGGGTCTCTTAGGACAGGAAGACCTAGAAGACTCTGGGAGAGAAGCATTTTCAATAGACAACTTTTTCATTTCTAAGGCGTGATTCAATTCCATTTCAATGAGTTTCATTTCTTGACGCTTTTGTTCAGTTTGAACATTAATACGTTTAAATTCCAATTGAAGCCTCATCTTTTCTTGAGCAATGAATTCAGGACTGAGTGTAGGTCCTGATGGGGTCTAAGTGGACAAAGGTTGAGGTTGTGGAGCAGGTAGAGGAGCGGTAAGGCCTACATTATGGGACACATATTCCTCATCTAACTCATCTTTAATAACAGACACATTATCATCCTCATCATTTTCCACATTTGTTGGTGAGGCAGGTATTTCAGACCCACTCCCCAAACTTTGTTTCTCTAACAACCTTTCAATTAATTTGGACTTTTTGCTTTTCACAGAGAGATTCCTTTCTCTACACGCCTCCTGGCTATCCGGTTCACTGCAGCGATGTACTTCAAATTCGACCAGGGGAAGGAGGCCTTGCTTGGTGTTTGGCGAGCTGGTTGGTCCCACCAGCTGATGGGAAGACGATTCCTTACAGATCTTCTCTGTTGTCGAGGTTTGGAGATTTGGACCCGCAGCAGGGCTTCATTGGGAGTTTCAGTCGTGGTAGTGGTCCTCTTCATTCAGCTTCTCTTCAGTTCTCTCGATCCAGTGGCAACCTTGACTTTCCTAGTCCCAGAGACCAGCTTTTTATGCAGTTTTCCCCCATTCACACAGCCTGGCTGTCAATCACACAGCACGGTGGCTGTCCTGGCAGAACAGTCACCTCAGCCAATCATACAGAGTGCGACATGGGTCTCCAAGGAGACCCTGTGCAGGGTGTCTCAAACCACTCCCTCATATCCTGTCCACCTCAGACATTCAGGCATCTAAGGAGGGCTTCTGTGCAAAAGCCCACCAAAGGACAGTGAACAAAGGAACCAAACCTGGTTTGGCGCGCAGAGTAAAAGACGAGAAAGACCTTTACAAAAAGAAATGGTGAATAAACCCAGCCAGAACTAAATAAAAGTAAATGGTGTCCAGCGGATTTAAGTTTGAAGCTACTAACTTAACCTAAAACAGTACCAAGGCTATTTAAATAAACCGCGGTAGGAAAAATATGGTAGATACCACTGCCACCAGCCAAATCTTAAAGAAAGGGGAACGAAAAAATGTTCCATGAGAGACAGACAAAAAGGGATAACTATTAAATCTTTCCAGAACTCTATGTAAGATAGTTTGTACTGGGTCTGTGAATTTAAAAAGATTAATAAAGTCAATGGCAACTTAACATGTTCTGGGAGACAGTAGTCAGTCCCAGAAAATGAAGTTTGAAGTGGGAAGTCTGAAGGGTGAGGGTGCTGAGTAACACACAGTAAAAAGATGATGCCTGTGGAGTAGGTGAAGCTCCACAGTCTATCAACACAAACATGTTAAACACACACAGAAAAACACATGTAAGAGTGGGAAAGAAAGACTCACACTCTTACCAGGTGAAAAAAATGTATCCTAGAAATCCAGCAAAGCTGCTGAGGGACTCAGTACGTAAGGGAAATTAGCCATTCTGGAGAATTCTCCCTTACACCCTGATCCACTCGGCCTGATCTTTCCTGAGTGGATTCCTGCCACTATCATTCCCACTCAGATTTACTCGTCTTTCAAATGCCTTGTCTGCAGACTCTCAATCTCTGCTAACCACTCTCTTACTGTTGCTACTCTCTACCGAACCACCGGGCAAATCACCTCCCTTCTCTCTGAGTGGGCTGACCTCTCCTCCCCACTCAACTCCTCCTCCTTGGTGACCTCAACATCCACCTCGATTCTCCCTGTCCCTCATCTCTGCCCCTATGCAACCTCTGCAATTCCCTCTTCCTCTCCATCCTCCCTTCTGGCCCGACGCACTCTGCAGGACACACACTTGATATCTTAATCTCCTCTGGCCTCCCCCTCTCTATCCCTCTGACCACTCCTCCGTCCTGGAGTGACCACTGCCTTCTCTCCTCTCATCTCTCACTCTCTCCCCCCCCAAGCCAAGCCCACCCCAACACTGTCACCTACCTTCTTGGACATCTGACTTATGAAGCGTGTGTCAATTGAGGCTTTCGCTGCCACCTTCTTTCCGCCCCCTTCTCTGGCTGACTCACACCCAGACACAACCCTGTCCCTTCTCTACTCTTCCATTTCTGATACTCTTGGTGCTCTCACCCCTGTCATGAGGATCCACTTGAAGTCCAAAGCTAGGTGCAATTCCTGGTATGACTCCGACCTAGCTACACTTAAACAGAAGTGTAGGGCGGCAGAGAGGAAATGGAGGGCTTCTTGTTCATCCTCTAACAAACTGGCCTGTCGCCTGCTCCAAAGGCAATACCGACTCTCTGTCCGCACCAAGAAGAGAGTCCACATTCAAGCCTGTGTCTCTGCGGCATCTAACAACGCAGCCGAACTCTTTAAAAAATGCAAGGAGCTTGCAAACCCTGCTGCAGTATCTACCCCTCCTCTTACCATGTTTACACCCTTGCTCCAGCCCTTGATGATTTCTGCAACCACTCCTTTGCCTCAGGATCCTTCTCTTTCGCTCTGAAGCATTCCCTTGTGCATCCTCTTCTCAAGAAATCCACAACAGATCCTTCCTGTCCGGCTAACTATTGCCCAATTTCTATTACTCTCTTTCTGGCCAAACTCCTGGAAAAGCTGGGCATCTCTCAGCTTAACCTTCATTCCGATTCTGCTGACTGTCTCCAAGACCCCCAGTCTGGCTTCAGACCGGCCAGAAGCACGGAAACCACTCTCCTAGACATCCGTGAAGATCTGCTCTCCAACCTTGACTCTAACATTCCTCTGTCCTCATCCTACTCAATCTCCCTTCTGCCTTCGACACGGTCAACCATAACATCCTTCTCAACCGTCTCTGTGATAACCTTGGTATCACTGATCAGGCTCTGGCCTGGCTGACCTTGTTCCTCTCTGATCGACCCTCCCAGGTCCAACTGGGGTCCTTCCTATCATCTATCTTCCTGTCTACCTGTGGTGTTCCCCAGGGGTCTAACCTCATGCCTTCTGCAACTAATCCAGAACAGGACTGCAAGACTTGTCCTTGGCCTCAACACTGGGATCGTATCTCTCCAGCTCTGAAATCTCTCCATTGGCTCCCAGTGGATGCAATGATTAAATGCAAAACCCTCTGCATTGTCCTCAAGGCTTTCTGGGGCCTGGGTCCAAAATACCTTCAGCTATCCCTCTGCAAATGCCTCCCCACTCGAGCTCTTTGATCCTCTACCTCTAATTCCCTCAGGGTCAGTCGTTTTTCAAAGAAACGAGCTGGAGGTAGATCTCTGTCTTCGGCTGGGGCCTCCCTCTGGAATAGACTCCCTGCCACTCTAAAACTTGAGGAGAACCATCTCTGGTTCCGGAAAAACCTCAAGACCTTTCTCTTTGCTTCTGCCTTCGCTCCCTATCTCCCCAGCTGATTTGCTCTCTCTTGGCACTGTACACCTGGCCACCCTCTGTTCCCCTGGGCCCAGGAACCTTCTCACCACCTCCTCCTGGCCACCCCTTGCACTCAGGACTGTATCTGTACCCATACAGCCCCCCACCCCCATTTTATCTTCTTCTGCACTTATCAGACTTACTCAGTCTGCTGCCGTAAACACAGCACTTGCCACTTGCTGGCTGCACTACGACTGTTTATTGCCTCTATTATCTATATATTTTCATTTATTATTATTTATCTGATTCCCCTCTTCTCCGCACTTTCCACTCTCCCCCTTCCATGCACTTGTCCCCGTTCCCTTTCCTATGCACTTGCACGTTCTCAATGTCACTGGGCCTAGTAAGATCATTGTTGTTTTCTCCCTAGTTTCCCCTCCCTTGCCTTGTTGCGCTCTGAACCACTTGTGTACAAGCACAATACAAATAAAATATCATATCATATCATAATGACCTAGCTGAGTTGGGGCTGGATTCTGATGGGCCACTCACTCCTGACTGCCACTGCAGTCACTAGGTTTAAGCTAAAGAAGGGTCTGGCTGATAGTTATCCCAGCCAAAGGGGAAACACAAGGCAACTAGGACGAGCAAGAATCCCAGAATCCCAGTACCCCTAGGAGTACTGCAAGGATCCTGCCTGTCGCCTACACTCTACAATGCGTACACAAAGCTACTATTTGCTGTGCTGGATGATATGGGTGTCATCTACACCAATTTTGCTGATGATACCCAGATCCTCATCCCGATAACTGGGAACTATGATCAGGATACAAGCGAGATTAACAAAATGTATGCAATAATTCAAAATTGGATGGCTATCAACAACCTTTGCCTCAACGATAAGAAAACAGAGATACTTATTGTGGGCTCCCCAACCAAAATCAATGAACTCTACTCTGACTACTCATCAATCAACATTGATGGAACTCCCATTCCAGTCCTCAAACAGGTTAAAACATTAGGTGTCCACTTAGATGCTAATCTAACCATGACCAAACATGTGAACGCACTTTCATCAGCCACATCCTACACATCGAAATTGATTGCCTTAAGTCGGCAATTCCTCACGCCAAACAATTGCACTACCCTAGCAAGGGCCCTGATCTTATCGAACTTAGACTACTGTAATGGACACTTGCTAGGCAACACTCATTTGGCCAAACTGCAACTGCTACAAAAACAAAGCACTACAAGCAGCCTTGGGGTTAAAAAAAATGGGACCACATTTCTAATATCAGGAGGGACACCCACTGGCTACCCATCAAAGCCAGAATCATCTTCAAAACACTTTGGCCCTCATTACGACCCTGGCGGAAAGTGACTGACTGGACCGCAACAGCGTAAATAGCGTTTCCGCCATTGCACGAAGGAGCAAAGTGCGGCCCATTCCGACCCATCGGGCACGAGCACCACGGCATGGCGGAAGTGCAAACTCCGCGATGGCGGAAATGACCCCAAAACGGCCCACACCGCCGCCGTACGTCGCCCTAGGTGCAATACCGCCACCCATCACAGCGGACACCGCAGAGTGCGCCTACCGGAAAGTACGGTGACCGGAAATATACGGAAACGGAAGTAAAAACACGGGCCCGGAACGGGAAACATCCCGCCGTACACCTATAAAACCACAAAAACCACACAACCACTAAAAACACTACCCCGAGACACACCCCAACCCGTCATCCACCCTAGCGAAACCAAGAAAAATGGGAAAAGAAGCGAAGAAAGCGTGCGACCGCAAGCGGCAGGTCCACTTCTCCCGTGAGGAACTCACCGTGCTAACAGAGACCCTCCAGGAGAATGCTGCCGTCGTCTTCTCCACGCAAATGACCAGGACGGCACTTGCGAACAAGAAGGCCATATGGGCTCTGGTGGCACAGCGGGTAAGTGCGGTGGGGACCGCACCCCGCACCCCACAGCAATGCCGAAAGCGATGGGACGACCTGCGGATACGCGTCCACAGCATACTCTCTGCCAACCGCAACATTGCCACAGCCACCGGGGGAGGCCCAGAATCACCCATCAAGTTGACCCCCTGGGAAGAAATCTGTGCCTCCACCATTGGAATGGAGAGCATAGAGGGAGTCGGAGGGATGGAGAAAGGAGTGCAGACATCCGAAGAATCAGGTAGGTGGGCCAGATAAAACAGTGCTAAATCCACAATGTCCAATCATGTGAACTACCATGTGTCCACATAGTGCAACAGAAACACATGTCCAGGAGAACGTCCACACACATCGCCCTGATAGTGCACCTTAAAACTCACAATAAATACATTAATAATTAAAAACCCCTAAAACACCCACTACACGTGCAGCAGGCACACCCTAACTGCAGGCTGCCAAACAACTGCACCCTCACTCCACACACAAATGAAAGCACCTCCAAGGCCCCAACCCAAATCACCCTCAGGTACCACCCCAATGCATGTGATACAACGCCATTCCAATACCCATAGACCCATTATTAACCCTCGCCCTCCTTTACTCCACCACAGGGTCTGATCCAAACGACGAGCATCAGGACACCCCTACCAGCGCACCTGCAAAGAGGGCCAAGACCAACGGCCAAAGACCCTCCACCTCAGCTGCACGCATCAAGACACGGCAGCAGCACACATCAGGTGGCAGCACAGAGGAGGGAACATCAACAGGCACCCCAGCAGCCAGCATGCCCACAACACCACCACCACAGGTCCCCTCAACGGATGCCACAGAAGGCACTGCCTCTGGTGGCAGCAGCACCATAGGTGACACCCCAATGATGGCAGCATGCTCCGACACAGAAGACGGGGATGTCGAAGTTAGATCCATCCATGACCTGTCCCATTCCCCCTGTCTGTCCCATCCCATACAACATGAGGATACCACGCAGGGGCACCCACAAGACGACGACTGGCCATCCCCCACAAGCCCTGTGGCAAGGCAACATGAGGTCAACAGCCCCTCTGTGACACCCCCGCAAATGGCCATGGCCCAGCAGAGGCAACAGTCCCTCGACCAGTTAATCGTGCAACAGCAGCAACTGGCCACGCTCCTCAAGGACCATGCCGATGAATGTGGGCGCACTAAGGCAGACATAGAAACATCAACTGAGACACTCAGGGCAGAAATGGAGAGAAGTACAGAGACACTAAGGGCACAAATGGAGAGTAGCACCGAGAGCCTGAGGGGGGAACTGCATGCGACGTCCAAAGACGTATGTGCCGAACTTGCCGCAGTGCGCCGTGTGCTCACTGAGCTCTCACAAACCCTTAGGGACATGCATGGACGTGAGCAGGCAGAGACATCATCCGTTGCAAGTTCCGTCCAGGGCAGCCCCCAACGTAGATCTGGGAGGAACCTGCGCTCCACAGGCAGGGGTGCCCCTGACACCCGCAGAGGGGGCTTGCAATAGCGACAGCCCACTGACAATGAGCATCTTTGGACACTGGTGTTCGGGGGGGAGGTAGGAGGGTGGAGGGGGGGTGTTGGGCTCACTAGGGTGGCGGGTCGATAGGGTGTTCAACATGATATCACATATGCCATAAACAGTGCACGATCAACCAATGAGATGTGTGGACAATGATCTTTGTGTACTAGGCCATCATAGGCGTACAGTCCATATTGTGCATGTACCAGACACACACAGTGCCACGAGTCCCGTGTCCATGTATCAGCAACCAGGCGTGAGTGCTAGAAGCATGCATCAATGAGATGCTGACGAATGTCACGGCCCTCCGGTGCCTCGCAGACTCCTTGAGGTGCTGCCACATCCCCACCCTCATCATGACCATCATCAGGTGCTTGCAGTTCTGCGTCAGGGGGCATGGGCACATTTCTACGTACGCACATGTTGTGGAGCATGACACATGCCATGACCATCTTAGCAACCTTCTCATGGCGGTACAGGAGTGCCCCGCCAGACCTGCTGAGGCAGCGGAATCGAGTCTTCAGTAGGCCGAATGCCTGTTCAATGACTACACGGGTACGTGAGTGGGCATGGTTGTAGTCCTCCTCATGCTGGTCCCGTGGGTTCCGGACTGGTGTGAGGAGCCATCTCTTCAGTGGATACCCAGCATCACCTGTATGTGGACGATAAACGTATGATGTGGAATGCCATTGCTACGTACGCACACCCCCCCCCCCTTCCTGCCAGGTCATTGCCGCATCACATACCCCACATCATCATGCATGAAAAGAGACTCACCGAGTAGCCAGGATCTGTTCCCTGCGTGTCGCTCCATGTAGCGTGGTATTGTAGAGTTCCTCAAGACCATAGAATCATGGGTTGATCCAGGGAATCTGGCACAACAATGTGTAAAGATCCTGTTGGAGTCACACACCATCTGTACATTCAGGGAATGAAATTGTTTTCGGTTGCGGTACTGGGCCTCCATGGCATGTGGGACGACCAATTCCACATGGGTGCAGTCGATGGCACCAATGCAACCCGGTATGCCGGCAAGTGCGTGGAATCCCACTTTCGCGTTTGTGATCTCCTGCTCCGAGCGTGGTAGAGAGATGTAGTCGTCTGCGTGCTGCAGGAGGGCATCGAGCACTTGCAATAGTGTCCGTGAGAACAGTGGCTGAGAAATGCCATGCAACTGTCCGACTGTGTGCTGGTAGGTGCCTGTGGCCAGGAAGTGGAGTACAGACACCACCTTCAGTAGGGGTGGGATGGCGGTTGGGCTATCTATCATGCTGACAAGGTCAGCCTGTGTCATGTCCACTATTGCGGCTATGGTGTCCCGGTCCAAACGGTAGAGGGTGTGGATTTGCTCATCAGTGAGGTTGAACGGATGTGCTCGGAGGCGTGGGATTGCGGGCTGCCTGCGTGGTGGTAGTGGCTGTGCTGGCGGCCCTTGCTGGCCCTGCCTTGGCCTCCTCCTCCTCCTGCCTCTCCTCCGTGCGGCCGGTTGTAGTTGGTGTTCGTCTTCTTCTTGCAGTTGCAGTACTTGCAGTGCTATCAAGTCCCCCAGGGCCAACATCGCGAGTCCTGCCGGTAGCATTTCGGAGTGGGTGTGGTTGTGGGAGGAGACTGGGTGTGCATTTTATGTGTTTTCAGGCTGTATGGCCTCCACCTGTGGTGATTCATTCCACCTGTGCAAGCTGCTCTCCCCTTTGGGCGAGCACGTCCCGCACACAACGCTGCGAATCGAGGAATGGCATCTTGCTATTGCAATCATGTATTTGTACCCGATGGCCGTGTAACATCTGTTGATATGTACATTCGGCTATGGTCCCATTGTTTCACATACAATCTTTGCAGTCGCGAACAGACTTGTGATGGGTCAGTGGAACGTAGTACTCGAGTTACGGTGGGCCCTCATGCATCACTGTACCGAGTTGCAACGACGGGCGGGGCGTCCCATTAGTGGGTGATGGCAGTTGCCTTTTTCACACACAGCCGCACTAGCTGGATTAATTTGTGATTTCAAACGGCCACAGATGCCTTTTCGACGTGATGTTGCAAAAGAGGAATTCGAAGGCCGCCGCTTTCGGTATTCAGCTAGCGGAGAGGAGATGCCCACAGGTCTGACTGCAAATATAACGTTCTATTGTTCAATGTCCTTGAGACAGAGGCCATGGCGAGGAGCAATGATTGATATGAATAGTTTGGGGTGCGCAATAGTGACGTGGCCGATGAGGCCGGACGTTCCCAAATACATGTAACTCCACAACACTGGAATTACGGGCTGGGGCACTGTGGATTTTGCAGGCTGCATAACGCACAGACTCAATGGAAATTTCGAATGTTTTGTGAGTAAATATTCAGGCGTTTTTATGACAGGATGAGGGAATGATGAATGGATGCTTGGGCAGGTGATTTGATACAGGGTTTGCCATGTACAGGGCTTCTTGGAATCTATCCGCCTCCCCTGTGCTATGTGATGCAGGGCTGCCATAGTGGGACCATCGTCTCTCTGGCCTTGTTGAGCCCTCCCTGTCTCGACGCGCCGTCAGACACTTGTGTCCATGCACGTTAACATTCCCATCTGATGGAATCTGTTTTGACAGACGCATGCACACGTACACTCGTTTGTGATGGTGTTTACACCTCGATATGGATAGTTATGAGTCGCAAGTGGTTCTGGGGTGGTGATGATCCTTTGGAGTGGGCTAGCATGCATATGGCTGTGGATTTAGTGTGATCATTGAAGTGAGTTGTTCGAATGTAGTTCTGATGGCCATTCTGTTCTTTTTCTTTTCTTTTGGTTGACAGGTATCTCCTCCCCTTTTGCCACTGCCATCTGTATGCCACTCCTGCAGATGGCGTTTACTCCCGACACCTGCTGCTTCGTGTTAATCAGTGGAGCAGCATTACGATCTTATGGGACGATCGCCAATGGGCCACATGCCCTTACGCAGTACTAGTGGCTCGGAGCAACATTTCGGCCTTTCAGCTGGACTAGTGCCTCCCCATTGGGACGGGCCTGCGGTTCTGTGCGCTTCCATGTTGCCTTTTCGTACGTGAATGTGGCTCTGTGTGCCATGATGGAACAGGGCGTCACACAAGTAGTAGCTGGTCATTCCTTGCGGATGCAGCCCACGATGGTGATATGTGTTTTGGAGTTCATGGACTAATGGCTGTATGAGCTTGGTGATTTAGTTGTGCATTAAATTTCTATTCTGATATGGGCCGTGTAGCGTTCTTCTTTGCGAGTGATGTGGCATATTCCTATTTGGGGAGCGATGTATTGTGAGGAGATCTGCATTGGGTTCCGGCTTCGGAGTATAGTCGCGTGGTACTGTGCTGGGCGCGTTTGCCTACGGAGCCCAGTGAGGTCAGGGATGGGGGCTGCCAATATGACTGTTTGAATGTTGTCATGCTCAGGGGCGGGGGATTGGGTTTTGTGTAACAGACGCCGGTCAGCCAGGTGGACTGGTGGTATGTTGTGATTTTCGGAATATTGCTGGTCACAGGTGCCTGTGTTTGCGTGCGTTTCGGGGGGGGGGGCTGTGGTCATGTCCATTGGAATGGCTTCTGTATTCGTGCCATCTGTGCCCTGCAGCTCCCATTGGCCCCTCTTGTGGATCTTTTGTTTGTTGGCATGCATGGGTGACTTGTGCATTTCACTGGTTGCATTGTGACTTCATTGCACCTACGGGGAGTTGTACTTTGTGGGCAGGGAGCGGTGTACAGGCACTCAGTGGGGCCGTTTACGGTTGAATCGCGATGCCGTACTTCTCACCATGGCGGAATGGTGCTTTCCGCCATGCTTGATGGCGTTAGGTACATGTCCGCTAGGGTCGGAATTCGCGTACCCTTGCGCCATGGTGGTATTTACGGTTTGGCATGGCGCGCGCGCGCGTACTTGGTGCAGTTAGCGTTGGCGTTCACTACGGTGTCGCTAATGGCTTCGTACTTTGCGGTGACGGGTCATAGTCGCACCGAGCGCTATTCGATGGCGGTATTGCATTTCCGCCATCGTTTTCCGATTTCCGCAAGGGTCGTAATGAGGGCCTTTGTGTCACACACAAGTGTCTCATCAAGAAGGCACCCACATATATCTCATTTTTGTCCCATGCAATAAATGGTCCAGAGCTGGGGGAAGTAGCTTCCCAGTTATGGCGCTAAACCTCTGGAACACACTGCCACTGCACATTAAAAATGAGGCCTCATACCAGTGCTTCAAGAAGTTACTAAAAACCTGGAATTCAACCAACAATAGTCTGTTGCATCCCTCCTCCCTTACATCTACCAATGAAAGCATGAAAAGTATTGCTAACCTGTAAGGTGTTCAATGTAATGCCAATCTATGCCTTGTACAAATGTAAACATAATGTGAATATCATTGTAATGCGAATGTGAATGTAATGTGAATGTCATGGCATCATCTGATCTAGCCCAGTGTTCTCACCTGTCACCACCTCATATGAATTAGCCTAGTGTGTACTAGCCTATAGTGATTATTGCATTCTATGTTTCTGCCCTTACGGCACCACCTGAACTAGCCTATTATCTTTATCATGTTTCGTCCAGACCTTTTCACTTGTACTAGCCTATAGTCTTTGTTATGTGCCTCATGACCTGCCCTCACATATTCATTCAGTCTAGCACAGTGCCGATTCCACTGTGTCCTGTTACTGTGTTTCGTCAGCACCCTATCATCTGAACTAGCCTATTGCAATTGTTATGCACCTCACTGACCACGTATTGTGTTTCTGCCCGCACATCAGCCTCTGAACCTGCCCTCAGGGTTGGCTCAGACATCTCAATCACACTGGATGTACCTTCCTAGGCTTCTGTGACATCTCCGGCCCTAGTGCTTCTTGTCACTTGACCAGTTCAACCATATTCTGTGTACATTGCCTCATTCCATGCTTAGTTTCTCAGCCTGTGCCTACTTCAGCCTAGTCCCAACTGCCCGCCCATAGCCTCCCAGTTGCACACTACCCTCCAACCCACCTCCACCCTCCCAGCCATCAGTATGTCTCACTGGCAATGGCCTCTATCTTACCAATAGTTCACACAGTTACCACAACACACTTCCTTCCTTCTCTCCAACCCATCCTCACCCACAGTCCAACCTACCTGACACCATCAAACATAGCAGCAACTCACTCAGCCCATCAGATTGTCTACAGCGCTTTGCAACACCCCCAACACCACTTATTCCACTGTCACTTCACACGAGGAACTTGAGACTAGGCTCTCGTTTCCCCAACCACAAAGTTAGCCCTAGGTATCAACTCACGCGACACGACACAAGCAGCGTTACTGCACGCACAGCATTCATCCCCATGACCGCTCTCCCCCTCACTCCCACACCCATCAACCCACCCTGCCCCACCAGCATTAACTCAAAAGAACCCAGGCCCATTCAACCAACACCCAATATCAAAGGAGCTCTTATCAATGCTTGGTCCCTCGTAGCCCATGCCACAGAGATTGCTGACCTCATTATCGGCAACAGCCTGGATTTCCTGGCTATTACAGAAACCTGCCTACACCAGGCAGCATGCCCTGCACTCTCCCATGCATTACCAGAAGGTTACACCATGAACAGGGCTGACAGAAATACAGGTGAAGGTGGAGGAGTGGCCTTCATCGCTAAAACCCACCTAGCCCTCAGAGTCACACCCCCCACAAGCTTCCCAACTGCAGAGCTCCCATCAGTGAAACATGCTCTTTCACCTACTCAAACAAAACTCCTGCATCTCATCTACCGACCCCCTGTCCCCTCCACCTCCTTCGAGGAAGACATCTTGAACCTCCTACCCACCAATTCCAAACTCGGTTCCCAAACTATCCTCTTAGGAGACCTCAACCTTGGCCAACAACTCTTTTGCTTTAGCAGTGGATAACTCTATCAAAAATCTGGGCTTCATACATAGAATCACAACACCAACTCACTCCAAAGGTCGAACGCTAGACTTGGTGTCGGACCTCAATTGTTCCATCACCATTCTCCAAAATGACCCAGTGGCCTGGTCGGATCACCACCTCATCCTGTTCTCTTTCCCGGGAGCCTCCTCCTCCAAAGCTTCTGTAGCCCCCAGCCACCCTTTCCAGAAAATGCTGCAATATCACCATAGATAGCCTCCAGCCCAACATTAGTAACATCCTCAATGAGTCCACGTTCAACAAGCCGTGAACCTACCAAACTGGTCGACCTGTGTAACCACTCTCTTAAATCAGCACTAGATACCACGGCTCCTCTTAATCCAAGGAAAGCTAAACCCCCAGCACACCTTAATAAGTGGTACATCCCCAAAATAAAAAACGTTAGAAACACCAAAAGATCAGCAGAATCCACTTGGCTCAAATTACCCACCAACACCTATAAAACTGCATTTATTTCAGCCTGCGCTGTCTACAAAGGGGCTATCTTCTCTGTTAAAAAAGAAGCCTACAACTCCAGAATACACAATGCCAAATCAAGTAATCAGGAGCTCTTCAGCATTATAAAAGAGCTCTAATCCTCTGCTCCTCATCACAAGACTGCGGGCCTCATTACACGGTAGGCGCTAAAGGATTACCAGCACCGGTAAGGGCACCTGTGTTGGTAATCCCTTAGCGCCCTACTGCGAGGTCCCTCTGCGGGTCCCGTCCTTAACGCCTGGTCTGACCTATCTGCTGCCTTCGACCTCGTCGACCATGAAATCCTCAGCAGACACTTCACCACAACTGCAGCATTTTCCACTAACGGATCTGACTGGGTTAAATCCTTTCTCTGCAATCGGACCAACAGAGTTTTCTCCCCCTCAGCCTCAGCAAACCCAACAACCATACTCTGTGGAGTCCCTCAAGGATCATGCGTGTCACCTATACTATACAATATATTTACGAAGCTGCTGTTCGACCATCTGGACAACTTAGGTGTCATCTACACCAACTATGTATGACACCCAAGTCCTTATCCCCCTCACTGGCCACTACAACCAAGATTCTAAACTACTGAACGACATTTATCTTGAGATGCAAGCTTGGATGGCTACTAAAAGTCTGTGGGCCTCATTACGCGGTAGGAGGTAGCCATGGTGCTATCATGGTGCTATCAGCTATCAGCACCATGGCTACCCCCTTACTGCATACCGGGTCCGGGTTCTCAGAATGGGTACTTACCAGGTTATTCCAACCTTGGAGGACCCGGTAAGTCCCCATTCTGAGAACCATTCCCCATTCCCATTTGAGGTCCCATAGGGCTCAATGGGAATGAGGAAGTAGCTAATATCGGTACTGCAATTTGCGGTACCGTTATTAGCTCTGATGTGTAAGAGGATTCAATTCAACACTACAGCTAAGTCAATGCCTAGTCTGGGATACTGAATGGAAACCCTTATTGATATATCTTTATGTCCAGTTCATGAGTTCTGGATGACTACCCCTATATAACACCCCTCTCTTGGAATCCCCCTGACCCCACTGAGCCAAGAAGTAGTTCTGTTTTGCAAGTTTAAAATGTTTATTTGAGAACAATGAAACAATATATATATATATATATATATATATATATATATATATATATATATATATCACACTTTTATGATAGATTAATAATTAATATCACACTTCAGAACATGAGCAGTTAACAACAATGGGTAATGTTCTACTAACAAACTGATTGGGTTACTCAGAAGTAGTATAAAGGATGAGGTAGCACGCTTGGGAATAGGAACAGAAGAATAAGGTGGTAGAGAATGCTTTATCTAGTTTCAGATGGATGCAATGTTGAATGAAAATGCAATACAGAAAATACTCAATATGATTTCAACAAAACAATGTAATCACTTTTCTCTGGCAATCCACTCCCCCCCCTTATGCAATGTAAGGAAATGAAGAGGAGAGCACACAGTTCGTAGAAATGCAATCAAATGTAATTCAGTTCACCCCAGCAAGCTTAGACTACAGAAGTTTGAAACACAGGCCCAAAATGCTTTTATATGTGCTGGCAATGAAGTGAGGAATATGCTGAAAATGGTTTTAATTCCCTTCAGGAGGTTCAGGGTGAGTGGTATCTAGTTAATATGAGTTTAGGCTCACTCTAGCAATGATTCAGGGATGGTTCTTAAGAGGCAAACGAAATTTAGCAGTTCAGGCAAAAGCAGCTATCTTTTTACAAGTAAAGAAATCGGGCCAAATCGCAAATCGCGGCAAAATTCGCGAATGCGTGAATCGTGATCGCGGAGAAAGTATAAGGAGTAGGAAGTCGGTTCCCGGTTCTAGGCTTGTTGGAAAGGTAAGATTGATTCTAAGCTTTCAGAGGAAAGTTAAACCAAGTTTCTAGCACAAACGGTTACGGAGTTATGAACAATTTGGTGAAGGTTGTTTTTCGGATTTGAAATTTTAAAAGTTCAAAGCGACAGGTTTCAGCTTTGCAGCTAGAAAATGACAGGTGACAGCTTTGCAAATGACAGGTGACAGTTAGGAGGCAGTTCTGGTTAGATTAAAATAGTTTGGATTAGATTATTTTATCTAAGAGATTGGTTCTGCACAGTTCTGCTAGGTACTCACAATATATTTTTGAAATAGGCCTCGCCACGGATCTGGTCAGGTTTTGGACTGGACTCCGGTTCTGGTCTCGGCACTTCACAGTGATCTGGGTCAGCTCTCTGGTTCTGCTAACAGCGGTCTGGGTCACTCTGGATCTCTGGCCTCTGGTTCTGGATACTGCTCTGCTTTCTCTGGGTACAGCACTGCTTCTGGATCTTTCTGACACAGGGTTTTAGGCCAGAATCAACAGCTGGGTCCGGCTGTGAATAGTCTGCAAATGATTTTTGGGCCTGCTGACAAATACTTTTGCTTGCAGTGGGCCTTCTTGGTTCAAAGTTCTGTAGTCTCTGTTTAGCTTGGAAGTCTAAGTGTAGGATCTCTGGATGTGAAGTCGTCGGTCAGCATGCTCCGCAGCAAATGGAATTGAATGTCTCTACCTGTCCCAGCAGTCTCTTTTTATGTGTTTTGAAAGTGGGTGTGTGCCTTGGCCTAGCTAAGCCTGCCCATTTCTACTTGTCATTGGCCGAATTCTCCCCTCCCCCATGATTGGGGGAAGGAAATGTGAGTCAGAGTGATGCTGTAGGTTTTATGGGTCAGAGGATCCTCCCCTGATCAGTTTGCCCACAAATCTATATTTGATCAAAATACACATTTCTCAAATACATAGTGGTTTGTCATTGCATGCACATATTACCTATCACATGAGGTAGTCTGTGTCCCAAATCTGCTCTTCCTGAGGGCTTGCATTCAAAAATGGCAACTTATTTTCGATTTTAGTGGGTTATGCAACCTTGGTTCTTCATTAAAAGTTGTACACATATACACAGGCTGTCCATACCTACTCCAATAAATTCCCATATCTCTAGCTTAAACACAGAGTATGTGGTGTCAATAAATAGTGGGGTTTTGCCCCAGAACATCACACAAATTGGAGTTTGGGCTTGAATCGAAGGTGCATTTTTTAAATTAAGGCTCTCAAAGTTATACATTCCTGTCATTTGATTACAAAGAGTTATCAGTATTTTTATAAACTGTATTTTTTGCTTTCAATTCAGTTCTCAGAGTGTTGGAGTCCGCCTCCAAGACTTGGGTGGGTCAGTGATCACATGTGTCTTCTGCTGGGAGCTCTTTGTGTACAGTCAACAGTCAACATCAGCATATTCTATTCAAGTGCAAGAGCCTATTGTGTGGTCTCCAGGAGGCTGCCAGCCAGTCTGCCTTCTATCAATCAAGAGGTCATGTGAGATTCTGACTCCTGGTGTGAATCTCTGGAGTTTCCCAGCCTTTGGCCTGTTAATTAAATCAGATTGTCTTCTGGGAACAGCATGTGGTTAAGATTTTAATTAAAATGCAGCCTTTGAAGTCAGCTGAGTCAAATTCCTTTGTCAGCAACTGCACTCAGTTCTCCTGTCAGAGTTTAGACCGCTAGCGCTGCCTTGAGGATTTTGTTGGTACTGCATCCATTTTTGGGATCTTTCTTGGATTAATGCATTCCAAACAGGAATGGTTCTTACATGGTAGTAAATAATCCTTGCTTAACATTGTTTTGATGGGGCTCCTTACAGTACAATGGTTATGTGGAACCCCACAAAAGGGTTGAATCTTTAAAGTGGTCCGATGAGCCACGATTTCAGAAACTTTTTGCCATCAGTAACAGTGGATTTTGTTATCAAAGTTCTTTCTTTACACTGGTGGGTGGCAAGTTAGGTAACCATTTTGGTGTGCGCACAAACTGCGTGGTTCTCCTGGATTCTGGCACACATGTGGGCTTTTTGGTCATCTTGGATTTTCTAAGCCCACAGCACCAAATGTTGCAGCATGATAGCTCAAACGTGGGTCAGGACACCCAACAAAGCTCCCCCACGCGACTGCACTTTGAATTTGAGTCGATGGGGGGTCGGGTGCACAGAAGGTTATGACCCACGCACTGGTATGTCCGCACAATCTTCTTCCAATTCTGCAAATGGCACAGTTCAGCATCTTTTCCTCCCTCCAGTCGATCAATCAGTTCTCCTTGCTGGTCCTGATGGGAGGATTGGGCGGTACCCCGGGCCCCTCGGGTCTCTGCTCCCGGTCTCTGGATCGTCCTCCTTGGCCAGTCTCCAGGTTTTCTTTCTCCTAGGACGACAAAGGAAGAGCGGCAATACCTATTCATGGACATTTCTCCCCCACCATTGATATAGTGGGGTGGCATATATATTTTAGAACTCAACAGATATGAACATGCACATTTTTTTTAAATTAAGAGACAGGAACACATAAACTTGAGAAACACAGAATTTGATAGGCTATATGTAGGATCTTTTAGGGTTGGAATTGAATTACTCTGGAGCGGTACCCTCTGGGATTACAGAGGACTCCTCCAGTTGCTGCAAAGTGTGCCTGGGATGGCAACACTTCAACTGGTTTATGTGGACCCACTTGTCTTCCTCCTCTGCCAAACCGCCTTTGGGGATGCAGATCTTTTAGGCCACAGGGGAGATCTTGTCTATAATCTCAAAGGGTCCCTTCCATGTAGGCAAGAATTTTCGCTGTTTGCCTGGTTTCTTTGGAAGTTGTATAAATAGACCCGATCCCCCACCTGATATTCCTTCCTGGAAGTTTTCAGGTCATAGTGGGTCTTCATACTCTCGGCTGATCTTTCTAGATTCCCCTGAGCATAGGCAAAAGCATGTTGAAGGTGTTTCCTTAAATTCTCCACATACTCATGAGTAGTGGAGGCATTTATTAAGGTCTGCTCTTGGGTCCTGTAGAGCAAATGCTGAGGAAGCACCATCTTGCAACCAGTCATCAACTCAAATGGTGATATTTTGGTTGCAGATGAAGGGGTAGATCTGATGGCCATTAGGACCAGAGGTAATCGGATATCCCAACTTGGCCCAGAATCTGTCACAAACTTTTTTAAGATGCTCACAATTGTCCGGTTGTAGCGTTCTACTGCTCCAGAAGAAGCTGGCCTGTAAGCAATGTGTAGCTTTCTCTTGACCCCCAGTATCTCCCACATCTTTGTCATTACTTCACTGGTGAAGTGGCTACCCCTGTCTGACTCAATCCTTTGAGGTAGACCAAAACGGGAAAAGATGTGGTTAATCATCAAGGCAGCTGCCGTTTCTGCCTTGCAGTTTGGGGCTGGGAGACATTCCACCCACTTGGTAAACAAGCATGTCACAGTCAACATGTACTTATTCCCCCTAGCGGAGCGAATCACGGGGCCTACAAAGTCGATTTGTAAATCTGACCATGGCAGTGTCATCCCCCTCTTTTGGAGAGGCGCACGGTGTGTGAGGGATGATGGCTGAAATTGTGCACACACAAGACACCCCTTCAAGTATTGGTCGAGGTCCTACCCCATGTGTGGCCATTATGCAACGTCTCTTTAGATTTCAAGTGTTGTATGAAACCCCCTATGAACGGCGGTAGCCGCATCATGGGCGTGACTTAACATCAGGCTTCGGAAGGAGGTAGGAACCACCCACTGATCATGGCCAGCTTGGGATTTCCTTACCAACAAACCGTCTTGGATCCGGAACATTTTTGGACATTTCATCAACACTCTAAGGTCCTCTTTCTCGTTGTAATCGGTATCCGTCAGGGGAAAGTTCTCAGGGTCCTCAATGTGTTGGTAAAATTGACCAATTATTGGATCCCCCTTCTGAGCGGTAATCAAATCAGCATCAGGGGTCTCCTTACTCCATTGTGCAATTGAAAGATCATTGTGAGCATTTGTCTGGGACCTAGTGATAGCAGTGAGTAGAAAAAGAAGGTCAGGCGCGCACTCTGGTTCCAAGTCATTTAATCCTGATGCAAGTAATAACAGGGTTGAATCCCAACACAGTTTAAAAAATAATAACAGGGCTGAATCCCAGATGCAAATAGTCCCAACAATGTTCAAAAATTACCAGGGTTAAATCCCAACTGCTACAGTTCCAAAGCACAATAGTTAGTTCTACTCCTCCAAGTACTTTCAAGTCTCAAACTCTCATCAGGGAGGCTATGATAGCTGTGTTCCTTTTCAGGTGTTGCTAATTACTTTTTTCAATTTCATTCAATTTCAGTCTCAAAGGATTCTGGTTATTGTAGTGATGGCACACGTGTTTCATTCAGGAGACCAGGAACCAACTCCCCTCCAAACACAAATCTTACCCACAATTGGGGGAGGGGGGAAAACCATGGATATGGCTCTCCAAAGTGGGGGCATAATAGCCCCGGTGCTGCTGCATCTGGAGCCCGGGTCTCCTGTAACATTAAGTAGAAAAAGAAGGTCAGGCGCGCACTCTGGTTCCAAGTCATTTAATCCTGATGCAAGTAATAACAGGGTTGAATCCCAACACAGTTCAAAAAATAATAACAGGGCTGAATCCCAGATGCAAATAGTCCCAACAATGTTCAAAAATTACCAGGGTTAAATCCCAACTGCTACAGTTCCAAAGCACAATAGTTAGTTCTACTCCTCCAAGTACTTTCAAGTCTCAAACTCTCATCAGGGAGGCTGTGATAGCTGTGTTCCTTTTCAGGTGTTGCTAATTACTTTTTTCAATTTCATTCAATTTCAGACTCAAAGGATTCTGGTTATTGTAGTGATGGCACAAGTGTTTCATTCAGGAGACCAGGAACCAACTCCCCTCCAAACACAAATCTTACCCACAATTGGGGGAGGGGGGAAAACCATGAATATGGCTCTCCAAAGTGGGGGCATAATAGCCCCGGTGCTGCTGCCTCTGGAGCCCGGGTCTCCTGTAACATTAAGAAGAAAAAGAAGGTCAGGCGCGCACTCTGGTTCCAAGTCATTTAATCCTGATGCAAGTAATAACAGGGTTGAATCCCAACACAGTTCAAAAAATAATAACAGGGCTGAATCCCAGATGCAAATAGTCCCAACAATGTTCAAAAGTTACCAGGGTTAAATCCCAACTGCTACAGTTCCAAAGCACAATAGTTAGTTCTACTCCTCCAAGTACTTTCAAGTCTCAAACTCTCATCAGGGAGGCTGTGATAGCTGTGTTCATTTTCAGGTGTTGCTAATTACTTTTTTCAATTTCAGTCTCAAAGGATTCTGGTTATTGTAGTTATGGCACAAGTGTTTCATTCAGGAGACCAGGAACATTGTTGGAATATTTGCATCTGGGATTCAGCCCTGTTATTGAGATTGAAATTGAATGAAATTGAAAAAAGTAATTAGCAACACCTGAAAAGGAACACAGCTAACACAGCCTCCCTGATGAGAGTTTGAGACTTGAAAGTACTTGGAGGAGTAGAACTAACTATTGTGCTTTGGAACTGTAGCAGTTGGGATTTAACCCTGGTAATTTTTGAACATTGTTGGGACTATTTGCATCTGGGATTCAGCCCTGTTATTATTTTTTGAACTGTGTTGGGATTCAACCCTGTTATTACTTACATCAGGATTAAATGACTTGGAACCAGAGTGCGCGCCTGACCTTCTTTTTCTACCTAGTGATAGCAGTGACCTGGATTTCCCCCAACAGGGACTCAATCTCAATTAGATCCCCTTGGATGGCCTCGGTTTTGGCCAGCTGATCAGCTAAGTCATTTCCAGTTTTGTCTGGTCCCTCTACTTTGGAATGACGCTTGATCTTTTTCCAATAGATGGTCATCTCATTCGAGGTGACCAGATCATCAATGTTTTGGATCAGCCTCCCATGTTTCAAGGGTTTGTTGTTAGCACATAACATGCCTCAGGTTTTCCAATTAACCAGGTGCTCCACAAACCCGTTCCGTACATAATCAGAATCTGTGATTATGAGCAGTTCGTGGAGTTGATGTTGGACAGCAGTGAGGCTGGCTTGATGCACAGCCATCAATTCTGCCACCTGACTACTTTGGGGACCAATTTTGAATCCAGCAGGGGGTTCTGGGGACTCATTCACCCATGCATTCCCTACGCCGGCCACCAGTTCTTTCTCCCCGTTGTTGTCAACATGGTAAGAGCATCCATCCACATAGACAGTGGGCATTCCCTCACACTTGTCCTCTTCAAAGACTTTGTGTGGGGAATTAAGGTATGCCTCCATGTTGTCCTTGATTTTTAGGCTTTCGTCCTCGAGACGGTTTTCTCTGGCACATTCATGCAAGTCAGCCAGACCTTGCGCGAGGGGACTCTTCTTGTTTTGGCCATATCTGACCTCCACAGGAAAGCCTTGCATTGACAGAATCCAGGAAGTAATTCGGGAATTACTCACATTTCCGACCCGGATTCTGTCACTTTGGAGATATTGCAGAGGCTGGTGTGGAGTCTCCACTATGATGTGTTCCCCATGGATAAACGGGCGGTAATTCTTCAATGCCCACACCGTTGCCAGGAGTGCCTTCTCACAATCGTTGAATTTTTCCTCCACAGAGGATAAAGTTTTGCTCGCATAGGAGATTACTTTATTGACCTTGTCATGCTTTTGGTATAATACTGCCGTCAAGCAAGTATTAGAGAACCCTGTCTCCAGGAAGAACTCCTTGTTTCTGACAGGGTAAGCTAGGCAGGGCGCTTGTGAGAGGCTTCTTTTGAGTTGTCTTACTGCCTCGGCTTGTTCTGGACCCCATTCCCACTTAACCCCCCCCTTCAGGAGATGAATCAGGGGTCTGGTGATCTCTGCATAGCCCTCAATGAACTTTCTGCTGTAATTAGTCAGTCCAAGGAGGCTCCTTAGTTCCCGCAGAGTTGTGGTGTCTTTCAGTTTCTGAAGTGCTTCCACTTTCTTTTCCTGGGGACAGAGACCCTGAGGAATAATCTCATGCCCCAAGAAATTAACACAGGTTCTACACCACTGTGCTTTCTGAAAGGAAAGTTTTGCTCCGGCGGCCCTCAACTGGGTCAGAACATAACGGATCTCCGCTATGTGTTCCTCCACAGATGAACTTTTGATGAGGACATCATCTACATAAGCCAGGTTACCCCTTGCACCCAGGTCGGGCATGGCCTTGTGTAGGAAAATGTTGAATTCATTGCCGGAGTTGAGGTATCCGAAGGGAGTCCGGGTCCATGTGTACTGCTGGCCCCAAAAGGTAAAAGCCAGTTTGTATTGGTCCTCCCTACTGACAGGCACGGTCCAGTATCCATTGGTCAGGTCTATTGCAGTGAATACCTGTGGCCCCTGGATCTGGGCCAGCCCTTGGTCAATGTAGGGCAGAGGCCATCGGGAAGTATGGGCCCGTTTGTTGAGCTCCCTGAGGTCGGCGCAGAGTCTCCACTGGCCGTTTGGCTTCAATATTCCCAGCACCGGATTATTGAAAGTGCTGTGGACTGGACGGATCATTCCCCGGGACTCAAGGTTCTTAATTATTTCAGTAAGGGTCTCCATGGATGCGAGAGGCAAGCGATATTGCTTCACAAACACTGGAGTCATTCCAGGGTCCATGGGGATTGTTGTTGTGTGGATGTCGGTGCGACCACAGTCATATGAGTCTACCGCAAATAGATCTTGGAAATCCAAGAAATCTTGTTTCAACTTTTGCTTTTGTTCCAGAGTCACACAGGCATCAGCTAGGTTGACTCTCTCTTCCACCATCTGCCTGAAGCCTGGAAAGACTTCTGGTTTGGCTATTTCAGCGGCCTCCTCCAGCTGGGTGGAGAAGTCCCTGGTCAGAGTGCTGATTTGGACTGGAGGCTTCAGGTGGGAAAGGCAGCCCTCATGGACCTGGAAAATCACCTCATCCCTCCTGAAGTCACAAGTCACATCTTCCTTACCATAAGGGCAAGAAGTGTACACCAGGAAGTTCCCCCCATGCCGGGTAAAAATCCTGTCTGGTGTTGTATTGTCATCACTGTCACTGTCAAAACAGTCCTGGGTCCTAACAGTTCATTTCCTAAATCAATGGAGAAATGTCGGTCATCAATCGCCATTCCAATAATGGTGCCTGCGGCTAGAGTAATACTCTTTAAGTCGCTGTTATCCACCTCTTTTGGAATGGTGTCATGTTCTATGTTGACTAATGGTGTTGGGTTTACCCACAACCCTTGCTGTTGGAGAGAAGCATTTAGATGTAAATAAGCATCAGGGTTTTGCAATTTTTGTCCTCTTTTAACTTTCACTTCCAGGGAGAATTGTCGGGTCCTTTCTGGGAATGTGACTTCCTCTTTGATCTGAATTTCAACTGCATAAGGTAGCAATTGAGCTGACCTAAATGTTTTTTCTGGATCATCAAAGCCCATGGGATTATCCGCTAATCGGGACCAAGCTTTGAAGTTTATTAGGTCCAAACTAATGGCAAAGTGATTGAGAATGTCACTGCCTAAGTAAAAGGCGGCAGTGAAATCTCGCACGACCCAACAATTATGGACTATGTTCTTGGTGCCAATGGAGATTTTGAGCATACACCTGCCTGGCAGGAGATGTTTGGAATTAGGTGCTTCCAGGTCCATTTCCCATTTGTCTATCAGTTTGAATGTGGGAATGGCTGGATCTTTTGGGAGTTGGCGGAACATGGCTTCGCTGATGAAGCTCTTACCATTGTTCACACACACTCGAGCGAGAACAGAGTCCTTCCCATCATTTAACTGAACAGGGATGAACAACTGCTCTCCAATTTGCTGAATATCAGCCAGGCTCTGAGCTGATTTCACATCTTTCTGGACTATAGGAGTGGGAGTTTCTGATTGTGGATTAGTAAAGAATTTCAGGGTGTTTCCTTCCAGTGTGGAATACCACCTTAAACTGGAAGGAAGGTTGATTTTCAGAAATAGAGAGGACCCCCCCATCACCAGTCTGTTGTCCTACTGCTATTACTGTCACGTCTGGAATTTGGTTGTTCTGGAAGTGAAATTCTACTTGGTCAGATTTTTGTTCAACCATGTGGCAGGTGCCGTTTAAACTAACATGGTTGACACTCTGTTTTAATGTTATTGGTCGGCTAGTCTGGGTCCAGAGGACCTTGTTTACACAATCTATTAGGGGTGACAACCTTCTCAGGAGGTCATTCCCTAGTAAACAAGGGGTGCCCTCTGGAGTTACTACTATGACCGGGTGTTTCACCTTGTGTCGCCCAATTTTAATGTCCAAGTCTGCAGTCCCTTCAACGGGAATTTCCTTCCCGTCAAAGTTCTGCAGTTGTCCAGGAAGAGAGATGAGAGGAATTCGGTAATTCTCCCCCCTTCCTGCATTTAGTTCCTCAAAGGCCCTTTTGGACAGAAGGGTAGATTGGGATCCAGTGTCCACCAGTGCCAAAATTGTACCCTGCCCCTTTATTTGTACCGGGGCATAGTATCTTCCCTCCTTCTCCTCAAGGGGGCACAGATAATGCATATTTTTGGACAACTGGTGGGCTAACTTTCTGGTTTTGGACATTGCTAGCAAAGAGATTGGGCAGAATTCTGTGGAGAGCCTTGGGAATCTGAAAGAAAAAGTTGGCAACTGGAGATCAGAGCCATTGTGGGTTCCCCTGGTTCCGGTTCTGGGCCCCCCCCCCTTCTTGGAGGCAGTCACCAGGATGGGTTTGAACCAGGGGATTTCGGTATTGTGGTTCTGGGATGAGATGATGGGCGGCGGTAGCTCAGTCTCCACATCTCCCCAGTCTGAATTTACATCCCTTGGGACCCATTTTTCCTTGGGAGGAGTTCCCCCATCTCTGAAGGAGAAGATCCTTTTCCCAGGATCTTCTGAGGATCCCTCTCCCTCAAATTGGAAGACCTGTACCTCCTCCACAAAGTGGGTCTGTTTGGGTCCTTTGTTTCTCCTACCCCCCCTCTGCTCCTTGGGAGGCAGGCTTTCAGGGGCAGGAGATTTTGTTTCCGGTTCCTGGTTTTCCAGGGGCTGTTTGCAAGTTGGGAAGGAAGCTTCCTCCAAGGCTTTACACCCCTCTTCCCCTTGTGCCTCCTCCCTGGGAACCGGTGTGTTATCGGGGTGCTGCCCCCGTCATTGTTCTGGAGCACCAGGTCCAGAGTTTGGGGCATTCTCCGGTGGCATGCTCATCTGAGGGTTCTGTTGAGCCCTCAGTATGTGACCCAGATCCCGTGCCATATTTTGGACCTGGCGCTCTAACTGGGAAACCCGCTCAGGCTGATACGGGGCTCTATTTTCTCCCCTGGGCTGATCCCGGGAAGGGTAGCTAGCCCTTCTCTGGTAGTACCCCTGGTTGGGAAGATTTTGGTACCCCTCCACCCTTGGCCTCCCTTCTCCCGGATTAGGTTGTCTGGGCTCAGGGAATTGGGGAAAGAAGGATGGATGATTTTGGGGCTGGAAATTGGGTGGATACCTGGGGAAAAAGTTCTGCCCAGGATTTGGAGAATTTCTGCCCTCCTGGGGGAAGTTAGGAGGGAAGTTTCCCGGGTCAGGTGCTTGGCTGGATCCCCCCCCCTTGGGCTGGAGGAGTCCACACATAACCCAGGATTGGTCGTTTTCCCTTGTAGCGAGGACTTACATAGTCAGGGGAGCGGGGGACCCCATTTGTGGGACTACCTCCTCGACTGCCTGTCTGTGACTGGCCCGAGGGCCTTCTGGGCTGTGAATTATTTGGTGCAGGCAGGTTTTTAGGCCCCCCCATCTCCAAATCTAAAACGGGGGCAACCTTTACCTCTGCCACCTTGGCAGCAGCAGGGGTGCTGTTGGTTTTGGGGTTTTTGGGCGCATTATTTTTATTTTCTATGGGCTTCTGCACCTCATAGATCCGGGTAGCCTGTTCAATGACCCAGTCTAAACATCTTTTCTCATGAAAATCTCTCACAAGCTGGGTCATTATATATTTAGGGAGAGCATGGAAAAATGTATTGACAAACTCTCTGCTGTCTCTGCGCACTCTTCTGGTGGTCTGCGCAAAAGCACGTTTCAGTTCTTGCACAAACTCTTGTGGGGCCTGATCCTCCTCACATTGCAAATTGTAGGCTGCCTTGCGAGCCTCTTGGGGATTTCTGTGCACAGAAAAATGTTTCAAGATGGCCGCCCTATAGGTGGACCACCTTGAATGATTTTAGTCCTCCAGCCCCGTAAAGAAACTGGAGTATTCAGGGGAGAATGTCCACTTTACATATTGAATACAGCTTTTGCTGTCCTTTAAATGAAAAGTCTCCATCATTTGCTCATAGAGCTCCAAGTGCTCCCAAATGGAATACTTGGCGTTCTTGTGATAAGGCGTGATGACACTCCTTATTGCCTTTATTTGCTTCAATGGGTCCTTAAGCAAGGCCCTTTTTGCCTTATTGGCCTTTTTGGTTCGGGTAACCCTGGTCCATTCATCCTCTGACTCAGAGGCACTGCTCCCAGAGGTTCCTGTCTGATCTTCCAGGTTTTCCTGGATTCTGCGAGCCTGGGAATGGCTGGCAGAATGTGGGGACCTGGTCTCCTGTGTCCTGCGCCGTTCAGAGGAGTCTTCAGATTCCTCCTTGCTGCCAGGATTTGATGGGTACCCCCCCCACTGACCTAACTGGGCAGAAGTTTTCAGGATGCCCTTAATGGGCCTATTCTCCTGGGGTTCCCCACTAAATTGCACTGTGCTTGGGTGCCCATACCCGGATGCCCGCCCATCCATTCCTGGGAGGTACTGGCCTATGAGCCCCATGCTTCTGGCTGGATAGTAATCTGCCATCCCTGTGGCCCGGTGCTCATGTGCGCCAGGGGACATGGGGGTGGCAGAGTCCAGGGACTGAGAGAGATAAAGGCCTCTGGTACTAGGGCTCCTGAGGTTATGCTCAGGAGTTTCCCTTTCCCAGCGAACCTGGTCTCTATCCGCCCCTGCTCCCTGTTGCAATGCAAGAGCCTGCGCCTTCAGTTACTCAGTTAAGGCCTTATTAGACTCTATCAGTCTCTCCTGCATCGCTACCTGTTGTTGGAGCCTATCATTGTGCTGGCAGAGAGCCTCATTCTCTCTCTGCATTTCCTGATTGATCCTGGAGCACTGGGCCAGTCTTTGCTGCAGGAGGGTTACCTCCTGAGTCCCATGCCACCTGGCCTGCACCTGTCTTGCCAGAGCCTCCTCCACCCTCCTGGTGTCCTCTAGCAAGTCCTGGTGTTCTTTTTGGAGGTCACCCAGTCCCTGGTGGGCCAGGTGATTTTCTTCCACTATTCTTTTTAAGTGGCAGACTTCCTGGCCTAAGGTGTCCCTTTCCTGACTAAGAGTCTGCATCTGTGCCGTCAGGTCGTCCCTTTGCCTTTGGAAGGCACCAGCTTTCTGGCGCTCCTGATCAAACTCTGCCTGGGTATCCAGGTCTTTCACGATCAGTTTATTGCTCTCCTCTTTCTCTCTGTCTAGTTGGATTTGCAGGGTGGCTACCTGCTCTGTGCATGTCCTGTTGAAATTGATCTGTTGCTCCAGCTTTTTCTGGCTCTGCAGTAGGGAGTCCAAACTGTTTTGGCATTCCTTCTGCAAGGCCAGAATTCTGGTATCCTGGTCTGTCTTTTCCTGTTGCAGTATATCCATGTCCTCTTTTATTTTAATGATATACTGCCTACTATCATTTTCTGACTCCTGGTTCCTCTGCAGCCTCTGCTCAGAAGAGTCCAGATCAGATTGGGCCTTCTGTAATGCCAGCAGTTGCCTACTCGCCAGATCTTGGCCTTCAGCACATTTGTCCTGCATGGCTCCCATATGTAAATATAAATATGCCGCTACCCTGGCAATCTTGTTGTGCTCATCCTTGGCCTTAGGGGACATATATAGTTGTCACGATGCCCGCTCCCGGGGAGCCGGCCCAGGCCCTGCGTCCCCGAAAGCGGACATCAAGTCCCCGGGGAAGGTCCCAGCAACCCCTTATAGGGGCCCTTTGGACAGCGTCCTGGCGCCTATGGCGCAAGGCTCTTAGAAAACGTCAGTCCTGGCGCCATAGGCGCCAGGCTCATTATGAAAGTGTTTGGGTGCACTTACCTGATGCAGACCATGCTGCAGAACCCCGGCCTCCTTGAGGCCTGAAAGGAACTACTTTACCTGTGGGACTCATTTACCACCCGGGCGTGGTCGGGGAAGGATACATACCTGATTGGAGGAAGGACACATTCTAGGAACCTCTTCCAAGGCTATTTAAACTACACCCGATCATCCACACGTGCTTCGCGTTGTTCTGCATCTAGCAGCTGGATGCTCACCGTGTCTGCTTCTGCATCCTGACTTCTGCCACACCTGCCAGCATCCTGAATCGCCTGCAAAGGAAGGGAACAAGAGAACAGAAAAAGGAAAAGGCCTCACCTGCTAAATCTGCATCCCAGAGACATTTCGCCGACAATCCTGAAAAGGAAGGCATTTATTTTTAAAAGCACATCGCATCGATCGCTGCAGCGCCGCATTCTACTCACCTTTACAGGGCGCCTCCATGTTCAGCAGCGACCATCCGGATTCGCAGTCGCGCCCCCGCGCCTAGGGAGAAAAAGACAAGAATAAAGGTGAGAGAAAGAAGGGAAAAGGGAAGCTAAAACTCCATGTCAAGACTTACCTGTTGGGTCATTCCCTTTTCATTTCGGGTCCGCGCCGGATCCAGGCATTTTCAGACCCCGGCCCCTAAGGGGAAAAAGACATCAGCGTTAATGAGTGAATGAAAAGACATTACTAAAACACTCATTAAAGACTTACCTGATTTCCACAAGGATTTCACCGCTCACCTCGGGTCGGTGCCTGTTCCCCGGCATTCCGTACCCCGGCCCCTATGGGGAAAAAGACACTAGCATTAGAACATTAATGCATGGACACAAGGGGAACCACTTATAGAAAAACTTACCTGGAAGCCAAGCAAGTTTGGTTCTCACCCATCCGAAAATCCAGTGACGTAACTGGATACCAACGCGCCCCTGCATCAGAAGCAGGATGGAGAGCTCGTCCTTCCAGACCCTATGGTAAGACGCTACGGGGAAGCACAGCAGGGTTTTGAGGAGGGTGAGAGGGGTAAATGGGAGGCCGATTGCATTACCCCGCAGACTGTTAACCCCCTATTCTCACCTACAGAAGGATACTTCCATGAGTCAGACAAGCCAGATCTGGGGCCCGGTCCAGTCCGTCTTCCGAACCCTGCGCATCACCTTAGACGAGGTCAGAGCAGCGCAAACCAGGTCAGCGCCCCGTGGGAGTCAGGTGAGCGTTACAATAGTTCACTCAGGGCCACATGTAAGGGACCCTGGTCTCTCCATGTATCTGACCCTGTTTCAGTGATCTGGGGTGCGATTGCCTGCAACCAGACCGTCTGGTCCTGATGAGTCCACTCACTTCTCACAAATAGCTTATGTAAGAAGTGCTCTCTGGCTATTTTCATATCTACCAAGGTCGTCATTCTGGAATTTGAGTTCCTTCCTGACTTACAGAAGTTTGTATTTTATTTTTGCAAAACAGACCATTTCCTTAGAGCGTTCCTTTGAGGAGTGCTTTACAGCGTAACACAGCGTGGTGATCCGACCGGATATGTGTATCTGGTCAGCTGGCACACTGTATTAATCTGCACAAGTGATAGATCTAATCCCAGACGTCCGGCTCGAGCCCCCAATTTGTAAGAGGATTCAATTCAACACTACAGCTAAGTCAATCCCTAGTCTGGGATACTGAATGGAAACCCTTATTGATATATCTTTATGTCCAGTTCATGAGTTCTGGATGACTACCCCTATATAACACCCCTCTCTTGGAATCCCCCTGACCCCACTGAGCCAAGAAGTAGTTCTGTTTTGCAAGTTTAAAAGGTTTATTTGAGAAAAATTAAACAATATATATATATATATATATATATATATATATATATATATATATATATATATATATATATATATCACACTTTTATGATAAATTAATAATTAATATCACACTTCAGAACATGAGCAGTTAACAACAATGGGTAATGTTCTACTAACAAACTGATTGGGTTACTCAGAAGTAGTATAAAGGATAAGGTAGCACACTTGGGAATAGGAACAGAAGAATAAGGTGGTAGATAATGCTTTATCTAGTTTCAGATGGATGCAATGTTGAGTGAAAATGCAATACAGAAAATACTCAATATGATTTCAACAAAACAATGTAATCACTTTTCTCTGGCAATCCACTCCCCCCCCTTATGCAATGTAAGGAAATGAAGAGGAGAGCACACAGTTCTTAGAAATGCAATCAAATGTAATTCAGTTCACCCCAGCAAGCTTAGACTACAGAAATTTGAAACACAGGCCCAAAATGCTTTTATATGTGCTGGCAATGAAGTGAGGAATATGCTGAAAATGGTTTTAATTCCCTTCAGGAGGTTCAGGGTGAGTGGTATCTAGTTAATATGAGTTCAGGCTCACTCTAGCAATGATTCAGGGATGGTTCTTAAGAGGCAAACGAAATTTAGCAGTTCAGGCAAAAGCAGCTATCTTTTTACAAGTAAAGAAATCGGGCCAAATCGCAAATCGCAGCAAAATTTGTGAATGCGTGAATCGTGATCGCGGAGAAAGTATAAGGAGTAGGAAGTCGGTTCCCGGTTCTAGGCTTGTTGGAAAGGTAAGATTGATTCTAAGCTTTCAGAGGAAAGTTAAACCAAGTTTCTAGCACAAACGGTTACGGAGTTATGAACAATTTGGTGAAGGTTGTTTTTCGGATTTGAAATTTTAAAAGTTCAAAGCGACAGGTTTCAGCTTTGCAGCTAGAAAATGACAGGTGACAGCTTTGCAAATGACAGGTGACAGTTAGGAGGCAGTTCTGGTTAGATTAAAATAGTTTGGATTAGATTATTTTAACTAAGAGATTGGTTCTGCACAGTTCTGCTAGGTACTCACAATATATTTTTGAAATAGGCCTCGCCACGGATCTGGTCAGGTTTTGGACTGGACTCCGGTTCTGGTCTCGGCACTTCACAGTGATCTGGGTCAGCTCTCTGGTTCTGCTAACAGCGGTCTGGGTCACTCTGGATCTCTGGCCTCTGGTTCTAGATACTGCTCTGCTTTCTCTGGGTACAGCACTGCTTCTGGATCTTTCTGGCGCAGGGTTTTAGGCCAGAATCAACAGCTGGGTCCGGCTGTGAATAGTCTGCAAATGATTTTTGGGCCTGCTGACAAATACTTTTGCTTGCAGTGGGCCTTCTTGGTTCAAAGTTCTGTAGTCTCTGTTTAGCTTGGAAGTCTAAGTGTAGGATCTCTGGATGTGAAGTCGTCGGTCAGCATGCTCCGCAGCAAATGGAATTGAATGTCTCTACCTGTCCCAGCAGTCTCTTTTTATGTGTTTTGAAAGTGGGTGTGTGCCTGGGCCTAGCTAAGCCTGCCCCTTTCTACTTGTCATTGGCCCAATTCTCCCCTCTCCCATGATTAGGGGAAGGAAATGTGAGTCAGAGTGATGCTGTAGGTTTTATGGGTCAGAGGATCCTCCCCTGGTCAGTTTGCCCACAAATCTATATTTGATCAAAATACACATTTCTCAAATACATAGTGGTTTGTCATTGCATGTACAAATTACCTATCACATGAGGTAGTCTCTGTCCCAAATGTGCTCTTCCTGAGGGCTTGCATTCAAAAATGGCAACTTATTTTCGATTTTAGTGGGTTATGCAACCTTGGTTCTTCATTAAAAGTTATACACATATACACAGGCTGTCCATACCTACTGCAGTAAATTCCCATATCTCTAGCTTAAACACAGAGTATGTGGTGTCAATAAATAGCGGGGATTTGCCCCAGAACATCACACAAATTGGAGTTTGGGCTTGAATCGAAGGTACATTTTTTAAAGTAAGGCTCTCAAAGTTATACATTCCTGTCATTTGATTACAAAGAGTTATCAGTATTTTTATAAACTGTATTTTTTGCTTTCAATTCAGTTCTCAGAGTGTTGGAGTCCACCTCCAAGTCTTGGGTGGGTCAGTGATCACATATGTCTTCTGCTGGGAGCTCTTTGTCTACAGTCAACAGTCAACAGCAGCATATTCTATTCAAGTGCAAGAGCCTATTGTGTGGTCTCCAGGAGGCTGCCAGCCAGTCTGCCTTCTATCAATCAAGAGGTCATGTGAGATTCTGACTCCTGGTGTGAATCTCTGGAGGTGAGAGGTTTCCCAGCCTTTGGCCTGTTAATTAAATTAGATTGTCTTCTGGGAACAGCATATGGTTAAGATTTTAATTAAAATGCGGCCTTTGAAGTCAGCTGAGTCAAATTCCTTTGTCAGCAACTGCACTCAGTTCTCCTGTCAGAGTTTAGACCGCTAGCGCCGCCTTGAGGATTGTGTTGGTACTGCATCCATTTTTGGGATCTTTCTTGGATTAATGCATTCCAAACAGGAATGGTTCTTACATGGTAGTAAATAATCCTTGCTTAACATTGTTTTGATGGGGCTGCTTACAGTAAAATGGTTATGTGGAACCCCACAAAAGGGTTGAATCTTTAAAGTGGTCCGATGAGCCACGATTTCAGAAACTTTTTGACATCAGTAACAGTGGATTTTGTTATCAAAGATCTTTCTTTACACTGGTGGGTGGCAAGTTAGGTAACCATTTTGGTGTGCGCACAAACTGCGTGGTTCTCCTGGATTCTGGCGCACATGTGGGCTTTTTGGTAATCTTGGAATTTCTAAGCCCACAGCACCAAATGTTGCAGCATGATAGCTCAAACGTGGGTCAGGACACCCAACAGATGTCCCTTAGCTGGTCCCGTCCTTAACACCTGGTCAGACCAGGCCTTAAGGAAGGGACCTGCTAAGGGACCTCGCAATATGGAGGTAAGGGATTACCGGCACCGGCACCCTTACCGGTGCTGGTAATCCCTTACCTCATACCGCGTAATGAGACCCTGTGTCTTAATGACGACAAGACTGAGTTAATAATCGTGGGTAATCAGGCTCGATTGAATAAACTGGATACCAGGTATTCCTCTTTCGAAATTGACAGCAACACGATCAAAGTATCCAAAGAGATTAAAACATTGGGGGTCTACATTGATTCAACACTATGGGCCATGGTGCTATTAGTAGTCGGACTTCTTAGAGACGTCCGTGAAGTGAGGAGAGAAGGAGACAGTGAAGTCGAAGATGACACCAAGGTTTTTTGCCTCGCAGGAAGGTGCAGGTAGATGGCCCAAGGAGGGCATGCAACGTGAAGGAGGGAAAGAGGGAGCAGAGTTTCCAATGAGAAGGATCTCAATATTACTGGCATTCATGCAGAGATCATTAGAGTCACACCATTCCTGAATCACGAATAGACAATCAGAGAGAGGACAGGAGGCAGAGGGGAATGTAAGGAACTCATGGTGGCAACAGACAGACACAAGTGATAACAGTTCAAGGTTGTTTAATAAACTGTATGACTGGGTGAGAAAAAGTCCTAATCTAAAGCTTAGATGGGATCAAGCAACACCCATCAAATAATAATAATAAGGCAGTCCTAGTGGCGCCTTTTCAAATAAAAAGGGCCTATACTAAAAAAAAGAACTATTGCCAATATTTACCATTGCATTACAAAAAGAGTGTGGGATAATGTTCACCAGAAAAGAAAGTAGTGTTCACAAAATGATAAGTCAGGATGGTGTGGCTGGGGTCTCCCTTCCCCATGTTTTAAGCATGGGACAAGGTGGGACCTCTGAGCACAGCACACTCCTGGGCCTCTCCAGCACAAGGTTCACTCTTCCATTCACCAATGTCAGGACCTTCAGGGACCAAGTCTCTAGTGCCAAAGTCTCTTGCCTTAGAAGGCCCGCTGGACCACAATAACAAAAAAAGAAAAGTTCCTTCAGTGATCTTGCACCATGGGCAATTGTTCTTCACCACTTGGATCTCCCTCTGTTGGGCTCAAATCCTTCTTGCAACTTGGGCCTCCCTCTGTTGGGTCCACTACGGCCTTTCACTCTTAACACACTACGGCCTTTCACTCTTAACACAATCTTCTCAGATGTATCAGACCTCACCCTAATTTGTATACAAATTTCACAGTTCACTTTATTTTATCACATTCAGGATTTACTTTCTTAGCTCTTCCCTAGGCTTCCCTGTCGGATTCACTTTAGCCATCGTTAACACAGTTCATGAGTTGCTAAACACAGTTCATCTTTTACTTCATATTTTCAAAAAGCGTGGTTTTCGATATCCCTAGCTTTCTCTTGGCATTGGGCCGTCGAGTTCATACTAATTCACAACCTTTTCTTGGAAAGCAGGGTTTTCCTTTTCCCTTAGCTTTTCTTTTGCGTCTGTCCATCGGGTTCACATTCGCCTCAGGCTCACGTACAGTATTTTCTCTGCAAGCAAGAGGGTTTCCCTTCCTCTAGCTTTTCTCTTGTCGATGGGTCGGAGAGTTTCGATTGTACAAAGGGTTTTTTGTGACCTTTGTAGGACCCCCCTGACCCTCATGCCACCCTCTCCTAGAGCCTTCTGGGACTTGTAGTTTTACCAGAAAACAAATGGGCCAGCCAGAGTCCTTCGAATGCGCACTCCGGCAGTGCCTGATCACTTTGCATCTGGCCCATCTCTGGGCTTTTCAAAAGTTCAAAACACACAAGGTCTTTTTTCATATATAATGTTGCCACTTTCAACCTTGGGCTCAGCACAGTTCAGTTTGCTATCAGCTTTCTCTGACTCAATGGTTGTCTTGAACCCTCTGGTCTGTTTCACCTCTGGAGTCAAGGATGGTACCACGGTGGCCAGCATGCCTCCCCGCCTGTGTTTATAGTATGGGAGTTCCAATGCACCATTGACAACTGTCACACCAAATGCCAGCTGTACTTCCCGGTCTTACAATTCCTTTATTGGAGGGTTTGCAATTCTGAATTGAAAAGGGCAAGGACAACTCCCTCCTCGTCGTCCTTTCAGGTCTCGCTGCTTTCCTCCTCCTCTTGAACTACCGGACTGGAATAGCTGTCCCCTTGTGCGTTTGGCCATGCTCCTTGTGTGCACTTTGTGCTCTGAATTTTATCCCCGTGGGGAAGGTAAAGGGCCATCAGGTGGGTGTATTACTGGTCTATTGCCTGACTCTGCCTGATACTGGTGTTGAGACATGTCAGGTAAGCGGGTCTGGTGTTAGTCCATTGTCTTTCTCTGTGTAAGAAAGTGTTTGTGTCAGAAAGGGGGGGTTAGGGGGTAGAGCTTCTCCATGTCCTATGGGGTAGGAAAGGGTGTTACAGGGAATGAGGTAACACGTCTCGCCTGTCGGTGTTCCACTTCCACTCCACGAAGACCCCCATCCAGGTAATCCTCCCCCACTGGTCCACCCTCAGGAACTGTATCCAATAGTGGTGGCTATGTCCCGGTCACCTGGATGACAGCTCTCCAGGGACTAGGGGGTGAGACACCTTCAGGTTTTTCACAGGTGCCTGAAGGAGAGCGGAGTGTCATCTGCATAACACTGAAAGTTAGGAGAGAAGGTAGAGATAAGATGGGCCTGAGGTGCCAAGTAAAGTTTGAAGAGCCATGGTGAGAGGTTAGAGCGCTGGGGAACACCACATGTGGAGAAAGGGGTGGTGCAGAGAAAGGACCCAAGTTGGACCTGGGAGGGTCAATTGGTTAGGGAGGAGGTCAACCAGGCTAGGGCCTGATCGTGACGCCTAGGTTGTAAAAGAGACAAACGATCAAGATGGCGTGGTTGCCAGTGTCGAAAGCAGAGGAAAGATGCAGGAGGGTGAGCACAGAAGCAAGGCTAGAGTCGAGATTTGGGAGCAGGTCTTCACAGGTGTTCAGGAGAAAGGCTAGAGTCGAGATTTGAGAGCAGGTCTTCACAGGTGTTCAGGAGAGCAGTTCCTGTGCTTCTGGCTGCTCTAATGCCAGACTGATGGTCATGAAGTAAACCAACAGATTCATTATGGAGTGTTATCTGGGAGATGGCCAGCATTTCCAGGAGTTTGCCCAGGAATCTCCAAGATGGGCAAAGTCAAATACTTGGTTGACATGGGTACACCTAGGGCAGCCCTTCAGGTCTTCCATGTCAACTGGCTCAAACCTTACGACTGAAGAGGGAATGTTGCATGACTCCAACTAGATTCAGGGCAAGAGGAGGATGAAAATGAACCCCTTCTTGAATTCATGCATATCAACCCCCAGGATGACTTAGTGGAGGAAGGGAGTCTCTCTATATATCTGATACTAGAGCAGCAGAGGGCCTGCAGAGCTTTGCTCCAGTAGAATGCCCCGATGTTTTCACTGACACCAGGCCTCACCCCATGGTGCAGGCATGATATAGACTCTGGCGAGAGTGTACCTGTTAAGAGCAGGTGCTACAGGATGTCAGACAGAGTAAAGAACCACTTCCAGGAAGAGGAAGCCAAGATATTGGACTTGGGTGTACCCTCAACTAGTCTATAGACCAGACCAGTGGCCCTTGTGCCCAAGGCCAGTTCCCAGACAGGTACTAAAGATTGGCGGTTCTGTGTGGACAACAGAGGGGTCAATGCAGTCACCAAGACTGATGCCCAGGGCTTATGAGCTCATGGACAAGATAGGTGCTGCCTGGTTTGTAAGCACCTTTGTCCTCACCTCACACTATTGTCAAAAAGCTCTGACTGATCAGGCCAAGAAGAAAATGGCTTTCTCTACATCAATGGGCTCTATCAGTTTAGGATCATGCCTTTCGGGTTGAAGAATGCCCCTGCTACCTTCCAAAGGTTGGTTAATCATGCTCTCTTTGTTCTGGAGGCTTTCTGTGTGGTATACCTAGATGACTTTGCTGTATACAGTTCCACTTGGGAAGAGCATTCAACACACTTGGACAAGGTATTGCAGGTTGTTAAGAGGGCCAACCTCACTATCAAGGTCACCAAGTGCCAGAAAGCCCAGGGGAAGGTCACTTACCTTGGTCATGAGTTAGGAGGGGGCCAAATCCTACCTCTGCCAAGCAAGGTACAAGCTGTACAGGACTGGGTGATCCCCACTATTGAAACGCACATGAGAGCTTTTTTGTGCCTCACGGGGTACTACAGAAACGTCATGGCAGACTATGGCACCATAGCTGCCCCTCAGTCAGCTCTAACATCACCCAAGCAGCCAAAGAACGTTCCAAAATATGAAGACTGTCAGAGGGCCTTTGATGGCGTGAAGGAAAGTCTGTGTAGGGCATCTGTGTTGTGTGCCCCTGACTACAGTGAAATTTGAATTTTTTATCATTTGTGCTCGTTTTGATTCCGCACTTCCTGTTTTGCTGCAAACCGTTGCCCGCCTACCAACCTGGGGCGGGGTGCACTTGGAGACAGTGGAGTCTCCACATCAACTGCCGATTTGCCTGGTGGCCCGAGTGCGAATTGCAAGATGGCCACCGCTTGCCCAGCAACCTAGAAGGACCTTCTGAGTTCTCCTCTTCCCACCTGCTTGTCTGCTGATTGGGTGGGAGATGACACAAATTGGCCTATTGGCGACCAGCAGGCTTTAGCCGGCCCCTGCTGTTAAGGGACACTTTCTAAGGCCCTGTCTGTTCCCCTGTCCGTTGCCTGGCCGGATCTGAGGGTCCTCTCCTACACCCTCCCTCCCATGTGCACATGGAGGCAGAGGAAAACTTGATGTTCTCTGTGCACACTGTAAGTAATGGACCACTTATCATTTCTCTGAAAGTCGGTTCCTTTAACTAACCTCATTGGGCCTCATTACGAATGTGGCGGTACAGTGACAACAGCACCGGTTGTGCTCCCGGCACCGTTGTTACTATACCGCCACATTACGAGTTCAGCTCGCGGATGCCGCTCTGCACAACTAGTCAGACCAGGTGACCAGTTGTGCAGAGAAGGCACTCGTGAGCAGAACTCGTGATTGCACCGGCACCGTTATCAACAGTGCCGGTGCAACCATGCTCCCTACCCCCATTCTGCCCTATAGGGCAGAATGGGGATCTGGGGCCCGCCCACACTGGCACCGGCAAATGGGCAATTACCGGCCCATTCAACTCGTAATGGGCCAGTTATGGCCCATTTGCGGGTGCCAGTGCTGGTAATGAGGCCAATTGATCCTTTACTTCACACCTGGGACTGTTCGCCCCCTCTCACTTCACCTCATCTGGACTCTGACTAATCTAGCTTTGCGCATTTGCTGAATGTATTTCACCTGTTCTGCTGAAAACCAAATTTAGCCTTGTCCATTTACTGAATTGTGTTTCACCTTGCCCTGAAGAAATTAATTGGGGGTCATTACAAGTTTGGAGGCAGCCATGGTGCTATTAGCACCATGGCTGCCTCGAAAGTCGTGTCTGGGTCCGAGTTCTTTGAATGGGGACTTACCGGGTCATTCCAACCTTGGAGGACGCTGTAAATCCTCATTCAAAAAACCCTTCCCCATTCCCATTCGAGCCCCCATCGGGCTCAATGGAAATGGGGTGGGAGCTAATAACGGGCCAGTAAATTACGGACCCGTTATTAGCTCCCTGGTCCCTTAGCGGCTCCCGCTAAGGGCGGCTGGTTTTACCAGCTGGCCTTAGTGGGACCCACTAAGGGACCTCGGAATGCGGCGGTAAGGGGTTAACGGCAACGGCATCCTTACCGGCGCCATTAACCCCTCACCGCCAGCCTCGTAATGAGGCCCATAGTTAGCTTTGCGCAGATGCTTCATGTATTTCACCTGTTCTGCTGAAAACCAAACTTAGCCTCCGCCAGTTACTGAATGTGTTTCACCTTGCCCTGCAGAAATTCGTAGCTATTTTTGTGCAGATGCTGCATGTATTTCACCTGTTCTGCTGAAAACTGAATTTAGCATTGCCCAGTTACTGAATGTGTTTCACCTTGCCCTGCAGAAATTCGTAGTTAGCTTTACGAGATGCTGCATGTATTTCACCTTTCTTGCTGAAAACCAAGTTTAGCCTTGCCCAGTTGATGCATGTATTTCACCTGTTTTGCTGAAAACCGAATTTAGCCTTGCCCAGTTACTGAATGTGTTTCATCTTGCCCTGCAGAAATCTGTAGTTAGCTTTGCGCGCAGATGTTTCATGTATTTCACCTTTTCTGCTGAAAACCGCATTTAGTTGTGCCTTCGGCATTGCTTGTGTTTTTCACTAGCTAGTGCGCTTCCCTCTGTCTCCCCCCTCCCTTGTGCAACCCACCACTCCCTATCCCTACCTACAAGTGCATCAGTGCTTCAACCTGGAAAGTGAACCCCCTCAAATTTCAGAAAACCATGTCGCTACCTATCTCTCCTATCATCTTCGACTGCTTCACTATCTCCTATCCTTCTCCTATCACTAAATCTGTCTGCAAGAAACTTAAGAAGGACATATTGGGCTCCAACTCAGGCCTTCCTATTGCAGACACATATGTCACGGCTTACGCCAGAAGATTTAACTGACATCCTCTTCTTTGTTAACTCACCTGATCTATGGACTCACTAGATGGTCGGCTTTCTCTCTCCTATCGCCTCTTCTCCCATCAATGGTGGCACTCGCTGGGAGGTTCTCCTTGGTATCTTTGTCATTTCCAGAGACATCAGTAATGTTTATCTCAATGGAACCATCATGGTTCCGGTCCTCAACCCAACCTTCTTCTCTTCGACAGGCTCCTACCTCGCCTCTCTAACCTCAACACTCCCTCTGCCAAGGCTCCCTTGCCCTCTGTGCCTTCCGCCTCCTCGGTACAGGCGCCCCTGCCCTGCCGTACTGCCCTGACTCCCTTGTCTGCCTTGGCTCCTTCGCCATCCTCCACTATCCCCCTGTCCCTCTTGCCACCCTCTGGGAGACAACTGTCCCCCGTGCACCCCCGAGGAAGACCCTCAAAGTTGGCAAGCTGCTCCACATTGCAACTCTCAACACTCGCTCTGCTGTGAAACACTAGTCTGACATCTGCAACCTCCTCAAACTCATGGAGCTTGATGTGTTCGCCATCTCTGAGACCTGGTTCAAGTATACCCCCATCACAAGCTTTGACACACTACTCCCTGAAGGCTACTAAATCACATCCCTGCCAAGGCCTAAGAATACAGGTGGGAGAGTGGTGCTTATCTTCCCAGAATGGATACCTGTGTCCATCATCCCTAACTAGACCTACTCCTCCTTCGAGGGCCTAGTTTGTAGACTCTCACTATCCCCCAAATCTTCTATCATTATGGCCACCTTCTATCGGCTACCAGGTCAGTACACACTCTTCCTCTCTGGATGGGCTGACCTGGCCTCCTCTCTACTCTACTACTCTTTTCAACTCCTCCTGATGGGTGATCTTAACATCCATCTGGACTCTCATGACTCCTCAGGTCCTTTCAGCAACATTTGCGACTCCCTTGCCCTCACTACCCTACCCTCTGGCCCTACACCTTGGATGTTCTCATCTCTACTGACATCCCTCTCTCTATCCCTCTCACTACCTCCCTTTCTTGGACTGACCACTCTCTTCTTTCAACACACCTGAAGCTCTCCTCTCCTCTTACAACAATACATCTGGCACAGCCACTAGGCTTCAAAGTCACCAGACCAATGAAAAAATTGACAGTGACATTTTCCTATTGTCAAGCCCCTTCTCCATTGGTTGTCCCACCTCTGAGTGTCTCATGGTGTGCTTTCATTCTTGACCAATCCCCTGTGAGGAGCAAACTGTGTGGCATTTAGGAATTGAATACATCATCCGTTTCCCATTCGACCAGAACAAAGCATCCCCTTATGGTTCTCAGCCTTGTAACTGTACAACTAACAGTTCATTTTGAGACGTCTTCTTGCACACATTTCACCTCTTTCCCTCTCCCGTGGGAATCAGTGACTTCCTAGCGAACACTACTCAACACCGCTTGTTGGGGAATATTTTCTTCAGTCTGTGTGCTTTAATTTACTTGGATATTCTGGACTGCATTGATGGTGGTAGAAGTATTTCTTCCCCCTCCTCCTCATGGCCCATTATTTGGTCCCCATACTCGCCCAGATACTTATTGCCCTTTGCTGTCAGTGTCCAAGTTCCTCCGTTCATTTGTCAACAAAGTCCCAAACTACCTGCCTGCAGTTCCATTCTAAGTGACCATGTTTTGCCAGGGAGCAGAGTTTGTTCACATCCCGATCTGCTCTTTCTGACCCCCACTCATCATTACCGTATTCTCACTGACCTGTGCCCTTCGTCTGGTTAAACTTCAACTCTGAGTTGCAACAGTTATTGGTATTGATGTCCCACTGTCGAGGCCTGAGAACTCTCTGGGCCTCATTACGAGTTTGGAGGCAGCCATGGTGCTATTAGCACCATGGCTGCCTCCAAACCGGGCTCCATTACCGGGTTCCTGTAATGGGGACTTACTGGGTCATTCCGACATAGGAGGACCTGGTAATTCCTCCTTGCAGGAACCATTCCCCATTCCCATTTGAGCCCCCATAGGGCTCAATAGGAATGGGGAGGGAGGTAACAACGGGCACATTACAAGTGCCCCGTTATTACCTCCCTCTTCCCCTCGCGGGACCCGGAAAAGACGTTTGGTTTTACCAGACGTCTGATCCGGGTCCCGCAAAGGGAACCTCGTAATCGGCGCTCCCGTAATGAAGGGGGCCGGTCCCGTACCGGCCCCCTTCATTACGGGAGTGCCAGGGTTATAATGAGGTCCTCTGTGCCACTAATCAATCCCTATGCGGCTGTTCACCCTACCTCCAAGAACACTGGCCTTGCCCGTGCACCATCTAACATGAACATGAACAAAGTTTATTTTACTGCAGGGAATAATTCATGTGTCACTGTGGCCTAATAATCTCAAATCGCCCAGAAAACTGCTTCTACGATGGGGCCAATTTCATGAATGTGTGCAGTCGAGGTTATATACAGTCAATAGGCTGTTAAACATATTTGTACTGTGCTTTATAGCTACTCCTTGTGACATTATAAAAAAAGTTTTTTCCAATTATTTGTGGTGCCCCTTGCACCTTTCTCTGCCTATGATTGTGTTTCAAACCTAATGCACTACTGCACACTGTTTACCTACTGCATTATGTCAAATGATCTATATGCTCAGTGTGAGTTCTACTGAATGCTGCTGCCCTACATTTCTCATGGAATGCTGGAAGAAATATATCTATCCCCCATGCTACTTACACAGAATAGGGGAGGTACACTGTGACTAAGGCCACTGGCACTCTAAACGGCCCATAGTCCATTCTATAGGGATTTACTTAATGTATACTTTCATCTCCGGGGCGTTGGAACTGCATCTCAACAACTCACACGTTTGCCTAAACCCTCTGTGAAGTACTGCTTCTGATGTCTTTACACTCCTTTTGAACTTTTTTCATCTTGGCCCTCAAATGATATTACAAGTGAGTGCAAATAGTCAGGGGTAATACCGTTTTCCTACGCTCTTTTTCTTGGTCATGGCCTGTTGGAACTGTGGTTATGTACAAGCAATTTGTGATGACTTGGGAGGCATCTTAGGCTATGCAATGTGCCCCCCAAGTCCCTTGATGGGCCTGCTGGGTTTGCCTACCAGCTATGCCCTGTGTCCAGCTTACTCAGTTAATTATCACCAGTAATTTCCAAGGAACCCTCAAGCCACATAAAGTGCTTATTGGGCATGGCCTTAGGCCATTGCAAGTATCTCATGTGTGTGGGGAAGGGCCTACTGACATGGTCCGGGCACAGTAAGCCACCCAAAGAGACAACTGGTCATGGTCTCTGGCCATGCCAATTAGCCACTTATCCTTGGTCGTGCCCTGCAGCCTTGCCTCGGACACACCCAAACCACAAAATGAGCATACCAACCATACCTTGTGGCAAGTTTGCCTGGAGAACGGCATTCAACCATGCCAGGGTACCACTAAGACACGTTATGTGCATATTTTGCACAGGGTGAGGCCGTTTCCAGTTGCCAGCTTTCCTGAGGCATGGCCTTCAGCCATTTCCTTGGCACCCAAAAGCAACCCAATGATGCTTCTGGCTATTGTCTGCGGTTGGACCAGTAGTTTGCAGATCCTACCCATTTGCCTGCAAAAAAATGTTTTTTCACATTCTCTGGGCAAATAACACCCTTCTGTGACAAGTGATCCTTGCTTTAGCTCAGGGTTGGCACAGCAGGCTGCAATACGTAACCTTTAAATACAAATGCTGCATGAAGTCTGCAGGACAAAATAACAGCAACTTGAAAGGGTATCTTCTCGGCCCCAAAACAATGACTTTGGGCCACAGCAGGGGTTGGGCCGAGCAGTTAAATTTCAGCATTAATGCTATTACCGCTGCTTTACCACTTTGTCCAATCCCGAGTTTGGAGGAAACTCAGAGGATTCACCCCCTTCTCTGAAATGGAGGTGAACGCGCCGGCATTCTGTCCCTTTTTGCTGCAATTACCGCAGCGCAATTACCACTGCAGTAATTGCACCAAAAATGCCCCATTAAGTCCTATGGACTATAATAAAATGGGGACTTACACTACCACTGCATCTTGGGATACGGCACTAATATTGCCAGACCAAAATGAGGTCATGATAAATGTGTTGGGCGGTATTCCGGTGGATTTACCGCTGGAATACTGCCCAAACTTCTGATGAGGCCCATTGACTTTTATTAAACTAATCAATCTGCTTTCTTCCCCTTTACGAAAATGAGTCAGTCCTTGTCTGTGGACACAAATTGCCCAGCCGGTTTTCTTTAAGATAAAGAAAACCATAACATCTCTTTAACTAAAGTTGATTCACTGAATGATTATATGTTTTAATAATATATCCTATCATACTTACAATACCTACTAATCATAACTCTCTTCCATAGCTATTAGCCAATGTGCCAGGCACAGGGCCTTTGGACATCCACTAGGCTTACACAAACCACATGAGGGGCCCGCTGGGCATCGCCTTCCTAGTGGCCTCTGTGCACAAGGTGGGGATTTAACCAATTCCACAGGTGGCTTAACACACACAAAAAAAACACTGGGGCATAGCCACAAAGTTGCCAACGGCAGGCCTCTGGCGCCCCTGAGAAACACAATGCAGCCACTGTGCTTGTTGCTATTCTCACTGGTCAGTTTTCCTGGGATATTGCTTCCAGGCCCCCCAGGAGCACATGAGCCTTATGAATGACCCACTGACCATATCCTATGGACATGTCCTTGGCATCCATAAACCCACAATGTTGCCAAATAGAGCATTGCAAAACGTATAAAGGTAAGTTTCAGTGATACACATGAGGAATGCATCTAAATTGCTTGTAAAAAGGGTCTAGATATAACTATAACACATATAAATGATGAACATGTATTAACTATCAAAGGAGCACATTATCTAATTTAACAGTCTTCCGTAACAAAAATCACACCTTTGGTTTGGGACAACCTTAAACTCTTTCTCCAGCTTGCATGCTATGTTACTTGGACCACAGCAGCAAGGGCTGCAGAGGATTTATGCAGCGACCATGGACATATATAAATAGTACCTATGTTCCAGAAATGTTCTTCATCATTTTCATTTTATGTGTTCTGCCCATTATGGTTAATGGAACTCTGCTCACGTTTTAAAATCAGATTACCAATAAATATGTTTTGTTAACAAACGTAATTGCTTCGTAACTAATTTGTTGCAAGGGCAATCGTTTTAACAAGGCAAAGCACCTCAAGACTATATTTAGTGCCATCAATCCTGTTGTATCTGTACTGATAGCGTTACTTGCTAATTGCTTGAATTGACATTTTATTGTACTGAAGCCTTTTTACATTGTGTATAGTATATTTTTAACAATTGTTGATCTCATCCAGATATAGCAAGACATTCTTGTTCCATCAGTTGTATTCGAAGGGGACCCAGATCTTCACAATCTTCTATTTTTGTGTACACGGGTTTATGTAGGAATACAATTACACAGGGAAGAAGGACACCCATAAGTTGGTAATCAGCAGAGGGCCATGTATGTGAACCATTCTGCCTTGTAAACTTGCAAGTTATCTCCCTTTGTTTCTCATCACCAACATTCATTTGACCCTACCACGTGCTACCAAGGGGCGAGCAGGACACACGAACCAACTCCACGGCGTAGAAAAGTGAAAGATAACATGAGTGAGTGTCATGCCTGTGACAGTCGTCGCGATCTCTGTCCATCTTTAATGTTGACGACTCCATCGGACATTGGTAGAGAGCTGTGGACAGCCATCTTAGGCAGCAGGCGAAAGGAAAGAAAAAAACGGACGCATGCATGTGTGACTCCTTAGGAAGCCGTCACGTTCTCTGTTCATCCTCTTCAAAGTCTGCAACTCCATCTGACTGTGACTAGCAGACACCCACTATGTGGTGATAATAATAAGCCTGCAAGGGAGGGAGCGATAAAAAAGAACATAAGCATATCTCACGCCTGCGACTGGCATCATGTTCTGGTATCCATATGTTATGAAGATAATGTTCAGTGCTACACAGACCAGGACAGACAGAAGCAGGCCAGCTTACTATCCTGGAAACACATGGAGCGAGGAAGTGAGCGAGAAAGAGGAAGACATTTTCCGTTTCTTAATGAGAATATGATTGCGAAAAGAACATACATTTTTAATAAAAATAAAATAAAGGAAAGGACAAAGGAGGGTGAGAGTGATAGCAAGAAAGAGAAAGAGAAAGGGAGAGTGAGAGGGAGAGCAAGCGAGAGAGAACATGAAGCGTGTACAAAAAATAGTAATTGCGTGCCTTGCATGCCGGGGAACACCAACCGTATCACCTGCACGCTGTTGAGTCCCCTGTATGGAAATGTCCACAATCACAAAACAGAGTGGTCAATGAAAGTGTAAAGACAGGCGAGATTGCCATTTTGTGGCTATCTATTTCTTTTACAGATGGGCGAAAAACTCATGCAGGTGTAAAAGCATGTGCCCTTTGATGTTGGAGGAGGAATGCAAGGCAGACATGTTAAGGCAGACATGTTAATTCTGTTTGTGCACTTTCTTTTCTACCTCCAAATGGCTCAAAAATGCCCTGGAGTGAAAATGTAAGGCATTCGTATCTAATACCTTGGTTTCCACCTTGCCTTTGCACGCCAGGGCTTACAAAACAAGCATTGGAAAAGCCAATCGTTTTAGCTTGTGCATACGTATTACGCTTTTGCCAGGCGCTGCTTAGTTACTCACACCATGCCTACACAAAAGCCAAAACGGTTGGCATTGCCAATGCTTGTTTAGTTATATTTACAATGCTGCTGTAAAAAAGGCCTCCTGCAACCCACAGGGTTCCCCTGAAAAGTGCTGAACTGCACCCATCTAAGTAATTTATATTTGGCAACTTGCAACACAACAACCTACTTGGACTACATGTAATTCATTTTTTTTAATGTTTCATTGGTTCAAATAACCTTTATCATCATAACTGACAAGATTAAAATAAGAAAAAAGTAAATGAACAGAAAACAAATTAGGTAAAATCACAATGTGGCAAATTGAACAGACATTTACTTAGGTATCTTGAGGATAACCAACATTGGAAGCTAACATATCACAACAGAAACAGCTGGAACTGGAATCCAAATAATCAAATAAATTGTAAAAAAAAAAAAAAAATACGAATTTTTCAGTAATCACCAAAACTGGCTACACAATATAAAACAGGCACAACACCATTTTAAAACATGTAAAACTGCACAACTTCAAGACCAAAACAAGCATTGGAAAAGCCAATCGTTTTAGCTTGTGCATATGTATTACGCTTTTGCCAGGCACTGCTATTAGAATCTTAGTTACTCACACCATGCCTACACAAAAGTCAAAATCAGACCCACACTTAGAAAATTGTGAAACAGTTGGAAATCAAGCAGGAAGGCCTGGGAATTCAGTGCTGTATAACCCCAAATCTGTGCAGAGCTCTCCCTAGATCTAGCGCTCAGTCTCTCTCTCCCTCTCCCTGGGAGGAAGCACGTTGTCTGGTGTATGTCTGATACAGCCACCCTCAGTGTTGCAGACAACAACCCAAGCAGACAAAAAAACTGATATTTTGATCGAGGCAGTAGGTGGAGAGTTGATGTTTTTTTATGGTAAAAATGAGAGCAGCAGCAAAGGCATTCCACGAGATGGGGCCAAGTCTGGTATTTGGAGACATACATTGTCATTGAGGGTGTCCTGCAGCAATGTTGCCATCACGTGGAGGGTGCACTGTCTGCACATGGAGAGGTGAGGGGGTTGTGCATAAGCTCTTGAGGGGGTGCTGGCGTTTCTGACAGACATTGGAAAGGATGAAAGGCCCTGGCTCCATGCTATAAATAGCGTTTATTTTTTATTTTATAGTTTGTGTTAATTATAGAAATCGATCATTGGTTTTAATTCGAACACGACCCTTTCCAGAAAAGGAAACACCTTTTGCGAGACAAAAAGGTGTGCATTCTTGGCAAAAGAAACTTTAAACAAAGGAAACCATTTCATTAAGTAACATTGTCAACTAGATCTTTTTAAAATGTTTAAACGTGTATTTCTAATGAGCAGTTTCAATATACATTGTAGCCAGGATAAGAATGTTATTCTAAACATATCCTAGCATAACCATATAAAGTATTTTCTAATTGGAGTTCATCATTCCAAGATCATCACTCCCGTACACTCCTATTTTAGTCTTTCCAAAAACACAACTGTAAACTTGCAGGGCGAGAGTTCAGCAAACACCAATGAGGGTTCCTCGCTGCTTTGCATATGAAAGATCATTTTAGCAAATTATAAATGACCACATATCTATATTTTAAAACATATATATATGTGATCTGTGTATACCTGCAACATTACAGTAAATACATAATGCACTGTACACAGTGGACAGATGCTCATTTCAATTTTTACAATATTCACTCTAACATTTAAGTATTTGTACTTCAGGATTTGGATGTGAGAAAGAAATAACTGTGACATCTGTCCCTCCACTGGGTTGTTGGGCTTTCCTGCTTCTCATTTCCCCAAGATACTATTTCCTCTTCCAGTTTCACATCACATGTACAGCCCCCAATGCACAGACATCCTTAGAATGACTTATCTAGAGAATTCTGCATGTAGGTGGCATTATTAAGTCAGGTGCTCTGTCGCTTGTCAACTCCAGCCTGGCCTCCCCATTTGGTAAATATCCCGATAAGCCTCTAGAGATAAACACTGGGTTTTCTTAAATCCCAGTTGAGGAATGAGTCAGAAGGCACATGGTTTTGTCCCTCTGTCAGTGCAGAGGTGTGCTTAACGTGTGTTCAAACATTTACAGCTTCCTGGCCTTTCACTATCACAGAAGTAAATGTCTCAACAGTCAGGTATTTAAAACAAGCCACAGATTAAAGTGGAAGCCCTAAGAGTGCAATGGAGTGTGAAAGCAGGAATGGTGTATCGTAAGCAGGAAAGGTGTGTCCTGCGACACACTCTGCACCCAGCGGTTTGCAGCATTGTCAGACTCGAAGGACCAAGACGTTCAGGGAAAGAGGGCAACATAAATGGCACTAATTGGACACAATACGGGATACATCCTTGCCTTATACAACTGCTGCCTCATACACACCAGGGATTGGGATACGTGTGAAACACGTATGACAAATTAATGTATTTATCCAGAAGCTGTAAGAAAGAGTGCCCTGAAACAAAACTGCCCAGAGAGGCAGGACTGAGCTCAACCCTAATTAGCATAAAGCCGCCTAACAGTTCTCCAAATCGCATGGCTTGCTGCACAACGCAGATAACGGCCTTGATTTACAAACATGATTTCAATGGGACTTTCGCATGTTAAAACAGCTTTGTAATACAGGCCCAGCATGTTTACTATAAAGGGATCATCCGCTTCACTGTCACCAACTCAGGAAGGCTTCCTAAAGAATCTGGATCTGCTGCAGCACTTTTGCAAAGCATGGGCCCTGCAGGTCAAACTGTAGCAAAAAACAATGACAATGAATTGAAAATGTTCTGCATTTCACACATGAAAAGAGATCGTAATCCTCTGGGGGCTGTAAGCTCAATGGCGAGGCCCTGCATGAATTAAACCCCCGATAAAACTTCTGCAAGTCATATTTGAGGGGACAACCACTGGTCGCTAAGCAGATGTAAGCCACGAGAGAAGCTGCTTCAATCACGACAATCTTGATACATGTATCGCAGGGAAGGCATTGAACTGATAGTATGTCTCTTGAGTAACCAATGTAGAGATTTGTGCATTTCGTTTTTATTGCTAAATTGTTTTTAGCCAAAAATGTGTTTCTTTTTAAATGAATGCAAACATCCGTTTTTAGTTTTAACTCAAGTGCCACCTATTGTGCAAACTAATGGACAGTGGTCAGAGTCTGGGAATCGACCATGGATCATTGGCGGGACCCAGTGTCGTTGCGGCATGCCTGGTCCTCGGGGAGGGGCAAGGGACGGTTGCTGCAAGAGGAGAGCAAGATGGCTTAGCACCACAGCACGCCCTGTGCTTGAAACAAAGAAAAGTGCATTTCACCTAAAGCGCCCAGACGAGGAGTCTGTGGCTGTCTAGGAGGCATGGTGGGAGTGCAGCATAGGGAGCATGCAGAGAACAGGGGTAGGGGCACACAGCACAGGTAGCGGGCAGGTAGGCGCACAACAAGCAGCATGCAGATGACAGGGATGCAGGTACAGAGCACAGGCAGAATGAAGAGAGCACAACATTGGACTGGGCCTCTTCAATCTGACCATTTGATGCACCTAGAAGCCGTGGGAAGTGCATACATTCCTGGAAATAGATATGTGCAGCACTGCACAGAGTAGATATAGGCCCTGCATAACTAGTATCAAAGCAGAACAACACAACAGAGCTGTCGTGGGGAGGGAGATACTGTAAATCAATGATCCGTGTGAAGCATAATAGATTCAAACTTGATTTGCCCAAGATGCACAAGAGTAAACATAAAAAAGCCAAAGTTACCACTTCTCAGATACTGATGGATACACACACATGGCTCGGGCCAGATAAACAAAATTGTAATTTCTTCACAATTCCATCCTCATGCACAGCACGGTGACAGTGAGTGCACGCAAGATGTAACAAAATAAAAAAAAAACATCCTTACCTCTCATCAAATGCTCAAAGATAATGTTTGCCATGGATAAAAAACACAGACTGGAGAACCAATCGCATTACTAACTGCACATCCAATCAGGTTGTGTTTACATCACGACACTTGAACACCACCCACAAAGCCGCACATGGAGAATTTGAAAGCCATTTTACAAAACACGTATCTTTGACAGTAAGTAATTTTTTTAAATCCAAATACTTAAAAATATGTAACAAAACTTACTTAAAAGATGCAGTAAATATTTTTAAAAGCATCAATCAAGTCAAATACATTTTTAATAACAGCTGCAATTTTGGAAGTACAAATGGCTGACAAATTCACCACACAATACGAATCCAGGTAAAGATTGCAAAAAGGGGTGTGGTTTGAGGGAAGATGGGTGGGAATGGGAGAAATATCATATAGATTTGACTTAGAAATGGGCGTTAAATGGGTGGGACACATTGCCAAACTACACAAATCCATCCTCATATGTCATCAGCATTGAAAAGTATTACAGACTCTCATTCAAAGCCCCTATTTCAAGCTCTTATGTTAAAGCTCTTGTTTTAATGACAATAGTTTTGGCTTAAAGGTAGCGCTTTCAGTGCCACCTTATAGTTAAAACTAATGAGACACACAAAATTGAGAGTGTTCTCTCACCTTACTATATGCTTTTTTCACCTTTAAGATCCATGTGCTGCTGCTCAATATCATACACATTACCCACATCTTCCGTCCCTCTGATGCTGACAGTAGTCAGCGTCAGAGAGAAGGAATGAGTTGGGAACCCACTGGACTTGGAGTTGGTGACATGTCACAATGTAATGCAGTAGTATTTCCATTGCAAGTATTCTGATTGACAGAGTATTAGTCCGCAGTCAGCACTCTGAGCAAATAAACCATCTTACTTTTTGAATATCTGCTGTCATTGTCCCCACACTCTTCTGCACCACATCCAGCTCTGTCTTCTACTAATCCCTAACCACCAACTAGGTCTGTGCACTACCATCTTTGACACTGTCATCATCTCTTCCTTCCTCTTCACTCCAGAGTCCACCTTCATCTGTGCAGCTCCTAACTTCTCTGTCATGCTGAACTGCTTCAACATCGCTGTCACCGTTACTGTTCCTGTGACCATCAGCTTCTTTGTCCTCCTTCTTGGGATGTTATAGCACATTGCTTCCACAAATACCCTTACCAATGCTGATAAATGAAAATAATAAGGTGCAGTTGAAATGGGTGATGGAAAACAAAAGAAGTCCAGATGTAGTGTTAGAGGTGATTGTTTTAAAGGGATCCTCATCTGAGGTGGTGATGATGGGAGGGGTACACTATAATTTCCTTCCCTCAATGGCTGAGTAATCAACTTCATAGTTGTGGTGCATGGTGTGTCTTCTTATTTTCATATGGCAACAGTGTTTGTTGTGGATTCTTGTTCTCCGGATTGAATTTTACTCCTTTGCTGGCCTCTATCAACATTGTTCTGACATTGCTCGTCATGTTGCCAGGAGGCATTGTTGAAAGGCATGGCAATGCTTCTTTTGTTGCTGGAATTTAACTCTCCTTTAATTTCTTACGCACAAGAATGAAGATATTAAGAACACGTCACAGCTCAAGTTACCTGTGTTAACAATGTAAACGTTCAGATAAAAATGGAAGTTGAAGCACATGCATTCAGGGGGAAAGAAAGATTGCAAAAGAATGATAGAATTACACATTAAAAACAAACAAAACAAACACAAAGGACATGTTATCATTAAATAGAACTCACAAAGCCACTGACAAGCCAGCAGGAGATACAAAAGGGAAGGAGGTAAGTTGTGAATGTGATATTGGACGGAAGATGGAAGAGCTGAAATCTGAATAGAAAGAACAGAAGAACACTGGTTTGTTTTTAACATTCCTGTCTCCAGTATGGTCAGTTGAACTTTCAGATTTTGCAGATAAGAGCATCACAAGGGAATACATTGAATACACACATTACAGATATTGAATTATTTTTGATTTTTTGTGCAGGTGTAATCACCTCAAAACAACACCTAAGGCCAAGGTGTATGGAAACACCACCTTTCAATCTCTTATATAAATACAACAGACAAGCCTGTTTTATGCACGTTGTTCAGCTCCATGTGATTTACTGAATTATTGGCAATCAGGGCTGTACTATATTTGTGTGTCCTGTAAACACCATCAAGATATTTCTCGGCTTATTCACACTGATAATGAATCCTTGCATGTATTGTAGTTGTCATTTATATAACGCCTTTTCCCATTTATTTGACCTCAACACACTTTGTGGTAGGAACACCCTTGGGGACCAAAGTCCAGGAATGGGAAAAGTCTCAGAAAAGGCTTAATGTGCATGTATGCATTAGGCCAAGATCAGGAATGATGTGGGCTGACTAAGCTCTAGTAAGCAACCTGCGAGGTCTGGCAGGTGGACGGGTGCTGAGGGAGGTCATAACAGAGCGCTAGTGCAAGAGACTAGATGTGTGCCCAGTTAGACCGAAACTTGTCGTAGGTTGTCGCTGTATTCTAATGGCAGAGGTGCTAAGGCAAGTCTGGTTTAAGGGAAAAGCCATTACGTATCAAGCTAGACCAAATGTGTAGTAGTCGTAACTGAATTCCAAAGTGTGTGGATAGATAGCCATGCCTGTGGCTGCCTTAAGATTGAGAGTCATAGGATTTTCAAGCGCAATAGACAGGCTGTCCTTGTAATCTCACTCTAAAAATGCACCTATATTTAGAACACACATTAGTGGGAAAAATACACCTAGATTCAGAACATTCAGTAGTGGGAAAAGCACCAAGATTCAGAACATTCAGTAGTGGGAAAAGCACCTAGATTCAGAACCCCCAATAGCAGGAAATATGCATCTAGATTAAGAACATACAGTACTGGGGAAAATGCACCTAGATTCAGAACACAGAGCAAACTACCAGCAGAATGCACTTCAGTAGAGTGCTGGAAATGCAATGTAAGAGTGGTAGGGTTATAATTGAGCACAGTAATGGCTGTGTTCACCGCTGGTACCAATCATACCTTAATTGTCAAGGTAGGGTGGTCCTTCATGCGTCCTTGAGTAAGCAGGGGCAAATAGGATACACAAACTGCCATCAGAGGACCTGCCCTTAGCTGTGGCCCTTTGCTGGCTGGCCATGCAGAGGCTGCCCCTGGTACCAATCATACCTTAATTGTCACTGTAGGGTGGTCCTTCATGCGTCCTTGAGTGAGCAGGGGCAAATAGGATACACAAACTGCCATCAGAGGACCTGCCCTTAGCTGTGGCCCTTTGCTGGCTGGCCAGGCAGAGGCTGCCCTGAGGAGCCAGAGAAGTATTTCATGGTGACATGGGAACACACTGGCCAATTAGGTGCAGAGAGTGAGGGAAGCAGTGAGGGAGGGGGCAGGGACAAACGGAATGTGTGCACACGAGCCACACGTATGAAAATGCAAGCCCTGCCACAAAAAATAAATTCCCATCAAAACGAAAAAACACTCAGCAGCGAACCCTGGATTGGGTCCTTACCAGGGGCAATTCCATGCTCAACTGAAGCCGAGAGCTCCTGAGATGGAATAAAAGCACGCTGGTGCTAAAACTATTTCCGGGTCACGTGGAAACACACCGACCAATTGGGTGCAGAGAAAGAGAGGGAAGCAGTGTGTTAGACATCGAAGAGATAACAACTTAGAGCTGGTTGCTAAAATGGAGATGTGAAATGGGCAGAATGTGTACATTCTGTGAGTATGGGATTTAGTTTGAAACATCGACAAGCACTTCCACAGGAATGCATAGGAAAGGAAATGCTGTTTCATCAACTTAAATATGTGGACATTGATATGTCTGCAACATGCCTTCTACCAGTTGGAAGAGTACAATGTGCATAGAACAACAGACAAATAGCACACTGCAAACGTCTGCAGCTTCAAGGGCACAGGCTCAGATAGATAAAAATAAAATACAATGTCACGCACCCAAAACAATGGACAATTCACACTGCCATGGGCAGACACCGCCCTTGGAAATAACCAGTTGAAGGGCAATGCTACTTTCCTACAGAACAAACACACCATGGACCTGCAAATATAATCCTGATGAATGAGCGCAATAAAGTTAAACATAAATGCAAAAACATAGTACATATACATACATCACACAAACACACACAAATGCACTTGCCGATGATCCAGAATGAGCCTGGATGGTTACACAACAGATGCATCCATGTCCACAAATGGAGGCCATGTAGTGCCCGGTGCCAAAGTACTGTGCCCTGCTAAATGAACAGAAATGCCACCAATGACCATCCAAGCCTCACACTCATCTGTCTGCCCATCACACTCTTCAGTAGTTTACAAGTAAACATCCTCCTGCAAACACCTGTCCCAGCAACAATAGACACAAGGACAGGCATATCAGCCATGCACCCTGCACCGAACTACGTCATTGACCCATATCTGCTGATGACAGGAATACAGTGCATGGTATCACTCTCAGATAAAAACACCACCATATCTCTTACACCTGTGGTCAATATGTAGCACACTGAACAGGCCAAACAGGGATCAGCATCCTTGACCCTCAAAGTGCACATACCAATAGATCCTGCCCAAAGCACCAGTGAAAGCATGCAGCAGAAGATGCCCATTTCACATAGCTGCACGCAATATCCTCAACATATTATAATACACCCTTGGGCTTGCCAAACTTCCCATGCTTTTCTTCTGAAGCAGTCCAACTAGAAAGCCTTGCTGCACCAAGCAAATCCGTTGACTAGCACCAGAACAATACACCTATAAGTGCTGTGAGTCATGCATTCACTAACACCTGCAAACCACCACTATCAACAGTAATGTGTTACACATGACAAAATGGCCGATCTGTAAAATTCAGACATGAATTCATCCAGCAAAGGAGAGACAGTGAAAAGTCTTTGGGGGAGAAATTATTCCAATCTTCGCGCAGTTCTGAGGAAGATGAGCAGCTTGGGCTATGTGTGGACAGAAACCGACAGAGAAATAGATCTCCTCATACCCCACCAGCAATACAGACAAACCTCTGAGGTTCAGTAGGAATCTGTGGTTGCTCTATGAGACACCTAATCCACACTGAGACAGATGACACATCTGACAGCTTCCCATGAGAAATTTCCGTGGAGACCCAACCCTGGAATTAAACTTCCTCAAAGAGCGGCATGGCTGGACAAGGCTAGACTTGAGCAAAGCTGAAATGCTGCTACTGGCCAAAAACATATAGCATCATTTCACATTGAGGTGCAATATCGGGAAGTTCAGGTTGGCCTTTTTTTGTTCACAAGTCAAGGTGGCCTGAAAGGTTCCTCTGTGTTCTCCAGTCCTCATTAATATCTGGTTATCTCTTTGAAACTACTTAACAGTGTAGATCTTGGGTATTATTCCTACAAAGATGACAAGCATCATTGCTTTTTAAAGGCCCCATCACAAATCCCTGATTTGCGTCCACTCTCAAACATCGTCTGCATAAGCTTGCCTGCTTGTCATGTCATGTCATGTTTTCAGAAAGGGTAACTGATCTGGGTATAATTTGGAATGCAGACTGCAGAAAATGATAGGATAAATGTGGTTGGCAAAGCATACTTTTTGAAAATTCATCAAGGCAAATTCCCTTACAATACATCAACCATCATCAGGTGGAAGAATTGCTTATCAATTTAAAATTGCACAATGCAAATTCCACTTTTACCATGACCCCTGCCTACTAGAATGAGCAATAAATGCAATGTGTTTTGACTTACACATTTGATTGCATCTCTGTTGTGTCAACAACTGATCTGAATGCCTGTAGAAAAGTGTTCAGTTTAAGATATAATGCCTGGTTTCTTTTGTCTATTAGGTGGTGCTAAAAATGACACCTGTAAAGCTGAAACTATTGACTTAGCAATTGAAGATACAGAGGAGATGTATGTGGGGAGGGACACACAGCCTGCAGATGTTGTTTGGTTGTTTGTCTTCCCCATCCATGTCCATGGCCATGCTAAGGCCTATGTAACTTTCCTCGCCATCCCCTTCCACTTTATTCGATGGAGAGTGAATCTACTCAGTAACCATTGTGATCTTGAGATGCCTGCTTCTAGGCATTGCAACATCTACTAAAAGAAGTAGGAATGACCTGCATATCCTATGTGAAAGGGTTATTTAGTCATTCTGATCTGGGTGAGTTTTATGGAGGCCCTTCTGGTCAGAGATCCTAGTGTATTTTATTCAGGCTCAGAAGAATTGGATGATTTAATAACCATAGTATGTTTTGCCTTCATTATCCAAGGGATTCCCCTCCCATTGAAATTGTCTCATTGAATGATTGGTCTGAACATTGGAATGTAGCAAAAGGATTGTGTATTCTTTGACCTGAGAATCCTAGATAATTGGTGACTTCTTTTTACTTCTTGTATCATGTCTTGGATGACCTCCAATATCGAAAGATAAAAACCCGCATTACAGAACACAAGAGTTGTTTGAGAAATAAAGTGATACAGGCCCCTCTAGTTAAACATTTTATAGAGAAGAATCACGCCATAGAAAGTTTCACATGGACAGTCCTTTTAGTGATCACAGGGAACAACTTGAGTCTAAAGAAAATAATTCGAATTCAGAAAGAACAATATCTCATTTTCAAAACACGTAGCGACCATGTGGGTCTAAATGAGTCAATTGAATGGCATAAGATAAAATAAATCAGCCTGTCTCTCATAAAGATTAATAGGACGATCCATCATTAATATAGCTAGGTGGTCTCATAACACTTCTAGAGTCAACACCTTCTAACTAAAGCAGGCATGAAATAGAATTTCTATAAGAACTCTCATTTATACTAAACAAGTAAAGTAAGATAAATTCCGCGGAACAACTGCCAAGTGATTGAAACGATAGAATATTAGATCGCCTTTTCCTACAGTAAGTAGAGAGGCTTTACATGCGAGAACCAGGTAAAAAGCGAGTATTATCAACATAAACAAAGGACAATACTAACATTCAATCGTAAATATTTATACCAGTAAGATGGCGCCCACGATCAGCTATACGATACTGAAAGCGGAATCAGGTACCCGCAGCTCCACATCGACGTCGCGATCGAGGAAACAGCCAGAACTCTGCAGCGTTTTCCCGCGAGCGAACGCTGAAGAAACCATTCCCTTCGCTGTAAGTAATAATATAATAAAACAATCTAGGTGCGTAAGCGAGATACCCAACACCATTACGCTACCACTAATAAAAGGGATGTACGCAACAAACAAAATAAACATCTCGTCTGCGCGCCGCCAACAGTTACAACACTGTTTTTGTCTTTTTAGTCCTCTAGGGTAACATCTAGAAGACTACCTGAAAACAAGCACTATCTACTCTGGTCTCTACCACTCTAAGGAAGAACCCTAATATACCTAAAGACGCCCTACCGAATTCGAAGGTAAAGATGGCAAATGTAATGGGAACTATTAACGGACTCAAAGGTCCCTACTGCAAGAAGGTTTCTTTTCCTAAACCAATAGATGATTGAATAGTTGAAGGGATCGATCTAAATGGAATGGTCATATATAAGAACATCCATGACCATCAAGGAACTATTCTTAAACATAGAGATTTAAGCCTTTGATGTAGATTCATATATAGACGGGAAAAATAAGAAATAAAGCGACAGATCAAAAGGGTTTTTTAGCACTCTCACATCAACTTAATGTCAAGTTGTTTTTCTCAGTCGGTTTCTATCCCTTATCCTGAGAATATATATTCTTTGAAACAATTGTAGATCCACTAAATAATATACAGCGAAGGAGCCCGTTCTCGGGTTCTCCTCTAAAGTCTTCTTTCTGTATGTTTACAGTTGATTTCCCCTGAAAAATTTCGGGACACGCCTAAACTGGTCCATTCGAGAATCCAGTACAAGCTTGAAGACTTTTACCACACAGTCAAGAGGTAAATTATTAATTTTTGTACCTCAAGACATACAGAATTTTTCTGCATTTTAACTTGTTTGAAAATTTAGATAACGGGCTAATTTCGCTCCGTGTTTGTTTGTCCCCTTTCTCCTCCACTAGCATATCTATCTGCAAACACCAGGACCAAGATCATCTTCTTTCATTGTTCCTAAGAATTTATTGTCAAGGTCGAAGTGACATAGTAAAATCAAGTTCCTCCTGAAGAAAGTTCTATAATGAATGTACAGAACTGAAACATGTCGAGGCAAAATACTAGTAACAAACATTACTACTTATACATGGTTTTTCTCAACTGTGTTTTTATAACCCGGCGAGGGATTAATATTTCACTTGTATATGTCATTACCATCTTTTCAAGTTTTAAAATCCGAAGTCATAGTGACATCGGAGTATGATCAACTATTAATGATACTAGTAAAGTAACTATTATTATGTGCACTTTGTTCTTGTCTTTTAACAAATATGTTGTCACTTTTTAGATATTTTTTATATAATGATTCAATAAAAATATTTTTTATATATCTTTTATAGTTCTGGTGATTATCAGTGGGTTGTTCTAGAGAAATTAGGACGTTTACTTTGTTGTTCTCTATAATTTAGTCTTAATATACCCCTAACAGACAAAATATAAACATAAGGGGGTTTCCCTTCTTTATACGATTCTCCACAAAATATGCCAGTTTTCCCCATCCCTTTAGCCAGGTAGAGAAAATTAAAGTATATAGTCAATGCATTAGGCAGCCAGGTGAACGCTACAGCAGCCACTGAGAGAATCCATTAAGCCAGTGATCACATCTTGGCCAAGGGGGCAGAAACGATAATCCCTTTGGTGAGAAATCCATGGCCATAGGGGCAAATACAGTTAATGCAGCTAATGCTCTGAATGCCTGACCATGAAATGTGCTTGAAGGCAGAATGCGTTCAACCTCTTCAAAAGACAAGCTACTTGTGCATCATTTTAGCTGTCATATATCAATTGGCCTCAGCTACAATAAACACAAGTGAACAACTCTTGCTACGGAGGTCTAATGATAAGTACTAGACTTCTGTCAAGAATGGGAATTCATTTGGTTAAAAGGGGCAAGAAAACAAAGACCATCAAAGCAGACTGCAGACCTGGTGCATATGTCAACAAGGAAAACGGTTTTGCCCTTTTGAGATAACATATCTGGTCTTCCATGATCCGGAGACCAACTAGCAACTGTCACACTGCTGGCTCAAGGAAGACAGGAAGGCAAATACTTGTAATGAGCTCCGACTCATAATCCCAGCCATTAAACCATACCCGATGCCCCTGTATTACCATTCCACCCTGGAGGTAGATAGAATGGCACCATTTTACCCTAAGTGGATTGAAATCACTACTCGCAGGAGGGTGCTATACAATAAGGCCAGTATTCGGACCTTATCAAGTCATGACAGGCACCCCTCTCACTTCATTTTGTACAATTCATTTTATTAAATATATAGAGTGCTTTTTATCTAAAGTGCTGAACAAAATGTATCAAAAAAGTGGTACAGTAACATGATAATTTAACATGAATAAAAACATAAGAGGGGAAAGGTAAACCAACTTTAGTGGAAAGGAAAGATACAAAACGAGATTTAAGATTTGATTGAAAAATACAATGAGATGTTAGTGGAAGAGAGTTCCAATGTATAGGAGCTAGAAGAACAAACAAATGGAAACAAGAAGAGACACATGGGGTTTTAGGAACAGTAAGAAGAAATAGGTTCCGTGATCTGAGAGAGAGAGAGACGGTACATAGAACAAGACCAGGAAGAAAGGTGGGGGGAACTAGACCATGGCTAGATTTAAAGAAAATTGAGAGAGAATGATAGAGAAGATGTGATTCAAAGTGAAGCAACAAAACAGAGAGTAGGCAAGATGTAATAAAAGAACAAGAGGATAAAGAAAAAAGAAGACGAACCGAGGAGTAATAAACAGAATGAAGGGGGAGAAGATGTGAGGCTGGGAGACAAGCAGATCGGATGAACACTAATCAATCAATGCAAGAAAAGACAAGAGAAAAGAACAGACGTTTCATAGCAGGAAAAGAGAGATAAGCGTGAGCACGACAGATGTTGAAGAGTGAAGAGTTCATAACGACAGGAATGAGCAATAGAAGAGATGTGCCGTGAAAAAGAGATTGAAGGATCGAAGATAATGCCCAAGTTACGTGCAGATGAGGAACAAGGCAGAGAAGACAGAGGAAAGGAGAGAGAAAGAAGTGAAAAGGTAGTAGGAATAGTTTAAGCAGGGAAGAAAAGAACCTCAGTCTTAGATGGGTTGAGGTGAAGAATGTGAAAAGACAGCCAGTTTTGAACAGCAGATTGACAGTTTGATAAAGTGGAGTGCAAGGCAGAATCAAAGGAAGAAAAGGCATACAAGATCTGAGTGTCATCTGCATACAGATGAAAGTAAAGATTGAATGACGTAATAAGAGCAGAAAGAGGGGCAGTATGAAGAGAGAAAAGGAGAGGACCAAGCACTGAGCCTTGTAGGACACCATATAGAAGAGGAAATGAAGAAGAGGAGTGTCCTGCCCAAGTTACAGAATAGAACCATTGAGAAAGATAGGAGTGGAACCATGCAAGAGCAGATCCAGAAATGCCCAATATAGAAAGAGAAGAAATAGGAAACGAGCGATCACCAGTATTGAATGCCACAGACAAGTCAAGAAGAATGAGAATAGGAGAAAGAGTAGAAGGATATGCAGACAGAAGAGAATTAGAGACATGCAAAAGAACAGTCTCTGTAGAATGAGACGGATGAAAGCCAGATTGAAGAGGTGTAAAAAGACTGAAGATTTAGATAACCAGTTAACTGAGCGAACGCAGCACGCTCATTGATTTTAGAAAGAAATGGCAGAAGCGAGATAAACACGAAATTGGCAGAAAAAGATGGGTCAAGAGTAGTTATTTTCAGAATAGGAAGAATAAGTGCATGCTTAAAAGTTACCAGAAAGCAGTAGTTTGCAAAGGAATAATTAATAAGAGAAGTAAAAGAAGGAAGGAGATGAGGATAGACCTGAGGGATAAGAGAAGAGGGAAGATAATCAGTGGGAGAAGCAGTAGTATGAACACAGGCAAGAAGAGCAGAAGTATCAGAATCACCAAGAAGAGATGGGATGGGAGGCCTACCAGGGAGTAATCCAGTACCAGCCCTACCCCTGGGATGACTGATGGCAGATGAGAAGGCCCAAATTCCTGTACCCCATGGTAATTTTAACTCAAACCATGCCTGATTTACAAGATTCTCACCAGTGTTTCTTCTATCATTCCAGAAAAATGCCCGCAGGCAGAGTACCAAGTAGTGCCTGAGCAAAACACCCACGCCATGCAGCCCAGACACTAATAAAAGCTGTCAACACCACAAGTCATCCTGGGACCCTCCCCAGCACATGGAAAGCACTCTGGTGCCATAGGAAAGGAGCACAGCAAGATCCAGTGAGCAAACTGGAGAAATAGAGTCACAGAGGAAAGCCACAAGCCAGTGCAGCATACCAAAGTACTGCCTGGCGCTTCCCAAAAGCACTGGTGAGCACACGTGAATATGGACAAAGCCCCTAAACCACTAGAGAATGTAGAAAGAATAGCTCTCTCTGCCACAAGAACTTTACCTTAACCTCCAACACCGGGATCATGAACTGGAAAAGTGCCTTTCCCTGATCACTATTGTGTTTGTTCTGTAGGGAAGCCATGCAGAAGATGCGGGCAGGGTTTATACCCCTTTTTGTAGCAAACCCTCCAGGTTGGGGAAGGCATTGATAGATTGTCCAGGGAGAGTGAACCAATAAGCAGCCATGGTTGGCTATTAGAAGAGCCGGCAGGAAGTAGGAAGTGTATATTATCCGGTTGAGGTCAGAAGAAGAGGGGGAGGGGTAAGACTAAGAGACCAGCAGGAGGGTTGAAGGAGTATGGAGATGAATTGTGGATGAGATGAGGTATTGGTTGTTGAGTGGAAGTGGTACTGCTGAATGAGTGTGCGTAATTGTGGGGCAATTCATTGTAGAATATATTGTGTACAGAATTATTGTGTATTGCACAGAGTAAAATAACGGTGTCTGTGTAGTGGTATTGGGAGGAGAAGTGGGAATAGTGGTTTGAAGGGGGAGTTGTGGTTTGGAGGGAATAGTAGTAGTTTTCCGGGAGGAAGAGTGGGTTGGAAGGAGGAGTAGTAGGGTGAAGTAAGGAGTACTAACATCTAAGGCATGAAACCTTTGAAGGGACAGAGGATTGTTGGTAGGATCACGGAGGAGGAGCAAAGTAGTAAGAGTAGTAGGGGAAAAGATGAGGTGGGTGTGTTAGAAGATGTTTGAATCCCATAGTGTAATTGCAAGGCAATGTCCAAATTCTCTAGCACACTAGCACCTGTATAGAGTAGTGAGAGTTAGGAAGTCCCAGAGGGAGTTTATATAGTTGTCATTTAGATCATCACTTATGGAACCAGCAAGATTGTATACAGTAGACCTTAACATTTGGTGGCACTAACCTAGCTTAACATATGACTGGGTTAGGAAAGAGAGTCATATCATGACAAGAGAGAAATAGGAATGCCCCTAGGTCCCACTGAAAACTTAGTAAAAACCCTTGACCCTCCTAAGTGAGTTGACGTACTGCTTGTGACCGCTTTCAATATTTCACATGAATAATGCCATTAATTAGCCCAGAGCATTGGCTATTGGAGCTTTCAGAAGTGCTGTTCTTCATCTCAAAAGCACTCTGAAGGTAGTGCTCTGCACCAACCAAGACATGCATTGAATGTCTTCATGGATGCAAGTGAAGGTCCGACCTTGACATACCGAACCTGAACACATTTCAGAAGAACTCTTTTTAGAGAGCTCATTTTTATTAAGGTGTAATGTAAACAAAATGTGTAAAAGCCTTGCATGTAGGTTTTATGTTATGAATGTTGCTTACATCATGCCACATCTCCGATTATGTTCATGTTCTAGAGGAGGGGCAGTTCATAATTTATGATTCCGTTTATGTGCATTATCGTCAGTTACGAACATTACTAATTCAGTTGCCTGATTTATGGCTCTTCATGAACTTTCACAAAGCATATCACTGCAGTGGTTATGCAATTTATGATGCAGGTTACCGCGTGTGCCCCTATATTGATGGTTAACTTATGGACCACTATAGATGGCACTAAAAGTGCACCATCACTGAACATCTTTGGGAATCTCAGTCAATTTAGGCCCCAATTTTCACTTAGAGGCACTGATGTTTATGAGGTCTCATTTCATTACTAGAGAACATTGTAAAACCTTCTGAAGACACAACTACCAAGATATACTCTGCTCTGCTCTAGGTGCAGTTACTCAATGACTACAGCAAAGGTTAATGGATGTATATGTTAATTTCATGGGTATTGTGACAACTGGCACCCGAAGTGCTGTCTTACAATGCAACACATTGTTGGGAAGACTATCTGAAGCTCCAGCACCAAGCCCTGCAGCCCATCTAGCCCACCATTGTACAAAGACCACAGCAGGAAATTACATATTTTTGGCAAGCTGGAAATTATCTAGGTTTTTAAATACAGGTTATTGGAACGAGTCCAATATAATTTCAGAGCAACAATTAGTTTCAGGTCCTAAATTAGATGAAAGCTTCACAACATACATTGGTATGAAAGAGTCCTTTCCTTGATCAAGTGCTACGTTTTACAGATCCTCATGGACAGCACCACATTTGAGATGATATGAGTGATTTCACAATTCACAAATCCCGTGACACGTTTCTGCTACAGCAACAACTTGCATGAGTCCATAACATTGTGTATTACCTAAAAAGAACCATGTCTGCCAGTTATAAGTGGTGAATGGAGTTGTCACCAACATTTCAGGAATGTTATAATCTTGAGGTGGCTCTGGCAATCATGCAAGTGACTTTCACACCACAACTATTCAGTATTGCATATGCTATTCCTTTTCATTCAAGGCAGCATGGTAGATCAGTGGGGGGACATATCCATGTGCAGGGATATTTGCATATTCTTTTCCAGACACTATATTCCAGAAGGTGATCTTCAACCAGAAGCTGATAGTTCAAAGGATCATTACAACTGCATTGGCCAGATTACTTGGTATTCTCACCGGCTACACCAATCTGACTGCAAGCACATAGCCCTGAAACTAGAGAGGAACAGAAGGAGGAGAAAGGGTGAGAGGAGGAGATGGGTCAGATATGGGGGCATGAAACAGAAGAAGAAGGAGGCTGTGAGAAGAGTCATAGAAAGAGAGGAGGAGGATGGAGAAGTTGTGCTTATGCATACATAGGATGAAGAGTAGAGCAGAGTGTTAGTAACAGTGAAAGGGGACTGTAGAAAAGGCTCTGGAGCAGAAGGGGTAGATAACTAAGAGAGAACGTTGGATGGGAAGACTTCATGGAGAATAAGGAGGACGCAAAGCAAGATATAGTGTAAAGGAGAGTAAACATAAGGAGTGGAGTATGGAGGGTAAAAAAGAGGAAGAAGAGGATGGAGTAAGCAGCCATTGGAAGCCAAGAGTGAAGTTGTAAAGGGCTCAATCATTGCGGTGTCAAGGAGGAAACAGGAGCATATAGAGCAGCAGAGGAGAAGGGATACAGCAAAGGAGGCTAAAATCAGGAGGCAGTGCCCAATCAAAATGGCAACCGCTTGACAGGGTGCCTATGTCCCCAGTGCGGGCCAAGATTGTGCCAGAGTCTGCCATTGGCACCTCAGGACCTGAGTCTTCTCATTATTGGGATTAGAAAGGTCTAGCACAATAAAACAGAAGTTTGGAAGCGTAGTCATTGAGCCTGGGGCTCTTCAAGCCCTTCTTGGTAGAACTTGCTACCAAGAACACCAAAATCATGTCAGAAGCAGTGAAAGAGTGTACACTCAGCCAAGCCTAGAAACCGAAGTTGCTTACTTAAAACGCCAATGAGTGAAACTAACATTTGCTGGTTTGGCTACTTTAGCCAACTTGTTGTGTATCAGGCACCCACTTGAATCTTTTTGGCTTGTGTGCTAGTGAAACACAACCACAAATATTCATGAGTTTCATTCATTATGAGATGCATTGTTTTTTCCCCTGTGAAATTCTACCCCAAGATAGTTAATCACTAGGTACTCTGACTTTAGTGAACACTAAAGGCGTTGACTCTTTGTAGATTGTATTTATACAGAGATTTCACAGTATCACTTCCTTTTATAAATTGTGTTCATCTATACATATTTTATATGTATTAAATGTTCTTTTATACTAAACTGTTCCTTACTAATGGACAATTCGTAATGTGTACCTATATCTAAATACCTAACCTGACCCTAAGATAAGAACCTCAAACATTGGGAGATCAACTGGAGGAATTTGCAGAAAAAAGACAATATTCATTTTCCTAAAAGCTTTCAAATCTAATTCTGCACCTGGTATGAACACTACCTAAACTCTTTGAGGTAGTGGCTCACTAAGCTTGTGATTTCCAGTTTTATTTACCATGTTGAGATGCTACTCTGTCCCTTCTGGGCAGTGTCTCTAGAGTATCTATGGAGCCAAACCTATGACCACAATAGAATTAGCCATGTGAACTGTGGGCTATAACTAGTTGCCCCTGTTAACAAATCAGACAACAGTGCAAATATACTAGCAAAGTCAGCACCACATGTTTCTCCATATACATATTGCAAAGAGATACATACACGTTTAGAGAAAATTCTGGGGCAGCAATAGTTTCTAGGATAGAATCGATTCTAGAACTTCTTTCAATGCTCATAGATTTTTGTTGTAAACCTTTTGTTCCAGAAACTCCTATCTATGTTAAATATGCCAAACATGTTATCACTGACCTATTGTTCTGTCTGCCCCCCCCCTCTCTCTCACTCTCTCTCTATTTCACTCTCTTATTCCCACTCTCACTAAAGCTCTGCATTACCTTCTCTATTGTTCTCCTTGTCTCTGTCTTTGTCTGTCTTTGTCTACTTCTCTTTCTCTCTCTATGGTTGTTTCTTGTTCTCTGTGACTAACGTTGTGAGATGTGTGCTTGCTAGGATTACCACAAAAATTGCCAACAGCTGCACGACCAGAGTAATAAAACATATTGTGGGAACAGGGATATGTGTTTTTACAAAAGCATTTATTAAAAAAAAGACATGTTTTAAGTCTGACTAACATTGTAAACTGAATATTTTTTTTTTAAATTGCACAATCTTTCTGTCTAATGGTCACATCAATTAGTCATATTAAAATTATTACACTTCTCTTATTGGTAATGTGCATTCTTAAAACCGAAAATAGCCGTATCAATTATTTTCTGATAGAAGGTTATCATTCTGAGTGTACATTGTAGAAGACTGTCAAACTCAGAATCACAATCTTCGATCAGAAAATAATTAATGAGGCTATTTGGGGTTTTAAGAATGCACCTTCTCAATAAGAGAAGTGTAACAGTCTTAAATGGCGTGTACTCTTTCCAAATTCCGCTATGAGAATGGTGATTGGTGAGCAGGATCAATAGCAAAAGTGAGAGTTCTAGCCAGCTTTGCATAAAATCGAAGAACATTTTCTCAGCATAAGAATGACTACAGTTATATATAGTGGCATCTAAATCAGTAACCCTAGAACAGCATAGCATGTCAAAGACACACTGCATACAAATTCATGGGAACCACTTTGCTAAGCATTTACAGAATATAGCCCACATTTTGAGTGGCATATTTGCTTCAGCCACCTGACCTACTGTCAATGTACAGCACTTTACACTTTCTTTGTACTCATGCTCCTCATCACTTAGGAACCTGGGCTCCCCAAAGAAAGCTCAGAGCAGAACTAGGGGCATAAGACATCCTTTGCAATATGTTAACCAGAGCTTTGATCACATATGCCGCACTAGCGACAAACACTCATAAGTCATTGTGATCATAATGAAATCTCCTCACAGCTCTGATCTTGACATAGCTATAATTAGCATGTCAACTGACACCGTACCTGCCTCGGGAAGACACGGTAACTGGTAATTACACCATCAACTGACATTACAGCTACAACTTGCAACATGGTCAACAGAAACTCAGCTTACCAGGACAGCTCTGCTCTCATATAGGAATGAAAAAAAGAAAATATGAACTTTTTCACCATCCGAACGAAACTGAGAACCATCCCTAACCAGGGCCATTTTATGCTCTTTTGGGGCCCTGGGCACAGACATCTTTGGGGCCCCCCTCCACCAAACCAAAAGAATGAAAGGAGAAAGAATACTGGTTGCAGCACCTACCTGTCGCGCTCACAACCTACAGGTCGATATGTTGTCTTGCAGCATAATAAGCATGTTTACTCCCTTTAATCCCCCTTAGACTCGTCATTCCTGCTCTAATCACAATGATAAACAAGTAGCATTTGAAGGCCAACATTAGCAGTCTACAAAGGGGTTACTGTTCTAGTACATACAGGATATGTTTTATCAATAACAGCCAGAAAGGTAGATGTAGTATTAATGCAGTGCCGTATGTAAAAGGTACATGTAACCCATAATAGACAGAGAAACATTAGCTGCCTCACAGAATGCAAAAGCGCTCATGCATGGATAGAGACCCCCAATTGGAAGAAAGGAGAACACTAGACATACTGTAGCATGGATAGTGGAGGAGGATTAGAAGCTACCAGGACGTTGTCTTTATGCAGACAGACTGAGATTAGAAGTGGGATATGGTTTTGAAATAGTGTTGTCATTAGATATCAAAGGAACAAATGCATGTGGTGTGCGATATAAATATGCTCACTATTAACACAGTGTAACCATGAACAAAGCTTTTATGAAGATCATACCATGAGAAGGACATCACTCTGAAAGGTTGACAATTTCGAAAACTTTAGGGACTGGCAATATTGAGAGGTTAGGCAATACAAGATTAAATGAGATGCCCAGGATCACACATTGGTTAAGGGGTGAAGGACTGAAGCTGGAATTTGTGGCAGCTCTGCAATTTCTGCATTTGAACACTTTCTTTTCCAGTTCTTACCATGAACTAAAACAATCTCATTTTATTAAAAAAACACTTGGTGTTGCTCAACATTTGTCTAACTTTGTCTTTCCCTCCCTTTTAAATTACTGGAGTGGCATTTTGCTCACAATTCATTTTGAGTTTAACTTGTCCAGAACCTATTGGGTGTGGTGTAGTCTATTGAGATTCTGATTTTTCGACTGCTTGATAATAGTGAAATATTTTACAACTGATGTGTAAATAAATGTATATTCTTTTACTCAGAAACCTTGAGTCAGTGTTTGTTTGAACCATGGTAATTGCTGTCCTTTGTGTAACTATTGATACTGCTCACTTTACTCTTGAGATAAGTCTGGCTGCTCACCCACCACGACTACTTTACTGTGTAGTACAGGCTTGTACCAAAGGTGAATTTGTACTCTCACCTGTAGTCTTAATTGTGTGTGGAATTCCCAAAGTGTACTGCATATGATTCTGCCTAACAGTGGATATCACTGCTGGAGCTCGCTTTATTTTAGATGAGACATTTTCCCTGTATGAATTCCCCTCCTTGGACAGGGATTGCTCTGAGGTTTTTGCAAAGGGTTTAGAAGTAGATTTTTTTTTGACTGGTTTCCAGTAAAGTTTTCTCAATGGCAGTATAATATATTTTCTCTTAGCGAGTATGAGGAGTACTCGTGCCACCACGTTCTATATTTCCTGTAGCTTTTTGGGGAGGTAGTCCAGCATTCCAAGATATATGCTTTTGGCATAGTATATTCTTGACATGACAAGGGAGTTGCCACTGAGTGTTCTGTGTGGGAAAGTGAGGAAAGGTAGTATCTATTTGACTGTGCTTAGTTGGAAGAAGGATTTGTTTACTAATATATTTACTTGTGATTCATGTGTGAGGTCGTTCGTTGTCCATCACTACATTGGAAGGTTCAAGTCAATGTCCTATTTTGTTAGGCCATGGAATCTGATGTTGGTTTAGAAGGTTGTTGGGTGTGTTCATGATTTCTGTTTTATCGGTGTTGAGTTTAAGGCTGTTGGTGTTCATTCATTTGTTTATTTGTGTGTGGCAGTTGATGAGGGTTTGTTGTGGTTCTCCAGTAGTGTTGATTTTATAGATTACTTGTGTATGGTCTGTGTAGTAGTAGCAGGTGAGTCCATGTCTTTTAATGAGCTTGATGAGTGGGGTCATGTAGATGTTACAGAGTAGAGGTGAGAGAGCTGAGCCTTGTGGAACTCCATAGGTTGCTGTGCATGGCACTGATTTGGAGATGGCTTGTCATGTTGTTTCCATCCTTTCTGTTAGAAAGGACTTTAGTCATGGAACGGTCAGGTGATACCTATATCTAGGATTCTTTTGATGAGGGTTTCATGGTGGACTGTGTCTGAAGTCTGCTGATAGCATTAGTAGTATTAGCGCTGAGGTGATGTTGGAGTTAGTTTTTAGGTCACCTCTGATGAACAGTAGTGGTGTTTCCATTCCTCTCATGGATCTCAAACCGACTTGTGCCTGGTCTAGTATCCAATTGTTTCTACATGTTCTGGTATTTGTTCATATATGTAGATTTCTAGTAGTTTCCCTTGGTAAAGTAAATTTGAGATAGGTCAGTAGTTGGTTCGGTCATCTGTGTTTCCTGATAGGTTTTCACTTAGTGGGTTAATGTATGGCATTTTGAAGCTTTAAGGAACATTTCCTGTTACCAGTGAGTGATTAATGAGGTTCCGGAAGAGTTACATGGGTGTCTTTTGGGTGAGGATAATCTTGCAGCTGTCTGGTGGGAAAGCATCTGTTGGTGGTCCTGATTTTTTGCTTTGCTTCACTAGGTTGGTGAATTGTTCTGTTGACATTGGAGAGAAGCATTTTAGTCTTGTGGTTAAGAATTGAGTTAGATGGTTGGTCAATGTAATGACTTCTCAGATGTTTGTGATTTTTTTGGGAAATGGTTTGCAAGGTCATCACACATTTTCTGGGAGGGGGTGTGTTGTTGCAGATTGTCAGGTTTTTTAGCACCTTGTTATGATATGATATGATATGATAGTTTATTTATATAGCACCTATACACAATGTGTTTCAAAGCACTTCAAGGCAAGGGAGGGAACAAGGGACAAAACAATGACATTCTTACAGGCCATGAACAGTAAGGATGTGAAATTAACTATCATACTCGGCCTGACGACATTTCAGATAGTGCAAGAGCTAAAACATAGATAAGGAAGGGAGGGGGAGAGTGGGAATGAAATGGAAACAGACAGGTGAACATCACTTTTTGGGTGTTGCTTTCTTTTGTGATGCATGTGGTGTGGTCTTTTATTTTGCTTTGAGGATTTTGCATGTAATAATAATAATAATAATAATAATAATAATAATAATAATAATAATAATAATAATAATAATAATAATAATAATAACAATATTGTATTTATTATCTAGTGCTGCACCCCCATAGGTGTCAGAGCACTGACATGTTATGCTATGTTATTGGGAATTTGTATAGCAGCTTTTACCATTGGTATGATACCAAAGTGCTGTGGTTGAGTGCCCTAGGGGACCGCAGTCCAGGTCAATGGAGAGAGCAATGAAGTAAAACCTGCTTGGGTGCACTCAGAATATGTGCAGCCAGTGTGGACTAAATGGTGTCTGGCTGCATACTAAAACTAGTTGTGATGCAGTGGTTGTGTGAGATGAGTGGAATGTGTGCAGCAAGACCAATGGACTTGGGTATCTGCATTCTGGTTGGTGTTAGTGTTTGCGATTAAGACTGTGTGCAGCTAGACCAATATGGAGGGGTATAGCTGCACTCTGAAGACTGTTGAGGTGAACGTGGAGGTGTGTATTTGTGCAGCTAGACTGAATTAATCAAGTGGTGTAGCTGTATACTATTGTGTGTTGGTGTAGAGAAAAAAGCTAGCAAAGTGGTGTGTTTGAGTGTCTGTGTGCTTTTCAGCGGGACCCTTTTCCTGTTGAGCTTCCAGTGCCTGTCAAAGGGGTGGTATCTTCTTTGGGTTTAGCCTGTTAGTCTAAAGTCCTCCCTGTGTCTTGTTGGGTCAAATTACGTTTGGGAAACACTGACGGGTGGTGACAGACAGATCTGTCCCAAACTCATGTTGTTACAGTGTAGGTGCTAGAGACGTCCTCGGTTGATAGTTAAGCTAAATGGAATCCCTGAAAGGCAGTATAAAACATTCCCACATAGTTGGCATTAGTAAATACTATGTACTAGAATGTTCCTTGGTATATAGTTCTGCTCAAGGATTACCAGATGTGAGGGATAATGACATGTAAATGGTGTTTTACTGTTCTGTGTTCTGGCCTGATGATGCGTTTACATGTCAACGCTTGTTTCTAGCTATGGGAGCTTTCTCACTGGTAGGCCATAGTGCACTATCCTTATTAGTATTAACAACATAAGACATTATTATCCCACAGAGTGGTACTTAATTTATCAACCTCAGAAGGATGAAAGGCTGAGTTTACTCTGCCAGGATACAAACCTGCCACAGCAGGTTGCACACATATATCAGGGGCAAGTATATAGCTCACTGTGCTACCTGACTTGCTTTATCTCGTTGTATCTGTCTTTGGTTTAAGTCTTTCTTCTGTTGGTCGTCAGTTTTCTTCCATCTTTGTTCCATTTTCCTGTCTGTTTTTTTCCAGGCTCCGACTGGGGGGTGCACCAACTTGCTATTGTTTTCTTTTTGCAAGGGGCAACAAGTTTTTCTGATGCATTGTCAGCAAGGGTTTCTATAATCCATTTTTGGATTCGCTCGGTCTTTACTCCTATGTTGGTTATCTCTAAGAAGATGCGTGGGGGCTTTGTGAATTCTAGTCTTGCATTGAGGTCCATGGCATTCATAGATTTCCAGGTTAGTTTCTGAGTTGTCGGATCGTTTGGAGTGTGGGATTATATTTGTGTTGGCGGGTGGATAATGATAAGGTGGCCACTCAAGATAATTTGCATTGGGTGTGTCATTTTAATCAGTGTTCTTTTGCAGAAAATAGGTTCTAAGCTGTGTCCTGCCGAGTGGGTAGCTCCCTACACCAATTGTTGTAAATGTATTGTTGATAGTTGTGATGTTAGTATTTTAAATGAGCCTCTGTTTTCTTCTACAAACCTAGAATTTTTTTTTTCCTCTTTAAAGTAAGTGTAGTCCATGAATTTAACACGAGAAGGTTATGGAAGTGAATAGTCCATTAGGCAAGACATGTTAAAAAGGCAAAACAATACTTGCTTTAAACTGGTCAACTAGAAACCTATGAATTTTACACACGAGAAAAACAACATTTGTTATTGTATTATACTTGTTATTTGTAAAGCGCCTTTTACCAATATTATAGTCTCAATACACTGTTAGTGGGAATGCCCTCGGAAAACCAAAGTCCGGAGTGTTGGAGATCATGGAGTACGATTAGGATGCGTGTGTATATTATGCCAAAAAAGGCTTAGCAGAGCTGGCCAGGCTCCGGTAGAGAAGCAGCCCATGCGGTCGGGCATGTGGATGGGTGCTGAGAGGAGTCTGGGTGGCGTTAGTGCTAGAGACTCGCTATGTGTACAGCGTATCCAAAAATGTGTCTTGGTCTGCACTGCAATCTGCTGTCATGGGTGTTGAGGCGTAGTCTGGTGTAAGTAGGCTGAGAATTATTTGAACAGCACGACCGCATTTTGTCATAGTCCTGGGTGATGAATCCTCACAAAATCCTAAAGTCTCCTCCCATGTGGCCAAGGGAAGGCAGCCGCTACCTGATTCTAACCCCATGGGTGGTGGTAGTCGGGTAGGTCACTTGGGAGGAGAAGGTAATCAAGGGAATGTGAGGACTCTGTCAAGGGAAGAGCGGAATTCATCCTCGTATGAGGATCAAGCTGTGCGGATGCCTGAATATGAGATGGCCTGTTATTGTAGGCCCTCCCCTTCCAGTCTTACCCAAGGTACCACATTTTAAAAGACTCCTTTGTGAGTTTGGAAAAGAAGTGTATCCGAAGCAGGGAGTTAATGTCACTACTTTTAGTAGCACAGATTCTACATGTGGTTCTGTTTGTCAACCTAAGAATGGTACCCTAATATCCCTAAAATCTTCCATTAAACCAATGCCATATAAGTCCCTTGAAAAAAGTTGTTTCTCTGGGAGGGGAAGGTGTGTGCCTGCGTTGCCTTTGGCGGGAACCATTGGGTGTCCCCGCCTAGGCTCCCATGTGTCTCGGCAGGCAGGAAGTTGCGTTTTTCACTCCCATGCCCTTTGTCTGCCTGAGTGGAACCCGTGCCCACTGGGGGCCGGGGGGTCTCTGTAAACCGCCCCTTTTTGTAAACTGCTGAGAGAGATTGCAGAGGAGTGTGTGCTGAAACTGAATAAAAGTTGAGGTTCCTGAGATAAAAGGCAAGTCAACCACTGGAACTTGAAGTAACCGAACAAGACAAGAGATGCCTGCAGACCCTGTGCAACACCTTTGCAAGCGACCACTTCTGTCCTGACCCCATTTTCTATGCGACTGAGGAGCTATAAAGAGGACTCCTCCTTCCCTCTGGCTGGTGGGACCAACAGGCCCTAAAACGAAATACAACTTGAGCCATCTCCTGAGATGGTGTGCCTTTCCAGGACTATAGACTGCGAATACCAGGAGACCGCCGACCCATTTGTAGTGCAACGTCTTGCTGAGGCTGAATCTGTCCAAGTATTTGCTGAGCTCCAGGTGAACCTCCATCGATGCAATCTGACTCATCTAAGTCCACTCACCAGTGTGCTGGACTCCAGGAATTGAAGAAGATTGACCAGACGAAGACAGTCCTTTGTTGGTGCAGCAGAAAAGGCACCAAAATCGCAGACTGACCAGAGAAGCTGAATAAATCTGTGCCAAGGGTCCTTTCATCAGACTGCTGCGGAGACATTCCGTTTAGAGACCAGGCCCATCGCTGCTTCACAGAGGAAAATCCAGCCTTGAACATTTCTTCTAACCTAAGGTACCTTGGGGTGAAAAGGTATTGCTTTCCTTAAACCAAGAAGTCGATCCAGAGTGTTGGCGTGCACAAAGAGGTGTGCAGGGTGTCACTCTTACCTCTGACCCAAGCTGCTGGCTTGTGTCACTTTTATAATTCCTTTAACAGGGTCTCCAATGTTGTGTTAATTTTTCTGGCATCCTTATCCAGAGACTGAAAGTATCCAAAGGAACTTTTGTTGTTCTTCTGCTTCGTAAGACTTTGAGACCTCTCCAAACTGACTTTTGCCGAGTCAGAGATTGGACTTTTAAAGTTTTAGTATGTTCAGAAACTGCCTCTAGATCCGTAAGCTCTGCTACTGTATGACTAACCATCCATTTTCCTTCCTAAAGACTATCTTATGTGGTTTTGCTAACTAAATACAATTATCATTTATCTTTGTCTGTGCGTACCGATAATACGGTAGAACTGTCATTAGAGTCAAACGCTGACAATTGTACCGCTAGCAACTACCAACTAAGCAGTAATCATAGGTTTGTTGGTTAAATGATCTAAGACCTTACTTGTGTACATATAATACATCTACTCAGATGGAATACGCACTCAGATGGAATTCAAATGTTAACACCTCTAACACTTAGATAGAATTGTGAACATTAGCCTGCGTCACATCTAGATAGGTCTGTGAATATTAGCATGTGCCACACTTAGACTGAACTATGAAGGCTAGCAAATGCCACTCATAGATGGAACTGTGAATGTTAGCAGGTGCCACACTTATATGGAATTATGAAGATTACCAAGTGCAACACTTGGATGGAATTGGGAATGTTAGCGAGTCCCACACTTAGAATTGTAAACAGCATGAGTCGCATATGGATGGGATATGAGGGTGAGCATGTGCCACACTTAGATGGAATTGTGAACATTAGCCTAAGTAGCATATAGACAGGATTGTGAATGTCAGCATGTACCATACCTAGAATTGTGAACACTGGCCTGCGCTGCATCGTGACAGGATTGTGAATATTGGCATGTGCCACACATAGATGGAATTATGAAGATTAGCAGGTACCACACTTAAAATTGTGAACAGTGGCCTGCATTGCATCTAGATAGGATTGTGAATGTTAGCATGTGCCACACATAGAGGGAACTATGAAGGCTAGCAAATGCCACACTTAGATGTAATTGTGAATGTTAGTATGCTGCCACACCTATATGGAATTATGAAGATTACCAAGTGCAACAGTTAAATGGATTTGGGAATGTTAGCATGTCCCACACTTGGATAGAATCCTGAACATTAGCCTGAGTCGCTTCTTGATGGGATTGTGAAAGTTGGCAAGTGCCACACTTAGACAGAATTGTGAATGTTGGCATGTTAAATATCATATAACTCACTAACCCAAAAAAAAAAGTGTCTGCATACTTATCTCACTCAAAAACTCACACAAACATCTCTGGCACAACAACCCGCGTGCACTTCACAACACCGCAACAACACATAAGCCGCACAAACAGCACACCAGGATTGATATCGCTCCTATATTCGCACCAAAGCTCAGCACCCGGTGCATAACGAATTGAAGCTGCCAACAGATCACCACTCCTCTCACTATCCTACTCCCTCGTCACCTTACTAACCCATCCCACCTTCTCATTTGCAGATCCGCCAGAGCGCCTGGGGACCAACTCCGTTGGTGACGGTGCGCAATACAAATACCTTTTAACATTTAACATTTAACATTAACCATATATTGAAGTCTCCTAGTATGATCAGGTGGTCATATTCTTGGTGTTGTAGGAAATGGCTTCAATAAATGTGTCTCTGAAGGAAAGGTTGTATGTTGTGCGGCCTGTAGAGAATATGGTATGAAAGGTTGGTTTTGTGGTCTAAGGCTCAGTGCAGGAAGAGCGATTCACATTTTGGGATATTTAGGGGGTAATTCATAGAATTTAGCGCACAAGTGGCGCACACGGCTGGCGCACAGTGTGCGCGTGCGAATCTCTGCGCCAACCGCGTGCGCTAAAATCCATTTCCACGTACAGCGTATTCATGGATTTTAGCTACCAAAACCAGCCGTGGCGCACAGTGGCGCAGCAACCCTGCAGCAGCGCCAGTTACGCCCCCAAGAACGCCCCTCGCGCAGGGAAAAGCCATCAAAATCCCCAATCCTGTGCAAAGGGCTGCGCTAACCCTGTACCAGCACGGCAAGCGGGGTACGTGTATTACTGGGGTTCGCGGGAAGTTTCACACACGATTGGCCATGTGCGAGCGGGGCACGTGTATTTCAGGGGTGCGCGGGAAGTTTCACACGAGATTTCAGTAGGGTATGTTTATTACAGGGGTGCGCGGGAAGTTTCACACGCGATTTCAGCAGGGTACATGTATTTCAGGGGTGCACGGGAAGTTTCACACGCAATTTCAGCAGGGTACATGTATTTCGGGGTGCGCGTGAAGTGTTACACGCAATTTCAGCAGGGTACGTGTATTTCAGGGGTGTGTGGGAAGTTTTACACGTGATTGGCCTGGGTACGTGTATTTCAGGGGTGCGCGTGAAGTGTTACACACAATTTCAGCAGGGTACGTGTATTTCAGGGGTGCGTGGGAAGTTTCACACGCGATAGGCCCTGTGCGAGTGGGTACGTGTATTACTGGGGTTCGCAGGAAGTTTCACACGCAATTTCAGCAGGTTACGTGTATTACGGGGGTTCGCGGGAAGTCTCACACGCGATTGGATGCGGGTACGTGTATTTCGGGGGTGCGCGTGAAGTTTCACACGCGAAAGGGCCTGTGCGAGTGGGGTACGTGTATAACTGGGGTTCGCGGGAAGTTTCACCCACGATCTCAGCAGGGTACGTGAATAACTGGGGATCGCGTGAAGTTTCACACGTGATTGGAGCAGGATACGTGTATTACGGTGTTAGTGGGAAGTTTCACATGCGATTTCAGCAGGGTACGTGTATTTCGGGGGTGCCAGGGAGTCCTACACGTGATTTGGCAGCGTGGTTCCTCCCAGGTGTTCCCTGTACACCCTCCACGGCCCCTGCAGGCAGCCCACACCAAAGGGGACTACCCTGCACCCCTGGTCATGTCCCGCAGGCAGCCCACCCAACATGGGCATGCCCCCCAGCAAAGCCACGTGTCTCCTTGCACTACTGATCACCAACTCATGTCCCCTTGCACCCCCACCCCCCAGAAGTGCAGGGCACCTGCCAGCAGGACCCCACTCATGTCTCACTCATGTCCCCCTTCACCCCCACCCCACCCCCAGCAGTGCAGGGCACCTGCCAGCAGGCCCCCACTCATGTCTCACTCATGTCCCCCTGCACCCCACCCCCCAGCAGTGCAGGGCACCTGCCAGCAGGCCCCCACTCATGTCCACTTGCACCCCCACCCCCCAGCAGTGTGGGGCACCTGCCAGCAGGCCCCCACTCATGTCCCACTCATGTCCCCTTGCACCCCCACCCCACAGCAGTGCGTGGCACCTGCCAGCAGGCCCCCACTTATGTCCCACACATGTCCCCTTGCACCCCCACCCCCCAGCAGTGTGGGGCACCTGCCAGCAGGCCCCCACTCATGTCCCACTCATGTCCCCTTGCGCCCCCACTCCCCAGAAGTGTGGGGCACCTGCCAGCAGGCCCCCACTCATGTCTCACTCATGTCCCCCTGCACCCCCACCCCCCAGCAGTACAGGGCACCTGCCAGCCGACCCCCACTCATGTCCCCTTGCACCCCCAACCCCCAGCAGTGCAAGGCACCTGCCAGCAGGCCCCCACTCATGTCCCACTCATGTCCCCCTGCACCCCCACCCCCCAGCAGTGCAGGGGACCTGCCAGCAGGCCCCCACTCATGTCTACTTACACCCCCACACCCCAGCAGTCAGGGGCACCTGCCAGCAGGCCCCCACTCATGTCCCACTCATGTCCCCCTGCACCCCCACTCCCCAGCAGTGCGGGGCACCTGCCAGCAGGCCCCCATTCATGTCCCACTAATGTCCCCCTGCACCCCTACCCCCCAGCAGTGCGGGGCACCTGCCAGCAGGCCCCCACTCATGTCCCACTCATGTCCCCCTGCACCCCCACCCCCCAGCAGTGCGGGGCACCTGCCAGCAGGACCCCACTCATGTCCCACTCATGTCCCCCTGCACCCCCACCCCCAGCAGTCAGAGGCACCTGCCAGCAGGCCCCCACTCATGTCACACTCATGTCCCCCTGCACCCCCATCCCCCAGCAGTGCGGGGCACCTGCCAGCAGGCCTCCACTCATGTCCCCCACAACATGTCATCACAATCCACAATCATGGGCCTAATGGCCACCCAAATCCCACCCCACGCCACCCAGTCGAAACACACAACCAAGTATTCCATACACCCCACATTGAAATCCCCATCACCTGAAACATCCCAAATGGCAAGTATGCACATCAATACATGTCCATCACACACACACAATGGGTGCAAGTGAATGAGAAAACATGCATTGTGACATGCAGGAAACCAAGGAAAGCATACCACACAATGAAGTATCAAATAAAAATGTATTAGACACAAAAGCAAGGGAATGAAATGAAATACCACAATAATGTAAATAATAAATAACAAGCTGCATGTCCAAAATATGAAAAAGAAGATGTGTAAAACCAGAATAAAAATCAATCCAAAAGCAAATGGGTCCAAAGATTCTGTCAGTCAAATCAAATCCAAAGTGAAAAAAAAGAAAAATCCATTGATCCATGGTTAAAAAAAAAGGCAAATGAAGTGAAATCCATTGTGGAACTACATACAAAGTACAAATCCAGGGTCCTTGAGCCCAACCATTGAAAGGAAACCTACAAAAACCCTACATAACACTTATATACAAAAAGGTGGGGCATTGTCCAAGCGCCCCAAATGAGAAGAAAAACAAAAGGCTAACACTATATAACTATTTACAACGGCAGCGGGCTAGTCCAACGGCTCACTTCCTGATTTCCCGGGCCAGGGCATCATCAAACTCCTGCTCGATGTCCCGGAGGTTGTCCTCTTCCATGGCCCCGAGGGTTCGCAGGGACGATGACATCTGGACCTCCAGGTCCCTGCGAATGGCCTTGAGGCACTCGGCCCGCCTCAGGGCCCTATGCATGGAGTTCTCCGCCCTGACCATTGTGAGCCGTGCCTCTTCCGCCCGCTGCCACTCCGCATCTATAGCATGGCCCAACCACTGCCACAAGGAAGACACTTCCCGTCCTGGGTCCTCCTGCCCTCTGGCCGATGCCTGCCCTCCGATGTTGAAGGCCCAGAGACATCATGGCTCCCACCTTTTTGCTGCTGTTGCTGTGCCTCTGCCTGTGCCCTGGCTCCTGCTGCCTGCACATCCTCCTCCGGCTGGGGTGCAGTTGTTGATGTGGCCACCCCTGCTGGACGTCCGACTGCCGACTGTGGCAGGGATGTGTCCTCCACCAGCCTGGCCGCAGGGTCAGAGGCAGCTCCACAGGGCACCCAGGTGACAGATGGGTGGGAAGATGGCACAGAGGACGACTGGCGCATAGGGAGTTCAGTTGAGGAGGGGGTCGGAACAAGGTCCAGAAAATGGAGGAATCCGCCCCTGGTGAGCTGTCCCAGTGGGTCAACGCGGTCAACGAGCCATGCAAGAAGACATGCAGTCTCCTCATGAAAAGACTGCAGGTCAGCTCGCATGGCACGTTGAAGCAACGCCACCTCACCCAGGACAGGCTCAACCCGGTGCCGGATAGCCACATCCGCAGGGAGAGGAAGGCCAGTTGGTGTAAGCCGATCCCCTCCCTGAGAACGGGTCTGGACGTAGGCATCCCTGCTGGTGCGGGATGATGCAGTGACAGGATCGGGGACAGGATTACACACAGGCACCTCCGTGGCAGCCTGTGCTGCCTCCTGTCCCTGCCCCTGCACTGCACCACTAGCACCAGTGGAATCCCCACCTCCAGACCCCGTCTCTGTCCCTTGCATGGCCTCCTCCTCCACCAAACCCCCCACCAACCTGGAAGACTCCATGCCATCTTCCTCCGTCAGACCCTGTGGGGTCTCAGCTGCCCCTTCTGCTGCCGAGGATTCCAACTCTGACCTCCGCCTCTTGGACCTACCCTCAGCAGCTGCGGCCTGGGACATGGCACTGGACTCCTCACTCCCCGACGAGATCACAACCTGGGAAGGGAGGCGGGTCTTGCATCTCCGGCTGGCGGTGCGATCCCTGCCGCTGGGCTCCACAGCATCCTCTCCGCCCTCTTCATCAGTTGATGCTGCAGACAGAGAGAGATAGGAGACAGGCATCAGGGCACTGTACAATGGACTGATACACACATGACAGTTCCACATGAATGGCAGTGTCAAACTTCAGACATGGCATCACAATCCCCAACCCACATGTCATTTGAAATCACACACATGAGCTATTCCACAGCCATATCCCAACGGCCAGCACCATCCATACACATACAACAGCATGAGCAGCCAAAGATGAGCCAGATATCACATGAAACACAGGGAGTGCACTACACATGCACACACGCCACCACACTTACATGCATGTGTACACCTCCACCAACTGTCACAGTGATGAGATCAGCATCCATGTCACATCTGGCAATCAGCCTTCTACATATCAGTGTCACATGCATCCATGTTGCATCACTGTTTCACCCTTGTCAAATACAAACACATGCATATGTACACGGTGCAGATACATGCAGCTGGAACCAACATCCATGTGTGACACCACTACCATGCCAATTTACATACACAGTCATTCAAACATGTGTGCTCACACATATGCATTTGGCCTGCATGCTTACCCACACATACACCATCCATGTGTCTCACACATGAGAGGACTCACATGTGTTAGCCTCACGGGCCTATACATACACATCCATACATGGCCCTACAAAACCACATGTGCAACCTGCACACTACTGGCACACTACCACATGCAAAGCTTCCAATCAGTATGCATGTACACTTACCGCTCGACTCCAGACGGGTCTGCCTCTCAAGGACCTGGACGTGGAGCGCTGGGCATATGCGTTCCAGGACCCTCATCTGGTGTTCCGACAGGTGGACCCGGCGCCCCTTAGAATCCGCTGCCTTCAAGAGGCGCCGGGCCTTGTTGAGAGTCCTGGACCTGAAGTCCTCCCAGCGCTTCTTGACATGTTGGAATTTGCGGACTGCCATCCCCTCCGCGTTGATGGCAGTCATGATGTCCATCCAGATACTGGTCCGTCCTTCCTTGTCGGCGCGCAAACTTCCGAAGAGGACATTATACTGCCCCAGGTCTTGCTCCACCAGGACACCAACGTCGGTGGCAGTGAAGCTGGTGGCCCTCTGATTCTCTGGCTGGGGGTTGCCAGTGGTCTCAGATGGTGGTGTGCCCGACATGGCAACCCCAGAGGCAGGTGTGGGTGGGCAACTGGGTCCTGGGGCTGGGCTGTGGAGTGATGGTATCCCAGTCGGGAGTCTTCAGTTCCAGCAGGGGTGGTCACAGCAACTGCACCCCTGGCTGATGTGCGGGCAGCAAATAGCAGGGCACGTGGGCAGCAGGCAGGCAGGCAGCAGCAGATGGCAGGTGTGAGCGTGCTCGGGGCTCTGGGGTGCAGGAAAATGACCTTCAGGGCAGGAGCGTGGTCTTCTGTGTGTTTTCGCGTGGCCAGCTTGATACGGAGTGATTTGGCACGTGAAAAAATTGCACATCAGCGTGTAATTCGAAGAAAGGCCCTTAGCGCGTGAGCGCGTCAGCGATTTCATTGGACCAAAGGCCCTTCGCGTGTAAGCGATTCTGTGACGTGACACGCACGGGCGTTTCCCTCAGCATGTGTTAAAGGTGAGCGGGGCCAGCAGTTCACTGTACGTGCCTTTCGTGGAGACCGACGTGTGTTGCTGCTTCGTGTTGTTTTGCGCGCCATCACAACTTCACAGCTATCAAGGACGTATCTCTTCTTTTGGTGGGGGTATTGGCTACGCATGCTTTTCTGCTATTTTTCCCACTGCGGGTGCCACTGTGTATTGCACCGTTTTTGATGTCATAGTAGCCTGCATGTCCCACGCGTACGTGTTTTTCATGTTACTGGGTGCCACCATGTACTGCGGGAGGTTGATTCCACGCACGTAGGCTGCAGGGTTGCGTGCACGGTTGTCCAGCAGTTTTGGGGTGCCTGAGCATTGCATGACCCGTCACTACATCACCGGGGTCACATACAGCCTTGCAGGTGCAGGGGGGCTGTTAACATCTTGCTTCTCACCCCCTTCACCCTAATTGCCCAGGTCAATTGTGGTGTACACCTCCCATTGGCACTACTCCATCTGTGCCGGCACTACTACATCTGTGCCATGGTTGGGAGGACACCAAAGGTGAGGGGTGCCTCAGCTGGGCGTACTCCTCGTGGCGGGCGTGGTCAGGGACGTGGCCGGGGTGACCAGGGAGTAGGAGGACTCCAGGGTGTCCAGGGCAGCCGCAGAGGGGGAAGAGGCAGGGGTGCGCCACTTGAGCATAATGTCATGCCATGTGTCAGTGCAGTCATGCCACCACCGCCTGTGGTTCCGGGAGATGCAGCTTCTGCATCTGGCACTGCCGCCGGTGTGACCCAGCAGTCCGTTCCATCGACTGCCATGGGCCCAAGGGTAGTGGTAGCTGCAGGTGCAGCTGTGGACACATCCACCCAGGCTCAGGGTCTGCCAGTGCAGCCTGCGTTGGCACTTGAGGAGCCATTGGAAGATTTCCAACAGGCCAGGAGGGAAACCATAGGGGCACGCAGGGCTGCCCTGACCAAGACACGTGTCCCTGGGGCAGTTATGTCATCTGCTGCCCCAAACAGCCGGGTGTTGGCAAGTGCAGGGGCAGATGCACCCAACTACATCCCGGATGTGAGTCTGCCAACCAGGACAGTTGCGGTCAATGACCCTGCCACAGCGGATGTTGCTGCGCAGGGTCCATTAGAGGGCACCCAGCTGCCACTGACAGAGGTCAGGCCTTTGGTCGTCCCTCCACCTGCCACTCCCTTGGCTCAATCCACCGAACCCACTGACCATACTGGTCAGGGCGGCATTAGCCAGCCAGGATCTGAGCCACAATCCAAGAGGAGGAAGGTTGCACCTGCAGCACAGGCTGGGACCTCACACACAGCCACGACCTCCTGCACGTCGAGGAAGAAGCCTTTCTGCAACCAGGAACTGGACTTCCTCGTGGGATATGTGCGGGGCCACAGCCGTGACATGCTAGTGGGTGCCAATAGTCAGACTATGGCTGCCCAACGTGATACCCACTGGAAGCATGTTGCAGAAAATGTTGGTGCATTCGGCCATGAGGTGCGCACGGCGCAAGAGTGCAAAAAGCGTTGGAATGACATCAAACGCAGCGCTAAGGCTAAGCGTGCCTCAAATTACAATATGAATTTGGTGACTGGCAGTGGGCCTGCACCAGAGGAGGAAGTCCTCACTCCGCATGAGTCACTTGTTGCCGAGTTCAGACCATCTGAATCGGTTGAAGGAGTGGGAGAGATGCCGGACTTTGATGCCCAGTCCAGTGAGTGTTGATGCATGTTTGTTGAGGACGTGTGTGTTTTACTTGTGGGTTGTGTTGTGCATGATTGCCACTACATGTGACGTGTACATGGTTCGGATGTGCAAGTAATGCAATGCTTCCGTGATGCATGACTGCTCTGCTGGATGGTGGACATGTGGAGCAGACGGGGACTGTCGGCATCAACACTATTGCACCCTACTCACATGCTGGTTACCAGTATGCCCCTCCGGTCCATGTCCCTGCTCACTGGCCCTTCTGCATGTAGCGTGGGGTGACCTTCCTCTCATCCCAGGCACGATGTCATAGCATGACTGACGTGCATCTGTCCTCTGCCTGTATGCGGGTACTCCATGTAGGCATGCTCCCTTGCCCCTCAACCCCCAGCTCTGCACCCCAATTCCAACCTTGCATTGGTCTGCTTCAATATTGCCATTGGGTACTTCCCTGTTAATGCGTCCTGTGTACATGCTACCTTCCCGCAACCAATCTGCCAGACATATGCTGTGTGGTACAGCCTTAGTTCTTGATGCAGGGTATCTCACTTGTACTGTGCAGAGGTCAGATGCCCCGCAGGGACATGCGTGCCCATTCATGCTCCATGTGCATTGCACGCATGCCCCTGACTGGATGATCACTGTAATACAAGTCCTGGGTGACATACATTGCATGGCATTTCATCAGCCTTCCCATGTCTACTGTGGCTCAGTACTGTGTTGCACACATGTTTAGGGTCTGACAATCTGGGTGGGTCACAGGCCTCAGCCTGTTTAATGGCCAATGACTCTGTCCAACTGGTGTAGTGTCCTCTTCACACGTGGGTGGCCTCCAGACGTTTCATCATGTGTCCTGCTTACTGTCCCATCATCATTTGCAGTGTTGTCACTTGACTCACATGAAGCTGTTGATGCTAGTCAACACTGCCTGTCAATGCACAGGTCTATGGTCAGCCTTTTGATAACATGCTAGGCATCCATGCTTTTGCACTTGGGTGGAGGGGTGCTTTGCTTGTGGATATGCTGCCCATTGAATGCACTTTGCACGTGATGCCTGAAGTTGACCTTGCAATGCCTTCACATTTTCTGACACACACCATGAAGTACTTGTACATGTAGGTAGTGAGTAACATACACATTGGCTGCACTGCATAGACCCACTTCAATGCAAACTGCCACCTTTCAACAGGTCTGATCACAGAAGCAATTCCAAGTTGACCCAGCATGATTGCCAGGTTCTATTTTGTGTGTCACATGTCTGCCTGATGTTGTCGGTGTGTGTGTGTTGTGTGCTTCTGACATGTGTAGTGACCTTTTTTCTCTCTATTTTTCAGATGATGACGCAATGGAGCCGGAGGATGGTGTTGTCATGCCAGGCACAGGGTTGGTATCACTACATCAACCCGGCACAAGTGGGGGTCGTGGGGTGGCAGGCCACGAAAACCCCCAAGTGCTACAGGCCATCTTGTGTCTGGCTGCCTATGAGTCCAGCCCTGTTGACGACTCTGACGTCCATGTCGAGTTGGATGAGCATCAGGTCCATTTGTCAGGGGTGAGTGATTCTGATGTGGACACTCCTCTGTCCGCGAAACCTGCACTGAGGGGTCAGACAGTCTTGGAACCTCCGCCCGTGGTGGATCGGGACGCAGGGTCACCCTCCACATCAGTCACTGATGTGCCTGGGACATCACGTTGACAGGGGCATGTAGTTGTGCAGCCGCGGGCGGTGCCAACACGACGAGGACAACCGGTCCTTGGGTCCAGCAGGGGTCAAGCCCAGCAACTCAGTCGCCGTGCGCAACCGCTGTAGACTGAGTGGGAGCAAGACATGACTGCCAATTCAGAACGGCAGGGGGCAGCAATGAGAACATCGCTGAGAGCATGGAGCGTGTGGCCCGATCCGTGCTCCCCCTAGACAGGTGCTTCTCCAGCAGCAGGCGGCACGGTCCATGGCCCGCTCGCTCAGGCTGGGCATGGCGGCCTCAGACAGGGCACGCCAGACTGAAATGTCGTCTCTACGTCAAGCAATTGCTGCTCACGCAGAGGCACACATGGAGGCCCTGAGGGAGGAGTATGCTTCCCTCAAATCCACTCTGGGTGTCCAGCCAGGCCTTGCAGGAGGAACTCCGTGTTACAGGTGCTACCTTGCAAGAGGAAGCACGTGTATCACGGGAGGTTCTGCATGTAGACCTACGTGTCATCGCCACATAGAACTAGGCTCACCCGTCCGGCAGACTTGCTGCCGATGAGGGGCAAGCTGCGGCTAGGCGTGGCCAGGCTATTGTGCCACGTCCTCCTTTCCAGGATGAGCCAGACTCGGACGACCATCTATCTCACACATAGTTCGGGCTGTGCAGGCGTTGAGCCCATGGAGGTTTTTTTTTTGGCTCAGCATCATCGCATGTGGGTGTTGAGCAGCACCCTGTACCTCCCCCCTCCTGGGTGCCCCCCCGGGTCGTATGTGGCCATTTTTGATTTTTCTTTTAGTTTAGTTAGTTAAGTTTCTGTTTGATAGTTTAATTAGGTAAAGTAGGTTTTTCGTAGTTAGTGTAATTAGTTAATATAGTTTAAAATTGCTTGTCTATTGTGCTTTCATGTGACAGTGTGGTGCTTTGTGGCTTTTGAAAGCATCCACTGTCTGTTCCAGCTGGGCCCTTCAGGCTTGTCTTGTGTATGTGTTTGCTGCTTGGGGTCCTTGACTCACATATGCCACTCCTGCTTCCCTTCTCCATGGGCTCGCAAGGATGGTTCGGTGTAACAGCCTATTACACAAGGGCTTTGGACTGTCATATCTGGCATGTCTGCTGCTGTGGAACTTGTGTTAACACCTCTAGTGGGGATGATTGTGGTGTTTTTGACCACTGTTCTGCTTTTGCTAGATGGGGTGTTTCATGATTCATGTGTACATTCATTGCTATGCATTGTGTAGTATGTTTCTTATCTTTACTGTACATGTGCTTGTTGCAATTCATGCCGTATATAGTGTGTTCCACACTTTGGCTGGAAAGACGGACTGTGGTGTGATTTCTGATGTACGTCTCTGACATGGTCCAGTGATGTGATGCCTGAAGAGACACACACAGATTAATCTAATGCATTAATCATGTGTTTCATGCCCTTTCTGCAGGGGGATGAGCCTACAGACCACCTTTGCCAGCAGACATGGGCCATTGGACGTCTGGAATCTGGACACGTTTGGTGGTGCCCACATGCACATGTGTGCGCAAGCAGAGGCACCGGGATTGCAATCATACATCCGAAAACTGCTGACGTCTTTCAAGGGACTCCAGGCAATGTGAGCAGCAAAGGGGGGCCACAACACAGCAAACCTTCCACCAGGCCAGTTGCACATGCATGCTTAGTAGCAGCACTGAGGGTGAGCTTAGACGAATATTGGTGTTGAAAAGCACAATACTGCTCAGATGTGTTGGTGGACTCATGGCTAATTGATTGTAAGGTTGTCTGGGGCACCTGCAGGGGCAGTGGTACATTCCCTCCGGTCCACCATGGCCCATTGAGGCACTTGTATCACCCAAGTAGCGTTCCGAGACATGGAAAGAAGCAGCTGACAGGGACAGACGGCAAGGGACAGACTTGGGTGCAGTGCATTTCATTTCCATGTAGAATTTGAAACATGCACTGCCTACTTTATTTGGGTTATGGTGGAACACAACTTGTTTGGAAGTCATACCTTGCTATATGCGTCTGTCTGCTTACCCAGGGAACATTGCATGTTGTGTGATTCGTGACACATTGGTGTTCCATTTGCCACGCACCCACCGGCGCCTGACTTGCTGCATTGACTGTGTACGAACCATCACAGGGGTAATGTTACGTATGGGTACGAAGCATCCACACCAGATTGTCTGTTTGTAGAGTAGTTTGTTACTTTGGGGCATATTTGGTGGTGTGTTTGTGTGTTATGGGCACACACAGATTTTTAACTGTGGCTCTCTTTGCAGCATTGAAGTGCTCCTGTTACCGGACCTGAGAGTGTGCAGGCAGGAGGCCAGCACTCACCCCAGAGATAAGTTTCTCTTTGACTTCCATTTCAGTGAATTGCTGCTATGTTTATGATGAACAAGTTTGGTATGATTGTGTATGTGTTAATGTGAGTACTACATTCTTGGCCATTCCCTACTTTCCCGTGTCAATCCTACTCCCCTCTCCTGCCCCTCATTCCGGTTATCCAGTATGCCAACGCCTGTCCCGACTCCATATACCTGACCCTCCTTCCCCACCAGGGTCTCAGAGGCCTGTGTGAGTTTGACCTTGCAGCCACCCAGACCACGGTGGGGGTGGTTGGTTCGTGCCACTCCTGCACCTGTACACGGGAGCAGTGACAGTACACGTCCGTTTGTGGTGCTTCATTCTATGTTATGTACCACACATGGTACACATCCTGTTGTGACATTGTTTTACTGTGCTACCTTGGTTGTTACATCATTGTGTTAGTACTTGGCCTTTGTGAGGTACTGCTGCTTCAAGTCATCTACTGGAGGCTGTTCTGGTTAGTTTTTCTGCCTGCAGGCTTTTTGCTTGGCTTCTGTGTTGGCCTGCTTTGAGTTCTCTTGGATGTAGTGTTTTTGCAAATCAAGGTGGACTCTGAGGGTGCAGGCAACTTTTTACACACAAGGTGGGAGATGGTGACAAAGGGGAAGGGTGATCCTGTGGCCAGGTGAAATTCAAGGATGTAGGCTCCATAATCCTGGTGCAGTTGTTCAGTGGGTCATGGTGATTTGTGAGGGAGGGGTGGTGCTTGGTTGGTGATAGTTGCCTTGCCCTGCAGTGTGATGGGCACTCTGACATTGTAATTGTGGTATCCTATGTACATGATGTGTTCTGCTGATCAATGCCTGTTCATGTGTTGTGTTTACTTTTCAGGTGTGAGGGGATGGTTGTGGTTTGACATGCTGGGGTGTACACATGGTGAATGTTCACATGTGATGTGTAGAGGACACTGATGGTCACTTGATTGCACATGCATATGTTGAGTGCATGTCCCTACTGACCCACACACTTGCACTATAATGCACTACATGTACAACTACCCTTCCATGTCCACGTGTACACTCTGATTTACTTCTGGTGCCCACTGTGTCCCTGCAGCACATGTCCTATGACCAATTGTGGATCCTGTACATGCCTAATTATTGTCGCTTAGATGTGATGCTCAGGGTGTGCATCACACGCAATGGCTGTTAACTGTGCTGTGCACTGAGCAGTGTGTTGCAGGAGGTGGACACGGCACACAGAAGCTGCAGTATTGATTTTTCAATGCACAATGTGCATGTAGACAGGAATTCATTGTTATGTTACAACTTCGACTTTTGGAATGCATTTGGGTATGACTTCTTTTGGGTGGGAGGTTGTTGGTCAGTCATTTCATCTGATTCCATGTCAGGCATCATTGTCTGATGCCAATTTACATTTTTCACATGGCAATGTGTACCTTATTGGTACTGTGTTGGTGTATGGCTATTGCTTGCCATGTCATGTTGTGCTTTGGGAGGGGTTGAGTGACATACCAGTGATAGTCATGGCCTGTTTTGCAGGTGTGTGTGATTCACACCTTGCATGTGTGCCTTTTGGACACACAGGATTGCTTGTGTTTAAGTAGCTAGGGATGCACACAATGTGGCACTTCCATGGCAACAATCTCTTTGTCATCATCGATTGTCACCTGGTATGTGCCAGGCCTGTGTGCACTCCGAAGGGGTGGGAGTTTAGGTGAAAAATGTTTCCACAAGCAGGGTCCGGGCATCCTCGCCATGTGCCCTATCCCCACCCATGGGCAGCGCCTGTGGTTGGGGATGTGGGGGCACCACCTGCCGTGTTGCAACATTGTGCAGGACACATGCTGCCACAATGATCCTGCACACTACTGGGGGTGCATAGAGTAGCTGCCCACCAGAGCGGTCAAGGGAGCGGAAGCGTGACTTGAGCACTCCGAATGTGCGCTCCACTATGGCCCTGGTTGCAATATGGGCCGCGTTGTATCTTACCTCGGGTGGTGTGGTGGGGTTCCGAATTGGCGTCATCATGTGGTTGCTCAGAGGGTAGGCACTGTCCCCTGGAGAGGTGATAATGGTTGTGATCATTGGGGTTTGTGTATTTGTGTGTGTGTGTGTGACATGCATGCATGTGCAAGGGCATTTGTACTCACCTAGGAGCCATGTGTCGCCATGCTGCCCAGCTTCCAGGGCCCGGCTCAGGGCAGACATTCTGTATATGAAACTGTCATGGCTGGAGCCAGGGTAGTTTGCATAGACAGGGGATGACTCCCTTTGCATCGCATACCATTTGTACATTGATGGAATGCCAGTGCTTGCGGTTTCGGTAGATGTGCTCAGTGGCCCTAGGTGGATGTAGGGCCACGTGGGTGCAATCTATGGCACCGAGCACTTTGGGGAAGTGTGCCACCCTGTAAAAGTCCAGGACAACGACCTGCCTTTCTGCGGGTGTTCTGGGCATGTATATGTGCCTGCGGACTGAGGGACGCGCTGTCATGATTGCCAAGACCTGGTGTAGGCAGCGTGACTGCGTGGCCTGTGAGACCCCCCCACTATGGCAGTAGTCCGCTGAAATGACCCAGTGGCCAAAAAATGCAGGACATTGAGCACCTTCTCCAAGGGGCTCAATGCTTGGGAGCAAAGGGTGGGGGATGTAAGGTCATCTTCCCACTCCCTGACCAGGTCTAGGATGATACGGGGTGGAAACCTATACCTGCCGTAGACCTGGTCGTCAGGCATCCCAAAAATGCTTGTCCGTGGTGATAAAATGCGTGCCCTGGCTATTCTCCTCCTCCTGCGGTGTCCCACGATCAGTGCTGCGACAAATGGGGCATTCATCGTAGCTGTATATACGTGTTTGTTGTTTGCGTGCACTTTTATACTGTGCGCAGGGACGCTTCCGCCTGCCTTCATGTGGCGGACGCATTCACGCATGTGTGTGTTTTTTGCCGTGCGTGGGTTTCCCGTATTCGTATCCATGAATACAGGTTGTTCGCGTGCGTGTGGGCGTTCCGTGTAGTTCCTTGCAGTACTTCCCCAGTTACGCCTTCTTTTTCACGCGTTATTCCCCATTCTGTGTGTTACGCACACTGTTACGCCTACTTTTGTTGTGTGCGCTGCGCTATGTGCACTTTTGCTGTGTGCGTAGCGCATGCCGTTTGATGACATGTGTGCCCGCGTGCGACATGCACCGATTTGGCGCACAACCAGTGGGAAACAAGTGCAGTGTCTTCCTTGAATCGCACGCGTTCGCGTGCGCTTGCTTTCTCATGCTTGCGCCACCTTGCGCCTGCTTGCGCTGGGATTTTCGGCGCACGTTTGTTCCATGAATCGGCCCCTTAGTGTTTGTGCTATTGTTATCTTTACTTGATCTTTGTGTGCAATGGCAATAACCCCCTCCTCTTTTTCCTTCTGTTTGCTTCTTCCAGTTTGCAGTTATTGGGTAGGGATTGGAGTGGGATTACATTGTATTCTACTGTTAGCTAGGTTTCAGTGAAGAATAGAATGTTTGTTCTACCGTTGCTGTGGAGGTTGTATTTCCCTGTGGTGTGTTTTGACAGTGATCTGGCATTGACAAGGTTGCAGTGAATAATTTTTCAGGAGGTTTATTTGTCCTTTGGCTGTGGTGTTGGCAATTTAGTTTGCCATTGTTTAGTCTTTTGAATCTGCATTGTGTTTTGCCATGGGAGGTGTGTGGCAGAGTTGTGTTGCAAAGGGTCACTTTTCCAGAGATTGGTTTATTGTAGTGTTTATTGGTGTCCATTAGTTCCTTGACGTGGCAAGTTGAGATATGTCTTCTTGCGCCTGGTTGGTTCCCCTGTGGTGCTTTCTAGTGTGTCAGCCTCTCCTGTTGCGTGGTATTTTTGGAGGTTTTGTTGTTGGGTGCCAGTTGGTTGGTTGTCAGCTCCTTGTTTGAATTTGGGTGTTCTGCTTAGGTCAATGTTTGTGGTCCTTCAAGGTAGATTGTCGGGCTCTCTGGTGGTTTAATCTTGTGTTGTTCATCAGCTGCAATTATCAGAGGGGGAATGTCACTGGGGGAGACTATTGCAGTGGTAGAATCTTTCGTGGGCCGGATACTGCAGGGTCTTTGCTTCACAGCAGCAAAAGCCTTACTGTGGCAGTGGCAACACTCACAGTGGCCGGACCTAACAGTGATAGAAACATCACAGCAGAAACAGCCTCTCTGTAGTGGTAAGATCTGATAGCCACGAAATGTCTGAATAGCTGAGTCTCAGCTGCAAAAATTGAGAATGGGAAAACGGTAGTGGGACGCTCCCACATTGTCAAGACACACATTAACAAGACTTTGGTGGCCACGCGTCAAAGTCTCACTTAGGCAGAACCTTGATGTATTTAAACGATTTCTGGCGATGGACACCAAAAATGGCAATGTGGGATCTGCTTGAATGCCAGCTCGAAAAGATGCAGCACTATGAAATGCCGGATTTCTGGTCTATTTAATCCAGGGACAAATGAGGCCAGAACATATGAAGGTGCAGCAGAAAGGCACATCGGAAATGACGGGGCTGGTTGATGACAACCATGCATCCGTGCTGCCATGATGTTATTGCTAATTTGATTAAGTCCTGCTTCTAAATCAATGTGTAGTTTGTTATGGTTACTTTATCATGGAATTACCTCTCATATATGCATTTCACTGAATGCTTTAGGGCTATATTCTCGGTCCTGGAATGAAAAAAATAAGGAATAAAAGGAAGGTGTTAGGCATGCACAACTTTTGTTTACACTCCAGACCACTTTACAGCCAGAGAAGAAGCACGACCTGGAATTAGCACTTCAGCTGAGCACTACTCGCCCGACTTCAAAGACCATGAGCTTTTACCTTGCATCCAGGCATAAAAGGGATGTATTCCTGGGAAATCCTCCTATTTTTACCACATGCTAAAGTGGGCACATTTCCTAGGAATTAATTGTAAATGCTGCCTGAAAGCATACTTTGATGCTCGCATTAACATTTTTGACGGAACGAAGAGTAAATGGAATGCATCAAGGCGATATGGCCTGTACGTACTTAATAATAATATTTAATAGCTTGTATTCTGTTTTGTGAAAGGGGACAATTGCATTCCATCTAGCTCCATCCTTCATGGTCATTGTTCGTTTTTGTTTGTACCTCCTTGCCCTTCTCCCCTTGGTTGCCACTCCCCATCACGCAAATCATGTTTGCATTCAAAATGGGCAAGTGTGACCCAACCAAAATTAATGGAATGCACTTACCAAAACCATACGCAGCAGCCAAATTGGGTAGACCTGGCATTCAATGACCCTGCATTGGGTATAAATGAGGTATATACATCCCGGTGCACAGGTCGTTAGCGGCCCAGACTTTCAGACAGATGTGTATCCCGAAGTTATAGATGCACTTACACTTGCTCAGATCCATGAACAAGAAGTTACTTTTGCTGACTAATCATCTTTTTGGGAATCTGTGCAGACGATATGGTATCAATACTTCAACTACAGATCTGCCACTGAATCCACACCTCAACAGAAAACCCTCGTCCAGGTTAGCTAAATCTGAATCCCTACAATTCTGTAATCTGCCATTGAGTCCCTATATGTATATGGAAACCTCCACCACATAGACTTAGATTTCACCTTCTTTTAAATCTTCACCTAACCCAGTCACTTCAAAATCACAGTCTGACGTGCACAGATTTGGTCTCATTCATGATCTAAGCTGGCATAGGGAGATGGTTAATGCCAGACATAGGTGCACTGTTTAATTGGGAGACCCATTACGCAAAAGGAAAACGTTGAAATTTAGACCCTGCTCTGCGAATAGCCACATTGTGTTAAAACATCCATCTGCACACTCATGAACGTTTTTTAACTTTACTTAACTCCCAGTCATAAACTAAACCACAAAATAATTGGGATGATTACAAAGCTTCACTTAGTGGTATTCATAGTCCAGTTTGGCACACTCCAGGAAAGCAGAAAATCAAAATGTCTCCCAACTCGAGAAAATCTGTCACAGCCAATAAGAATATATCTGCAGCCTGTGGTCAGGTGAACACTTTAAACAAAATATGTAAACTGACAACTGATCTCAATTTCATATTTACCTTATTATCAACAGATGTGCAAAAATTCCATTTTAGCGAGGATAAAGGAGGGACGCTATTAGTTGCTTATCTAATAACAGTAATAGGGTTGCTATAATGCATATAGTGCAAATAACAATTTCCAACCAGAATCATTATTTGTCAGCAATTACAACATCCCCTAAAACAGTAGTGCCTTTTTGCATCGAATCACATCCCCAAAGATTGCACAAGAGAAGCTGCAAGACATGGGGACCCTCACACCCAAAGAAACGATTTAAGCACTGAAAGCCCTAACAAAAAATAAAAAAATCACTGAGCCCTAACGGGCTCCCAATAGAATACAGCCAGAAGTCCTCTGACATGCTCGTTCCAATATTTTTAAATATAATAAATAAATAATACATATAGGCTCAGATACAGCGTGTTAAGAGATTCCTTTCTTTAAGCCAATACATATTTTGGTATTATATGTTTTTTTTTTTAATGTGCCGAAAGCCTGCGGGCATCGGGGTGCAGAAACATGTGCACAAGAGGACAAACATCAACAACAGGACAATAGAGACACTGGGGCCAAGATGGCAGGAGGGTGGGGGGGGGGGTTGTTTACTTAAACAAAAGAGTTTTCAGAGTTTTCGGAAAGTTGTGATGTCAGGTTCAGTTGTCAATGCAATGGTGAGTGAATTCCAAACGTTAGCTGCTTTTACTGGAAAATATATTCCAAGTCCGTTTACACACCTGTAATCTGGAAAAATAATTTGCATTTTGTTAGCTGATCTAAGTGATCTGGTTTGGCAATACTGTGGAGTTAAGAGTTTAAGATAAGCAGGAGCATGTCCGTAGACACATTTAAGAACCAGGGGTTCCTACTTTGAAGGTAATGCGTTCCTGGATAGGAAGCCAATGTAGCCTTTCTCTGTGGTTTGATATATTTTCACATTTTGAGGCTTTCCTGATGACGCGTACTGCATCGTTCTGTAAAACAAGGATTTTTTTATGTTGGAATTTGAAGCACCACTCAATAAGGAATTACAGTAGTCAAACCTTGAAGTGATAGTAGCTTGGCTGATGATTGAACTGTTAGTTTTTGAAATATAAGGAAAGATATTTTGGAGGAGATGAAGGTGGTAATTACAGTTTTTAATCAGCTGATTGACCTAGGCGTCAGTGTTTTTGGAAGCCTCTAGCTGAATACCTAACATTCTCACCTTATTCTTTATGGGGATGATGTTGTCTCTGATTACAAAGCTCTTAAAGTCAGGACTCAATTTTGCCCAAGCATGATTTGATCTAATTATTAGAAGCTCTGTTTTTGCCATTAATACAGAGCCAAAGACATCCAGGCATTAAATGTGCTGGTATATCTTGGAAAGAGTCAAGGAATCTGATGTGTAGTCCCCAGTAGTTTTTATGACTAACTGGCTGTCATCAGCGTAATTATTAAAGAAAACACCCAGGTCACCTAGGAGCCTGATTTACACAATAAACATAACAGGAATGGGCTTGCCCCCTGGGGGACTCCACACCAGATTGGGGCTGTTGGAGAGCATGCAGATCCCCATTGGATTTTTGATTCCTCCTCTGATACAAAGGAATGGAACCAGTTGACCATGGGTGTCATAATCCTGACATATCAGGAAAGCCTCGTCTAAACAGGTTCACCCCTGTTCCTCCAAAACCATCAAGGACCACATCGACTCCCTGGCTCCTTCCCTGGCTGACTTTTGCAACCACTCATTCGCCTCTGGAGTCTTCCCATCCCCCCTCAAGCACTCCCTTGTGCACCCCCTCCTCAAGAAACCCTCTGCCGACCTCTCCTGCCCGGCCAATTATCGCCCAATCTCCATTACTCCCTTCCTGGGTAAGCTCCTGGAGAAACTGGCCATCTCCCAGCTTAACCTCCATGCTGAATCTGTTGGTAATCTTCATGACCATCAATCCGGCTTCAGAGCGGCCAGAAGCACGGAAACTGCTCTCCTGAACATCCGTGAGGACCTGCTCCTGAACCTCGATTCCAAAACTCCCTGTGTTCTCATTCTGCTCGATCTCTCCTCTGCCTTTGACACTGTCAACCATGCCATCCTGCTCAACTGTCTCCGTGATAACCTGGGTATCACTGGTCAGGCTCTGGCCTGGCTGACTTCTTTCCTCTCCGGTCGACCCTCCCAGGTCCAAATGGGCTCCTTCCTCTCTGACATCTTTTTCTCCACCTGTGGTGTCCCCCAGGGATCCAACCTCTCTCCCTGGCTTTTCAACCAGTATCTGGCACTCCTTGCCCACCGCATCGCCGCTCTCTGCCCCTACTTCCAGTGCTATGCAGACGATACCCAGCTCATTTTCAGGCTACCCTCGGCCTCCTCCTCTCCTTCCCTCATCTCCGACTGTCTGTCTGCTATCCAGGAATGGTGTGCCGCCAATGACCTCTGCCTCAATGCCAGTAAGACTGAGATTCTACTCATCGGCACACCCACTCCCTCCTTCCCTGCAGCTCTCTGGCCGGCCTCCCTTGGCCCCCTTCCTGCCCCTACCTGCAAGGCTAAAAACCTCGGGGTCATCTTCGACTCCACACTCTCCTTCTCTCCTCATATATCTGACGTCTCTAAGAAGTCACACTACCAGCTGCACCTCCTCAGAGGTATTCTTCCCTTCCTCTCCTTCCCCCAGAAGCTCAATGTCTCCCGAGCCCTGGTTCTCTCTAGGCTGGACTACTGTAACAGCCTCTATCTTAATCTGCCTGCCTCCACTCTCCGCCCTCTGCAACTTATCCAGAACAGAACTGCGAGACTTGTCCTTGGCCTCAAGCCCAGGGACCGTATCTCTCCAGGACTGAAATCTCTTCACTGGCTCCCAGTGGCTGCGAGGATTAAGTTCAAAACCCTCTGCATTGTCCACAAGGCCTTCTGGGGCCTGGAACCTAAATACCTTCAACTCTCTCTTCCTAAATATCTTCCTTCACGAGCCCTTCGCTCATCCGTCTCCAACTCCCTCATGGTCAGCCGCTTCTCGAAGCAACGAGCTGGGGGTAGATCTCTCTCCGCAGCAGGGGCCTCCCTCTGGAACAGCCTTCCTGCCTCCCTGAAACTTGAGGAGAACCATCTCCGGTTCCGGAAGCACCTCAAAACCTTCCTCTTCGCTTCTGCCTTCTCTCTCCCTCTCCCCTGCTAATCCTGCTTAACTCCCCACTGAATTCAGCACTAAACCTGCATCTGGGCCACTCTCAGCAACCTCGGTCCAGGGCCCAGCCACTCTCCACTTGCACTGCCTCCCTGGCTCCCCCTGCACTGTGGGACTGTCACTGTATCCCTACAGCCCCCTTCCCAGCACTTGCTCTGCACTTACCTCGCACTTGCCACCAGCTGGCCCTTTTTATTTATTATTTATTATTTTTTTTTACGCTACTTACCTTGTACTGCACTTCCCCCCCACCTCCTCCCCCTGCACTTCCTCCTTTTCCCCTTACCTCTGCACTTGCGCGATCTGAATGACACCTGGCCTAGTAGGATCGTTTGTCTGTCTTCCCCTTGTTTCCCTCCCTCCCTGCCTCGTCGCGCCTTGAAACACTTGTGTATAGGCGCGTTACAAATACCATATCATATCATATCATATCATATCCATCACTGCCTTAAATGTGCTAGATAAAAGCTATAGTGTTATATCAAGGTGCAAAACTAACTGGGGCAAAGCAGTGGCTCTTCAGATGAATACATCTTGTCTCACTGCTTCTCTCATATACTGTCCCTGTAATTGAAAGACATAATATCAATACTCTCAAATATTTAGGTATTAGGTTTGCATCTAGAGCAGAATCTACAAGGTATCCAGTTAATATGTCGAAAATAAAATTTCGAATAACAAAAATGTCAAACAAAACTGAAAAAATAATTGAATGTATCATTTTTTTAATTTACATATTTTTTTTGTTTCGCAAGGAAAAAAGGGTTTAAAAAAGGGGGGGTTTGAGGGAGAACCCCCCGATTTCAAACAAAAAATTACAAAAAAAGACATTTGACATTTTCAACATTTTTGCATTTGAAATAATGAAATTCGAAATATTAACTATAATCCAATCTGCAAGGTCACCCAATTTAACCTGCATCGTCAAAGACACTTCTGTAATATTTCAGCATTAGAGTCCAATGTTTCTTTCATGGTGGGGCAGACTGGAAACTATTACCATGGTAATTACACCGAATATCTTCTATCTTGTGCCATCAGAATGTATTTTGCAAACTTGACAATGCCCACTGTATACCAATCTCAGCATAGTCCACACATCTGGCAGTAGTGGTCATGGCAATTTCCTTGTCTATCCCAAAGTCTTAATTCTGCACCAAGCTATGAAAGAATATTGAACTCGTTGAGTCTCCTTCCTGGCTGTTGGCTGAAATGTATCTGATGCACTGCTTGGTCTTGTCAGGACAATTCATGATAACAAAGAATCCAGTCTTTACATTATCTATGACATTCTTCAAGAAATTGGGTCAATGGACTGAGACTTCCCGTGACCTCAAGAAAGTGTATATTTGGTGTAAATAACTGATTAAAGTTGGAGGCAGCCAGGGCCATCCACTATCCAAAACGAATTGATAAGGGATTGCTATTTGTATCAATGGCGCAACCATGATTTCTTTTCTAACTCCAAGACGATTTTCATATACATACATGCTTGTAACTCCATCATCTTTAACTGCAAAAGACCTTTTAACCTGCTCTTACCACTGGGCACTTTACCTTTGATATCTCTAATGACATTTATTTAATATTTCCAATTCATGCCTGGCCCAAACTATCTCTAGTGCAGTTTTATAAACGCCTCAATTCCAGTGGGAGTCAAAATGAGGTAGATCACAGAATGATAATCAATAATGTAAAATTAGATATAAGTATAAGTAGTAGTCATGCCTTTTCCCATTTGTATTGGCTCAACATGCTTGTGGTGGGAACGCCCTTGGGGACCAGCTATGGAAACATTCTTATAAAGGCTTAGAATGAATGTGTCCCTATGGCCAAGTTTAGGAATTAGTTGGGTTGGCTATGCTCCAGTAAGAAAGCCAACGGGCCAGGCACAGATATGGGTGCTGAGGGAGGTCACAAGAGTACCCAAGTGCAAGAGATGTCTTATGTGTCCAGTTATACCGAACCTTTGTTGTAGGTTGTCACTTTATTTTAAAAGCAGTGGTGCTGAGACTGGATGTGTTCATAGTTGTAGCTGTATTTTTAAGGGGGTGGATGGAAAGCCGTCCCTGTCCCTGTGACAGATGTCCGATGAAGTGGTGGGCGTATATGTACTTTAAGCTCCCATGTAGCTTGTATTTGGTTTCACTGTGTGATACAATCATCTGTGTGAAAAGACAAGCTACCGTTGTAGGTTATTATAGGCAATAAGGACAGGCTACCCTCAAAGCCGTCTAAGCGAATATAGACTGGCTATCTTAGTATGTCTTCTAGGTGTGGCAGACAGGCTACCTTAGGTTTACGGATCATAAGACTCCCTAAAGGCAATAGACAATCTACCCTTATACATAATAGACTACCATGAGACATCTTCTAAGTGCAATATCAAGGATACCTACATATATCTATGTGTGTTACAATGGATCACTTCTAAGTGTGATGGATGGGATACCATCATAAATCTTTGAGCGCAATGGACGGGATCACTTTATAAGGTGCTGCCCAGAATGCACACTCCCAGATTCATCTAAGTGCAGCACACAGCCCACCCTCCAATACGTCTTCACAGATCATCTAAGTGAAATCCCTGTGTTAACTTTCACCATTTCTACTAGAGCAGTACGTGTGCTAGCCTATAACTGGACTACTACCCCAAATTCAGCAAGTGCAACACATAAACTGTTTTGGAACAACTCCAGAATATCATGGACCCCTCTGGTGTTACACCAATTAAAGATTTGCATTCAAAATCTTTACTGGTTCTACAAATGTTAAGCAGTTTCATTGCAGCATCTGATCTTGGCTTGAACACATCTTCATCCTTGTTGGGACTGGAAAGCTTGTTGTGCTACCATACAGGCTAAATCCCCATCAATTGGTTCATTCTCATTGCTTTTTAAGCTGCACTCCAAGAGCTTTCTGGTTTAAAAACAAAATTGATGAGGCTGCTGTTTTAACAGGCATAGATGTCATCCTTTTAAACTGGGAGCATTTTGCTGGTATTACTGAAACTGTATGGTGGAACCTTTTTTGTCATATTAAACATATGTAAAGCTTTAATAAGTGTGCAGGTCTTGTCATTACCAACCAAACATGAAAATTGTAGGAATTGATCATGCTCTTTTAGGATCATCCAACTGTTACCCAGCAAACCAAAGTAGGTAGTATGTTAATTATCACTTGTATCAAATTGAACTGGAAAGTCAATTTGTATTTTGTATACACATATCACCTGTATGAACAGGCCAAGAGCATCAACATGGAGGAGCATTTGCCTACAGCATAGATATCCACCACGTGGCTTCATTTTAACAGATATGTGTTAACCTGAGGTTAAGCAATATACGAAGCACATTAAATAATTCAAATGCTATATCAAAGTAAGTTCATGAGGAACTTCAGCCAAAATATATTGCATTTTACACTTGCATATCTGGCATGAATACTACAATCTGTAAACTAGTTAATCCACATAAAGTACTGCTAAACATATTTCTGTATATTAGCAAAGGATTTAATCTATAGGCATCAAGATTTTTCGTCCATATTGGCAGCTTATAAGAAGCACATTAATTGTGCTGAAAACACAGATTTGTTTTTATAGAAGCCACAAAATTGAAGAACAACTAGCTAAAAGAAGCTCTCCATGGAGGTTGAACTGTGACACCCTCAAGTGGGCAGCAATATGCATAGGGAATTTCTTTTTGCAGGTCCAAGGGAGAGACTTGAATTATCAGATATCTTTACATGCAATATTACCTGTTATACTGTGTGATGAAGTTACCTAACTGGCTCTTTAGTTAAGGGTGAGGTATCCATGGGGGGGCAGGTTCTGAGACCCACTAGGCGATGCAGGGCCAGTGGAGGTATGGTCCACATCACTAAAACCTGATTCCATGGAAAGAGCTTGCCCCCAAATGGTAACCTCTGATGCTATCCCTTTTAAAGATCAACTTGCCCCAGAAGTTTCAACTACACTTACAACCCTCCTGTAGTCATGAAAACACTGAATATGATTGGTGGTTTGCAAAGACCAAGTATGTTTAATCAGACTCAGGCATTGCTAGTAGATCGCAGTAGCAGGGAAATAGGGAGAAAGAGCAATAACCCTCACATGCAAGCCTCATTTACTGCCAGATGTACACTAGTGGGGAGAGACAGAAAAAGAGGCACTTGGCTCCTCCACAATTGTCTTCACGTGGATGACCTCTAAGAAATCCTGTTCCCAAGAATGAACGTAATGTAGGTATTGGCCATTAATGCAGTCAGAATACCAGACTTGGAAACATACCAACCAATCAATTTTCCAAGCGCAAAGGGGCTCCCATCTGGTGGAGGGGTCTGACTCATATGAAAGGGAAACTAGCAGAGTTTTGCAGAAGTCCAGGAGGATAGAGGTATATATCCAGAGCAATTTGGAGGCAGAAGGAGCTGAAGAAAAGGGGATGGGGGGTGCTGTTGTGTCAAAGAGTGCTGAGTGGAGAAAGTGAATTTGGAAGAGATTTGGCATTTAAGTAAGATTGGAACGAGCGCTACACGCCATGATGAAGTGGCTCTCTGAATCATCAACGGAAAGATAGAGAACCAATATTCTGAATACATATAAAGATAGCAACACATGAAATGTAATAGGGAAATGCCAACTGTAAGGTCTACGAGTAATTGCTATCATTCAATTATTACAATCTTCTCATGAAGAGCTATCAAAATATAAATACGAAACACATGTCGAGGATTAACATAAGAGAACAGATACAAACAAATCTAATGAGGAGCGATACACACAACATGAATAATCGATACTAATGGACCAAGCAATTTAACAAATTGGTTTCATGAGGAAATAACAGATCTTCACGTTTGTAAGAACTTTGATGGACCACAATATTAACTAAAGTTCTTCACCAAGGAGAAGACACTTAGGGGGTAATTCATAGAATTTAGTGCACAAGTGGCGCACACGGCTGGCTCGCACAGCGCATTCATGGATTTTAGCTACCAAATCCAGCCGTGGCGCACAGTGGTGCAGCGACCCTGCAGCAGCACCAGTTACACCCCCAAGAACGCCCCTCGCGCAGGGAAAAGCCATCAAAATCCCCAATCCAGTGCAAAGGGCTGCGCTAACCCTGTACCAGTATACATGGCCGCCACACAGCACACAGCAAGCGGGGTACGTGTATTATTGGGGTTCGAGGGAAGTTTCACACGCGAAAGGGCCTGTGTGAGTGGGGTACGTGTATCAATGGGGTTCGCAGGAAGTTTCACATGCGATTGGCCCTGTGCGAGTGGGGTATGTGTATTACTGGGGTTCGCTGGAAGTTTCACACGCGATTGGCCCTGTGCGAGTGGGGTAGATGTATTACTGGGGTTCGCGGAAAGTTTCACACGCGATTGGCCCTGTGCGAGTGGGGTTTGTGTATTACTGGGGTTCGCGGGAAGTTTCACACGCGATTGGCCCTGTGCGAGTGGGGTACGTGTATTACTGGGGTTCGCGGGAAGTTTCACATGCGATTGGGCTTGTGCGAGTGAGGTACGTGTATTACTGGGGTTCGCGGGAAGTTTCACACGCGATTGGCCCTGTGCGAGTGGGGTACGTGTATTACTGGGGTTCGCAGGAAGTTTCACATGCGATTGGGCCTGTGCAAGTGGGGTACGTATATTACTGGGGTTCGCGGGAAGTTTCACACACGATAGGCCCTGTGCGAGTGGGGTACGTGTATTGCTGGGGTTCGCGGGAAATTTCACACGCGACTGGCCCTGTGCGAGTGGGGTATGTGTATTACTGGGGTTCGCGGGAAGTTTCACACGCAAATGGCCCTGTGCGAGTGGGGTACGTGTATTACTGGGCTTCGCAGGAAGTTTCACACGCGATTAGCCCTGTGCGAGTGGGGTACGAGTATTACTGGGGTTCGCGGGAAGTTTCACACATGATTGGTCCTGTGCGAGTGGGGTACGGGTATTACTGGGGTTCGTGGGAAATTTCACACACGATTGGCCCTGTGCGAGTGGGGTACGTGTATTAGTGGGGTTCACGGGAAGTTTCACACGCGATTGGCCCTGTGCGAGTGGGGTACGTGTATTACTGGGGTTCGCGGGAAGTTTCACACGCGATTGGCCCTGTGCGAGTGGGGTACATGTATTACTGGGGTTCGCAGGAAGTTTCACACGCAATTGGCCCTGTGCGAGTGGGGTACGTGTATTACTGGGGTTCGTGGGAAGTTTCACACGCGATTGGCCCTGTGCGAGTGGGGTACGTGTATTACTGGGGTTCGCGGGAAGTTTCACATGCGATTGGGCTTGTGCGAGTGGGGTACGTGTATTACTGGGGTTCGCGGGAAGTTTCACACACGATTGGCCCTGTGTGAGTGGGGTACGTGTATTACTGGAGTTCGCGGGAAGTTTCACACGCGATTGGCCCTGTGCGTGTGGGGTACGTGTATTACTGGGGTTCGTGGGAAGTTTCACACGCAATTGGCCCTGTGCGAGTGGGGTACGTGTATTACTGGGGTTCGCGGGAAGTTTCACACGCGATTGCCCCTGTGCGAGTGGGGTACGTGTATTACTGGGTTTCGCGGGAAGTTTCACACGCGATTGGGCTTGTGCGAGTGGGGTACGTGTATTACTGGGGTTCGCGGGAAGTTTCAGACACGATTGGACCTGTGCGAGTGCGGTACGTGTATTACTGGGGTTCGTGGGAAGTTTCACATGCGATTGGGCATGTGCGAGTGGGGTACGTGTATTACTGGGGTTCGTGGGAAGTTTCACACGTGATAGGCCCTGTGCGAGTGGGGTACGTGTATTACTGGGGTTCGTGGGAAATTTCACATGCGATTGGCCCTGTGCTAGTGCGGTATGTGTATTACTGGGGTTGGTGGGAAGTTTCACACGCGAATGGCCCTGTGCGAGTGGGGTACGTGTATTACTCGGGTTCGCAGGAAGTTTCACACGCGATTGGCCCTGTGCGAGTGGGGTACGAGTATTACTGGGGTTCGCGGGAAGTTTCACACATGATTGGCCCTGTGCGAGTGGGGTAGGTGTATTACTGGGGTTTGCGGGAAGTTTCACACGCGATAGGCCCTGTGCCAGTGGGGTATGCGTATTACTGGGGTTCGCAGGAAGTTTCACACGCGATTGGCCCTGTGCGAGTGGGGTACGTGTATTACTGGGGTTCATGGGAAGTTTCACACGCTATTGGCCCTGTGCGAGTGGGGTACGTGTATTACTGGGGTTTGCGGGAAGTTTCACACGCGATTGGCCCTTTGCGAGTGGGGTAGATGTATTACTGGGGTTTGCGGGAAGTTTCACACACGATAGGCCCTGTGCGAGTGGGGTACGTGTATTACTGGGGTTCGGGGGAAGTTTCACACACGATAGGCCCTGTGCGAGTGGTGTACGTGTATTACTGGGGTTCGCGGGAAGTTTCACACGCGATTGGCCCTGTGTGAGTGGGGTACGTGTATTACTGGGGTTCGCGGGAAGTTTCACATGAGATTGGGCTTGTGCGAGTGGGGTACGTGTATTACTGGGGTTCGCGGGAAGTTTCACACGCGATTGGCCCTGTGCGAGTGGGGTACGTGTATTACTGGGGTTCGCGGGAAGTTTCACACGCGATTGGCCCTGTGCGAGTGGGGTATGTGTATTACTGGGGTTCGCGGGAAGTTTCACATGCTATTGGGCTTGTGCGAGTGGGGTACGTGTATTACTGGGGTTCGCAGGAAGTTTCACATGCGATTGGCCCTGTGCGAGTGGGGTACGTGTATTACTGGGGTTCGCGGGAAGTTTCACATGCGATTGGGCCTGTGCGAGTGGGGTACGTGTATTACTGGGGTTCCCGGGAAGTTTCACACGCGATAGGCCCTATGCGAGTGGGGTACGTGTATTACTGGGGTTCGCAGGAAATTTCACACGCGATTGGCCCTGCCGAGTGGGGTATATGTATTACTGGGGTTCGCGGGAAGTTTCACACGCGAATGGCCCTGTGCGATTGGGGTACGTGTATTACTGGGGTTCGCAGGAAGTTTCACACGCGATTGGCCTTGTGCGAGTGGGGTACGAGTATTACTGGGGTTCGCGGGAAGTTTCACACATGATTGGCCCTGTGCGAGTGGGGTAGGTGTATTACTGGGGTTCACGGGAAGTTTCACATGCGATAGGCCCTGTGCGAGTGGGGTATGCGTATTACTGGGGTTCGCAGGAAGTTTCACAGATGTTAATGTAACTAGTTGTTCTTTCAGTTCTGCTATTTCCGTGTCTAGTTTAGTTAATGATGCTGAAAGTTCTTCAATTGTTAAAAGAATTAAATCTAATGAGCACTTATTAAGGATACATTCCCATCTTGCTACAAAGTCACTGTTATCTTTGCAGAGAGTCGGTTTCAGGTATATTCTTAAACCTATAGGGATTTTTTGGGATTTGTAGTATTCCGTTAAGGTAGTGGCGTGTAGTTTTTGGGCCGGTATATAGATGATATCTTTGCCATCTGGAAAGGAACCAAGCAGGAGTTAGAATCATTTTTTGAATACCTAAATGCATGCAATAACTGCATTAAGTTTACCCTAGAAATAGGCAATCCATCAATTCACTTCCTGGATGTGGAGATATATCCAGAACAAAGAAAATTACACACAACAGTGTTCAGGAAACCTACAGATGTGAACAACAGTTTGTTATTTACAAGTCACCATCCACATCATCTGAAAAAGAACTTACCATTGAGCCAACTTCAAAGAATCAAACGGATAATTTCTAAAGAAGACACATATGAAGACATAGAGAAGGAACAGATCAAAAGATTCAAAGAGAGGGGATTTCCAGAAATAATCTTATCCCAAGCTAAAGAGAAATGTCGACTGAAGAAAAGGACAGAACTCCTAAAACAACAACGGAAGGAAGATAGGAATAATCCTCCATTGATTTACCTCACAAAATATTCAACGAAGAGTGCACATATCAAAAGGACATTACAGAAAAACTGGAAAATTACAAGGTTAGATCCACAACTTTGCAGTCTTTTCCCAGAATCACCACTAATGGCATATACCAGAGGAAAGAACCTACGAGACTCACTAGTAAAAGCAGAAAGGGTCAATAAGATACAACAACGTTTTCTTGGCAAACAGAAAAAGGGAACGTTCCCCTGCCTGAATTGCAGTCAATGCAATAACGTACAAAAAGGTCTGACAATAAGACATCCATACACAGGACAAAAAATAAACCTACAACATTATGCAACATGTGAAAATAAATGTGTCATATATGGATTAATCTGTCCTTGTGGCAAATATTACGTTGGGCAAACCATTAGACGTGCTAAAGATCGCATTTCAGAACACAAATCCAACATCAGAACTGGAAACATAAAATCACCGGTGGCAAGACACTTCAAAGAGCAACACCATACAATCTCACAATTGAAATTTATAATTTTGGAAATAATTATGAGACCACCTAGAGGAGGCAATCTAGAACAAATATTAACACGCAGAGAAATGTTCTGGATTCATAAGTTAGATGCTCTTGAACCGAGAGGAATGAATGAAGAATACAGCCTAAGTTCATTTCTATGAAGAGAGGTACATAGGATTTTGGCACTTAGTAGCACTACAAACAACAACAAGGAATGGGGGCAGTAGTAGAGAGAGCATGCAAAATAAGCAATGTGATTGAAGGGAGGAGCAACAAAAATGTAAATTACATTGTGACTTGATGGAAAGATGATCTAGAACACATATTGTGGATAAATGTAATATCACGAACTAAACATACAGCTATTGGTTCCATGTTAAGACATAACCATATGCAGGTTAATAAGACAACTTCCCACAGGGACTTCGATCTCCAGAATGCACCATCGCACACAAACACGTCCATTCTCGTTGTTTCGTGTAATATTTTATAGATGCAGTAAATGCATGAACAGTCACTCTTTATACAACGTTCAGTTGTTAGAGAAAAAGGATTGCATCTCACTATGAAAAAAAGAAAAAAAAGGGAGGGTGAAAAGCAAAACTACGACTCCCATTATTCCCAAGAAGCATGTGACTAGATCACATGAATACAAAGGACAATTATGAACAGTGACATAGATCTTTATAATCTTATAATTTTTGTGCAAAATCTAACAGATGCAGTCAATGCATGGACAGTCACCTTTTTTTCACAACGTTCATTTTTTTCACAACGTTCATTTTTTTCCACAACGTTCAGATGTCAGAGTAAAAGAATTGCACCCCATTAAAATATGAAAAGCTAAACTACGATTCCCATAATTCCCAAAAAACATGTGACTGGATCACATGAGCACAAAGGAACTAGTTGCTAGGTAACTGGGTTAACATGGAAGGAAGAAGAACCAGTGCGGTAACGGTGGAACAGCCATTTCAGGTAAAATAGAAACGATTTGCTATTGTATTATTGACATGCTGAACGCTACGTTCACAGGACGCTTAATAATATACTAATAGTGAGCATTCTAAACAGGCAGAGACATTCACGGAGATACAGCTACAGGAGAGAAAAGCAGCGTTGAGTAAAGGAACGTTTACGGCTGCACACAGTTACTGTTTCAGGTAAAAAGAGGAAGTTACTTTTTAAATACGTAAATATGGGCAAGCTAGAGAGTGCATTGATTAAAACTATTGTTAATACACAGGGAGGAAACGGACACAGACGAAGGGATAGGTCCAAATACCGTGAAGGTGATTTGACATTCAGCACAACACCACGCCAAAACTTTGCATTGAAATAGGATTGGCAATTGAAACATTGGGAAGAGGCTTTATCCATCCTGAAGTGGAGAAGAAAGGAATACACAGGTACGATTGGATACTATACAGTTCTAAATATAATTACTCATCATCTCATTTTATTGATGATAATATATATATATATATATATATATATATATATATATATATATATATATATTATATTATTTACAGATAACCAAAAACGAACAGGGCAGCACAGAAAGATGACGTTTCCATCACTTCACAATGGAATAGTTGCCACAGAAAAATGCTGAAGAAGTGTTCATTTGTTAAAGGGAGATGGTGTTCTCATTCCAAAATTATAATATCATTTTCGGATATTGCTATGAATAACTAGAATTATAAAAACTAGTGACTAAGGTTATAGGAAAAGTGAATTATTGCTCCTGAAGAAGAGAGTTAAGTCTCTCGAAACGCGTTGAGCTATTTCTTAATTTTGTTGAGTTGTTTTTAATTTTGTTGAGTTGTTGAAAATAACTATCTTTTGTTATTTGTATAACTGAAGCTGTTTGAGTGAAGTGAACTCAAAAGAAAATAACAAATTTATGTTATATAATTATGGTATACATCATCAGTAAAAAACAATCACTTATAGGGTGTAAAGTTGTCGACTGAATTTTAATTTTAAAGTGTTTTGACGTTGATTGTGGTTAAATAATTTCTTGAAAGAGTGATAGAATGATTATTTGAAAATTACTAAATAATACTGAGATCTGTTTGGAAAATTGTCTTTCCACTCTTGAATGGTGTGCAGGGGACGGGAGTTCCTATTACCAATAGGAACTACACTTTCCTCGTTCGCAGGAAGTTTCACATGAGATTGGGCCTGTGCGAGTGGGGTACGTGTATTACTGGGGTTCATGGGAAGTTTCACACGCGATTGGCCCTGTGCGAGTGGGGTACGTGTATTACTGGGGTTCATGGGAAGTTTCACACGCGATTGGCCCTGTGCGAGTGGGGTACGTGTATTACTGGGGTTCGCGGGAAGTTTCACACGCGATTGGCCCTGTGCGAGTGGGGTAGATGTATTACTGGGGTTTGCGGGAAGTTTCACACGCGATTGGCCCTGTGCGAGTGGGGTACGTGTATTACTGGGGTTCGCAGGAAGTTTCACACGCGATTGGCCCTGTGCGAGTGGGGTACGTGTATTACTGGGGTTCACGGGAAGTTTCACACGCAATTGGCCCTGTGCGAGTGGGGTATGTGTATTACTGGGGTTCGCGGGAAGTTTCACACGCGATTGGCCCTGTGCGAGTGGGGTACGTGTATTACTGGGGTTCGCGGGAAGTTTCACACGCGAATGGCCCTGTGCGAGTGGGGTAGATGTATTACTGGGGTTTGCGGGAAGTTTCACACGCGATTGGCCCTGTGCGAGTGGGGTACGTGTATTACTGGGGTTCGCAGGAAGTTTCACACGCGATTGGCCCTGTGCGAGTGGGGTACGTGTATTACTGGGGTTCACGGGAAGTTTCACACGCAATTGGCCCTGTGCGAGTGGGGTATGTGTATTACTGGGGTTCGCGGGAAGTTTCACACGCGATTGGCCCTGTGCGAGTGGGGTACGTGTATTACTGGGGTTCACGGGAAGTTTCACACGCGATTGGCCCTGTGCGAGTGGGGTACGTGTATTACTGGGGTTCGCAGGAAGTTTCACACGCGATTGGCCCTGTGCGAGTGGGGTACGTGTATTACTGGGGTTCACGGGAAGTTTCACACGCAATTGGCCCTGTGCGAGAGGGGTACGTGTATTACTGGGGTTCGCGGGAAGTTTCACACGCGATTGTCCTTGTGCGAGTGGGGTACGTGTATTACTGGGGTTCGCAGGAAGTTTCACACGCGATTGGCCCTGTGAGAGTGGGGTATGTGTATTACTGGGGTTCATGGGAAGTTTCACACGCAATTGGCCCTGTGCGAGTGGGGTATATGTATTACTGGGGTTCGCGGGAAGTATCACACGCGATTGGCCCTGTGCGAGTGGGGTAGATGTATTACTGGGGTTTGCGGGAAGTTTCACACGCGATAGGCCCTGTGCGAGTGGGGTACGTGTATTACTGGGGTTCGCGGGAAGTTTCACACGCGATTGGCTCTGTGCGAGTGTGGTACATGTATTACTGGGGCTCACGGGAAGTTTCACACGGGAAAGGGCCTGTGCGAGTGGGGAAAGTGTATTACTGGGGTTGGCGGGAAGTTTCACACGTGATTGGCCTTGTGCGAGAGGGGTACGTGTATTACTGGGGTTCGCAGGAAGTTTCACACGCGATTGGCCCTTTGCGAGTGGGGTAGATGTATTACTGGGGTTTGCGGGAAGTTTCACACGCGATAGGCCCTGTGCGAGTGGGGTACGTGTATTACTGGGGTTCACGGGAAGTTTCACACGCGATTGGCCTTGTGCGAGTGGGGTACGTGTATTACTGGGGTTTGCAGAAGTTTCACAAGCGATTGGCCCTGTGACAGTGGTGTACGTGTATTACTGGGGTTCGCGGGAAGTTTCACACGCAATTGGCCCTGTGCGAGTGGGGTATATGTATTACTGGGGTTCGCGGGAAGTTTCACACGCGATTGGCCCTGTGCGAGTGGGGTACGTGTATTACTGGGGTTCGCGGGAAGTTTCACACGCGATTGGCCCTGTGCGAGTGGGGTAGATGTATTACTGGGGTTTGCGGGAAGTTTCACACGCGATAGGCCCTGTGCGAATGGGGTATGTGTATTACTGGGGTTCGCGGGAAGTTTCACACGCGATTGGCCCTGTGCGAGTGGGGTACGTGTATTACTGGGGTTCGCGGGAAGTTTCACACGCGATTGGCCCTGTGCGAGTGGGGTACGTGTATTACTGGGGTTCGCAGGAAGTTTCACACGCGATTGGCCCTGTGCGAGTGGGGTACGTGTATTACTGGGGTTCACGGGAAGTTTCACACGCAATTGGCACTGTGCGAGAGGGGTACGTGTATTACTGGGGTTCGCGGGAAGTTTCACACGCGATTGGCCCTGTGCGAGTGGGGTACGTGTATTACTGGGGTTCACGGGAAGTTTCACACGCGATTGTCCTTGTGCGAGTGGGGTACGTGTTTTACTGGGGTTCGCAGGAAGTTTCACACGCGATTGGCCCTGTGAGAGTGGGGTACGTGTATTACTGGGGTTCGCGGGAAGTTTCACACGCAATTGGCCCTGTGCGAGTGGGGTATATGTATTACTGGGGTTCGCGGGAAGTTTCACACGCGATTGGCCCTGTGCGAGTAGGGTAGATGTATTACTGGGGTTTGCGGGAAGTTTCACACGCGATAGGCCCTGTGCGAGTGGGGTACGTGTATTACTGGGGTTTGCGGGAAGTTTCACACGCGATTGGCTCTGTGCGAGTGTGGTACATGTATTACTGGGGTTCACGGGAAGTTTCACACGGGAAAGGGCCTGTGCGAGTGGGGAAAGTGTATTACTGGGGTTCGCGGGAAGTTTCACACGTGATTGGCCCTGTGCGAGAGGGGTACGTGTATTACTGGGGTTCGCAGGAAGTTTCACACGCGATTGGCCCTTTGCGAGTGGGGTAGATGTATTACTGGGGTTTGCGGGAAGTTTCACACGCGATAGGCCCTGTGCGAGTGGGGTACGTGTATTACTGGGGTTCACGGGAAGTTTCACACGCGATTGGCCTTGTGCGAGTGGGGTACGTGTATTTCTGGGGTTAGCAGAAGTTTCACACGCGATTGGCCCTGTGCGAGTGGGGTACGTGTATTACTGGGGTTCATGGGAAGTTTCACACGCGATTGGCCCTGTGCGAGTGGGGTACGTGTATTACTGGGGTTCGCGGGAAGTTTCACACGCGATTGGCCCTGTGCGAGTGGGGTAGATGTATTACTGGGGTTTGCGGGAAGTTTCACACGCGATAGGCCCTGTGCGAGTGGGGTACGTGTATTACTGGGGTTCGCGGGAAGTTTCACACGCGATTGGCCCTGTGCGAGTGGGGTACGTGTATTACTGGGGTTCGCAGGAAGTTTCACACGCGATTGGCCCTGTGCGAGTGGGGTACGTGTATTACTGGGGTTCACGGGAAGTTTCACACGCAATTGGCCCTGTGCGAGAGGGGTACGTGTATTACTGGGGTTCGCGGGAAGTTTCACACGCGATTGGCCCTGTGCGAGTGGGGTAGATGTATTACTGGGGTTTGCGGGAAGTTTCACACGCGATAGGCCCTGTGCGAGTGGGGTACGTGTATTACTGGGGTTCACGGGAAGTTTCACACGCGATTGTCCTTGTGCAAGTGGGGTACGTGTATTACTGGGGTTCGCAGGAAGTTTCACACGCGATTGGCCCTGTGAGAGTGGGGTACGTGTATTACTGGGGTTCGCGGGAAGTTTCATATGCAATTGGCCCTGTGCGAGTGGGGTATATGTATTGCTGGGGTTCGCGGGAAGTTTCACACGCGATTGGCCCTGTGCGAGTGGGGTAGATGTATTACTGGGGTTTGCGGGAAGTTTCACACGCGTTAGGCCCTGTGCGAGTGGGGTACGTGTGTTACTGGGGTTCGCGGGAAGTTTCACACGCGATTGGCTCTGTGCGAGTGTGGTACATGTATTACTGGGGTTCATGGGAAGTTTCACACGGGAAAGGGCCTGTGCGAGTGGGGAAAGTGTATTACTGGGGTTCGCGGGAAGTTTCACACGTGATTGGCCCTGTGCGAGAGGGTACGTGTATTACTGGGGTTCGCAGGAAGTTTCACACGTGATTGGCCCTTTGCGAGTGGGGTAGATGTATTACTGGGGTTCGCGGGAAGTTTCACACGCGATTGGCCCTGTGCGAGTGGGGTAGATGTATTACTGGGGTTTGCGGGAAGTTTCACACGCGATAGGCCCTGTGCGAGTGGGGTACGTGTATTACTGGGGTTCGCGGGAAGTTTCACACGCGATTGGCTCTGTGCGAGTGGGGAACATGTATTACTGGGGTTCACGGGAAGTTTCACACGCGAAAGGGTCTGTGCGAGTGGGGAACGTGTATTACTGGGGTTCGCGGGAAGTTTCACACGTGATTGGCCCTGTGCGAGTGGGGTACGTGTATTACTGGGGTTCGTGGGAAGTTTCACACACGATTTCGCTGTCAGAGCGGGTAGGTGTATCTAGTTGGGTGCACGGGGAGTCCCACACGTGAATTGGCAGTGTGGGTCCTCCCAGGTGTGCCCCTCACCCCATCCACGGCCCCTGCAGGCAACCCACAACACAGGGGACTACCCTGCACCCCTGGGCATGCCCCCCAGCCAGCACACATGTCACCTTCCACTAGCAATCACCAACTCATGCCCCCTGCACCCCCACCCCCAGCAGTGAGGGGCGCCTGCCAGCAGGCCCCCATTCATGTCCCACTCATGTCCCCCTGCACCCCCAGCCCCCAGCAGTGATAGGCACCTGCCAGCATGCCCCCACTCATGTCCCCCTGCACCCCCATTCCCCAGCACTGAGGGGCATCTGCCAGCACGCTCCCACACATGTCCCACTCATGTCCCCCTGCACCCCCACCCCCCAGCAGTGACAGGCACCTGCCAGCAGGCCCCCACTCATGTCCCCTGCACCCCCACCCCCCAGCAGTGAGGGGCACCTGCCAGCAGGCCCCCACTCATGTCCCACTCATGTCCCCCTGCACCCCCACCCCCCAGCAGTGAGGGGCACCTGCCAGCAGGCCCCCACTCATGTCCCACTCATGTCCCCCTGCAACCCCACCCCCCAGCAGTGACAAGCACCTGCCAGCAGGCCCCGACTCATGTCCCCCTGCACCCTCACCCCCCAGCAGTGAGGGGCACCTGCCAGCAGGCCCCCACTCATGTCCCACTCATGTCCCCCTGCACCCCACCCCCAGCAGTGAGAGGCACCTGCCAGCAGGCCCCCACTCATGTCCCCCTGCACCCCCACACCCCAGCAGTGAGGTGCACCTGCCAGCAGGCCCCCACTCATGTCCCACTCATGTCCCCCTGCACCCCGACCCCCAGCAGTGACAGGCACCTGCCAGCAGGCCCCCATTCATGTCCCACTCATGTCCCCCTGCACCCCCACCCCCCAGCAGTGACAGGCACCTGCCAGCAGGCCCCCATTCATGTCCCCCTGCACCTCCACCCCCAGCAGTGAGGGGCACCTGCCAGCAGGCCCCCACTCATGTCCCACTCATGTCCCCCTGCACCCCCACCCCCAGCAGTGAACAGGCACCTGCCAGCAGGCCCCCATTCATGTCCCCCTACACCCCCATCCCCCAGCAGTGAGGGGCACCTGCCAGCAGGCCCCCACTCATGTCCCACTCATGTCCCCGTGCACTGCCACCCCCCAGCAGTGAGGGACACCTGCCAGCAGGCCCCCACTCATGTCCCACTCATGCCCCCCTGCACCCCCACCCTCCAGCAGTGAGGGGCACCTGCCATCAGGCCCCCACTCATGTCCCCCTGCACCCCCACGCCCCAGCAGTGAGGGACACCTGCCAGCAGGCCCCCACTCATGACCCACGCATGTCCCCCTGCACCCCCTCCCCCAGCAGTGACAGGCACCTGCCAGCAGGACCCCATTCATGTCCCACTCATGTCCCCCTGTACCCCCACCCCCCAGCAGTGACAGGCACCTGCCAGCAGGCCCCCATTCATGTCCCACTGCACCCCCATCCCCCAGCAGTGAGGGGCGCCTGCCAGCAGGCCCCTACTCATGTCCCACTCATGTCCCCGTGCACCCCCACCCCCCAGCAGTAAGGGGCACCTGCCAGCAGGCCCCCACTCATGTCCCCCTGCACTCCCACCCTCCAGCAGTGAGGGGCACCTGCCATCAGGCCCCCACTCATGTCCCTCTGCATGCCCACCCCCCAGCAGTGAGGGGCACCTGCCAGCAGGCCCCCACTCATGTCCCCCCTACACAAAATAAAGAAGCACAATCATGGGCCACTTCTACACCAAAACCACCCCATTCTTGAGATGCAATGATTTCCCAATCCACCCCACACTGACATGCCTATCTCAAGACACAAACCAAAAGTCAACTACGTACATCAACACATGTCCGTCACACAGATACACTGGTTGGCATTGATTGTGTAAACACACATTTTCACATGCATCAACCCAATGAGCAAATCCCACACATTGAAATAAAATATGTATATGTATTATGTACAAAAATAAATAAATGAAATGAAATCACACAAAAAAAGCAAACATGATATGAAATGCATGTGCAAAAGATGAGTGAATGAAAATTATAACCAATCCAAAAAAATTGAAAGAAAAACAGTCCAAACTCTCCCTCCACCAACGCAAATCCAAAGGAAAGTTAAAAAAAAAAAAATTCATTGCTTCATGTTCATAATGAAAAAAAAATCAAATTATTCCATAGTCCAACTATTTACAATACATCGTCCCAAAAAAAATCGATTACTCCATGTCTATGGTGAAAAAAAATATTCTAATTAATCCATGATCAAACTATTCACAATCCAATGTCCAAAAGAAAAATCCATGAATCCATGTGCAAAATCCAAAAAATAAATCAAATCAATCCATTGTCCAACTATGTAAAGGGTCCATAAGCCCAACCAAACAAATGAAACCTACCTAAGAAAGTACATAAAAATAAAACTATATACAAATGTGTGTGGCATTGTCCTTTGAATACAAATAAAAGGAAAAGGAAACCTAACTCTAAAAACTATTTACAATGGCAGTGGGCTAGTCCGACGGCTCACTTCCCGATTTCCCGGGCCAGAGCATCATCAAACTCCTGCTCGATGTCCCGGAGGTGGTCCTCTTCTGGCGGCCCTGACCATTGTGAGCCGTGCCTCCTCTGCCCGCTGCCTCTCCGCATCTATAGCATGGCCTAACCTCTGCCACATGGAAGACACTTCCAGTCCTGGGTCCTCCTGCCCTCTGGTCGATGCCTGCCCCTCCGATGTTGAAGGCCCGAGCCATCATGGCTCCCACCTTGTTGCTGCTGTGCCTCTGCCTGTGCCCTGGCTCTTACTGCCTGCACATCCTCCTCCAGCTGGGGTGCAGTTGTTGAGGTGGCCACCCCTGCTGGATGTCCGACTCCCGACTGTGGCAGGGATGTGTCCTCCACCAGCCTGGCCACAGGGTCAGAGGCAGCTCCACAGGGTACCCAGGTGATACATGGGTGGGAAGATGGGATGGAGGACGACTGGCGCATAGGGGGTTCAGGTGAGGAGGGGGTCGGAACAGGGTCCAGCAAACGGAGGAATCTGGCCCTGGTGACCCGTCCCAGTAGGTCAGCGTGGTCAACGAGGCATTCGAGATGACGTGCAGTGTCCTCACGAAAACACTGCAGGTCACCACGCATGCCCCGTTGACGCAATGCCATCCCACTTAGGAGAGGCTCAACCCGGTCCCGGATAGCCACGTCCGCAGGGAGAGGAAAGCCAGTTGTTGTAAGCGGATCCCCTTCCTGAAAACGGGTCTGGACGTAGGCATCTCTGCTGGTGCAGGATGATGCAGTCACAGGATCGGGGACAGGATTACACACAGGCACCTCCACGATGGCCTGTGCTGCCTCCTGTCCTTGCCCCTGCACTGCACCACTAGCACCAGTGGAATCCCCACCTCCAGACCCCATGTCTGTCCCTTGCACGGCCTCCTCCTCCACCAAACCCCCCACCAACCTGGATGACTCCGTGCCATCTTCCTCCATCGGACCCTGTGGGGTCTCAGCTGCCCCTTCTGCTGCCGAGGAGTCCAATTCCGACCTCCACCTCTTGGACCTACCCTTGGCAGCTGCGGCCTGGGATGCGGCACCAGACTCCTCACTCCCTAATGAGATGACAACCTGGGAGGGGAGCCGGGCCTTGTGTCTCCGGCTGGCGGTGCGATCCCTGATGCTGTGCTCCACAGCACCCTCTCTGCCCTCTTCATCAGTTGACGCTGCAGACAGGGAGAGATAGGACACAGGTATCAGGGCACTGTACAATGGACTGATACACACATGACAGTTGCACATGAGTGGCAGTGTCAAACTTCAGACATGGCATCACAATCCCCAACACACATGTCATTTCAACTCACACACATGAGCAATTCCACAGCCATATCACAACAGCCAGCACCATCCATACACATACAAAAGCATGAGCATCCAAAGGTGAGCCAGACATCAAATGAAACACCGGGAGTGCAGTAGACATGCACACACGCCACCACACTTACATGCATGTCTACATTTCCTCCAACTGTTGCAGTGATGAGATCGCCATACATGTCAGATCTGCCATTCAGCCTTCTACATATCAGTGTCACATGCATCCATGTTGCATCACAGTTGCACACTTGTCAAATACACACACATGCACATGTACAGAGTGCAGATACATGCATTAGGAACCACCATCCATGCCACAACCATGCCAATGTACATACATAGAAATTCAAACATGTGTGCTTCCATACCTGCATTTGTCCAGCATGCTTACCAACACATACACCATCAATGTGTCTCACAGATGAGAGGACAAACATGTGGCAGCCTCACACCCATATTCATACACATCCTTACATTACCCTACAAAAACACATGTGCAACCTGCACACTACTGGCACACCACGACACGCACAGCGTCCAATCACTCTGCATGTACACTTACCGCTAGACTCCAGACGGGTCTGCCTCTCAAGGATCTGGACGTAGAGCGCTGGGCATATACGTTCCAAGACCCTCATTTGGTGGTCCGACAGCTGGCCCCGGCGCCCCTCAGCATCCGCTGCCTTCGCGAAGCGCTGGGCCTTGTTGAGGGTCCTGGACCTGAAGTCCTCCCAGCGTTTCTTTTTTTTTAATTCTGTTTATTAAGTTTTAATAACACAACAACAAAACAAACATGAATCATAGGCATACATCTGACCATGGTAGTAAGGCAATTTCAAAATGCAAAAGGAGCTCTGTAGGGCCGAGAGCCATCAGACATTTGTGGGATGAGGCAGGTAACCAATGTTAACAGCAGTACAGATCTACTTTCATCAGCGAATCTCAGTTAGCACCAAGCCATTTACCCCATATTTTTTCGAATTTGCGGGGGCAACCCCGTGCATTATAAATCCGGTTCTCCGAGGCCACGCATCTGTCCAGCTCATTACTCCAGCGGTTCAAAGACAAAGGGTCGGCAGAACCCCAGTTAGTCGCGATTAATCTTTTGCCTGCCCCAAATGCCAATGCCAAAAACATTTTTTCATATTTCGAGAGATCAACTTCACCCCCGATTCCCAAGAGTATCATTTTGGGATCCCTGGGGATTGGTGTCGCCAGGGTGGCAGAGATTGTGTTAATACAGCTCTCCCAGAAGGCCTGTAACACTCGGCAGTCCCATATCATATGGTAGAAGGTGGCAGGTTCCGTTTTGCATCTGAGGCATGTCCCGTCTTCCAGTCCCCCCCACCTGGCCATGGCAGTGCGTGAATAGTATGTGCGGTGAAGGATCCTCAGTTGTATTAGTCTGAGTTTAGAGTCTATACCAATTTCTCTAGGGGACATTAATGCATCTACCCAGTCTTCTGGTTCCAATTGAACTATATCCCTTTCCCACTTTTCTTTGAGCCCATCAAGCTGCGCAGCCCCAAAGGAGTTAAGGGCTTGATAGAGTGTGGAAGTGACCTTGGAGGCAATGCTTTGCGGGAGGATATTGGTCTCAATGGGAGTACAGGGGGGTATGGTTGTCGTATCAGGGAATTGGGTGCGGATGGCGTGGGCCAGTTGCGCATGTCGAAACCGGTCCATGGATGCGAGGTTGAATTGCTCTTGCATGGCCTCGAAGTCAAGGAGGTGGCCCTCTTGTATCACAGGCGCTAATGTGTGTATCCATTTTGCGCACCAGTGACCGAAGGAGCACATCTTTACTATTTCCGGGAGGAGCGCGTTGTGCCATAGGGGTTGAGATAGTGTTGGTTTACCTTTCCAGCCAATTAGTTTGTGCGCATCCCGCCAGGCCCGGCAAATATGGTGTGTCATTTCGGGTAACATCGGGGGTTGGTCGTGGGTGGCGTACAGGATCTGCAGTGGGGTTAGCGGGGTCATGATCTCTATTTCAAGGTGGATGTGGGGGAGTGTGGGTCTGCGTGTATCCAGTCGTTTACCACCCCGATCTGGGCTGCAAGGTAATAGGTGTGTATGCATGGTAGACCGATGCCTCCCTCCCACACTGATCGCTGAAGCATATCACGGGCAATCCTGGGTTGCTTTCCTCCCCACAGCAGTGTGCGAAGGCATCTGTCAATGAGTGCGAAGGTGTCTCGGGGAATGACAAGTGGGGCGTTTTGAAGTACGTACAGCAGTCTGGGGAGGGTCATCATTTTGACTAGCACCGCTCTGCACATTAGTGACAGGGGGAGTGATTGCCAATGGGAGGTATCTCTATTGAACCGGTCAATTACTGCTTGTAAGTTAATTTGCAGGAACCCACCCAGTGTCGGATCGAGTCGTATACCCAGGTATTTAAGTTCTCTAATAGAGACATGATATGGGCAGATTTCAGGGATCGCAGACTCGCCGCCCTGTATCAGAAAGTAAATAGTTTTGGTCTCATTTACCTTAAGGCCCGCAAAGTTCTGATATTCCCTAAGGATGAGGGAGACAATCGGGCAGGAAATGCGTGGGTTACTGAGGCATATGAGGAGGTCATCCGCGTAGAGCGATAGTCTGTCCTCTCCCCCCCAGGCCAGGCGAACCCTGTCCAATTAGTATTAGCTCTAAGCTCAATTGCAAGAGGTTCGATGGCCAAGAGAAAAAGCAGCGGGGAGAGCGGGCACCCCTGTCTTGTACCTCGACCCAAGGGAAATGATCCAGAAGGCCTGCCGTTCACCCTTACCATGGCCTCCGGTATGCATACAGGAGTTTAACCCACGATATAAACGTTTGCCCCAGGTTCATCCGAGCCATGATTGCCCACAAAGCCTCCCATTCCACAGAGTCAAATGCTTTTTCAAAGTCCACCGCCAGGAGGGCCAGTGGGGCTGGTATTTCCTTGGCTCTACTCAGCGCTAGTTGAACTCTGCGCAGGTTCATGCGGGTGGATTTGTTGGGCATGAATCCACATTGGTCGGGGTGGACAAGGGTCTCTATAACTTGCAGTAGTCTGTTGGCAAGTGCTCTGGCGAGGACCTTGGCTTCGCCGTTGATCAAGGATATGGGGCGATAGGAGGCATATTCCTCTGGGGGTTTTCCGGGCTTATGTATGACTATTATGCATGCCTTCCTGAGGTCCGGGGGGAGTGCCCCCAGCTCTTTGCTGCGTAGAAACATACGGTGCATGTGGGTGGGTAGTGTACCGCCAAGGTATTTTCATGTTTCTGTAGGAAACCCATTAGGGCCCGGGCTTTTCCCGGGTTGGAGCTGTTTGAGCGCCTCTTGCACCTCGGTTACAGTGATTTCGGCATTCAGGAGGTCTGTTTGGTGCTGTGAGAGCTTTGGGATCTTGATCTGGTCAAGGTAGCGTGAGGGTTCGGAAGGCGGGCTCTCGGCAGGTGGGGTATAGAGTTTCTCATAGTAGGCGGCAAATGCCGCAACAATGTCGGAGTCGTCTGTGAGGAGTGTTCCGTCTGGAGACTCAATTGCCCGTACGTGTCCCCTGGTCTGTTCACGCCTCTCCAACCAGGCCAGGGTCTTATTCGCCTTGTCGGCTCGTTCATAGATTTGGCTCCGGACTAACTGATGGGCTGTCCGTGCATTGTCTTGAGCCAGGTTGCTAAGGGCCTCTTGTGCTGTAAGCAGAGCCTCTTTCGCCTCTTGGGTGCAGTGTTCTAGGGTTTGCCGTTCACACTCGAAGACAACTTCCATCTGCCTCTTTGATCTTTTGGGCTTGCCGTCGTTGGTAGGCTGAAACTTCCGAGATAACTTCCCCGCGGAGGACAGTCTTATACGCCTCCCAGAGCGAGATTGGGCAATCTACTGATCCTTTGTTGTTTTCGAAATATTCTGTCATCTTCTTTTCCAGTTCCTCCGCAATTTCAGGGAGACTTGGTGATATGTGTTCAGGCGCCAGTTACAATCCGGACCATGGCAGGAGTTCTTCATGGACAGTAGGAGCGGAGAGTGGTCCGAAATACCCCTTGCGAGGAATTCAGCAGAATGAAGGCATAATCGATCCTGGAGAATGACTTGTGAACGCCAGAAAAAAAAGAGAACCCAGCCTCATTGTTGTGGAGTGAGCGCCATGTGTCCGTCATTCCCAGAGCTTCAACGAACATAGCGAGTGATGTGGGGGCAGGGCAGTTACCTGCTCTCCTGTGAGATCTATCGACTGCAGTGTTCATCACTTCATTAAAGTCCCCGCCAGTCACCCATACATCGGCCTCGTCTTCCAGTAGCAGGCTCCGTAGTTTGGAGAGCAGTTCTTTCATCTGTTATGGGGGCGCATAAATTGCAGCGAGGCCCCATTTCTCGCCCCAGATGTCAGCCAGTATCATTACATAGTGGCCCGGGGGTCAGTTTTGACCTTCCTAACCTGCAGGGGGACTTGCTTGTGGACGAGTATCATCGTGCCTCTAGCTCCTGTCGTGAATCTGGCCTGGTAGGTGTGAGAGTAGTTGGATCTTCTGAAGAAGTTAGTGCTCGTGCCTAGTAAATGTGTTTTTTGTTAGAAGGGCAATGTCTGGCGAGTAACGGTTAAGGTACTGGAGCACCAGTCTTCGCTTTATGCTGGAGCCGAGGCCGTTAACGTTCCAGGAGAGCACGGTTACCTCGCTGGAGTTCATTCTATCTGCGTGGGTCTCTTATCAGGGCATCTGGGAGGATCAGTGGCGGTCGTGTACTTTCGGGAGGTGTGCAGCGCTGTACTTTTGGGGGAGACGTCCGGGGGTCGTCTCGTGTTGGTGTATCTGCTGCCTGGATGATGATTGTGTCCGCGGTCTTGCACATAGACAGTGCTTGATTCCTTTGCCCGCGTTTTCTTGTATCGTGCCTTCTTGTCTCTTGATTCTGTTTCTTTACAGTCCTTAAACTCCCGCCCACCCTATACTTCCCCCCCAACTGGGAGCACCTGTCGCCTAAACATTAAACCTATAACTTTATAACCCCGCTGTGATAGCGCGCACGCCACATTAGGGGCGGCAGTCGCTAAGTGAGCACTCCCATTCTATCAATCTGCAGTTTGGGCCCCTTAGTACGGGGTCTTCATCCCTTTTCTGTAGGGGTCCTCGACGCATCGTCGTCCGCATTGGTCGGAGAACGAGGGGGCGAGGGTCTCCCAGGCCGAGGCCGCTGTGTGGGTGGGCCCGATGGCACACGCCTCCCGCTGGAGTCTGTGAGGACTTGGGTTTCAAGCCAGTCCCATGCATCTTTGGGTTGTAAAACAAGTGAGTAGCGCCCTCATACTGGACTTTTAGCAGTGCCAGGAAGAAGAGGGCATATTTGATGGATAGCGACTGGAGCTTCTTCTTGACAGAGTCAAAAGACTGGCGGGCTTTTTGGACTTCTTTCGTGTAATCGGGATAGAAACCGACCTTGTAGCTGTTGTATGTGATCGGGCCCGCGGCCCTTGCCATTTGTAGGATCGCGTCCCAGTCGCGGTAGTTCAGTAGACATGCGATCATTGTTCTGGGCGGGGCTCCCGGTGTAGGTCGGCCGGTGGGGACTCTGTGTGCCCTTTCCACGGAAAAGAATTTGGATAGCTTCTTAGGGGCAAAGACATGGGCTTCCTCCTTCTCTGGTTTACCGAGGATCCTGAGATTGTTGCGCTGCGCCCTCCCCTCACTGTCCTCAGCGCGATTTTCCAGTTGGGTCACTTTTTGGGCAATCGCAGTGAGCTGCTGTTCCATGCGGTGGACCGCGTCTTCAGTATCAGCCACCCTCTGTTCCGCCTCCCCCACCCTGGTCGATAAATTGCGGAGGTCTTGGCGTATAAGGGACACCTCAGAGGATAGGCCGCCCATTTTAAGTTCCAAGGATGTCCTCGAGTCCCCAATCGCTTTCATAAGGTCTGACAAAGAGATAGGAGGGTCGCAGGGTTCTCCAGGGTTGCCCACTTCTTCTGGAGGCTGAGGCTCGCGCTGGGGAGGGGCCCCCACGGTGTAGAGGTCCATCTTGCTCTGTAGCGTTTGCCTCTTGGTTTTCTCCTTTCCCATGCTTTTGGTCGAGCGGCTCTGTGTAGCAGGGATCCGGGTGCTCCACGTCTGCGCACCGGGGTTAAATGCAGGATCGGGAGAGGTCCTGTATGGGGCAGACGATTGTGTATAGGCTGCGTAGGGTGCACACTGCGAGCCTCTGCAAAAGTCACGTTTAGGGTGGCAGCAGCGCCGTCGCTGTGGGTGTCAATCTCGCTTGGTGGCATGGTACTGGTTCGTGCCTATCCCCGACAAATAGAGTGGCCCCTGTGGTTCCTGGGATCTTAGCCAAATTGCGTAGGGGTCTTGTGGGGAGGACCGTGCCCCTGTTCATCCGCTGGTGTGGGGCTGACCAGTGTCTATCTTCACTGCATAGGATGGCCCCCCGTGATTTCTGTGGTTTAGGTCGCCCAGGGTGGTCCCAAGGGGGGACAGGGCTGTTCCACAGTTCGTGCCAAGTCCTGGGGTCCACCGTGGACAAGGGGGGGCTCACTTGGTTGTGAGGAGAGGAGCCTTTCGTCCCCACACTCCCAGTGTAGTTTGCTGCGTATGTGTCTCGTGGGCCGTGACAGCGTTCTGAGCGCTGGTATGGTGCTGGTCTATGGCGCAGCAGTGGCCCTCGCGGGCTCCGTGGTCCCTGCAGCAGGCTAGTTGCAAAAAGGGCAGCGGGGGGGAAATAAGGCAAAACATCCACCCCCCACACACGTGTACCTTATTGCGGGTGTATCCGTTTGCAGCGTGTCCTCCCTCAACGGGGGAGTGCAGCACGCGGCTCTCCCTGCCGCTCAACCCTGAGTGTTGCAGTCCCGCTGATGAGTGGGGGGGAGGAGGAGACCCCCAGGGGAAAGGCTGGTGGTACAAGCCCAGGCTGCGAGCAGGCCCACAGAGTGGCCCCCAGGTCTGTCAGGATGTGGCGAAACGTTTCTCTCGTGGATCGGGAGGGGTGCTGTGCGCACAACTCCGGGTATTTTGGCCCCTGGACCGTATCTCTGCGTTGTCCCGAGGGTGGAGCAGGTGGGTGGGACCTCAGCGGCCGCTCGTCGGCGCCAGGGTAGCACTGCGGGGTCTCGTTTGCCAGCCTCTAGCTTGTCACAGGTGTGTCTCCTCGCCTGGGAGCCACAGCGTTCTCAGCGTCTCGGGGGGGAGGGGCGATCAACTTCTCCCACTCGTGCCGCGATGGCCGCGGGTCTTCCGCCAGCGGTCTGCAGGCTGGTTCTGGCGTCCCCCGCTCCGGTTCTTCTCCGGAGTGCAGCGACAGCAGCTCTAGTGGGTCCGCTTCTGCTGGTGGGAGGCTGAGGCGGGATTAATTCTCGTTTAGGGAAGAAAATTCAGGATAATAGTAGCGGCCGCCAGGAGCCGATGTATTTAGTTCCGCAGCGTTTCTTGAAATGATGTAAGTCGAGGACTGCCACCCCCTCCGCGTTGATGGCAGTCACAATCTTCATCCAGATCCTGGTCCGTCCTTCATTGTCAGCGCGCGATTTTGCAAAGAGGGCATCATACTGCCCCAGGACTTGCTCCACCAGGACACCAACTTCCCTGGCACTGAAGCCAGTGGCTCTCTGCCACTCTGGCTGGGGGTTGCCAATGCTGCCAGATGGTGTTGTGCTGGACATGGCAACCCCAGAGGCAGGAGTGGGTGGGAAACTGGGTTCTGGGGCTGGGCTGTGGAGCGATGGAATCCCAGTCGGGAGTCTTCCATTCCAGCAGGGATGGTCACAGCAACTGCACCCCTGGCTGACGTGCAGGCAGCAAATGACAGGGCACTTGGGCAGCAGGCAGTCAGGCAGCAGCAGATTGCAGGTGGGAGAATGCTTGGGGCTTTGGGGGGCAGTAATTCGGCCTTCTGGGCAGGAGCGTGGTCTTCCTTGTGTTTTCGCGTGGCCAGCTTGATACGGAGTGATTTGGCACGTGCAAAAATTGTACGTCAGCATGTAATTGGAGGAAAGGCCCTTAGCGTGTAAGTGCGTCAGCACAGGTACGTGTTTTCATTGGACCAAAGGCCCTTAGCGCGTAAGCGCTTCTCTGACGTTGCACGCATGGGCGTTTCCCTCGTGACGTGGGCATAGTGGTTCAGCGCGTGTGAAAAAACTGCACGTCCGCGTGTGAATGCGTGTAATCTGAGGAAAGGGCCTACGCACGTAAGTGACATGACGTGCGCAGGCGTTTCCCTCAGCACGGGTTAAAGGTGAGCGGGGCCAGCAGTTTGCTGTACGTGCCTTTCGTGGAGACCGACGTGTGTAGCTGCTTCGTGTTGTTTCACGCGCCATCACATCTTCACAGCGATTGAGGACGTATCTCTTCTTTTGGCGGGGTTATTGTCTATGCGTGTTTTTCTGCATCGCGCTAGTCAGACGGTGAGTCGCGCATGCTATTTTTCCCACTGCGGGTGCCCCTGTGTATCGCACCTGTTTTCGAGGTCATAGTAGCCTGTGTGTCCCACGCATACGCGTTTTTCGTGTTACTGGGTGCCACCGCGTACTGCGGGAGGTTGATTCCACGCACGTAGGCTGCAGGGTTACGTGCACGGTTTTACTGCAGTTTTGGGGTGCCTGAGTGTAGCGTGACCCGTCACTAACTCACTGGGGTCAAATACAGCCTTGCAGGTGCAGGGGGGCTGTTAACATCTTGCATCCCACCCCGTTCACCCCAATTGCCCAGGTCAATTGTGGTGTACACCTCCCATTGGCACTACTCCATCTGTGCCAGCACTACTCCATCTGTGCCATGGTTGGGAGGCCACCAAAGGTGAGGGATGCCTCAGCTGGGCGTACTCCTCGTGGCGGGCGTGGTCAGGGACGTGGCCAGAGTGACCAGGGAGTCGGGGGACTCCAGGATGTCCAGGGTGGCCGCAGAGGGGGAAGAGGCAGGGGTGCGCCACTTGAGCATGATGTTGTGCCGTGTGTCGGTGCAGTCATGCCACCACCCTCTGTGGTTCCGGGAGATGCAGCTTCTGCATCTGGTACTGGTGCCCGTGTGACCCGGCAGTCTGTTTCATCGACTGCCACGGGCCCAAGGGTAGTGGTAGCTGCAGGTGCAGCTGTGGACACCACCACCCAGGTTCAGGGTCTGCCAGTGCAGGCTGCGTTGGCGATTGAAGAGCCCTTGGAAGATTTCCAACAGGCCAGGAGAGAAATCGTAGGGGCACACAGGGCTGCTCTGACCAAGACACGTGTCCCTGGGGCAGTTATGTCATCTGTTGCCCCGAACAGCCGGGTGTTGGCAAGTGCAGGGGCAGATGCACCCAACAACACCCCGGTTGTGAGTCTGGCAACCAGGACAGTTGCGGTCAATGACCTTGCCACAGCGAATGTTGCTGCGCAGGTTCCATTAGAGGGCACCCAGCTGCCACTGACACAAGTCAGGCCTTTGGTCGTCCCTCCACCTGCCACTCCCTTGGCTCAATCCACCGAACCCACTGGCCATACTGATCAGGGCGGCATTAGCCAGCCAGGGTCTGCGCCACAATCCAAGAGGAGGAAGGTTGCACCTGCAGCACAGGCTGGGACCTCACACACAGCCACAACCTCCTGCACGACGAGGAAGAAGCCTTTGTGCAAACAGGAACTGGACTTCCTCGTGGGCTACGTGCGAAAACACAGTCGTGACATGCTAGTGGGTGCTAATTGTCAGACTACGGCTGCCCACCGTGATACCCACTGGAAGCAAGTTGCGGAACATGTGAGTGCATTCGGCCATGAGTTGCGCACGGCGCAAGAGTGCAAAAAGCATTGAAATTACCTCAAACACAGCGCTAAGGCTAAGCGTACCTCAAATTACAAAATGACTCTGGTGACTGGCGGTGGGCCTGCACCGGAGGAGGAAGACCTCATTCCGCATGAGTCACTCATTGCGGAGTTCATACTATCTGAATTGGTCGAAGGAGTGGGAGAGAAGTCAGATTTTGATGCCCAGTCCAGTGAGTGTTGATGCGTGTTTGTCGAGGACGTGTGTGTTTTACTTGTGTGATGTGTTGTGCATGACTGCCACTACATGTCACGTGTACATGGTTATGATGTGCGAGTAATGCAATACTTCCCTGATGCATGTCTACTCTGCTGGATGGTGGACATGTGGAGCAGACGGGGTTGTCCACATCACCACTTTTGCACCCTAGTCACATGCTGGTTATCAGTATGCCCCTCCGGTCCATGTTCCAGCTCAATGGCACTTCTGCATGTAGCGTGGGGTGATCTTCCTCTCAGCCCAGGAACTATGCATAGCATGACTGACGTGCATGTGTTCTCTGCCTGCAAGGGGGTAGCCAATGTAGGCATGTTCCCTTGCCCCTCAACCCCCTGCTCTGCACCCCAATTCCATTTTAGCACTGGTCTGCTACAATATTGCCCTTGGTTACTTCCCTGGTCATGCCTCCTGTGTACATTCTAACATCCAGCGGCCAATCTGCCAGACATATCCATGAAGGTACATGTTAGGCAGAAACCTGTGCAATTCCCTCTGGGACCACTGCAAAAAGTTTAAGTCTACAGGAGTTAGCAGTAAACCCAAATGGTAGCAGTCTGTACCACCCAGATTTATCTGGTAGCTGTGGCTGAGCAGTCAGACTTCTCTCAAGATGAGTTAGGCCATATGTGGAGTATACAGGATAGGGCGATTTACACAGTAGAACAAGCAGACGCTGATCAGAGCTTGGGTTAAAGATATATAATTATTTATTTAAAAACACATCTATGAAAAACACACTGGCACTAATACGGCAAACAACTTCAATCACAATTACTATAAGTATATCAATCCCCTAACAATATTTCGACAAGTCTAGGTTCAATGGCACCACTTATTTGCAGACAGAGGTGAATGCTTTAACCTAGATGGCACTCTAGTATTCCTTAGAACGGGAGAAAAAATGCAGGGTATGTGTTAGGCGGAAACCTGTGCAGTTCCCTCTGGGACCACTGCAAAAGATTTAGGACTACAGGTGTTTGGCAGTAAACCCACTTGGTAGCAGTCTGCACCACAAAGATTCACTTGGTAGCTGTGGCTGAGCAGTCAGACTTCCCTCAAGAAGAGTTAGGCAGTATGTGTAGTATACAAAATAGGGCAAGCTACACAGTAAGACAAGCAAACACGCAACAAGGCTTCGGTGTAAAGATATATAGTTATTTATTTATAATAACACATCTATAGAAAACACTCTGGCACTCAATACGGCAAACAATTTCAATCACAATTACTATACGGAAAATATCAATCCCCCTAACAATAGTTCGACAAGTCTAGGTTCAACGGCATCACTTATTTGCAGACAGAGGTGTATGCTTTAACCTAGATGGCACTCTAGTATTCGTTAGGACGGGAGAGAAAAGGCGGGTTAAGAAATCAACTCGATACCAATACGTTTAAGAACAAATGCAAGGCAAGAAGACAGGAACCACTGTAGATTCCAAAGTTCAGAGGCCAGGCCCACTCGGAGGGAGGCAAGGCGATATGTCCCAAAAAGTGTCTCAGTGGAAATGCGCTTCGAATCTTTATCGCAAATTGTTATGGAAAGATAGGACCAGTTCAGAACAACACGTTAAAGAAGCTTGGAGGCGACCCAATGGAAAGGCGAGGATTAAGACACCTCACTCGATCCAGCAGAAAGGGAAGCCAGGCGGACACGGTACCTTGTTTGTGGAGAGACAGCTCCGGCGGGGGCAGTTGTTCCTGGTGGTGGATGCACGTCGGGTCTTTGCTAAGAGTAGAGATGATCTCGTCGTCGAAGAAAAGTGAAGTCCAGTGCACCACCAGGGAAGAGACCAGCCGTGGAGTGCTCCGCCACAAGGCACCACCTTTTGGTCGCGGTACAGGGGTAGTGGCTATCCAGTTGCTGAGGTGCTCTGCACGGGCAATTCGACCACTGCGTCCTGGAGTGAAGAAAAAGCAAAGGGGACTGGTTGTTCCCACCAGTCAGGGGAAGAGACTCTCCGGCAGGGAGATCTCCTCTGTCGTCAGGAAGTGGTGAGTCGGTTCCGCAGGGCTCCACCGGAGGTGTCGTCGTTGCAGGTCGGCTCAGCTTTACCCTCGTCGGATTCTTAGGTCCTGTGGCGACTTCTGAAGATCCAGTCCCAAAAGCCCTGCTTTTATGCAGAAAACCCCCATTCATTCAGCCTAGCTGTCAATCAAAACACGCTAAGTGGTGAGCGGGGTGGCTCACCACTTGGGCCAATCACACTAGAGTGCGACCAGAGTTGGCAAGGCAACTCGGTCCAGGGTGCCTAAACCCCCTCCCATACCCCTGTGGTAACCCAGACAGAATGGCACCACTTTGGAGGGTCTCTGTACAGAAGCCCGTCAAAAGTGGAACAAAGGGCTCAACCTTTGGTTTAGGAGTCACAGAGACGAACACAGACGCCATTTTAAAAACCGAGTTCTGGCAGAAAATTCCATCCGATAGACTTATTTAAGATAAGTAAACCGGTGGTATGTTAGAGATTAACGAGGAAAAGTATCAATCTCCAACAATGGGAAGAATCCCATAGGGTTATATTCGGGGTCGAATATAACAAGTAGTTTCCACTGCCACCAGCCAAAACTCAACGAGGGGGGACGGGACAGTGCCCCCTCGAATAACAGACCTAGGAGTAATCGAATTACCCCTACTAGTACGTCCACAATAGGATGGTGTGTACTAGTTCTGTTAGTAAATTTAGGTCTAGTAAAGCGAATGGTAACTTTACATGCCCGGGGAGACAGTAGTCAGTCCCCGGGTATGGAGTCTATGATGGAGGTCCGCTAGGACGCCCCAGTGCTACGGCACGGAGGGTGCGTTGTAACACACATAGTAAAACATATGAGACCCTATGGAGTAAAAGACCCCATAGCCCATAGAACACATTGACATTCAAAGGCATTACACACATTCATGTCCAAGAGTGGGAGAAAAAGAGTCTCACTCTTGGCAGGATGGAAAAAACAAACTCCAGAAATCCAGCAAAGCTGCTGGGGGACTCACTAGGTTAGGAAATTCAGCCTAAACAGAGAATTCTCCCTAACAGTATGAAACCAACTCAGTACCAACACTTTTACGAAGCAAATGCAAGACAAGTAAGGCGGGGTCTACTGTAAATCACAAAGTTCGGAGGCCAGGCCCACTCGGAGAGAGGCAAGGTGGTATGTCCCAAAAAGTATCACAGTGGAAATGCACTTCGAGTCGTTGTAGCAAATTGTCACAGAAAGGTTGGACCAGTTTAGAACAAAAAGTTAAGAAGGTCTGGAGGCGACCCAATGGAAAGGTAAGGATTTAAGACACCTCACGCTAACCGGCACAAGGGAAGCCAGGTGGACACGGTACATTGAAAGTGAAGAGACAGCTCCAGCGGGGGCAGTTGTTCCTGGTGGTGGATGCAAGTCGGGGCTTTGCCAGAAGATGAGAGGATCTCGTCGTCGAGGAAAAGTTGAAGATCGTTGCACCACCAGGGAAGAGACCAGCCGCGGAGTGCTCCGTCACAAGGCACCACCTTTAGGTCATGGTACAGGTTAGTGGCTATCCGGTTGCCGGGGTGCTCAGAATGGGCAATTCGACCACTACGTCCTGGAAGCAAAGAAAAAGCAAGGGACCAGTTGTTCCCACCAGTCAAGGGAAGAAGACTCTCAAGCAGGGAGATCTCCTCTGTCGTTGGGAAGTGGTGAGTCGGTTCCGCAGGGCTCCACCGGAGGTGTCGTCGTTGCAGGTCGGCTCAGCTTTACCCTCGTCGGATTCTTAGGTCCTGTGGCGACTTCTGAAGATCCAGTCCCAAAAGCCCTGCTTTTATGCAGAAAACCCCCATTCATTCAGCCTAGCTGTCAATCAAAACACGCTAAGTGGTGAGCGGGGTGGCTCACCACTTGGGCCAATCACACTAGAGTGCGACCAGAGTTGGCAAGGCAACTCGGTCCAGGGTGCCTAAACCCCCTCCCATACCCCTGTGGTAACCCAGACAGAATGGCACCACTTTGGAGGGTCTCTGTACAGAAGCCCGTCCAAAGTGGAACAAAGGGCTCAACCTTTGGTTTAGGAGTCACAGAGACAAACACAGACGCCATTTTAAAAACCGAGTTCTGGCAGAAAATGCCATCCGATAGACTTATTTAAGATAAGTAAACCGGTGGTATGTTAGAGATTAACGAGGAAAAGTATCAATCTCCAACAATGGGAAGAATCCCATAGGGTTATATTCGGGGTCGAATATAACAAGTAGTTTCCACTGCCACCAGCCAAAACTCGACGAGCGGGGACGGGACAGTGCCCCCTCGAACAACAGACCCAGGGGTAATCGAATTACCCCTACCAGTGCGTCCACAATAGGATGGTTTGTACTAGTTCTGTTAGTAAATTTAGGTCTAGTAAAGCCAATGGTGACTTTACATGCCCTGGGAGACAGTAGTCAGTCCCAGGGTATAGAGTCTATGGTGGGGATCCTCTAGGACACCCCAGTGTTACGGCACGGAGGGTGCGGTGTAACACACATAGTAAAACACATGAGGCCCTATGGAGTAAAAGACCCCATAGCCCATAGAACACATTGACATTCAAAGGAATGAACCACATTCATGTCCAAGAGTGGGAGAAAAGAGTCTCACTCTTGGCAGGATGAAAAAAACAAACTCCAGAAATCCAGCAAAGCTGCTGGGTGACTCAATAGGTTAGGAAATTCAGCCTAAACAGAGAATTCTCCCTAACAGTACATCCTTAGTACTTGATGCAGGGTGCCTCACTTGGACTGTGCAGAGGACAGATGCCCTGCAGGGACATGAGTGCCCATTCATGCTCCATGTGCATTTCACGCATGCCCATATGTGTCAATGACTGGATGATCACTGTTACACAAGTCCATGATGACCCAAATTGCATGGCATTTGTTAGGAAAGATTTCGTAATTGTAGGTAATTTTCCTTCCATGTGGCAACCCCTAAACTTTTTGCTGTTGTTTTTCACCTTGTTCTCGACTTTGCCAGAGAAGTGCAGCCTTCTGCCGCACTCCTCTGGGCTTTCGCTCCATTCTTACGGGGAAACTGACATGCCCTTAAGACAGTCAGTACCGGGAAACGCTGTTTTCCGTAGTTTCTTTTATCATGTTGCGGCTTTCGTGCAACATGACACAAGAGGGCACTGTAAAATAAGTTACTGCTCTCTTGGGTCTCTAGCCTTCTACAGACCCTAGATACTCTTTTTGGATTGTAACTGATCGGTGCAAGTGATTCACGGACGGGAATGGTGGCAGCGATCGTTTCTTGTGTTTTGAGCTCCTTTTGGAGTTTTAAGCGCGTTTCTCGCGCTTAGCCCGAAATGGTGGCCTGGCTCCCAAAATGGCCAGACCATGAGGCTCCTTTGTCCTGTCCGCTGACTGTCTTGCTCCCTTCACCTTCCCCAGGTCAAGCCGACCCGGGGCCTTCCTTATTTGGGCATGTACTTTCCCGCGAAACACGGATGCTTTTGCGGGCTTCTACATGCCTTGTGTGTGCCTCCAGGATGTGGGCTGGGATGTCTGGTCCCAATACACATCCTGGGTGCCAGAGAGTCTAGGGTGGTGTGAATGCCTGGGACCACCGTGGTCCCTGATAGGTCCACGTATGGTGTGAGTGTTGATGAGCGGATCTCCCATTGGCTCCCCTCCGTTTTGGCGCGAAGGGAACCGTGGATAAGAGGGGTCTGGAAACACCACTACCATGTCGATCTCCTGAGTTCTCACGAATGAAGGAATACAGGAGCCAAGTATCCTGCAACCAAGAGGCTGAACCGAGGAATCGCTGGTGACCCGCTGAAGGACTGCTCCTCTGCACTGCTGTCGCTTTGTGAAACCCTTTTTACCTCAGATCGAACCAGAAGGCCCGTACTGGTACTTCGACCCTTGGAATAGCGGGGACAGCTATTCTCGGCATCTTCACCATCTCCTGCTCGTAAGCCTTCGGAAGTGTCTCTGGGCCATCCAGCACACTGACCAGCCTACACAGGAGTCTTGCTCTGTAACCCCCGCCAGGTTGTGTAGTATTTCGAGTCCTTGTCACTCTCACACGATTCATACACTTGGCGTTCCCAGGTCTGAAGTGAGTAGTGTACATTTGGCTCAGATACACACGGCCGCTCCGTTGCCCTGCTGTGGTAACAAACTGTGCGGGTTCACTACGTTTGGGACGTCTTTTACTCAACTCTGCTGCTGCAGACTCAACACGACGACGAGACGTCCCCTGCTCTCCTGAAGCTGCCAGCGACTGAAACTGACGTGGAGAAGCCTGGGTCTGCTTGCATCGGGGACCGGTGAGTAGCACCGCTAGGAACTGGTTGCCCTCCTGCAGGAGCCCATAGCTTTTCCCCGCTGTGTCAAAACAGCACGCCTTTCCGTACTCGCGCTCTGCTTCTGCCCACAGTGGAGGCTGCGCTTGAGTCGCAAACTCTGTTCTTCTTCATTCGTGCACTAAACTGAACTGCCTGATTCCCTCAAAGAGACTCCCCTTTTTGCCTGTTGGCACCAGCGTGTGCAGGTACTTTTGAGCACAAGGCTCCACTCTTCGTAGGGCTCGGACTTCCCTTTAGTTAGGTGCCTCTGAAGGTGGACTGGGTCTAAGCATTATTTCGCACTGCCTGTTTTCCTTCCCTTTTAGGTGGACTACACATTTCGTGCATCTAACGCTTGAGACTTGTTTGTATTTGTATATATATTGTATTGGTATGGTATGTGTTGGTTTATTAGAGTTGTATTGTGATTTCTCGCTACGGTCATTGTTTTAAAGGCCTTGGAATAAATGTGTATATATTTTTAATATAACACCTGTTTGGAGTAGTTTGTAAGTGTCCTTGCTTTGTGTGCTCATTGCGGGCTTTCATTCACCCTCACCCCTCTTGAGACCTAGTCTTGACCGCCGCGATCGCTACCCTGATTGGTCTGGCTTGTCCAGAGGTTACCCTGTTCCAAGTAATTAGGTTGGCCTTCTGAACTTCTGCGCCACCAGGACAGAGTTCAAAAATCCGTCTTAACAGCATTTCATTTGTCTTCCCATGTCAACTGTGGCTCAGTACTGCGTTGCATATATGTTTAGGGTCTGACAATCTGTGTGGGTCACAGGCCTCAGCCTGTTTAATGGCCAATGACTCTGTCCAACTGGTGTAGTGTCTTCTTCTCACGTGGGTGTACTCCAGAGGATTCATCATGTGTCCTGCTTACTGTCCCATCATCATTTGCTGTGTTGTCACTTGACTCACATGATGCTGTTGATGCTAATAAACACTGTCTGTCAATACACAGGTCTATGGTCAGCCTTTTGATACCATGCTAGGCATCCCTGCTTTTGCACTTGGGGGGAGGTGTGGTTTGCTTGTAGATATGCTACCCATTGAATGCACGTTGCACGTGATGCCTGAAGTTGACCTTGCACTGCCTTCACATTTTCAGACACACACCATGAAGTACTTGTACATGTAGATAGTGAGTAACATACATATTTGTTGCACTGCATAGACCCACTTCAGTGCAATCTGCCACCTTTCCACAGGTCTAATCACAGAAGCAATTTCAAGTTTACCCAGCATGCATGCCAGGTTCTATTTTGTGTGTCACACGTCTGCCTGATGTGTTTGGTGTCGGTGTGTGTGTGTGTAGTGTGCTTCTAAAAAGTGTAGTGACCTTTTTCCTCCCTATTTTTCAGGTGATGACGCAATGGAGCCGGAGGATGGTGTTGTCATGCCAGGCACAGGGTTGTTATCACTACATCAACCCAGCACAAGTGGGGGTCGTGGGGTGGTAGGCCACGAAAACCACCAAGTGCTACAGTCCATCTTGTCTCTGGCTGCCTATGAGTCCAGCCCTGATGAACAATCTGACGACCATGTCGAGTTGGATGAGCATCAGGTCCATATGTCAGAGGTGAGTGATTCTGATGTGGACACTCCTCTGTCCACGAAACCTGCACTGAGGGGTCAGACAGCCTTGGAACCTCTGCCGGTGGTGGATCTGGACGCAGGGTCACCCTCCACACCAGTCACTGATGTGCCTGGTACATCACGTCGACGGGGGCATGAAGTCGTGCAGCCGTGGGCGGTGCCAACACAACGAGGACACCCAGTCCTTGGGTCCCGCAGGGTTCAAGCCCAGCAACGTGGTTGCCGCGCGCAACCGCTGTATACTGAGTGGGAGGAAGACATGACTGCCAATTCTGAATGCCAGGGGGCAGCAATGGAGAACATTGCTGAGAGCATGGAGCGTGTGGCCCGATCTGTGCTCCCCCCTGCTAGGCAGGTGCTTCTCCAGCAGCATGCAGCACGGTCCACGGCCTGCTCGCTCAGGCTGAGCATGGCGGCCTCAGATAGGGCACGCCAGGCTGAAATGTTGTCTCTGCGTGAAGCAATTGCTGTTCACGCAGAGGCACAAATGGAGGCCCTGAGGGAGGAGTGTGCTTCCCTCAGATCCACTCTGGGTGTCCTTCTGATGTTCCAGAGGGAGCGGGCAGACGAGAGGTTTGCACAGCGTACCATCTCGGCTGAGCTACATGCTTGCCGGGAGGTGCAGCGGTTGTCAAGCCAGGCCTTGCAGGAGGAACTCCGTGTTACACGTGTTACCTTGCAAGAGGAAGCACGTGTATCACGGGAGCTTCTGCATGCAGACCTACATGTCATCACCACACAGAACCAGGCTCACCTGTCTGGCAGACCTGCTGCCGATGAGGGGCAAGCTGCGGCTAGGTGTGGTCATGCTCCTGTGCCACGTCCTCCTTTCCAGGAAGAGCCAGACTCGGACGACAATCTATCTCCCACATAGGTTGGGCTATGCAGGCGTTGAGCCCATGGAGTTCTTTTTTTTCCTCAGCATCATCACTTGTGGGTGTTGAGCAGCACCCTGTACCTCCCCCCTCCTGGGTGCCCCACCCCCCGGGTCGTATGTGGCCATTTTTGATTTTTCTTTTAGTTTAGTTAGGTAAGTTGTATTTGATAGTTAGTTTACATTGGTAAAGTAGGTTTTTCATAGTTAGTGTAATTAGTTAATATAGTTTCAAATTGCTAGTCTATTCTGCTTTCATGTGACGGTGTGGTGCTTTGTGGCTTTTGAAAGCATCCACTGTCTGTTCCAGCTGGGCCCTTCAAGCTTGTCTTGTGTATGTGTTTGCTGCTTGGGGTCCTTGACTCACATATGCCACTCCTGCTTCCCTTATCCATGGGCTTGCAAGGATGGTTCGGTGTAACAGCCTATTACACAAGGGCAATGGACTGTCATATCTGTGGCATGTCTGCTGCTGTGGAACTTGTGTTAACACCCCTAGTGGGGATGATTGAGGTGTAATTGTCCACTGTTCTTCTTTTGCTAGATGGGGTGTTTAATGATTCATGTGTACATTCATTGCTATGCATTGTGTAGTATGATTCTTATCTTTAATTTAATTTATTATTAATGTGTTACAGCTTATTATAAGCTTTTCACATAACATAAGAAATTACATTCAACAAAAAGAAGACAGTTGATCATAAAAGTAAATACTGACATATTAAATGCATAAAAAGAAAAAAAAGTAGTAGCCTAAAAAGCAGATTTAGGAAAGATAAACAAGAAAGAGAAAAAGAGAAGATAAAAAGAATTAAGAAAAAAGTGAGATAAGTTACATTCAGAATTCAAAATTAAAAGGATGTACAGATGTATTCATAGTCCACCAGTAGATGAATATTAATGCCTTTATATATTGAAGACTACAAGTCCAAATAGATATTGCTAATGAGGAGATTATAAAGAGTTTTTTTTTTTTTTTTCCTAATAAAAACTTTCCCATAATAAAAGAAGGTGGCCATCCATGAGTTGACAGTTCGCTATATGTTTATGTCCAATAATTTCTCGATGGTCGTCCAAACATTATACACGGCAATGTATAATTTCATTCCATTTCCCTTTGCATTGACGGCTCTATGCCAGAATTCGTTACTACCAACATGTTCCATGTTATGGACAAAATCTATGTAGAATGATGTGTAGACCTTTATCATAGCGATACATCTGGTAAGAACATGTTTGCCCGTTTCTGATTTCGTTATGTCCTTACATAGCCTACAGAAACGTTCAGGTAGGGGGAGATTATTCTTAATCCCGCTTATGGCCAGTACGGGCAACTGATCGATCCTTAGCAAAAGAATAAAACGACGTAGCCGTGGCGAAGGACATAAATTCAGATAAGGCAACGGCTTCTTGGGGGTGTAATTCATGAATTGCACAAATTTATAGCGCTTTAGATTTTCCAAATGTGCAAAGTTGCTAATCCAATCGTGCAATTCAGATTTCTTGGTTAACGCCCTCAGTACAGGAATGGAGACCTCTTGTTGTTTTTGGGTCCACCCGATCTCTTCAAGATATTTAACGATGTTTTTTTTCATAATACAATATGAGGATGCTTTGTTAATTTCACAATGAATCGCCGCTAATAATAAATTGGCTGTATCCGGTGTTGCTTTTAGGTATAATTCGGCTCTCTTCCTGAGTACGAGAGACTTCCAGGAAGTGAGGCCGAGCTCTAATCTAAGGATAGCCATAGGGATGCAACCCGGAAGGCCGAGTATTTTTTTCCAAAATTTTCCTTCGAGGATTTGAAGCCAGTCCAGTTCTATTAATTGTAATGCCTCCAGGCCATAGATTATCATTGGTGTTAAGACCTATAGGTATAGTTGGCGTGCTGCCCAGATGGTGTAGCCACAATAGGTTGTAGAAAAGCGATGGATAAGTGCTGTTACTTGGGCAGCTCTTGTAGTTCTAACTTGTTTGCAGGTGGTATAGTGCCCTTTGTGTTCAATCTCGACACCTAGGTATCTATAATATGGGGTATATTTGATTGCAGTCCCGTATATGTTTAGCCCTGTTCTTGCTATCTTCTTGGAACTGAACATTACCATCTGTGTTTTATTTAAGTTAATAGCCAGCCCGTTGACTTGAGTATAAGTCCATAGTGCCTCAGCTGATCTACGAATACCGCTGATAGTGTGATCCAAGATGACTAAATCGTCAGCGTATGCTAGTACTACACAGTGGGTGGATCCAATCTTAGGGGGGCAGTTGTTTTCCAGTGATAGCGCTTTAGGTATGTCATGTACAAACAGGTTATACAGTATGGGTGCCGTAACACATCCTTGTTTCACGCCACAGTTTTGGTTGATCTTGCTGGTCATATTCCCTTTTGCGTCCAACTTCAGGGAAACTGTGGTATTGTAATGCAATAGTTTGAGATAATATAGTATTGCTTTAGGGCATCCCAGTTTTTCAAGTTTAGCCCAAAGTAGTTCCCTGGGGACTAGATCAAAGGCGGACTTAAAATCTATAAACAAGGCGTAGAGAGGTGGGTTACCTGGTGTTCTAGCCTTGTTGCAGAGGATATCCATTACTACCAAGTTATGTGTAGTGGAATATCCGCTTCTAAATCCACATTGGAAACGATCAAGGATTTTTTCTCTGTCTGCCCATATTTGAAGTTCCTGAAGAAGATATGCTGCGAATAGCTTGCCCGTGCAGTCCAACATTGAAAGTAGGCGGTAATTTCCAGGGTCAGAGCGGTCACCTCTCTTATATACAGGGATCAAAATTGCCGTCTGCCAAGATTCAGGGATTTTGCCTTCATTCAGAATCTTTTCAAAGAGGATCTTGAGTACCTCTGCCCAATATTCCGGGTTGCTCTTTAATACTACATTTGCTAAGCCGTTGGGTCCCGGAGCTCTTGAAGATTTGAGCTTTTTTATCCTAGTAATCAGAGATTCAACTGACACTTTGAAAGGGAACAAAGGTGGATCCTGGGGCATCCTCTCCTGTATCTTTACCTGGTCCGTGCCGTTCCGGGTTTTCAAAAATTCCTCCCATTGGCTGATGCCAATTGAGTTAGTTAGGGGGATGCTGGTATCACCCCGAGCCATGCTCAATAATCCCCATATAGTTCGGGAGTTACCCGTACATAACGTTTGGACTGTTGTTTGCCATTTGAGTAATTTTATTGCATAGCGTTTCAGTTTTAGCCATGTTCTGTAGGCATTTTTTAGCTTCTTGCTTAGGGTTAAGTAGTTGTGCAGTGTAGTGGAAGCTTTTCGTAATTTCCTCAAGTCAGCTCTTAGAGTTCGTTTAGCATCTCTGATTTCGATATCAAAGTTATTCGTGGTCTTAGTCTCAGGGGCCCGCATAATTATTTTAGTCGCTGCATAGGTGTTTGAAAATGCAGCGATCCAATCTTCGATCTCCTGGCTGGTCATGGCCGAGAGTTCTATATGACACAGATTTGGATAGATAGTTGTATATTCTATGGCACGTTTAATATTAATGTCAGACCATCGTATCATGGAGAGAGCATGATTCGTCTTCAGCTCACCAATCGGTTTATACGGTGTGAATTGTGTAATATATTTGAAAGAGAGTGTGAGAATGGCGTGGTCGCTCCATTCATTATCCTTAATCTTCATGTCTGTAACCCAGGTGGTCATGGTAGGGCTTGCGTACATATAGTCCAATGTGCTGCTGGATATGAAGTTTCTCCATGTTGCTTTTCCCGGATAGTCACTGATGGTTCTGCCATTTAATAGTTCAAAGTTCCATGATTTAAAAAAGTTAAACCATAATTGTCCCTCCGCATTTACAGTTCCATGTTTCAATTTGCCTATTTGCTTCAACAGGGGATTATTGCTGGTGCTCGGCTCACCAATTAATTGGCAATTAAAATCACCAACAAAGATGACCATATTTTTCTGTGGTTCAGTCAGCCAATTGATCAACAGATCATGGCAAGCTTCCTGGATAATCTCGCTCTGAATAGATTCAGATGGATTATATATATTAACCAGGAGGATGTGTTCCGTTTTATCTTCGCCAGGGAGCTCCAGTTCCACTGCCATTATGAATTCATCCATTTTCGTATAAATGCGGATGGATCTTAACGGATGCAGGATGCCAATTAATAGACCGCCATATGGTCTTCCCCTTGGTCCTTTTTTTGCTAGTTCCTGATGTATAGTGTACCCATTTAGTAGAGCTCGGGAGGTAAGCCATGTCTCTTGTCTTTAATGAACATGTGCTTGTTGCAAATCATGCCGTAGATAGTGTGTTCCACACTGTTGCTATGAAAGATGGACTGATGGTGTGATTTCTGATGTAAGTCTCTGACATGGTCCAGTCATGTAATGCCTGAAGAGACACACACAGATGAATATTAAGCATTAATCATTTGTTTCATGCACTTTCTGCAGGGGGATGAGCCTCAAGACCACCTTTGCCAGCAGACATTGGCCATTGGATGTCTGGACATGCGCATGTGTGTGCAAGCAGAGGCACAGGGATTACGATCATACATACGAGAATCGATGACATGTTTCAAGGGACTCCAGGCAAGGTGAGCAGCACAAGGGGGTCACAACACAGAAAACCTTCCACCTGGCCAGTTGAACATGCATGCTTAGTAGCAGCACTGACGGTGAACTTGGACAAATTTTGGTGTAGAAGCACACAATACAGCTCAGATGTGTTAGTGGACTGATGGCTAGTTGATGTGAAAGTTGTCTGGGGCACCTGCAGGGGCAGTGGCACATACCCTCCGGTCCACCATGGTCCATTGAGGCACTTGTATTAGCCATGTAGCGTTCCGAGACATAGAATGAAGCAGCTCACAGGGACAGACAGCAAGGGACAGACTCAGGTGCATTGCATTTCATTTCCAAGTAGAAATTGATACATGCACTGGCTACTTTATTTTGGTCATGGTGGTACAGGACTTGTTCTGAAGTCAGACCTTGCTATATGCGTCTGTCTGCTTACACAGGGAACATTGCATGTTGTGTGAATCGTGACACATTGGTGTTCCATTTACCACGCACCCACCAGTGCCTGACTTACTGCATTGACTGCGTATGAACCATCCGAGGGGTAATGTTACGTATGGGTATGAAGCATCCACACAAGTTTGTCTGTTTGTAGTGTATTTTGTTACTTTGGGGCATATTTGGTGGTGTGTTTGTGTGTTTTGGGCACGAACAGATTATTAACTGTGGCTCTCTTTGTAGCATTGAAATGCTCCTGTTACTGGACCTGAGAGTGCGCAGGCAGGAGGCCAGCACACACCCCAGAGATAAGTTTCTCTTTGACTTATATTTGTGTAATTTTGTTCTATGTGCATGTGAACAAGTTTGATCTAATTGTGTATGTGTTAATGTGTGTACTACATTTTGGTGCATTCCCTACTTTCCCGTGTCAATCCTACTCCCCTCTCCTGCCCCTCATTCCGGTTATCCAGTATGCCAATGCCTGTTCCGACTGCATATCCCTGACCCTCATTCCACACCAGGGTCTCAGAGGCCTGTGTGAGTTAGACCTTGCAGGCACCCAGACCACGGTGGGGGTGGTTGTTTTGTGCCACTCCTGCACCTGTACACGAGAGCTGTGACAGTAGACAACCGTTCATGGTGCATCATTCTATGTTATGTGCCAAACATGGGTCAGATCCTGCTGTGACATACCTTGGTTGTTAACATCATTGTGGTAGTACTTGGCCTTTGTGGCATACTGCTACTTCAAGTCATCTACTGGAGGCTGTTCTGTTTTATTTTACTGCCTGCAGGCTATTTGCTTGGCTTCTGTGTTGTCCTGCTTTGAAATCTGTTGGATTGTGTGCTTTTGCAAATCTAGGTGGACTCTGAGGGTGCTGGCAACTTTTTACACAAACGGTGGGAGATGGTGACAAAGGGGAAGCGTGATCCTGTGGCCAGGTGGAATTCAAGGATGTCGGATGAATAGATGCAGTTGTTCAGTGGGTCGTGGTGATTTGTGAGGGCGGGGTGTTTTGTTGTTAATAGTTGCCTTGCCCTGCAGTGTGATGGGTACCCTGAAATTGTAATTGTGCTTTCCTATTTACATGATTTATTCTGCTGATCAATGCCTGTTCATGTGTTGTGTTTACCTTTCAGGTGTGAGGGGATAGTTGTGATTTTACATGCTGGTGTATACACATGGTGAATGTTCACATGTGATGTGTAGAGGACACTCATGGTCACTTGATTTCACATGCATATGTTGAGTGCATGTCCCTACTGACCCACACACTCGCACTATGATCCACTACATGTACAACCACCCTTACATGTCCACGTGTACACTCTATTTGCCTTCTGGTGCCCACTGTGTCCCTGCAGCACATGTTCTATGACCATTTATGGATCCTGTAGATGCCTATTTAGTTTTTTTTTAATGTAGTTTGTCGCTTAGATGTGATGCTCAGGGTGTGCATCACACACAATGGCTGTTCACTGTGCTGTGCGCTGAGAAGTGTGTTGCAGGAGGTGGACACGGCACACAGTAGCTGTAGTGTTGATTTTGCAATGCACATTGTGCATGTGGACAGGCATTCATTGTGATGTTTAAAATACAACTTTTGGAATGCATTTGGGTATGACTTACTTTTGGTGGGAGGTAGTTGGTCAGTCATTTCATCTGATTCCATGTCAGGCATCATTGTCTGATGCCCATTTACTTTTTTCACATGGCAATGTGTATCTTTTTGGTACTATGTTGGTGTATGGCTATTGCTTGCCATGTCATGTTGTGGTTTGGGAGGGTTTGAGTGACATACCAGTGATAGTCATGTCCTGTTTTGCAGGTCTGTGTGATTCACACCTTGCATATGTGCCTTTTGGTCACACAGGATTGCTTGTGTTTAAGTAGCTAGGGATGCACACAATATAACACTTCTGTGGCAACATTCTCAGGGTGGTAAGGTTGTGACAGTTGACTGTCGCTTTGTCATCATCGATTGTCACCTGGTATGTGCCAGGCCTGTGTGCACTCCGCAGGGCTGGGAGTTTAGGTGAAAAATCTGGCCACAAGCTGGGTCCGGGCTTCCTCGCCATGTGCCCTATCCCCTCCCATGGGCAGCGCCTGTGCCTGTGGTTGGGGATGTGGGGGCACCACCATGTCCACCGGTACGCCCTGCCGTGTTGCAACATTGTGCAAGACATATGCTGCCACAATGATCCTGCACACTACTGGGGGTGCATAGAGTAGCTGCCCACCAGAGCGGTCAAGGGAGCAGAAGCACTGGCTAATTCATTTCAAGTATGATTTGTACAGCAGAGGGAGAGCTTGATGATCCTTTTGCAGCAATAAATAATGTGAGTGTCTGGTGGTCTACTCTGTACAATGCTCTTTGGAGGTGAAGGAGAACCAGCAGGCAAGGATGGCCATCATCAAAATTATTAAGGGCATTCCCGATCACCTTCATGGGGTACGACGTCCTTTCATCGTGGGATGTTTTTTCACTGTGTTTTTTGCCGCAAATTATTTTTCGAACAAAACCCATCTATTTTTTTAGGGGGTGTTAGTAAATTATATATATGGTATGTTGGTGTTTGGGAATAAATACATATTAAAGATAATGGTGAGGTGGTGTGGGGAACCCCCCAAAAATAATTTTAAAAAATGCGATGGGTTTTTTTAATAAAAAATCAATGTAAAAAAACCACACAAAAAAACATCCCGTGATGAAATGACATGGAACCCTTCATGGTAGGCATTTTAATGCTGGGTCTGGAGCAAGATTGGTATGACTCAAGGAGGTTGTTGTCCTTGATGTGTTGGAGGAGTTGTGTGGCTTCTGCTTTATCAATGAACATACCTAGAAAGGGAAGATGTGTGATGATGAGGTTGAGAATGTTACCTATCCGATGAGTTGGGTCTTTTGAGGGCTGTGTGAGGTTCAGATTGTCCAGAAGGCAATTAAGCTATTCCTTCATTGACTTGGTTGCTGGTTTGCCAGGGATGTTGAAATGGCCCAGGAAGTTGCTGGTGTTTGTGAGAGGCATTCTGGTGAGCACATCTCTGATGTCTGTGATGAAGGAAATGATGGGCTTGGGTGTTCTGTAGAAGAGGTGGAGAGTGATTTTTATGACTGCATTAAAGACTAAAGGTTCAAAATGTGATGTGGGTCTTTATGTCATATTCTTCTGGCAAATGCCACAGTGAAACCGTTGCACTGTGACATTAATGAGCATATTCCTGTTTTGTTAACACTGTGCAGTGGCACAATATCACTGCTAAATTGAAGTGAAGAAATCACAGCGTACAACGCATGACTAATGTTTTCTCTGTGCCAGCACCCCTTGCCCTTACCACTCACTCCGATGAGGTCAATTTGTGGAATGTGCATCCAAAATAGATCCACAGTAATTTCATCAATTAATAGACACACACAAATAAAAGGTGGGGGTAAAATAGTAATAAGAAGTAATAGAAATAAGAAGAACATGTTTGAAAGGGATGCACACATATGTGTATATTAAGGGATAACATATATGTTTAACATCATAAGTAGTCTAGGACTCTGGTCACCCTTTTTACACGAGATCGTTTAAATCATTACCCGTGAGATAAAACGTGTAACCATTTGCCATAGCAAGCAAACAAACTATCGGATGAGAAATACTGTGTTTCAATTTTTATTTCAAACACTATAGACTGCTCGTATACTTTTTCTGGAACGAATTAAGGAAAGCAGCAGCAGCACGTATTTGCTAAGAAGAGAATCCTTCCCCAGCAGGAGCAAAGGATTCAAAGGCAGCAAAGAACATTCTCTCAGCGATTATTTTAAGAAGATAAAAAGATGTTGCAGAGGTGGTAGGTGGTAGCACCCTGCAGTGATGTGCCAAAGTTCACAGCAGGAAGAGCAAATGGTGAAAATATTTGCAAAAAAGTTGTTTTTTTTCTGCACTTTGTTCATTTTATGCAAGAAAAGTCCTTTCATAATCTATGATATTCTGATTTTATATAAACTATTTTTTATTAAAAACCATCACATGAGTCGTTCTTATTCCCTGTGAAAATATGCATATTAAATCACTCAAAATCTTATACTGTATGGTGCAACCAAAATCGCCTGGGAAACAACTTATTTTGGAAACGCGATCATAGTTGTATTGTGTAATCTACACACAGCAGAGGAGGAGTGTCATATACCGAATACTATGAAGCACAAGGTATTGAAGAAATCTTATCTTTAAGATTAGTGCATTCTTATAGTTGATAAGACCCATGCCTTTAGAACACTCATATGTAAGGGTCGTGGACGTCGGGTGGTGAGAGAGCAAAGAAAGAATATTACTGAGACACTGTAGCTCATCAATAGTGGAGACCCCATGAACTTCAGAGCATACTTGACGAATCAGAATGAAGTGCTGCAAGAACAGCTTCATACATGCTCAGAATAGAACCCTGCTTTTGGTAAACATGCTTCCTCAACTCCAGTACATCACCTGGTTAAGCGATTCAGAAACACACCAAAGTTTTGATTTTAAAAACGTAGGCAACTGCATACGATTCAAATGAACCCGCTACGTCACATGCTATTTGTCAACATTGTAAAAGGACCAAAAAGCAACAGAGGAATGCAAGATGATACACGTTTTCCTAAAGGCTGTATTTCATAGTGGTCCTTGAGTCTTAACAATATAGTAAACAATGAACGACCACTGAAAAAATAACTCTTTTGAAGCTTCCTTCCAGTATTCTGTGATTCTGTGAAATGGGACCTTGATGAGATTGTTAATTAAAATCATTATATAGATCTAGAGATAGATATCTATTTATTGAAAAAGCATGTTTTAAAGGACATTTTGATTGCAATGTTACAAATTAAAACCCTCAAAAGTCTCCAGGAATGGTTGCTAAAGTAACCACACCTTGTGAAATCCATCTTCTGCTCACAATACCAGCCATAACACACAGATGATATAACACAAACTGTGTACCGCGGAGTCAATGGCAGATGACATCACACACAATGTCAACCACAGCATCACTTTTGAAATGAGATGCATCAGAGATGAGTAAACAAAAAAAGATTAAGAGGAGTTTAGTGTGCCAGGTGTGATTAGGTCAGGTTTCGTTTGTACTGACAGTTTCCAATATTAGTTTTTCGCATGTAATATGAGTATGCATAAGAGGTATCAGTGATGAAGTTAGTCTGCTATTCATGGTGTAATATTCCTATCAAGATGCACAGTGGAGTTAGTACAGCATTACTTCCACCTGGAGTTGAAGGTGCAAGTCATTAAGATCTAAATTACTCATGTAAACAATCAAAAAACAATACAAAGTGTACACAACATCATACCCCCAGAACCGAACCATGATCTGTTTTGACAGTAAGATATATTTTGATGAATATGTTATGTTCATATTTGGGTTGCTCATTAAGTTGGGACCCTGATCACATGCCCCCGAATATACAGTCCCACCACACAATTCTGTTCAAGAATTGCCTATTTGTTCACCCATGCGGTTTGGCCTTTAAAGATTGCTGCATCCCAATGGTTCAGGCTTGCTTCTTCCTTTGTCTGGCTGACTTCTCCTCCCATTGGTTGCCTTGGCCTAGATAGGCCAATCACAGCAACCAGGAGACGGGAGCCGGCCCTGATGACTAAGGCCCACAATGAAGGCCCCTGTTTGCTCTCTGTCCACTACCGAAACACTACCCCTTTCCTTTGCCCCTCCAGGGTTGCCTCTGGTGTTGTCTGCCATTCTCCTGCCCCACCAAGGCTTGCTTCTGTTGTTGCCTGCCGTTCTCCTGCCCCTCCATGTTTGCCTGTGGTGATGCCTCCCTTTCCCCTGCACCCCTTATGGTTGACTGTGGTGTTGTCCGCCGTTCCCTTGCCGACCCTCATGGTTGCCTGTGGTGTTGTCTGCCATTCCCATGCCCCCCCATGGTTGCCTGTGGTGTTGTCTGCCATTCCCATGCCCCCCATGGTTGCCTGTGGTGTTGTCTGCTGTTCCCTTGACACCCCCATGGTTGCCTGGGGTGTAGTGTGGCCTTCCCTTGCCACCCCCTCTTGTATGCATGTGTTTCCTGCCTTATTATTCCTGTCAATTGTACATCTCATTTCCCTTAGCCCTGTCCCTCTGCCCCTCTTCATCATTCCACTCCAGGAGTTGTCTTGATACACTATTGCTCTCCATTACTGTGTTGTTGCAATGTTGTCTTGGACTTTATGGACTCGTTTTACCCTTGGTGTTTCTCCCATCCCTATTCTCATGCTGGACTTCCTCTGCATCACGTACTCATGGTGATCATATATCATGCTGTGCCCATCTTTTTTCCTGAATCCTGTCTTGCATCTGCTGTTTCCCTGCAACAATATATGTATTACCCACTACTGCAACTGTATTTTCTCCCCTCTTGTTTCTCCACTCTTTTCACTGCTTACTCTTGTTCTCTCCTTTCTCCCTTCTTCCTTCTCCCTTTCACTTCTCCCCCTCCCTTTCTTACTCTATGCACTTACTCTGTCAGAATTGTCCTTGATAGCTACATTGTTTGTCTCCTCCCCCTCCCTCTTATCTCTTTTCCTCCCTCTACCTCTCCAGCACTATCTGAAATGTTGCCAGGCCTAGTACGATAATAGTCACTTGTTTTGTCCCTCTCTTTCCTTCTCTTTGCTTCTTCTCCCCTTCACCCTCTCCTCTTGTAATCTTCCGGCTCTATCAGAAATGTCATCTGGCCTACTACGTTAGTTGCTTATCTGTTCCCATTCCCATCCTGCCCACCTTCTTTTCTGTGTGTTAGCTCTTGCACTATATGAAATGTCACCAGGCCAAGTACGATAGTTAATTTCACATTCTTATTATTCAAGGCCATGTAAGAATGTTCACTGTTTGTATTTTTCCCTTTTTCTCTCCCTTGCCTTGAAGCACTTTGAAACACATTGTGAATAGGCGCTATGCAAATAAACTATCATATCATATCAAGAAGCAGGTGGCTAGTTCAATACACAGATTTATTTATTTCAATAGAGGAATTACGCAGCCAACATCTCCACCATGTTGCATAATAAGAGCCATCTTGTTTACAGAAAACAATATCAGCCTGCCTGCATAAATCTCACTATGTCTCTATTCATTTCTATGAAAAAGTCTCCATATCTTATAAGTTCAGGGTAACACTACACATGCCAGTTGTACATCTACTGCTTGCTGCTCTCCATTTCTAAATCCATGACTTCACAAAACATCTCCAAATCATATAAATTATTCATAAAGTAAATTAATCAAAGAATGTTGCTTTCCCCACAAAAATCAGCAATTTATAGAATCAGATAACTGTTACATGTCTCACATTTCCCATGTAGATCCGGTAATGCAGGCAGCTAACATGTGTGTGCAGTTTACAATAGGCGTACAATAACTTGCATTAGACTTCTGAAGGTTTTGATTTAGGGAACCTGTGTTATCGATTCAAAATTCACTAAATGTCAATTCAACACATCAAACTTGTAAGAATGGGTTTAGAATTGTTTTACTTAGGAATAGGTGTGCCTTCCCTCTCACTTCACCAATTGGGTCCAACTCTACCATTTTAGAGAATGAGGGTTATATGGGAATTACATTTGGATCATTTTTATTGAAAAATAAATAACTATAATTAAAGCACTATCCACCTATCTTTATTAGACTCTGCTTTGGATGACATATCACAATCCAATGTTAACTATGTAAAAACATGATGGGTACAATTTAATGAGATTATGCTTTTTAAAGAGTGTTTTGCCAAATGCAAAATGTGCTATCTATATCTTTGCACACTCAACACAGAAAAGTATTTTAAGTTGGATTGAATTGATATCTCTCTTAATTTTACACGCAATAAGTTTAGACTGTTCAGTTCCAATTTAAATGAATGTATTTTGATAAAACCTCCCTGCAACACCCCCTTTCTGCAATTTAGCAGGTAAATAGGTAGGAGAGGATCTAACATTCATTTTAGATAATTCCCCAACTCACTGGGATTAGTCATTAGAGAGGTGGAGACAGGAGAATTCCTTATGGGTTAACAGGGGGCCCTCATCAGCTTCCCTCCTGCAGGTCGCCTTGTCGATAGAAATCATCCCATGTAGTAGGAACTTTAAATGCTGCATCCCTTATGTAAGCACATATCTCTCTTTATTCCAGCCAATAGTAACAGGTGGTGTTCCTCCCTACAGCTCTTCCCAGTGTCAGAATATTCTCCTCTTTGTTCCCAATGTTTGTAAAGTGTCCAGAATGCTCACATGTATATCATAATTATTTCACACTCTGTAATTGCCCAAGTTTTTCCATTTGCCTGTCGCATAGCTAGACCCTCCTATTGAATACACCCCCTCCATTGAATGATAATCATTTCTATACTGGTGATCAGAAAATTGTTGTGGTTAAAACTTTGCCTCAATACTTTAAATGCTAAATATAATTTCTAACCTAATTCAGGATAGCCACATGCAAACTCAATGAAACCAAGATTATTGGAAACAGTGTTTGCAGGCACACATTTTTATATGCAATATCACAATTTGACACATTGCGTCATGAAAGTATGCATTTGTCTAATTGTGTTAATGATCAAGAAACAGATAAAAAGTTATGCTGGTGTCAAAACAAAGAGGTGACACAGAGCTTCACAGTACAAACGTATGTTTTTATAATGAGCATACATAGCTTATATAAAATGTAATATATGAATCGTGCCCTGCATTTGAACAGTGGGCTATGATTCCCTGCTTCTCCACATGCCTCAAGTAAACAGCCCTATCTAATGGGTTGAGGGAGGGATTGATTCGAAATAGGATGACCCATCCTTTTATTCTCACTGAATTAGACCAATCCACATGTTGGGTTTTACGATGGTGGATGTTTGAAGGTGTCAATTTAAGTGTAATGAAATAATTTGAAGCTAGCATTAAGACAAACAGATTTTGACCACCAGCCAATGTTAATCTCTACATAGACTGCAAATTCTACTTCCCTGATATCTTAGAATATATATCTAGCATTCACTTGTGGAACACTGACAAAGGTGAGAAAACGTTCTGGTTCTGAGAAGAAACCCCGGGTCAACTTGGAATCAGCAAATATTAGGCTCAATAAAAACACCAATGTTATTCAAACCAACATAACAGAACTACTGCTTTCCTTCACATTATTCCATAGGATCATTTTTAAGTTCAGTGTAGTAGTATAACATGTGGACAATAATTGGGCAGTTGATGAATAAATAAAACATTACATCAAAAGACGCTAAATGAATGATGATTTAGATCCTTCATTTGGTGTACAATAGGAAATGCATGTGAGTTCTATTCGGAACACTTGCAAAGATCCTACCACTTGAATTCTAACATTTAAAATGTTTTGTACCATGGTCCATGTTCTCTGATTAACAGGAATTTATTTTCAACATATTTGGGCTTCTTTGTACTTTTAGAAATTAAATTCCATTTTAAATTGATGAATCTCGCATCACCTGTTTATATGCATAATAGAACAACTGACATTGGTAAAATCTTGGTCTTTGGGTGGAATGTACTCAAAGGCTCAAAGTATTCACTGATATCTCTCAGGTGTACAGGTGACCTACCTGCATGTCACAGCTGCATCCTTGTCATGGTTATAAGAGGCAGAAATCAGTTTGTCAGGCACTTCTCTCACTTAAACTTGAAATAGTCTCCATTACTCTATGACTCTATCTGCCTCGAAATTAAATGGAGCAGCCAGTTCACAGTTTTTTGGTAACATTTTGATTTAGGGAATCACTCTTAGGTTACATTTTGTTGGAAAAATCCTCACTCAGACCAATGTCACCAGAGGGAAGCATTGCTGTCCTGTGATCATTTCATCTTGGCAATAAGGAAAATATTCTTCCGGCAGGATGTACACGTCAGTACCATACAGACTGTCAACTTTCCAACATGCCTTCTTTCAGGAATCTTGACTGTTATTGCCCTGTTGATGCTGAGGTTTTGATTCATGCTCCATTTTTGGGTAAAACAGCTCAGAACCCCTACTCCATTCCTTCGCTGGGGTGTGAAATTTACATTATTTCTCTGTATCCATTCCTTCATACCATTTCTGGCCTAGGAGGCTGGTAGTAATTAGGATTTCTTACCAGAAGAGAGGGATAGAAGCTTCAGTGTATATTCATATCTGGACATTTTCATTTTACACATTCCCTTCAATTTCTATCCGTAAGCTAATATCCACACAACACTACAAACATAAATAAATATACTTTCATCCAAATATCCATACTTATCATTTTGCACAGATTTGTTTTTATTTATAAGTTGTCTGTTTAGGAGGAGGAACTGATTCCTCGATGTGATGAAGGGCATTCCAGGGAGGACAGGGTTTCAGCTGGTTCACATGGACACTGCATTTCCATGTCTCTTGCCCTTCAGGTGTTTTCATTTGGTAGGCAAAGGGGGATATCTAATCTCTGACCTCAAAAGCGTTGCACCAATGGGGAGAGAATGTGTGCTTTTTAAATTGGTTCCTTTGAAATTACAGAGGTAATCCCCATCACCTACCTTGTTATTCTATTTGGCTGTCCGGACGGCCATAGAAGGCCTTTGTATTTATTGCAGCCTGTTCCAGATTCCTCTTTGCATAGGCAAAAGCATGTTGGAGATGCTTGATGCTTTCTCAAGTTCTCTACACATTGACGAGTGCTAGTGGCCTTGCTCAACATATGTTCATGTGTTTTATAAAGCAGATGTTGAGGCAAGACTGTTGTTCTTCTGGTCATGAGTTTGAAAGGGGAAATCTCAGTCGCACAAGTAGGGGTATCCCTCAGAGCCATCCGGACTAATGTGAACCTATGTCCCAACCGGGTCCAGAATCCACCATGAACTTCTTTACAATGTTCTTGTTATTTCATGGGGAAATGGGGTTGTAGGCAATATTTCTCTTAATGCCGAACAATTGCCACATCTTATTCATTCACTGTCTGGAGAAATGACTACCCATTTGCACTCAATCTTTTGAGGAAGGCCAAAACAAGACCAGATGTGGTTAATCATTAACATCACTACTGTCTCTGACTCCTCCTGGCTGAAGATGTGGGCTCTAGACGCTTCATCTGAAAAATGATGTGTACCGCAGAGTTTTGAATCTTTTGAAGTCTTTGTAGATCTACTTTATTTGCCCCTCCCAAAAGAGCATTACAATAGTCCACTCTAGGCAATATTACGGCCCGGACTAATTTTTTGCGGTTACCTCTGAAACCAACGGAGCCACTTGATGAAGCACTTTCAGATGATAATTAGTGCTTTTCACAATGGCGTCAACATGTGCCTTGTTGTCTAGGCTGGCCTCCAAATAGGTGCCCAAGGTCTTAACATTGGGTACCACTGGTTTCTGACATCCATCAACCAGAAAACTGTTGTACTGAGAACCCAACTTCTCTCTAGCTTGTCTGGGACCAAATAACATTAGCTCTGTCTTAGTGGCGTTAAGGCAGAGCCAATTGGTTGTCATCCAGCTTTTTACCATCTGGTAGACCCAATCTAAGTTTGTTGGTCCTTACTGTGGTCTCCACCGACCTCTAGTACCAACTGAAAGTCGTCTGCATAGTTGCAGAAAAAGAGGTCTGAATTCTCAATATCCCAGCATAATGTGATAATGTAAATGTTAAAAAGCAAGGGGAAGAGGCAAGCCCCCTGAGGGACTCCACAAATGGTGATCTCAGCATCAGAGTTACTCTCACCCCAGTGCACTCGGGAGCTACGTCCCTCAAGAAATGACCTGAGCCAGGTTATTGCCTCCACTGAGAGACCTCCAACAGTAGACATGCGATCTAACAGAATCTTGTGATATAGCAAGTCAAAGGCTGATGATAAATCGAGTAGCATCAGCAGCCCCGACTTGCCAGATTCCAGTCCAGATAGCATGTGCGTTTGCAAATCCAACAAGGCACTCTCGGTGTCATAAAAGCTATGAAACCCTCATTGTTTAGTGTGAAAGATATTTCTTTCTGCCACATGTGCCTGCAGTTGTAGCGTAGCTACTTTGTCCACAAGTTTTAGAAAAAAGAGGGTATTAGTGATTGGTCTGAGGTTTGCAGCATCATTAGGGTCTAGACCAACCTTTTGTAACAGAGGAGTGACTACTACATGTTTTATAGATGGGGAATGTGATTGGTGCGAAAAGAGGAATTTACAAAGCGACAAAGAAAAGGGGCAAACATATCCTTATTTTCTAATATGATTTTAGATGGTGAAAGTTCACCTGGACAACTAGTCGGATGCATGGCTTGCATAAGGTTACAAAAATCTGTTACTGTATGTTCTTTGAAATTAAACTTAACTTGGGGTTGTTGAGGAGATTGTTCTCCTTCAGTTGAAGATTTAGATGTAATTTTAGATTTAAACTGTGTCACCTTATTGCCGTCATGATTGGGTTCGCTAATAGTAGCACTAGGAGTTATTTTGGCTAATTCTTGAAGGATTTTATTTTGGACGGTTTCAATTTATCAGCAAAAGCTTTTTGTACCTTTTTAAAGTCATCCCTTGTGGGTTTGTTGACCTGGTTTATACTGGCGGGCTTTTCCGAAGATCTCAAGAGAGTAAAAAGCTCTTTAGTTTGATTCCCAGCGTTAGTAATTTGATTTTTGTAGAAGTTATGCTTAGCTTGTACAATTTTCAGCTTATATTCCTTAGCCTTAATTTTCCAGATTTCTAGATTTTCTGGGGTGTTATCTTTTTGCCAGATATCTTCCGCCTGTCTTTTAACTGTTTTCAGTTCCGCTAGTGCTGGAGTAAACCATACTCAGGGGACCTATTTTATAACCATTGGTTGTTGTCATTTATCCAAGCATTCCCATCACCACCTACTGATTCCTCCTCATCAATTTCTTAACTGTGGTAAGATCATCCATCTCCGTAAAGAGCAGTCATTGCTAGCAGGTGTTCTCATCATAAACCTTATAAGGGGAAGCTAGGTATGCCTCCATATTTGTGGTTGGTTTTAAATTGTTCTTCATGCAGACAATTGTCTTGGCAACAATCATGTAGATTGGCTAATCCTTGTGCCATCACAATCTTTTTGTTTGGACCATTTCTGATGTTTACAAGATAACCTTTAATGGAAAGAAGACAAGAAGTAATCCTTGTGAAACATTCCTAAATCATGCTGGTGGGAGATTTCAACTAATATATACTCCCCATGGGTGGTAGTTTTTAAACACACATGCCATTGCCAAGGGTGACTTCTTGCATTCGTTGGATATGACCTTAACAGACAACACTGTTTTGCTTGTGTGGGAAATCACTTTATTAACCTGGTCATGTTTTAAGATATAAGACCATACTTAAGCAGATGTCAGAAAAAACAGATTTCCTTATGTTTGATGGTATAAGCCAAGAACAGAGATAGGGATTGACTTTTTAAATGTATTTCACAGCCCTGGCTTTTAAGCCCCCTCAACTTCCACGTGACACCTGAATTAAAATAAAAAATGGACCGCTGGTTGAGTGATCTCTACATAATTGTCTATGAATGTATGATACTATATAGTCAATCCTATGAAACTTTGACATTCAGGTAGAAGTGTGGGGTTCTTCAATTTCAGTAGAGTAACAACCACTTTTATTCTGGGTATTTAGACCCTCAGCTGTAGTTTCATTGCCTTGAAAGTGATAATTGTGCACCTGCATTTTCAGTTAAGCAAATACATGGCATATGTCCTCCATGTGTTCATCCTCAAAATTACCTTTTTGATTAGTAGGTCCCTCTTTCCACAAGGACAGGCATGGCTGTATGTAGGAATTTATTGAACTAATTTCCACTTTGAATATACCCAAAGGGCTTTCTGGTCCATACAAATTGCTACCACCAAATATAAGTCAAGTTCATATTGGTGTTCATGTAGTACCAAGTATATTGCCTAGCGTATATACTTTAGAACCCTGCATATGTGCAAGGCCCTAATCAATATAAAAAGAGGGCACTTTGACATGTTTACCTTCTTATTCAACTCCCTATGGTATGCACAGAGTCTGCATTGTTCATTGGGTTTCAATATTTTAAGTACTGGGCCATTTTAGGTACTTTGGATTGATCAGATAATTCCACATGATAACCCATTTTTGATAATCACAGTGAGTGATTCCATGGACGCAAAAGGTAACTGATATTGTCTAACAAATGTTGATGCCATTTTAGGGTCCATAAGTATAATGAAGGAAAGTGCGTCCACAATCATAGGAATCAACAGAAAAGATTTTCTGAAAATCAAACAATACCTGCCTTGATTTTGGTTTTTGGTTTTCTGTTTCACAGGCACAACAATCTTCTGGGATCAATAATTGGATTGTTTAAATCCATATAAATATGCCTGGAATCAACAGAAAGTCCAGTGGAGGTATCTGGGGATAACATTATGTTTTGGGGTTCATTATTATAAGCTAATATCCATATTGTTTCATCTTTGTATGCATAATAGGCCAATATGGGCTAATCTATAGGAGCACCTTTCACTCCTGATCTGCACCTTGCACAGTTGCAGGAGTTTATAGGTTGTCAATTCTAATGGGACACTCAACTTAAGAGATCACACTATTTTGACATGCTCGGAAAGCTGGTCACAGTACAGGTGCACCAGCAGGCTGCTTGTGTTTGTTTGTGTCTTTTCCTTTTGCTCCTATGTACTCGAGGTATGAACTAACTTCAAACTTATCATCAGCACACAATGATTTGACAGTGGAATCATTAATAGAATCCACACGCTAAAAGGATATTGACGGTAGCACATATCCGTCTCAGGAGTCTCCGAGATAGGATTACTTGTTTCAAAACCCCATTATTCACTTGTGAAGAAGAGTTTCATTGTATTCCTGCGAATACCGCAGTGAAAGGCAGTGCGTGTTCTCCAGTACTTTCTTTGTAACTGACTTGATCTATGTGAAACTTTTGAGTGAAATTACATCATGTTGTGGTACCAGTTAAAGGTGCATATTGTGGAGCTCTTTGTCCAGTGTTGAAGTTTGTTTTTCAACGAATGCGTGCGCAGACCCAGCATGTACTTCTGTAACTTGTGAAATCAAGCCAAGTTAAAGGTGCAGTTATTGAAGAGCTCAATTGAAGCCCACTGTGATTAAGCGTGCTTTGCTACTGATGGGCTGTTGGTGCTGCAGCGAAAGGTGAAATTAGGATTGGAGTTGGAAAACATTACTATTGTCTGGAACCACATGCCTCGACAAAAGTAGAGTCCCGCTGCAGCTGTCTGTGAAGAAAATCGGCAGTTCTATGGGTGGGTGAGTCAACGTTTTTCAACGTGTGCATTTGTCATATTGAGGACTTGAATTTGAACAAACTTTAATAAAAGACTCCCCGTGCCGTGACATTGGTGCACTATTCACTGGGTGATTGATCCACTGTAACTTATCCATTCACTTTATCTGGGCCAGCTGTTTCAAATTGGATATTTTGTTTTCGATGTGCAAACTAAAGGTTGAGTGATCCTGTTCACGCCCATGGATTTAAGTGTGTTAATCACACATATAACTACTCAGCTCCATTGAGAAGTTTGCCTGTATTAGTGTGCAGACTGTATTGCCTGTGTTGTCTATATATATTCCAGGAAAGTGAGTGAGTTGGGGGAGTCAGACTCTGGATTCTCCTTAAGTCAGTCAGATGTTCCCCTCATTCCTGGCATTAACTGCAGTTTGCACCCATTTCCAGATATGTGCACCTTGCTCAGGGGGAAATCTGATTTTCTTTTTTGTTTCCTTTTTCTTTTTGCCTTCAATTTGTATAATGTTGTAAAATGTTGAATTGATCATTCATAGTGCCCATTTTGTGATTATATTTTATTATGAGAAGTGTTGTATATTATTTTATGCAAGTATATGCTAGTATTTTGATAGTCAATTTTACGTATCTAAACTGTTATTATTACTATTAGATTGTTACAGTTACTAAGCACAGTAAGCTTAAAGTGGGTCATAGTATGCAAACAGATTGAAGAAATATAGGTTTTTAGAGGCTTTGGTGCTCCTGTGCTGTTCTTATAGAGATTGTGGAGACTGTTCAGTGGGTAGCCTGTGGATATTGTGAAGACTGTGTTTATTGAGTAGCCTGTCCTGTGGGTAATTACTGGCTCTTGTAGACATGGTCCAAAAGGAAGGCTACCACTTCTGTTTATCCTGAAGCCAGGCAAAAGAAAATATCCATAATTCTTAAGCCAATTAAGGAAGTAAACAATCTTACATTTGAGATAAAGGGGCTTCTCAACGATATTGCAAGCCCCAATAGGAAAAGATGTCCTATGGCCAAGAAATATGTTTTAGTGGGAGGGGCAGGTTTCCATGGAGTGGCCTCTGATGGAAACTGAACATTCTTTGATATCATTTGATGAACCCATAATACCAAAAATAAAATACTTGCAAAATGCGAGCACACAGGCAGAGTAAGGACCTGCTTGACCCGTTTGAGGTAGGAAAAAGGCCAGGGCAGGAATGTGGGAAAAACACTGTACTGCCTATTGATGCTAGGGGTGGTGATGGCTCTCAAAGTATAGCAATAGGCATAATTAAGTGCCATCCCCATGGGGAAAGTGTGGGTCCATTGATTGTAATAACTAAAATAGAGGCTGGCATTTTTATTGAAGTTGAAGTCATTGGAAATCTAGTGACTGGTAGAGAGGTTCCTGATAATCAGGATTCTGGAGATGTGGTTATGGCTAAGGCTTCCGGTTTTATGGTATTTATTGTTCTGCCATTTCCATCTTTATTTATCCACATTTATTTTTTGTCATATAAAAAAATAATTTGCAACCAGTAATTTTTTGCATTTATTCTAATAAGAAAATGAATTTGTTAGAGCACACATGCAGCCATATCAGAAAGAAATGCTACCTTTTTCCAGAACAACAAACGGTTTCTCCTCTGACTGCTGCGTAGAGATATACGTTGTCAGCAATTTAAAGAAGTTTAATGTTAATTTTATACAACGTTCACACTGTCCATGCAACCAATCTGCAATGCGATTGGACTGCATTGTACGAGTGACATTATAGAGAACCAGACAGAAAGACCGTTTTTTCCATTTTTATAAATAAATACTGACAGAAACCAGACTGATTTACATCTGTATTTATGTCTAGAAATCAGTAAAAATTGGAAACTGGAAGCCCTAGTTATGATCAACTCTGCAATATCACTTATCAATACGCTTTCTGCATTAGCAGACAGAGAACAAATAGCTCTTACCCTGGCTAAGGGCCCTAAGAGGTCATATAAGAAGAGACGTTTTGCGTAAAGAAAGATGCAAAAGGGTGAAAGCCAATAGGAAGATTACTCTTAATCGTTTGTGGGACTGGGCAGTCTGATATTGTTGATTCACAGAGTCTGAAATTAGGGGGTTGTTGGTATAAATAAAGTCATTTGTAGTTGATAAGCTGGGCAATTGCCTGAAAAACCTGGTTGGTGAAATCAAGGCGCTACAGGGAAATACAATCTAGGTTTAAAGAAAAATAACTCATAGGAGTAATGGGTCTCGCCTGTGGCGAGGCTCGGTCTAAATCCCTACAAGCTTAAGTAAATTTAAATAACTCTAGCTAAATCAAGATCAGGTGTGCCAAGATTAAGACCCAACGCCTAAAATAAGTCCAGTACAAAAACAGAATTTCCGACAATCCTCAGCCTATTTGGGGCATGTAAAAGTAGTTTCCATGCAAAGTAGGGCTTAGAATCCTTTTATGACTAACAGTAATTGCAATAGAGAAAAGTCTAGGCATATCGCTCAGGGAGACCAGCCTTTGTAAAGATGATTAATGTGCCAACATGCTCACAGAACATATATGAGGATGAGGAAGCTTTGACAAATGCATGCATTTTCTGGATAAGACATGTTAAGGAATGCTATATAAGATATAGTGATATGCTGCCGGGTTCCAATGCCCCATCAGCATGTTGACTATATTCCCACTAGAAAAGGCCCTAAAGGTAGACTAAGTGGGGGGCTCCTCATTTGGATTGAAAATACATTAAATTGGGAATTGATGGACCACCCAGAAGGTATAGGGAATCTCCAATATTTGAATATGTGTACTGGGGATAACAGTTGGATCCTTTTATTTAACTTTTACAATAGACCATCTGATGCCAGTGGGCTGGAGGTGGTATAAAGGATCCAAGAATTGATTATTTCTTGGAAGCGGTTGAATTATAAGAAAACCTGCATAATTCTTGAAGGAGACCTGAATATGCAAATAGCACCTATGAGGGAATTGGAGGGGTTGTGGGGAAAAACAGGATGTTGCTTGGGACATTCCAACATTGATTGCTGACCACCCAAAGCTGATGCATAAACTCGCAGTGGACACAGCCCGTTCCTTTGACAATATAGAGCTTAGGGCATGCAACAGCAGGTTTCTCGAAGAACAACCTGCAAAACCAACCTGTGTTGGCCACAGTGGTGCTTCTCCAATATAGTATATGTTGATTTAAGCTTAGGACTGGGCAAGGGTTAGTCACTTCAAAATACACAAAAGAGCTGAAAATGACCATAAACCATTGAGCGCATTAATTCCAACGGACAAGGGCATCAACACATTACGAGGAAACTTTGGGGAGGTAGAGCTATAGTGATCACAGGTCATGCACGGAAATCTGTGAAATTGGTTAGAGTGATTGAACAAGATCTAAAGCCCACCCCGTACAATGCAATTGTGGAAAATCTTGCAAACATATGTGCAGATAGTATTCCCAATTGAGAATTAGTATGTGAATTCAATAGGACAGTAGAGAATGTTGTCCCTTTTCTGGCCTGTGCAGACCCTACAGTAAAACAACTCTCAATAGTGAAATCTGGTTGGTACAATAGGACATGCAGAGATGCGAAAAGTAGGATAATTGATTGTCTAAAGGTATTGGGGGTAGTGGACAAGTCACTACACCGTTCATATAGCTCAGACTCCAAAAGTATAGTGATGAGGAAAAAGAAAGACTTTATTGTTTGTTACCCAAAGATGGGAGACATTGTTACAGGCTTATTTTGAAGGCTTTTTTAGAAGGGGACTGTATTTCCTACTGGAAATTGATTGCAGTGAAAGACGTGAACGGGGAATCTAATTTGCAATGCTATATCATGGCTGAAACATGATGTGAACACTGCAAATTTGCATGTTGACTCCAGAGCACTTGTTGCCCAGAAAGACACATTGACTCCAAGTATGAATCTTAAATCTAGTGATAAGGTTCTCTCTTTTAACATAGTGGATGTCCAATGGGCTATTGTAAACCAGAGCAGTGAAGTAAGCCAGATGGGATTCCACTTGACTTCTATAAAGATCTAGTGGTATTGGGTAAAATATAGTGCAACATCTTCAACGCAGTACATAGATTGGATATAGGTCCATCCTCCTGCAGAAATGCAGTGGTTGAGACAATTTATCTGACCATCCAACTACCAGCACATTTAACTTTTGGATAGCGTGGGAAAATGATATGTCAAGTCCGTTTTGTCTCACCTTCAATCTTTGGTACAAGAAAATGTCATTGAAAGCTATTTACAGGCAAAGTTTCTGGCTGTTCCTGTTGATCCAGAAGTACAATGTGTAGTTGAAAAAGAAACTGGATGCTGTATTTGTGGATCTCAGGACAGCGTTCAACTGTATCTCAAGGGAATCAATGTGGCAGATCATGAGGGAAAGGAGGGTTCCCTTTAAATTGATCTCTGCTCTTAGGCTGCTGTATACTGACAACAACGTAGCACATATTTTGAGCTGGCTGGTGAATTAACCATGCCATGTAGTGTGGTGAAGGGGATGAGACAAGGCACACCTTCTTTTTAATATATACATTGAAGAAATTATCAAGGTAATATCCCAGCGCTGTATGGACTGTCCTAAGATGGGCCAGGATTGCCATCAAGCACTATTTTACACCGGTGATGCACTGATACTGTCTACCACATCAACATTGAATATATTTCTTTATAACCGTGAGACTCTTGGACTGCAGTTGAATAGTGATAAAATAAATATAATGGTGTTTAAGCCACATTTTTCAAAACGTACCAAATTGGATAGCTATGTAAAATAATGTAAACTAGACAATATTTTATGGTTATCTGAAAACTAGATTCCATGAGAACTGTGGATGGTCTGCACAACTTGTCAAAACTTTCTCCAACCTGCAGAAGAATCGTGGGTCCACCCATTCCTTTTTTGTCAACAGAGGGGCAATCTCAGCTGCTTTGGAGTTATAATGAAAGCAGGCAATCCCAGCCACAGTTTTCGGTGCAGAGATTTGAGGCTATGGTACTATGCGAGCACTCGAGATATTGGAAAATAAGTTTCTAAATAAAGTACGGTTACTACCACAGAGTTCACCATCTGCCCTATTGCATTTGGAATATGATATGATCAGACTAGGTGACCTACTTGCTGCAAAAGTAGTATATTACTGGCTCAGGTTATGGAATTCGCAAAGCTTATGTAAATACTGTTATGCTTAAAAACACCTCTTGAACCTATACGGGGGGCAATGTATCTTATGGGTAATACCAGTCAAGAAGCAATTATTGGGCTGAATAAAGCTGCACTATGGGAACATCCCGATAAAATAGACAAATCTGCTTTTCCCAGGATTAAGAGGACAATACAATTAAGAGATAAACGGGGTAATTCATACAAATTCGTGCACAAGTGGCGCACGCGGCTAGCGCACAGTGTACGCGTGCGAATCTCTGCGCCAGCCGCGTGCACTAAAATCCATTTCCGTGCACAGCGTATTCATGGATTTTAGCTACCAAAACCAGCCGTGGTGCACAGTGGCGCAGCGACCCTGCAGCAGCGCCATTTACGCCCCCAAGAACGCCCCTTGCGCAGGGAAAAGCCATCAAAATCCCCAATCCAGCGCAAAGGGCTGCGCTAACCCTGTACCAGCACAGCAAGCGGGGAACGTGTATTACTGGGGTTTGCGGGAAGTTTCACACGTGATTGGAGCAGGGTACGTGTATTTCGGGGGTGCGCGGGAAGTTTCACACGCGATAGGCCCTGTGCGAGTGGGGTACCTGTGTTACTGGGGTTCGCGGGAAGTTTCACACGCGATTGGAGCAGGGTATGTGTATTTCAGGGGTGCGCGGGAAGTTTCACACGCAATTGGCCCTGTGCGAGTGGGGTTGGTGTATTACTGGGGTTCGCGGGAAGTTTCACACGCGATTGGAGCAGGGTACGTGTATTTCGGGGGTGCGCGGGAAGTTTCACACGCGATTGGCCCTGTGCGAGTGGGGTACGTGTATTACTGGGGTTCGCAGGAAGTTTCACACGCGATTGGTGCAGGGTACTGTATTTCGGGGGTGCACGGGAAGTTTCACACACGATTGGCCCTGTGCGAGTGGGGAACATATATTACTGGGGTAAGCGGGAAGTTTCACATGCGATTGGAGCCGGGTACGTGTATTCCTGGGGCGTGCGGGAAGTTTCACACGCGATTGGCCCCGTGCAAGTGGGGTACGTGTATAACGGGGGTTTGCGGGAAGTCTCACACGCGATTGGAGCCGGGTACGTGTATTCCTGGGGTGCGCGGGAAGTTTCACATGCGATTGGCCCTGTGCGAGTGGGGTACGTGTATAACTGGGGTTCGCGGAAAGTCTCACACGTGATTGAAGCCGGGTACATGTATTCCTGGGGTGCGCGGGAAGTTTCACACGCGATTGGCCCTGTGCGAGTGGGGTATGTGTATAACTGGGATTTGCGGGAAGTCTCACATGCGATTGGAGCCAGGTACGTGTTTTCCTGGGGTGCGCGGGATGTTTCAGACGCGGTTTTGCTGTCAGAGTGTGGTACGTGAATTTCGGGGGTGCGCGGGGAGTCCTACACATGAATTGGCAGTGTGGGTCCTCCCAGGTGTTCCCTCTACACCCTCCATGGCCCCTGCAGGCAGCCCACACCACAGGGGACTACCCTGCACCCCTGGTCATGTCCCGCAGGCAGCCCATCCACCATGGGCATGCCCCCCAGCCAAGCCACATGTCACCTTGCACTACTGATCACCAACTCATGTTCCCTTGCACCCCCACCACCCAGCACTGTGGGGCATCTGCCAGCAGGCCCCCACTCATGTCCCACTCATGTCCCCCTGCGCCCCCACCCCCCAGCACTGTGGGGCACCTGCCAGCAGGCCCCCACTCATGTTCCACTCATGTCCCCCTGCAACCCCACCCCCCAGCACTGTGGGGCACCTGCCAGCAGGCCCCCACTCATGTCCCACTCATGTCCCCCTGCAACCCCACCCCCCAGCACTGAGGGGCACCTGCCGGCAGGCCCCCACTCATGTCCCACTCATGTCCCCCTGCACCCCACCCCCCAGCACTGCGGGGCACCTGCCAGCAGGCCCCCACTCATGTCTCACTCATGTCCCCCTGCACCCCCACCCCCCAGCACTGAGGGGCACCTGCCAGCAGGCCCCCACTCATGTCCCCCTGCACCCCCACTCCCCAGCAGTGAGGGGCACCTGCCAGCAGGCCCCCACTCATGTCCCCTTGCACACCCACCCCCCAGCACTGAGGGGCACCCTCCAGCAGGCGCCCACTCATGTCCCACTCATGTCCCACTGCACCCCCACCCCCCAGCACTGAGGGGCACCTGCCAGCAGGCCCCCACTCATGTCCCCCTGCACCCCCACTCCCCAGCACTGAGGGGCACCTGCCAGCAGGCCCCCACTCATGTCCCCTTGCACTCCCACCCCCCAGCACTGAGGGGCACCTGCCAGCAGGCCCCCACTCTTGTCCCACTCATGTCCCCCTGCACCCCCACCCCCTAGCACTGAGGGGCACCTGTCAGCAGGCACCCACTCATGTCCCCCTGCACCCCCACCCCCCAGCAGTGAAATGCCGATCTCACGACACAAACCAAAAGTCAACTATGTACATCAACACATGTCCGTCACACACATACACTGGTTGGCATTGCTTGTGTAAACCCACATTTTCACATGCATCAACCCAATGAGCGAATCCCACACATGGAACTAAAAAATGAAAATGTATTATGTACATAAAATCAAAAATGAAATGAAAGCATACCAAAATATGAAACATGAAATGAAAAGCATGTGAAAAAGATGATTGAATGAAAATGATAACCAATCCAAAAAGATGATTGAATGAAAATGATAACCAATCCAAAAAAATTAGAAAGAAAAACAATCCAAAGTCACCCTCCAACAACGCAAATCCTAAGGAAATGTAAAAACAAAATCTCCATTGCTTCATGTTCATAATAAAAAAAAAGAGAAATCAATCCATAGTCCAACTATTTACAATCCATTGTCCAGAAAAGAAATAAATCCATTGCTCCATGTCCATAATGCAAAAAAAATAAATAAATGAATACATGATGAAACTATATACAATCCATTGTCCAAGGATGTAAAGGGTCCATGATCTCAACCAAACAAATGAAACCTACCTAACAAACTACCTAAAAATATAACTATATACAAATTTGTGTGTCATTGTCCATTGACCACAAATAAAAGGAAAACGAAAAGGAAACCTAACTATAAAAACTATTTACAAGGGCAGCGGGCTAGTCCGACGGCTCACTTTTGGATGTCCCGGGCCAGGGCATCATAAAACTCCTGCTCAATGTCCTGGAGGTGGTCCTCTTCCATGGCCCCAAGGGTTCGCAGACAACTACAACTCCCTCCGAATTGCCTCGAGGCACTCGGCCCGCCTCAGGGCCCTCCGCATGGCGTTCTCCGCCCTGACCATCGTGAGCCGTGCCTCTTCTGCCCGTTGCCGCTCTGCATCTATAGCATGGCCTAACCACTGCCACACGGAAGACACTTCCAGTCCTGGGTCCTCCTGCCCTCTTGCCGATGCCTGCCCCTCCGATGTCGAAGGCCCCGAGCCATGATGGCTCCCACCTTGTTGCTGCTGCTGCTGTGCCTCTGCCTGTGCCCTGGCTCTTGCTGCCTGCACATCCTCATCCGGCTGGGGTGCAGTTGTTGAGGTGGTCACCCCTGCTGGACGTCCGACTCCCGACTGTGGTAGGGATGTGTCCTCCACCAGCCTTGCCGCAGGGTCAGAGGCAGCTCCACAGGGTACCCAGGTGATACATGGGTGGGAACATGGCATGGAGGACGACTGGCGCGTAGGGGGTTCAGGTGAGGAGGGGGTCGCAACGAGGTCCAGCACACAGAGGAATCCAGCACTGGTGACCCGTCCCAGCAGGTCAACGCGGTCAAAGAGGCACCCGAGATGACATGCAGTCTCTTCACGAAAAATCTGCACGTCACCTCGCATGCCCCGTTGACGCAACGCTACCCCGGCCAGGACAGGCTCAACACGGTCCCGGATAGCCACGTCCACAGGGAGAGGAAGGCCAGTTGTTGTGCACTCATCCCCTCCCTGAAAACGGGTCTGGACGTAGGCATCCCTGCTGGTGCCAGATGATGAAGTGACAGGATCAGGGACAGGATTGCACACAGGCACCTCCGCAGCGGCCTGTGCTGCCTCCTGTCACTGGTCCTGCACTGCACCCCTAGCACCAGTGGAATCCCCACCTCCAGACCCCGTGTGTGTCCCTTCCATGTCCTCCTCCTGCACCAAACCCCCCACTAACCTGGATGACCCCATGCCATCTTCCTCCGTCGGACTATGTGGGGTCTCAGCTGCCCCTTCTGCTGCCGAGGAGTCCATCTCCAACCTCCGCCTCTTGGACCTACCCTCGGCAGCTGCGGCCTGGGACGCGGCACCAGACTCCTGAAGTGGGAAATGGAAAAACAGACTCCCGTCCCTGCCCTCTCGCGCCTGGCCTAAAGGATCACGGCCCAGGCACCCGCCACGAGAAGAGTTAGCCCATCTACCAGACAACCAAATACCCTGGTACAGGAACATACGGATGTGTCCATCTGCCTGCCCGACAGCACGACCTGCCCATGCTGACACCTGCGGCACGGATCAACTAGACTAAAGCCAACACGTCGTTAGAGATGCCATGACGACCGAGTCAACGATCAGCGCACTTGTGCAAATATACACGCTGGACACTCCCGCACCAATCTACACGAAGAATATACTCAGTGCTATGACGTAGGCGACAGACATACTCACGGACGTGCATCTTTATTATTTTTCATATAGGCTTTTAAAATGCAGAAACGCAAGACGCATCATGAACTCATCTAAAGAGCTTGCTTACGCTTTTCCTAAATCCAGGTGCCATAATGAGAAATATAACGAAGACATGGTACTGGTCATAAGACAATATGTTACTATAATCTAAAGCGCCTGTGCACCAAATGGTTCTACCAATACACCAGGCCTAAGCAGGCCGCAAGCAAGAGCTCCCATGGAAGTGAAAAGAACAAGAGTCAGGTTGCTGATCCTGCAAAATGAGCCCGGTGAGAGCAGACAGCCAAGGTCGTAATGCTGCAAACCCACATTCCAAAGCAGATCATCAAGGGCACGATGTTGCAACCTCGCATGCTGCACACCCACGTTAAAGTCACACCTGCAAAATCAAACCAAGCACACAGTGGAAAAACAATATTAATGGTGTAAAGTCTGCCTCAAACACGGTCCCACCTCACGTGACCAAGCCGAACCTGACAGGATGCCAAGTCCAGGAGAAAGAAGGCGTCTGGATCCCTCAGTACTAGACACAGGCAGATACACTTGAAAGGCTCAATGGGCATCTGCGGCAGTGGGAGTAGTCGGCCTTCCAGCTCATGAATAAGTCTTCACATTGTCTGCACGTACTCGTAGTGAAACATTGTTGCAAATGACAGGTGCACCGCGAGTTGGGAACAGCGATGGTCCCAGACTGGGAGGCTCGCGAACGCACCAGTCAGAACATGGGGCTCTTATCACTGACGCCATTAGCATTGACCAATCATTAGTGGTCTTCATGTAACAATTCTCATGTATCTAATTGTAGGGACAACCCAGATATATCACCTGACTCACCTTACCCACTAATATTGTTCTCTATACGTATGCTATACTAACCCTACCACTCGAGCAACCAATCCAGAGTGGAGATAGGTTTTTTGCTAAACTTTTGAGATGACGCGAGTAGCGCGTCACACTAAAGTAAAAAGGGCCTGCGAGCCCACAATTGTGTGTGTGTCAGGACGGACGCGTACGCTCCTTGACCCATCCCTGCCGTTTTTGTTTAATAAACAGCAGAGTCACCTTGCTTCTTGTGTGTGTCGCATACTCTATCTCGTCTGGGATATACGGGAGGAGTTGGGGCCTCCCTGCCCGGAGGTCTGCGGACGGCCCGGCCAACCCCGGCAGAATTTCCCCCCGACAAGTTGGAGGCACTGCTGAGATCTGTTTAAGATCCGCCTTTTTTTTTTTTTTTTTTTCAATTTTTCCAGGCACTCCGGTTGCGAGGAGGCCCGGTGGCGCGGCCCCCTCTGCCGTCGCCCCCTTCTGAGGACTACAGGACCATCGCGGAGCTGCGAGAAGACCGGACAGCGCAATCCGGATATTGGCCCTCGGGAGCCGGTTGAGAAGTATCCCACCCGCGGTTGGCGAGTGTCCAGACGTGGTCCAGACGAGGGGAGGCGGCGAGCCGCTTGGAGGGGTGCACGCAGTCGAGCGGCCCCGCATCAAGAGAACTTGGTGAGCATGCCACGCACAACAAGAAATGTGAAATTGTGAGGGAGGGGGGAGGAGTTAAATAAGGGAGGCGGGAGGTGTTACACAGGTGTGCGGCGAAGGTTTGAGAATTTAGTGTTGAAAATGGAATGAATGGTAGCCGAAAAAGTGCAAGAGCAGACGGCTACGTTACGCGAAGGGAGGAGGCGGAGCACGAAAACATCAAGTGCGGCCGCTCGTAGACACTGATTGGCTTAGGTCGTGACTACGTGTAAGGGTGTGGGTGTGCGTGGTTTCCTACGATTTGGCATTTATTGATCAATGAGTAGATGAGGATCTCTATTGTTCGAGCAAGAAACCCGATAGGTAGATGACGTTTCCCTGTAGGCGGTAGCTAGGTAGTTGCCTAATACGGAAGATAATTGGCTGGTTAAGCCCTCCTGTCGAGGGGCGTATCACACGCGAGGCGACGCAGTGTGCGCAGTCCGATTATATGATTGATTTGATTACCTTGTTCCAGGAGTGACAGGAAGACAGCTGTAGGGTTAACGGGGGTAGATTGGAAGTGTATTTTGAACTTAAAGAATATATGAAGAACTTATCAGTAGCTCGAAGAAATCGGTGACGTCACCAGTAGGGTTTTCATAGGATATCCCGAGCACAAGGCATATTCAATCCTGAGGTTGGTGGGGGAGAGAATTGTGGTAAGGAAGTGGAAACGGGGATAAACGGCAATAAGTTGATCGGGGAAAGGTGAACAGGGGGAACGTGGCCGCGCACGGAGAACACCGGCCACGGCCAATGTAGAAGAGGGAGGAGCTCGTGGAAATAGGACAACTGTATAAGAACGTCTTAAGGGGTACACAGCCGCAGGGGGCTACGTGCGCCTCGGCCGCAGGGGGCCGTAAGGGTGACAGAAGGAAATATATAAATGTAACATACCATATTTTCTATAATTTTTCTTAGCGGACTATCGTAAGTCCCCAAACTTACGGGGCCAGGTAAGCGATATAAGGCTGTATATTGTAATCTGCTAGTGAGATAAACTGCTACCAGATAGGGGAAGGGTAACAAGTGGAGCGCTACTATGTCACATGGGGCAGGATCGGGAGGGTGGGGGAACACACTCACTACCCCACTACAACACATCTGCGCAACACTGCTACCCCATAGAGAGAAACTGATTAAATATAGCATAGAATGGACCCAGGGGACGGATAACAAGATGCTAACACCGTGGCCGCCTAATGGCAGCTTCGATCGATATGTCCAACATTCATTATTAAACTATCTGCACAATACATATAAAGGGAAGAAGTTGGCAAACCATGTGGAGGTGTTTAATTTATGGAGGATGTTCCAGGGGTCCAGACCAGGATCAAATGGAATGTTTACCATGGGGGAAATACCAGACGGAAAAGAGATTAAGGAGGAAGGAGAGGATGGCAAAAAGGGGAGTGAGGACCCAAAGAACATGGGGAACCGAAGAGAGGGAGGAGAAGAGAATAATAAAACAGATGAGATAAAAAAGGAACAGAGCAACGAGATACCCATAGCAAAGGGGGAAAAAACAGAGGTAGGGGGGTTGTACCCTTTAAGAGAACTAGGAGAAATAGAAAGAGGACAGTTAAGGGCGGCTGAGGGATACTCGAACCCGGCATACAGCCCTCCACCATATGTGGCTCATAGGAAGATGCCAGCGGGGGAAGGAGGAACTGGAGAAAACCAGACTGTGGAAATAGGAAACGATGAGTGGGTGGCTGCACAGATATTATTAAAACTACGGGGTTCATTAACAGGAGAAGAGAAGGAGGTAGTAAAGAAAACAGATGAGGATAATGCCAGGGATAGTGAAATGAGGGGAGAAGAGCTGTTACGACAACAGGAAGAGATTTTGGAGGAGCGTCTAGCAAAATTAAGGGATGAGCAGAATGAATTGATTAAGCAGCTTGAAAGGGAGGAGAAAGAGAGAGCGAGGAAAAGAAAGGAAGGTAAGAACGAATTGGAAAAAATACAGGAACGAACGGAGGAGCAGAAGAGAGAAGCTGAAAGGGTAAAAGCAGCAGCAGAAAGGGTATCAAGAGCAGTACTGCAAGAAAAGAAAAGGGAAGAGGAAGAAAAAGAAAAAGAAATGGCAATGTGGAAGAGGAGAGTACTATCAGAAACCACTAAGAAATACGAAGAAGGGAGGGTGATAGAGAGTATAGTAGAAAGAGAAAGGATGAAATGGGAAAGGAAGAAGGAGGATGAAAGAATATTAGAAAAGATGAGAAGTGAAGTAATGGAGGAGTTAAAAAGGAAAAGGGAGGAAAATAGTAGGGAGATGGAGGAGAGAGATGAAGGGGAAAGAGTAGATAGGAGTAGGGAGAGTGGAGAATGGGGGAATGTATATAGAAACACAGAAGTAGCCACAACATCAGCACAAAGGGGAGTGGTTGATAAAGGAGAAACAAGAGAACTGGACCTAATAGATTTAGAAACAGTAACGATCAAGGGGAAAAAGACCGAGTGGGGGTTACCGTTTATGACTGACTTTTGCAGTGGGGAAGAAGAAGGAGTGGAGAAAGAAGGAAGTAGCAGTGGAAGGGAAAGTCTAGATAAACTATACATCACCCGAACCAACGTAGACTCACCATGGATAAGTAGGAGAATGGATGAACTGGGAAGAAGTGAGGAGGGAGAGCAAAGAATAGTGGAAAGACAAACACATGAAGCCGCACCATCCCCATCACCATCACACCCTCCCCCATTGCACCCTACATGCTCAACCACCTCACGCTCGTTACGCAAAATAAAACTCGCGCCATTCACAGAAGAATTGACACCCTATGCATATCGGCTTAGAAACCTCCCTAGTCGCAGGCAAGAAAGTCGAATAAACATGCCCACATCAAACGCAGGAAAAAATGTAGAAGAAAAAGTTGCGAGCAGGGGAAATACGGACGAAATTGAAGATGTAAAAGAAAGGGAGGAGGAGGAAGGGTGTGAGGACTCGGTATTATGGAACACAATGGGTGAAACAAGACACAACTTGATGCCACTTTTAGAGAGAGGAGGGTTTAGACCACAGTACGTCCCTTGGAAGCATACCGATAAAGAAAATATAAAATGCAGGCTCCCATCGTTGAGTGGAGGTGCGGGTAAGTGGATATATGAAATGGAAAAACACACCGCAGGACAGAAACTAGCAGTAGGAGATGTAAAGGGCCTGTTAATATCAATATTAGGGGATAGAGCGGATGACATTTGGAAGAGAGCGGGATTCCACGGGGTAACAATAACAAACACATCACACGATGGGGCACCATTCGCAAACTGCAGACATGCACTATGGCAGGCACTGAGGGTACAGTACCCAGACACATCAGACATAGGTGCAATTACCTCTCGTAAGATGCGTGAAAATGAAGATCCTGTTGATTATATCCAGGAGATCCAAGAGAAGTGGCGTATGGAAACGAGGGAACAATGGGATAAAACACCAGCAATATTCTATCATATACTAGTACAAGGGCTCCCAGAAGGAGTTCAGAAACAACTAAAGAAAGTAGTGGGAATGGAAGCAAAACCATGGCCAGAAATACAACTTACTATAGTGCATCATTGCAGAACATGGCAAGGTAAAATGAAACAAAAGGAAGAGGACAGGAAAACAGAAGAGGCTAAACTAGTACAGAAAAAACTTACCAAGTATACGATGGAAGGGGCACTAATAACTACGCCCACAACAATGACCCAAAGCCCCACACAAGTAGTGGCTGCACAAGATCCCTCCCAAATACCACCTTCACAGACTGTAACACAACAGGCGCCGCAAATACAACCATACATGACCAGCATGGGAGGTGGACATACGATGGCAGGAGCTGGTTATTATAATTATAACAGGGGGAGAGGAGGATTTATGAGAGGGAGAGGATACGGGTATAACACCCAACAACAGGTGGGAGGATTTGGAAACCCCTACCCCACAGGGCAACCAGTATACCAGGACAACACAGGGAGCTTTCCATTGCAAAGTAGGGAACCGCCGGTGTGTTGGAGTTGTGGACTATTAGGACACATGTCCCGCACGTGTAGAGTTAGACCTGGTATACCATCATGGAGTGAACAGGGACAACAAAGACCCTCACAGGAACAGCAGACGTTGCAACAGGGAAGTGAACAACAACCACAACTGACACAACAACAGCCACAGACGTGTTCGCTGCCACAACAACAAGTGCCCTAACACAGCAACCCCAAACTCAACAAACGCAATTGGGTAGGGTGACGGTCTTGGGACACAACCCTTACACAGGGAATGGCCAATCATTGTACCCACAATAGGATAGCCCACAGACGGCCTTGGTGTGTCCCATCCTGTCAGTAACACCTAATAGTGCGGAGGAGCCACGCATAGAGGTAACGATAGGTGACAAAAAATTATCATTCCTTGTTGACACCGGGGCAACCCGGTCTTGCATAAGGGAAGGTAAGTTTAAGATGTCAGGCGAAGCCATGAACACCCAAGGATTCTCTGGGGCTAGAGGGTTGGTTCCCTTTACTGATAACATTCCCTTATCTATTGGAGATTATGATCTGTCAGTTCCAATTTTATATTATAGTGCCTCACCAGTAAATATATTGGGGAGAGACATAATGAACAGGTTGAACATGACGATCTCCTTTACTGAGGACGGCATAATTTGCTCTACTCCAGGGATTAACATGCTCACAGCACGACAAATTATGCAAGCATACTGCGGACAGACAGCGATTAGGGCGGAGCCAATAGATGGCGAACTATTCCAGTATGGAACAGATATGGCAATTGCATGGATGCCAGGGATAGAAGGGAAAATATGGAGGAGGCCAGCAACCTATCCGTTCAGACCAGAAACACCTGCTAATGAACCAGAAGGGAAGGTGTTCTTAATGGACATTGAGAGTATTATTGCAACAGCTGACTACATTGCTGTACATGCCCAAGACAAAGAAGGAAGAGCATGGAGGGCCGTGATAGCATTAGCAGAAGGATGTAGGCTCACCCAGGTGTCAGATGAGGAGCTGTTCTCAGATGAAAAAGAAGAAGGTGAAATGGTGTTTATGATGAGTGTGGAAATATGGCTAAGAGTGGCGTACAAACAAGTAGCACAGAAAATTGCAATGGCACTTGAGGCACCCGCATGCACCCCAGTCCCCTTCTTCAAGGAGGATATGTCAAAAGTACCCAAATCATTGTGGACTACCGGCCCCTATGACGTGGGGTGTATAAAAAGCATAGGGGGAGTAATGATAAAATTGAAAAAGGGTGCAATACTTCCCAGAGTTAAACAGTACCCACTATCAAAAGAGGCAGATGAGGGTATATATGAAACCATAACGGCCCTTGTAAATAATGGCATATTGGTCCCCTCGGAATCACCTTGCAACACGGCTGTGTACTCAGTGCGCAAGGCTAAAGGGGGGTCTTGGCGCTTCATACAGGACCTCAGGCCCTTGAACAACATAGTAGAAGCAGAATATCCCGTAGCAGCAAACCCGGCCACGATATTGTGTGGCATTCCAGCAGAGGCATCACGATTTACAGTGATCGACCTTAAAAATGCTTTTTTCTCAATACCATTGCACCCCGACTCACAAGATCTGACGAGCTTCACTTACAGAAACACAAAGTGGAAACACACTAGATTGCCACAAGGGTATTGCGAATCACCCTCAATTTTCAATAGAGTGATACAGATGGATTTGGGTAATATTGAAGTGGAAAGCACAGTGTTGCAGTATGTGGATGACATAATAATCTGCAGCACGAACGAAAGAACATGCTGAGAGGACTCTTTAAAGATGTTGACAATATTGGCTGAAAAAGGTTACAAGGTAGACATGGAAAAGATACAGTACTGTCAAGAACAGGTACTTTACATTGGCCAACTCATGTCCCAATATGGAAGAAAGATTGCACCACAAAGAGCATAGGCCATTTCAAACACTACACTGCCACAAACTGTGAGGGAACTGCAGCAGTTTCTGGGGCTGTGCAACTATTGTAGAGCATGGGTGTTTGATTACAGCTCGTACATAGGACCCCTGCTTGAGGCGTTGAGGGAAGCTAATAAAGGGGAGAAAAAGCTGGGGTGGACAATGGAGATGAAAGAGGCTCTTGGTGAATTGACAGATGCGATATCTACCGCTCCAGTACTGGCATCCCCAGATTATGAGAGACAATTTTTTATATTCTCACACTGCGACTCAGCAGTAATGAAAGCAGTGTTGGCTCAAAAAACAAGCATGGGCTACAAACCAGTAGCATTTTACAGCGGCCACTTAGATCCTGTAATGTTGGGTCACTTCCCTTGTGAACAAGGTCTCGCCGCAGCTGCTTTTGCAGTGGAAAAGGCATCAGCAATCACCATGGGATGCCCAACTACTTTGTTCGTGGAGCATGCACTATTTGCGATATTGAATAAACCTAAGTCCACCGTAACCACGCAGAGAGCATCAGGTTATGAGATCATTTTATCAAGAGCTGAACTATCAATTGTTAGATGTAGCACGGTCAACCCTGCAAGGTTCATAGCAGAAGTAATTGAGGAGGGAGATTATGCCCATGACTGTACGGAAATAACTGAAATGTACTCATGTAGTAGAAAGGTTGAAGAAAACGCACTGGAGGGTGGTGAGCTCTTATTTATTGATGGGTCATCTACTATCGATCAAGGGGATGGTATTAGGAGAACTGGGGCAGCAGTGGTAAAAATGATGGAGGTACCGGTGTGTGTGGCAATAAAATGTGTACAATTACCACAGCATTACTCCGCTCAAGCAGCAGAGCTGGTTGCACTGATGTTGGCGTTAACGGAAAGCCTTCACAAACGAGTAACCATATACTCCGACAGCGCATATGTTACATCTACTGTCCACTCAGGGCTGTCAAAATGGAGAAGAAGAGGGTTTAGAAGAGCTGATGGCACTCCAGTGCAACATGCTCTCTTATTGGCTGAACTAATTGAAGTAATAAATGACCCCCAAGAATTAGCTTTAGTAAAATGCACCGCACACACCAATGGTGAAGATCACGTCTCAAAGGGGAATGCAGCAGCAGACGCACATGCGAAGTATGCTGCATACTTTGGTGAGATATGGAACCCCCCAGAGTCACAGAGAGGGAGAGGGAGGGGAATAGCTAAGGAGATGTTGATAAGAGAAGGGTACTCCCATCTCCCAGCCACGCAGATTATGGAGCTACAAGCGGCCGCACCAATGGCCGAAAAAGAAATATGGGTAAAAAGAGGATGCATAATGTCACCAACTGACGCACTATGGCGCCAGGGTGGCACTGGAAAAGTTGTAATACCATTGGCACGTTTGGACACTGCCCTAAGCCAACTACATCATCCAGCCCACACAGGCAAAGAAGTAATTGCAGCACGAATTAGGGAAGACTGGTTCTGCCCCGAGCTAAATTCTCATGTGTCTAAGTTTATCAGTAATTGTCTCACATGTCAACAGTTTACGGCCGGCCATACTCTAAAGGTGGTAAGAGGTACTATAGCCCGGCCAGAGGGACCTTTCCGACATCTCCATATTGATTATGTTGATATGATCAATATATGTCAAGGAAATAGGTATATGATCGTAGTAGTATGCCCATTCTCTAGGTGGATTGAAGCAGGGCCCTGTTCACACCCAGATGCATTTAGAGCAGCTAAATTCCTAGTGAGGGAGGTCTTCCCAAGGTGGGGAGTGTGCGAGGTGTTAAGGTCAGACAATGGCCCACATTTCGCAAACGAAATGTTCCAGCACATTACATCCTTGCTGAACATAAAACATAAATTTGCATGTGCATACCACCCACAGGCCAACGGTATATGTGAACGCCTGAATGGCCTATTAAAGGAGGCAATCGCAAAGATACAGCAAGCAACTAACAAGAGTTGGTTATATTGTCTTCCATTAGCCCTATTCGAGCTAAGGAATAGACCAGGGTCCGACCACCACCTCACCCCACACGAGGTGGTTACCGGACGTCAGATGCGCCTTCCCCTAACGCCAACATCAAGAGCATTTACCGATAATGAAAGTACAGCAGATGTCTTTGGTGATGAAATGTACCAATATGTGTCTTCGTTGATTACTAGTGTGGTGTTTGTGTCTCAACAGCTCGAGCGCACACGGGGCGGGTCTAACAGCAATCAACAAGAAGACGCGGATAAAGAATTGGACAAAGAAAGACTGTGTAAAGTTACTAAAGGTGACCACGTACTGCTTCGCAATTTCAATAGAAAGTGGAAAGATCCACGGTTTACTGGCCCACATCTAGTAGAGGAGGTATCAACGAGAGCAGTAAAGCTACAGGATAAGTGCGCCTGGAATCACCTACACGATGTAAAGATCTACAGACCACAGACCCGCCCCAGCGCCACCGACAGGTCTGTTGGAAGAAAAACAACAACATCCCCAACGGAAGTAGAGAGTTCTATCACAGCCAACGACCCAAGTGTTCCCATACCCTGTCACTCCCCAAATTGCCCAGAGACAATAACTGAAGAAGAAAAGGGTGATCCCCATACTGCCCACCCCATGGTCACACGCTCAAAGAGTAAAACTACTTCCGCCAATTGAACCCAAACCCCCTGCCCATTGGCCCCTACCCCCACTACGAGTAATAACTATACTAAAGGACATTGTATTGCACAAGTACACATGTAAACACGTGAATGCTTTCTCTTCTTTTCTCTCACGCATGCAGGAACTGCGTATTATTGTACTGTTAAGGAAATAGATAACTAACAAATTCATTGCCCAGGAGTAGATGGTACCCCCAGGCGATTACTACCCAGAAGAATTGTCGCACCAATTTGTATATGAAATAAAAAGGCCAACGTACCTGAAAAAGAGAAGGGTACGTGTGTACTACACAGCATTCCTCTTGGCCATAGAACACTCAATGCCCCACCTTCACCCATACCTGCCTGCCCTAAGAGATAGGTCGCTTAGATTGACGTGGGAACAGCTCTTCGCCTGGGCACTGAACGACTACCTGATAGGGAGAGCTTAATTAACAACAACTAACATTTAATAATAAGCATATCGAGAATTTTCAGGCGGGCAACTTTAACGTCGCAAGAATACGCTGCCGGACCGCAGCAAAGGTAAGAGCAAAATGCCGGTGAAATTAGCATATGTAATAAAAATAATAGGGATTTTGATGATCACCGGGTTCTTGGCTGCCTCTGTATGGCAGTACAGCTGTGCTATCAATATTACTGCTGTACCCAAACCTAACATACCCCCATCCCCAGCTGCAACAGGTGTTACGTCAGGTGATACTAGTAAAACTATACACAAACAAAATAGAGTTAAACGCAGCACATACTCAGATAATAAAGGTATTGATAATTATATCCAAGATTCAGCACATGTCTCAAACAACATATGGTATCAACACATGACCCGCATTGGTAAGCAGACAACAGAAGACAGCTGCTACGTTTGCTCATTAATACCATACGCCATGAGCGCGTCCCGAACATTTGTTGCCACAGAAATAGATGAAAAGACAGCATGATGCATTATATACTTGGCACTGTTCCAAACGAAAGGAAGATTTCAAGGGACAGTGGTGCACATGGTGTGGAAAACACGAGATTCATACCCATACGAAAACAACTTCCTCAAGACCTATTTGAGTTACCACAAGAGCAGTTTACATGCTGAAGCATTCAGATACATAACAAGTGGTCCTGCAAAAGGGGAAACAAAGAAAGTGACATTGCAGTATTTGCCATGTGATTGGTATGCAACTGAAGTTCCTGGTAAACTAGGATGCTGGGAGAGGCCACTGGTGACGATAACAGGGAAGGTGTACTTGGATAACAATTGGGAGATAGGAGTGACTGGAAGCAACATGGTGACAAAGGAAACTATCTCAACTATCGAGGCACACAACCACAGATGTTGGACGACTTGGATCAAGTACGTACCAATGCTCACATGGGTAGAGACGGATGAAGACCCAATAACAATCCTGCCGCTGACTGCGCCTAAGGTATGCTAACAACATAAAGGGGAAGTGGACGTAGGATACAACACTTGTGCCAGCGTGATGGAGTTGCCTGAGGGGGGAGCAGGAACAGCAGTAATAATAGACCATTACTGGGCCTGCGGAGAAAAAGCATACCACACACTGCCCCCCCTGTGGAATGGTGTATGCACTATGGTACACGTCAATGTACCGTCACTAGTGGTACCCAAGAAGCATGTGAATGTGGCAAGCTTTCCCAAAATGGATGAAGGGGACAAGAGAAAGAAGAGATCCGCACCACCTCAGGAGGAGCAAGGGAACAGGACCAACGGTAACAATACCGTCCTGAATAGAAGGAAAAGACAAGGAGAACCTCTGACTGGAAATTACCTATGGGGAAGGTCGGAAACTGCCCTCACTTCAATACCGCCAGAACACAGACTATTCAGCAGAGCAGCAATGTTCTTCTCCTCAATAATACATCCAGGACTGCAGGCTTACGCAAACGCAAAATGGGTCCAGATAACTAGATGGGAATTAATGATGACCATCAATTCTACAGTAAATGGATTTAACGCAATAAAAGAGGAGTTGCGAGCTGTAAGGATGGTAGCACTCCAGAACAGATATGTATTGGACCTCCTCACAGCCATGGAAGGAGGAGTATGCGCAAAGATAGGACAATCATGCTGCACGTTCATTCCTGCCAACGATGCTGACAACGGCACACTGTCAGAAGCAGTTTCACAATTGGCCCAGATGCACTCCAAAATGATGGATGAAAGCAACGGTGTAAAAAAGGATGAGAGCTGGTTTTCACTATTATGGTCATGGATGCCATCTTGGCTGTCAGATGGACTGAAAATTATAGTTGGTTGTACTATTTTGGCTGGAGCTACACTGATCATAATAAGATTTTGGAAGGCCCGGAAGGCACGCACCACTGACGAGTTGCTTGAAATGGTTGGTATGCACCCCCTGATGCCAGTAGATGACGGCAACACGCAGGCATAATAATACAAGAAAGGGAGAAGCTGCGAAACCAGCTCATTACTAACCATCTGGACCCGCCCTCAGTGAAGATTGAAAACCCAAGAAACCCCAGGAGTTACATAGGGAAATGGGTATACTGTACTCCTGGAGGAACCTGTGAATATATGTACTGGTCATTTGAAGATCATGTTAACCACTATGGACATCTAGGAGGGATAACTAAAATATGGAGAGTGAGAGGTGATAACGAAAAGGATATGTTTGTGGTCGACAAGTCGACCAGAGGGGGGACTGAAGTGGGAGAATGGAAAAACAGACTCCCGTCCCTGCCCTCTCGCGCCTGGCCTAAAGGATCACGGCCCAGGCACCCGCCACGAGAAGAGTTTGCCCATCTACCAGACGACCAAATACCCTGGTACAGTAACATACGGATGTGTCCATCTGCCTGCCCGACAGCACGACCTGCCCATGCTGACACCTGCGGCACGGATCAACTAGACTAAAGCCAACATGTCGTTAGAGATGCCATGACAACCTAGTCAACGATCAGCGCACCTGTGCAAATATACACGCTGGACACTCCCGCACCAATCTACACGAAGAATATACTCAGTGCTATGACGTAGGCGACAGACATACTCACGGACGTGCATCTTTATTATTTTTCATATAGGCTTTTAAAATGCAGAAACGCAAGACGCATCATGAACTCATCTAAAGAGCTTGCTTACGCTTTTCCTAAATCCAGGTGCCATAATGAGAAATATAACGAAGACATGGTACTGGTCATAAGACAATATGTTACTATAATCTAAAGCGCCTGTGCACCAAATGGTTCTACCTATACACCAGGCCTAAGTAGGCCGCAAGCAAGAGCTCCCATGGAAGTGAAAAGAACAAGAGTCAGGTTGCTGATCCTGCAAAATGAGCCCGGCGAGAGCAGACAGCCAAGGTTGTAATGTTGCAAACCCACATTCCAAAGCAGATCATCAAGGGCACGATGTTGCAACCTCGCATGCCGCACACCAACGTTAAAGTCACACCTGCAAAATCAAACCAAGCACACAGTGGAAAAACAATATTAATGGTGTAAAGTCTGCCTCAAACACGGTCCCACCTCACGTGACCAAGCCGAACCTGACAGGATGCCAAGTCCAGGAGAAAGAAGGCGTCTGCATCCCTCAGTACGAGACACAGGCAGATACACTTGAAAGGCTCAATGGGCATCTGCGGCAGTGGGAGTAGTCGGCCTTCCAGCTCATGAATAAGTCTTCACATTGTCTGCACGTACTCGTAGTGAAACATTGTTGCAAATGACAGGTGCACCGCGAGCTGGGAACAGCGATGGTCCCAGACTGGGAGGCTCGCGAACGCACCAATCAGAACATGGGGCTCTTATCACTGACGCCATTAGCATTGACCAATCATTAGTGGTCTTCATGTAACAATTCTCATGTATCTAATTGTAGGGACAACCCAGATATATCACCTGACTCACCTTACCCACTAATATTGTTCTCTATACGTATGCTATACTAACCCTACCACTCGAGCAACCAATCCAGAGTGGAGATAGGTTTTTTGCTAAACTTTTGAGATGACGCGAGTAGCGCGTCACACTAAAGTAAAAAGGGCCTGCGAGCCCACAATTGTGTGTGTGTCAGGACGGACGCGTACGCTCCTTGACCCATCCCTGACGTTTTTGTTTAATAAACAGCAGAGTCACCTTGCTTCTTGTGTGTGTCGCATACTCTATCTCGTCTGGGATATACGGGAGGAGTTGGGGCCTCCCTGCCCGGAGGTCTGCGGACGGCCCGGCCGACCCCGGCAGAATTTCCCCCCGACACTCCTCACTCCCTGACGAGATGACAATCTGGGAGGGGAGCCAGGCCTTGCGTCTCCGGCTGGCGGGACGATCCCTGCCGCTGGTCTCCAGAGCACCCTCTCCGCCCTTTTCTTCAGTTGATGCTGCAGACAGGGAGAGATAAAACACAGGCATCAGGGCACTGTACAATGGACTGATACACACATGACAGTTGCACATGAGTGGCAATGTTTAACTTCAGACACGGCATCACACTCCATGAGACACATGTCATTTGAACTCACACACATGAACATTTCAACAGAAATATTGCACCAGGCAGCACCATCCATACACATACAACAGCATGAACAGCCAAAGGTGAGCCTGACATCACATGAAACACAAGGAGTGCACTAGACATGCACACACGCCACCACACTTACATGCATGTCTACATCTCCTCCAACTGTTGCAGTGATGAGATCGCCATACATGTCACATCTGCCATTCATCCTTCTACATATCAGTGTCACGTGCATCCATGTTGCATCACAGTTGCACACTTGTCAGATACACATACACGCACATGTACACAGTGCAGATACATGCATTATGAACCACCATCCATGCCACAACCATGCCAATGTACATATACAGAAATTCAAACATGTGTGCTCCCACACCTGCATTTGCCCAGCATGCTTACCAACACATACACCATCAATGTGTTTCACAACTGAGAGGACTCACATGTGGCAGCCTCACGCCCATGTTCATACACATCCCTACATGGCCCTACATAAACACATGTGCAACCTGCACACTACTGGCACACCACGAAACGCACAAGGTACTATCAACATGCATTTACACTTACCGCTCGACTCCAGACGGGTCTGCCTCTCAAGGATCTGGACGTAGAGTGCTGGGCATATGCGTTCCAGGACCCTCATTTGATGGTTTGACAGCTGGCCCCGGCACCCCTTGGCATCTGCTGCCTCAGCGAGACGCCGGGCCTTTTTGAGGGTCCTGGACCTGAAGTCCTCCCAGCGCTTCTTGACATGATGTAAGTCGCGGACTGCCACCCCCACCACGTTGATGGCAGTCACGATGTCCATCCAGATCCTGGTCCGTCCTTCATTGTCGGCGCGCGAACCTCCAAAGAGGGCATCATACTGCCCCAGGACTTGCTTCACCAGGACACAAACTTCCCTGGCACTGAAGCTGGTGGCCCTCTGCCTCTCTGGCTGGGGGTTGCCAGTGCTGCCAGATGGTGTTGTGCTGGACATGGCAACCCCAGAGGTAGGAGTGGGTGGGCAACTGGGTCCTGGGGCTGGGCTGTGGAGCGATGGAATCCCAGTCGGGAGTCTTCGGTTCCAGCAGGGGTGGTCACAGCAACTACAACCCTGGCTGATGTGCAGGCAGCAAATGGCAGGACACGTGGGCAGAAGGCAGTCAGGCAGCAGCAGATGGCAGGTGGGAGCGTGTTCGGGGCTCTGGGGGCAGTAATTCAGCCTTCTGGGCAGGAGCGTGGTCTTCTGTGTGTTTTCGCGTGGCAAGCTTGATACGGAATGATTTGGCACATGAAAAAATTGCACGTCAGCGTGTAATTCGATGAAAGGGCCTTAGCACGTAAGCGCGTCAGCACACGCATGCAATTTCATTGGACCAAAGGCCCTTAGCGCGTAAGCGTGTAAGTTACTTTACACGTGCGGGTGTTTCCCTCATAGCACGTGATGACAGAGCACACGTAGAAAAACTGCACGTCCGAGTGACATCGCGTGCAATTGGAGGACAGCTCTTTTCTGAATTTTTGTTGGGCCTGTTTCCTCAGAGTTCACTTCTTCTTTTGTCCTGTCTCCTCAGACAGCGTACAATTCTTCTTTTGGTGGGGGTGTTACCAACGTGCACACGCGCATTTTTTTCAAGTTCTTTTTCCAGGCAGACGGTGAGTTCCGCACGTACTTAGCAACTGTGCTTGCCCCGTGTGTCGCGTTCCCCTTCAGAGGTCATTGTAGGCTGCGTGTATTATGCATACGCTTAGTTTTGTGTTTCTGGGTGCCACAGCGTAGTGCGGGTTCATTTTTTCACGCACGTGGTCTACGAAGGGTTACGTGCACGTTGATTTTTGATTTTGGGCTGCCTGTGCGTTGCGTGACCCGTCATCTTCCCCCAGGGGTCACAGACAGCCTTGTTAGAGCACTAGGGTACGAATTCCCACTGGTATCCTACCCCTTTGACCCCCAATTGCCCAGGACAATAGTTTACTTCAACTCCCATACACACAACAATATCAGTGCCATGGTTGGGAGGCGACCAAGCGGTAAGGGAGGCCGACCTTCAAAAGGTGGGCGTGGTGGGCGCGGTAGGGGACGTGGGCGGGATTTGCAGGGTGCCCCTATACCCCATGTGTGGAGGAACAATCAGGGACACCCATGCCGCCCCCATGGTTGAGGGAAACGTGGCTGACACCATCCAAGCTCAGCCCCTGTTGGACCAGCCCTTTGTGGCACCTGACCTGGCACAGGATGACTCCCAGGCTGACTTCCAGGTCAGCAAGTCTAGGCCAAGTGTGGAGGAGCAAGTTGTTGTCACCAAGCCACGTGGATCTGGGGCAGCTATGTCATCTGCTGCCCCAAGTATGCAGGGTAGGGAGGCTGCAGGGGCAGCTGCAGCTCCATCTGCCCCAGCTCTGACTCTCCCAGCCATGACAGTGTCAGTCTAAGTCCATCAAACTGACGTTCCCCCTGCCAACATGACCCTGCAACCAATGCCTGCATCAAGACCTATGGTCATTGTGCATTCACACACTTCTACTACCCAGTACACCGGTGATTCTGCCCCTACTGACCAGAGCGACGTAAGCCACTCTGGCTCTGCTCCACCTTTAAAGAAGAGGAAGAAGGGTGCTCTGGCATGACAGGCTGAGACCCCAGACACGGCTACACACTCCGGTACCCCAAAGAAGCCTTGCTTTAATGATCCGGAACTTGATGCACTTGTGGCCTATGTGTCAGCACATAGCCGCAAAATGGTGGTGACTGCAGGGTGCAAGACCACACCTGGTCAACGTAGGGCACACTGGCAGACCATCGCGGACCGCATAAGTGCCCTTGGATTTGTTAGTTGCACAGCTGATGATTGCTACAAGAGGTGGAATGACCTGAAACGCAGAGCAAAGAACAAGCTGGCCTCGATTTATGCCGCTACTCTGGTCACTGGCGGTGGGTCTCCACAAGAGGACAACAAACTCACTGAACATGAGTCTGTTGCTGGGGCTTTCGTCACAGAGGAACAGATCCAAGGTGTGGGAAAACTACCTGATTATGATGCATTGTCCGGTGAGTGCCCATGCAGGTGTGTGTAATGCATGTGTATGTTGTTTGGGTGACGGGTTCTGATTGAGTGCCAGGTGAGGGTGTGTGTGCCTGTGTGGTATGGGTCACCCATGTGCTTCATCCAAAACATTCAGCGGCCTTGGATTTGGATGTGACAGTATCCATTCTGCCCACAGTAGTAATTTAGCGCAACATTACGGCAGTTGCCCTTGAAGTGGCATCTTGCAACAACATTGTTTGCATTTTTCAGTGTTCGTTCAGGCTGATTGTTTCAATTCTCCCACTTTTGCTAAGCATTCCTCAGCCCTATTGTCACATTTGTGACATGCTTCTGTCATTGATGAACCCCACATTGGCCAACATGTGTTACCTTGTTAGGTGAATGATTTGACCATTCAGGCTGATTGAGTATTGGCCCGATCACATACATTTTTGGGGCCTGTTTGAATGTGGAACATGATAGTTGTTTCCTGTCATGTTGAAGTGCACAACCATTGATGTGTAAATCGGCCTGCAATCACTGTATTTTTGTACACTGGATGTGTTGCAGTGTGTGGCACATGCGTATTTTGTCACACTATGTAGCATTATAGTCATGTGGGACATGTGTAAATCATGTACTGGTTCTGTAGCTTGTCAGGCCTCTTTGTGTGCTATGGTGCTAATGCCTGTTTCCATTTTTTGTCTTCCATGTTTTTGCAGGGGATGACGCACTTGATGCTGTTGAGGTTGAGGAGATGGTGCAGACCCAGGAGGGATCTCAAGCATGACCGGGCACCAGTGGGGGACGTGGTGTGGTGGTGGGTGAGAACCCAATCTTGCTGCAGACCATTCTGTCCAGGGGTGTCTCTGGGTGCACCTCCCCAGACCTCTATTCAGGTGCTGATTCGGATGATGAGACCTATGTGCTGTCGCAGGTAAGTGTTTCTGGCAGGGATTCTGTTCTGTCCAACCCACCTGCACCAGGGGTAGAATCCTCTATAGGGATGTCAGTGTTGGTAATTCCGCCTTTGGAGGTTACAGATGCAGGGTGACACTCCACAACATCTGATCCTGATCCTGGACCAGCAGATCAAAGGGGGAATGCAGTCCTGCAGCCTCAGGCAGTGCCGGCACAGCAAGGCACAGATCGCCTTGCCCCAAACAGGTGTGGTGTATGCCACCAGGCAATACTGCATGGGAACAATCGATGTACGGTATGGCAACCCAACAGGCAGCATCAGTTGAGATGATGGCTCAAGCAATGGAGAGGGTGGCCACTTCCATTGTCCCCCCTGAAAGGCAGATGGAGCAACTACAGCAGGCAACAGACTCCATTTGCCATTCACACAGGGAGGACATGTTGGCGTCCAACCGGGACAGACGGGCGGCACTGGAGACTCTACGCCAATCGATATCAATAGAGTCCCAGGGCCACAGGGAAGCCCAGAGGGTAGGTCTTCATCACCTCAGGGAGACTCTTGTTGACCTTGAGGCTTCCACTAACTTGAGGACAGAACAGCAGCTGGAGCGGCTCACACATTCGCTCTCAGCTGAGATGCAGGCAACTCAGGAGGAGATCCGGACATCACGTCAGGTGGCGCATGGGGATCTCCACACTATAATCCTCCAGAACGAGACCTTCCACACCCACATGCTTGCTGCCATGGAGGACCATACCAGGGCTTTGCGTGGGCTGCCTCCCATAGCACCACCACCTCCTGTGGCAGCAGCAGAGGGTGATGAGAGCGACAGCAGCAGTTCTCCCACATTGGCATAGCCCTGCAGGCCATGAGCCCATGGTGGTGTTTTTTTTTCCCAACATCCACACAGGTGGCTGTTGGTGCGCACCCTGTCCTCGGACCTCCTGGGTGGCCTCCCCCCCTGACCCCCACACGGCCATTTTTGATTTTTGCTTTTTGCTTTTTGATTTTTGATTTTTGATTTTTGTTTTTTTTTTTACAGTGTGTTGCCTTGTGTGGCTCCCGTGGACATCCACTGTATTCTGGCTGGGCACATGCAGACTTGTCCTGAGTTTGGGTTAGATGCTTGGGTTCGTGAGACACACACCCCTCCTGCTTCCCGTTTCTATGGGCTTGCAAAGGGTGTGCCCAAGTGACAGTGACTTACACAGTGACGTTGGACTCCCATGAGCTGTGTGGGCAGTCTGTAGTCAATACTGTGTATACATTCCTAGTGGATATTGTTGTTGTATTATACACTGCATGGTGTATTGATATGTGCTTGTGCATCCATGTCTTCCTCCTAATTTGCAGGTTCATTCCTCATGTCTTCACAAGGCCGTCTACTTTGGAGATGGAGTTCATGTTGTAAGCAGTGCACTTACACATTTGCGTGGCAGCAGCACTGTACAGTTGGAAGTGGTCAATGTGCTGGCATAATCAGGTTGTAAGACTACCACTACTTTAACTTAGTACAGTCATGTTTATGCTATTTTTGAGGTTGTGTAGCTGCATTGTATTGTTGGTAAGTATTTGGTCATGTCTGTTGTTAGTTCTACATTACTGGGAGCATATTGTGTGTGGCCAGTTTCCATTAGGGACACTGTACTTTGTGACACTTGTGTCATGTTTTGGGGATTGCTTTGTTTGCTCTCACATAGCATGACATGCCATGGTGTGTTGGGTGGCGGTGCTGGGGAGGGGTTGGGTGACATGGCACTGTTGTCATGTTGTATTTTGCAAGGGGGTAATGAATTTAGCAGCATAGAAGTGTGTCTTTTGATGACACAGCATTGGTGGTGTTTGTGTAGGTAGGGATGCACACAATGTAACACTTCCAGGTGACGAATCTCAGGCTGGTATGGTTGTGACAGTTGAGTGTCCCTTATGTCATCATCATTGATTGTCAGATGGTATGTGCCAGGGCTGTCTGCACTCCACCGGGGTGTGATTTTAGGTGAAGTAATTAGCCACTAGCTGCGTACAGGCTGTCTCACCCCGTGCCCTTTCCCCTCCCATGCGCAGCGGGCGTGCATGTGGTTGGGGATGTGGGGGCACCACCATGTCCACGGGCAGGCCCCGTCATGTTGCTACGTTGTGCAGGACACATGCTGCCACTCTGATCCTGCACACTACTGGGGGAGCGTATAACAGCTGCCCGCCAGAACGGTCAAGGGAGCGAAAGCTTGACTTGAGCACTCCGAATGTGCGCTCCACTATGCCCCGGATTGCAATGTGGGCTGTGTTGTATCTTACCACGGGTGGCGTGGTGGGGTTCCGAATTGGCATCATCATGTGGGTGCTCAGAGGGTAGGCACTGTCCCCTGGGGAGGTGGTGATGGGTATCATTAGTGGGGTTGTGACATTAATCGGTATCTGACATGCATGCATGTGCTGTGGCATTTATACTCACCGAGCAGCCATGTATCGCCATGCCGCCCAGATTCTAGGTCCCGGTTTAGGGTTGACATTCTGTAAATAAAACTGTCGTGGGTGGACCGTGGATAGTTGGCATATACTGAGGTGATGATTCCCTTGGCATCACATACTACCTGGACGTTGATGGAATGCCAGTGCTTGCGGTTTCTATAGATGTGCTCTGATGCCCTGGGGGGACGTAGAGCCACATGGGTGCAATCAATAGCACCTAGGACTTTGGGGAATTGTGCCACCCGGTAGAAAACCTGGACGGCAGCCTGCCTTTCTGCAGGTGTTCTGGACAGGTATATGTGCCTGCGGACTGATGGGCATGCAGTCATGATGGCCAAGACCTGGTGTAGGCAGCGTGACTGCGTGGCCTGTAACACCCCCCCACTATAGCACTTGTCCGCTGAAATGATCCAGTGGCCAAGAAGTGCAGTACCATGAAGACCTTCACCAGGGGGCTGAGTGCTTGGGAGCACAGGGTGGGTGATGAGAGGTCATCCTCCCACTCACTCACCAGGTCGAGAATTATGTAAGGTGGAAACCTGTACCTCCCATAAACCTGGTCATCAGGCATACCAAAAAGGCTGGTTCTGGGTGTGAAAATTCTGGGCCTGACTATCCTCCTCCTCCTCCTGCGGTATCCCATGGCCACTGCTGCTAGGAACGGTATATTCATCCTGGCGTCTGAGATTGTTTGTTGTTTGCGCGCACTTTTATGCTGCGCGGGTCCACGTACGCCTGCTTCCTGCTGGCGTACGTGTTTAAGGATTAGTGCATCTTTTTTGGTTCACGCATTAGCCCCGTTCGAATCCATGAATACGTGTTTTGAATGTGCGTGTGGGCGTTCCGCGCATTTGCCTCCTGTACTTCCCCCGTGACGCCCACATTTTCACACGTTGTTCCCCATGCCGCGTGGCACGCCCTCTGTTCCTCCTACTTTTGTTGTGTGCGCCGCGCTATGTGCGATTTCGCTGTGCGCGTAGCGCACGCTGTTTGGAGACGTGTGCACCAGCGTGCGCCACGCAGAATTTTGGCGCACATCCTGGGATTTACAAGCGCACGGACTTCCATGAATCACTGTGCGCGGGTTTCGCTGCGATGTTTGCACTGGCACTGCGATTCTCAAGCTTTTGCACGCTTTCACACGCTTGCACTGAAAATTTCAGCACACATTAATTCCATGAATCGGCCTGAAAGTGCTGCTGTTGGAAACAGCAAGATGTATCAAGCTGGTGTCAGCCTATATTGAGGGCAAATTAGATTTTGGTTTTGAATATTATCTTGGTTACATAGACCCACCATATGAGAAATCCCTGTACATGCGCTTTAGGATGGGAGTGCTCGAATTAGCGCCCTTTACTAAATTATGGGATCAAGGCATTGGGTATATGCCCCTTATGTGGCTTAGGTATGAAAACTGTTATTCATTTTTTGTTCATCTGAGCTCCACTGAAAGATCTACGAGTTTGATACTTAAGACAACTTTTCAGGATAACTAGTATCCAATCTACTATCGAAGCAATGACATTTTGTAGATTCTCTAAAGAATTGCATATTGTATTTGCAGTTGCCCCTTATATTCATATGGCTTAACTGCTAAGATTGAAACTCCTGAATAAGGGCATTTTAGGAGGTAATAATTGATTTTAGTGAGGTTGCAAGTATACTCTCCTCTTTATACTTAGGATGGTAAAAAGAGAAGGGAATAGGAATATATTGTCTCCTTTCTTTTAAACAGGATCAATTTCATGAAAATGGTATACATGTTTGTTGTTTAAAATTGTATTTACTGTATGTCTGTTCTTTTATATTTATTTAGCTTTTTTTTATACACCAAATCAAGTATTAATGACTGACTGACTATTTTGACATGCTCTGCATGCAATTAAAGAAAAAATCTGTTTAGTGAAAAAGGCCTCTTGTTTTAGTAACTTTTCATTCCCAAATTCTAAAGCACAGATCAATCCTAATTTTATTTGTGTTCTGACTATTGTTGTTTTTTTTCTTCCCTCTGTCCCCCTGCCCATACTTTTGTTTCTCTTATCTTCCATTTTTATTTGTTGTTGATGTATAGAGGCTCGCCCTTAAATGCTCACACTAGAAAAAATACAACCCTCTAGGAAAAACGGCCCAAGAAACTCTTGCAAGGATAACAATTTTTCATTTCTGCAAAAGAACTTTGCTCCCATGGAACGTCTGCCAGAAAGTGTACAATCAGAATCTTATACGGAGTCACAGCATCATAGATGACATCCCCATATACAGTAGAAACCTGTGTGGCCTGCTCCAAAGGGGATGCCAGGTCATTGGTCCCAGCCCAGTCCGTCCGTCTTCCATCACATGGGTTCTAGTGGGCTCATCGTCTCCAGGGAACCAAGGCCGAAGAAGTAATTAGATAAGTTTCTGAACAATACTACTCTATCATTATTCAGTGCACCTGGCAGGCTCAGGGACTGGCACAGGGGGAGTCGCAAGGTCAAACCAGCCCACCCATTCTTCACTCATTCCCAATCACGTCATCTGCACCCCAGGCTTCCAGCCTCGCTTTTGAATTATGATATGATTTGATAAGTCATTTATAACGTGCCTGTAGACACGTTTTTTCTGGATGTGACAAGAGAAGGAGGGGGAAACAGAAGAAAGACAAAATACCAATCATACTAGGCCTTGTGCCATTCAGATCGTGCAAGAGTTGGGAAGAGGGAGGGGAGACGTGCTGGAGGGCGGGGGTTGCAGGTAGATCATTAATGCAGAGAGAAGGGACTGTAGGGTTGCAGATACAGACCCTAAGTGCCGGGGGAGCCCGGATGCAGTGCAAGGGCAACTGGAGATACAGGAGCCTGGTCCCGAGTTCAGTGGGTGGCCAGGTGATCAGTGCGCCGAGCAGTCAGTGACATTAGCAGGGAAGAGGAAGAAGAGAGAAAGTGGAAGCGAAAAGGAAGGTCTTGACTTGCTTGCAGAACCGGAGGTGGTTCTGCTCAAGTTTGAGAGAGGCAGGGAGACTGTTCCAGAGGAAGGCCCCAGCCGAGGAAAGAGATCTGCCCCACACTCTCTGCTTGGAGAAGTGAGAGAGTTTGAGGTGGATGACTGGAGAGCTCGAGAAGGAAGATATTTAGAAAGAGAACGTTGGAGTTAGTGTGGTCACAAGTTCAAGAAATCCTTGTGGATGATGCAAAGGGTCTTGAACTTGATCATGGCAGCCACAGGGAGCCAGTGAAGAGATTTCGGAGCTGTAGAGATACTATCCCTGGGCTTCAGGCCAAGGACAAGTCTTGCAGTCCTGTTCTGGATAAGTTGTAAAGTTCGGATAGTAGAGACGTATTTTCAGAAAGAGGCTGGTGAAATAGTTCAGCCTAGAGAGGACTAGGGCTCTGGTGCCAGAGAGCTTCTGAGGGAAAGTAAGAAAAGGCAGACTACCGCTGAGGAAGTGTAGCTAATAGTGTGACCTCTTAGAGACATCGGAATGTGAGGAGAGAAGGAGAGGGTGGAGTTGAATATGACACCAAGGTTCTTAGCCTCACAGGAAGGAGCAGGGAGAGGGCCCAGGGTGGGCGGCCATTTAGAGAGGAGAGAGGAGGGAGCAGGTGTCCCAATGAGGAGGATTTCAGTCTTACTGGCATTAAGGCAGAGATCATTGGCTGCACACCCTTCCTGAATTTCAGCCAGACAGTCTGATATGGGAGAAGGAGCAGAGGAGGTGGGGAGAGCCTGAAGGAGAGCTGGGTCTCATTCTCATAACACTGAAAGTTAGAGCAGAAAGTAGTGATGTGGTGGGCAAGAGGTGCCAGGTAGTGGTTGAAAAGTCAGGGATAATGGTTAGACACCTGGGGAACACCACTAGTAGAGACAGAGATCCTAGGTGTACCTGGGAGGGCCGGTCAGTGATAAAGGAGGTCAACCAGGCCAGGGCATGACCAGTGATACCGAGGTTGTCACTGAGGCGATTGAGCAGGATGGTATGGTTGACTGTGTCAAAAGCTGAGGATCGATCAAGGAGAATGAGGACATAAGGCATTTTGGAGTCAAGATTAGACAGCAAGACTTTGGGTGTACAGGAGAGAAGTTTCCCTGCTTCTGGCAGCTCTGAAGCCAGAATGGTGTTCGTGGAGACAACTAACAGATTCAGTATGCAGATCATGCTGGGAGATGGCCAGCTTTTACTTTACAGAGGTTTTCCCAGGAAAGGAGTGATGGAGATTGGGTGATAGTTAGCCAGAGAGGAAGGATCGGCGAGTGATTCTTTAGAAGTGGGTGTACAAGGGAGTGCTAAAGGGGGAGCAGAAGGTTCCAGTGGCAAAGGAGCGATTACAGAAATCGGCCAAGGCTGGAGCAAGGGTGTCAATTTGATCGTGATCATTCAGAATGAGCAATGCGGAACCTGCTTTGATGAGACTTTCATAGATCAGACTTGTCTAGAAAAAATTGTCAGGGGTGAACTGGGGAAAGGAGTAGAAAGGAGGTGTTGAAGTGGCTGAAGACAGGCAGGTGTGGTAGAGGAGGTTGGATGTAGGCTCTTTCCCTAGAGAGGGCAGAGAGTGTGTACTGCCTTTGTAGCAGGCAGCATGCCAGTTTGTCAAAGGGTGCACCTGATGCTCCCCACTTCCTCTCAGATGCCACATACCTGTGTTTAAGGGCAGCAAGGTCAGAATCATACCAAGAGTTGCACTTGGATGTGGGCTTCAAATGGATCATCATGACAAAGGCAAGGGCATCAAGAGTGTTAGAAATAGAGACATGAAGGTTTGAGAGGGCTGTGCTAGAGTGTGAGTCAGCCAAAGGTGTAGGAGGAGGATAGAAAGCAGCGGTGAAAGTCTCAACTGACAGACTCTTCATGGGCTGGATGACCCAGAAGGTAGGTGGCAATGCTGCGGTCAGCTTGTCCTGAGGGGTAGAGAGAGAGAGAGAGGTGGGACGATTGGAGAAAGTGGTTGTTCCAAGAGAGAGGAGTGATGAGAGGGTTAGGTTAGAGAGGGGGAGGTCTGAGGAGATGAGAACTTCCAGGGTGTTCCCCGCAGAGTGAGTCAGGCCAGACGGAAGAATAGAGAGCGAGGAAGAGAGAGAGAGAGAGTGTGTCGCAGGGGTTGCAAAATAGCCCCGAGGAGGGTCTAGTAGTATCCAGGTGGATGTTCAGGTGTTCAGGTCAGATTTTCCCTTTAGGTTCACGGCATTAATCTAACACACTAAATACTCCATGGCTATGCAGTCCCTGTGCTCTAACTATGGCTTTTAATATCTAGACAAATGGTCTTTGCTTATATATGCCACTATGTCTAAATGTCTAAATTGTATACAATATTCTGATCATGAGAGGACTTTTAGGGAGCTCTACAGGTCTACTACAGTTCTTTCAATGGGGCTCACTTCACCTTAAAGGGGGGTGGGATGGGCTTGCCCCCTTCCCAACATGTCCTTCTGGACAATCTACATGGTATTGCATTACGTGTATGTATAAATCATGTGATTTGAATGGGAAAATCATGTCATTAAAATATGCGGCTTGACAAATTGGATTACAGTTGCAAAAATTGTTGTTTGAGAAATGTGTAATGTCCGACATTGTGAATACTTGTTGATATGACAATTTATTTGTGTTCTATACTTTGTATTATTCACATTTGGGAAATAAACCCCATGTTGATTTGTTTAATTTAAATGTTACAATCAATGTATCACCATGTATATGTATACGTTTAAATGTGCCCAAAGACAAGCTGGTGGCAGCAGTTACTTTTACACTATTGTTGTTGTTTTCTATTTTAGCCCTCTCACATGTACTGTGTTTGGCTACTGGCTGTGGCTAGTGCCCTAACATGGCCGTGCCATGATGTGTTTTGCTTGTTCTTTGGCCATTTTGTCTTTTTGCCTTCTTTCTGCTTTGTCGGGTTAGGGAAATCCATTTATGGTCATGAATTTCCCCAGGAAAGCAGTGTTTCTTATGGACTAATGTGAGCCATGTGAGTTGCAAGCTAGAAAGTGGCCTGGGGCTGGCTGGTCCAAATCCCCAAACTGTTTTCTGTATGTCTGGAGCATATGCATGAGCTTATTGCACCACGGATGGGGTTTGTGTGAGGGGCAGATCTTCCATTGGTTGGGCTGGTTTTCTGTGCCCACCTGAGTTTGTGATTAAGAAGAGGTGTCCTGTAGCCTTTCAACAGAGATCTGAAGAGGAACAAAGTATCCTGCATAGTCGTGAAGCCTTCGGAATACCCTTGAACCGATCCTTAGTAGGCATGGTGACCAACCTTTGCTGCATTCCCGGTAAAGCCCTGTCTATCTACTAATCTTAGAAGACCCTTGTCAGTACTTCAACTCTTTGGAGTGGTATGAACAACCATTCTCAAGATATTCTACCAACACATTGATATTTCACCAATTTCTGGCAACCGTCAAATGTGTGAAGCGGCTGAAATCCAGGGAAAGGTTTGGGGTGTCTAAATGGCATGTAGCCACTAATTTCTGGTGGGTCCTAAAAAGTAATGACCAAAGTTTTTGTTTTAAACGCAATAAGTGTTCAACAGAAAATGTTTAGCTGAATAACAAGTAGTGACGGGAACACATTTTAAATTCCTCTACATTCAAGAGATCCTAGAAATGAATGTGTGGCTTTATCGTTTAATATTGTTTGCAATACTGTGATTTTTTAGGAAGACCCAAAAGACAGCTGATGAAGTGACATAGACCTACCATAAAAACAATGTACATTATATTTGCTGAATGTATACAAACTATTTTTCTGGAGATCAGATTTTTCAATGTGTTTTAAAATTACTTTTTACAGTTGCACATGCTTCTACTCATTATTTTCACTGTATTGGTAGTGCACCCTGTAGATACAGTGGGGGTAATTCATAGAATTTAGCGCACAAGTGGCGCACACGGCTGGCGCACAGAGTGCGCATGCGACAGTCTGCACCAGCCTTGTGTGCCAAAACCCATTTTAGCGCACCGCAAATTCATGGATACTAACATCCATAACCAGCTGTGGCACAGATTGGTGCAGCGACCCTGCAGCAGTGCCAGTTACACCCCCAAACAAGGCCAGTGCGCCAAAAACATTGCACAAATCCCCTACATGGCGCAAAGGCCAGTGGACCAGCATACAGCCCGTCAACCACGAAAACGCATGTAAAAGTCCACGCGCACCCCTCGGAATACGCATACCCCGTTCGCGCTAGCGAAAACGCATGTAAACGTCCACGTGCACCCCCAGAACACATGTACCCTGCTTGAGCTAGCGAAAATGCATGTAAAAGTCCATGCGCACCCCTCGGAATATGCGCACTCCACTTGTGTTAGTGGAAACGTGTGTAAAAGTCCACGTGCACCCCTGGAACACACGTACCCCGCTCGCGCTAGCGAAAATCCATGTAAAAGTCCACACGCACCCCTCAGAATATGCGTACCACACTTGTGCTAGTGAAAACACATGTAAAAGTCCACACACACCCCTCAGAATACGCTAGCCCCGCTTGCGCTAGGGAAAACACGTGTAAAAGTCCATGCGCACCCCTGGAACACACGTACTCCACTCGCGCTAGCGAAAACACGCGTAAAAGTCCACGCACACCCCCAGAACACACGTTCCCCACTCGCGCTAGCAAAAATGAATGTAAAAGTCCACGCGCACCCCCGGAACACATGTACCCCGCTTGCACTAGCGGAAACACGTGTAAAAGTCCACACGCACCCCTGGAACTCACCTACCCACTGTTTCAGGTAAATGCATGGAAAAAGTCCACCTTGTGGTATGGCCTGCCTGCGGGCCATGGACTGGGGTGATGGGCTGCCTGTGGGCCATGCCCATGGTTGAGGGGCTGCCTGCGGGCCATGGGGAGGGTGGATGGGCTGCCTGCGCGTATTCCGGGGGTGCGTGTGGAATTTTACATGTGTTTTCACTAGTGCGAGCGGGGTACACATATTCCGAGGGGTGCGCGTTGACTTTTACACGTGTTTTCACGAGCGGGGTACGTGTGTTCCGGGGGTGCGCGTGGACTTTCACACGTGATTTAGCAGTGTGTGCCCACCGGGGTGTGCCCCCCCTCCACATGACCCACAGCATTCCATCACTCCATACCATGCCACTCCGGCTGCCCATCACCCCATACCATACCCCACAGGCAGCCCATCATCCCATACCATGCAACACAGGCAGCCCATCACCCCATACCATGCCCCACAGGCAGGCCACATGCCACCCTGTGTTCAGGAGAACTGACTCATGTCCCCCCCTTGATGGGCACCTGCCAGCAGGCCCCGACTCATGACACCCCACACACCCCCTTGACAGGCACCTGCCAGCAGGCCCCGAGTCATGGCCCATCAAACAACATGTCCTAACAAAACAGACCCATGGCCCTAATGCCAACACAAATCCCCCTTAGCCCCCAGTACAAGCATGCAACCATCCACAGCACCCACTCACAAATTACCCATGCCATGACCGTCTTAAAAGAACCACCATGCTCATGCATAAATGCACAACAGAGCCACACAGTGGCAACACATGACAGAGGCAATGTTGATTGAGACATGCACAAACCCAATGATAGTGCACAGTTTAAAAAAAAAAGAATAAATGTATTAAAACATAATAAAATAACATAAAGAAAATCAAACTTGCAAATTAACAAATAATGAAAGCTATTACCAAAAAAAAATAGAAAATCCAATGATGAACAAAACTCCCCGGCATGAAAAAATAAAAGTGGTCCATCGCCAATGTCAAGATGATTTGAATGACCAGAAAAAAAAGGAAACCATTCATCCATGGGAAATGTTAAAAAAGAAAGTATGTACAAGACTTCAACTATGTACAATCCAAGTCCAAAGGGTCCATGATCGCAAAACAAAAGGAAATCCACAAAAAAGTCCTATGAATAAAAAACTACATACATAAGGTGGAGCAAAGTCAATTAACTCCAAATAATAAGAAAAAACTAAGGAAACCTAACCCTAAAGAACTATGTACAAAGGCCGCGGGCAAAACCAACGGCTCACTTGTTGATGTTCCGGGCCAGGGCATCATCAAACTCTACATCGATGTTCGAGAGCCGGTTTCCTGGACTCGAGGTCTCGCAGGGATGCATTCATGGCCTCCTCCAACTCCCTGCGAGTTTCCTCGAGGCACTCAGCCTGCCTCAATGCCCTGTGCATGACGTTCTATGCCCTGACCATAGTGAGCCCTGCCCTCTCTGCCCGCCAACTCTCCACATCTATTTTCTGACCCAACTGCTGCCACACTGAAGACACTCCCAGTACGGGGTCATCCTGCCCCTCGGCCGATGCCTGCCCCCGGTGTGTTGATGGAGCCGAGCCATGTTGCCTCCCACACTGAGCCTGCTGCTGCCTCCGACACAACTGCCTCTGCCACCACGACGGCCTCCGGGCTGATGCAATCCACCGGCGCCGTCGTACACGTGCCCTGCCGGATGATGCTGGCACATTCTCCATCTGCTGGGGTCCAGTTGGTGGGGTGGCCACCCCTTCTGGACCTCCGACTCCCGACTGTGGCAGGGATGGGATCTCCACCAGGCTGGCTGCGTTGGTTGGGGCAGATCCACAGGGGGCCCAGGTGGCATCTGGGCCGGAAGACGGCACAGAGAACGACTGGCATATAGTGTGCAGGGATGCATTCATGGCCTCCAGTGCCAGATGACGTGGACCTCCCCCCTACCTGTGGATTGGCCTGGGATGGGGCATCCCTGCTGGTGCATGGTGATGCAGTCACAGTGTCAGGGACAGAGACATGCACAGGCACCTCCATGGCAACCACGTGCTGCCTCCTGGACTGCACCACCTGCACCAGTGGTACCACCCCCACCAGGCCCCATGTGCGGCTCTGTAGCAGCCTCCTCCTCCTCTATACACACCAGCAACCTGGATGGCTCTGCACCATCTTCCGCAGTTGCAAGCCTCATCCGCCCCTTCCGCTGCAGCCGGAGTGGCAGACGCGGCACCAGTCCCCTCGCTCCCGGATGATGGAATTTCCTGGGAGGGTGACTGGGCCTTGCGTCACCGGCCGGTGGAGGCATCCTGCCGCTTTCCTCCACAGTGCCGTCTCCGCCCTCTTTTTCAATCGCTGCTGTTCAAAGGGAGACATTGAACACAAGCATCAGGGTACTGAACTATAGTCCCCTAGACACAAAGCAATAGCACATGAGTCACTTCCATCATGTCCCTCCACAACACATGGGTCAGTGCAGGCAACACACATGCAGGAACAGGCATGGCACATGTAACATACATTGGCATCCATGTCCAAGGCACCGTAGATTCAGCCAATGGTGGGCTGAAACTCACATGCACACACATCACCAGAGGGTCATGCTTCTGGCCCGGTATACCCCCAGACACAGTGGATATAAGGATGACTAGGCTGTATCAGTGAATCAAAACATCGTCACGGACATGTGTCATGCATCCATGGCGCACACACTACTCAGACACATCGACATGTACATCATGCATGTCCATGACAGCAGCACACATCTCTCACACCCCAAACATGTCAAAGTACAGGCACAGGCATGCATACATGTGTGCGTTCCGCATGCTGCTCCGCATGATGCATTGTAACACACACACCATCCATGTGGGTCACACCTGACTGGACTCACATGCAGCACCATCATGTCCCTGCACACACACATCCAAACATGACCCATGTCACACATGCAGCCAAGTAGCTAACTACCAGCACACTGCAACATGCCCATTTTTGAACGTGAATGCATGGCCACTTACCGCTCGACTCCAGATGGGCCTGCATCCTGAGGATCTGGTGGTGAAGCACTGGGCGAATGCACTCCAGGACCCTCACCTGCTGGGTGGTAAGCTGGACCCAGCACCCACTGCATCCGCTGCTTCCAAGAGGCGCGGACCTTCTTGAGGGTCCTGGACTTGTAGTCCTCCCAGCGCTTCTGGAGGTGTTTGATGAACGGGGTGCCCTCCCTCCGCGTTGATGGCACCCACTATGTCCTTCCAGATCCTCTTCCGTCCTGGTTTGGCACATGAAAAACAGCACATTTGCGTGAATTCCGAGGAAATGCACTTAGTGCGTAAGCACGTAGGTGACGTAATGTGCGCGCGGACGTTTCTCTCAGCACAGGTTGAAGGTCCCAGATGGGTTTCCATCACTCTGTACGTGCTTTTTGTGGAAAGCGGTGCGTGTGTTTTCCAGACGTTGGGGTTCACACGCGATTACTTCACAGCGCCTACAGTGTGTACTTCTTCTTTTGGCGTGGTTGTTGGCTATGCATTATTCTTCTACACGCAAGGCAGATGGTGAGTCACACATGCTATTTTTCCTACTCTGGGCATCCCTGTTAGTCACGTACCCCTTTTTCTCGGGCATATTAGCCTGCATGTTGATCACGTACGCATTTTTTGTGTTCCTGGTTGCCACAGCGTACTGCATGTGTTTTTTTACACGCACGTGGGCTACAGGGGTCACGTATCTCTTGTTCTTGCTTTTTTGGGATGCCTGAGCGTTGCGTGACAAGTCATTTTTCCTAAGGGGCCACAGAATGGGACATTCATCGTAGCTGTATATACATGCTTTGTTGTTTGTGCGCCCTTTTATACTTCGCGGGGACGCTTCCACCTGCCTTTGGGTGGTGGACGTGTTTAGGCCTGTGCATATCTTTTGGTGTGCGTGTGTTTCCCCTATTTGATTCCATGAATATGTGTAGTTTGCATGTGTGTGGGCGTTCCGTGTATTTCACAGCAGTACTTCCCCAGTTATGCCCTTATTTTCACGCGTTTTCCCCATTCCGCGTGTACCGCCCTGTGTTCCACCCCCTTTTTGGTGTGTGCACTAACGTTGTGCGCTTTCACTGCGCCTGTCGTGCACAGTGTCCAGGAAGTTGCAGTGACATGTGCGCCTGTGTGCGCCACGCGCAGATTTGGCGCACATCCCAGGGATAACACACACAGGGCCTTCCATGAATCGCATGCGTGCGATATGCACTCATGCGTTGGCTTTTTCACGCTTGCGCCAGAAATTTCGGTGCACATTTATTCCATGAATTACCCCCTGCAGGTCTTCATGATCTAAAAAGGTAGGACTGGATTGGTACTGCTTATTAAACCACAGTGACATGATCACTTTTTGAACAAATTGTACAAATTTAAATTATGCTTAAATATTCATCTATTATGAATCAAAGACAACATTTTGTCTTGAGTAAAAAGGTAATACGTAATATGTGCACAGTTGCAATCCAAATTGAGTAATAATCAGTCTTTTATTTAATTTCACCCATGTTATCTTTATGAAAAGTGAACATTTCCTTTTTATGGTTGCACTAAACAAATTATACACTTGTGCTCCGACTGAAAATGTCAATATTATAGTCCTTGTAATTGTGTCCCTCCCTCCATACTATAAATTAAAGAAATGTTTTGACAACATGAATCCACCCTGCAAAATGTAGTGTTGCTCTTGTGTGTGTTAGCTTCCGAAGATCATGTTGGCCATTCACGTTTGTACTGGGCAGATACGCCACCAGTCTTTTACTTCATTACCGTATCATTTTAACTAGTTTACTTGAGACCCATTATGTTTAAAGGACCACTACGCTGGCAGTGCCTCTTGATGATTTGGTGTACATTTCTTCTGCAGATTGCTTAAAGAAAGAAAAACTGTATTCAAATGGCCATATCCCTCGACAATCTTTACATTTGAAGTGGCCAATAAATGGACTGAATGTTTTTCTGCAATCTTTGATCCTAGGATCAACTATTAATGATGGACACTCAGATCTGTGTGACCCAAATAAAAAGGAGAAAAACCTTTTGTATTAGTGAGGGTTATGAATTTGTCCCCAATGGACCGAACTGCATGAACTTCCATGAGACTATATAGAAACATCTACAAGATGATATGCTTTTTTGAATATTTGTATAAAGCCATTTTAAATTAGTATTGTGTGGGTAGGGGTGCAAAGTTATCACAAGGATGTCTAAATATACATATTTCCCATTTAGATTGGACACTGGTTAACAGAACTGAATCTCCCTTATTTTAATCGGAGCAGGAAGTTGAAACGTGAAAGCGAGGTGTAATGCATTTATGCCTCCATTTCCTCCTCTGGCCCATTTTCTTGCAGTGACAAGGTGAAAGAGGGACACAGAGTGGAGATAAGTTCTCCACCACGCTGACCTCTTCCGTCTTGTCAGTAAGTTTTCATTTAGGCATGCATGAGATCTTCATGCCGGTGTAAAACAAATGGATTGGTATGGAACCTGCATCAATTTAGCACCTGTTAAAGGTCAGGCAGGTTCCATAGAGATCCCTTAGTAAAGCTCATCTGCAAAAGGTAAATTGCAGGCATCATTCACCTCACTTTACACTGTACCCTTCCTGTCTGATTCTTGATTGTATACAATTGCATGCAGAGTACCCAACAGCATGTTGCCCTGCACATGTGCACTCTGCCATGCAAAGTGAGTAAACGCTGGCTGCCATGCTTGCATGCTTGGTGTCTCCAGTTCCCAGTATAGCATTCTTTCTTATTTTTTTTTTATTTGTTTATTGAACATTTGTAAGGTGCTTATACACCAGAAGGTATTTCCAGGCATTACAAGGCAAAGGGGAGGGGGGAACAGAGGAGAATAAACAACAATACATGTTCCTACTAGGCCTTGTGACATTCGATCATGCAAGTGTAGCAAATTGGAAGTGCAGGGGGGAGGGCATGGAAAAGGTAGGGGGACAGGGTGGGTAGAGATATTGAAGTGAGGGGGCCCCAGGGGCTGAGCAAGTGCTGGGGGTAAGTGCAGGGGAGTAGCTTGGAGGGCAAGTATGCAGGGGGTGGTATACAGGTTACTAGTGCGAGGAGAGGGACTCAGTAGTCCAGTCAGGGGACGGTGCCGAAGGGAGGGCTGAAAAGGGTACTGGGAGAGACTGGTTGAGGGAGGACCTGGCCCCTGTATGACTCAGAAGGGACCAGGCAGCCAGTCGCAGCAGCAAGGCATTAAGAAGGAAGGTGGGGAGGGAAGGAAGAGAAAAGGAAGGTCTTGAAAAGCTTCCAAACTTAAAGAGATCCAGCTCAAGTCTGAGAGGGGTGGGGAGGCCATTACAGAAGAATGCTATGGCCAAAGAAAGAGATCTACCCCTCATTCTTTGCTTAGAGAAATGTCTGACCTGCAGAGAGTTGGAACTAGTGGACCAAAGGACTCTAGCATGGAGGTATTTAGGGAGAGAAAGTTGAATGTAGCGCAGCCCCAGGCCGAACAAAGCCTTGTGGATGGTGCAGAGGGTCTTAAATGTGATCCTATTGAACGCCATACTAAACAAGGCCCGGAAGTTTGGGCCGACATGTGCTATACTTTGTTCGCACGAATCATCAACAACAAACAAATTCCGGAAACATGGACAAAAGCCATAATCATCCCCATTCATAAAAAGGGAGACAGAGCCAAGCCTGAGAATTATCGTCCAATATTACTGCTGGACGTTATAGGCAAAATCTTTGCTGGGATCCTCATAAAGAGACTGAAAGAATGGATTAAACACTCAAAAAATTACGATTCTCTGCAAGCAGGGTTTGTTGAGAAAGTCGATTGTGGCCTAAATCTGCTTATACTCAATCTACTGAAGGCCAAAACTATTTGCGAAAATCAGAAGCTCTATCTGGCGTGCATTGATATGGCTGCCGCTTTTGACAGAGTTGACAGACACATTTTGTGGAAAAAGTTGGAGCAGAAAGGCTGTCCGAAAGACTTAGTGGCCGCAATCAAAGCTCTGCATACCGATACCTCAATTCAAGTACGGTTAAACCAAAAGGGCAATCTGACCGAACCAATTCTGAACCAAAGAGGTCTAAAGCAAGGGTGCCCTTTGGCAGCTATCCTTTATAACTTTTACATCTTGGAAATAAAGGACCGCTTGCCATACCGAGAGGATGCTCTCCAAAAATAGACACCTCAGCAATAGGCCACTTATTGTATGCAGACGATTTGATCATCTTGGACAAGACCCCGATTGGTCTGCAGAAAAAACTCGAAGCCCTGGAAATGTATGTCAAAGAAAACAAACAAGAAATAAATCCTAACAAATCAGAAATCTTAATAATCAAAGCACCAAGAACAAGAGTGAAAAAGTCTTTCAAATGGTGTGTCGATAACATCAAGTGCAAAATATTTGAGAGCAATAATAAGCGCTGACTGGAACGACTGACCGTGGTCAGAACACTTACAACTGAAAATGAGTCAACGAATGGCACAAGCACTTATTTTGAAACGAAAATTTGGCAAGTTCTCGATTCAACCGACAGTAGATTTCTACAATGCAAAAGTAATCCCGTCGATAGCTTATGCTGGAGACACTGCTTTCAGAATACCATGGGAAACCTGGGAAAAGATTGAAGCCAGATTCTGGAGAAATCTACTGAGGCTTCCACAATGTGTTCCAATGAACATAATTCGACACAAACTGGGCCTCTAATCTATGCAGGTCTCAATTATATGCAAAGCTTTGTCAACATTTAGAAAAACACTAATAAAAGACTGCACACCACAATATGCAATTCTAAAAGAAGAAAACGAAAAAGCTCCTTTCTGGCCACGGACTATCTGGAAAGAAAAATGTCAAGAGATTTTACAGAATTTGCACATATCAGAAGATATCATATGCAACAACCCCGAGAGGGTGAAGATCGCGCTTCTCTGCGCAGACTGGGCCCAATCAGAAAGTGCCGTGCTACCTCTAAATCTCACACCCTCTCAAAAAATCTTAGCTCAGCACCAAAAATTCCCCCAGGCTATCTGAAAAAGAGCGCAAATCCTACTCATCAAGATTTAATTTTAAGATTCAGATTGAACATCATAAGAACAAAAATAAATCTGAAAAAATACGGCATAGTAAGTGACATCACTTGCCGGCTTTGCGAGCAGGAGGATGAATCTTTACAACATCTAGTAATGTACTGTCCTGAACTAAGATCAGCAAGAGATCTAATTTTACATCCAGTACTAACTCCGACATGCGTGCTAGACTCTCATTTGTGGTGGGCATCTTTATATGACAACCCAAATCAAAAGATTATGAGAGCACTCGGTATATTCCTACAATCAATGTTAACCAAATTGGAAAACAAACAAGTACTGCGCCCATAAATGGAATAAGAAGTCACAATGGTGGAAGAAGTACAATCTACGGATAATGTCAAAGTCGAGGCCAAACCAAAGAGGAAAAAGACCAGATAAATAAAAAATCTTTTGGAACTCCTTGGAATGAACTGACATAGAAACAAAAGGAAGTTCCAGGGAGATGGTTTGGCCTTGTAATTGAGACATAAAAAAATGATCCTTTTTTTATTTTCATAAAACAAAAGCTTGTATTTATTTACGCTATATGTTTAATTAAAAAAAATAAAAAATGAGATTTTTGCAGCCACTGGGAGCCAATGGAGAGCTTGTAGGGGCTGGAGAGATGCGGTCCCTGGGCTTGTGGCCAAGTATAAATCTTGCAGTCCTATTCTAGATTAGTTGAAGAGGGCGGAGGGATGAGAGAGGAGGACTGAGGAAGAGTCTGTTGCAGTAGTCCAGCTTGGAGAGATCCAGAGCTCTAAAGACATTGAGTTTCTGGGGGAAGGTGAAGAAATGGAGAATACCTCTGAGGAAGTGAAGCTAAAATTGGGCCTTATTGGCAAGATCAGTGATATGTGGTGAGAAGGAGAGAGAGGAGTCAAAGATGACACGCAGGTTTTGTCCTCACAAGAGGGTCCGGGGAGGGAGCCAAAGGAGGGCCGCCAGAGAGTAGGCGGATGGAAGGGGGTGTTCCAATGAGAAGGACCTCGGTCTTATTGGCATTAAGACAGAGATCATTGGCAGAGCACCATGCGTGAATAGCAGTCAGGCAATCAGGAATGAGAGAGGAAGGAGAGAAGGTAGAGGAGGGAAGCTTAAAGGAGAACTGAGTCTCATCAGCATAACACTGAAAGTGAGGAGAGAAGGTGGTAATCATGTGGGCAAGAGGGGCAAGGTAAATGGTAAAGATCCAAGGCGAGAGGTTAGAGACCTGAGGGACGCCACATGAAGAGAGTGAGGTAGATGAGAGAAAAGGGCCCATTTTAACCTTGGAGGGACAATTCGAAAGGAAAGAGGTTAGCCCAGCCAGTGCATGGTCATTGATTACCAGAGTTTCACAGAATCGATTTAAGAGGGTGGCCTGATTGAGTGTCCAAGGCAGAGGAATAGATCAAGGAGGCTGAGAACAGAAGGATAGTTAGAGTCAAGGATAGAGAGCCAGTCTTCATGGGTGTTCAGGAGAGTAGTTTCCGTACCTCTGGCTGCTGTGAAGCCAGACTGGGGGTCGTGGACACAGCCAACAGATTCAGTGTGGTGGATTAGTTGGGAGATTACCAATTTTTCTAAAAGATTGGCCAGGAAGTGGTTAGTGGAGATAGGTCGTTAACTAGCTGGGCAGGAAGGGTCCCAAGACAACTTTTTTTAGAAGATGGTTCACACAGGATTGTTTGAGAGGTTAAGGCATGCACAGAGTAGATGTTGCAAAGACTCAATTGCTTTGGTGTTACATAGGGCCTCATTACATGGTAGGCGGAGGACCAAGGTGCTATTAGCACCTTGCTCCATGCCGGTAAAATACTGGCACCGCCTTGGTGGAATGGGGAATTACCGCCCTATTCCAAGGTTGGTGGGGCGGTAATTCCCCCTTCCACCATTGCCCTTCCCCATTCCCATGTTTGCCCCATAGGGCTCTATGGGAATGGGGAAGGCGCTAATTACTGTGCCGCAAAATGCGGTACCGTAATTAGCACCCTGGTCCCTTTGCGGGTTGGTTTTTAACGCCTGCTAAATAGCAGGTGTTAAAGTACCTACCTGCAAAGGGACCTCGTAGTAAGGTGGTAAGGGTTTACCGGTACCGGTGCCCTTACCGGTACCGGTAAACCCTTACCGCCGTCCGTGTAATGAGGCCCATAGTCTGCATTTCCGTTCCTCTCTTGGTACTTTTGGTGTGTCGTTGAGGAGCAGCAGGCTATCTACAAACCCCATGCAGCTTATTTGAATACTGTCCAGCCTAGGAGCTAGAGATGCTCGTATGGCCAAGGAGAGAGTTAAATCAGTCCTATAGAGATTAAACAGTAGAGGGGTAATTATGCAGTCTTGTTTCAGGCCCTGTGTGGTAATGAGAGGGGTGGTGTGTGTAGCTTTTTCAACAATTCTTACTCTAACTAAGGTGCTGGTATATAATGCACTTACAATGTTAAACAAGCGATACTGCAGGCCCCACTTGTTTAATTTGCGCCAGAGTGTGCGTATGTTGACAGTGTCAAACTCAGCACAAAATGTCAACAAGTGCCACGTATAGGTGAGGATGTTGTTCACAGTGTAATGGGCTTTTCTAAAGCCAGTTTGGTTCAATGGCAGAATCTGATTACTTTCCATCCAAATGTTTAGGTCCTCTAGTAGACATCTTACAAAAATGTGTGCCTAGGCATTCAGCATGGTGAGTATCCTATAACTCATTGGGTGATAATATGAACCATGTTTATAAATGGGTACAATAATGATCCTTGATCAGGATTCTGGAAGACATCCACTCTGGCTGATGTGTTGAAACAGATTAAATAGAATATTGCTTAATTCTTCTGGGTTGGATTCATATTGGCATTACATAGGCCACCAGGTATTAGCGCTGTAGAGTTCTTTCTTGCCTTGATGAATTTAGATATGTTTTTGTATGGGAAAATCTTCACTGAGCACCTCGCATGGAGAAGTCGAGTCAGGCCATCATTCCAATTTCCTGTAATCTATCCAGACAGGATGTACTCAGAAGGTATATAAATAGTTTGGTTGGTATGTGCAGGAATATTTATTATTTCAAGTGCAGCTAAACACCTGGGGTACAGTGTACCAGGTTAGTGAACCGTAACAGTAGAAAAAACAGCCGACGCGCGTTTCAACCGAAGTCTTTCTCAAGGCTGTGTGAGGTGGGGGTAGGTGAGTGGTGGGAAGTGAGTGGTTCAGTGACATGTTGCATGAGATGGAAATCATGATAATTGGAATCATATATCAGTCCAAACATGGTATAACATAGTGGTGATATGTTCATGATGGAAAAGTACATTAGATATTCATACAATATGTGCCATGGTACGACATGAATACAGTGGCATGATTAGTGCATGAAGATACGTGGTGAGTGGTGGGTGGAGTGGATGGCGCAGATTGGTACAGTAAATAAGTAATAGGTGCCATCATCAATGATACAGCAGATACATGTTGGAACAAAACATGATCGAAGTTCCGATTTGGTACCAAGGAGAATGGACAAGCGAAAGTGGAAAAAAGAGATAGGGGAAAAAGTTTTGAAACGGGAGTTAGGAAGTTGCTGGTTAGACTGAAAGTCACTCAAATATGTCATAGTGCAAAGCTAAGGAAGCCATGCTTACCATTGAAGTTGGGGTGGGGGCTCCCATTGGAACAGAAGTGGAACAGCCCTGAGTAGGGTGCTGGTAGATGCTGGATAGCAGATTTCTAAAGGGAGAGACAAAGATGTCACCGGAGACATTGTTGCCCATGGTGTGTGCATGGAACAGACAGAGTCACGTTCTCAGGTGCGCTAAGGAGCGCTGGTTGCGGCCAGAAGGTGCTGGTATGCGGCAGATATGAGTCGGTAAGAAGCGATATTTGGAGTAGGAGTCCCCTGGGGGCCCAGTGGGCGCTGGTGGAAGCCAGTTAGGAATGGCGTGTATGCCCGAGAGACGTCCCCTGGCTAGGGGGCATCCCTGTTTGGGTGGCACGGGTTTGAAAAGTGCAGGTGAGTAATGGGATGAAACAGAGTAGCGGTGGGTCCAATTAAGGGGGGACATTGGTGGGCCCCATGTAGTAGAATGGAGCGGGTCCAAAAGTAAACCCCCCCAGCAGTGCTTAATGGAAGCACAGGTCGCAGCTAGGTGCCGTGCATGCAGCGTGTGAGAGCAATCCCCGGGTGTAAGAGGATTCCATGGCAGGTGGGGGACAGCTGTGGTCGGGCTGCTGCCGAAATACACAGATAGGGTGTATGGGAGACAAGCCATGTGCCACGTGAGATCGGGAGAGGAAGTGAAACGAGCGCCCGGAATGGAAGGCAGAATCAATTTGGAAGTTTGAAGGGTGCAACCCATGATTGCGTGCAGGAGCAGTCCGCGGTGCATGGCGGGGACTTGCTAGGCGTCCCAGGAGAAGTGAGGAAGTCTTACCTTGGCAGGTGGTCCGTGAGCGTCAGGGTGGATTTGAGTAGTGGAAGGACTCAGGCTCGTAGGGAATATAGAAAATGTTTCCGGTTTGGAAGTGAGGCCGCGTCTCCCGATTGGATGAAGGGCCCAAGGCGGGTCATGACGTGTGCCAGGCTGATTGGTCTGAAGGGCCGTCAGGTTGATAGACCTGCTGCTCGATGTTTAATGGAGCAGAGTTCCAATGTTTACAGGACCCCGTGTTAAGGGAAGATAATGCTGACCCTGTGGTACAGCAGCATGACTAAGGATGCAGGGGTTGCTGAAAAGGGTGTTAATTGGAGGCCCAGGTGGTCCCTTAAGTAAGAGGGCTGGGCACAGGGGAAGCCCCATGGAAAGAGGACAGTACTATTTAATGTAACTCTTCAGAAGGAATGAGATGAATGGAGCATCCAGGAGTATGGGTGCGGATGCAGTGCCAGGTGGAGTGGATTTGATTAAAATTAATAAGTTCATTGTGGGCAAGTAGGACAGAGAAAAGAGCACAGAAAAAAGAGAGTTGGAAAATCATAGAAAAACATGAAAATCATGGTCAGTGTTGAGGCCAACAGTCACGCCTCTATGTTTGCAAATTAGTTTGGCTTCTCTCTGACAAAGGTGGAGTTCCCTGTCTCCTCCCCTTGCATCTGCCGGAATTGTTTCAAATCCCACATAGGCAATTTCCTCTTTGAGTGCCCACTGGTGTTCTTCTTGCCAGTGTAGGGCTAGCGGGCATTGGCATCTTGGGAATGTAGGGTGCTCAGATGTTCTCGAATTCTGATCCTGAGTTCCCTCTTGATGCTTCCAATGTATTTACGATCACACACACATATTATAGCAAATATGACATATTTCGATTTTCTGTTAATAAATTGGTGAATGTCATGTGTCTCAGTCTCACTGAAGGCCATGGTTTTGGTGTTTCTGGCATGTTTGCACATGGAGCAGGTTCCACATTTAAAGAAGCCAATTGGTTTAGATCTGTTAAGCCAGTGGTCGTTCAATATAAGAGTCAGTGTCATGAAGGATGGGCTGAGGATGGTTTTCAAAGTTTTAGCCTTGGCATAGGTCAGGCATGGTTTGTCTGGGATCCATTCACTGGTGTCTTCATCAATTTTTAGAATATGCCAGCGTCGTCTCAAGATTTTCTGGATTTCTTGGTTGTCACTGCAATATTGCGTGATGTACCGAAGTTCAGTTTGGGTGATGTTCTCTCCTGTGGATGGAACTTTGGGTGTGAGTAACGTGTTTCTTTCCCTTTTGGTAGCAGTTTCTTTGGCTGTGTTGATTGCGTGTTGGGGATATCCTCTCTCCGTGAATCGTTTTGTGAGCGTGGAACATTCTTGGCCATGGTGTTTCGGTGTGCTGCAGTTTCGTTTAGCTCTCACGAATTCACCCTTGGGAATGTTGTTGATAACCAATTTTTTGTGACAGCTTGAGGTGTGTAGGACTGAGTTGACTTCCATAGGTTTCCTGAAGGTCACAGTTATTAGTTCAGCTCCTACTGGTATGATGGTGATGTCCAGAAAGTCAATTTTGGTGCAGCTTGAAAATCCAGATAGTTCTAGTCTAAACTGATTGTTGTTGAGTTATTCTTGAAATAGCACAAGTTGGTCTGCTGTTCCTGACCAGCTCATCAGAATGTCGTCTATATATCGGAACCATTTGTGGACCGACTTGTTGAAGTCCAAGTTGGCAAGAGCATGTACTTGCTCAAAATGATGCATGAACAGATTGGCCATGGATGTTGCGTAGGTTGCCCACATAGCAATACCTTTCGTTTGTTTGTAGTATTGCTGGTTAAACAGGAAGACGGTATGTGTTAAAGAAAATTCAAGGAATTCTTTAGTAAGTTCAAGGTGGGAGCAGAATGAGGCAGAGGCTTGTGCGAATGTAAAGTCAATGGCTTTAAGGGCCAGTCTGTGGTCTAGGGCAGTATACAAAGCTTTCACGTCCAAAGTCACAAGTGTATAGTCGTTATGCCAAGTGACATTCTGAGGAACCAGGAGTGCATGCATGGTATCACAAAGATAGGTTGGTATTTTAGGCCAGAACATTGTTGATATACTTGTTTAAGGTTTCTGTTATCCATCCAATCCTGCTCAGGATGGGACCTCCTTCTGGTATCTGGTTGAATTCCTTGTGCACCTTGGGGAGGAAGTAGATGGTAGGCATCCTGGGGTGTCTTGGCTGTAGGTATTTGATTTTGTCGTCTGATAGAAGACCACGTCGATGCCATTTGGTCAACATGGTGTTGGCAGCAAGTGTCATATCCTGGGTGGGGTTACTGCCCAAGGTCTCATAGCAGCCAAGTGAAGCAAGGTGGTTGTTGGCCATAATAATGTAGTCTGTTCTATCCATGATCACAACATTACCCCCTTTTTTCGGCTTCCTTGATTATGATTTTTTGATTAGCTTGCAAGCTCCTCAGCGCAAGTTTCTCTGGATTGGTATTATTGTTGGTCATCCTTGTTCGTTTGATTTTAGTCTGATCCTCAAGTAGCTGTAGGTCCTTGGTTACCGCTTTGATGAAGATTTCAATTGCGTTGTCACCTTGTAGATTAGGTACGAATTTTGATTTAGGCTTGATTTCCGGAATTTTGAGATTGGTCTCTTCTATGTTGAGGTCTTTGATTGTTTGTTGAATAGACTGTCGATCTGTATCAATCGGATCCTCCAGGGAAGATAATAGATGGGTATTTTCAAGGTGCTCCATGTTGATTTCACTCAATGGTGCATGTGTGATTCTGGGATTTTTCCATTTGATTTGTTTAGCAAAAAACTTCTTGAATTTCAGCCTTCTGGTATATTTGAACAGATCAATTTGAGCATCCACATAGTTCGTGTAGTTAGAGGGTGCAAACGAGAGGCCCTTGTTAAGTATGTTGATGTCATTTGCCGTGAGATGATGGCTCGAGAGATTCATTACTAGGTTCGAGGTCTTAGAGTTCTATGTTGTAGTTGTGTTTGGGATCTTGTCAGCCTTATAGCACTTTCGAGTTCTTCTTGGGCGGTTCTTGGTCCCTGCTCGATTGCCTCTCTTGGTTGTAATCTTGGTGGGATATTGCCACGGGGGGGCTCTAAACAAGTCACCTGTTTCTTGGTTGGTACACATGTTCCTTTCTTGTAGCATTGTATTTCATCCAAAAAGTTGTATCCGATGCTCATACTTGCTTCGTGTGATCTAGACAGCCTTAGTACATGTTCCTTAGAACTGGTGTTCGATTTTTGTTGTTCAAGTTCCGATTCGGTGTCTGCTTCTAGGTCTGGCTCAGTATTTGCTTTTAGCTCTGCTTCACTGTCAGCATCAGATGTTGCAGGCGAGCTGTTGGGGGTATTGTCCTTTGAACTGCTGCATTGTATGTTGTCAAATTTCGCTTGGAAGGTGAACACTCTGTTGTCCTGGTAATCTCGTTCGTCTCTAGAGAATTTTCTACATTTACTTATTTTCACCTCATCTTGGTGGTTTTTGAGTATCTCATACATGATTTTCTAGTTTTTTCTCTTTCGTGGCTGTCGGTGAATTACTTGATTCAATCTCTATTTTGAGTTCGCCAATTTCTATAATGAGTCTTTTGTGTGCCCGATCGGCATCTTCAATCAGTAGTTCCATCATGATTTTAGAACCCATGATCAGGTTTTCTTCCCATTTGGCTGCCAGGTCGGCGCCATCGGAGTTGCTGAAATCTGGGAAAATAATAATCTGAAAACCTCTCAGTATTTTTTCATGTTCCATGTAGGTTTGGAGAGTGAATCTCTCCCAAAATGTATTGATCTCCTTGGTACATAGTCGCTCAAGTTTAATGAATAGTTGCCTAAGGTTATCCGGCACACTAGGTGTTGGTGGGAAGGCATGTACGGTGGAACCCTTAGCGGAAAAGAGGTTCTTGGTATCACTTATTCTTGATTCCAGATAGTCTGCCATGATTGGTCTGTTGCTGCGGGGGTCCAGTCCCTAAAAACTGGTTGCAAGGGGTGTGGAGCTTGGTTTCGGAACAGCCAGGTCCCCTGCGCAACTTGCCGTTAATGTTCAAAGTTAAGCCTGCAGCCTGGTACATGGTTTTGTCAGGGAACCAGACTCCATAGTTCCCAGGAAATAGAGGAGAAAACGGTGGGTTACAAAACCTAGCTGGTTGTTGGCGCTAGCGAGGGGGTTGGTACCCCTTCGTTACTATAGAAATCAGTCCGAGTTTGGTTGGTATGTGCAGGAATATTTATTATTTCAAGCGCAGCATAACACCTGGGTTACAGTGTACCAGGTTAGTGAACCGTAACAGTAGAAAAAACAGCTGATGCGCGTTTCAACCGAAGTCTTTCTCAAGGCTGTGTGAGGTGGGGGTAGGTGAATGGTGGGAGAGTGAGTGGTTCAGTGACATGTTGCATGAGATGAAAATCATGATAATTGGAATCATATATCAGTCCAAACATGGTATAACATAGTGGTGATATGTTCATGATGGAAAAGTACATTAGATATTCATACAATATGTGCCATGGTACGACATGAATACATTGGCATGATTAGTGCATGAAGATACGTGGTGAGTGGTGGGTGGAGTGGATGGCGAGGATTGGTACAGTAAGTAAGTAATAGGTGACATCATCAATGATACAGCAGATACATGTTGGAACAAAACATGATAGAAGGTCCGATTTAGACAATAAGTACCAAGGAGAATGAACAAGCGAAAGTGGAAAAAAGAGATAGGGGAAAAAGTTTTGAAAACGGGAGTTAGGAAGTTGCTGGTTAGACTGAAAGTCACTCAAATATGTCATAGTGCAAAGCTAAGGAAGCCATGCTTACCATTGAAGTTGGGGGGGAGGGTGGGCTCCCATTGGAACAGAAGTGGAACAACCCTGAGTAGGGCGCTGGTAGATGCTGGATAGCAGATTTCTAAAAGGAAAGATAAAGATGTCACCAGAGAAATTGTTGCCCATGGTGTGTGCATGGAACAGACAGAGTCACGTTCTCAGGTGCGCTAAGGAGCGCTGGTTGTGGTCAGAAGGTGCTGGTATGCGGCAGATATGAGTCGATAACAAGCGATATGTGGAGTAGGAGACACCTGGGGGCCCAGTGGGCGCTGGTGGAAGCCAGTTAGGAATGGCATGCATGCCCGAGAGACGTCCCCCGGCTAGGGGGCATCCCTGGTTGGATGGCACGGGTTTGAAAAGTGCAGGTGAGTAAGGGGATGAAACAGAGTAGTGGTGGGTCCAATTAAGGGGGGGTCATTGGTGGGCCCCATGTAGCAGAACGGAGCGGGTCCAAAAGTAAACCCCCACAGCGGTGCTTAATGAAAGCACAGGTCGCAGCTAGGTGCCGTGCACGCAGCGTGCGAGGGCAATCCCCGGGAGTAAGAGGATTCCATGGCAGGTGGGGGATAGCTGTGGTCGGGCTGCTGCCGAAATACACATAATACACAATACACATATAGTGTATATGGGAGGCAAGCCATGTGCCACGTGAGATCGGGAGATGAAGTGAAACGAGCGCCCGGAATGGAGGGCAGAATCAATTTGGAAGTTTGAAGGGTGCACCGCTGGGGGTGTTTACTTTTGGACCCGCTTCGTTCTACTACATGGGGCCCACCAATGACCCCCCCCATTAATTGGACCCAACGCTACTCTGTTTCATCCCCTTACTCACCTGCACTTTTCGAACCCGTGACATCCAACCAGGGATGACCCCTAGCCGGGGGACGTCTCTCGGGCATGCACGCCATTCCTAACTGGCTTCCATCAGCGCCCACTGGGCCCCCAGGGTCTCCTACTCCACATATTGCTCTTTATCGACTCATATCTGCCGCATACCAGCACCATCTGTCCTCAACCAGCGCTCCTTAGCGCACCTGAGAACGTGACTCTGTCTGTTCCATGCACACACCATGGGCAACAATTTCTCCGGTGACATCTTTATCTCTCCCTTTAGAAATCTGCTATCCAGCATCTACCAGCGCCCTACTCAGGGTTGTTCCACTTCTGTTCCAATGGGAGCACCCACCCAACTTCAATGGTAAGCATGGCTTCCTTAGCTTTGCACTATGACATATTTGAGTGACTTTCAGTCTAACCAGCAACTTCCTAACTCCCGTTTTCAAAACTTTTTCCCCTATCTCTTTTTTCCACTTTTGCTTGTCCATTCTCCTTGGTATCTATTGTCTAAATCGGACCTTCTATCATGTTTTGTTCCAGCATGTATCTGCTGTATCATTGATGATGTCACCTATTACTTATTTACTGTACCAATCTGCGCCATCCACTCAACCCACCACTCACCACGTATCTTCATGCACTAATCATGCCACTGTATTCATGTCGTACCATGGCACATATTGTATGAATATCTAATGTACTTTTCCATAATGAACATGTCACCACTATGTTATACCATGTTTGGACTGATATATGATTCCAATTATCATGATTTTCATCTCATGCAACATGTCACTGAACCACTCACTCTCCCACCACTCACCTACCCCCACCTCACACAGCCTTGAGAAAGACTTTGGTTTAAACGCACGTTGGATGTTTTTTATACTGTTACGGTTCACTAACCTGGTACACTGTACCCCAGTTGTTATGCTGCACTTGAAATAATAACTATTCCTGCACATACCAACCAAACTTTGGACTGATTTGTATAGTAACGAAGGGGTACCAACCCCCTCGCCAGCGGCAACAACCAGCTACGTTTTGTCAACCCACCCTTTTCTCCTCTATTTACTGGGAACTGTGGAGTCTGGTTCCCTGACAAAACCATGTACCAGGCTGCAGGCTTCACTTTGAACATTAACGACGAGTTGCGCAGGGGACCTGGATGTCCCGAAACCAAGCTCCACACCCCTTGCAACCTGGTATTTCAATAGGTTGTAGCATGTAGGAATTAGTAACACTAATGAAGAGTCTTCCCTTTGTTCTTTCTTTGTTACTCTGGGTAGCCAATTATTGTATAGTGTTCATCCCCTCACAGTGAATTTTCTTCACAGCTCATATTTCTTCTAGGGCAAATTCCTCAAGAAAGTCCCAAATACTGTCTTCTTGTTGATACTGTGTGAATGTCCCTGGGTATTCCAGCTTATCAAGAGTATCCAGCTGTTAGGGTCTAGAAATCACCTTTGGCTGCAATGATATGGCCAGCCAGAATTAATCTGAGCTATCAGGTTCAGGCTGAAGTGCAACTGGAGAGGGCTTACAGTAGGTGCTTCTATTGCCTCGGGAATTGACTGAGATACATATCTATCCATCCAGTTTTGAAGATATCAATTCAAGAGATTTTGCAGTCGTATGATTGCGTGGCATGTAGTGTGGTCCTTTTCTCAGGGGTGTGTTGGCCAGACTGCAATCATAGCCATGCTTTATGAATTTCTGAATGGTGAAGCAAGACTTCATTACCAATGTTGTTTGAGACAAAACACATATTAGCAGTAGCCAAATTCTCATTTTCCAATTAATCGATAATGTTGATGTCATAGCATCAATCAACCATAATGAGAAAATTGAGTGCTGGAGGTTCAAAATGCTACTCCTATTAAAAGTGCATTCATGAGCAGTGCAGAATAAGCTTTGCATTTATAAAGCTCCATTTATATTTGTTGTTTCGGCCAATGAGGAAGAATTCATGACCACGGATCGAATAGTGTCCTTTCTCAGAGTAGATGCTAGTCATTCAGCTTAAGTTGAATTATTCTGTGAGAAAGAAATTCAATTAGTCTGTGTGTATACTTGCAACAAGTGTGGCTGTCTTCAGTGTACTTGTGCCAATGATTGCAGCTCCTTAAATAGTAGGCTGCCACCTTCATAATTGGACATTTTGCTACTATTGTCTGAGTCGTCTATTGGTATGTTACCTCTTTGGATAGGGTGGGGATGATTAGATTGTCCTGTATGTCAGATTTTTTTTTAACAGTCGTGACCCTGGCAATTATGCCATTTGGGTTAGCAAAATCTTCATGTTTAATCCTGCCACTTAAAGTATTATGGTATGCCATGTCAGATTTTTTGGCGTTGTGTGTTACGTTTTTATTCCTGATCCTCTTGCTCAGGGTCTGTTTTTCTCCTTCGTATTGATGCTTTTTTGTGTTAAGATCTCCCTCCCATAGAATTGCTAGTTGTAATTGAGGCAAATTCAGAATTGAGCAGGTGGCACTCTTTGCTCGTTTGATATGTAATCTTTTTTGAGCTCATTAGTTGGGTTGGATGATTCTGTTTGTAAACTATTATCCTCTGAAAACCACAAGTCTGACTTAGGTGTTTTTCTTGTGTTGCTTTAAAGGACCTTCCTTTGTTTATTATGATGAGCATGACACAGGGAAGCATTGATGGAAGGGCTCTCTCCATACAAGTGTACATCATCTTTACCCAGGCAGATAGCCCCTTTATTTGAAGGTGGACTTCCAACTATTCTATGATTTTGCTCTATGTTTAGTTCTGCTTCACCTATTTCCTCTGTGATATGGCAAGAGACTTTGGTAAGTGCTGATTTAACTTCCAAGTGTTTGCAGGTGATCATGTTGAAACACAAAGAGACCGAATGAAGAGTACAAAAAAACAGTACATGGCACGGACCATGGTAGCGGATGAATGTATAGTTGCTGAGACTAAAACGGCAGACCCTGAAACAGTCTAGCTCCTGTGTGAATGATCACCGCAGAAATGAATGCTGACATTTAAGAGCGGACACAAACCCTCATTGCCCAATTCTGATAAACCCCAAATCAGGTGGAAGAAAAGAACGAGCAACAGAATAACAGAGTAAAAAGCAGTCGAAAAACACTGCACCAAATGCAGTCGCCAAAAGTTGGTTAACATGGTTTGACTAAACTGTGTTGAAGAAGAATCATTGAAAAATATAAGCCTGGAATACTAGCTGTATGTAAATTCCTAAGTACAAGAAAAACATTTTAAAGAAAAATCAGAAAATAAATAGCAAATTCAACAGAGCAAAACAATTGAAAAATAGGGATTCTGGATAAGCGGGTAGTGCCCCCCATTAAGAATTATTTCCTGATAAAAATGTTTTAGAGAATTGACAGTAGGAATGAAACATGTTGGGTAGAATGGAATGAATGCAAGGAGTACTGGATGTATGATTGAATATAAGAAGTGAAACAGTCTTAATAACTGTTAAGTTTTTTTTCTATTGAATGCGAAAAATGCCTAAATGCAGGACAAAGTGTAAATACACCTAACCCTTTGAATGTGGTAAATATATGAATTGTACTTAGGGAAACATTTATTTTGTCTTTTTTTTTCTTGTGTTTTAACCATTTAAGATTTTTACAAGCCTCCATGTGAACTCGTATTTGATGTTTTGTACTTTCATCACCACTTGTTTAGGAGAAGGAAGAGAAGAGCGCAGACATTGTCAGCCGTGGCCTAACAGAAGTGTAAGCCCGCTGTGAGGATGAAGTCGTGGTCTAATGGCGATGTATTAATGGCAGTTTATGTTGAGTCTATGATTGTTTTTTTTAAGAGCTAGGTCTAAGAGTTTTGCAGCTGCCATAGACCATCTAGCCAAGTACCCTGCCATTAGTCGGCTCCAGCCAATTTCTTTGTCTATCGCAGACGGATGGAGTATAAGTGGTGATAAATACGCCTCTCTTTCCTTGCTTATTTGGGACAAGTCGTGAGCAGGTACCTTATAGTTTCTGGTTTATCCTGATGTTCACACAGCCGACACACATTTGTGGGGGACAGGGATCTGATGGATAAAATTTCCCTAGTGTGTAACAAGTTAAGTCAGGCTCTCATGAACAGTTTCCTCAGTTTTTTATCTGGGAATTTTTCGCAATACTTCAACAGAGTTTTTAGTTTGTTGTGGGTGGGTGGGAGATGGTTTAGAAGCTTATTGGTCAAGATCTTGTTGTTTGTGTTGATCCAATCTAGCTGCTCCATCTTGGGTTTCACTCTTACAGGGTTACTGATAAGCAGATCTTCTGTGCAAGCTAAATCTTCCAGTTTTCCTTTGTCATGATGCCTACCCCCAGGCATCCGGACCAAGCCCATCAGCCCCGGGAGCAGGCATCTAGACATTTAGTAAAACCTCAGCAGCCCCTGCTAGGGGCTATCTGGGTTCAGTCCTGGCGCCTTAGGCGCCAGGCTCATAGTAGGAATCAGTCCTGGCGCCTAAGGGGCCAGGCTCATAGTCATTACTTACCTCAGGCAGACCATGCTGCAAATGACTCCAATCCAACATGAAGCCTGAAAGGGACTATATTTCTACAGGGACTTTTTTTTTACTCGGGTGTGGTTCTAGGGACTTCTTACCTGGGACTACTTTTGAGGCTATTTAAATACACCCGACCAGCAACACACGCTTCGCGTTATTCTGCATCCAGCAGCATAACACTCACCGTGCCTGCAGCCTGCATCCAGTCTTCTGCCACGCCCGCCTCGAATCCGGAGCTCCTAAAACAAAGATGAAAGAAAGGGACAAGGTGAGAAAACAAACTTATTTCTATTTCACGCCTGATTCTGGATCCATCTTGTCTCCGGACCTGTAAAGAACATCATTTCTGCACACGCCGCACCTCCAGCTGCAGGTCCGCCCCATACTCACCAGTCTTCACAGCATCCTTCGGGTCGGCGCTGCCTCCATCATTTCTTCGCCAAACTTCGGCACCTAGGAGACAAAAGAAAACCACAAGATGAGCTGAGGGAACCAACAAATATAACTCTTACCACCATAGACTTACCTGATTTACCACCGGAGGCATCCTTTTGTGACTCTGCATATTTTCACATGTCGCATCTGTAAAGAGAGACAAAACAACACGTTTTCCTCGTGCAACATTTACCGGACAGCGCCGGTAATACAGACTCTTACCTGAGCGCCACCAGCTGCCACAAGAGCATCTTTTCACGAGCCAGCTGCAAGACAAGTAAGGAAGGGGGGAACAAGAGTGCACATCGGACATTTTGAACTCTATGAACTTAATACTTACTGGTCCTCACCAGGAACCTCAGAGTCAATACTCTCTGGAACTCTCCGGAGCCTTCAAACCAGTGAAGTAACTGGAATCGACGTGCCCCTGCAAATCCACGCAGGATGGAGAGCTCATCTTTCAAGAATATAAGGTGAGATTGCTGTGAGGGCATTTCAGAGGTGATTAGTTGGGGAGGACTGTGGGGGTGCCATCACTTGAATCCACAAGTGGCTAAATCCATCTCTGCACTTGCAAGAGAATACTTCTACAGGTTAAGCAGACAAGATTAGGAGGGCAGATCCAGTCAGTCATCGCTGTACTACGCATCACGTGGGTGGAGACCGCAGCTGTCCGGGTCCGACCGACGCCCCTGTGGGAGCCAAGTGAGCGTAACAGAATGCAAAGCCTATCTACAAATCCCCACCCGGGCGTTATGGAAACCTCAGAAACCGACCAACTAGCCCTATTGTTAGGGGAACTTAGAGCAGAAGTGCACACCGCGAGTCAAGAGACTAATGCCCTCTGGAGAGAACTGATTGTGTCAAAGGAGCGCACTGATGATCTTGCTAGACAATTACTGCAAAACCAAGCTGGGCAAACACCATTACCTGGACTCGGGGGGAATCCAACTCCTGTTTCATCGAGCAATCCTGTGCAAGTGGTTCTACCAGGGAGCATTCCTTTAGCTCCACCCGAACGTTTTGCTGGGGACCCAAAAAAGTTTGCCTTGTTTATGAACCAATGCCGCTTGCACTTTTTATGCAGACCTGGAGCTTTTCTGAACGAGCAAACCAAAGTAGCCTTTGTACTATCATATTTTAGTGTCAGCACAGCGGATTGGTCAATTCCATTAGTTAACCAGGATGACCCTCTTCTTCGGGATTTTCAAGGTTTTCAATTGAGCATGCAAAGACTATTTGCCAGACATTCACAGGGACAGGGCCTGGATAACAAACTTTTATTATTACGACAAGGTAACCAGGATCTACTAACCTATATCGCCACTTTCAATAGGTTAGTGGTGGAAACCGGATGGCCAGAGGTAAAACGAATTACATTATTTCATTGTGGACTTTGGGGTGAACTCAAAGACGTTTTGGCCCAAGTTGTGAACCCACCTCAGGATTGTGCAGAATATATAGACTTATTGGTCCAGTTAGACCACCGACTTCAGAATAGAAAGGCTGATCGAGCTACATTCGAGAATCGGGTATTGGTTAAACCCAATGTTACCCTCAAAGGAACAGATGTATCAGAACCGATGTAGATCGGGGCGGGTCAAGGGACCCTTAACTCAAAAGGAAAGAGAAAGAAGACGGCAGATGCAATTGTGTCTGTACTGTAGGGCCTAAGGACATTTTCTACGGGATTGCCCTATAAAAACATCTAAATAAGTAGTTGGAGTTGCTGATAAAAATCAAACAGAGCCTGATTCGGGAAACAACCATGCCCGACAAGCGTAGAGGTCCGCTTGCCGAGCTTAAAGAAGGATACTCAGACCTCGCACTTCATCATACCAATGGTCCTCGTAGATCCAAGGCAGCCATCACGTATGCATGCAGTGAGGGCATACATTGATAGCGGGGCCTTAGGAAACTATGTGGACCACAAGTTGGCTTCTAGGATGAATCTATCTCTCTGCAAAAAGACCACTTTGGATGTCATCACCACAGTCGATGGAACTGAAATTGCCTCTGGGCCTGTAACTCATTCCACCGCAGAGATGACACTATTGGGTCCGGGTGGGCATCGAGAGACTATAGTGTTTGATTTAAACAAAGCCCCGCAGTTCCAAATAATACTGGGGATACCTTGGTTGGAAACACATAATCCTTGTACTGATTGGCTAGAGAAGAGAATAACCTTCCCGGATTGTGCACATACTTGTTACCCAAAAAAACCCTTGAACCAAGGCCTGGCCACAGTCGCTACTCCAGTCGTGCAGTTACCTCAGGAATATCAAGAATTCCAGGATGTTTTCCAAAAGGAACAGGCAAACACCCTACCACCTCATGTCGGAATATTATGCCTCCTATTATAATCGTTATATGTGTATTGGCCTACGCCAAGTTGTCTAAACATCATGCGCGAACAAACTCCACGGCAAGGTCTTGACCTCAGAGAAATCAATGTAAGCCGCCATCTTGAATCAAGCCGCCATTTTAGGTTCTCTTGTTATGTAGAAGTCACTCTGAACATCAAAATAGAGGCCAAATGACATTTCGAATAGATTCTGGCCATTGTGACCACCATACAGCTGAATGATTAATATGCCTGCAGGCTACTTGTCGGGGTCGTGAACTTAGACCTTGTCCTACTGTTGACCTATATGTAAATGTACTACTTATATCAGCGAAACTAATCAAAATGCATATATTAAAGGTTGACCTGGCAAGGAACCCTAGACCAGTATTGTATTTCACAGAATGGTTAACCCGAAAGAGGGTTGGCCAAGGGCTGGACAAATTGTATAAATGGCCCGGGTATTCCAATGTGCGGTCTCTCACTGAACACATCGAACCCTCGTTGAAGTTCGTTATGTTATACTGAGAGCCGAATAGCTATTCGTTTGTCAGTTGACTGATAACTGTTGTAGCTTGAAATAAAGTACTTGTATGTTTCTTTGTAACCTGTGTTGGTGTGTTTCCTTTTGGGCTTCCCGGCCTCATATTATTTTTCTGTTTTCACAGTTGGCGCCCGAATAGGGACCCTCAAGATTGATGCCAGATCATTGAAGGTTGACGCAGGCTATCGAACCGGGATCGGACAGTGTGATACTGCGGGCCTGACCGAACGAGAGGCGATACCTCGGCAGCGCTGCACAATCCGATCCTTGGACGATAGTCGTGTGGTCTGAAAAGGCATCTTGACGAGGGTCCATTTTTGAGGCGGGCAGATTTGTCGAAAACACCAAACACAAGGTAAAATTCATTAGGTAAGTTCTTTGGTAAACCGTACAGTCCTCCTTAGGTTTGTTCAGGTGTAGTCGTAACCTGACTCTTAATTTAACCCTGACAATTTGAATTTGGCGTATTGTATCTGCAGACACAATTATTGACCAGGTAACACCAATTTATTGTGAAATGCCTGGGAAATTGTCTAGCTGCTTTAGGGCACTGTTCCGCAGCAATCCACAATCTTTGGAATTTAGCCGCCCGGCACCACAGGAGGGGTCGCCGGCGTGTACTATGTACTGTAAGCATGGCATTGAAGTATAGTATTTAATGATATTTGGAACAGACAAACCAGACATGCCTCCGAATTTCAGTGGCCAATCAATGGTAGTTTCGAGATCCCCCGTATTGAATACCTAGAATCGGTCTTGTTAAAGAAGAAAGCCAGACCTGCAGCATTTGATGTTTTGCAGAATTGGAAAAAAGAAGCGTTGCAGCAGCTTAAAAGTAGGGATAAACATGCACGCCGTCATAAAAAGAATGCCGAAAAGGCGTTGTTATATGATAAGGAAAAATATTCAGAGTCAGTCAAGAATATGGATAGGGCTTTCTCACTCGGTATCCAGAAAATGTATCCCTCTAAAGATTTTCATGTTTCCGAAGAATTTATTGACAAATTGTTAAACGAACGAAGGCCTGGTGCCTCTGTGCCACCTCCATATGATCCTCTCCCTGGTGCTCTGCTTATTCCTGCTGTTATTCCTGTTCCCCCTGTACAACCTATTGTTCCTATTCCTCCAGTTGTTGTTCCTCCACCTACTCTACCACCTCTTCCTCTTGCGCCGATAGTCACACCTCCATTGAATTTACCCGCATCTCCGCTCCCGAGTGGTTCTGTACCGACTGTAGTTGATCAGGGTGCGGGGTCGAAGATTGTCACTCGAAATACTGTCTCTGCAGAAAAGAAACAGGAATTGTTTGCATGGGCTAAGCATTGTATGGAGAGAGATGATCAAGCTAATGTTTTTTCCACATTATCAAATATGGACAATTTTCCTGAGAAAAATGTTTTTATTGAAGGTTTGGGGACTCATTTATGTGTAATGTGGGGTAGATTACATAATGCAAATCTCCCACAAGGGTTGAGGGATCTGAATACTCTAGCGCTTTCAAGGGACACTGAGGAGAAAGTACATGGTCATGTCGAGAGGTTATTTGAGTATAGGAGGGACTTAGGAAAATTGTGGGATGAGGATGATGAAGACAACAGTATGTATGTGCAGAAACGGTTCCTTCCATGTCGTAAATCAGCATCTGAGGAAGTACGAATCTGTACAAAAGATGCGATTCGATGGATCTCGGATTCATCGATACCGCCAGATGAAGTGTATGACACGTATAGTCAGTATACAGTAGAAATGCAGAGGAAGGTGATTCAGGTAATGGTGGAGTACCTGCAGGATGAATGTGTAAGGAAGAAGGTTAGTTGTCCCACAGAGTTATTGGGTATTTGTAAGAGGGCTTTCTCGCTCGACACTTCTTCGACTGCCTTAGCGCTCGACCTGGCTCTGTTGCTTAGTAAGTGGTCGGAGTTACCTATATCTCAGTTGCCTATGAGAGAGGTTCCTCCGACATTTGTCCCAAAGGTTGAGATTCCTGCTAACGTTGGGACAGGTGCACCCGCTGTGGACATTCCCGCACATTATGTATCACAATTTGTTCATGTCCCGTTTTTGCGACAGGAAGTGAACACTATTAGACAATCAATTCCTTATATTAGAAAAAATCCGACATGATTCTACAAAGAGATAGAGTCCGTTTTGCAGTCCTCTGTGTTCACCCTAAGTGATATTGACTTGTTATTCCCTGTACTCCTGCCCGTAGATTTATGGAAGCAGGTTCGAACAATAGACGATGTGCCTGGGTTGGGAGATACGTGGGCTAACATAACTAGGCTTGATGCGGAAAGACCAGCTGGTGAGAAACCACCTCAGGTAATACTCACTTTGCCCGCTAGAATTGTTGCAAAATTGAAAACCATAATTCCTGAGAAAAGAATTATTTGGGAGAAGCTTACGGCCTGTGTTCAAGGAAAATCTGAGGGTGCCAACAAATTCTTTAATCGATTCGAACAGGTATTCTCTGACTTCAGTGGACAGGACTTGGGCACAGAGTCTGGGAAAAGGTTGTTTGTGGACAAATTTGTGCGTGGATTGCTGCCTGACATCCAGTCACAGATTATGTCCTCTGAGAGCGCTTGGCAGGCGAAATCCCAATCTGATGTTTTGCACATGGCTCAGTATTACGAGAACCGTGTCAATAATGAAAAAGATAGAGTCGAGAAGAGGAAAGGAGATTTGAAGACTAAAGTATTGTTACAGCAAATTGTTAGAAATCCCAGAGGAGGTAATTCACAGACCAAAGGTCAGTATGTTCCGCAAGGAAACGTCCCCTTGTGTCCTGTGAATATTAATCAATGTGCCTATTGTTGCCAGGAAGGTCATTGGCGTGCACAGTGCCCCGTCCTTCGACAGAGGTAAAACAACACATTTGGGAGTATGGGTAAACGACCTAGAGGTCGCCTCGGAGTGGGGGGCCCTGATAGAGGTCTGCTCTCAACAGATCCTCAGCAACCTTTTTCACGGGATAATCAGACTTCGAGTGTGGACACAAGAAACATATTTGATCACCCTTCTGCTGCCTACCTTTCTGAAGAGCTTCCTTTCGATGACATTTTGTTTCGTTAGGATTGCCCGAAGCAAGGTTTGGAACCTTCACCTATTCCCGTTAGTCAAAAAGGTCCCTACGTTGAACTGTTAGTGGGGAATAGGAAACATCAGTTCTTGATAAGACACTGGAGCACAGAAGTGCTCCATTGATCATTCTCGGGTTCCAAACATTCCACTGTCAGGGCAAACTAATGTTTCTGTAGGGTTTTTTGGCATACCAGTTGTTTGTCCGGGCTCTTCGCCGGTGCCTGTTTCTTTGGGTCCCTTTACGGACCACTGTCCATTCCTCTTGACTTCAAACTGTGGAGAGAATTTGCTGGGGTTAATTCTGTTGAAGAAACTAAAAGCAGTGATTCATTGTTCCTCTGACGGAGTGCGACTGACGATTTCACCACAGCAACTTCCCAGTTCTCAGTTTCTGACTCGACCATTGCCTCCTGAATTTAGCGTTGTCCCGGAATGTTTGTGGGTGGTTGACGAAGATGATGTCGGGGTATTACAGATTGAACCCGTTAAAATAGTTTTGAAACATGGAGTTAAACTACCACGCATTCCGCAATATAAAATCTCAGTTGAGGGCGAGCGTGCTTTGAAGTGCATTGTTTCCGATTTTGTGCATCGAGGGGTGATTGAAGAGATTGCAGGTAGTTTATGTAACAGTCCGATTTTACCCGTGTACAAGAAAGGCGACAATGCAATCCCATTCCGTTTCATAATTGATCTACGCGCTTTTAATAAAGTTGTCGCCCCACAATTTCCAATTGTGCCCGATGTGCCAACGATATTAACGATGATCCCTGCTACAGCTACTCACTTTAGTGTTGTGGATCTGAAGAATGCTTTCTTCAGTATTCCTATACACAAGGATAGTAGATATTTGTTTGCGTTCACCTTGGGGGGACGTTCATTCACATTTACTCGTACACCTCAAGGTTATACTGAAAGTCCAAGCATTTATAGTAGGGCTTTGAAAGAGCAGCTTGACACCCTTGAACTGCCATCTACTTGTACACTGCTTCAGTATGTCGATGACTTGCTTTTAGCTGCAGATTCTGAAAGTGCTTGTAAAGAAGGCACTGTATTGTTGCTTATTCATTTGGCTGAACATGGTCATAAAGCTTCGCTTAAGAAATTTCAATATTGTTGTCAGGAGGTCGCCTATTTAGGCTATCTCCTGTCAAAGGAGGGGAGAAGATTGACACCTGAAAGAATAAAACACATTTCTTGCATGTCTATCCCAAATACACAGAAGGAAGTCAGAGCCTTAATAGGTATGGCTTCTTACTGTAGGCTGTGGATCCCAAACTTCTCACTAGTGATAAAACCGATGTTGGCCTTGACGAAGAAGGGCATTTCTTCGCCGCTGCCATGGAAGTCGGAACATCAATGATCATTTGAGCTTCTCAAAACCACGTTATGCTCTGCACCGGTTCTGGGTACTCCAAATTACAATAAGGCCTTTGTGTTGTTTGTGCATGAATGTGATGGATGTGCTTTGGCTGTATTAACACAGGAACATGGAGGGAAGAATAGACCGTGCGGCTATTACTCTTCCGCCCTTGATCCTGTCGCATGCGCTTTGCCAAGATGTTTGAGAGCCGTCGCTGCTGCTGCCGCGTCTGTAAAACAGAGTGAGGGACTGGTCCTAGGCCATGATTTAGCCCTAATGGTACCTCACTCTGTAGATGTCCTATTGAATAAAACCCAAACACAGCACCTCACCTCTGCATGGCTGACGAGGTATGAATTGACTTTGTTTGCCCCTCACATTCAAATTAAGAGATGTTGTGTCCTTAATCCGGCTGAACTCCTACCTTTCCCGCAAAATACTGTTTGCGGTGATGAAGAATCACATGACTGCCTGTATACTACTGAACAGGAAACAAAGGGCAGGATAGACCTTATAGATACTCCCTTGGATAATGCGGAAGGGGAGCTGTTTTGTGATGGCTCCTGCTTCAAACTTGGTACATCTACAGCTGCTTATGCAGTCACTACATTGAGTACGGTTGTTGAAACTAAGAGAATTCCGCATAACTCTACGCAGGCCGCAGAGATTATAGCGTTGACCCGAGCTTGTGAACTCTCCGAAAGACGTACAGTAAATATATATACTGATAGCCAGTATGCCTTTGGAGTGGCTCACAACTTTGGGAGCCTCTGGTCAGAAAGAGGGTTCCTAACCTCACATGGGACCAAGATTCAGCATGGCCCCCTGATAGTGCAATTGCTCTCGGCACTCGCGCTCCCTAGTCAGTTAGCGATCATAAAGTACGCAGCGCATCGCAAGGTCATAGATGATGTGGGGAAAGGGAACACTTTTGCTGACCAGATAGCCAGGCAAACGGCCACAGACCTTAGTACAGACATGTATGCTCTAAGAGAAACAAGAGATGCCTATGTAATGGATGAGGCTATTGGGTCTGTACGAGATATCCAAGCTGATGCCACAATAGAAGAGTCTAAAAAGTGGGCCGAAGGGATGCGGAAACTAGATGAAGATGGGTGTTGGGTGGACACATCTGAAGGGAAATGGTTGCTCCCTAATTCATATGTGCTGGCAATGGTTACGATGGCACACGGTCCTACGCATGTGTGTGCTCAGCAGATCACGAAAATGTTAGAAAAAGTCTGGGTAAATGATAAAATGTTGAAAATCGCCCGGCATTATGTCCAAAATTGCATGATTTGCTTGCAGCACAATGTGGGCAAGGGGACAGCAACTCCAAGGGGTAGTTTTGGGCCTCCTTCTGTCCCCTTCGAGGTCATCCACTTTGATTTTATTGAGATGGAACGGTGTAGCAATCTAAAATACGTCCTTGTGATCATTTCTGCCTTTAGTAAATGGGTTGAGGTTTTCCCCGTTAAGGATGCTACTGCCATGACCACTGCGAAGACTATGGTAAAGGAGTTATTCCCACGATTTGGGTTGCCAAGAGTCATTTGGTCGGACAACGTTCCACATTTTGTTGCAGCAGTAATCTTGCAGATATGCACAGCATTACACATCGAAAAACGTTTTCATTCGGCTAGACATCCTCAAAGTGCTGGGTTGGTATAGAGACATAACAGTATCCTAAAGAATAAGCTCGCTAAAACATGTGCCGGCACCAAACTGAAATGGCCAGACGCCTTACCTATTGTGTTATTAGCCATGCGTACCACACCTCAAACTAAGACTGGTCTCTCTCCATTCGAGGTGGTGATGGGGAGGCCTGCTAATATTTGGGGTCTTCCGAAGCCTAAAGCGCTGAGAGATGTTGAAAACGTATTGCTTGCAGACTACTGTAACCAGTTGACTAAAAATCTATATTACATTTATCATCAGGTTCGATCAGCTTTACCTGTACGGTTTACGGGCCCAGGACACAATTTTCAGCCTGGAAGTTGGGTCCTGGTGAAGGCCTACGAAAGGTCCTCCTGCCTCGCGCCTCGCTGGTGGGGACCCTACCAGGTGCTGTTGGTCACCCAGACAGCAGTGCGGGTGGCAGGAAAGAAGCATTGGATCCACGGGACGCATGTCAAGAAACTTCCTCACCCAACGCCACACGTTACAGAAGAAGCAGAACCCCTTGCTGATGCTACAATCTCTGATCCTGGAGTAGCAAATAGCGCTGTGAGTGTGTCGGAGAATCCCTCTGAGCCCGTGGAGTTTGGGGAACCGTCCATTTTGTCTCCATACTCTTCGGAAAAGTCACTTCTGGAAAATGTTGTTTCAAGTTCTGCGACTTCTGTCGCCTCTGATACGTTGCTTCCCTCAGGAAGTGACGTTACCTTATTTCCGGATCAAGCAGTACCGGGAACCACCAGGTACGACCTTCGACAAAGAAAATAGAACTGCGGCACAGGTGCATCTGGAAAAGAAAAGAGTCATTGAGAGTTTTGTTCTTACAAAGGAAAATTTTGGAAAAAAAAGGGGGATTCTGCTGGCTAGCGTTGGGGAAGGACTAAGAAGTCGCGCGACCATAGTGTCGCCAGCAACGAACATTGGGGTTGTCGATTGAAAAACTACGATGTCTGCCTCCTCCACCGCTACTGCTCGTATTGGACTTGTAAATAAGTGGGTGACCAACTCGGACAATGAACAATGTGCCTGGGCCCCGAAAACGTATTGCTGTGTTGTGATGATAATAATTGGGATTTGTATAGCCACTGCCGTGGGACTCTGGTACTTTGAAGAAATGTATCCTCTAGAGCCTCTTTTACCAATTGAAATTGTACCTACTGCTCTGACTCCCTCTGTACACCTTCATACTCTGTCACCTAGGGACTCTCAGCATAGACGAAAGTATCACAATAACACTTTAATGATAATAATGAATTTGACGCATGCCATTTTTAATAAGAGCAAATGCTGGATCTGCACCCATTTACCGCAACATGGGAACAAGGGGCTAGGACGGTATATTCACCCTTTACCTTTAACGACTGCTTGCTATGCCTCTCTTAGAGCACTATTCTTTGGCCGGTGGAATGATAGCATCTCAGGGAACTTTGATGGAACTAATTTAAATGATTTTGAGAAACGTGTATTGACTCCCCTGGGATGCTCGCTTTTTGCAAATAGAAGTAAGCCTAATGTTGCTTCTATTAGGCCATCTGATAAACTGTCTCTTCCTTTCCAAACTCTAATTTCCTTTAAAATGGCCCCGATAGGCAATAAGGATGCCGTGCCTCCTTCCTACTCTATTGACCATAGACCCGATTCAGTTCCTTTCTGTGTACAAAGGAATGGCACCCGGTCAATGGGAGATTTTGAAGGTTGTACGAACGTTGTAAATTTGACCGGGGAGAGCAAGCCATTGTATGTAGGGGGGCCTGTCTATTTCGTTTGCGGTAGTACAGCATTTCCCTGGTTGCCCAAGGATTGGCAGGGAACATGATATTTAGGGATCCTGTTACCTGGGGTATTTATAGCTAGTACATTGGAAGTTTCTAAGGCTCGTCCACGGCGGGACGAGGATGGAGATACCCCTGGGCAAATATTGGGAGATATAGCAAAATCAGTTGTGCCATTTTGGGGACAAATAGCAAATTCCGAAAATATCAGGGGGCTAGCAAGAGTACTGGAGAGAACCATCAACCGGACCACGGATATACTCTATAATATGACACTGGAACAGAAAGCAATAAGATTGGTAGCGCTCCAAAACCGGATGGCATTAGATGTCATTCTGGCAGAGCGTGGTGGAGTATGTAAATTAGTAGGGTCCGCTTGTTGTGTTTTCGTACCAGATTCCTCCCCGTCAATTTTCAAGGCAATACAGAACTTGCACGTCCTTAGTTCAGAAGTGCATGTTCCAGTGGGAGATTGGAGTATTAGTACTTGGTTCTGGCACTCCTTACGATCCTGGGGTTGGAAGGTGCTTTCTGTCATACTGGTTATTTTGGGAATTCTGCTATTCCTTTGTTGCTGTATCCAATGTCTACCTAGTATATGTGCAATACTAGGGGGATGTTGTGCTCAGGCGGTGAGCACGATAGGACATAAAGTGTATGCCCCAGATACAGCATCTAAAGAGTTTGTGTTGCAAGAGGTTCTGGTGAACGACCTAATGGCTATAGATATTACAGATAACGATTAAGGATGTATGGATGACAAATGCATGGAGTTATTTGCAAAGACATCAGAAATAGTATTTAGCACGTGGCATAGGCCAAAAGGAGGGTTTGTCGGAATAGAAATAATATTATGCCTCCTATTATAATAGTTATATGTGTATTGGCCTACGCCAAGTTGTCTAAACATCATGCGTGAACAAACTCCACGGCAAGGTCTTGACCTCAGAGAAATCAATGTAAGCCGCCATCTTGAATCAAGCCGCCATTTTAGGTTCTCTTGTTATGTAGAAGTCACCCTGAACATCAAAATGGAGGCCAAATGACATTTCAAATAGATTCTGGCCGTTGTGACCTCCGTACAGCTGAATGATTAATATGTCTGCAGGCTACTTGTCGGGGTCGTGAACTGAGACCTTGGGCCTTATTACAACTCAGGCGTTAAGGGTTAACGCCGTCGTTAACCCTTAACGCCTGATTCCAATTTTAACGGCCGCTTTTAGCAAGCGTTAAAATCCATGGCGGTAAACCGCCTTGGTGCTAATTACGGCACCGTAATTTACGCTGCCATAATTAGCGCCTTCCCCACTCCCATTATGCCCTATGGGGCAAAAATGGGAATGGGGGAGGGTAAATGGGAAATGGGGATTTAACGCCCCACTCACCTTGGAATGGGGCGGTAAATCCGCCATCCACCATGGTGTAAACATAGTTTACACCATGGTGGTAAAGTTGGTGTACTTACTGCCTGGGTCGTAATGACCCCACTTGTCCTACTGTTGACCTATATGTAAATGTACTACTTATATCAGCGAAACTAATCAAAAGGCATATATTAAAGGATGACCTGGCAAGGAACCCTAGACTAGTATTGTATTTCACAGAATGGTTAACCCGCAAGAGGGTTGGCCAAGGGCTCGACAAATTGTATAAATGGCCGGGTATTCCAATGTGCGTTCTCTCACTGAACACATCAAACCATCGTTGAAGTTTGTTATGTTATACTGAGAGCCGAATAGCTATCCGTTTGTCAGTTGACTTGGTAACTGTTGTAGCTTAAAATAAAGTACTTGTATGTTTCTTTGTAACCTGTGTTGGTGTGTTTCCTTTTGGGCTTCCCGGCCTCATATTATTTTTCTGTTTTCACACTCACAGATCATACGATTGTCAAATCGATCTCATACCCGGTGCACAACCTCCATGTAGTAGGATCTATGCCCTTATGGAACCCAAAAACCTTCACCTATGACAATACTTGGACAAATACCTTGCTAATGGCTTCATTCGTCCATCCAAGTCCCCAGCATCTTCAGCTTTGTTCTTCGTGCCTAAAAAGGAAGGTGACCTCAGAACGTGCATAGACTACCGTGCATTAAATCAGATCACGGTTAAGAACCGATACCCATTGCCTCTGATCCCCGAATTACTAGTCCAAGTAAAGGACGCTTGCATCTACACTAAATTAGATCTCTGAGGGGCATATCATCTGGTACGTGTAAAGAAAGGCGACAAATGGAAGACTGCTTTTCGCACTAAGTATGGGTTATTCGAATACCAGGTGATGCCCTTCGGGTTGTGCAATGCACCAGCAGCCTTCCAGTATTTTATGAACGATGTCCTTCGTAAACTCATTGACGTCTGTGTTGTTGTATACATAGACGATATTCTAGTGTACTCCTCTTCAGAATCAGACCAAGTGAAGCACGTTTGTGCAGTCCTTGAGAAACTACGCCAGCACAAGTTATATGCAAAATTGGAAAAATGCGTTTTTCATGCTACGGAAGTTGAATTCCTTGGATTAATCCTGACTCCAAAAGCAGTCCGAATGGACTCTCGAAAGGTGGACGCAATCCTCAAGTGGCCATCACCCAGTTCAGTTAAAGGGGTACAAAGCATGCTCAGATTTGGTAATTTCTACCACAGATTCATTCCGGATTTCTCACATGTTGTACACCCTATCACAGCACTTTTGAGAAAAAACAAACACTTCTTGTGGACCGAAGAAGCTGAAAAGGCCTTCCAAGAGCTGAAAGCGAAATTCACGTCTGCACCTGTTTAAAGCATCCACGCCCCGAACTTCCATCCATAGTTGAAACTGATGCATCCAGTTTAGCCATGGGAGCTGTCCTGTCCCAGAAGGATCCTGAAACCGGTCAACTTCACCCAGTAGCATTTTGGTCCAGAAAGTTCTCGGCACCCGAGTTAAACTATGCGGTTACTGATAAAGAATTATTAGCCATCAAATCCGCCTTCAAGGCTTGGCGGCATTATCGTCTCTGTGCCAGGCATACCATTACGGTAATCACTGATCACCGGAACTTGCAGTATTTAAAAACAGGCAAGGCCCAATCGTCACGTTAACTTCGATGGGCAGTGTTCTTTGCCGAGTTCGATTTCGTGATCACTTATTGACCAGGTTGTAAAAATGGCAAGGCAGATGCCTTATCCCGAATAGGGATGGGAGAAGCATATGCGAACCCGGAACCGGTGCCTATAATTTCAGAACAAAGAATTCTTGGCATAACCACTCTACAGACACTAGAGGATATTCAAGTAAAGATCCAACAACTCTTCGATCCAACAGCCCTGCAGGACTGGGTGAAGAAAGGCCCGGACTACTCAGTCATCTATGACCTACCTTATTATCAAGGGCGACTATTTCTACCACACAAGGAACTACAAGAACTAGTCATCTCCAATTATCATGACAACCTGATGGAAGGACACCCAGGTATCGCAAAAACTGAAGCTAAAATTAAGAGACAATTCTGGTGGCCCTCCTTGCGAAAAGACGTAAAGTCATTTGTAATGTCTTGTGGCATTTGCGCCCAAAATAAATGTCAGAAAAAAAAACCAGCTGGACTCTTACAACCTTTGGATATTCCACCTACAACATTGCACACCTTATTGTTAGACTTTATTACAGATCTACCTCCATGTAATGGATTTAACACCATTCTAGTTATTGTGGATCTTTTTTCCAAGATGGCCCACTTTATTCCTTTAAAGGGATTAGCTTCTGCTTCAATTCTGGCCAAGGAGTTCCTCGAAAACATTGTTCTAATGCACAGATTTCCTTCCGTATTGGTCTCTGACCGAGGTAGTCAATTCATTTCACATTTTTGGAAGAAATGTTGTCAACTGGCGCAAATTGACGTGAGGTTATCAACCAGTCACCATCCCCAGACCGATGGTCAGACGGAGGGGACCAACCAGACCCTTGAACAGTACCTACGTTGCATGCTACACCAGACCGAAAGTAATTGGAAAGATATTTTATGGATTTCCGAGTATGCATACAATAACTCTGTACATTCAGGAACCGGACAAAGCCCCTTTTATACCATATATGGACATCACCCTCAAACCTCAGAACTAGATTCGCCTCAGCATTTAGAAATGCCTGCAGTTAGTCATTTGTATTCTACTATTACACAAGCCTTTAAAGAGGTAACAGAACATTTGAAACAAGCAAAAGAGAACTATAAGAAAAATGCTGATCAACATAGAAGTGAAACTCCACAATACCAGATTGGGGATCAAGTTTGGCTGGCTACAAAACACATACCTCTGAAGGGAACTCGGACTTTTAACCCTGGATATTTGGGACCTTACACTATTAAGGCAATTATCAACCCGGAAGCCATCAAATTGGAATTACCCTCTAATATGCAAATTCATCCTGTCTTTCATGTTTCACTTTTAAAGCCAGTTCAACCAGGAACAAGATTAACCAAACCACCCGACCCCATCTTGATAGATGGAGAACCTGAATTCGAGGTAAAAAATATTGTGGACTCCAAGATGGCTAAATCAATTCTTTTTTGTGTAATCAATTGGAAGGGCTACGGACCACAAGAAAGGTCATGGGAACCTAGTGACCACGTCCATGCACCTCGGTTGGTGAAAAGATTCCATCGGAACTTCCCAGACAAACCAGGGCCCAGGGGAAGAACAACTTTAGGAGGGGCCTTGGGGGGGAGTGCTGTCATGATGCCTACCCCCAGGCATCCGGACCAAGCCCATCAGCCCCGGGAGCATGCATCTAGACATTTAGTAAAACCTCAGCAGCCCCGGCTAGGGGCTATCTGGGTTTAGTCCTGGCACCTTAGGAGCCAGGCTCATAGTAGGAATCAGTCCTGGCGCCCAAGGCGCCAGGCTCATAGTCATTACTTACCTCAGGCAGACCATGCTGCAAATGACTCCAATCCAACATGAAGCCTGAAAGGGACTATTTTTCTACAGGGACTATTTTTTACTCGGGTGTGGTTCTAGGGACTTCTTACCTGGGGCTACTTTTGAGGGTATTTAAACCACACCCGACCAGCAACACACGCTTTGCGTTATTCTGCATCCAGCAGCGTAACACTCACTGTGCCTGCAGCCTGCATCCAGTCTTCTGCCACGCCCACCTCGAATCCGGAGCTCCTAAAACAAAGAGGAAAGAAAGGGACAAGGTTAGAAAACAAACTTATTTCTATTCCACACCTGATTCTGGATCTATCTTGTCTCCGGACCTGTAAAGAACATCATTTCTGCACGCGCCGCACCTCCAGCTGCAGCGCCGCGCCATACTCACCAGTCTTCACAGCATCCTTCGGGTCGGCGCTGCCTACATCATTTCTTCGCCGAACTTCGGAACCTAGGAGACAAAAGAAAACCCCAAGGTGAGCCGAGGGAACCAACAAATATAACTCTTACCACCATAGACTTACCTGATTTACCACCGGAGGCATCCTTTTGTGACTTTCTATATTTTCACGTGCCGCATCTGTAAAGAGAGACAAAACAACAACGTTTTCCTCGTGCAACATTTACCGGACAGTGACGGGTAATACAGATTCTTACCTGAGCGCCACCAGCTGCCACAAGAGCATCTTTTCACGAGCCAGCTGCAAGACAAGAAAGGAAGGGGGGAACAAGAGTGCACATCGGACATATTGAACTCTATGAACTTAATACTTACTGGTCCTCACCAGGAACCTCAGAGTCATTACTCTCCGGAACTCTCCCGAGCCTTCAAACCAGTGAAGTAACTGGAATCGACGCGCCCCTGCAAATCCACGCAGGATGGAAAGCTCATCTTTCAAGAATATAAGGTGAGATTGCTGTGAGGGGGTGCCATCACTTGAATCCACAAGTGGCTAAATCCATCTCTGCGCTTGCAGGAGAATACTTCTACGGGTTAAGCAGACAAGATTAGGAGGGCAGATCCAGTCAGTCATCGCTGCACTACGCATCACGTGGGTGGAGACCGCAGCTGTCCGGGTCTGACCGACGCCCCTGTGGGAGCCAGGTGAGCGTAACACCTTGGAATTTTCTTACCTAATTGTTTATCGGTTTGCAGGCGCCACTCTTGATTTCCACCGCTACCACCTGGTACACTAGGAGGGAGTTGGTCAGCAGAGTTTTTATACACAGCTGCATGGCGCTATGTTCCACCACTGCTGCTAGAGACAAAAGGCCTAGTTCTCACCAAATTGCTGCCATAGGTGCTGACTTCAGTAGGCCCAGGACCGATTTCCACAGGAAGCCTTCTAATTGCATGCAGACTGATGTAGGCAAGTTTAGGTTGGCGCTCATTCCATCCGTGGCAGCTCTGAAGGTAATCCTTGAGTGTTTGCCCGCTCTTTACTGAAAAGATTTGTGTGCCCCCACGCCCCTAACCCCTTTCCTCGCTGCCTGCTCCCTCCCCGCACCCGCTTCCTGGTTTCACCGCCCTCCCTCCTCCCAGACCGCCCCACCCACTCTGATTGGTGCATAGGCCATGCTTCGCGAGGTCTAGTGACCCGCGTCTGCCCTCGAGCCCCACTTCCATCTGTGGCAGCTCTGAAGGTAATCCTTGTGTGTTTGCCCACTCTTTATTGAAAAGTAAAGATTTGTGTGCCCCCAGTCCCTTAACCGCCCTTCCTCGCTACCCGCTCCCTGCCCGCACCCGCTTCCTGGTTTCATCACCCTCCTGCCTCCCGGACCGCCCCCCCCTCTGATTGGTGCATAGGCCCTGCTTTGCGAGGTCTAACGACCCGTGTTTGCCCTCGAGCCCCACTTCCATCCGTGGCAGCTCTGAAGGTAATCCTTGTGTGTTTGCCCGCTCTTTACTGAAAAGTAAAGATTTGTGTGCCCCCAGGCCCCTAACCCCCTTTCCTCGCTGCCTGCTCCCTCCCCGCACCCGCTTCCTGGTTTCACCACCCTCCCACCTCCCAGACCGCCCTCTGATTGGTCCTGTCAAGCAGATCCCCGCTCATTGCCAGTCCACCGAGGGCAGCCCTCTTCCCAGCAGCCCATCGGCTAAGGACCCAAGGCAAAGGACGGCTCCAATTTGACGGCTCCTGATCGTATCTGCAGGTATCCGCAGGAGAAGCAAGAAGCCGACAATAAGTAAGTGTGGCAAGGGCGGGGACAGAAGCAATTACTTCTCGCCATACTACCCTACCACTCAACCTAGAAACTAAACCATTGTAAAATCTTCATACTGTGTTAGCATTACATTTAGAAGTTCACATTTACAAACATGTCTGTGGTATAATTGCACTCATAAATCGTGAAATTAACCATTGAATTTAAAAGTGTGCCTAATATCCTGTCTGTGCAAAGTTACATTTAGAAGTGTGCCTAGTAGCATCCCCTGGTTGCCTCTAGAAGTCTGCCTAATATCCTCTCTGTGCAAAGTTGAATTTAGAAGTCTGCCTAATATCCTCCCTGTGCAAAGTTACATTTAGAAGTGTGCCTAGTAGAGCCCCCTTGTTGCCTTTAGAAGTCTGCCTAATATCCTCTCTGTGCAAAGTTGAATTTAGAAGTGTGCCCAATATCCCCCCTGTGCAAAGTTACATTTAGAAGTGTGCCTAGTAGCGTCCCCTGGTTGCCTTTAGAAGTGTCCCTAATATCCTCTCTGTCCAAAGTTGAATTTAGAAGCATGCATAATACCCTCTCTATGCAGAATTGAACTAAGAAGGAGCCTAGTAGCGTACCCTAGTTGAACTTAGAAGTGTGCCTAATATCCTGTCTGTGGAAAGTTGAATTTAGAAGTGTGCCTAACATCCTCCCTGTGCAGTTACATTTAGAAGTGTGCCTAGCAGCATTGCATTTAGAAGTGTGCCCCATATCCTCTATGTGCAAAGTTGAATTTAAAAGTGTGCCCAATATCCTCTCTGTGCAAAGTTGAATTTTGAAGGTGCCTAGTAGCGTACCCTAGTTGAGCTTAGAAGTGTGCCTAAAATCGTGTCTGTGGAAAGTTGAATTTAGAAGTGTGCCTAACATCCTCCCTTTGCAGTTACATTTAGAAGTGTGCCTAGCAGCATTGCATTTAGAAGTGTGCCCCATATCCTCTATGTGCAAAGTTGAATTTAAAAGTGTGCCCAATATTCTCTCTGTGCAAAGTTGAATTTTGAAGGTGCCTAGTTGCGTCCCCTGGTTGTCTTTAGAAGTGTGCCCAATATCCTCTCTGTGCAAAGTTGAATCTAGAAGTGTGCCCAATATCCTCTCTGTGCAAACTTGAATTTTGAAGGTGCCTAGTCGCGTCCCCTGGTTGTCTTTAGAAGTGTGCCTAATATTCTCCTTCTAGGGCTAATTTCCCTCACCTTGTGAGTCCCCCAGCAATTTTGGTGGATTTCTGGAGTTTAATTTTCCACCTGGTAAGAGTGTACATGCTTTTTTCACTTTTACATGTGTTTTGGTCTATGTGTTTTTACTCATTGTGTGATCTTGGGCACTGGAGCACACCACTCCAGGTGCCCCCGTTCTTGTATGGGTTACATAGCACCTTCAGTGTAGTAACCCAGGGTTGTCTTTAAGACTGCCCTCTGACTCCATTTCGCTGGGGCTGATTACTGTCCCCCAGAGAAAGGTAAAGTTGCCATTTACTTTACATAGTCACTTTTACCACAGACCCAGTACACCCCATCTTACATGGAATACTGGAAAGAGCTAATCTGTACCGCTTTTCTGTCTGTACCTCCCTGGGCATTGTTTCGCTCTTTTAACATTTAGACTTGGCTGGTGGCTGTGGTATCTACCCTAACTTTTGTACCGTGATTATATTAGATAAACGTGGTAATACTTTTGGCTAATTTAACAGCCTTAAGCATAAACCCGCTTGACCAAATCGTCTTTCTTTTGGCTCTGGTTGGGTTTATTCACCATTTCCTTTTGTTAAAGTCCTTCTTGTGTTTTACTTTGTGCGGCAAACTAGGTTTGCCTTCTTTATTCACCATCGTTTGGCGGGCTTCTGCAGAGAAGCCCTCCTCTTGGCGCCTGGGTGTCTAGGTAGACTGAATGTGGGAAGGGGTGTAGTCACCCCTGCACAGGGTATCCTAGGAAACCCAAGTCGCACTTTACCATGATTGGCTGAGGTGGTTGTCCCTGCTGGACAACCCCCCTGCTGCGTGATTGACAGCCAGGTTGTGTGAATGGGGGTTTTGAGCATAAAAGGCAGGTCTCTTGGGCTAGAAGTCAGAGTCGCCTCTGGAACTGCAAGGAACCGAAGAGAAGCGGAGAGAACGATGGCTGCTGCAACTACCCCGTCCCGGTGAAGCCCTGCTGCAGTCCTGAGCTATCTACCCTTCGACGACTAAGAGAAGATCCAGTCTGGAGTCTTCTTCCCTTGAGCCTGGTGGGGATAACCAGCTCATCTTCTTCAGGCAGAGGTCTCCGGCATGGTCGAAATCGCTGCACACTGCTGTAGTGGTCCGGATAGCCACCTGCCGAGCCTCTCCTGTTTTTAAGGAGCACACCTTTTATTTGTTGTCGCTGCTGTCGGCCTCATCCCTGTGTGGTGCAGACCCCCTTCAGATGTCCTCCTTCACAACAAAGCTCCAGGAATCGTGGGTCTGCGGGAAACCAACATTAACAACTGCCAGGGCACAAGCTGCACCATTGGAATAAGGTACTGTGTTCTGCACGAGGAAACTGGGTAAATCCCTTTTCTTCATCCTCAAGGTTCGCCCTTGTCTTCCCTCCTTCTTATAACTTTTGCTTCCAAACCTTGACAATATCGAAGTACTTTTGGGCTACACTGAATCGTGAACTGTCTAACGGTGTGATCTTCCGCAACACGTCTCCGGTGTCACTTAACCCTTGCTCCGGCCCTTTGACTTTTGAACTCCTGTTTCCGAGCATTTCTCAATGCTGTCTGCCTAACCCAAATATTGCCTGTGATTTTTGCCTCCAACCCCCTCTGGGCGCTAAGGTGCTATCTCAGGTGCTAAGTGTGTTTTTGCCCCGGTAGCATTTCATGTCATGTCAAAAAGTGATCACAACCGTATCCGCCGTATCGGTTCATTCAAACACAAGATACTTACCTTGAGACATACTGTAGAAAGTTAATTGGTTAGTTGTAGTATATTTAACGTGTGGTTTTGTTTATAGGTTAAAAGAAGTGTTGTGCTTATAACTGATGGTTTAAAAATAAATGTACTTATATTTTTTACCTGAAACCTTGAGTCAGTGTTTGCTTGAGCCACAGTAATTGTGGTCCCTTTGTGTAATCTCTGCTACTGCTCATATATTCTTGAGATAAGCCTCACTGCTCTGCTACTGCTACCACTATAACTTAGAAGTACAGGCTTGTACCAAAGGTAAAACTTGTATTGCCACCTGCGGTCTTAATTGTGTGTAGTGGTCCCTAAGGGCACTGTACAGGATTCTGCCTAACACTGTGTCCCCTGGGTGCCGTTAGAAGTGTGCCTGTCTGTGGAAAGTTGAATTTAGAAATGTGCCTAATATCCTGTCTGTGGAAAGTTGAATTTAGAAGTGTGCCTAATATCCTCCCTGTGCAAAGTTACATTTAGATGTGTGCCTAGTATCGTCCCCTTGTTGCCTTTAGAAGTTTACCTAATATCCTCTCTGTGCAAAGTTGATTTAGAAGGAGCCTAGGTACATCCCCTATTTGACCTTAGAAGTGTGCTTAATATGCTGTCTGTGAAAAGTTGAATTTAGAAGCATGCCTAATATCCTCCCTGTGCAAAGTTACATTTAGAAGTGTGTCTAGTAGTGTCCCCTGGTCCCTAGTAGTGTCCCCTGGTTGCATTTAGAAGTGTCACTAATATCCTCTCTGTCTAAAGTTGAATTTAGAAGCGTGCATAATATCCTCCCTATGCAAAGTTGAATTTAGAAGCGTGCATAATACCCTCTCTAAGCAGAGTTGAATTTAGAAGGTGCCTAGTTGCATCCCCTGGTTGTCTTTAGAAGTGTGCCTAATATCCTCTCTGTGCAAAGTTGAATTTAGAAGTGTGCCTAGTATCCTCTTTGTGCAAAGTTGGACTTAGAAGTGTGCCCAATATCCTCTCGGTCCAAAGTTGAATTTAGAAGTGTGCCCAATATCCTCCCTATGCAGAGTTGAATTTAGAAGGTGCCAAGTAACGCCCCCTAGCTGACCTTAGAAAGGTGCATAATATCCTCTCCGTGCAAAGTTGAATTTAGAAGGTGCCTAGTTCCGTCCTCTGGCTGTCTTTAGAAGTGTGCCTAATATCCTCTCTGTGCAAAGTTGAATTTAGAAGTGTGCGCAATATCCTCCCTATGCAAAGTTACATTTAGAAGTGTTCCTAGTATCCTCGCTATGCAAAGTTGAATTTAGAAGGTCCAAAACCATAGCTAGAAGTGTGTCTGACTTCCTTTCTTTGCAAAATCGACTTTAGAAGTGTGCCTATTATCATCTCTGTGCAAAGTTGAATTTAGAAGCGTGCCTTATGTCCTATCTGTGCAAAGTTGAACTTAGATATGTGCCTAATAGGGTGCCCTGGTTGAATTCAGAAGTGTGCCTAATAATGTGTCCTGGTTGACTTTAGTAGTGTGCCTAATATCTGTCTATATATAGTGTCTCGCATCCTCTCCTTGCAAACTCGACTATTGAAGTATGCCTAGTATCTTCTCCGTGCAAAGTTGAATTTAGAAGTATGTCTAATATCCTCCGTGTGCAAAGTTGATTTTAAAAGAGTGCCTAATATCCTATCTGCGTAAAGTTGAACCTAGAAATATGCCTAATACCCTAGCTGTCCAAAGCCAAACTTAGAAGTGTGCCTAATATCCTCTCTTGCAAACTTGAAATTTGGTGCCTAATAGTCTGCCCTGGCTGACTTTAACATTATGCCTAATATCCTCCCTGTCCAAAGTTGAATGTAATAGGGTGCCTATTCTCCTGTATGTGCAAACTTGAATTGGTTGGCTAACACCAACTCTGTGTCCCTAATATATATAATTCCGTGCCTTGCCTAATCTCAGATGTGTACCCATCCCGGTGCAAAGCTGACTATAGAAGTGTATATAACAACATCACTTTGGCATAGCGGAATTAGACAGTGGCCCTCATTACGACCCTGGCGGATTTCGCGGTGCTAAATGCACCGCGAAGCACGGCGGAAAGCCGTCGATAGCGCCATGGGGGTTGGCGGATTTACCACCCCATGCCGACCTTGGCGGAGCGGTAAATCCCCAATCCCCATTCTGCCCTTCCCCATTCCCATTCTTGCCCCATAGGGTATAATGGGAGTGGGGAAGGAGTTAATTACGCCACCGTAAAATACGGTGGCGTAATTAACAACGAGGTCCCGTAGCGCCATGGTTTTCTCCGCCTGGTAAAACCAGGCGGAAAACGGCGCCATGGCGCTACGGGAACTCGTAGTGGGGCGGACGGGTCCGCCGCGAATACCGCTGGCGGAAACCCACTCCGCCAGGGTCCTAATGAGGCCCAGTGTCCCTAAGAGTGTCACTGTACCAAAGTCTTGAAAGTCTGTTCTATAGCATATGTGTATCATAACTACACTTAGAATGGCCACCTATAGCTTATCCGTGGCATAAGTACATTCTTAAACTCTGCCTGCCTATAGCATGGCTGTGTCATATTTGCATTTGAAAACTGGATTAAGAAAAGCTAGCCTAATGCAATAGCGTCATTTATAGCTAAATTTGTAGCCTAATTTATAGCCTAATTTACAAAGCCTGCGCCATAGCCTATCTATGCCATAACTGCAATCAAAACTCTGCCCTATTGCATATCGGTGTCAACATTGCACTTGGAAATTAGATTTTGAAAATGTAGCCAATAGCATATTTATATCATAACTGCCCTCAGAAGTCCTCCTAAATTAGAACTTTTAACCTAATTTAGAACATTTAGCCTATACCATATTTATATCATAATTGCTTTCAGAAGTGCTGCTAAATTCCACTTATAAGAAGCACCTAAAAAACAATATCTGTGGTGTTCTCACATTCGAAACTCTGCCTAAGAGCATTCCTGTTTCCCAGCTTCACAATTTAGTACATTAAACTTAGTATATGTGAATAATTTCACCCTGCTTAGTTGAACCTAAAAACCTTGAATAATCTCACCCAGTGGTACCACTCATCCTAACTATGAGTGCACTCATTCCACTAAGGTCTACCGGAAACGACCACCGGGCACCACCCCCCCCCTTCCAGCCAACCATACCTCCTGTCCCCCCTCTCCAAATCATCCCACCCTCCACCCCATCCCCCTCACATCCCCTTACCAAACACCAAGACAGAGGTGCATGATGGCATGCCACCCACCCTAAGACCACTACTCTTACGAACCCCACCGATCAGCCTACCGCGATTATACACGCTCCCCTCACAAGCCTCCCAAGTACACCCCCCCCAGCAATCATGCACCCTGCGTTTCTCCTATCAACTCCCACCTCCATCCCGCCACGACCACACTCCTTCCCCTCCCTAAAAACTGCACGTCTAGCCCTAGCAAGAACAGAAGCCTCATCCCTCTCCCCCTCTGACCCCTCTACCCTCTCGCACACACCAATCGCAAATAAGACACTAAAGAGGAAATGTACCTGGTCCCTCTCAATCTCTCAGCACTCATAGCCTACCCTGTCTCGACACACCACCTCATCCCCCGTTCACCACCCTCACCCCACGCCTCACCCTGCTTGAAACCCCTCTTCCTCGATTTCTCACCAACCACTGCTGAAACTCTTAACCCAACACACCACACCTTCAAGTCCCCCAGACCGAACCACAACATCCCAACACACACGACCATCCACTCCCACCCAAAACCTGCCAACTTCTCCGACCACCCACTCTTCCCATCGACCATCAACCACCCCACTGCTCTCCCTCCCCTCTGTCCACCCTCTCCCCCATGCACCCATCTCTGCAGCTCCGATATCAACCTCTTCTACCAAAGTGAACTGCATCCTATTTAATGCACGATGTGTAGCAAAAAACAGACACAGCATCTTTGACCTCCTCACCTCTGACAAACCAGACCTGGTCTTCATCACTGAAACCTGGTTCTCTGACGACTTTGCCCCTATCGCCAATGAAGCCCTCCCCCCCGAATACTCCCTCATCCCACTGAACCGTCCTTTTAGAGGAGGAGGAATAGCATTCACCTTCAAATCTCACTTCCACGCCTCAATCATCAAAAACCAACCTTCCATCCCCTCCTGCGAATCGCTCCTAGTTAAACTATCATTTTCCCCTTCGTTCTCCCACAGCTTCCTAATAATGTACAGACCCCCTGGCTATGACAGACAATTCTCAAACAACCTCTGCGACTCCATTGCAGCACTCCAACTAAACGATCCGAACCTCACCCTTCTGGGAGATTTTAACATATGGCTTGACATTCCCACCAACCCTATGATACACTCTCTTGTTGACGGCTTAGACGCAATTAACCTCCAACCCCACATCAACGGCCCAACCCACCATAAACGACACACTCTTGATGCCATCTTCAGCTCCCACAACTGGCTACATCTAAACCCCCCAACCCCTATCATCTGGTCCAATCATTTCATTCTTTCTTTCACCATTCGCTCTCCCAACCCCCCTCCCATACCTGAACCTGAACATCCGACTATGCGCAAATGCTGGAAGAAACTAATAATCCTTCCTGACCTAGCCGACGCACTCCTCCAGTCTCCCCCGCCTACCTGCCTACTCAATAATCAACTGAACCCCGACGCCTTTGACTCTTGGCTCAATACCTCTCTAACGTGACTCACACCCACTTGCAAACCATCAGCCTGCCGTGGCCACTTTCCTAGATGGTTCACACCTGAGTTGAAGACCAGTAAACAACTATACAAATACCTAGAACGCAAATGGCGGAAAGACAAAACTCTCCTGAGCAGATCCACCTTAGCCCGGCACCTCCATCAGTACAAAGCCGAAATCCGGAAAGCAAAAAAAGCCCATTACAATTTCCGAATTATAAATTGTAAAAACCCCAGCAAAGAACTTCACAAAATCATCACTGAATTTACCAATCCATCATGCACCACCACCGCGCCAAACCCCTCTCAATTGCTGTGTGACTCACTCTCACTCCACTTTTAACCCACAGCTCTCAAAAGAACGAACACTCTAAGCAACAAACTTGCTCTCTTATACCCACCAGGCAACCCTCCTTCCATACCAGCCATCCCACCGCCAGCGACCACTAGCCAACCAACGTTCGACTTCTTTAGTCCAATAACAGATGACCAATTTCTCAAACTCCTATACGCCCGCAAACCATCCGGCTCCCCGCTGGAACCCTGCCCGGCCACAACCCTCAAAGAAATGTTTGCATCTACCTGTGCAGGAGAACACACAAGAAAAGAACCATCATAAATGACTCACTTGCCTCCAGAATTTTTCCGGATGCATTGAAAACGGTTCACATCAAACCTCTATTAAAAAAACCTTCCCTCAATCCTCTCAAGCCCAAAAACTACCACCCTATCTCAAACACAAGGTTCCTTGCCAAACTCATAGACCAAACCGCCTACGCCCAACTAAATGCCTTTGTCGAAGCCAACAATCTCCTAGACCCTGCTCAATCAGGTTTCAGAGCCCGACACGGAACTGAAACCACCCTAATCTCAATCTGGAATGACCTTAAAATCACGGCAGATGCCTCGGGATGTGCTGCATTAATCCTTCTCGACCTATCAGCCGCCTTTGACACAATTAATCACTCAATCCTCCTTGACCGCCTCCACTCCCTAGAAATTTGTGGAACCACTCTAAAGTGGATAGCTTTGTTCCTCACAGAGAGGTAAAAAATAACGCTACTCTCCACCTATTCCTTCCAAGCCCGACCAGTCAACACGGTAGTTCCACAAGGAGCATGCCTATCTGCCCTCCTGCTCAATCTCTACTTAATCACCCTCCCACCAATAATTTGCTCACACAGCCTCCTGTGTTACAACTACGCTGATGACACCCAACTAATTCTAAAACTCCTGAACTCAAAACCCAACTGCCGACCTGACCTTGCTTCCTGCCTCCTCGACATAGAGCTCTGGATGACCAGAAACCACCTCTTGCTAAACCCCTCCAAAAGCAAAATCATGGTATGTGGCAACTCTGAACTTCTTCCACACCCGCTACACTGGCCATCTGCCATGGGCAATTCACTGTCTCCCTCTAAGTTAGTAAAAAACCTTGGTTGCACCCTTGACTCTGACCTAACACTCTCACGCCAAGTCAACAACGTCTGAAAATCCTGCCACTACCACCTTAAAACTCTTAGACGCATCTTTCCATATCTCTCCTTTCCCAACAGACTCTCTGTGGTCCAATCAATTGTTATATCAATCAAGACTGGACTACGCTAACCCACTCTAAATCGGAATCCATGCTTACCAACTGAATAAACTAGAAAGAGCACAAAATGCGGCAGCCAAACTGCTACTAGCACTCGGCCTGTGAGACCACATCTCCCAAGCCCTCAAAACTCTGCAATGGTTTCCGGTGGCCCGAAGGGTGACCTTCAAAACCTTATGCATTTCTCAACGAGCACTGCAGAAAACCGGACCTCAATATCGTCAAGACAAGTTAAAACCCTATCAACCTCCACATACTCTAAAATCTAGCTCGGCCGGCCTCCTAGTCATACCTGAAAAAAAACTCAGTCAGATTAGGTGGATCATCATTCTCTGGAATGCACTCCCACCCCACATCCGCCTAACTGAAGATCTAATGTCTTTCCGCAAATTACTGAAAACTTGGATCTTCCCCTAAAAACCAACCCTGTACTGAAACTAACTCAAACTGAATAACAGCATGCAATGACACCAACCCAACAAACTACTAGATCTTGAATAACAATAAAACAAACAACAATACAACAGCAGGATCCAAGCAAGAAATTGACAAATAATAACCACTAATGTAAACTAAAAGGACAAACAAAATAGAATGAAGAAATTAGATCAATGAAGTGAAATGGATAAAAATAATAAATGGTACGAAAACAGTAATTGCGGTTTAAATTATTGAAATAGGTGTAATGATTGCAAGGGACAAATGAACAAAATGATCGAAACGAATAAAGAGAAGACGATGGAAAGATGAATACAGGAGACTGATGAGTACACAGACAGATGACATGGAATGTATGACTGCATGGCATAAATGGAAATTACAGAATAGACGATTCCAGTACATGAGACGGATGCAGTGCATGAAACAGATAGAGAGCACGGAACAGATCCAGTGCGTATGGCAAGTGACATGGCCTGAACCGATAATGCATGATGAATAAATGAAGCGAGTAGAGCAGACAAAATCGGTAGAATGGTTGAAGCGCGTGGAACAGATGAGTGCACTGAGCAGATGAGTGTGTAGATCGGATGAGCGTGTAGATCGGATGAGTGTGTAGATCGGATGAGTATGTAGATCAGATGAGTGTGTAGATCGGATGAGTGTGTAGAGCGGAGGAGTGTGTAGAACAGAGGAGTAGGTAGAGCGGATGAGTGTGTAGAGCGGACAAATGCGTTGAGCAGAAGGGTGCTTAGAGTGGATGAAAGCATTGAGCGGATGAATGCGTAGAGTGGAAGAGTGTGTAGAGCAGACGACTGTATAGAGCGGATGAGCGTGTAGAGAGGATGAGTGCGTATGAGCACAGGAGTGTGTAACCCTGCAGGAGTGCATAGAGCAGATGAATGTGTAGAGCGGATGAGTGTATAAAGCAGATGAGTGTGTAGAGCGGACAAATGCATAGAGCAGAAGGGTGCTTAGAGCGGATGATTGCATAGAGCGGACCATTGCGTAGAGCGGACAAGTGAGTAGAGCAGATGACTGTATAGAGCGGATGAATGTGTAGAGCAGATGAATGCGTAAGAGTGGAGGAGTGTATAGACCTGCTGGAGTGCATAGAGCAGATGAATGTGTATAGCGGATGAGTGTACAGAGCGGATGAGTGTATAGTGTGGATGAGTGTATAGAGCGGATGAATGCGTAAGAGCGAAGAACTGTGTAGAGCAGATGAGTGCAAATAGAAGATTTGTGCGTGGAAATGATGAGTGCATAGAGCGGATGAATGCATGGAGTGGATGAGTGCATGGAGCGGTGGAGAGGATGAGTGCGTGGAGCGGGTGAGTATGTGGAGCTGATGAGTGCGTGAAACGGATGAGTGCGTGGAGCAGATGGGTGCGTAGAGCGGATGGGTGCATAGAGCAGATGGGTGCATAGAGCAAATGCGTGAGTAGAGTGGATGAGTGCACTGAGCAGATCAATGCGTTGAGCAGATGGGTGTCTAGAGCCGATGAGTGCTTAGAGCGGAAGGGTGCCTAGAGCGGACGAGTGTGTTGAGCAGATGAGTGCGTAATAGTGCATGAGTGCGTAATATGTGATGAGTGCGTATTAGCGGATGAGTACGTAAGAGCGGATGGGCGCACGGAGCGGACCGGTGTGCAGAGCGGACGAGCGTGCAGAGCAGACGAATATGCAGAGCAGACGAGTGTGCAGAGTGGACGAGCGTGCAGAGCGGACGAATGTATAGAGCCGGCGAGTGTGTAAGAACGAAGGAATATGTAAGAACGGAGGAATGTGTAGAGCGGATGAGTGCGTAAGAGCGGAGTAGCACGTAAGAGCGGATGAGTGCCAAAGCAGATGAGTTCGCAGAGTGGATGGGTACGCAGAGCAGATGGGTGCGCTGAGCCCATGGGTGTGCAGAGCGTATGTTTTCACAGAGTGGATGGGTGCATAGAGCGGATGGCTGCGTAGAGCGAATGGGTTAGTTGAGCGGGTGGGTGCGTACAGTGGGTGAGTGTGTAGAGCACGTGAGTGCGTAGAGTGGGTGAGTGAGTAGAGTGGGTGAGTGAGTAGAGCCTGTGAGTGCATAGAGCAGGTGAGTAAGCAGAATGAACAAGTGCTTGAAGCGGATGAATGTGTCGAGCGGACGAGCGCCTAGAGCAGGCGAGTACCTAGAGCGGATGAGTGCCTAGAGCGGACAAGTGCCTAGAGCGGATGAGTGCGTAGAGCGGATGAATGCATGAATGATGGAACATGGAAGTATGTGGATGGAATGGGTGATGTATGTGGATAGAACGGATGAAATATGTGCATGAAATGGGTGAAGTATGTGGATGGAACAGATGAAGTATGTGGAAGGTACTGGTATAATATGTGAAAGGTACGGGTGAAATATGTGGATGAAGTGCATAAATCAACTTGGAAAACACTGACCAGATCGGAGCACATGGAACAGATTAGAGTGCATGGAACGAATTTGAGAGCTTGGAACGGGTTGGAGTGCATAGAACGGATTGGAGTGCATAGAACGGATTGGAGTGCTTGGAACGGATTGGAGTGCGTGGAACGGATTGGAGTGCATAGAACGTATTGGAGTCCATGGAACAGATTGGAGTGCATGGAACAGGTTGGAGCGCATAGAAGTACGCAACATACATGGAATGGTTTAGCGTGCATAGAACATTTGAAAGAGCATGTAAACAATCTTATCACATCACCACGCTTACTCTCTTCTTTTCACCACCACTCAATTAGAACACAAAGATGCTATGACACCATTCGGTATAGCTGTTCTCATACCAAAATCCGCCTCATACTCCACATCACTCTAACTAAACACCGCTGGTTACACACCCTCCAGCCAGGTGTTCTCCTCAGGCCTAACGTAGCCAGAATCGATCTGGATTTACCTGCCAGAATGAACACATACTCCTGATCTCCCATCCACCACACCTAATGCTAAGAAGCAGCTATTACACGAATACGAATGCTACACCAGCTGCACACATATACAGTGATCACACGCACCCTTGACTCTCTATACTCTCTCTACTGACTTGAACTTCGGTTCCCGAGGGCGTTCAACCTACCAGCGCCTTGAGACTATACCAATGGTACATCAGGCGCTATATAAATGCAAAGTAACATAACATAACATAACATATGTCAGCGCTGGCACAACTTTAGACTTATAGAATTGTAGAGCCGGGGTCCATGAGAATTTTCCGAATTTTTTGTCCACTGCTCTGGTTTGGGCCGTAATATTTCTTATTTTGTCCCATAGCAACTTTTACATGGTGTTTTCTTTTTGCGAACTGTCGATCCATATACCGAGGTATGTATACTCTTTGACCACTTCGATCTTGGTGTTGTCTAGGTACCATGCTGATTGATCTTTATTTTTTCCTTCTTTATTAGATTTGGTAAACAGCAGGACTTTTGTCTTTGATTTGTTAATTTCCAGGTTGTTGCTTTTCATGTAGCACGCCAAGTTCGCTAATTGGCGTTGCAGCCCAATTTTGGTCTGGTCCAGTAGGATCAGGTCGTCTGCATACAACAATCTTGAAACTTTGACCTGACCTACCTTAGAAGGGAAGGATCTGATTTTTTTCTCTGACACTTGGAAGTCTCCAAGGAAGGCAATGAAACATGCCGGGGCAAGTGGACAGCCTTGTTTGACCCCTCGTTCCGAGTAAATAATGTCCGAGAGCTGTCCTTGGTGACTTGATCGGACGTGCATAGAGGTTTTTGTATGCAAAGCCTTTATCGGTTTGAGTATTGGCGGAGGGCATTTCCAGGATTTTAGTTTGGACCACAGTTTGCTGCAGTCGACCTTGTCAAAGGCCTGCGAGAGGTCTATTAGTGCGAGGTGTACCTTAGGCACGCCCACCTTTACTTTTGATTTTAATATGTTCAGCAGTAATAGGTTGACCACAGTACTGGCATCCTTTAGGAATCCTGTCTGGAACAGATCGGGGCTCTTCTTGCCCATTTCTGAAAATGAGAGAGCAGCAGAGTTGCAAAGATTTTGCCAATGATATCCAAGAGGGCAAAGGGCCTATAGTTGGCCGGGCTTTCTCTGCCGCCTTTTTGTAAATTGGGACAAGAACAGCTTCTGTCCATGATTTGGGGATTAGCTTTGTCTTTTCACATTGTTTGAAAATTAAGCTGATGACTGCCGCCCACTCTTCTGAATATCTTTTCAGATCAATGTTTGTGAGGCCATCGGGGCCTGGGGCTCTTGAGGACTTGAGTTTGGTTATTACTCTTATGATGTCTTCTTCGTCCGTCAAGGATATCCAGGTTTCCTGGCTCGGTTTTGTTTCAATTTTTTCCAGGGGTGACGGGGCCGAAACATATCTGTGAAGTAGCTGACCCATTTTGATTCTGGAACAGCGTTCGAAAGAGGAGCTACTTTCTGGCCCTTAACACTTTTGAGCAGGTTCTGAAGTCTCTAGTTTTTTTGGTGCCCAGAGTTTTCAACATAGATTCAGCGTCGTTCTGGTATAACGTCAATCTGTGATGTTTAATCCAAGATTTGTAGATCGTGGCCCCCATGCCTCTTCTGTTTGTCGGAGCAGAGCAGTTTTTTTCAGGTTTCTCATTTCACAGCATTGAAGAATGACCTTGAGGTCGAAGGTGTGGTTGTTTGACTGTTGTTTCGGTTTGCTTCCCGCAAAACTGACCCTATGGGCCATCAATAAGGGTAGATACTCCGGTTTCTGAATGTGCATCAGGAGTGCCATGGTGACTGGCGCCCCGTAGTTTGTTTTTCTTTTATTGTTTGTACATTCCCTGATGTTAGACGCCGGCGGGTTTGCTGTTTATTTGGTTCCAATGCCGACGGGTAGATAATTTTTTCCAGCTCAGGGCCCCCCCAAGACATCATTAGGAGGTTGTGGTCGCTTTTGGTGGTTCTCTGGACCTTGAATGAGACTATATGAGGGATCAGAGCCTGTGTTATAAATATGTAATCCAGGGTTGCTGAGGCTTCCCCCCTTTCCCACGTTGGGATCTGCATCTCGCTTGCTTGGAGGGCTGCCATGTTGTAGACATTTCTGGAATTCATTAATTTGGTCCAAGCCTGACCTCTTTCGTCTCATATTTGGCATTCAAATCCTCACAGATAATGATATTGGCGGCGTCATGGTCCAAGTAGATGGTGTCGATGGCGTTGGCGACCGACTTACACAATGCTTTGGTAGTGGTTCTTTCGGGGTTCCAGTATAGATTGAATATTGCCAACTTTGAAGTGGTCCATGCGTCGTGCCCTTGGTCTAGATAGTGCCATGCTGTTAAAGTAGCAAGCATGCCATAGGATTCCATTATTTTACCCCTTGAAGTTAAGCCTGAACCTGAACGGATCACTGTTAAGGCCCGAAGATGGTTGCCCATCAAAGCCCCGGATGCTGGAGACAGTTCGATGCAAAACCCGTCCAGCGAGGGTTTGTCGGTTAGCCAGGTTTCCTGGAGGCATGTAATGTCAAAAGCCCCCAGTGTTACGTCACTCGGGTGGGTTAGGTGTCTATGCCCTCTAGTGTTCCAAGATCCCATCCTCATTGGTTTCTTGTTGTAGATGGTTTAAACTGAAGAATGTGACTATAGGATCTTAATATTTGCTGCTATCTCTTCTGGTTTTGGCCAAAAGTGTCTGTTAGCCACTTCCATGGTCTTTTTGCTAAGTTTTCAGAGTGGCATGCATTCAGCTTTTCGCTCGGGGAGAGTTGTTTGTGCTCTTCTCTTTTGGTCTGTAGGTCCGTGAGCAGACTGGTGAATTTATCCTAGGCGTTCGCATATTTTGGTGCGTTGGGCTTTGGTCATGTTCATAACGGTCGTCCCTTTTATGGTCAGGCTTTGATTCCGTGTGGGTGATGTTACTCTTTTCACGACCTTCAAATTGTGTGTTCAATTTGTAATGATAGTTTTCAGGGCGGCTTGAACTGTGCTGCCATCGGTTTTGTTTGTAGAGTACTTCAGTTCTAGATGTGTAGTGTTGCTTTGTTGGAGTTGTCTTCTTGGATTTTTCTGTTTCAATTTGATTAGGATAGGACTTCTGTATTGCCAGGAGATTGAAAACAAGGCGATGCAGATCTTTGGTGACTTCTTTAGGAATTTCACAAATGGCTTCATTTCGTATGTGCAAGTATGCCTTGGCTCTATGTTCCCAAGGGTATGGTTCGATCAGCTGGAAATCTTCTGTGGTCAGATGTCTAAGAGTACTGACTTTGCTCAAAGTTTTTAAGACCATTTTCCTGTTCAGTACTATATAGCCTTTTTTGCTTGAAATTTGTTCAAGCTTGAAGATAGAAGTCCCTTTCAGTTTTTCGTCAATCTTTTTGTCACGCGACTTTCCATTGTTATCAGTAGTTGTAGTCGTGGGTCGATGTGTTGAGGTTAGATGGTCCTTACCATAGTGGATTGATTCAGCCCGATCCCCCCTTCGGATTGGAGAGGTCGGTTTGTTGTTCCTTTTTTCCCCAAGGTTGCAATCTCTGACCGTGCTCGACACAAGCCTTTTCTGTACACGTTTTTCAGGTTCCTCGCTTTGGTTTGGGTTTGAGTCTAGCCGAGCAGGAGATTGCACGGGGGAAGGGGATTCAAATACATTATCATTGTGCAATTGTTTTTTTGATGAATCTAGGATAGCCTCCGATGAATCCAAGTGTTGTGAGAGATTCATCAGTTCACTGCTGGACTGGAATTCATCTATGGTTTTGGCCGATTGCCCATGTATTGAAGGAACTCTCGTTGGGGCGCTTGTCCTGTTAGGGGCTACGTCCATCGGAACTGCTTCATCTGAGGAAACACAGTTGCTAAGAACAAGGAATACGTGGGCCGAATTTTCTCTTATTTGTTTCACTTCTTTAGTCACTTCTGATACTTTACTCTGGTATTTTTTTCTGTTCGATGATTGTTTATGTTGTGTCTCAGTAGCTGGCGGCCTCTTTGTTGGGGCGTCAGGTTTTGGCGTGGTTGGTCGCGTAGTTGTTTTGATGAAAATGGGTGCCAGGTCGCACTGCCTGAGGTCTTCAGCGGTTTGTGTGGCATTTGGGAATGAAGTAGTCAGGCTTTGTAGTATTTTTTTTTTCCTTGAGCTTATCTTCCAGTTTGGTAATTTTGGCTTCGAGGATAGTTGAATTCTTGATGGAGTTGGTTTTGAGGGATGTTAAATTGTCACTTTTGGCTATCATTGAGGTGTTGTCTTTTAGGGAGTTGTTGATTGCCTCATAAAGTTTTCCATAGTGGGCTCATGCAATGGTTACGGCCGACATTAATGATAGTAAGTCTGGTTTTTTACTGGGGGAGTCCTTTTGAACAGACAACGGATTTCACTCAGTCATTTATTTTTAGCCGGTGTATGTGTGCCCGTTTGAGCATGCTGCTCTATGTGCCTATCTCGGAGTGACTTTTCCAGTGAGGTTGTTATTTCTTGTAATGGTCCTACCAGGGACTCAGCTGTCCATGAGTTCCGTTGCGCCAGGGGTTGTGTCACTAGGTTTCCTCGATCGCCCCCCTGTAGGTGTGGTCTGGTCCACGCAAGTCGCTCTTCATTTGGATCGCAGCCTGTGGATGTTCCGGCCTGGAAGATTGGTTGTACCATGGTACCTGTTTGAGTGTATGCTCCAGGCCCAAATCGAGGCAGTGCTCTTTTTTCTGCCATTTCAGTATTGGGATCAGGGATATGCTTTGGGGATGATTGCTCGAGTATAGGTTTCCCAGAGGCTATTGGAGGTTGATCATTTAAGGGTACTTTTTCAAATGTCTTTGTTTGGTCTTGTACTGTTGGTGGTGGTACTACTTGGTTCGGGCAGGATGTGGTTCCAATTCGGTCTGTTTTACGTGCTTTATTCACGGGCGGAGTCTGTATTGCCTCAAAGATCTCTGCATCAGATAATTCTGTATCTCAATCAAATTTCCTTTTGTGTTGCTTAAAGAAGTATTCTTTTAAGGATGATGAGATCAGCAGTGTTGACAGGCATTTAGTCCCTCCCAGTGGCTTGAGGCCGCCCTTGCAATGTTTTTTTCGTGTATATTTTGTTAGCTACAATCTTTGTTACTTTCGAATTTCCTTTAGTATTGGTTCCCTTTAGGGTCCAGGTGACCTTGTCTTTGTTGCTGCCTAATTCCCTTTTTTCATTGGACTGCAAGTTAGCAGTCGTGTATGGAAGTGGACAGTTTGCCGTGGTCTTTGAGGGAGTCTTTGTGGCATCTCCCTCGCTTTCTGGGCATGCTGTAGGAGGTGGTCTTCCTGATTTCCATCCCGCGGCCTGATGACGGCGTTATCTGGATTTGGTAAGTCTTGTGATGCAGATTCGTCGTCCGGACCTGAGTCCGAAGAGTCATGGGAGCTAATCCTTATTGGAGGCTCTGAGGTGGTTTTTGGTGACATTAGACAGGTGAGTGGCTTCATGCCACTGTGGATCTGAGATGTGATCAGATGTATTGCAGGGGTGATGTCATTTAGCGGGTCCCTGACCGGGTCACCCACGCTGGAAGTAGACTGTAGGATTTTCTTGCAGGTCACTATTTCGACCATCTCCTCTGATGGCTCAAAGGCCCCCGGCCAGTTAGGCTCCCGCCAAGACCGTCCTCCGACAGGCTCAGGCGGGCTGCCACTCGCCGTGCGGTAGAAAGGCTGGGGGTCAGAGTTTGCGCTGGGGAGGACGAGTCCGGTTCAATTGAAGAGTTTGTTGGTTCCGGAATCGATGCTGGAAAGGCCCCTCTTGGGCTAAGTGCTCCCTCGACAAGAGGGTATGGAGCAAGTTTGGCCGGGGACCACATTAAGTTGGGTACTGGAGGAACTGGTAAGTGATTTGGGGATGCCGTGCTCGGATATGTTTCAGCCTGAGACAGAGGCGGCGGGGGGGCGGCAGTAGGACGCGCAGGTGTCGTGCTCCCCCACCCCAGCTTTGGCGGCAGATTTGCAGCTCCCCAGGCGGCGTTTCCCAGGTTCCACTTCACTAGAGGAAAGTGAGGCCATCCTTATCTAAATCTGTACCGCAGAGCTAGCAAGGGGGGTTAGTAGAATTGTTATGTGAATCTTGCTCCTTACTTCTTACTTGATTCAGATCGGCAAGATTGAGCTGTGGGAAAATCTTGATGGAAGGAAAATACGAATTGCTGCTTTCTGCTCCTCGTGGACTCCGGACACCAGACACACTGCTCGCACACATTTATTGAAATAATTAAAATGTTTTTCTTCTAAAAATACTGTATGCACAATTTGGTGTGATATTGCTGAAATGTATGCTACTGTCTTGATTATCATCCTTTTTTAAAAAAGGGTGTTGAAACTAGTCAATCCAGTGCAAACCTTGAATGACATATGACCACCCAAACACATTTCAGTAATGTGTGCAGATAATCTTAAGCATATTTGTATGTTCATTAGTTACTTTATACATCTTTTCACTAACCACAGAAATAACGAGGTAATCAAGTGCCTGCAGTACATGTTAGAAGAGAGAGAATAATGCCGAATTTAGTTTTGGGGGTTAATATGAGCGCTCTAATTAAGAGTGAGAGGAGGAGTGCTCACATCCTGCTTACCACTCTTCGAGAGTGCTAGCAGTACTTACATGTCCTCATAGTTTATAGCATTCAAATTGGATTTTGTGTTTTCTATGGAGTTGGAATTTAATAGCGGTATTTCTGGCGTGCACAGTAAACCTTTGTCTAAGAGGTTGTGTATTGCGTCATATACCAGTATATCTTCAGGCCCTAACGGATTACTTACAACATGGGACACACATTACTTCTTGTCAAAATATCAGCGTAGTTTCCTCCAGGTAACGCCATTATGGCTTCAGCAGCACTACAAAGTGATGCTCCTGATCTATTGTGCCTTTGGACCAAAATGTTATCCTCCTCCAAGGCTTTGATTAATGATTCATTAGGGGTCTGACCCAATCAGGCAATCGAGGAGGTGAAGTGGTCTTTTGAAGTGACATTGGACATTGTTTTCGATGATGGTTCACTGAAATAGCAATTTTGCCAGCACAGGTAGATTCTTTAGAACTCGCAGCAACACCGCTGGTGATTTCTGGGTGGTTACTTTTTTAAAGTTTCGTTTCGGGTTTCTCAAGTCGTAACTACATCTCACATTCATTAAATGTTGATTCAAAGGAGTAAAGAGACTTACTGGCTAAGCCATGGTATCAGCGACGACTCCATACTGCAAACTGTAGAGTTCATAACTTCACATTCCGGCTTCCGGTGAGACAGCGTGATGGCTACGTGCTTTGCACACTACAGACGCATCGCTGTCGTGTTGCTGAAGCACTCTGCAGCAGGTGTGTATGTGCAATGAATGCAGTTCAAAGGGCACGTCCCTCCCAGCAGTCACTTCCGCACTTGTGGGAACAGAAGTCCTCACGGAAACAACGCTGCAACACAGTAGCAATCCAATAGCAGCGATTAGGTAAGCGCCTCTTCAGTGGTCTTCAGCACATTTATATGAGCAATCAAGGAAACTCAAAGGGCATGGCCCCTGCGACTGAGAGACTGAACACTTTGTGGCTAAAAGGCTCATGCACGGTCTTATCGTTTTGGGGGACAGAGTGCCTGAAGTGAATGCAAACAATAGGGGCTTCAACAGAAGATTTAAGAGCAATAGCCTATTTGGTTAAACAAAAGCTGTCCAGACATGTGTGGATTACACTTAGAGAGAATTTAATGCAATACCAGTGCTTTGGTGACCACTTTGACCGGAAAATTAAGAGATATAATAATGTTGCACTTCACTTCAAGAAGCCACCATCAATGCTCTTTAGGTGCCAAAATTTAAGATTTAAACTACACCTTTTACCTACGCAAGAAGTACTGGGTAGACGTAGCAAAATCCCAAGGGTCCAGACACTTTGTCGGCACTGTGATAAGGAGATAGAGACCTTGAAACATTTATGTGTACAATGTCCCAATTTGTGTATACTGAGGAGCCAAATTACACCTATGAATGTTATCGTAGCAGAGCATGACCTTTGAAGGAGGAGCCTAAATACAAATGAAATCTCCTTATCAATTTGTTTCTTTTAAAGGCACGTTTATTGGGATTTTAATGTTCGTATTTTGTAATTTATGGGAACCTATGTGGAATGTTATGTATTTTGGAACACTTAAAAATAAGTGAGGTTTTTGTAGGAATTTATATTGGATATGGATAGTAATGAATAAAACTGTCAAATGTCCTTTTAAAGTTCTTTTAGGAGTTTGTAAAATGTTTCCTTTGTAAGATTGTTTCTCTGTATGTGTTTCTTTTTCTTTTTGTGTAAAGAGTACAGATGTGTACTGTAATGCACAATACATAAATAATTATCCGCTCAGCAGTCAATTCCTCAGAGCCTGCAGCACATGTATATGTGCAATAAAGGCAGTTCAAAGGCTGCAGTCACTTTTGCACTTGTGTGAACAGACGTCCGCACGAACAACTCTGCCAGCATAGTAGCGATCCTATAGCAGCGATTAGGTAAGAGAGGAGAGCAACTTCCTTAGGGAGGTATCTGTGGAAGCAGGAAATGTGGTGCTGACTGCAAAAGTGTGACACCATCTACTTTCAGAGAGGTGAGTTCCGAGAAGTGCACTGGCATCAGTAGAATGAGGCTGGCCCCTTGCAGCGGTCAGAACAGAGAATGCACTGTTCTTTGTCCATTCCCTGATAACCCGCGTGTTTTCACTTTATCCTTAAACACAGTTTTAATGTTGGTTTTATTTTGACAAACACAATGCAAAGGTGTCTTTGCATCAACTTTAGAATCTTGATTACCATTGGAATAATACAGAAGACAATTCTTGATTGTCTTCTGTATTTCATTATACTTCGATTTAATTAATCTGGTTGGAAAACTATCTCAGCAGGCTTGTTCTGAAGGACCCTTTAATTTTTTAGTTAGTAATAATATTGATTAATTGTCATGCTCACATTTCTGTAATGTTGTCTAATTGAGCACTTTACAATACCATATGTCTGTTAATGTTTGTGGAATGGTTTTTGTTTTGTGCATAAACTCCTGCTTTCTGGATCATTTCTTGTTCATATTGGTGGTATTACAATAGAGTTATGTCGTATGTTTATTAATTTTAATGATGATTCTGATATCTAACAAGTCTATTCCTTCCTCACTGAACTTCAAATCAGCCTAAAGAAGTACACATTATTGTTGATGCTTGAGCATCTCACTGATGTCGCATTCCATATAATAAATAGGACATCAATCAAACAGACGCATATTGCAACGCTCTGCCATGCCACTGTTTACTTCCATCATCTCATTATGATTTTAGTGTATGCTGAAGCAAAGGTGGTAGCCCTCGCTGCCCCTCTTCTTTGTTCTTTGTTTGAAGTATTCATCATTGAATAATATGTGATGTTTGTTCAGCATGGCAATATTACATGTGTATGACAATTGTCATTCCATTAATTAACCTTAACATTCTGCCTCTAAGGGAAATCGGCACATAGTTCAACTCCACAGTGTTGCTCACAACGAGTATTGACTCCACACCTAGGAGCTGATTCATGGAACAAATCTGCACTGAAATTAGTGGCGCAAGCTGGCGCAGGCGTGAAAAAGCAAGTGCACGCGTGCGATTCATGAAAGCCCTGCGCAGGTTTTTCCCGGGATGTGCACCAAATCCGCGGGTGGCGCAAATGGGTGCACACGTCACTGCGCCATCCCGAACGCTGTGCGTGATGCGCACAGCGAAAGCGCAAAATGAAAGCACACAATGTGTAGCGCACACACCAAAAAGGAGGCGGAACACGCGGAATGTGGAACAACGCGTTAAAATGAGGGCGTAACCGGGGAAGTACTGCTGTGAAATACACGGAACGCCCACACGCGCGCGAACAACACGTATTCATGAAATCGAATACGGGAAAACCCACGCACACCAAAAGACATGCACAGGCATAAACACGTCCACCACACGTAGGTAGGCGGAAGCATCCCCGCGCAGTATAAAAGTGAGCGCAAACAAACACGTATATACATCTACGATGAATGTCCCATTTCTTGCAGCACTGATCGTGGGACACCGCAGGAGGAGGAGAATAGCCAGGCCAGCATTTATTTGCCCAGGACAAGCCTTTTTGGGATACCCGATGACGAGGTCTATGGCAGGTATAGGTTTCCACCTTGTATCATCCTAGACCTGGTCACTGAGTGGGAGGATGACCTCACATCACCCACCTTGTGCTCCCAAGCACTGAGCACCTTGGAAAAGGTGCTCAATGTCCTGCATTTCCTGGCCCCTGTGTCATTTCAGCGGGCAACTGCCATAGTTGGGGGTGTTTTACAGCCCACGCAGTCACGCTGCCTACACCAGGTGTTGGTAATCATCACTGCCCACCCCTCAGTCCGAAGGAACATATACATGCCCAGAACACCCGCAGAAAGGCTGGCTGTGGTCCAGGACTTTTAAAGGGTGGCACACTTACCCAAAGTGCGTGGTGCCATAGATTGCACTCATGTGGCCATACGTCCACCTAGGGCCACTGAGCACATCTACAGCAACCGCAAGCACTGGCATTCCATCAATGTACAGGTTTTATGCAATGACCATGGAATCATCACCTCTGTCTATGCAAACAATCCTGGGTCTACCCAGGACAGTTTCATATACAGAATTTCCGCCCTGAGCCTGGACCTGGAAGCTGGGAAGCATGGCAACAGATGGTTCGTTGGTGAGTACAAATGTCTGTGCACATGCATGCATGTCACACACAGACAAAAACACAAACCCAACTAATGACAACCATCCTCACCTCCCTAGGGGACAGTGCCTATCTTCTGAGCAACCACATGAAGACGCCAGTATGGAACCCCACCACACCGCCCCAGGTAAGATACAATGCTGCCCATATTGCAACCAGGGGCATAGTGGAGGACACATTCGGAGTGCTCAAGTCACGCTTCCACTCCCTTGACCCATCTGGTGGGCAGCTGATATGTGCACCCCCAGTAGTGTGCAGGATTATTGTGGCAGCATGTGTCCTGCACATTGTTGCAACACAGCGGGGCATACATGTGGACATGGTGGTGCCCCCACATCCCCAACCACAGACACAGGTGCTGCTCATGGGAGGGGAAAGGGCATGTGGCGAGGCAGCCTGGACCCAGCTTTTGGCCACATTTTTCACCTAACCTCCCATGCCTGCGGAGTGCACGCAGGCCTGGCACATACCAGGTGACAATCGATGATGACAAAGAGACAGTCAACTGTCACAACCTTACCACCCTGAGAATGTTGCTACGGAAGGGCTACGTTGTGTGAATCCTTAGCTACTTAAACATAACCAATCCTGTGTGACCAAAAGGAACACATGTAAGGTGTATATCACACCACCCCCGCAAAACAGGCCATGACAGTCAGTGGTATGTCACCCAAACCCTCCCAACCCACATCACCCTTGTCGGCCAAACCATGACAGGGCATGCAACAGCAAAAGACCAAACCAAAAGCACAACACATGACCAATTAGATACAAAGTGACACGTGATAAATGGAAAGAGGCCTGAGACAATCACACCTGACATGGAATCAGATGAAATGACTGACCAACAACCTCCCACACATACAAATTCATACACAAATGCATGCCACCAGTGGTACCATCAATACAAGACAGAATGCCTGTTGGCATGCACATTGGTCAATCCAAATTCGCAAATCCCAAACCTGTGTGTCTCCTGCAACACACCACTCAGCACACAGCAAAGTGAGCAGCCATTGTGTTGGGGATACACCTTGAGCATCATGTAAAAAGGACAAGCGACAAAAATAACCCAGTGACGCAAGTCCACGATCCCCAAATGGAAAGTAATGGCAATCTGTGTGCATGTGTGGACATGGAAGGGTGGTTGTATGTGTGGTGGAGCATTGTATGTGTGTGTCAGTAGGGACATTCACTCAATACATGCATGTGAAATCAAGTGACCCTCACTGTCCTGTACACAACACATGTGAACATTGGCCATGTGTACACCCCAGTATGTCCAACCACAACAATCCCCTGACACCTGAAAAGTAAACCCAACACAGGAACAGCCATTGACCAGTAGAACACATCGTGTACATAGTACCCCACAATGAGAATGTCAGAGAGTGCTCAAACACTGTAGCCCAAGCATACTGTCCGACAACAAAAGGCCCTCCCTCATTTACGCATCACCATGACCTTCAGAAGAACTGTGTCTGGGGTCCGTTGGCTTCTTCCTTCTAGTCTGCCTGGCTTCAGTATCCACCTACCCCTTGGTTTCTTTGTTCTTCATTTCGTGTAAATAGGGTCCAGCCCCCTCAGAGGCCACCTTGACTGGTACAAATACCAAATTGCAGAGAACTCCAAGGAGCCAAACTCCAAAACCAGGGAAAAAGCCTGTAGCCACCAAAAAACCCTGGAAGAGTCTCCAGTAGATGACTTGAAGTCACTGAATATTGCCAAGCACATGTCCAGGCAGAACGATAGAATAATTACCAAGGTAGCACAGTTGGACAAGGTTCAACAGGATGGGTAGCAATTTCAGTACACAATAATCACTGAGCATGCCACAACTGATAGGTAGTGTCACAGCTCCGGTCTTAAGGAGCAGGAGTGGCACGAACCAACCACCCCCTCCACGGTTTGGGAGCCTGCAAGGTAAAACTTACACAGGCCTCCGAGACCCCAGTGGGGAAAGAGGGTTAGGGATCTGTTGGTTGGATAGGCATCAGTATTTAGGATAACCGGAAAGAGGGTAAGGAGAGGGGAGGTGGATGGGCAAGGGAAAGTAGGGAAAATACAAAATACAACTATTGACAATTACACATATTCAATCAGAGAATCCATGTACTTCATGCACATTGTACAAAATGGCTCAAAGGCGAGGCAAAGAGAGACTTATCTCTGGGGTGAGTGCTGGCCTCCTGCCTGCGCACTCTCAGGCCCGGTAACAGGAGCAGTTCAATGCTGCAAAGAGAGCGTGAGTTACTATTCTGTGTGTGTTTTCCCCACACACACATAACACCATTCATGCCTTGAACTTAGTGACTCCTCCCCAAACAAGCACTCTTGTCTGCTGCTTCATTTGTATAGTTTTGCTTACCCCTGTGATGGCTTATACACTGTTAATGTGGTAAGTTAGATGCATGTGGCCCTGCGTTAAACGGAAGACCATGTGTTAAGAATCACACATGATAGAATGGGCCTTGGATGTGCTGCTAGCCGCATGTGGTGAGGTGCAACTTCAGTACAAGTTGCGCTCTGCCAGCCGCGGCTTTCTATAGGCAGCGCACGTGGCTAATTGCATATGCTAATGATATGCACTGCACTCGAGTTTGTGCGTCTCTGGGTGGCCCCCCCTTTCACCATATTATTTTGTGGCTTGGAATGCTACTGCACTAATAACTTAGCTTCTCTGGAGCAGGGGGACTCGAGGACATGGGCGACGCCCCCTGCGTGTGCTCCTGACAACTTGGAAAGCTTCTTGGCATTTTCTCCTCAGCATGGCTTTGCTGTACTGTGCGCGTCTTCCCCAATGCCTTCCTAAGCTCCCCAGCAATACCGCTACTTAGCTTGCATGTGCGAGGGGCCTGGAGGAAGGTCCGCTGGGGCATGTCCCCTCGTGCTGCACCCCTTGCTCGGAGCTCCTGCAAACACGTCTGCTTCTGATGGACGTCTGAGCACAAGCCTGTGCTTCTGCTCGCACGCGCATGCGCACGTGTGCCCCACCCAATGTCAGAAGGGTTTTGTAGTTCTTGGGCATGTGTCTGCTGTGAAAGGTAGTCTGGGGTCTCCTTTTCCTGCAGAAAGGGCATAAAGGATGTTATAAGGCTGGAATCCTTTCTGTGTGTGTGGCTTAATGCTGCTTAGTTACTGGGCCGTGTCTGAGACCTACATCTGACCTCCACCCACACAACCCCAGGGTCTGTACCCTGACAGGTAGAGCTGGAACTTGAGTAGAAAATAACCAAGGAAGCTGGCACACCTGGATGGTTGAGCTGAAACACAATCAATCCTTGATAGTGTGAACAAAGAAAGGCAGAGAAAGCACTAGTCTGGAAAGGCACAGTGAATGGGAGATGAGGTTCACGGGGAGTTTCATACGCGATTGGCCCTGTGCGAGCGGGGTTCATGTATTACTGGGGTTCGCGGGGAGTTTCACACACGATTGGCCCTGTGCGAGTGGGGTACGTGTATTACGGGGGTTCGCGGGAAGTTTCACACGCGAATGGCCCTGTGCGAGCGAGGTTCGTGTATTACTGGGGTTTGCAGGGATTTTCACACACAATTGGACCTGTGTGAGCGGGGTACGTGTATTACGGGGGTTTGCGGGAAGTTTCACACACAAATGGCCCTGTGTGAGCGGGGTACGTGTAGTTCAGGGGTGCGCGGGAAGTTTCACACGCGAATGGCCCTGTGCGAGTGCGGTATGTGTATTTCGGGGGTGCACGGGAAGTTTCGCTCGCGAATGGACCTGTGCGAGCGGGGTACGTGTATTTCGGGGGTGCCCGGGAAGTTTCACATTCGATTAAACAGCTGACAGCAAGTTAAGAGCCACAACAGTTGAATAGCATTGGTAAAAGCCAAAAGTCAACATAAAGGCATGGATGTTATAGATGAAAGACAGGCAGAGTGACAGAGAGAAATTACAATATAGGGGATTGCCCCAAAGTGGTACAGCTATTGAGGGGGTCTCTAATAGTCACACAAAGAAATTCAAAGGCTGTAGGAAATAATACATTGATAGACCGTAGTCCTAATTTACATGGTATCCAATAAGAGATATCCTATTATTTTAGCCTGAAACAAACTAAGATAATCAAATAGAAATATAATACCAAAAAGAAAGGGTTTTTTTACCTTTTTTTATTTTACAAAAAATAAAAAAGAGGAATTATGGTATTGAAGTGACATAACATTTACAATGAGAAATAAACATTCCAGAGCATATAAGTCTGGATGTACAATAACAAATTTGCCATAATGTAACATTTAAATAAAGACAAAAAATATATATAAAAGGGAAAAACATTCAGTGCAATTTTGTTTAAGCAAAAGTGTGAAATCACTTATACATATATGCCTTTTTTATGCAAAAGTGTAAATTCACTTATACGGGTCTGCCAACGATAACTTTTCACAATGGTCAAATAGAAAAGAGGAATTCGAAGAAATAATGCTGGGAACTAGGTTGATGTTCCAGCTGGAAAGAATCCCACATTTACGGTTCGGCTAGCCGCCTGTAAGGCCACTGGTGTTATAGAGATGCCTTCCTCAGGGCAGAGTCAATAATGATAATCCCTGCACGGAAGCAGACAAAAATCAGTGCAAATTGCAAGAAAAACGGGGGTTTTAACTTTCCATATATTTCTTAAATGAAAATCTCAGATTTCCAAATTATCTGAACAATTGTTACTTAATAGAATTATTTTCTAGAGACTACTCAGTAATTCTGTCCTGAAGAGGAACCTTACCCAAAATAAATTAGGGGGGAAAATTCTTCAAGACAGGGTTTCTAGGCGTCAGAGTCACCTCAGTGTCAAGCATGGCAAACCGTGCCTATGGAGGGACCAAAGATACACACTCCAAGCCAGAGAAACTTGTAGATCAATTTGTATTGATAAATATTTCAACTTCCTAACGAGGTGTATAGATACAGGCCTATGTATACCTGGATTTGAACAGAGTCTTCCACTCTGGAAGAAAAAGAAGTCCTGAAGTTTTTGGAGTGCCAGGTCCATCCACAGGGGGTGTAATGTCTCCTAATAATCACCCAGCATAAAGAAAAGGAACAAAGAAAAGAAAAAGAAAAGGGAAAGAAGAAAAGAGGGCTGAATCAGGAGGGTTTATTATTAAAGTGGTGCGTCATTGGGTCAACCACAAAAAAGGAAAATTAGAAAAGAGTAAAGGAAAATAATGGCTTACTTTGGTCAAGTTTAAAAAAAATATTTGCTGAAAAAGTAGAATGCCAGGAAATGCTTCCTCAGAATGCAAATTAAGAGTGCCTCATCCGTAGACACTGATTGTTTTCCATGATGGAAACAAAAATGAAAATGAACACCTGCTGGAGAGAATAAAACATCCCTTTCAGTTTGTGCCTAGATGCAATGCAAATGCAATTTAACAGGTGTATGCACGTTGGTTCTAAATCTAGCCGGGAGGCATGAAACAAACCCTGTTCAATTACCACTTTTATTGTCCGTAAAGCCTAGGGATTGCAAGTGCTCGTGAAAGCACTAATGTGACTGACTAACCAAAATAGAGGCCCATTCAGTTACCCTCAACAATGGAGGCGTTAGACACTGCGTATCGAATACTCCAACAAAGGTCTGGCAGCATAAGACTGTAGCCGTCGCTTCATGTAAATATACTGGCGAGGGCGTAGTGACGTCCTCCGTATGAGCAAATGCTCGGAGCTTTGAAGCCGTTGATGCACGCGGGGCTCAGCCAACCCGAATGCGGTAAACAGGACATACCCTGTTGGTGACGTGGTGTCTCTTGCCGGAGCAGTGCAGGCTCATTAGGAGTGCCGACGGAAAACCTGTAAAGGGGAACTCGTCCACACGAACATCTGAGGCAGCAAGCTCCATGGACAAATAAATGTAAAGGAAACCCATGAATATAAATGGGCCCATGCATCCACGTAGAGCTGAATAATACGCATAACGTGAGTATCAATAAAAAATGACACAAACGTGTATTGTCAAAGGGATAAGGACCTATGATGATGCGCATGTAAGAATAAAACTGAAACTCAGACACAGTACTTCAATTAACGTGAAAGTTGGTTTAAAATGAATGAATCACGTTTTGTTAAATGAAATTGAAAGAAAGAGAAAAAAGGAGAAAAACCTAAGAGCGTGCTAAAAGACATTTATGCACTACTAACTGAAGTGTATGTAGAAATCATACACAAAAATAGATTGAAAAATAAAGTATGAAGCAATTGAAAAGAAAAACGAAAGCAAGTAGATGCAGGAAAAGTGACTACAGATTCAAAACAGAAAGCCGAAAAATCCAGGACTGACTTAAAGGATTTTGGAGAGTGCCTACCACACTTGCCAAGTTAGGGCAATGTGGTTTAAGAGTGTTGAGAGTTACAATGGTGGAATGAATTCCTCATTTAGTCCATGAGTGTGAGTGCCTAGTCGGAAAATCCAACGTGCCTCTTTCTCTAACAGGCTTTTATGTGTGTTGGCAGAGTTTCTGACCGTTTCTAATACCCATCACATCATGTCATTTGGTGAGTGTTTCAAAGTCATATAGTGACTGACAAGTGGAGCCGTCAAAG